>NC_085843.1:72677470-74160803 GCF_035594765.1 Anolis carolinensis | reverse complement strand
CTTTCCTTTCATTGCTTTCAATCATAGAAGTCTGAAACAAAAGTTTAAAAGCTAGCTGTAGTGCAATTTCAAAAGCCAAATTTACTCTGAAACAGATACTACAGGAAAAACAAGGTGGTGATATTTTGAAATTTCAATTATTTTAATAATTAAATTTATTTCAAAAATTGTGATGCCAGGCTCATGAAACAGGATTTTGGGAGAGAAATGTCAATGCTTGGTAGGAGACCATGCATAGCAATGCCCCTTACTCCACTCCAACTTAATACTGCCTCAAGGCATCACTGCATGACACACCACACAATATGAGTGATTAAAATGAAATTAGCATCACTGGTGTACAGTTAGGTTTCCTTGCTAATGCTGGTGAATAAGAAAAGCCCTTTTCCTTTAAAATGTTATCCATAACTATAGCTGTGAGAAAATTTGATCATATTTCTGTGAAGATACTTGAGGGTCAGTGAAGAAATAAAAATATGCTTGAGTGTTTTCGTTTCTTTTGTTTTTAATGAAAATAATTATTTCCACTTTGTGTTGCAGAAAGCTGACTTGGCAGTTGCTCCTCTCACTATTACATACGTTAGAGAAAAAGTTATTGACTTTTCCAAGCCATTCATGACACTGGGGATCAGTATTTTGTACCGAAAGCCCAATGGCACAAACCCAGGTGTATTCTCCTTTCTAAATCCTCTTTCTCCTGATATTTGGATGTATGTTCTCCTCGCCTGCCTTGGAGTCAGTTGTGTTCTTTTTGTCATTGCAAGGTAAGTTCAAAGATTCAGACTCACATCAAACCATGTTAATAATACCTTTGCTATATGCTGTCTTCTGGTCCTGTAAGAGATTCTCATCTTAGAAATAATAACTCAGTCATGTTCTGTGGACTGTTCTATGCTGCAATATTGTGGTCTGTAGAGTTTTATTACTGTAAAAAGCTGGTCTTAAAAGATTTGTGAAATAATTGAGGTTTCAACAATCAACATTTAAGCAGTACTTCATGGGAATGGGTCAAAGGCTTATTTATCTAGTCCAACCTACTTCACCAAGTTTTCCCTTGAAGTAAGAAATGGTGCATTAAAGTAATTTTCTTCCTACTGTAACAAAGTGTTTGAAAGCCTTGCTGTTTTTGAAGGCTGTTCATAATTGGGGGCTAATTTTATTCAATATCCACACATAGATAAATTTCACAGAAAATAGTATTTTTTATACAGAAAAGCATGTTGCTATATAGAAATATTATTTCTTGTGCAGAAAATTTGTTTTCTGTGCAAAATAACCATTTGAAAATTTTGTGTAGAGTAACTCCCAAATTGTGAAGATTCTTCTCAATTCAGGATTCCTCTCATCCAGGTTTATCAATATTTGAAAAACATAATTTTGACCACATATTGTCAAATATTTTTTCCAGTCTTAGCAGGGAGATGAGGATGAGAAAACTTTCATATATAAGTAGATGCTCAGTTATGTGCCGTCTGATACAACTCAAGTTCTGTGGTGGGCAAGCATTCTTGAGAGACAGTTTTCTCATCACTAACCATCATTTTCTTCAGTACATGCCTGCAAATGAGTCTCAATTTGTTTTAAAAATACCTTTAGTCCTAGTGAGGCTACGGCATGCTTAACATGATTGTTCTACACACTCTAGATAATTTTGGCCAATGTATTTGAAACCTTATTCTGCTTAATTGTCTGTGTGAAAGACAGGTAGACAGTGAAATTATGTCTCTTGACTTCCATGCAAATCTCATACAAGGCTGCCAGAATTAGTATTTTTAGACATAAACTCCCACAAAGTCTGTTCAGTGTTTCATGAATTATAGCTTTAATTTTGCATATATGACTAACAATTTGACCATAATTATAAGATTATTCCTCCCTTATACCTAATGTAATAAACCAAGGCAGATTTTTTCTCTCTAAAAGCCCATCCAGACAGGACCAAAACACAGGACCTGTCCCAGGCTTACGTGAAGTTCCCAAACGCCTCAGGTAAACCAGAAGTAATCCAGAGTAAAACTGGGATTTCCCAGTTTCCTCTGGATTACTAAAATACCTGGAAAGATCTGGGCCTTAATGTAAGGTTTGGATCTTTCCAAGTGTAGACCCTGTGGGAATTGACTCACAGGGCCACTTTCATGATCCCGGTGGTTAATCCCCACGGTGATTCCAGCTCTTTGGGCTCCTGGAGCCTGAAGGAGTGTGATGGCACCCCACCCTTCTTTCCTAGCCCCCCACTTTCCCCAAAACATACTTGAGGGGGCTGGTTGCAGGAGGGCATGTAGCCACACCTCCAGGGAAATCCCAGAGTTTGGGTTGAGGGTTGGGACTAAACCCTGGGAGGAACTGGGATACAATATAACAGTAACTCCAGGGATTTAGTCATGTGTGGAAGGCCCCTAAGAGAAAAATTGTTTGAAAGGAAAACAGTAATCAGAAATTTCCTAATTCCCAGGAATGCCTTGGTTCTACAGTTGTCCCTAAAGTATAGTATTTTGGGGTACTTGTGTGGGCTTTCACAGTCAAACAAATGTATACCTTCGGGTGGTAGCATTTCTAGAATCTTTGTGTGTTTTTAAAAATATAATGTTTCCAGGTGTTGCTAGTTAATAATAATAATAATAATAATAATAATAATAATAATAATAATAATTATTTTATTTTTATACCCTGCCCCATCTCCCCGAGGGGACTCAGGGCGGCTTACATGGGGCCAAGCTCAGGCAACAAGCAATATAAAACTCAACAATTAAAAGCAAATCATAAACAAATAAAATCACATATACCAATAAACAATAAGCACACTTTGATACACTTAGTCATACCAACCATTTTTAGTCGGTTTTAATAAAATAATACATAATAATACAACCTGTTTTCACTTTCAAATTTGGTTTCTATCCCTAATGCAACCCTATTGTGAATGCTTTGTGTTTTAATATTAAATATAGTATTAATAGGACTTAAATGCCATAGAATGTCTGTGCCCCACAAAATTACAAAATCCATGGTTCCATAGCATTGAACCATGGCATTTAAAGTAGTGTCAAACTGCATTAATTCTACAGTGTAGATGCACTCTAAGTGGTCTTTATTAATGCCTTCTTAGACATGTGAAAAAGCTGGAACATATTAACCATCAGACTGTTACCTGAATTGGACTTTAAGCAGAGTTTGGAAATGATATTTTTGGACCAAAACTCCCTAAATCAATATTTGTTTGTTTGTTTATTTATTTCCAATATTTATATCCCACCCTTCTCACCTGAAGGGACTCAGGGCGGCTTACAACACTGGCACAATTAGATGCCTATACAAAATAAATCAATATGGTGGTCATACTGCTTAGGAGATAGTGGGTGTTGTAGTCCAAGACCTAACTTCTCCAAGATCTTTTGTGATGGTAGTTGGAACTCAAAAGGGTATGTCAATTGTGTCATTGTATTGTCTACAGCCTGTGCACAGTTCATGTTGACATTTTCTCCAAAGGAAATTATGTATGCACAGTGCTGTGCATGGCTGCAGCCCCAGACCTCAGCAGAATTAGAATTTAATCCAGTTTGATGTATTTCTTCTGCAGCACAGTATGTTAAAAAGCCTCAGGCTTACACTGAGGTGAACAGAGGAAGGTGAATTGGATTAGGTACCATATTTAAAGGATATTTCCATACTAATATTTGCATTTCTTTATGTTTGTCGCAAGACAATGAATTTCGTGCAGTTAAACGTCCTCTCAGAAACTGATGTCAGTTTAAAGGAAAAATTAAACATTGTGATAGTGAGAAACAAAACAAAGTACATAAATTATTTTGCCAGATTCATTAGTCCATAGCAATTTTGTTCCATGTTTATTGTAGAGGTCAAAATCTCTATGGCTGATAGATAGTTTTCTGTGGGCTAATATAATCAGATGGTTACTATTCAGTCCTTACTTACTCCTCTTCAGTTAAACAGGAATATGCATTCATATTAATATAAGAACACATTGATATGGCAACTTAAAAGTCTTACATGTTTGCGGTGGTATAATTCTTCATGGACTGTGCATTCAGATGCATTCAGTATATGTACTTGATTCAATATCCAATAGAGCTTGATCTGGAACCAAGACCAACAATTGAGATTTACCAAATGTGAATTTTCTATTTCTTGTAGATCAGTTCTGTGATAGAAAGGAAATGCAGTAGGATAGGCCATATTTAATATAAGTAGAAATCACTTGTACATAGCTGGAATAAGTTCTTCTAGCTCAGCATTATAGCTATATTTAACACACCACCATGGGCAAAAGTTATAGGGACAGCTGTGCTGTCTGAGATTGGCCAGGTCAAGCCATCATAGGTTAAAATTATATGCTTTGAACATATAATTTAAAATTGAATGCCTATATTGATTTTCTAAAAAAATCTATTGAGCTGAAACAATTTTCCTGGCAGTTACCATTAGTTTCTTTGTTTCTTTTTGCTTGCTTCAGCAAGCAATATGCCCTGCTTATCTAACCTCTCTTTAAAAATAAACAAAACACAACCCAGGAAAAGAAATCAGTACTGTGTGTCAATCCAAACACAGAAATGATTGCTATGCCTTTTTATTTCCTCACTTTGGAGTTCCTCTGAACCAAAATGAGTCTGACAATAATTTTCCTACAAGAGAGAGCATATGTACTTTTCTCTGTGCTGTGTTGGAGATACAAAAGTTTTGAATTGTGCCCCAAACAATTGACATGTAACATTTCACCCACACATGTCTTATTTTGGATGAGACACAAGGGCCCTATCCAAAGCTTCACCCCTGTAGCTGCCAAGCCATAAGGAGAGACAAGACGGATGCTTAGAGAAGGAAGGAAACAGGGGCTTGCTTACAGTTGTAACACCTACTTATTCCTTCCCCATGGAGCAACAAATTGTCCCATCCCTTCCTCCTTTCCACTAAGGTTTCTAGACTACAAACTGCAGACAATTTCTGTACCTTTGATGGTTGTGTAAATAAAGGATGACGAATGCAAGTCTCATCAGTCCTAGCCAACCTAGATAAAGTGATAAGTGGTGACAGTAATTGCAGTCCTATAACATCTGGAGCGCCACATGTTCACCATCCATGTTCTAAGAGAACAAGTGTTTTTTTCTTTGGATTGTTGTTACCAAGGAGTACTAGTCATACCACAAGTACTGTTTTGTTTTGTCTAGGGATTTTATTTTGATTTGTTTTCCCAATTTTGTAAATATATATGCATTATAATCATTAACAAAATCAAACAAACAACCTATATGTTGATGTGGGGTGGCTGCATCTAGGAGTGCATCTGTATAGTGTAGAATTAATGCAGTTTGATACCACCTTAACTGTCATGCTATGGCATCATGACCGTTGAAATTTAAAAAGGTCTTTAACTTTCTCTTCTGGTGCTTCACCAAATTATAACCCCCAACATTGAGCCATGGCAGTTAAAGTGGTATCAAACTACATTAATTCTATCATGTAGTCTTGTCATTCCACTTCAAACCTTTATATTTTAAAATGGTATTTTCTATAATCCATGCAAGCATTATTTTATTTCTTGAATCTTTATCCTGCATCTTGTCATTTTTTTCAAAATTACCTACTGTACTAAAAATGATATTACTTAACTAACAGCATCCTAAATGACAAACTGTTTCAATTAGTGCCTTCATTATTATCTGTGTTTGTTGCTTCAAGCCTAGCACAGCACTCTAGTTGCAAGAGTGCATAAATTCAAAGCTTAATTATATTGTTAAACTGGCAATTAAAATGTACTGGCATGGTGTTGTCAATTAAAGCCATATTCATAAACATCACAATAAAAGTATGCCCTACAGTTGAGAGAATCAGCAGAAGGCAGGGTTCCGTAGCTACAAAAGAGCCTTAAAGTAATTTTGGAAAGTATTTCATAGAACACAGTATAACATAATGTTTGTGGAGGTTTTGCAAACACACATTTTCAATTTCTCAAGGACAATTTCTAATTCCTACCTTGATGTCTATAACATTTAAAGTATTGATAGCCCAGTATGCTCTCATCAACTCAGCAAATAGTTATTAATCTTATTTCCACGCTCATCTGCCAATAAAGTAAAAGGGATCTACAAGCAGCAATCCATTTCTGTGTAAGGTCATGCTCTCACAGATGTCTACAACAGAAATGGAGGATGGGGTTGTAGCTATTGTTTTTAGGATGAATGAATGAAATATGTACACTCTATGTACACTGTTTCACAAACAGTGTTATCAGAGTTCATTCGAGTTCCAAGAAATCAGATTTCTTTCTACATGGAGATGCTAGTTCTCATTCCATGTTAAATAGTAGCATCTAAAGAATGGACAGGTTAAGTTCCAAAAGCAGATCAGGAATGGAGATCAGGTGGGGAAGCTGGAAGAAGACTACATCCTTCAAAGAAAAGACCTAAATTCCAAAAGCAATGGGGTGTGGGTAGCAAGTGAATTGCTTGATGGAATCCTCCTACATTGAGACATTTCTAATACATTGCTTTTTTATATGAACTGGTGATGCTGATTTGATCTCTAGGATTAGCAGAATGAACCTAAATCTAGCTGCAAAACAGCTCATATTAGCACACTTGAAAAATATTACTTAGTCCTTAAAATTTGTAGCAATCATGAAATCTTCATAGCTCTAGAAATAAGGTGCCAAAGTGTGGTTGATGAAAACCACATTTCATCTCTTCTGCCACCCACCATATACTTCCAAGATACTGGTATAAAGTTCTTTATAATGTAGATTTTTCTTAAATTTTCCTTAAATTCATGGCAACTCTACATTGGAATAAGCAGATAGATAGGACAATCAAATGTTTAGAAGAACAGGTCTCATTCTATAACTTCTAACTAAATCTATGCACTGAAATATATATATATTCATAGCATATACTGGTTTTGTGCTCTGTGTTTATGTGGGTAGGTAAATGGATAGACAGACAGATAAGCAGACAGAAAATATAGATAGACAGACACAATTCATACATTCATACAATATATATATTATACATACCGTATATAATCGAGTATAAGCCAGGTTTTTCAGCCCTTCTTTAGGGCTGAAAAAGCCCCCCTCGGCTTATACTCGAGTGAGGGTCCTGGCCAGCTTATATTTGGGTCGGCTTATTCGAGTTATCTTATTAATGTCTTAGTAGTATCCTAAATTACAGTTTTATGTAAATATTCAAAAACATTTAACCCACTGATGCCCCAATTTTATTGGTATCTATTTTTATTTTTGAAATTTACCAGTAGCTGCTGCATTTCCTACCCTCGTCTTATACTTGTGTCAATAAGTTTTCCCAGCTTTTTGTGGTAAAATTAGGGGGCCTCAGCTTATACTCGAGTATATACAGTATATACAATATGAAAAGGGAAAACTACCTTCTGAACATGAAAAGGATCTTCACCAGAAAATCATGGGTTGTTCTCACTTGTTGTCATGTTCCACATTTCTAACACCATGTCGTTACGCATTTGGAAATAGATACCACTCCTTCACAATGTATCAACAGTAAATAACTGGTGGGTTGCTGATCCCAGTACAGTACTGATGCAGAGAACTGTGCAGTTACAAATGGATTGGGGCAGGCTGCATTGAACTGATAAGCTTTTGGAATTATTATAATTCAAGAATATTTCTTTCTTTTCTTTCTTTCTTTCTTTCTTTCTTTCTTTAAAGATTATAATGTGACTGTTAAATGGCATCGGGTGAAAGCAGTTCTTATTTTTGAACAACATAGTAGGCATTTGGGTTAATAATAAAAATAGAATGATAATGAATGAAAAGAGGTCTCTGCCTGGAAATGGAGCTCTGTCTGTGTTGCAAGGCTGCTTTGAAGCTTTCATGCTGTGGCTGTACATTTATGAATATGGCCTTAATTTTGTTTTTCTTTTACTTTCCCCATTAATCTTTGCATTTTGTGCATTGTTCAGCAGGTTTGCTGGTGCCGTCTGTATTTTTTTTAATCTGATGTTCACAAACTGTTTCTGTTAACTACCACAGGTTTACACCCTATGAGTGGTATAATCCCCACCCGTGCAACCCAGACTCAGATGTGGTGGAAAACAATTTTACTTTGCTTAATAGTTTCTGGTTTGGAGTTGGAGCTCTCATGCAGCAAGGTACACCGGTTACACCTTATTTCCGCACACATCCCACAGTCTGCTCAAGGGCTTCCGTGCTGGTAAACTCCACCATTTGTAGTTCTAGCATATACTGTAAAACCTGATCTAGAAAGGAGACATGCAACAGCATACATATATATGAATGGGACAATTAAAGAGTGGTTTTAGGCAAGAAATGAAACTGGCAAATTTTGTGATCCAAAATAAATCTACAGAAGGTTTAAACCCCAAAATCATTTTGTTAGAATCATTATTTAGTTTACATTTGTCAAGTTTATATTGTTTTCTTTAAAAAAAAAAAAGAATCCCAAACTTAATTAATGGCTTTTCCACAGGTCTTTAAAGTTTTTGCCTCTTGTCAATGCATCCAGCCTTTGACACCCACAACATCCTAACTGCTGTTGATTCTGGAAACTACACAGAGATGCTCATTTGACAGTGAAAGAAAAAGAAATGCACTTGATGTGGAAAATCTGCCCAGTACATATACTGGCCATGCATGTGTGTATTATGGTGTACTCATCCGAGGCTGCTGTTACTAAGCTTTTGCCTCTGTATGAGGTGCGCATTCAGATTATATGTTTAATGCTTGTGAACCCCTTCAAAATGACAATACACTGAGAAAGTCTCAAGAATAGCAAAATATTTTAATAAAGAAATATGAGTGGAAAACATCTCTGCATCACAGAACTATTGATTTTTTTCACAATTTGCTGATTTGGTAAAAATTGAACGACACAACTTCACATGCCTGATGTTGCTAACAACAGTGGAATTTGACCATTGATTTAGTGGGGTTGGACTGTTCCCCGAGGTAAATCAGGCATTTCTTGCTGGGCATACAGCAGTATGCTATATGCACCCAGCATTCGTTTCTATAGAATGGATTGTATCCAAGATCAACTGACAGAGTAAGTCCTTTGTCCTGGTTTGTCAGTAAAGCAGAGAGTAAGGTTTTACAGTATCAGGCAGGTGTGTGTCTATAGTTGTGACTGCTTTGTGTGTGTGAGTACCGAAATACTTTGTGTTCTGAATGGCCTGCCTTTTTTGGAGTTTACCATCATCCACAGCAAACTGTGGGATGCCGTGCCTACTTGTTACCACTACCTTGGGTACATGACAGTCAGCCCCAACCAGACTCTGCTTGTCTTTGAAGAAGCTTTAAAATGAAAACAAAACCAAAAATTTGTTTTGTAAGCTGAAGTGAATGTTTCCATGTACAAACTTGTGGTACGTGTGGACTGTAAGTGCACCATCATTAACATGTAGAGTTTGAACAAGAGATGAATGGTTGCTAACCTCTGCATCTATTGTTATGCTCTTTCTTGTTAACAGAAGCTGCTTGTTGTGCTTGATTGGAAGTCATGGGTTTATTAAATTTTAAAATGTGATGATCAGACTTTCTCTTTTCTACAGAGCGTGAGCAAAGTCTGGATCAGGATTGGCTGTCATGTCTGCCATAAAAAGGCACTAGAGAGTCTTCAGCAAGTATTGTCTCTGACTCTGGTTCTTGATAATAGCATTATTTCTGTATCCCTTTTCTCTAAGTTATCAACTCAGATATAGCATCTCTTCTTTAAAAGGTCCCGACATACTAGGCAGATTAACTGGAAATGCATAAAAAGCTACACAGGCCATGCTCCCCTACTCAAAAGCCCTTATCGACAATGAAATCACCTGTGAGCTGGAAGCTACTGTGAATTAATGTTGAACTATTGGGATGCTAACTTATTCAGAATTTCTTGGCAATACATTCCATTAAACACAAGGGAATTTATTCAAAGAAAAGAGACACATGCATGTAATCTCATTTTTATTAATATTAGGTTCGAGAGAATTTTCATTCTCAGTTCTTCCCATATACTACCACTGCAATGCATATCTAGAGTTTAGCAACCAGTAGGTCTTGATTCATACACTTCACAGGAATGAATAAAGTGACAATAAAACTGTGCAGATGAGGTTATAGCTCCCTCTGTAAGGTAATTGGGGAAAGCTGCACTTTCCACTCCTTCATAGGTAGGTCTGCAGAAGGCTTTTGATTCAAACTGTAGGCTAGGTTTCCATTGAAATTCCATTAAAAAAAACCAGCTCTGCATTTCATTCAGTTACACACTTAATAGTTTTGCTGAGTTGGCAATCAAAACCTGTGAAACTACATGACCCTGTGAGCCAACAGTCTCCTTTTTATTTGAATGAGATGGTTGTTGATGTGCATCCGCTGACCTCCTTAGAGAATACACAGTTTTCCAAGCAAATCTAATTGGAGGAAAATACAGTCTTTCTATTTCATACAAACAACTGATTTTACTTGTTACAGAAAATGAAAGGAAAGTGAGAGTTAATGATAAGAATGGGAAACTATCACAACCAATCAATTTTTTTTGTGGCACAGCTATGGGGCAATTGCAGTCTGAACTTTAGCATGCCATTCTTATTACTATACATATTCTGTAAAATGAAGCTATGCATCAGTGTCAACTTAATTTATATTCTATCCCTGAGCTTTTTTTAGGAAAAAGGGAATCAGTATTCTTTGCCTCTGATACTGTCTAGTTTGCTGGCAGGTTACACCTAAAAGTATCATCTTTGGAAGAAAAGAATGCATGATTCATCTTGTAAATAAAACTTATTGCTAAGTAAGATCCTCTAAGAAATATTTAATGATAGACACGAGTTTTAAATATACAGGTTTTCAAAACAATAGTTTTTAAATTAATAGAGGACTATGAACAGAATCCACGACTAGGTACTTAGTCTTGCTGAAATCAATTGATGCGTGCTTCTGAGTAAATATGGTTAAGGTGGCTATGTACTTCTGCTATCCAGCTTTTGCTGCATATAGCTAATGTCCCACATTCAATTCAAAAGATGAATACAGCCTGTTTAATGTTTAATCACACATTGGCTTCATATAAGCTCTAGTTGTGCATATGAAAGACTGGTTGACTATACCGACACCACATACCTGGAAACCTTAACTTAAATAGCTATGCAACTCAAGTAAACATAAGGAATTACATTTAATGCATACCTATGCTTAGAGCAGACCCATTGAAATCTATGGGATTTTAGTGAAACAGCTACACAACTAAATCTAGAACTAACTAATAGGATACAAAGGGTCATTCCACTGATGAGTCATGATTGGTTTTCTTCCTCAGTCATTTCCAAAGCCCTCACCTACTGTGGAAGATTGTGAAAAGCCTAGTGAGCAGATTTGGGATGTGTATGCAATGATGATGAGCTCATTTCTGTGCCATTTGATGGAAGTCATAGGTTTCAGCTTCAAAAAGCAATTTATGATTGGCAAGCATTTCCCATAAAACATACACCCTAATCCCATATATAAGACATATACTTAGCTCCAAGCCATCAGAGATAATCCCTACTGATTCTTGCAGATCACTGCATACATCAACATACTTAGGGTATTAATTCAGACACAACATACATTTTGGAGATATGCTTATTTATTTGGAATAAAGTTTTCTCTGTGAGCTCTCATTTGGAACATTACTGCATGTTTTCCAACCTATTATGTGCTGAAATAAAAGTTAACAAATACATTTATTAAACATGCATATACATACCGTAAAGTTAGCTTAGAAAGTACAGCACATCAATGCCAATGATGCTTAGTGAATCAATAAGATCAGTATGCATATAGTATCCACTTTAGGAAGCTTTTATTGCTATTGAACTAATTACTGAGTCAGATTCTTCAAACTCAGAAAAAAAACTAAGTTGGAATATACAGAGGCTAGTGTTCACAGCTAGAAATCAAAGTAGTAAAATAATTGTTTTATAGATGCAACTTTGGATCTAAGAGCAGAGAATTTAATCATTGGTGCCAAAAGGACCTTCCCTTGAAATGCAGTATTGGAGAAGCAATACTTGTCAGGGACTCTTTCCCACTTCCCATGGCCACAAAGACTTCCTTACAGCTGCTATTTGCAAGAGTTCAGATGTTAATTTTACTGGGAGAATTAACTTCATATCCAGTTTATTTCTCAAGCCCACTTGTTGCATGGCATTTTACTAATTTCCTCTAGATGGAGCAGAAAATTTAGGTGGAATACATCAAGGAAGAAAGAAATTGAAGGAATGAACCTAGAAGAGTAACATACACAGCTTGAACCAAATTCAATTTGCTGATTTATTTATCTATCCGTTCACTTATGAAGAACATACATCCTATCAGTAAATCTGCAGATTGTGCTTCGGGTCACCTTTTAATGTTAGGTTAAAACCAGTTCTATGTCAACTGGAAAAAATGGTTGAATATATTTATCAGCAATAAATATAGGTGATGTTGAATCTTTATTGTGGGAGAATTTTGCTTTTAACAAATATCATGCGGAATATCAATTTGTTATCCTAAGCTCACTGCATCTTGCATTGCTTCACTATCTGCTGCTTCTGCTGTTGTCTCAAATGTCAGAGCACCACTGTTTAGCTGACATGTTTTGTGGCTATTCATCTCAACCGTCAGGCATCAACACAATCATTAGTATTGTATCATCACACGGAGACTATGGCTAAGGATACCTTCTTGAACTGTCCTGATAACCCGATTACATACCTAACAGACACTGAGGTTTTCTCTTTCCCTCCTGTCTTACCCATTTAGGTCCTCCCTCCATAGGATTTTGGGCAATTGGGCAGCAATCCCACCCATGGTGTAGCTATTGGGGGTAGCAAACAAAATGAAGACATTACCCTCCATTAAAAATTCTGGACACTAATGAAAGTTTCCTTTTCTCCCCACATTTCTAGCATTGCAGTAATTTAAAATGTCTGTTGAGTCTTTGAGAATGTATTTCAGGGCACTCAAAGAAAAGGTGCATGCAAGGGAATGCAAGCAGAATAAATACAAGGGTTATAGGTGTGTGTGAATTTCCATGTCTCAGGCCATGTCTACACTTGCCACTTAATTTAAAGCCAATCTGGATCATTATGCTTTGGACTGGCATTGGAGCAACAATTATAGCAGCCACACACACTTGGCCAAATGCTCCGTGACAATGTTGGTGTCTAGAGGGACCAAGGCCACATCAGTCTCTCTGCCCCACCCCCTTGACTTTGTGTCACTGCTACCAGACATTGCCAGCCACAAAGAACTTTACACCATAGTTGCATCTGCTATAGACATTAAGGTGTGCTCGTGTGATCACCAAGGTTGGGGTACAGCAACCACCTGGCCTCAGATATGACACTAATGGCTAGGCTCTGGCAAAAGCTCTGTGGCTGAAAAGGAGCATCAGTGGTGACATGACAATGGCCCATCCCTTTCCCTGCTCTGATCAGCACAATGGAAGGGTGATGTAGAAAACTTATCAGGCTGAATGAAATTTGATCCAGCTGTCCACATGGCTAGAAACCCTGAGGGCAACTATAGAGTTTCTGACACACTCTGGAGTATCCTTTAAATTTGCTTACTGAAAGTCTTTGTGTGCTGTGAAGACTGTTTGTGCCAGCTTCAGAGTGAGCATGTGGAGTTTTTTTTTTACTTAGATAGACATTACCCCAGTCTCTGCAATGCTAGAATTTTGATGACTGATGGAATTTTTCATCTAGTCAAATTTTCATTTGAGGAACAATTCCCATCTCTCTCCCTATCCCCCATAGATATAATGACTGAAGCAGAGGGGAAGTAATGCTCATAAATATTATGGGGTATAAGGTTTAAAGGTTTAAATGCTGAAACCCAGATACTAGCAACATGTATTATAGTAAAATCAATGAATTCTGCTTTCAACATGAAATATAACCCATTCATGTTTCTGGGGAAAGCAATTAAATATATTAATCATTTTAGAGTTCTGACCCAAGGGCATCTATGTGTTTATCATCAAGCACTGCATACATCATTTTAAAAGTATGTCTCTGTGTTTAGTTAGCTCTATATGTTTGGGATTATTACATCAAGTCATTTATATTCCACTGTTCTTCACACAAGTGAAAAATCAAATTCCATAGCAGGACCTGACATTTCTTTCAGCTGGTTGTAATATAAATGTTTTGATGATATTACACAGGATCAGAGCTGATGCCCAAAGCTCTTTCTACCAGAATAGTTGGAGGCATATGGTGGTTTTTCACCTTAATCATCATATCATCCTACACTGCGAATTTGGCTGCTTTTTTGACTGTTGAGAGAATGGAATCTCCAATTGATTCAGCTGATGATTTAGCAAAGCAAACTAAAATAGAATACGGGGCTGTTAGAGATGGATCAACAATGACTTTCTTCAAGGTAAGATCATACTCAAATATTTCACACCGTTTAGTAAAACTTGGATTTTACTGCATTAAATAATAAAGCAGGATGAAAACAAAAACAAAACTATCCCTATTGAGTCCGAGTACTGTGAGATATATTTGCTGTTGTCGTAAGTTCTAGAGGAACTAAAAAAAGTCAGGCACTGGAAAACAGCTGAAACCAGAAATCAGGAAAAGGATACTTGTGGGAAATGTGTCAAGATGACGACCATAACAAAAAACACATTTGGCTAATGAGTCTGAAATATTCCAAAGACATGCTTAGTCCATGCAGACTGAAATTCCCACTTTTGTGCAATACATGATCCCTACCCTTTTTTCACATGGCTATTTTACTTTAGTGAGTCCTAAGCCAAAAATATAATATGTGATTGTGCATTTATGTCATCATGTGTCTTTGGGCAAAGGTTTGAACTGGAGGATGACCACTTTGAGCAGTAGGTAAGCCTCTGTACAATTAAAGAACAAAGCAAGCCAATTATTGTTTTACTTCAAAAAACAGTAAGATCTTTTCCAGGGCCAAGATTACTTGCTTGTCTAAGCAACCTTGTAGTGTTCCCTTGACTATAGATTTTGCTTTGCTTTGCTTTGCTTTGCCTTGCCAACCTCAACTTCTTCCTTTGCTTCCCTTCTGATTCACTTCACTGCAACAAAGTGCAGCCCATCTTACCAAACATTTATGTATAGTATAACCTACATATGGATGGAACTGGCATACACATGTATCCACATTTGACAAAATATGTCCTTGCTAAGTTTTTTCTAAGTCCTCTATGGTGTTCTTGATCCAGAAGTCCTTCATTCCAATATGATTTGTTTTTATCCACAGTTTCACATATCCATACAAGGTCTGAGGATGTATCACCCATGTATACAGGGATTGTACTGTATTTGCCTCTTTTACATACAAGGTCAATTTAAATCACAAAATAAGCTATAAAGTGCCTACAGTTCTAGCACATCTTGCTCTGCAATAATCACATTAAACTTAATTTAATGCATAGTAGCTGTTCTTGGTTTATTGGTGTGATCTTCTGAGGTTTAATCTGCCAAGAGGCTGCGAATATGGCAGGTATATGGAAACTGCAGTTGGTAATCTCAGGGAGGGCAGGCCTGAACAGATGCAGGTCATTATAGTTATCATCTGACCTACTGTGGTCTCTACACAGGATACCCAGAAACAAAGTTAACCTTTAGGAAACTATCGCTCCAGAAGAAGCTGTGACAGATCGAGAAAGCTATGGGATTAAGAAAGAAATATGCTTCTCCTAACCTCCATTGTTTTATGTAAAACAAGTATCACTAATTTTGTCTGTCAGCTAGACTTTCATGAGGGCTGCTTTCAAGGTGGTGTCCACATGTTTGCAAGTTCATGCTGAATTTCTGCTGCAGATAAAGAAAAGGAATACATTCCCTGCAGTTTTGATATTTCTGAGTTTTGTTTCTAGCAAAATTAGCCATTCCATTTTATTCCCTGCCCCTCCCAGTAATTTTCTGAAACCTAAAAGTCTATGTTTTCTTGTTGCTGTGTGAGTATCGGTGATAACAAGCCTCCTTGATGCCTCTGTTTATTAAGAACACCTTCTTTGGTTCTGGAAAGCTATATGAATAAATTAAATGCATTAGTCAAATGTTTGATAGTTTTGCAGAATTTTGCAATTTGAATTTTTAGTCCTTTCTGCCTTTCCTTTCCTTTCTTTCCTCCTTCCTTCAATTCAGCAAAAAGAACAATGAAATAATTTCAAATCAAAAGCTACCTGAAGTTCTAGCACAAGCACTGTTTCTTCCTCCGCCCCCAGTTCCTTGTTTAATATAAAATCATTTTCTGCTGTTGTTCATATAAACAGGTCATAAAATAATACATTTTTGCTAAAATGGCTGGATAGGCTACAGTTCAAGAGGCAGTGCTGTGCTGACTGAATGGCATACTTATCAATAATGCAACAAGCATCATCGCTACCTGGGCTGAAATGCCTTTCTGTAGAAGAAAAGGCATTGCCCCTTGTAAAATAATATTCCTCAGATGCTCACACCATATAATGAAATAAATAATGGCAGCAAAATTTTCACCACATGAGACAAATATTAGACGGAATATTATTCATTTGGAAAGTGGTGAACACATGAAATATATTTATTGTCTGCTCACAAAATAATTAAAGGTTATATCTAGTTGTGTCCTTTAGCAGAATAGAGCAGAATAGAAGATATTTGTGGCTCCAGTTCCCCTTCCCACTGTAGCTGTCTCCACACATTTCTGCAATCCATCCCAGGGGGGTTTACAAGGCATGTGTGGAGCAGGGGGTTGGAAAAAGGAAAGTTAAATAGCTCTTCTATGAGTGAAAATCCACCTGCTGCATGAAAGAGCTTGGAAATCTCACAACTCTTGGAATCTGCAACAACATGACTCCTGGCAGTGCTAACAGGTGGATTCTGTAAGCCTTTGGGGAATCACAATATGAGAAAAAAAATCCCCTTCATTGGATTGGAGGTTGATTCTCAGGGTACCAGCCCCCTTTTGAGAAAGATGTGGACTGCTTCCATTAATTGCCAAACTTCTTCAGCAGATGATTCAAGGCAAAACCCTGAACCGCTTATGTTTCTTTAAGACAGTGGTTCTCAACCTGGGGTCCCGAGATGTTTTTGGCCTACAACTCCCAGAAATCCCAGCCAGTTTACCAGCTTTTAGGATTTCTGGGAGTTGAAGGCAAAAACATCTGGGGACCCCAGGTTGAGAACCACTACTCTAAGGTCCCTTCAACACAGCTGAACATTATCTGCTTTGAACTGGAACATATAGCAGTGTGGACTCAGATAACTCAGTTCAAAGCAGATATTGTGGGATTTTCTGCCTTGACATTCCAGGTTCTATTACTCACTTTAGTGAAATAGAGCAAATAGTATATAGACTATTTAACCAAAAAACCCTTTACTAATTATATTGTCATGCACATTTAGAACATACAGATAGGTTGCCTAAACTCTGACTAATTAAAGGAAATTTTCAAGTAGAGGATCAGTTCAGGAAAGCTGGTAATCAGCATCTTGAGAGAGGAGAGATTGGGAGCGGGGGGGGGGGGTCTTTATGTGGTTACTGAGGCACCTGGAAGTTTCTCTTGACACACGGTGAGATTGCTTAGATACATGGACACAATGATGACTATTCTTTACAACTGGTGACTGAGCAAATGGAAAAGGTATGTACAGGATAGAAACATGCAGAGAAGTTATATGACTCCATTAGTTTAATAGCAAAAGACAGAATGTTTTATTCAGTATTTTCCAATGCTCCTTAACATCAGGAAGAATTTCCTGGAGGTAACAGCAGTTCAATAGTGGTACACACTGCCTGAAGGGGGGAGTGACAGACCCACCCTGGGAGGTCTTTGAACAACATCTAGATAGTCTTTTAGTTGTGTAGTCCTTCGTGGTGGGGTGTTGGGCTAGTTGGTCATTATAGTCCCTTCCATGAGTAGACTCAAGGTATCAATGGGATTTATCTAGTTGATTCAGTGAATAAACCCTGGTGAGAACCAGTAACTGGATTTAACCAAAGTCTGCTATAGTAACTTTTCCAAGTTCATGTTGGCTCTTATGATTTAACTCTTTTTTTCTTTAGAAGGCTGTAGATACAAATTGCATATAGATATCACCAGGTTGAAAATAATGAAAGTATGTGCTGGATTCATTAATCCTCTCAGATGCCAAGGGCCATAGTGCACTTATTGATCAATCTTTCCCCTAAAGTTCTTATTGCAATCTTTCCCCTAAAGTTCTTCAGTGGAATCCTGCTTTTCCTAATACATTCATGTTTTGTACATGGAATTAATGTGATTGATTAGCCTTGTGCTGGAGTTATCTCTGGACACTTCAGGTTCAACTCAGGCTCAGGACTGAGACTCACAATTATAATAGGTCCAGCTATAATGATATAATGATATTCATTGACATAGGCCGAGTTAGTCACACACAAGATGTATTCCACATAGAAATGAACATTGTAGCAGTTACACCAATTTATAATGCATGGAACAGTCTGATCATATGCTTGCCAGACATAAAATTAGGTCACCAAAAAAGAATGCCTTTCCATGCAGTGGTTTCAAATTGATTTCTTCTCCTGAAAGGCACCACTATATGAAGTTGTTCTTCAATTTGGACAATAGTAACATTATTCTCTTTCTGCCCTAGTCCTAAAGTTAGATTAGTGCAAAAATAAGAATTGAGATTCAGCAGATTAAATCCAGACTTGTTAGTTCTGTATGTTCTTGCTTGTGTGTTTTTCTGATTACAATCTTGTAAAGATCTAAACTGCTACATAGTAAAAGAAAGTATTTTAATGGTATTTTATCTGCACAAAATTACCCTGACATTTCAGTCAAAAACAATGTATTGTTTAAGGGAGCATAAGGAAAGTGACATAATAAAAGTTCATACAGTGGAAAGCTTAAGGTTAAGTGTCAGTTTAAAGATATATGTATATGTTAACTGTCAAGGTAACATCTCACTGCTCTGGAATTCTTCCATGAGAATCTATTTATAGAGATATCCTTTCACTCCATATGTTAGTGTAAGAGTGTGATGGGACCCAATTCTTGTTTTCTCAGGGAAGTATGTACTCCCCCCTCACTCTGTTATCTTTTCCCATCAAAGGTTATAGAGGAATATTTGCATCCGTTTCTATTGTATACATGCCATAAGTCTCCATGAATATCCTTGAATGAGAATTAGAGAACCCTGTGGCTTTCTGGTTGGTACTGAACTTGATTTCTCATCATTTCCCATATAGCCTAATTACTAATGAGGAATGGTGGGAATAATGGTTCATAAAGATCTGAATTGCCACAGATTCCCCATTCCTGAATTAAAAGAGCTACTCATGTTTCATAGATTTTCAACAGACATGGAGGACTGAAGACAATTCATTTATCATGTTGATGATTCTGGAATGATCAATTCTCTAAATATCTTAAAGATTCATACAAAGATTAAAAGATTTAAGCTTGGCCATTGCTGGCCCTTTTCCGTATCTTCATGTTTCTTTTATTTTTAAAAATTATTCTTACGACCTCATCACATGGATGCCGAGAAGTGTATTCTCCCTGCTTCTTGGTGCTGCTGGCATTCTTCTGGCACCTAGTCCGCCAAAGCCCATCAGATGACAGAGGGCTATTTCTGGTGAGGCTCAATTGGGCTCCGTGCCAGCAGTGTGCTGGCAGCGCAGACACTGAGCCCTGAGGAGTTGGGTGTACACTCGACTCTTCATAGAAGAAGTGGGGAGGATGCAGAGGTAGTCAGGGATAGCAGGGAAACAGCATGGGAAGGGATCTCACAACCAACCACAGTAAGGGAACAAAGCAGTAGACTGCCCCACAGTTTCTCCCACTATCCCTGACTTCTTGGCCTTCATGTGATGAGGTCCTTGGTATACTTCTCCCATAGTTCAACCTCCATATCTGCAGTAGATACAGTCCTGAAATTGCCAGGTCAGTAAATGGAAAAACAACTGCCATCCAGGACTTGATTCTGGATGAGCATGCTGACCTGGTTTGTATAACAGAGACCTGGCTGGATGAGACTGGGAGGTGGGGTTAATCTCTCTCAAATCAGCCCATCAGGATTCTTTGTGCAGCAGCAGTTGAGGCCTGGGGGGCAGGGAGGTGGAATTGCAGTGATCTATCCTGATTCCATTCCCCTGACCAGATTGCCCATCTGCTGCTCAACTGTGTCCCTTCCTGAGCTAGACAGGGTGGTCTTGGGGCTGGAGTTAGAGTCTCAGTGGCTAATAGTGTTGGGAGACTTCAACATCCATGCTGAAACTGCCCTGTCAGGAGTGGCTCAGGACTTCATGGCCTCTATGGTCCTACTCGCTGCTGGGTACATTTTGGACCTTGTTTTCTGTGCAGGGTGGGATGATGGTGATTGTGGTGTGGAGGAACTTGTTACAGTTCCATTGTCATGGACAGATCACTACCTGGTCAGGTTTAGACTCATAGGGGCTTCAAACCTCCACAGGTGGGGGACCAATTAAGATGGTCTGGCCCAGGAGGCTTATGAATCCAGATGGATTTCTGACAACTCTTGGGAATTTTCTTGTCACCTGGCAGGCGATTCTGTCAAAACTCTGGCAGACCTCTGGAATAGGGAGATGACCAGGACGGTGGACACAATCACTCCTGAATATCCCCTCTCATGGAGTAGAGCCTAACTAGCCCCTTGGTTTCCAAAGGAATTGGCGGGGGATGAAGCAAGCAAGATGGAGACTAGAGTGACCTTGGTGGAAAACTCAAAGTGAATCTGACTGAGCAAGGGCTAGAGTGTATTTGAAAGCCTACTCTGCAGACATGGAGGCAGCAGAGAAATCGTTTATTGCTCCCTTCATTGCATTTGCAAGGAACTGTCCAGCTTTTACATACTGGTCCTCAAGGAGAAAATTCTAACCTATAAATTTTCTAGAGTCTAGGGATTTTCTAGGTCTTCGGATGTGATTCTGTGGTAACTCCTGGCAAAAGTATGCAATAAAATCGAAAGACCCACAGAATTCCTAGAGGAAATTTGTCAGATATAGGTAGGTTGACATTGTTGAAACTGGTTGCACGGATCATATTGTATTGTTATTATCTTTAATAAAGATTTGCAGCAAAAAGGAGGTGGGAGATAGCAGAAAAGCTAAGGCTTTCTGGGAATGTTTTGCTTTTGTTGTGTATGTACATCCTTCCTTCCTAATGGCTCTGGTTTCTTTTCGTAGAAATCCAAAATCTCAACATATGAGAAAATGTGGGCATTTATGAGCAGCCGACAACAGACAGCTCTGGTGAAAAACAATGATGAGGGCATCCAGCGAGTGCTCACCACCGATTATGCTCTGTTGATGGAGTCCACAAGTATAGAATATGTCACTCAGAGAAACTGCAATCTCACTCAGATTGGAGGACTCATTGATTCCAAAGGTTATGGTGTAGGAACTCCCATTGGTAAGAAATGAATACACATACTTTATGATCAGTAATCTTAGTGACTTCCATAAAGAACATTTTCATCTGAAGCTTTAAGTTCTTGAGAAGAGGTTTAAATACAGCCTGCCTGTTGAAGAGGGGTAATTTGACTTCCTCTCTACACAAATATATCTGAATAAGGGTCACTAGCTACCCTTCTTCATTCATGAACCATTTTAATAATTAGAGAGCACAGTGGGTCTTTTCTTTTTGCTGAAAATTCTCTCTGTTGGTTCAGTAACATCTAAGTTTGAACATTGTCAGGCATTAAATTGGCCAATTAGTCATATCTATACTCTCCCCCCCTTGTGTGCATTTTAACTCTCATGTGCTAGGTTTTTTAAAAACACACTTTTCCAATCCTTGCAGCATTGTTGTTTTTCAAGCTGCAGTAAAAAGGACAGTTTACTGTAGAACATAATAACAGCCTGTGTCTAAACATATCCAGATTGTTACTTGTTCCCCACCAACACCGTGAACCAAGTAACACTGGATGGAATCAAAATGAAAGGATATAAAATACACAGTACCACTTACATACTCTTTCTTCACATGCTAATTAAGGGCAAGCCTGTCTTGTCCTATTTGTCTTATTTCACTCCCATATGGACACTAGTTTCAGTACTAGGCTCTCCTGAGTCACTGCCCATCTGAGTTGTGAACCAGAACAAACACAACATCCCAAATGCAACATGGGATCCTTTCACTTCCCGTTTATCCTAAAGCATCACAGTAAGTCTTTGATCCCTTCCACATTGTATAAAATCCACATTGAACTGGATTATATGACATTATTATTATTATTATTATTATTATTATTATTATTATTATTATTACAGTATTTATATTCCACCCTTCTCACCTCGAAGAGGACTCAGGACGGATCACATTATATACATATAGGGCAAACATTCAATGCCCATATACACATAGAACCGAGACAGACACAAATGCAAAGGCAATTTAACCTTCTCCTGAGGGGATGTTCGATTCTGGCCACAGGGGGGAGCAGCTGTTTCATCATCCACTGTGACAGCACTTCCTCATTCCACGTCGTAAATTAGTTAAATTTGTCTCCCCACTTTATAAGTGGTACCTTATTTCCTACTTGATAGATGTAACTATCTTTCGGGTTGCTAGGTCAGCAACGAGCAGGGGCTATTTTTTATTTTTTTAATTGACGGGTGCTCACCCCGCTACGGGCTGGCCTCGAACTCATGACCTCATGGTCAGAGTGATTTATTGCAGCAGGCTGCTCACCAGCCTGCGCCACAGCCTGGTTCAAACCCAGTTCAGATAACCCAGTTCAAAGTAGATATTGTGGATTATCTGCCTTGATATTCTGGATTATATGGCTGTGTGGAAGGGACCTAAGAATGCATCCTTCGTTGCCTTGTGTTTCTGGGTGATCACCAATGACTTCTGCTTGGAACCTTTTTTGTGCACAGCCTACTTTTTTGACCAGCCAATGATACAAAAAAGTGCCACCACCAATCACCATTCTTTCCAGTTTACACATAAAAAAAGAGGGATTTTTAAAGGAGTGAGAAATCACTGGTTCAAGAAGCACAATACCAGTCACAATCTAACAATTACACCGCATTGATTTTTATGTAAATTATTCTTAGAAAAAGCAGATACGCCATCATACACTGAGGCTGGGAGATGATTACATGTTTCTATAGAATATTCAAAGCGGCCCCCAGTTTGAAAAAGGTTGCACTGTTGGATTCTAGCCCTAACATACTTAAGAGATACAACCCGTCAGGAAAAAAGAGAGGGCAAGGCTTGGAAAAGTTGGGACTACATCTGGTGAATTCTGGAAGTTGGAGTTTAAGCAGATTGTTTTCCCAAGTTCTGAAAGAATATTGTATACTTTTAAAATTAGTATTTTTAGTATCAAAAGCTCATGTGTACTCTTCATGTGTAAAGTTTTGTCTAACTCAAATGTGTTCTTTAGGGCATTGAATTCCTTACCATCTTCCATCCCCTTAGGAAAAATATATTAAAATGTAGAATGTTTTGGAGTAATGAGTGTTTCATTTTGAAGATTTCAACAGTGATAAAGATTCTATGCTTCAAACAATGAAGGAATAAACTATAACAGATGGTAGTTCCTTGAGAGAGAGAGAACGTATGCATGAGAAATACAGCTGGGGGGTGAAGTTGTACAAGGTTTCTTTTATGATTAATAGACTTTAAAGGAAAGAATTGGAACAGAATATATGTGTTTATGATGACATTAATAATCTCACTGTCACAATTAAAGCAAACAGAAAAGCTAGAATACATACAGTAAGTTGAATGTTTTTGTTTACCATTTTAGACGCTGCTCTTGTAATCTTTTCTTCATCATTGCCTGGCACTTACAGAGAAGAGTTTGCAGCATCTTGCATATTAGCATATTTTAATTTGGCAGAAATATTCTTGGACTTGAGCTAACTTCATCAACATTTATGCATCTAATGATCAAGTAGCCTATAGTCCAGTCTTGGGGAGATGGTAGCCCTTCCATTAGCACTGACTACTGTGCTAGCCAGGCTTGAGAGAAACAGAACTTCTGCCACATCTTCAGAGTTAGAGATTCCTTGTACCTCTTAAACCCCATGAATAATTATGTATAAACACATATATTTAATCTTTAAGGTGTCCTATAATTTTCTCTCTTTATTTCTTAAATTTATTGTAAGGGAACTACCAGTCTGGAATTTAAAATAATGTTTGAAAGAGAATATTCCATGCTCACCAATGCAACTATTTTTTAAAACTAAAACAAGGACCCAAACAACTGTCCCGTCAGCCTGACATCAGTACCAAGAAAGTTTCTAAACCAGATGAATGCACTGATCATTAAACGTCAACATGGGTTTCTCAAAATCAAGCCATGCCAGACTAATTCTTTCTTTCTATCTATCTATCTATCTATCTATCTATCTATCTATCTATCTATCATTTATCTATTTTTGACAGGGCTTGATAGATGAAGGGAATGCTGTAGATATAGCATATCTACATTTCCGTAGGCCTTCAACAAGGTTTACCATATATACTCGAGTATAAGCCAAGTTTTCAGCCCCCTTTTAAAGGCTGAAAAAGCCCCCTAGGCTTATATTCAAGTGAGGGTCTTGGCTGACTTCTATTTGGGTTGGCTTATACTCAAGTATATAGGCAATCAGACAGTCTTATCTTATTAAAGTCTTATTATTATCTTAAATTACAGTTTTATGTAAATATTCAATTCAATTTTATGTAAATATTCAATTCAATAAATTACATTAATTGAGGCATCAGTAGGTTAAACCTACTGATTTAACCTACTGATGCCTCAATTAATGTAATTTATTGGTATCTATTTTTATTGTTACAGTAGAGTCTCACTTATCCAACGTAAACGGGCCAGCAGAACGTTGGATAAGCGAATATGTTGGATAATAAGGAGAGATTACGGAAAAGCCTATTAAACATCAAATTAGGTTATGATTTTACAAATTAAGCACCAAAACATCATGTTATACAACACATTTGACAGAAAAAGTAGTTCAATATGCAGGAATGTTATGTCGTAATTACTGTATTTACGAATTTAGCACCAAAATATCACAATATATTGAAAACCTTGACTACAAAAATGTGTTGGATAATCCAGAATGTTGGATAAGCGAGTGTTGAATAAGTGATACTCTACTGTATTTTAAAATTTACCAGTAGCTGCTGCATTTCCCACTCTCATCTTATACTCAAGTCAATAGGTTTTCCCAGTTTTTTTGTGGTAAAATTGGGTGTCTCAGCTTACATTCAGGTCAGCTTATACTCGAGTATATATGGTATCTTGATATTTTTGCAAACAACCTAATAACATCTAGAGACACAATTTTAACTTTAGGTCAGTTTGTAATTGGTTAACCAACCAAACCAAAAGAGTGCTGACTAATGACTCCTCATCTACCTGCAGAGAGGTTTTGTCCTGGGACAAGGATTCAATGTCTTTATCAGAGACATGGATGATGGAATAGAGAATATACTTACAAAAATAGCGGATAATACAAAATTAGGAGGGTTAGCTAAATTCTAGAATACAGGATTAGAATCTAAAATTACTTGAAAAGATTGGAGAGTAGGCCAAAAACTTAGAAAATGGAGTTTGACAGGGAGAAATGTAAGACAGAAAAAATGAAATGCATATGATTTGAGAACAGTGTACGTGAAAGGGATCTTGGAGTCTTAATTGAACATGATTTAACAGCTTTAAAAAGCTAATATGACTCCAGGCTATTTCAATAGAAGTATAGTGCCTAAATCCAGGGAAGTAATCAGATGCTCAATGGGGTATTTTGTAATGCCATTATGCTTTATAATAAAAATCTTTATTTTTCCCTTTGTGCAGACCTGTCACTGTCATTTCTAAAAACCTTTCTAAGAATGGAACATTACATTTCATCTTTTTATGTCTTGGCACAGAAAGACAGTCTCAGAGGATATGACAGTAATATATTATTATAGACCAAGAATGTACTTGGGCTTTGTTTGTTTATTTATTAGAAACTGTGACATCTGAAAACATAGATGTTGTATCTATCTAACTATGAACTGTGGGACCACGTACTATGACTTTTTTCCTTTAAACTTTAAAAAATTCTGATTCCATGACTAGAATATTACAAGAACATTGTAAAGATATATTCATTGAGTTAAAATGTTTGTGGATATATTTGTAATGAGAAGTCTCTATTTCTTCTGGGAGTATCTGCCCCAAAGTATGCAAGTGCTAGATGCATAACCTGAGGCCTTCAAGATTTTGGCTCAACCGCAGCTCATTAGCCAACACACCTAATGGTGAGGAATGCTGAGAGCTGAATTCCATCCACATTTATGAGCTATTGCTTACTCTGGCATTAGAGAGTCAAATATCAGGTACAATGAGGTCAAGAAAGGGAGACAGGCTCTTATCTATATAGCACTCCATAGCACTGTAACTGCATTATCATCATCAAACAACAACATTATCATCGTTTATATCTTACATTTTCACCTGGTTATGTAAGGGGTAGGTATTGGAAGCAAATACAATATAGCCATGTAGCCAGAAACTTATATGACAGTTGCAAATGCTTAACCTGGAGTTACACATTTGTGACTGTTTATTCATGGTCCCAACAAAGCTCTTAGCTGAGTGAATGCATAGAGAATGTGAAAGTCCTTGGATGTCCATCTATCAAGAAGCAGCCACTGCAAGCAATAGGGTTCGGTTCCCCTATTGTTCAAGAAAGAATCGGCTGTTGTTCCCACCTTACCTCACTCAAGCAATAGCTGTCACAGGGAGGGATTGTGATTATTTCTGCCAGTTACAATGGGGAACACTCATGCAAGGGGGTGGAAATGGCAGTCAGCTGTTTTCAGAGTGATGGGAGAACAGACTTCCATTGAATGCACTGACTGCTTTCCAGTAAGTGTGGATTGAGGGAGGTTAAACCGGAATTCATTGCATTGCACTGTATATGCACTGCTAATGCTATCTACAGACCAATTCTGGCCAACAGAGTCAACGTTAAAATGTAATAAAACTATGGATAACATTTAAATAACATTAAAACCTTTTAAAGCATTTAAAGAATGAAACAATTAGAATCCTTACAACACCTGATAAAAATATTCCTTAAAAATTCATTCAATTCCTGTCAAAGCCTGTCAGAATAAATTTCCAGTCTTTATAAAACAATCCCGGTCTAACAACTCTTTTTCTTATTTCTCAGGCTCTCCTTACAGAGATAAAATTACTATTGCCATCCTCCAGTTACAAGAGGAAGGCAAACTGCACATGATGAAGGAGAAGTGGTGGAGAGGCAACGGGTGTCCTGAGGAGGACAGTAAAGAAGCCAGCGCCTTAGGCGTGGAGAACATTGGGGGCATCTTCATCGTGCTTGCAGCAGGGCTTGTTCTTTCTGTCTTTGTGGCAATCGGAGAATTTATTTACAAATCAAGGAAAAACAGTGATATTGAACAGGTAAGTCAAGTTTGGATAGGTCTATGTGGGGCAAATTTGCACAGGTTATGGAGTCTGGGAAATGTATCCAAAAAACTTCTTATGTCACTTATTAAATTTTGAAAGATGCTAGAAGATTAATCTTGTGAAGAGCAGAATATGGAGGTTTAAAACTCCAGTTCTCAGCATTGCTCAGACAACACAGGCACTGGCTATGCTTTCTGGGAGTTTCTGGGAAGCTTAATACCAAAAGTAAGTTTGCCAAACTCTGGTATTTGAGGAAATGTAGCAATTGGGAGAGTGTGGCCTCCAGAAAGTCACATGGCCATGTTCTGGAAGCAGCTCAAGATATTTTGTTGGGAGAGCTTGGACAACAACTAAAGTATTCCCAAGTTGGGTGGGGGAGTTGAAGTGGCTCAAACAGTGCTTTAGGAGGATCAAGCTATAGGCAGATTTTTTTCCTGGGAAGTAATATCCAGAAATACACCGCATAATTAAGTTTGCTCTCCTTTCATGACAATGAAATTCAACTGTTTGATTTTCTTGCTCTTCATAATGCTAGGGCAAAGCAATGGGAGAACGTTTCTCTTGTTCGGGAGCATATCAGGCAACAATCCAGATTACCTGGTGTGAAGTTAGTGGCCAAATGGGGCTTCCTTTTTAGTAGTACAGTCAGAGCCGGCCCAATGTAATTTTCAAGTGTAGGCAAACAGAACTTTTCCCCACCCCCCCAAACCTTCGGGGTGAGAAGGGCGGGACACAAGTATGGGAAATAAATAAATAAAATCAGGACAGTAAAAAAAAACACTCAAAAACAGAGGAATTCCAGACATGAAACAGTCAGGGCCAGCTAACACCTCCCAACAAAGGATCCCCCAGGCAGGAAGCAACCAGGCTTTGAAGATCCAAGGCCATTCAAAGCTAATCAAGGTGGCCAATTGCAAAATCCACACTTGCCTCAAGCAGACAAGATGTCACGCCCTGGCAGCGGAGCACTGGAAACCAATACACAGAGGCCAATAACAGTCTAATATCTTTATTAAGGAATTAATAAATTAGAACAAAAATAAGCAGATTATATAGTTCAGCTTTAGACCTTTAAGGGAAGGTCAAATATAGTCCAGCAAAATATTGTCCAGTATATAATATTAGAGTTCAAAGTTATAATCCAAACCGAAACACACTCAAACTTCCAAGCAGTTTGAGTGGGGAAAACGTCCAAGATTTTCTAGAGTTCAAAGTAAGTCCAAGGCAAGGAATTGAAGACAAGACTGGATTCCTAACACAAAGATGCAAGGCTGGAAACACGGCAAGACGGGACAAGAATCACGACAAGGCAAGGCACGATGAGACTGGAAGTTAGCAGACTTAAAACGCAGTCCACACTTGGCTGGAACCGAAGTTAATCCTTCAACTGACTTGTTGACTCCGCGAGGACAAGCCAGTGCGGGGAACTTTTAAAGAACTTCAAATCTTCCTTCAAAGCAGGTGTCCAGTGCTCCTTTTCCCAAGGGAAAAGAGCTGAACCAACATCTTCATCCAGATGCGATCCTCCCTGAAAATTCTCAGGGGAAACGAGCTAATTAACACTCTGTCTGGCTGCTAATCGGGCGCTTTTCCGTGTTTGCGCTTTTTCTGAGCAGCTAGCCTCCCAAAACTCCCTTCTCGCGAAGGGGGAGAGGTGCTGGGAATAGGCGCCTGTTCAAGGTCCTTTTTAATGAGCTCCGGCCTAAAATTGTCAACAAAAGGCATCTGGAACGGAACAGCCTCTTGCTGAAACGGCAGAAATCCCATGTCTTCATCGCTGTGATCCATAATGGCGCCAGGGTCAGGACCCAGAGGGCCATGGGACATCACACAAGAGTACTTCCTCCCACCCTGGACCTTATTCCACAGATATACAAAAACACTTCCCTAGTTTTCCAACAGATGTGGGCGAAACATCAGGAAGGTGGGCCCAACGCGGGCCGGAGGTCGGGCTCAGCACGAGAGGGGGGGTCGCTCACTCCCTCGCGCAGTGACGTAAGGCACGCTGCGTGCCTTATGTCATCGTGCGAGCGTGCAACCCCCTGTGCATGCGCGGAGGGTCCCATTGGCCGTTTTGGGCAATGGGACCCTTCTGCTCATGCGTTGAGCTGCCTCTGGCAAAATGGGTGATCTGCATGGCATCGGCGACGCTATGGGGGCGCTGTCGACGCCTCAACAGCGCTCCTATCGGCGTGCGCCCGAAGCGGCCGCTTCAGCGGCCTCTACGTTCAACCGGCCCTGAGTACAGTGAATCATCTACACATCTTAATTCACGTTTTAAAGAAGCTGTCCAGGGTACTGAACCATTTCCCCTTAAAGCGCTCATCACCTTGAATTGATAGCCTAGAGCAGATTGAGAGACTCGCTGATAAAGAAACCACAAGATATTCTAGTATCAGTGTGAAACTCGCATGGAAATTTCAGATTCAGAAATGGCTGTGACAAACCTCTCTTTTCAGTTGGTATGGCAAGCACATATGCTTTGCCATATTTTATAGTACTGTCTTATGTGCACTTGTTAATGAGGAGAGAGAAGTACACAAGGTTCTGTTCAATTTACCATTCAGCAAATGTTTTTGCTGGAAAACATGGCATATATGGATAAATCTCCTTCCTGGCTGTCTCCTCCCATACAGGTGCATCCTCAAAACAACTATTTGGCAAACTGACAGAAGGTCAAATTGGTAGTAAATACACCCCTTAATGCCATCTTCCTTACCACATTCATGTTGACACCTTACTAAAAATAGTTTGTAAATCTGTTGGGATCAAATTTAAATAGGGGAGAAGGATGACAGGAAGAACCATCCATATTTGCATTTACCCCACTTAAATCACATGCGTCCTCCTACCCAGCTGACTGATGCTGCTAGTGGAGACAAAAAGGGATTTCAGCATGCCAGGAGATGAGGTTTAAACATTCTAATTCCTGTATGGTGAAATGTGCACTTAGATGTGTATATGAGCACAGGGTAATATGGTGTGTGTATTTGCTTATGTACATGTGCATCTTTAGAAATTTGTGTGCATGGGCACGGCCCTTAAGTCCCCAACAATGTGGCCCTGGGATTGAGAAATAGAATGGTGTTATGATTTGAATAGTGGGCTAGGACTCCAGAAGACCAGGGTTAAACACCTGTTAAGACAGAAATCCACTGGGTGACCTTGGGTAGGTCACCTACTCTCAGCTTTAGAAGATGCAATGGAGAACCTTCTCTGAATTATTCTTGCCAAGAAGACCATAGGAGAGGGCTGCAATAAGTCAAGGTTGACTTAAGGATCCATAACAACAACAAACACCACTTTGAAGCCATGGCTTGAGCAAATTACTTCTGGGAGTGCATCTCCCAGAACGCTTCTATTCACCATGCTGGCTCAGAAATTCTGAAAGCTGTAGTTCCAAAAGCAAATATTTTACTCCTGAAAAGATGCTGTAGAAAATGTGGAACTAAGGAACCACTACCATTTTGAAGTCCTTTCTGGTACTTGGTCCTGCTGACTTCCCAGAGGAAACTGGAACTTCTGCAAAGTAATGTTCTCAATGCATTTTCTAAAATGAGGAGAGCATGGATTTCCAACTGAAGCTTCCATCAGCACCTCTGGCTTGCCTGCAATTGTAAAAAGCTTGTTCTCCTCGGAGTTTGGTCTCACTCTATTCTCACTCTATTCCCACATGCCTTATAGCTGAGAAAAGGATCAAATTGCTGGCTTCAATTCCACATTTATAACCCTGTCTAAATATATAGTGCTCCTGCTGAGTCATGGTTATAAAAGTAATTGGCTGTTCAGTGTGCACTCCTTCTTTCATGCCTCTTTATTTTAGAACAAGCGAACAACAGATTGCAAGATACTGCTATTTATCTATCATTTGAGTAACTATTGAATACTATAAATGGAGCCCAGATTTGAACCTTGGCCTCCCAAAGTCATTGTCTTTCTGTGCAAAACCTGTTTGTTTCAATTCAGTTCTATATAAAGCCTATGGGAATGCATGGAGGTTACAGAGGAGCTAGCTTCACTGATTCCCATTGGCTGCAGTCCTGTGGCTACTAGTTATGCACATATATTTCAGGAGAAATGACAAAGGGATAAAGATGTACAGGTCTGCACCTATGCATCAAAGTGGAGAAATCTGATATGATATTGATTCATTTTATGTCCAGTCCTCTGTGAGAGAAAAATCTGAAGTGTAAAGATAAGCAGGTGTATCCTTTTCTGCTCCATTATCATGATATGGGCTAGTAGTATTTGCCTGATATCTTGTTTGCCTTCTTATTTAATTTGGAGCATTTCTATAAGAAATTTTAGATTCCCTTCCTTCTTTGTATTCCACACTGTGCTATCAATGTACAAAACATTATATGCCCATTGCTGATAACACTGGGTGAAAATGAGAAGTTTTCTTGCAATAGAGCAATTGCATCAGGAATCTTCTATGCCTTTAAAAGACTTTAAATCAAGGCAACTTAATTGAATCAATGTTCACAGGTGCTTCTTCTCAAGAGTCCATTTTGTGTTATGCTTTAATCCATGACGTTATAACCAGAAATGTTGCCCAGGGGGAGATTTTGGCATAGAAACTCAATAAAGCAGTTTGAACAAAATCCAAGAATCAAAAATGCCATATCAGCAATCAAATGTGACTGGTTACTCTTTAAAATAATATCACTAATTCATAATCTCTAAGTTCAGAAGCAATTCAACTGAAACGACTGTTGTGTACATCCACGGTAATTGGATTGGACCTTGTTTAATTGAGCTTTATTGACAAAATGCTGCAACCTCAAAAAATCTTTCTGTTACTATCAGAAAGCCTAAATATTGTTATTTTCTTATGAATTCTCATTTTCTATCAGTATTTAAATACAGGAACTATGATAATATGAATGCTGGGATCTTTGTATAAATTAAAAGGTTTTTTAATATCAAAATTTTAATGCTAATATAAGGCATGAATATGCATCCTCTTATTATAGCATAACTTTTGATCATTTATGTTTTCCATGAATATGTCCTATGGTTTTAATATCATTTTCATCTTAAACTTTCCTTTTGGTTACATTGGTTAATCATTTTTATCTTTATTTTGTCTTCTTCCATCTTTTCTTTTTTTGCATGCGACAAGGCCTTTTGTTTCTTTTATGGACTGCAGTGCAAGCAAACTCATCCATCCAACTCCACTTCTGGAACTACCTTATCTACGGAGTTAGACTGTGGCAAATTAATTCGGGAAGAACGAGGGATTCGAACACAACCCTCAATTCATACTGTATAGTTACAGTAGAGAAAAGGTGTGTTCAGTAAATACCTCATATACATTGACTCCAACACAGTTTTGATTAGGATCCGAAGCCCAAACCAGTTAGCTTCTTCCATGTGTCGAAGTGAAATCTGGATTGGTGTATTCCGCTGGAGTCCCATACATCAAATGACAATGTACTTTTGAAATTGAAAGGGCTTTGAAAAGCAGTCTGGGGCATGGCATTAGAACCAATGCAAAACAGGAGAAAGATGTATTGTCAAAGGCTTTCATGGCCAGAATCACTGGGTTACTGCAAGTTTTCCAGGCTGTATGGCCATGTTCCATAAGCATTTTCTCCTGATATTTCTCCCACATCTATGGCAGGCATCCTCAGAGGTTGTGAGAGATTGATTCATATTCCAGACATGAATCCATCAGGGCCAGCTAACACCTCCCAACAAAGGATTCCCCCAGGCAGTAAACAGCCAGACCTTTAAAGGCTAATCAATGCTAAACAAGGTGATTAATTGCAGCATTCACACTTGCCTCCAACAGACAAGAGTTCTTTCTCCCACGCTGGACCTCCCACAGATATATAAACCTCTTTTGCCTAGTTTCCAATATGCCTCACAACCTCTGAGGATACCTGCCATAGATGTGGGCAAAACGTCAGGATACAATGCTTATGGAACATGGCCATACAGCCTGGAAAACTCACAGCAACCCAGGGGAGAAAGATCCAAAATCCCAGTGGGCATGCCCATCAGCACTCCCAGTTGCTATTTAAATATAATACATTGGCAGGAAAAACTGAAGCAGCTGGATAATACTCCCAGTTTATCCTGAGAATTTATACAATTCAGTGCCTTATGAATGACAAGACAAAGTATAATGACATGTTGAATTTAATCAATGTGTTGGCTAGTTAGAATACAAGACACTAGGGTTTCTCTTACAGTGGCAGAGTCATTCAAATGGAGACAGGCATATTGGAAGCATTGCTATGTCTCTTTCCACCACTTTTAGACCACTTTGACACCACTTTATCTGTCATGGCTGCAACCTGCTTAATCTTGGGATTTATAATGTAGTAAAGCACTAGAGTTCTCTGGAGGAGAATTCAAAGTGCTTGACAAAACTACAAATGTCTTCGATTGGAGTCATGACAGCTACAGAGGTATTGAAGAGCTTCATTTGCGTCGTGTGAAAGAGACTTCAAGACTGGCATGCCTCATGGAGACTGGATAGGACCCCCCTCCCCTCGCACAGGAGAATACACTATACTGGAGCAGTGAAATTGTTTTATGATGTGGATGGCAACACACTGCAAACAATTCTGGAGGCTGGATGCCTATTCTAATCTGCATGGCAAGATCTGGATCACTAGAGGTTACATGCATCGCTGTATCTGCCTTCACTTGAATGAGGTTACTAACATTTGCCATTGTTTTTGTATGAATCAGTGTTTTCAGGTAAGAACCATTTGCTTTCATTCCCATTCCCTATCCAGGCAGAACTAATGGGAAAGAAAAGACAAATATGGTAGCAAACGTTCTCCTTTTTTTAATGGGGTGCAACTTCCAAATGAGCTTTTACATACAGTTCATAGCATGGATCCAGTTGGTTAATTCCAATGAGAGTAGACTCATTCAATGAATGCCTGAATGGTAAGTCAAAACATATGTAAATCCTATAGTTTCAATATGTCTACTTTCCTTGTCATTGATATAATTCATACCATGTGGGGTGGGAGTGGGGGATGTGGCCCAATAGGTCAAATGCATCCCAGGGCACAAAAAAACCCTGTTCTAAAAGGGCCTCTTACATTGCGGCTGTGGCAGATGTTCTAATGTTTCCTAGGGAGACCAGTTGAGCCCACCAGCTTTCAAAGTTCACCCATTCCCCCAACTGATAGTCAATTAGTTTCTCTTCTTTATATATTTACATATTCTGCATGGACATTTAACGTACATTTCTCAATTTGTTCTTTCCCTGTGTACTAGACCCAGACCTTGGAAAGATTACATTTCTGAGAGTATCTCCCCAAATTCCCGCAAGCAGGACTCTTTTAAGGGATAATACCAAAAAAAATACTACTTTCCCCAAGATCTGACACACTGAAACATTCACAGTAGTCTGTTTCCATATGCAGCTCATGAACTTTGGATCACAGCTGAGAATATATTATTCTATACATAAACATTAACACTGTTTGGTGGCTATAGTTTCTTTCATTTTCCTCCCTTTCAATATCTCTAGTCATCTTGACGTCTCCATTTTCTTTAAAATTCGATCACAAAGCATTTCAAGTATACCCCAATTTGCACATATTTCTCACAAAACAAGAATTCCTGCAATGGACAGCCTTTTTGATTTTTATTCTTCAAGACAGTAGATTCTGTCATTCAACGTTTTCTCAAAAACAAGAAAATAATTTAGGGCATCTACTTTCTTGTCACCTTAAACATTGGCACATATAGTCATTTGACAAGGAGGGGAACAACTTTTAGCAACACTTCTGAGTACAAAGTGGGTGCAAAGAGATTTCTTTTGCCTTAAGCCTTGGTTTAAAAAATTTTAAAATTCAAATGTTGCCCATCTCGTGCTGTCAGTAGCATGAGGCTTTTCACAGACAGGTTTTCAATCCATTACTTCAGGCGAGAACTACAGAGAACATTGGGCAGATAAGGCAGGAAATAATGCTGCACTGAAAGCTTATGGAAAGATCTCCATGTTAACAGGATCAGAGTACATAGGAAGTCACACTATTGCTTATGGATGTAATGGATATTCAATTTTTTTTTTAAATTTGTCAGAAGCACTTTTATTTCAAGGTTTGAGAAACCCTGATGAGAAGAATGCTGGACTGGAGAGAATCTTTGCAGCTCAGATCTAATCCTGCCCAATATTTGCACATGCAGTAAATTATATTTTTACACAGAAGTATGGTTTTCTGATCAGTAAATGATATTTTTATATGGAAATAATTTCCTTCACAGAAAATACTTGTTTCAATACTGAAAATATTATACTTGGGGAGCTATTCTGTAAAAAAAATGCTTTTCTGTGGTTTGCAAAGTAAACAATATTTTCCACATAAAAACCTCTCTTTTTTGCATTGAAATATCATCTCCTGAATAGAAAATTCTGTTTCCTTTGTGAATGTTGTGCAGAATTAATCCTGAATAGGCTTCAAAAACTGTGTGGTTTTCAAAGACTGTCTCACAGCAAGAAGAAAATTGCTAAAATTGTTCATTGCTTTCTTCAAGAAGAAACCTAATGAAAACTGTACTGTGGGCCCACCTCAATCACCGCTTTTTAAACTGTAGATCCCAACCTCAAATGGAGTCCCCTTATTGTAATGTTGGCATCATGACAAATTTGACAACAGTAAAAGCTTTCTGAACGCCACCCATTTACACAAATCTGTAGACAACAACATGCAGGCTTTACAGTGGACTCTGCAGAACTTCCTTTACCTGTACTACACAAAGAGGAAAATCAGTCTGTTTAACAAGCCTTGCAAATGCTAGTTTATTTTCAATAAATGTTTGATTGTTATACCTATTTTATATGCCTATATACATGGGGTCATGTAAAACTTTCTCAGGTTTTAAAAACCCTGATCTAGCTCAGTATTATCAACTTTGACTGGTAGCAGCTCCACAAGAATTCAGGTAGCTTTCTTTTCTGGCCCTACCCAGAGAGCCCTAGTGTTTTGTTTTGTTTTTTTATTTGTTTTTTTTACTTTTTATTTTGATTTTCAAATACAGTGCACAATTAAAAACGGGGATAAGTGCAAGAAACATAAGGACAGGGGAAGAGTGAAGAAAAAAACAAAACAAAAAAAAACACGGGAAGTGGAAGGATGGGAACTGGGGAGAAGGGGGCTCACATTACATGAACAAAAACATAACAAACACATAATAACAGGGAACTACAATCTGAAAGGAAGTAAAACTTCCATTCCTCAATTATCTTGATATATAACACTGTATTCAGATTATCTTATTCCAAATTAACACCATTATTTAAACTATTGCAAATCAGATTTCTAAATATATTCTTCCAGTTTACTCCAATTTGTCCTTCTAGTAGGTTTCCCGTTCGTATCTTTCAAAAGGAATGTAAGTTTGTCCATATTTTTAATTTCTTCTAACTTGAGTAGCCCTAGTGTTATAATAATAATATAATAAAACTTTATTTCTATTCTGCCCTATCTCCCCGAAGGGACTCAGGATGGATTCCAACAAACAACGGCATACATTCAATGTCTTCAAAAAACAGATAAATATTGGCATAAAATCCCAACAAGATCCCACATATGAATACAGCATTAAAAACCCAACATTGAATTAAAACTAATATCAGTGAATTAAGTATAACATCAATAACCTAAACCAATATAGTCAGACAGAATGAGACAAGAATTATATAGTGACATAAAATCTAAATAAACATTCACAGTAATTTTAAAAAACCAACTGAAATTCAACAGAGTTGTGTGAGTTGGATTATGTGGCCTACGGTGGTAAATTACTAACCAAACCTTGGCTCCTGAAATCAGATGAGATTAGGGATGTTCCGGGTGGTATGCTATACTTTTAACACCCTGTTTTTGCTTGCGGCAACACAGATATTTGATCCAGCTTTACTTCCTACATTGCCCACATGGCTGTGAACTGCTCCATGTTCGCACAGCCATTGCAGTTTACAATACAGGCAATCCCCAAGTTACAAACAAGATAGGTTCTGTATATTTGATCTTGAGCAAAATTGGTATGTAAGTTAGAATAGTTATATTTTTAGATGCAACTCCAGCCATATATAGGGAGGGGGGAGAGAGAGCTTTGAATAGCCTAGGGAAGGGTTAACACCCCTGTGTTTTACTGTTTGTGCCCCTGTTCACAAGATTTCACTCCACTATCTGTTCCTGTGATAATTTGATTTTGAAAAAATTGGCTAGTAGGAACAAGGATTAGTGATAAAGCTTCAGTGGAGACTCCTTTTCCCCATTCAGGTGTGAATTTCCCTTCCTAGGAGTAAATTTCTCTCACTTCTTGTCTCACCCCAATTCTTAACTATGAGTTGTTTGTAAGTTGGATGTTTGTAACTCAGGGATTGCCTGTAGTGTTTTTCCCCAAGTAGCAGACCCCTCCCACCAGTAATTCTCAATAAGGAACTTGTTCAATTTTACCCCTCCCCCTTTTTGGCACCCCTTCCTTCAGACTGTTTAGAACTCAGTGAAATCCAGTCTAGCATTCCATACAGAATCTTTGATAGGCCTAGCTGGAGAAGCCAGGAATTGAACCTCAGTCTGTTTGCATGCAAAATGTGTGATGTACCACTGAATGCCTGTCATAGGCTGTAATTCAAAGAAATGGGCAGCTTCCTTCAACAATTTCCATAGACACACCATATTGCAATTCAGGTTTTTTTTAAACACACGGGAACTGCAAGATTCATTTGCAGTGCACCATATGGAAATGGGCGGGAATGTAATTCTTGTTTGCTGAGTGCAAGTCTTGTCACATACTTAAACTAGTCTCAGTAAATTGTGTATTTGTGTTCTTTTCTGCAAGATGCCCTCTTCATTATTACAGATTAGTATTTTTGACTTGTGGGGAAAGTGTACATGGTTTTGAGTATATTGGCACTTAACTATATAGTCTGGGTTTCTATGGGAGTTTATTATTGTTAGGTTGGACTATGAAACTTGGACACTAAATCACTTTAAAGTAGCTCTTTAAAATGATCTTCTTCAAAAGTTATCTCCTGATCTGACAAATTCTGCAGTCTTTCTAAAAACACAGTTGAACATCTGTCTTGCTTCCTAATCTCTAGTTGCATGACACAGACTTGAATGAGAAAAAACTACTTGGTAAAAGCTTTTTCCTATTTCATTTTATTTTGGTCATACTGGAGGGAGGGGTAGTATTAATGTGGGATGTTTAAGGCTGAAGACAGAATTCCCTGGTCCAAGAACTGCTTGATATAAGAGCAAGAAGAAGGAAGATGATAATCAAGCAGTGAGCAAGTAGCAAGCATGTATGTACATAGATTCAAGGTATTTTTTCTATTGATGTCAACAGAAATAAACTAACCAACACTGAGGTTTAGATCTGGATGCAGGGAATGACAGATTTGTCAATTTTAGTCTCTATGATTTTTTCTTTGCTTCATCTGTGTCTGAATCAATTGCTTTAAAAAAATTATGTAAAAGTTCAGCTGATATACTTTGTTCTGATATGTGCATTATGTATGCAGTTTTACCTGAACAACTTTTTCTCATATCATTTCTTAGTTCTTGTGTTAAGAAACAAACCATTTCATGCGCTGCACTTTTGAGTAATTTATGTTCACATCTCTTTTGAAAAATCTGAGAGTTGCAATTCAGAGAAGTGCAAACAGTGATGGATAACTCCATTTTACTTTACATATTGGTTTGTGAAGTGCAAATTATATTTGTTCACATTGAAGGCTCAGTAAAAATGAGTCTTTGCCCCAATCTAGGATCGAGATATAAGCTTGTTCTAAAAACGAATTCTTAACTGAAGTTCAAAATGTACTTTCGTTTCCCTCCTTTTGTGGAGAAGCTAAAAAAAAGTTCAACTTTATGTTGGTTGTACAGCATGTCCCTATATTATTCGAATGGCCCTTGAGGTCTCTTCCAACTCTGTGATTCTATATTATTTCTGTCCCAGCTACAGGCAGAAGGACAAGCACCCTATTACCTGAAAATCTTGTGAACCTACAAAGCCTGATGGTTTGCTTACTAATTTAAGAGAATCATATTTTGATAGTAGTTTTCCATCTCTCATGCTTTTCCTTGAAGACACTAGGATGTCATTGGTGGTTGGCTGTTGTTGTCCAACAGAATTTCACACTCTTGTATAGATTACTTCTGTGTAATGCCCAACTCAGCCCTTCATCAAATTCACAGCAGTGGCTCAGTGATAGAATCCCACTAATAATAAAATATTCCTGTTCATCAGAAATCATAGTGCCATCAAAATCCACTATGTCAGATCCTTAATTCAGTTCTGTATAATATCACAGAGACAGTGGGAAGATTCCAACCCAATTATGGTAACCAGCTAATGTTTCCAATATTTAGAAGCTGCATGTAAACTACATAAAACAACGATTTTAAATGTTCCTTAAATTCCACCCTTCCCCACTCCTGTCTTTTAACAGTGTCTTTCTTTCAATGCCATAATGGAGGAACTTGGAATTTCACTCAAACACCAGAAAAAATTAAAGAAAAGGTCAAGAACTAAAGGGAGGTCGTCATTCACAAGTATCCTTACTTGTCATCAGAGGAGGACGCTAAGGAAAGAAACTATGGCCTGAAGATGGTCAGCTTTCTCCGTGAGAGATAACCAAGAGGAGAAGACAAAAGGCAAAACAGATTTTCAAAAAATTGATGTCTGTCAATGGAGGACTTGGAGGGGAGAAAGACATTTATTTTATTTCTCAGAACAGTATGTCTTTCCCTTTTTTAATCTAGAGAAAGTTCAACACATTCAGCACTCACGTCAGACTGATGGACTACTAATGACTTGGGAAGTCTCTTTCTCATTCTCACTTTTGAAATGATTGGTCACCTGTTTTACATCTCTCTCATCCTTCCCCATTCATTGCTGTATGTGCTTTCTAAATGAATAAAAACAGGGATTTTTCAATACTGAGTAATGATTTCACTTCCTCAATAGAAATCTTCTGGTTCTGTCTTCTCCACCATGAAAATATTGAACCCACAAAGGTGCTTCATACTGAAAGCAGTATATCTAATTCTGGTTGGATGACCATGGCTATCGAAATGTTTTTGGATGATGCCCCCTCCATTGCTATGTTGACAAAAACTGATGGGAATGGTGGATAACAAATCATCTGAAGGATACAGTTGGCCCACCTGACCTAGCCCAGTGCAGTTTGCTCTGACTAACATTTGGTTTTTCAGGTCAAATTTAAAGGCTTTACAACTTCATAGAAAGAGGGAAAATAAACATATAGGCATTGTGTAGTGAGATATTGACACATTTTAATGGTGTGTTACTTCACTGCAGTATGAAAATAAACAAATTACTGCTCAAAGTCAGCCTTCACAATTTCAATAATTCACAGCCTGCTTATGCTCTGAATGTAGCCATTCTCAGTGACAGCTGGTGGCTTCCTTGATGGGGGCTGCTATGAATCGACTCTGGGGTTTATTCTAGACTTTAATTCAGCTATCCAAGGTGCTTAAGCTGATACTCAAAATAGGCACAACAAAATGGAATGCTCATCTTTGAAGGTAAGAATAAAATGCACACTAGATTCACAGCTCCCCTAACATGAAAGGTCTTGTTGCCACTGGCTATCCTTAATTCACTGCACCTTAAACACTGAGGTCTGAATCCTTTTTGCTAGTCTCAACTAGAGTAGGCCCATTTCATTGACCTCTACTAATTCAATGGTTTTACTCTAGTTGGGGCTAAGAACAGGATTCAGACCTACTTTTCCAACCTACCTCCTCCAGTCAAAGTCTTTTTAAGAGTCCATTGAATTTTAATACCTTCCTCTGCCTTTGCGCAAATAATGACCTTTCTCATCACTTTTTTTAAAAACAAAAAAGGTAAAAGGTAAAGGTTTTCCCCTGATGTTAAGTCCAGTCATGTCTGACTCTGGGGGTTGGGGCTTATCTCCATTTCTAAGCCGAAGAGCCTGTGTTGTCCGTAGACACCTCCAAGGTCATGTGGCTGGCATGACTACATGGAGTGCTGTTACCTTCCCACCGGAGCGGTACCTATTGATCTACTCACATTTGCATGTTTTCGAACTGCTAGGTTGGCAGGAGCTGGGGTTAACAGCGGGCGCTCATTCCGCTCCCTGGATTTGAACCTGGGACCTTTCAGTCTGCAAGTTCAGCAGTTCAGCACTTTAACACACTGCGCCACCACCAGGGGCCCCTGAAAAAAAATGAAATGCATTGAAAAAAATATCAAACATTAACAGCATTGGGTTGTTGTATGTCTTTCGGGCTGTGTGGCCATGTTCCAGAAATATTCTCTCCTGACGTTTCGCCCACATCTATGGCAGGCATCCTCACAACCTCTGAGGATGCCTGCCATAGATGTGGGCGAAACGTCAGGAGAGAATACTTCTGGAACATGGCCACACAGCCCGGAAGACATACAACAACCCTGTGATCCTGGCCATGAAAGCCTTCGACAACACATTAACAGCATTCTTACACCTGTCACCCAGACATAAGCCCCACTGAGTTCGTTAAGCCTTGTTCTCAGGTAAGAGTATGGCAGCCCTTGGGAAAGAACTGCTACAACAGGTTTCTGCTCTTCAGAAGACAGTGGTGAGAGGATCCTTGGAAGCCATGGGTTGAGCTAGAGCCATCTCAGACCACAGGCAATTGGTAGCTTCAGTGTTAGTAGATCATGAATCCACTTTGGATTTTGCTACAGACTTTAATGTACCTTTCTGATGTGCTGAACCCTACTCCCAAAACAAGTTCAGCACCCTGGACAGCCAGTTGGAAGTTTGTATCAAAACCAAGAATAGAATCGGCAACCCACTGACATGGGAATCACTGGCCCACACTTTGGATGTATCTTCCTTATAGGAGTTTTATAACATCTTTTGGAATGCTGGGATTTGTAATTTGGTGAGCGTTCTACTGTCCTCTCCGTAGCTACAGTATTAGAGCTTCTAGGACAGCATTCTAAGTATGAAATAATCAATTTCAAGATTCCCTAGGATGGAGACACAGCAGTTAAAATTGTATCAAACTGCTATAATTGAGTGATGCAGACTCTCTCTCTCTCTCTCCCTCCCTCCCTCCCTCCTTCCCTCCCTCCCTCTCTCTCTCTCATACACATATAGACATTCATTCAACTCCCTCTCTACTGACACACATTCATGAATTCGAACCCTGGTTTTCAGAGCCCCCATGCATCATTCAAACCACTCCATTATATCGTCTCTCTAAAAGGCCTAGGGTTGGCTTTTATTTCTAACAAGAAATGCACAAGTAGTTCCAGTCCTGGGGAATCTTGGAAATGTAAGTTTAATGATTAAAGTGTCTGGAGCCTTGAGAAATTGGAAACAAGGCTTTGTATTCTGCCCCATGCCACCCAACCAGTGGACTTTTTCCTTTCAACGTCGCTGAGAGTAGACTGGAGTGTCCTATTATTTGATTCAGGTCCTAAAAAGTCTTATGTCTGATTTGCATTTTCTTGCTTATACCTCACTGAAAAAGTGACTTGAAGTTACTTTTCCAAACACTTTTAGTCTCTCTTGCTTCTTTTTTATCAATATAAACAGATATATCTCCCTTTAGAGTCTATGATCAGCATAAATGAATTTGCTAGCTACAAAATGTGAAGGTCTTTGTATAGCCAGGAAGAAAGAGCAGGTACTTTGGGGTGCCAGCCAGCAAAATCAAAATTTGGAGATAATCTAATGTGGAATATTGCTCATATAGGTCTTTTATATATACATGCTTGCCACAGTAATAAACTTTTCTGACACTCTGCAATCTGGTGATAACATAAACAAGGTTAGTGAAACAGCTCACAAGGTTTCTGTTATGACAGATAAGCTTCAGTCAACAGATGCCAACAGTTATAAATCCTGACAGGGAGTTTTAGCCTAGCAACACCCCTGACAAATCTTAGGAAAAGTTATCTCGAGCAAGGGGGAACGTTCATGTACACTGATGCACTGCAGTTGTCACTGTGTTTGATCCAAAACAAACATTGACAATGCCAGGGGCAATACACAATAGGGGAGCAAAATCTGATCCCCCCCTCAAAAATAGTGATATGTATCAAGGAACTCTGTACATCCACATATATGCTTAGCGAATGCAAATATTTCTGTTCAAGTAAAACATCCATCCAAGATCTTTAAATGAAACAAAAAGTTTTAATGAGACTGGCAACCTTTCTCAGAGAGGTTTATCCATTTCAAACCATCAGCATTAGCTATCTAATAACTTTGGAAAGGTTTCTTAGACAGCACCATAGAGAGTGATAGCTATTACACTGGCCAACACACATTTTGGTGCCTCAAATGTTACTTGGTATATTTGATCTACTGAATCTAAAACTGGTACCAGTTTTCCCCTATCTGTTTTAGTTTTGAGATACAGAATATATGCCATATATCAGTTTTTATCTGCTCACTCATGTAAAATATGATAACAATATCTAAGAAAGTAGAGCTGATATGGTCTAATACAATTTTCTGAATCAGTGCTTCAAATAACCCCAAGAACAGGCCTAAAAACCAATACTCCAAGATAGTTTTTGTTGTTGTTGCACAAGTGTACGTGTATCTGTGCAAGCATGCACATTGCCTAGGTTTAAAAGGGGCTTGACCAAGGAAGGTCCTTCCAATAACTGCAAGGAACTTACTTGATTAATGCCCTTTTGGACGTAGGCAATATACAATATGTATTTGCACAGACACACATACACTCATACATGTACATATGACCTCTCTTCTTCATAGTTCTGACTATAAATAAGAAAGAAAGTGTACATTTCTTGGTCATACCTGTTTCAAACTCTTCATTTTTGGTGTGGTTCAACTGCCATCATTACCACCAGCTAGGCATGAGCTGAACTAGGATTTTTCACTCAATATACATTTATTTGTGCTTTACAGTCTCCCAGCTCCACTGTCTATACTGCCTTGCTGTTAGGGATTCCTAACAGAATAGGAAGGGGAGCAGGAAAGTGTTCATGAATCTGAGGGGGAGTTAGAATCTGAGGAGATTTTGCAAGTACCCACATTTCAGGAGAGGTGAAAGGGAACAGAGCAGAGATGGCATTCAGATAGAATAGCTGCCAGAAATGCAACTGAATAATTGGGAATCACCCTAGCAGCTGTGAGGGAACTCGGGGCTATAAAGCAGAAGCAGGTGTAGCCAGCTTTTGCTGGTAACAATCTGACTCTAAAGCTTAAGCCTTCGCTCCCCTTGTGCCTGCTTCAAGTCTGCATGTGGGAAACTGTTCCTAAGGATTTATTGCTGTTTCTTTGTGTGAAGTAAGACTGCTACTTGATTTGGGAAATGATTGCCCTAAGACTTCTTTGCTTTCTTTTGCATTATACCACTGGGTGTGCTGTTCTTTATGTTTTGCTGAAGTAAAGCAGTTTTCAATTACTTACAACATTGTTTTAAGGCTGCTCTTGAAAGACAAAACAGGACATTTACCTCGTTGTAGTGGAACCATGGTTTACAGGATTGAATACACTGCTCTTTTTTATCACCAGGCGATTAAAACATTCTTCACTTACCTCAAGCTTTTCTGTGAGTTCCTCTGGGTTCATCAGCAGAGATGGGTTTTCGATGGGAGCATTGCATCATTACAGGCTATCCCTGTTGAGATGAAAAGTACTTCGGGGTGACTTGGTTTTTAGTGGACTGTGAGCCTACTTGGTTCTCATATTGACAGAAAAATGGGACATAAATAAATAATCCAATAATATTAAGTCCCACTGCCTTACTTCTCTGTCAGAGGATGAAAACTGCTAGAACCAGTTTCTTGATATTAATCCATCAAAAGAGCCTGGAGGTGAAACAGTAACTACACTATTAGGTAAATCTCAACATCTGTATTAATTTGTCTGAATTTTTCAACTCTCTTTGGAGGATGTATGTATGGGGACTGGCCTAATGAATAGTTCAAAAGTTACTACAGTTTTGTAATGTCAACGTATCATGTTTGAGGAGCCATAATTCTTCATATGCATCCATGCAGTGGCAGTTGTTTTGGTTTCTACTGATGCATTTCTGAAAATTGGTTTTTGAAACCTGAGAAGATAATTTAAGTAAAATCATACACTTTGGAATAATGCATGTGAATTATTTGTATTTATAGAATGTGATTATTCTGGACAGAAGATTTGCATTTTATTTTTTAGCATCCACCCCCTACATGTTTACTGAATAGAACATTATGTCTATCAAGGAATAAATAATACATATTTCTTGAAAACTCAGTCCTATGGGCAATCTTATTACAGACAATTCAATAAAATAAAAGCAAGAAAATTGTGTTTCCTGCTGCTTATAGCAAGAGCTCTCTATCTCAAAATTTGAAAGAAAGAACATGTTAGGAAAGGCATGGTGAGTAGAGAGTAACTAGTATATAAAATTGTGCATTACCAGATACTTTGTCATTCCTTGAATGTGATTGCACAGGAGTATTGTATGTAATTCATGGCACCATTCCATTTATTGGTCTTTCATTTGGAGAAAGAAATGCATCCACGCTGCTGACTTTAATGCAACTGATTGTCAAGTATTAATTAAATATTGCAAATGGGTCTGATTGAGCCTATTCACAGAATGCTGAATATTTGTCTGTGCTTCTGTAGTAGTGCATTATGCACCTTAACACACAGTTGAATTAAAAACAGACAACCTTGCTAGCTGTATAAAGCCTGTTCCACCAACATCCATTGCATCAAATCCAATTGTCCAAGATATCTATTACCTGGATCAAGCTAAGGGATTCAAATGGTAAGAAAGAAGATTCTGATGAAACATTAGAAAGTAGAGCAAAAATAGAAGGAACTAAAATCAGTCCGTATGTCTAGTGTACAAAAGAAAGATAGAATCTTAAGTTGTATAAAGAAGGTTGCTATGCCAAGAGTCAAAAAAGTACTTCCTTTGAAGGCACTTTTTTCAAACCCATACATGGTTTCCTCTGAAGAATATACAATACACACATATTTTCAGGCTCAGATGCCATTGGTTTTATGAGAAACAAAATCTTATTTTATACACTCTGAGAGACTGTCTCTCTCCTTTATATTGTAAATGTTAAAACTTCCTGATAGTAAGTGCTGGTCCAGGAGAATGACCTTACCCTTTACCCCTGTAACCATGGGATCTGTGGTGACATGGTGGATTCTCTGGCCGCATCCAGACAGCCCCTTAGAAGTGCAAGTTTCTGCGGTTTTATGTGGGGCATCCAAATGACACCCCATGTAAAAATGAATTCATTTGGGACAAAGCAGAAGACCCGTGTCTTTCCAGGTGTGGGAGCTGTGTAGATGGGGACCAGGGATCATGGTGCGCAACTTCTTTTGCCTATCTACACAGCTATCTCAGATTTGTTGGGCTTCTGAAGCCATAGAAACCCAAGACAGCCCCCACACCCTCTCAAAACCCCTTTGAAAAGCCTTTTAGAAAATAACTTACCCAGCCACCATTCCTTCTCCGGAGCTCTCCTGGCATGTAGAAATGACATGCCAGGAAAAGGGGGGGGGATCACTCCCCCCCCCGGAAATCCCACAGGGCATGTGGACAGCCCCCACCCCAGAGGAGCATGCACGTTCTGAGGCATGTGTTGACTTTAACACTGGGCGCAATTGTGTTGAACAAGCCCGATTGCTCCTGGCATAAAGTGCTGTGTGGAACCACCCTGTCAGTCAAATTGTGAATCTGTTCTCAAGACTTTTATCTGAACTTTAAAGGTGCTATCTAAGTTACTGAACCAATTTAGGAGATATGGTTTAGCATAGGCATGAGCAAACGTCATCACTCCAGGTGTTTTGGACTTCAACCCACAATTGCTAACAGGTGGCAAAACACCTGAATGACTGAAGTTTTCCCCTGCCTGGTTTAGCACTTTACACTTCAGACTTAAATTTCAAGCAGATTTATTGACCCACTGACATCAGAACCACCCGCTGCCACTGCCTGTGAAGCCTCAAGGTGGATTTGGAAGGCAATGTCATGAAATAATATTGTTACACAGTGGAGGCCCTGCTATGTGTCCTGCCCTTGTCTAGTTGATAAATAAACTAGACAGGTCTTTCAAAGTAGCAACACTTGACCTGGGAAACTTCCTCCCAAAGGAAATTAAGCTCGATCCATCTCAGCTGAGCTTCTCATAGGCAGTTAATATGATATTGTTTTGCCAAGTCATGGGTTCCCATAATGGTTTTTAATTTCAATTGTATATATCTTGTCATGAACTTTTGGGATCCTATTGGGCAGGAAATCTACTGATGAATACATTAAATCAATAAATAGTATTTTAGGCTGGTTGAAATAAACTTTAATATGGTCTTTATAATGAATTTTAAAAAGCAAAGAGGGCTGAAAACACCTAATAGAGGGATGTAGGGGAAAAAACCAAAGTCTTAAGAGGTTGAAAAAGATTATTTGATTCCTGCAATTAGCCCAACACATTTCTGTTTAGCAATATTTAATTGTCTTCAAGGGTTGTTAAAAGATTTAAAGAGGAAAAATATCAATAAATAAGCAACAAAAATTCTAACAGAATACAAGCTGCAAGTTGCAATTTCAATTTTCTGTCCATTTAACATGCATTAAGATGGATGTAAAATGTGTCCATTTAAAAATGCCTTTCAACACAAATAAATTCATGCAATTACAAAAGATTACAAGGTAACTTTAAGACCATCTGCAGGGATTACAAAAAAAGTTTCCAAAGCTTATGCTTAGTAACTGATAGCTGTAGAAGTAGGAGACAGAGTGTTTTATTGTTCCATTTCTCCCCATGGGCATCAAGAACATCTTTATTGTAAAGATTGTGTAGCAGACTGGAACGGTACGTGATATGTGAATATTAGACTTTTAACCGAGATGGGTGTATTTTAAATCCTCATTTATATAATAGGGATGTAATGGGACAAGGTACCATATCCAGTCAATTTTAAATTACTTTTAAAAGCAGGGTCCTCCTGTTCAAAATCTGAAAGTGCATATCCTTCAAGGATTGATCATGATCCATTTTCTGGATCATGATCAATCCCTGAAGGATATGCACTTCTGGGGCACCTGTTCTTTCCCTTTTTTAATCTACCAAAGGTTTACCTGCTCTTCTGTTTCTGATATTGCTAAGATGTTCCCCAATAAAAATTGTTATAACTAAATGTTGTCCTTACATACAATTTGTTGCAGGGAAATGAATACTACAAGTTGAAAATTGTTTTGAATTGTGTGTGTTTTTTTTATTATGATTCACAAACTTGGTTATCTTGAGTATGTACTTACAATCAAGTTTTGACCAGCTGCATTTCCATGGGGTTGTTGTATGTTTTCTGATGTCCATGGTGGAATATCCATTGGCCTGTAGAGCCCAGTTTGGTGGTTTAGTTCACCTTGGAGGGGGTGAGGTTCGCAGATTCTTTGTGCACAGTCTGTCACAAAACCTACACACACAGATAGATACCTTCATAAAAACTCCAACCATCACCCAAGTCAAAAAAGAAGCACAATCAAAGCCCTGACAGACCGTGCACAAAGAATCTGTGAACCTCACCTCACCTCCTCCAAGGTGAACTAAACCACCTAAACTGGGCTCTACAGGCCAATGGATACTCCACCACAGACATCAGAAGAGCTGCAAGGCCAAGAACAAGCCATGAGAGTCCAGACAAAGATCCACCCAGAGGAAAGGTGTTCTTACCATACATCAAGGGAACCACTGACTGCATAGGCAAACTGATGAAGAAACACAACCTACAAACTATCTACAGACCCACAAAGAAAATCCAACAAATGCTATGGTCAGTGAAGGACAAGAGGGAGCCTCTCACCTCTGCAGGAGTCTACCGTATACCATGCATCTGTGGACAAGTCTACATAGGGACCACCAAACACAGCGCCCAAACATGAGTCAAAGAACATGAAAGGCACTGCAGACTAACTCAACCAGAGAAATCAGCCATAGCAGAGCACCTGATGAACCAACCTGGACACAGTATATTATTTGAGAACACAGAAATGCTTGACCACTCCAACAACTATCATGTCAGACTACACAGAGAAGCCATTGAAATTCACAAGCATGTGGACAACTTCAACAGAAAGGAGGAAACCATGAAAATGAACAAAATCTGGCTACCAGTATTTAAAAAAAACTCAAAAATCAGAACAGTAATTAAGAAGCAACACTCTGAGGCATGAGAACTAGGGGCAGCTAACAAAGGATGCCCCCAGGCAGAAAGTAGCCAGTAGATGAAGCCATTCATTGCAAATTAGGATGATTAACTGCAACATTCACGCGGGCCTCCAACTGACAAGAGTTCTTCCCTCACCCTGGACTTCCCACAGATATATATATAAACCTTCCTTGCTGAGTTGCTCCATACCTCACAACCACTGAGGATGCCTGCCATAGATGTGGGCGAAACGTCAGGAGAGAATACTTCTAGAACATGGCCATACAGCCCGGAAAACATACAACAACCCTGTGATCCCGGCCATGAAAGCCTTCAACAACACATTGCATTTTCATGGTTTGAATCACCTCCTCTCTCCTCATTTACATTGTTTCTGCAGGAGAGTCTGTTTCAGGGGATGGTTGCAATGAGATCAGGTGCAAGAGATTTAGAAGTCACTATTGATCCCTGTTGGCAAAATGCATTAAAGCACTGAGCTGGAGACCGAAAGGTCCCAGGTTCAATCCCCGGGAGCGGCAGGAGCGGCCGCTGTGAGCTCCAGCTCCTGCCAACCTAGCAGTTCGAAAACATGCCAATGTGAGTAGATCAATAGGTACCACTCCAGCGGGAAGGTAACGGCGCTCTATGCAGTCATGCCGGCCACATGACCTTGGAGGTGTCTATGGACAACGCCGGCAGTTTGGCTTAGAAATGGAGATGAGCACCAACCCCCAGAGTCAGACATGATTGGACTTAACGTCAGGAGAAACCTTTACATTTACCTTTATTGATCCAAAACAATACCCCACCAAGTTGTTTGACTGCTGCTGCCATGGGAAGGTAGCAAGCCAGTGGAGTCCCAGACCTATTTTCATGTTAATTAAAAAAATAAATTAAAAAATTGTAATATTAAAAATAAGCAGATATTTTCTCAAGAAATTTTGAGGACTTCATAAGCACATTGCTCCTGCCTGTTCTGCTCTTGCAGTTACCCTCTGGAAAACAAAATGAAATGGAACATTTATATAAGGGCAGAACATTGACATTTCTATAATAGTGATTTGTGTATGCTTTAAAGATGAAATCCAAGTTTGATTTTCAGTCAATATATTTTTTAGTCCACTCCCACTTTTTCAATTGTTTTTATGAACTCCTGCCAAGTTAGCTAACGGCTTATTGACATTATGTCTTAACAGGGAAAAGATCTACCTCTAATCTTTATTTTTTGTGACTAGATCCTACACTAATGTGTGATGATTACATTCCACAAAGCATCTGGGCAACCTAAATTCAACATCATGACAGTGATTTTTGGCTCAAACATGCCCACCTAGCAATCAGGCATATATGTTTAGTTCCTCGTGCATTGGTCTGCTAATTTAACCCACAGCTGAATTTTTAACACAGATCATCAGCTGAGACTAGGAGAAAATAAATCACCCAGCAGATCAAGTTGTAATTGAAAATAGCATTGCTATCTGGGCAATGCCAAGCGTAACTCTTAAATTTTTAGAATGATGCTTGGAAGCCCAACATGTAATCTCCATAAAATCAGAAGTTATTAGCACCAATAAAATGGCTTGAGGATAAAGGGGCATTGCTACATAAACAGGATTTGGACAGAGTAACTTAAAAGGATCTTTCTAGTATGTCTGTTGTCTATGAAGTGTTCAAAATAGAGGAATTTCAGTTTCTGAAATCCCCCCCCCCCCAAGAACATTGGAGTGGCAGATGTTTCACTTTGCATTTCACCTTTAAGATCCCCCCCCCCCCAAATGACAACAATGGGAGAGAAAATAAAAATGCCAAATCAGGGACTGGTGTTCTTTTTTACCCTTAGAGGAAATGAGAAGGCTTTGGATCTGGATGATCTATGGCTGCCTACAATCCCAACACACCTCCTTGTGTCTTCTATTCTAGCATAACTTTATAGCGACTCCTGCTGGAAATCATCTCTGCCAGTATAGCAGCAGATCTGCAGAATGCTACACATCATTGAAAGTCAGATGATGGACTGGGGGGAGGGGTTCAATCTCCATTGTCTTAGATCAGGGTCCTCACATTCTTGGCAAGCTGCAGCTCTCAACAGGACAGGCAATGATGAGGAATCCCGAGAGATGAGGAAAACAACATGATTCTCACCTTTTGCTTTAGTTGAATATTGATTTGATACTGTGTTTCATTGCAGAAAAAATATATTCATCCCCAAATTTCTACTTGTTCAGTATCAATGCCAGAAAAGTGACAGTCAATACGGTGTGGAATATGGTATTATTTTGTTTTCCACAAGCTATTAAAATTCTGAGATCTGTTTGGTCTGTGGGAAAGAGCGGAGGAAAATACATCTTATGTTTACTGACAAATGTATGGTCATTATGGCTGGAAGATACAGGGACCTGTCATACCAATCAACTTTTATAAGAACGGGCTAATAGTAAGTTAGCATACCAAAAATAAATAACATAAACTATGCAGATGTTGTACTGGTGTTGTACTGTTATTGTTTGAGATATCTTGCTGCTTTAAATGCAAGATCATGATTTCTATTAGAGGAAATTAGGTGGTACTGGAATGAAAATGGATCCATCAGAAATTAATTTGAATATTTTGCAGTAGTTGCATAAATAATTTTTAAAAAATATTCTGTAGAGCCACTTAAGTGTCTGAGGCTTCACAAAGAAAGAGCCCATGATGCTGTTCAGTTAGCTCAAAGCAAAAAGCAAAGGCTTAAGGAGAAGACATTTTTTGGACTTGCCATTGAAATAGCTACAGCGTTCATAATCACAATTTTTGAATTATAGTTGACCTGGCCTATGCTTGAAATATACATGTGAATCTGGGACATATAATTATGCAGAACTATGCCAACAGGCCAAATTCACATTTATTGTTAGGAGCCAGAACACCATGGCAACTGAGCCAATTTCTTGCCTGAGCTGAAATTGGCCATTGTACATTTGTTCACTGAGATAAGTAGAAGTAGCTGGCTACGCTCTTGTTCATTGTCAATGTAAATTTTACAGCATATAATTTTCATTATTTTAGAAAGAAAACAATTCAATGAACAGATGAATCAAATATCATCTGCGACTCAGCGTACTTGTGCTGATTTCTTTTCTTTGAGCAAATTCGTCACAAATAAATGAAGGCACAACTAACAAAACTTGGAGGGAACAAAGAGGAAGACATTTGATTGTAAAAAGTGGTGGTAGCAAGATGATTATTCTGAGCTAATTCAAATAATAGAACTGTTCACATCTTTTTCTCAAAAGCGCACTCTTCTTAAAGTATCTTTCCCCAAGTACTATTCAAATAACATTTCCTGGCGGTAGATACATAGGTGACTGTAGAGCCCTGTTCTTGACCCGCATGTTCTTCCACAGAGAGGACATTGGTTTCCAGGTGGAAGGTGGTCCCGGTTAGGGTTGGCTTGGCACACCTTCCTCTTGGTACACTTCTCCCTTTCACCCTCCATTCGTGTCTCTTCAAATTCCACAGCACTGCTGGTCACAACTGACCTCCAGCTAGAGCACTCAAGGGCCAGGGCTTCCCAGTTCTTGGTGTCTATGCCAGAGTTTTGAAGGTTAGCTTTAAGCTCATCTTTAAATCTCTTTTCCTGTCCACCAACATTCCATTTTACATTCTTGAGTTGGGAGTGTAGCAACTGCTTTGGGAGACAGTGATCAGGCATTCCGACAACGTGGCCAGTCCAGCGGAGTTGATGGCGCAGGAGCATTGCTTCAATGCTAGTGGTCTTTGCTTCTTCCAGCACACTGACATTTGTCCACCTGTCTTCCCAAGAGATTTGCAGGATTTTTCCAAGGCAACGCTGATGGCATCGTTCCAGGAGTTGAGAGTGATGTCTGTAGACAGTCCACGTTTCGCAGGCATATAACAGGATTGGGAGGAAAAAAGCTTTATAAACAAGCACCTTGGTATCCCTATGGATGTTCTGATCCTCAAACACTCTTTGTTTCTTTCAGAAAAATGCTGCACTCGCAGAGCTCAGGTGTTGTTGTATTTCAGTTTCAATGTTGACTTTTGTGGAGAGGTGGCTGCCAAGGTAGCGGAAGTGGTCAACATTTTCTAATGTTACACCATTAAGCTGTATTTCTGGCATTGCAGAGAGATTGGCTGGTGCCTGCTGGAAGAGCACTTTGGTTTTCTTGATATTCAATGAGAGGCTGAGCTTCTCGTATGCTTCTGCAAAGGTGTTTAAAGTGGATTGTAGGTCTTGTTCTGAATGCGCACAGACTGCATTATGGACAAATCAGCAATGATTAACAAAGAAAAAACACAAAAACCTTTAAGAAGGACTGGGGGCCTTTTCTAAACTTTATTTAAAAAAAAAAGAAAGAAAGAGGGAAAAGCTTTCATAAAAGGCTTCTTAATTTAATCTGTTAGAATCTGTGTAGGGAATTTATAAATAATAACTATCAGACCAGAAGGGAGAATAGAAAAACAATAATAGGAAGGAAGAATGGAATTAAGCACCCATAGATTTTGGTATACCCAGGAAACCCCAGAAGGTACCAAGAGCCACTATAGACAAATAAAAAGATAACAAGGATTATCAAAGCACAGATAAATATTATACCACTAAAGACTTGTTACTTTAAAGTGTGTAAATTAACTGGAAGAAACACTGACAAATAACATACTTGTTCTATTGTAGAGTTTTCACATGATATGTCCTTAATATTAAATGGACATATTAAACAAGAAAACAATTTGAATTTTATTGTATGCAGACATATGTTGTTATGAAAATGAGCCTCAGTGGCCAAGCAACATCAGTGTTATTATAATTTTCCTGCAATTCTAGACCTAAAGATGTAATGTTTTACTATGGGTCATTTAACGGACAAAATAGTACTCAGGGAATCATTTTGAACAGAGGTGCTGTCTAATGTAATACATACATACAGTTATGGTCCTGGTCAGCAGAGCATTTCTACTTTAATTGCTGAAACTAATGAGGCATTCTAGAAATGGAGCAAACCCATATCAGAAGACATTAAGAACATGACAAAAAAGAGAATAGCAGCAGCCAGATGATCAACATGTTTGTAGCATACCATAGCATTTGCCCAAAAATAATATATGATTTATATTATGATCTAATTTATTCTTGGATGAGGAAAGCTGCATGTGGAGAACAAATATCTAATATTAAGGTGTTTTTAGTGTTGTTGTTTTACCCATTTCTAACAAGTTTATCTGACATATATCCAAGTTGTCGCATAGTATTAATATCAGTTAAAATCCTTAATCACCAAATAAATTTTTATTACATTTTACCCTTTCATATAATGTAACATTCCTATTGATTGATATTTTGAATAATCTAGGCAAGAAAATTTATGCCACAGGGGTAACAATGTGAACAATTGGGAAGACTTTCTCCTAACTCTCCCCACAGAACCCACCCGGCTTTGAATATATTTCTGAGACAGAATGATAATGCTGATAGACTGCTGTTGTTTAGATGGCAGGTCAGCAAAATAAATGCAAGATAATTCAATGTTGGGTTCTAGGTGAGATGAACTTTAATGCAGAGCAGTCACTCCCAACATGAACAGACAGAAACATTGTGGACTAAAGGACATCAAATCAAGATTCAGAAAAGCTTTGCACTAATCCTATGTTGTAATGACAGCTTAAAAATTTGGTATGTTGATGAATTCCGAGATTGGGGTTAACCTCTTTAATTTGGCTTGCTGGTATTTAAGCTCTTAACTTTGAATTCTTAATCAAAACTCAAAGCAGATCTTTAATCTTGTATGTACAAAATAGAAGATTAGAGGCCTCTGACCTGCCGCTTGTACACACAGCTGCTTGGTTTCTCTTTCTTTCTTCTTTTTCAATGGGAGCAAGCTTATAAACTGCAGGAAAGGATTATGGGAAAGTGACAGTGCATGTTAAATGGTCAGATCCCCTTTCATCAAATATGTGTGATCAGATCCCTTCCTTTACCTTCCTGGCCCAATAATTAAATCCATCTACATGAATGAGAATTTACGTGTATTTTTATTATATTAAGAAAAGCCACCCCACTTGAGGGAAAAGTACATCAATACCTTGAAATATGACTTCATATTTCAACTTCCTTTGTACCTTCAAAGACAAAGACATTAGAGCAGTGGTTCTCAACCTGTGGGTTCCCTTGTATTTTGGCCTACAACTCCCAGAAATCCCAGCCAGTTTACCATCTTTTAGGATTTCTGGGAGTTGAAGGCCAAAACATCTGGGGACCCACAGGTTGAGAACCAATGGACTAGAGTGAAGTTTTCAATTTAGCTTGGCAAACATTGGGGAAAGCAAGGGGATTCTACTTCATACCCCTTTGCTTATATTAAATCTATCTGCAACTTTATAAATGATTTAGCCCCAGAGTGAATAATTTAAAATTGAAGTGGACTATGCTATGCATAAGTACATTTTAAAGACTTTTTAAAAAGTCTGCATTGTTCACAGAAGGAACTTACTGATCCAGAAACAGTAGTGGCAAAAGATATGTTTTCTCAAGAATTAGTAGTATTATTTTTGTTCTCTGAAGGAACTCAGGGAATTGTTTGACTAAGAGAGAACTAGAGATTTCCATTTTCAGTATCTCACCAAACTTCAGTTTGTAGTTACATTTAGATGCATACACTATTGATGCTGGTCATTCTGTAAAGAAGCCTGAGGGAAATGAGATTTGTTGCTTGGTTCATTTAACAAACGTCTGTTGCATCAAGCACTCCTCAGGAAACAGTCAATGGGTATAATTTCCACTGATGTTACTTTCTCTCTGGAGACCTTCAAAACAAATTCAAAGCATTTGGTATGGGGCTGCAAGAATATCATGGAAGATAGGGGTCTTCTGGAAGTAAAGTGGGAAATCATATCATTTAGTAAAGGCTTTCAGTAGAACAAGGCGGAGAATAGCATAGTGGACAGGGACCCATATAAGCAACTTGAGTACACAAAAAATACTATTATGTCACTTGTTGTTGCATGTCCTCAAGTCATTTGTGAGTTACAACATCCCTAAGGCAAATCTACCACATGGTTTTCGTGACCAGATTTGTTCAGAGGCAAGACTTGTACAGATTGCCTTTTTTGAGGTTGAGAGAGTGTGGCTTTCCCAGGATCACCCAGTGTGTTTCCAAGAAAAACCAGGAGACTTGAGCCCTGGTTTCCAATGTTCAAACCACTACACCACACTAGATCTCTTCTAGAAAGACTCAGTAATTATTAACTTGATATTTCTTGGTGCTTGATTATTGAAATCACTTCTGACTGACAAATTTGAAATCTGCCCTAACTACACTGACATCTTGGTGCTCCGACAATACAAGGTAAAAAGGAAGGCTATGAATGCCATAGTACTCTATTTCCCAGCAACAGAAACACACTGGAAATGATGATGATGATGATGATGATGATGATGATGATGATGATGATGATGATGATTTTATTGCTTATCCACCTCTCCTTGTGGCAGGTTTATTGCTAAAACACACACAATAATCTAAAAACATTCTACAAAATACACTTACAAAAACGTATTTCTGCAAAATACATATTAAAATACACAGAACAAAGATTAAACATAAGATGCAAGTTCAAAATTCATGATTAAAACTGGGTGGGTAGGCCTGCCGGAAGAGATAGGTCTTCAGATGTTTTTAAAATTCCAACAGCTCATTTAGCTGTCAGAGCTCTTCCAGCAGGTCATTCCACAGTCTTGTAGCAGTCAATGAAAAGGTCCTCTGGGTGACAGTTGCCAATCAAGGTCTGACAAGCTGGAGTAACTGCCCCCCAGAAGACCTCAGTGTTTGGGGTGGATTGTACGGGAGAAGACAATCCTGTAGGCAACCTGGACCCAAACCATGTAGGGCTTTAAAGATCAAAACCAACATTTTGTACTTTGCCCAGAAAGTAATTGGCAGCCAGTGGAGTGACTTTAGGAGAGGTGTAATATGTTCACTCATGGATTTTCCTGTAACCAATTTGGCTGCCGTATTTCCAACTAACTGGAATTTCTGAACTTGGTACAAAGCTAGCCAAAAGTAAATCACATTGCAGAAGTCCAACCTTGAGGCTGCCAATGCATGCACTTCCATCTTTTGGTCCTCCAAATCTAGGAAGGGGTGTAACTGGCATATCAGTCAAAGCTGATAAAAAGCACTCCTAACTGTCACATCTTCCTAAATATAATAATAATAATAATAATAATAATAATAATAATAATAATAATAATAATAATAATAATTTTATTTTTGTACCCCGCCACCATCTCCTCAGAGGGACTCGGGGCAGCTTACAGATATAAAACCAGCATACAGTATACGGTTTTACAAAAACACACAAGTAAATTTAAAAGGCATTAAAAATCACGATCATTATAAAACACATGACAAACACAGCAATAAAAACATAAAATGAGCTGGGCAAAGTGCACTGAGTGGAACTTGTAAACAAGAAGGAAGATTAAGGTGCTACCTAGGCTGACATTTAGAGAGATGGATCCAGGAGGACCCCCAAGCTATGGACACAGTCTTTCGGTGGGAGTGTAACCTCATCCAGAACTGGTTGACATACCTCCATCCCCAGATTGCGACCCTTGATGTCAAGCACCTTTGCTTCATCTGGATTCAATTTCAGTTTGGTTTTCCTCATCCAGCCCAATACTTCCTCCAGGCATTCATTCAGAGGAGACACGCTATCCTTAGATGAGACTGTTTTTGAAAACATGGAGAAATGTATTTGGATGTCATCAGCATACTGATAACATCCCATTCCATGCCTACGGATGATCTCTCCCAGTGATTTCATATAAATATTTAAAAGCCTTGGGGATAGAATGGCACCTTGTGGGATGCCACATAACAGCTCCATGTGATCAGCAAGAAGGAGGGGGCAATATGTTTTGCTTTAGTTAGGTTTTCTATAGACTCCATCAATTAACAGATTTATTTCATTAGTTATGGAAAGTGACATGCACATTCTCTGCAGCTTGTGTAGAGGGCTAATGCTGGAGAGTGAATGGTGGTTTAAGGCCTTGATATATGAAGAGATGTCTCTCCCTATATATACCTGCTGAAGAACTGAGGTCTGTAGGGCAGGTTCTTCCCTGCATCTCACCCGTGGAAACATTACAAGGTGGAGGACATGAATAGAACCTTCTCAGTTGTAGTTCCCGGATCATGAAATGTTTTCTGCTTGGAGATCCAATTGAGATCATCGCTGAATTTTTTTCCAGCACCAAACAAAAAATTCTGCTTTCTATAAAGCCTTTGGGGATGATTTATTTCAGAATGTAAATGAGCATAGTTTCAAATAGCTTCTGAAGTTTTTTTTAACTCTTATCCTATTTTATATTATTTTCTCTTGCTTAAGTGATTTTTGGTTTTATCTGGCAGTGTTTTTCTTTAATATTGTATGACACTATGAAATCACATAATAAAATATGGTATACAAATATTTTAATTGGTTGATTGATTGCTTAACCTTCTCTCCCCATGCATTGGGATCCCATTCCTGAGTTCTGAAAATGTATCAACATAACTATATTAAAAATCACAGTGTGGAAAATAGGTTTTTGGACTAAGATTCCCTGGAGATCTTAGCAATTGTTGTGCAAAATGTCAGTTTCCGCACTCTGCTTAGAAGTAACATGCAGAGAGAAAAATTTGACAAACATGCTTCATTGGTATTATCCAGATCACCTCAATACCAAAGTGAGCTGAATAACCACAAAAATATTGCCAGATTTCAAAAAGCGGAACTTTTACATTCACACACCAAATGTGATAAAAGTCTTCTGTCAAGCACAAAAAGGTGCCTGTCTTCCAGTCTTGTAAACTGAATGCTTTTAATGTAACCAGCTGCTGGATGGGCAATTGGATTTCCAAAAAAAAAAAAAAACCTCAGAGGAGTTCCATGATAATATTAATTCAGGCATGGCTGCAACAAACGGAAAGCATAAAAATGGGCAGGCATTGACCATCTGGTTGTGTAAAAGTTATGATGATTGATTTTTTTCCCCTCTCAGTAGGAGAGAGAGATGTTTAAATATCCCTATGATAGACTTACACAGTGTTCCATGCAGTAACGGATATGCCGACTGCATTAAACAACAGTATGTTTTAAAATCCCATCTGCTCATGATTGCAATATATCTTTTTTTTTAAAAAAATGAGTCTTCACCTGCTGTCGTGGGATAGAGTTGCTGCGTACAGATTTTTTTTAGAAGCATGCCATATTACTACTGGCATCCAAAGGGGGGTGGGTTGACTTATGTATTCGCTGGAGATATGGGAAAGCCATCCATTTCATTTTGTATTGTATTTTTCAGCATCTACTAGCATTCTCAATCTGTCCAAGCTGTAATTTAGCATATTGTTTTATTTATACACCACTTTCCCCCCAAAGCTGACAAGGAAACTTACAAAAGCATATTTCAATACCAAATAGAAAAAAGGTTTTAAGTTTCAAACTCTATTATGCTGTCTGATGAATTAAAATTCTGTAAAATATATCCATTTCAAATTAAAAGAGCAATTACTGCAAATATTTTAAGTCATTTTCTTTGGATAGATTTGGTCACAGTGGTTCATGCCTTAGTTACATCTCAGTTAGACTACTGTATTGAATTCACTATGGAGTTGCCCTTGAAAAATGGACAAGTATTTATATGTTTTTAAGCTTTGTACAATGTTTTTATTATGTATTGCTAATTGATTTAATTGTGTTGTTGATTTTTATTGAATTTGTTTGGGCATTAAATTTTGCCAGTTTTGTAAGCCGCCTTGAGTCCCCTCGGGTGAGAAAAGCGGGGTAAAAATGTTGTAAATAAAATAAATAAATAAAATGTCTGCAAGCAACAGCAAGTGCAAAATGCAGCAGCTAGACTGGTGTCAGGAGTGCACTTTAGAGACTAATAACATCAGCCCTGCAAATAACTACACTTCTTTCAGTTTGCTTCTGAGCTCAATTCAAGGTGCTACAGTTGACCTACAAAGGCCTAAACAACTTGGGGCAAGATATCATGGGGAGTCTTGGCAAAATTTGTTCAGAGACTGAGATAATGTGCCTTCATATTACCTGTTGATTTAGCATGGGCTCCTTATTTCCATAGCCTTTTGTAAGACTGGGGATAGTTAGAGGTGGATTGCTGTTGCTTTCCTCTGAATTTAGTCTGCAGCTCCCTGGCAGTCTGTTTCACTTTCAAGTTTCAACCAAGACTGATCCTTGTTAGCTTCTGAGATCAGGCAGGATCTGAGGAATTGAGATTTATTTATTTAGTTAGTAAAATAACTTATACCCTGGTCTTCTAGAGAATTCAACCTTAAGGAAATACCAAGCCTACTGGATTTAATTTGCTTCCTGTGGCTTCTAGGTAGAATTGTATGTGATTCTAATGCAATGTCATTTAAAACAGAGCACATTAAAAACAAAAGACATTCATTATTTACATAAATCCATGGCTTATTGCACATGCACAGATTATGTTCACAAGAGTTGGCAGGGCACGGCCACCACTTACTGTCTGTCACATTAGAGGGTCGTTGTATGAGAATATATATATGTGTGTGTGTGTGTGTTCTTCATTTTAATTGCATAAGCATATATTGCAAAACGTAGGGAAATGATCAAATGCATTTCATTCTGCCAAAAAGGATGAAAAGCCTCATTTGATTGAGCTGAGACAGATTCTTCCATTCCAACAAGTTGAACTTTGGAAGACCCTGCTTTTTCTTACCATAATGCTGTACTGACTTACTGTTGCATGAGCAGATTAAAAGCAGAAAATATTTATTTATGAATAGCATTGTAACTTACTGTACTTTCCATTATATACCATATACAAAAATATCTTATTAACTCTTAACTGGAGAAGATTACAGAGACCATACTGAGAGCCTGTTGCAACAGCTCTACTGGCTGCCAGTTTATTTCCAGGCTCAATTCAAATTGCTGGTTATAACTGGTATAGTGCTATATGGGGCAGGTCCAGGCTATTCAGAAGATCATATCTCCCTATAAGAGGTAGTCCAGACTCTGAGATCATCAGGAGATGCCCTTCTCTGAATCCCATCATTGTCACAGGCATGGATAAGAGGGACACAAGAGAGGGCCTTCTTGGTGGTTGCCCCTAGGCTCTGGAACTTCCTTAGTTATTTATTATTTATTTATTTACAGCATTTATATTCCACCCTTCTCATCCTGAAGGGGACTCAGGGCAGATCATAGAATAAATATACAGAATTCAATGCCATTATACAGACAACAGACAGGACAGACAACAGACAGAGATATATATAGGCATTTTCCCACCTTCGGTATCCTGGAGGTTGTGTTCATTTCCGGGAACAAGGGGTGCTGTCGCTCTATCCTCCATGTTCAAAAGCCCTGATCACAGACTTCCTCCTTTCCCAGGGAGGCCAAAATGCCCCCACCTTGTTCTCCTTACATGAGGTTTTTCTGGACAAATTTGCTTAAAGGGAGTTTGGTTTTGCTTTTCTTTGAGGCCCAAAGTCACCCAATGGATTTCCATGGCCAAGCAGGGATTAGAACCTTGACCTTCCACTATTCACATCCAAAGACATTATTCCACCTCAATCAGTGGCTGATAACAGATGAGAAACTTCCCCCATGGGCACACAGAAGACTGGGCAACTTGGAAGGTACCATGAGATGCAGAGCTAACCTTAGGAAATAGGGTTACAAAGTGGAGTCCATGACATGCGAGTGTGGAGAAGAGAAAACCACAGACTATCTTTTACAATGCAGTCTGAGCCCTGGCACATGCACAATGAAGGACCTTCTTACAGTGATACCAAAGGCACTCCAAGTGGCCAGCTTCTATCAGAGGAATTTTAGTACAGTATAATGTCAAGTTTTAACTTTGTGGTTTTTCTATACATTATAGCTGTATTCTCAATTCCCTTCTGACACAATAAATAAACAAATCCCACCCGGGGGGGGGGGGGGGATCATATTACTATAAAGTGGAGTCCCATTGTGGTAAGAAGCACATTGTTTCATTAATAATTTCTTCTCCCACTTTGTTGTCTCTTACCTTGCTCCATTTTCTGATTTATCCCATCAGCAAGTGTAGTTCCTGCTCACTCCCTTCCAGATAATGTTATGGAACACTGTATGGTTCAAGTTTGCAAACAGAGTTATTAATTGTTAAGGGAGAACTTTACAATAGGAGAGAAAACTTTTAAATAGTATATTAACAATAGTTCTAAAATGCATTTTTCATAATACAAAATGTAATAATCAATATTCAAATCAAAAGTTTGAGAATCCAACTAATATGAGGAATTGTACTTTTTTCCAATGTAAGGAAGAGTTAAAGGACTTATTGCTCTAGGGATTTTTTATGGATAGCTAGTGGTTTATTTATTTATTTATTTATTTATTAAAATGAATTCAAAGACAGCAAATGCACAATTTTGAAAGGTTAGAATCAAGCGAAGTAGGGCTCTCCTGAAGCAGTGCAATTTTATGGAGTAAATTGAATAAATAAAAAAGATAAATTGATCAGGCAGCTGCAGTTTGGAAGATTACTGGGGCATTGCTACTTTGTAGACAACACCAAATTGGGAGGGATAGCCAATACTCCAGAAGACAGGAGCAGAATCCAAAACGATCTTAACAGATTAGAGAGATGCTGTTAAGGCATGAGCCTCACACTTCCAACTATTCAGGGACAAATGCAAGATACTCCACTTAGGCAGAAAAAATGAAATGCAAAGATACAGAATGGGGGAACGCCTGGCTCGACAGCAGTACATGTGAAAAAGATCTTGGAGTCCTCATTGACAACAAGTTAAGCATGAGCCTACAATGAGATGTGGTGGCAAAAAAAGCCAATGGGATTTTGGCCTGCATAAATAGGAGTCTAGTGTCTAGATCCAGGGAAGTCATGCTACCCCTCTATTCTGCTTTGGTCAGACCACAACTGGAGTACTGTGTCCAATTCTGGGCACTGCAATTGAAGGCAGATGTTGACAAGCTGTGTCCAGAGGAGGGCGAATAATTGATTAAGGGTCTGGAGAGCAAGCCATATAATAATAATAATAATAATAATAATAATAATAATAATAATAATAATAAAAACTTTATTTATACCCGCCACCATCTCCCCAACGGGGACTCGGGGTGGCTTACATGGGGCCATGCCCAAAACCATACAATATGACAGAATATAAAACAACATATCATAACACAATTTAACAATACAATAAATAATAACATACATTACAACCCAAAATTCAGAATATGAGGAGCGGCTGAAACAGCTGGGCATGTTTAGCCTGCAGAAGAGAAGGCTGAGATGAGACATGATAGCCATGTATAAATATGTAAGAAGAAGTCATAGGGAGGAGGGAGCAAGCTTGTTTTCTGCTGCCCTGGAGACTAGGACATGGAACAATGGCTTCAAACTGCACATTAGGAAGAACTTTCTAACTGTGAGAGCTGTTCGGCAGTGGAATTTTCTGCCCCGGAGTGTGGTGTAGGCTCCTTCTTTGGAAGCTTTTAAGCAGAGGCTGGTTGGCCATCTGTCAGGGGTGCTTTGAATGTGATTTTCCTGTTTCTTGGCAGTGGGTTGGACTGGATGGCCCATGAGGTCTCTTCCAACTCTATGCCCATTCATCCACATCACCAAAATTATCCAATGTGGGCAAATCTGACAGATCTCATCCCATGTTTTTTTCACCATTTCCTCCTGTTTTCATGCGGATCTAGAGCGCAGAAGATGATTTCACTCCATCTTCTCCCCCCCCCCCCCCCATTTTTAATACTTTACACACATTTCTTTAACGATGCATGATAGACAGAGAGAGGAAGTCTCCTTGAGTTGTGTGATGGGCTCTATCGTACTTTGTTTCACAAATGGATTACAACTGTTTAGAAATTGGGGGAGGGAATTTCATGGGATAATGTCCCAACACTACTAAACTATGCTGGCACTCAACTAGTTTGTTCTGTACGGTTAATATGAGTATGGTTTATGAGAAGCTTCATGTGTGTAAATCAAATACATATTTCCAGTTGAAGCACCCCTAGCCTATACTGTTTTTACCAGTGAGCACAATTTTGTACTCATGTTTTGATGTATAAAAATGTAGGGATATTTACATTCTAACGTATACCAAAATTCAAACTAATGAAATTGGCTCTTATCAAAGTCTCAGAAATACGCAACAAGATAGATGGCCCCATCGTCAGTTGGGAAATTATTGTTTTGGTTCAGGTTTTAGTATAAACTTTGAAGTATCAATCTTTCCCCCAAACAGCTTAACATCCTGGATAGCTTTTTAAATGTCTCAACTGAACCACCAATCAGGTTCAAGGGCTGACAGTACTGTTATCTCTTTTTTTTTGGCCATCGAGGTGACAATGAATTGGAGGAATGAAGTATCTGTTTTGTAGCACTTGCTAGGGGCAGATAGCATTCTAAGATGTATGAGAGTATACATGTCTCTGTTTAAATTTTTATTTAAAAATAAATTGTAACCATTTTTAATTTTAAGAAACAGTAAAATCAGTGTTAACTTTTTAAAACTGCAATTATGATAGGAACATACTACTTGGGAACTGGTAATTTCAATAGCTATTCCATCCTAATTACCACTGCCCTGGTCTTGGATAAAGAGGAGAAGAAGCAAGCATGGTTTCATGCCAAGGTCCAGAAGTAAGTAAAAGGTCCTCTCTCCCTCTATCTCAGCTGCCACTGCCTTGGCTATTAAGTTAAAGAAGAAAAGGCAAGCCCATTCCATCACATTTAGACCCAGGAGCAGATCAAAACCTTTCCCTCTATCCCAACTGCTACTGCCCTGACATTGGAGGCAGAGAAGAAGAAGCAGTTTCTGCTGGATATAATCCCGGTGCATACTGTCATTCCCTTTCATTGTGCGTTGTGTCTTAGATTGTAAGTGTGAAGGTAAGTGTGATAACAGTGATGGTGTTAAAATCGTCATTGTCGTCGTCGTCATCATCATCATCATCATCATCATCATCATCATAGTGCAACAGTTAAATTTAAAATGTGATTCTCTCCTGATGTAGCCAGCAGCAGCTGAGGAAGCCATGAGCAACATTTGCCTTGATGTTTGACTGGTTATTGGCACATTACTAAATTGTTACGAATACCAACTTTTTATAAAGCCTAAATTGTAAATATAATGGCAAGGACCCAAAGAACTGAGGAATTGGTTGTCCATTATGTAGTTAAGAGGTGTTTTAGTTAAATAAATCAGCCCATTCTGCCAAGTCACATGGCAAACCACACAACAACTAAAAAAAGGTCAACAAATCTCCAAGAAATGGAAGACAGATTCTCAATGTGCAGAAGCAAATAAAACCATATTGCACACTTGCGGGCATGAGCCATATCCTTTCTAATAGCAAGAAGCAACTTAACAACAAAGTTAAGTCCTCCATCCATTCTCAGCCTGCTTACCTTTAACCCTTCTCAAACTGCAAAGGAAATGCAGAAACTACACAATAATGTTACTTATACAAACAAACCCTTTCATTCCACTAGACAGCTAGCAATATTTGGCCATGTTGCCCAAAGGACTCCAAAAACAATGTTCCTAGTGGTAAGATCCCAGCTCTCTACAATCTATAGTTCTTAGTTTTTATCACAATTACCATGATTAATATAATTTATAAGAAGCACATGCTGAATATTTCTAGCAGATTCATTCATTTATACATATTACAGTTAGTGCAACAACAGAGTACTTGATTTTCTTGAAACTGGAGGATGTTGGAAATCCATACATTGATATTCCCCATGAATGTTGTAGAAAAATGTATTAATATATAATTTTCAAAAAGTAACTTGGTATATCAGCCCACTGAAGTGAGAATTAAAAGGCACTTTCTCTTTCCCGTTTCATCAACAGCACAGGTTCTGTGTAAGTGGTTTGGCATTTCTGATGTCATGTTTGTGTGGAAAAAATTCTTAATATAGGAGATTCTTATATTCCAGCAGAAGGGTGCAATTATCTACCTTTACCTGCTTATAAGTTCATCAACCTCCATGGCACTTAGACATGCAGACAGGTAAGATGATACCTTATATATTTGGCTGGTACAAAGGACATTGGAATTGATGTGCTGTCTAGTTTCATTGCTTCGATTCATCAGCCTTTCAGTATAAATGTCTATTTACAGAATTTTATGTCTAGTAATAAACATTTGTTATCTGCTGAAAGGCAGTCAATGTTTAGTTTGGAACTGATATATTTCTTGAACATGGGTCAAGGTTTGGAAAGGGAGAAAGTGAATCTAGAATGTTAAAAAAGAAGAAACAAAGAATGTGGACTTTTTCCCAGTGCTGCCTGCATGAGGCAAAAGAGATGGTTGGATAAAGATCCATCATTTTCCCTTGACCTACTTCACGGCCAAGGTATGTCACTTTATCAAGCACAAATGGGCACTTCTTGGCCTTGCTGTCAGTCCAGCATTCCTGATGAGTTGGAAAATGTTTCCAAGATGCTTCAGGTGATCTTCTCAACAGTCTGAAAAGATTGAAATCTCATTCAAATAAGTAACAACAAAGTAACCATTCCCCAACGGAGAGTCTATCAACCTCTGAAATGTTGCTGGTGCATTGTGCAGAACAAAAAAGGTACATTGAACTTGAACAGGCTAATCAATGCCATTCGCTGCTTGAACTCCTTCATCAGGGCAAGTTACTAGTAGTCTCTGGTTACATCTAAGCTTGATAATATTTTTCATGGCCCAGTTTCATCAACAGTTCATCCACTGAAAACATGGCACTGAGTTTAATTTTCTTGAAATCTGCAAAATGCTAATTTCTTATTTCTGTTTCTTTGGCAGAATGGGTGGTGATGCTCACGAACTATATGAGGGTCAAATCATTTTTATGTACAACATCTCCAGTACTTCATTCTCTATCACCTGTTTCCCTGTAGAAGACACCCATCTACCATCTATTATCATCTGTGGCAATAAAATATTGGAGATCAGTTGTAAGGCCAAGAAAAAACAGGACAGGGAACTTAGCTGGTAGTTGAGAAAACTGTGTTGTTTTGGGTTAAGCCTTGTTGGGAGTTTAACCTTTTCTAGGCTACTACCCTCTGTTCAGTCGTACAAAGCACCTTCAGGCCACTCTTCTCAGCTTCCAGAACTGAGTAAGAGAAAGTGCCTGAACCTATTCTAAGGTAAAGGTAAAGGTTTCCCCTGACATCAAGTCCAGTTGTGATCAACTCTGGGGGGTTGGTGCTAATCTCCATTTCTAAGCCGAAGAGCCGGCGTTCTCCATAGACATCTCCAGGTCATGTGGCCGGCATGACTGCATGAAGCGCCGTTACCTTCCCGCCGGAGTGGTACCTATTAATCTACTCACATTTGCATGTTTTCGAACTGCTAAGTTGGCAGGAGCTGGGGCTAACAGCGGGCGCACATTCCACTCCCGGGATTTGAACCTGGCACCTTTCGGTCCGCAAGTTCAGCAGCTCATGCTTTAACACACTGTGCCACCAGGAGCCTATTCTAGAAGGGTGTTAATGATATACTTTTGGCTTGATACTAAGCTCTATAAAATGTATGAGGTAATTCACACTTCCAATGCATTGATTCATCTCAAAAAGTTTCCATCCAGCTAGACTGAATCATTAGACAGGGCCATCACCTGATTCCTTTTCTCAAAGCAGTATTCTCTAACACACTGGCCATTTGTTGTGATGGGCTTGTTGGAGATTCTCATGAGCATCTGTCATGCCTCTTTGTGAATATTCTGCAGGTTTGTCACAAACGATCATTTTAGAATCTGAAGAAAGCAAAGGCTCCTCCCACTGTCTTTATGCAAGCTGCAATGGTTCTTTTACACCAGAACCATAGAACAACTCAAAGAGCAAATAACCCAGGCTTGGGTGTGGGACAAACCTATAGGTCAGTGGTTCTCAACCTGTGGGTCCACAGATGTTTTGGCCTTCAACTTCCAGAAATCCTAACAGCTGGTAAACTGGTTGGGATTTCTGGGAGTTGTAGGCCAAAACTCCTGGAAACCCACAGGTTGAGAGCCACTGCTATAGGTGAGCAAAAGCTGCTGTAGGATAGTCCCAGTCATGAATTTATATATCATTGTCTCCAGATACACATGAAATATCTCCACTAAGTCTGTTGGTAGTAGACCAAAATAAAGTGTTGTTCACCATGTGCTTCTAACATGTGCAAAATGAGCTTAGATTTTTAATTTATCCCTACAGCTATAAGGATTTCAAAAGGTTGCACCCCTGATCTATGGTGGGTGGCTTAGGTCAATCGTCAATGGGTGCAAAATTCTGTAAAGGAAAGCAATTATTGTTAACCCTGAAAATGAGAAAGTCACATACTCAGCTTCGGAGGAAGGCAATGGCAAATAGCCTCTGAACAAATCTTACCAAGGAAACACAATGATAGCTTTGTCTTGTTGTTGTGTGCTGGTGGTTGTGTTTCTGATCAAGTTGTTTCTGATCTGTGACAATAGTAAAGGGAACTTATGCATGGGTTTTCTTGGCAAGATCTGTTCAGAAGAGATTTGCCATTGCCGTCCGCTGAAGCTGAGAGTGTGTAACTTGCCTAAGGTAACCCCAGTGGGTTTCAACCCCAGGGATTCAAATTACAGAGTCATAGCCCAATGCTCTGACCATATACCATAAATCAGAAATGGCTTGAAAGCACACTAGAAAAAAATCCTAAAGTTACTTAAATATTCATAATAATTTATTATTAATGGTTTAATTTTATTTTAATTATTTTAATTAATGTTTAGGTTTTTAACTATACTAGGTATGCATATTTTAATCTGGAAGCCATCTTGAGCCCAGTCTTAGATAGATGGCATATAGACGATGGCGATGATGTTGATATAGAAGAGTACCAACATGAGTCACTTGAATATTTCTGCTGTGTTGTGCTCTGTTAAGGACAGCAAGCTCTATTTAAAAGGTATTCAATTTAGCTTAGAAGACAGAAAAATTATATGCAGGACTACTAATTTGGGAGATTGCTCTGTTAGATGTGATTATAGTCCTGCTTTTACACACCTTTTTGTTGTTGATATCATAAATGTATTCTCATTTTGTGACTGAATTTTCTTCTCTCGATTTAGTTAACAGTGCTAAAGGAGCACTTTGCTTGTCCAGCAGGCAGTTAGTATGTGTTTGCTGCCACCTATTGTTCAAAGACAATGGAGAATTCAGATACACCAATAATCACAAAACATTCTTTACATAGAATACTTTTTATTAGGTCAAGATATGTCTTCTTGTGCACATAGGCATACACTAGAGTATGAAATAAAGCATGACCTTTATATGCATTGGTATCGTTATGGTGTTTTAAAAGAATAAATTAGTAGGAATAGAAATAGAAAAATACATGTACTAAAAGAACTATACAATATGATACTTGCAATATCGAGAAGTCCTGAACTCTCATGTCCCCTAGAGTGCATCTACACTGGAGAATTAAAGCAGCTTGACATTAGACTTTATCTCCAGAATGAAGGAGAACGACTGGTAAGCAGCCCCTGGGTTCAGATGGTTAACTGATTACAAAATCAATAGCAGTACTGTCTAGCCCATATTATGTATGCTTTTTTTGCAAAAAATTTCTTGGGAGTCCTTGTCACAGGACTTCCTGAAATCAATGTATGCTACATCTGCATCATTCACTTCCATCCAGAGCCGTCTTTAGGTAATTTTCCAGAGTAGGCAATCAGATTCCCTCCCCCTGGAATTTTGGCACCCCCCCCCCCCATCCCGGAGCTGAGCAGCAGGGAGGGGAGGAGAGGATCAGGCCGGCCCAGAAGGAAGGCCTCGCCAGGAAGACGTTCCGCGCTTCTCTCCTCAACAAAGCACCCAGGAACATCTTCCTGGCAAGAAGGAAGACGTTCCTCGGCGCTTTGCTGAGGAGAGAAGCGGCGCCCGCTTCTCTGCGCAGCAAAGTACCGAGGAACGCCTTCTCGCCAGGAAGACGTTCCTTGGCGCTTTGCTGAGCAGGGAAGCGTGGAACAAGATGGCACCACAGGCAAATGCCTAATTGGCCTGGAGGGTGAACTGCCCCTGCTTCCATCTACCAATCTTGTTACTATCAGAAAAGAGATCAGATTAGTCTGGCATGATTTGTTTTTGATAAATGCATGTTGGTTTTTAGTGATCACAGCATGCCTTTCTAAGAGCTCTTCCATATGATCTGAGAAATCAAAGATAAATTTAAATTAAGAGTGAAGATGTTATACAACCAGCAGAAGAACATGGCCATGCGGAGGTTCAGACTGCAGTGTCCTAGTCCAATGCTCAAATAATTAAGTAGAACCCAAGCTTATTGCACAACAAGCAGGTTTCAGACCAGGGAAAAACTGTACAGGTCAAATTCTTCATCTGACTGAACATATCGAGGAAGGCTATGAGAAAGGCTGCATTACGGGAACAGTCTTTGTGGACCTTACGGCAGCCTATGACACGGTGCAACATAGAAAAATGCTGCATAAAATCTACCATATCACCCGGGACTTTGACTTTACAAAAACTGTCCAGACCCTCTTAGAAAACCGCAGCTTCTATGTGGAGTTTCAGGGCCAGAAAAGCAGATGGAGGAGGCAAAAGAATGGTTTACCCCAAGGCAGCGTTCTTGCACCGACCTTATTTAATATCTTCACGAACGATCAGCCACAACCTCCACTCACAAAGAGCTTTATATATGCTGATGACCTTGGCCTTACAACACAAGCAAAAGATTTTGAAACAGTTGAAAAGCAACTCACCAATGCCTTGAAAGATCTCTCCAGCTACTACAAAGAGAACCACCTGAAGCCCAACCCTTCCAAGACACAAGTGTGTGCTTTCCACCTACGTAACCGCGAAGCCAACAGGAAACTGAAAGTTACTTGGGAAGGCCAAGAGCTCGAACACTGTTTCCATCCTAAATACCTTGGTGTCACCTTAGATCGAACACTAACATATAGGAAACACTGCATGAACACCAAGCACAAAGTAGCTGCACGCAATAACATCCTGCGGAAACCTTAAACCTACACCTGTTGATAAACTCTACAAGTTAGCTGGCATTGCCCCTTCTGACGTGCGACGGGAAGTTGCTGCTAATGGTGAGAGAAAAAAGGTCGAACATTGTGAAAGCCACCCACTGCATGACTATCAGCCTCCTCCCACCAGACTCAAATCAAGGAAGGGCTTCATGAGAACCACCACTCCTCTTGATGTTCCTCCAGCAGCAGCAAGGGTGTCTCTCTGGGCAGCTAAACCTGGCAATTCTAACTGGATGGCCCCCCAAGAGGGTCTTCCTCCAGGGGCAAACCAAGAATGGGCAACTTGGAAGTCCCTGAACAGACTCAGAAGCGGAGTGGGCAGATCTAAAGACAACTTGGCAAGGTGGCACTACCTGGAGGAATCCTCCACCTTGTGTGACTGTGGAGTTGAACAAACAACTCAGCACATGTATGCTTGCCCACAATGCCCTGCCTCATGTACGGAGGAGGAGTTGTTTAAAGCTACAGACAATGCGATTGCTGTTGCCCGCTTTTGGTCCAAAACTATTTAGTTGCTTGTGATTTCTTTTTCTTTTTTTAATTTTATTTTTATTTCCATTATTTGAAATGTACAATGCTTTTGACACAAAAAAAAAAATAAAAATAAATTAATTAAGTAGAAAAGAAAAGCAACTTTTTATTGTGTCAGAAGCAAACTAAGACAAGTCGCTTCTGGTGTGGAGCGGCCAGCTACAGAGACACTGCCCAGGGGATGCCAGATGTGTTACCATCCTGCGGGAAGGCTTCTCTCAAAAGGTACCGCATGGGAAGCTAGGGCTGACAGGGGACGGGGATTTCCAGAGTCGAGGGGCAGCCACTGAGAAGGCCCTCTCTCACGTCTGCACCAAATGTGCTTGCCATGGTGGTGAAACCGAGAGAACCATCTGAAGATTAATCTACCATTTTAGAAAGGGAAAGCTGCACTCAGGGCACTTGGGAGAAATTGATCATGAAGAACTGATGGCACACCAATAGAGCTGCTTCAAGATACAGAAACACAATATACTCTAAAACTTTCCAACAAATATGGAAAACAGCACAGTTTATATATCACGTAATATAAAAAATGTAATTATCAAAATGTTTTACATTTTAGAGTTCAGGGATTACTAAAATTAACCTGCTTAAAACCTTCATTCGTGAAAAGGAATAATTACGCACACATCATTTTTCAAGTTTATTTGAAATACACTCATAGAGCATAAGTGCCTAAATCCAACTGCTAGTCCTAAAGAAACTAGACCCAATGAATCCCACTGCTGTATGGCAAGTGAAGATGCCATTGATTCAATAGGTATATTTGACATGTCTATAATTTCAATTAAGATCAAAGATAAGCAGGTTGGTACTGTTAACAGACTCTTACATTTTGCAAGGTAAGTACAGCCTGTTTGTTGAGCCTAAATTCACTGCATATTATGCACACAAAATGCTAATTAACATTTCATAAACACATAAATCTGAAATTCACCCAGGGCAGAATCTTGGTTGTTTTGATGGCCTTCCAGGTTTAGACTCAATTTGGGGGGAGGGGGAACGTATTCCAAATATTATAAGACAATTTGGAAGGTATAATTTTGTTGTTAACTGCCACCAAGACTAATACAATTATGGTGATCCTAAGAACGAGAGCCCTGTTCAAGTTTTCCAAATTTAGGGCAATGACTTATTTAACAATATATTTCAGTTAATTAAATGAACTCACAGATTTAGACATTGATAGTTTTTTCCTAGGCAAGGTTGCAACTACCTCTAGCCACATTTGAGCTCCTGCTCTAGTTCGTATGTAATTATACTTGCTGCATTATATGGCTCAAATGATATTAAAGTTGGGCTGGTGTACTTCCATCTCTTTGTGAACAACCAAAGAAGCTTCACCTCTCTTTTGAAGCAAATTACAGTTCCTTCTAATGCCTGGAGTAACAGGAATTTGTCATAAGTCATGATTAAACTATGGTTTCAGATTCTAGCTTGTTCTAAAGTCAAAGAACAAGCAAAGTTCACTTCCCCAAGCTTAGGTACACTGTGGTATTGAGATTCATTAAAAAGCTGAAGTAACAGGTCCCAATATTCTTGAACCATTGAGGAGGAAGAAGAGTGGATGCAGAAATTACTGCTCCACATAGGAAAATAGCATCTCCTGTCACATCTACACTAGGTGTGTGAACATACCCTTATAAACCACATTTACAGAGGCTAGGTAAGACAAGTGAAAAGGTTATTAGAGAACTTACACTCATATTTCCCATTTATTAAACTATCATTTTAAGTCTTCTCTCAGGTTTTATGATCCAAAATGTAATCATTTTTTCTGTTTTCTGGTGTTTGCCATTAATTCAGTGTTGACTTATGACAACCCTATGACTGAGATTTCCATTCTCTACTCAGGTCTTTCAATCTCCCCCTGCAATGTGATCTTCCTGCTTCTTTCCACTTTCACATTGAGTCATGTTGTCTCACAATGTGTTCATAGCCTCAGTTAAACCATCTTCTGATGGGAGTTCAGGCCTCATATGCTGTTTTGCATTTAAAACATCTTGTAAAATTCCAGTAAGAAAAGATGTTTATTTCTTCTGATGGTAAAGAATGAGACATACACCACTTAAGATATACTTTTAGAAGTTTTATTCCAATTCAGTAATATTTGCTGTTTTAATATATTATATAAACTGTATAAATAATGTTATTTCCAGAGTTCAGCTTTAGTAGTACTAAATGAATCAAATGGTATGCATCAATTGTACAATGCCAAACTTTTACAAAAAAGAAAGAATAGTGGTTTTTATTGCATTAGAAAACACCGGACTATGAAAGATATAAAATCAATTGTAAATAATGCAGGGGAGTCTTTTTCTTTTTTACAATCTTTATGCTGCTTTAATGTTACGACTTCTAATGTTCTGTTTAAAATACATAAAACTTTTACATGCCTTGATGCAAATATTGTCTATGCTCAAAACCAAATGTTGTTAGTTGAAATTGAAAAACAGAAGTTTTACCTGAGATTCTTGTATATTAAAATTTTCATGAATGTCCATTCTTAATATCTGCAAGCGGGTAATATATCTTTTCGGTGTTTACATGCAATCTGAAATATCACTGTACAAACTTCCCAAGGGGTAGCTGAACGCATCTAAGCCACCTCAATTCCCCCCACCCTCATTTCTACTGCCCACAATCAAATCTAGAAACTAGGCATATTTAACAATTCCTATAAGAATTTGAATTGAAATGAGGATTCCAATTCAGATGCAATATATTTATTAAGAAAGGTTCCTTTTTATTATTTTCCTGGGCAGTGATCCAGTCTTCCTTGTGTGTTATTGTTTAATTTTGTGAAACAAAAAACTGAATCAATACTGTTCCTTTCAGCTTCAGCACTAGCCAGTCCACAGATATGAGGTGGCAAATGCATGGCCATCCAGATATTGTTGAAGTGCAACTCCCATCAGCCCTAATAAAAGCAGCCAATGAAGAAGGATGGGAGATACATTCTATAACATCTGGAGAACCAAATGTCTCCCACCCATGTCATAGGCAGAAAATCCAGTTTCTGGAGACATAGTTCAGAATGCACAGTGTTGATACCTATGATTTTCATAAGCAATTATGTCAATATTGCAACCTTTCAAAATAAAAAGTAAACTCAGGATACAGAAAAGGAGTAGAGAAACTGTGGCCCTTCAGATGCTGATGAATAAATTGGCACTGCAAACTGATTTGTCCAAAAAGAACAGGGTGGAGAAATAGGAAGTAAAAGTACTAATTCCTAGAAGAAAAAATGGTATGTGTCCTTGCTAAATGCACACAACACCAAACAAGGAAAAAGAAGAAAAGAAAAAGAAAAAAGTCACCAAAATCTGTATTAAGAATCATTCCCCAAATTATCACAAAAATGAACATAAGTAGAAGAAACAAAATGAACTTAGAAAGGAACTTCCACAATGAAGTCAAAGGTCTGTACACTGTAAATTCTTAATGCTAATTTGTGAATGATTTTGAAATCACTCTATGAGGTAGTGTAGGTTTTTGTAATACGTGCTGGTTATTAAAAGTACTGTTCAGAAGATGTGTTTGTTTGTCATGTATGTTTACATTACATTTTCTAAATGTAAGTTTATTTTTATAGAAACGTAATCATTTTTAACTAAATCAGTATTTTTGCATTTTAGAGGAGATAGGAGATTCACTATTCTAAACTTCTGCAAAGTAAACAATTACAGAAAGAAGATCATATTCCAAACACAGATATAAAACTGATGTCTGTACTGAGGTAGGAAGTGAAGAATTCCATTGGCTTTTACAGTCTGTAAACCAGCATAAGTGTTTTGAGGTTCAGTAGATAAAGCTTCTGTTGTTAAGAACAGTTGTTAGTATGGATTTTCTGTAATTACTACAATGCAGAGCAGTCAACAGTAAAATGATCTATTTGCTTATTTTAATAGCTAAAGTTGTTGAAAAATCAAAGTGGCTCATTTCTAAAAAAAGAAAAGAAAAAAAGAAGTACAACCCATTGAAAACTGAGTACAAACAGATTTACTCATAAAGGTTTCAATCTGAAATAACAGTTTTCAAATATAGGTGAACTGGTCCCACTATCAATGGTAAAAATTGAGAACCTTCAAAAACACTTACTTAGTTTAATTCTCTGTATGACAACTGTCTATAAAATTTGAAGCAGGAAGTACACATTTCCATGATTATGGAAATGGAAAGGTATAAATCTGTTAAGAATTGGCATGGTCTCAAATGTGGAGCTTGTTTCCAAAAGATACCAAAACCATAAAAATTGAATAATGAGTTATAGATGGCAGCACACTGTTGGCTAGGAGTAGATGATTATGTTCAGATCAAAACTATCAAAAAGTATCAAATCACTTTGGTACCTAGTTTGAAAAATTGCATTTTATAGCAAAAGAATGCATATCCTCAGCATGATTTTTTCAATTCCTGTAAAATTAGTTCAGATGGATTTGGTACCTTCTGGAAATAGAACTCCACAACTGCGATGACCTCACATTTCCAAAATCCGAGTTTTTACCATATTTCTTTGTTTTTACACACTGAACTCAAGAGTTCTAAGAGAATTAAATATGTGAAAGGTTTATTTAATGCATTGGCAGGTGAAAGTATCTAAAACTTCAGGAATTCCCTTTTGCTTCTGATAAGGCATGTTGTAAAACTAAGATAGCATTTTGGCCTAATAAAAGTATTACCGCAATATGGATTTTGATATATCTCCTTAAAATAAAGTAGGTACATTTAGATGTGAAAGGGGATGCATAATTAAAAACAAATTAATATAGCTATATGGAAAAGTCTACCTTTCTACTTAATGGCCAGTGCTTCAATCCTGCTAGGTTGAGTTGGACAAAAAGATTATTCATCTGTAGTGCATTTGTCAGTCATCTGTTGACAAAAATCTGTTATACCACTACTACTTTGCACACACTGTTCTAAACACAAGGTTTTGTCAGCTATCCTTACTGGAAGTGGACATAATTCTTGCGCTTGATCATATCCTGCATCGGACACTCCTTTTACATGCTGATAACTGGAACTCTGCTCATTAGGAGACGCAACAGAGAGACCAGCAGATAATTCAACACACAGTGGCACCGCAGGCATGGTATCAGAAGGCTCTGTTTGTTTCCTCTCTGGGATAAAAAATGAAAGTGGGCAATCCAAGGAAGAATATTTTGCAAGAACCTGTATTTGCTCGGGGCTCAGGGCTGCTTCACTGCATACTTGTTTACAAAGTCCTGTCAGATTCTGCTTTGTTTCCACAAGCGTCGACAAGATGTGCTTGTTCTCCTTCAGCAAGTTCTCTTTTTCATTTTGCTACAGGAAAACAAAACAGATCTAAGTTTAATACTTTCCTATGTTCTGAAAGGTAGGTTTTTCTAAATGTGAAGTTATATTTCACAACTTATCTGCAGCTGCTTTGAATAATGTGACAACAGATGGCACTAGATGGCACAATGTAAACACAAGCGAATGTGTTACCTAGGGTGCTAAGAATACTATATGTGTGACTGCTCAACACTCAGGTGGCTTTTAGGTAATTTAATATAATGAGTTGCACTTCTAAAAGGGTGCTGCAATAAGATTCAGATCTCAATACTAAGAGTAGGGGTCCCCAAACTCTTTAAGCCGAGGGCCAGTTCACATCACAGTACCTCTGACTTTTTTTTGGGGGGGGGGGCAGACTATAGTTTGGGGAGAGAAAAACATGAATGCACACTATACACATTGCAACACATATTATTTGTAGTGTAAAAACTTCCCAGAATGATACAATATTTAAAATGAAGAACAATTTGTACCAGTATTTCAATGGACCTGCTTTTGGCTGATGTTAGTAAAATTTAGTAAAGTTAATTAAAATTGTCGCTGAGTTTTCTTATCAAGATTTATTCAAAGGGGATTTGCCTTTGACTTCATCTGAGGCTGAGAGAGTGTGACTTGGCTAAGGTCTCCCTCCCTCCCTCCCTCCCTTTCCCTCTTTGTTGTCTTCCTCCCTAATTCCCCTTCTTGCTTCCATCCTTGCCCCCTTTTTCCCTCCCCTCCCTTCCACAGTGGTGTGTTAAGCGGGGCGGCACAAAAGAAACAGGTGGCGTGAAGGGGATGGTAGCGGCACAGGAATGGTGTTGGGGGGGGGGCGCGGATAAATGGCCTTGGTGAGCTATAGTTTGGGGATTTAGAGAATCTGAGGTATTAGGAAAGGAAAGTTACATGTCAAAAGACCAGTCAGTAAACAGTGTTTTCACAATCACACTCATATTTCTGGAACAATTTTCTGTCATAGTTTGAAAACTATATAACCAATTAACTATTTATGTTCCAGACAATTTATTTATCTCATAACGTAATTATTTCCTTTCAATTAGTTGTACAGATGGTGTATTCTGAATCTCTTCTCAAGAGTCATGCCAACGTATAGTTTTATTTCTAAAGAAATGGGCTAGCATATCTTTAAACGTTTTTAGAAGTAGAAATAAAAATGCAAAGAAAATATTGATTTGTCAATCCAGATTTAGGGATCTATCTCTGCTTCTGGGAAAGTATGTACTCAGAGGAAAGAGCCCTTGCTACATCATTACTACAAATGACTCAGCGACTGCTGCACTAGTGTGATGACTTATGGGCCATGTAGTCCCGTTCCTAGTACTGTTGTGACAGATGAAGAGGAAAACTTGGGTTTCCCACCGTTTCTGCCAGATTTGGAGCCCTTGCAGCTGCAGGATGTTTGTCCACAAGAAGTCAGCCAAACAAGCCTTGTGGAAAAATCTCCCCCATTTTCTCGCCGCCTTTATTATAATCAAGATAGGCACGCTCGGGAGGCGACTCGCCGAAGCGCCCGGATAGCTACCAGACAATTAGATGATTAAGTCTATTTCCCTTGGGAAAGTTTAAGGAGTCTCGCATCTGGACAGTATAGGTTTCGGTTCTTGTTCCCCAGAGAAAGTGTGCTTTGGCGGGAAAACAAGATCCTATATAGATGTTGGCCACAAAGGATTCCTTGCGGAGTCAATTCGTCAGCTTCGGGAGTAGATTGTGTGTGGACTACGCTACTCCAGTTTCCAGGACCTTGCTCTCGTTCCAGCCCTGCCTTGTTCCCCGGACCTCGCCACGGATTTCGCCACGGACCCTGTTCTTGCTCCTCGCTTCTTGTTGCCTTGAATCAAGCCTTGTTTGCCAAGAATCTAGTTTGCTCCCCAGCCTTGCATCAAGCTCCATGGACTAAAGGACCTTGTCATTTCCCCTCACTTTGCTTGGCAAAGTGTGTGTTTCGGTTATTGGATTACAACTTTGGACTTTAATATCTCATATTGGACATTGTTTTCCTGGACTATATTTGACCTTTCCTGAAAGGTCTTCTTCTGAACTATATTCTACACTTGTTTTTATTAACTTTATATATTTCCTCAATAAAGATATTAGATAGATTCTGGCCTCTGTGTATGGTTATTGGTGCTCTGCAGCCTGGGTCCTGACAACTAGGCAGGCTTACGAATCATTCCCCCAAAAAGCAATTCATTCTGTTGTCAGGCAACCACATTCCAGAAGCCAGGGGCAAATATACACCCCAGATACAGCATTCTTTCAGATGCTAAAAAACACCAGAACTATAGTTTCGTGCACATTTTCAATATTTTATCCATTTAGATAGTTCCTATCAGCCAGGTTTTTATCTCCTATAATAAATCTGAAAATATACTTCTTGAAAAACTTTATCTTACTCTACCAGCAAAACCTCCTGAAAACAAATATCTATCCAGACTGATCAGGTTTTTAGTTGTAATTGTTTTACTATGTCTGAGGACATATGTGTTTCTTGTTATCACCAGCATTACCTTTTCCTGACTATTGTTGTCTTATTATTTATTTCATTTTAAATGCATATATGTTATGCTCTCAATGGATGTAAATGTAGTCTAAAAGAGTTTTAAATGAATACAGTACAAATGGGATATGCTCAAGCAGGAGTGTTAACATGAGATGGAATAAAAGCATTACAATTACAAACTGCACTCCTTTTCCACTCCAGTAGATAAACTACATTTACTTACTATCTTAAGATACAAAACAACTACTTATAAATCTTTCTCAATCATGTGAAAATATATTGCAACTTTAATTTTGAGAAGTGCTAAGAAACCAATTGGCTCCACCAGCAATGGACAGTGAATGGATTCATTTATGTCACAAGCTGCAAATGTAACTTGGACACTAATGTGGCTCTAGTTGTTCTAGGTGACCACTACAGTTAACATTACAGATTTTTCTTGACATAGAAGAAGCACAGAACATTATTGTGCTGAAGATATTGCTCTGACTAGCCAGACCGAAAAGATTCAAGGCCAAAAAGATATTCCACAGATTTAGAGGGAAGTGCTCTTATTGAGGTTGCCTACTCATCTTTGAAATGCCCTATTTCCAAAAAAGCTCTTCCTTCAAATGTCTGCAGGCAGTCACTGTTCACTCAAAATATCTCTATAAGGAGGTGAGGATGGGAATCAGAGACTGCTGAAAATGAACAGCAAATATATTTACTTGCAACTATGATCAAAGGAATTTAAAGTTGTAACAAAAGTGATATAAATCAGGATTCAATTCAAAATTAGAATCTAAAAAACTCCCAATACATACCAGTTTCTCTATTTCAGATTCAAGGTTTTGAATGCAATCTAACTTTCGCTTACGACAGCGCTGTGCTGCAATTCTATTTTTACTCCGTCTTCTAATATCATGGATACAATCCAGCTCTTCTGGTGTCAACTTGTGCATTTTCAGAAATGACTGAAAGTCATTTCTAGACAGTGAAATTATCTTCTGTGGATTCATTGGCAGCTTTATCTGGAAGGTAAACATAGCTTTAGACAGTTTTAAATCCCAAAACTTGAATATACCATTCTATTTGAAATAGTGAACCTCTATTCTAATATAGTCACTGATGTTGAGTTGAGCAACTTGTAGCTCTTCAGATATTAGACTACAACGTCTATAATTTCTCACACATAGATATCCTAGATATGACTGATAGAAGTAACAGGAACTTAGGTTACTAGCCTATGATTTATCTGAACAATCCTAAGAACCAAAATAAAATTAAAAAGCTTCAAGGCTTGTTTGGTTACAACATTGCCAAATATTTAAAAACACACCTACAGGTTATAAATGATAATTAAAACACTCTATTCCCTGAATCTTGGTGATATACTAAAATGGTGGTTGATTTTTTTTCAGGATCACAACATACACTAATCTCAAACAAGTTATCACTGCACTTTTTCATAACTGTTGTGGCATAACTATTTCATCCCTCTGTGCTACCGTTTGACATAATCCATTACAATATTATTTGTATATAGAGCTAACATTCAAAACACAAGGTTGAAGGTCTGGGGGCTTGGAAATATTAATGTAGTCAAAATCTAGAGCCACTTCAAAGATCTAAATAAACTGTAAAAGGAAAAATAACAGATCTGTGGCTTACTGCCATAATTGGTTGGACAAGCTGTAAGCGTATTAAACTATACATATCATTCTTCAACTTGCTGATTTGAACAAACCAAAAATTAGAGGGAATTCAACAATCAGTGTTGGAAGAAGTAAAATCCTGATCCAGATTGCTCTGCTTCATGACAGAGGAGAAAGAGCTGTGCATTCTCAAAATGGCTGGAGGAGCAATCCACAACTAGGTGATCTAACTGAGGCAAAAGATTCAAAGTTTCTATTTTGTTTTATCTGTTTACTCTTCTCTTTTCCTCACGCTTTTATTTTTCTGCCTTGCCAGCCAGTTGAGTTTTTCAAGTTCTCTTCCTCTTTCTAAATTCCTTTCTCTAAGCTAAATATTAAATATGGGTACTGATTTGATAAAGAAATAGCAAAAATCTCAAGATTTAGATGGCATAAGAGAACTCTGCTTTCCATCTGAGAAAAAAAAAGAAATAGCAACCAGAGGACAAAGTTATTTCAGAAATTCTCTTCAAGACTGCAAGTATGCAGGAGGCTTGTGTGGAAGAGAAATCATGCCTATACACTTGCAAAAAAACAAAAACATGGTTCAGGTAAGGGAGTACTAAGTAGGGGGGGGGCAGTTGTGCAAACAGGCTCAACACAGGTAGCCAATGAATATTCCAAAATTAGAGTTTTCAAGTACAGTAGTCTCACTTAACCAACATAAACGGGCCGGCAGAATGTTAGATAAGCAAATATGTTGGATAATAAGGAAGGAATAAGGAAAAGCCTATTAAACATCAAATTAGGTTATGATTTTACAAATTAAGGACCAAAACATCATATTATACAACAAATTTGACAGAAAAAGTAGTTCAGTACGCAGTAATGCTATGTAGTAATTACTATATTTACGAATTTAGCACCAAAATATCATGATGTATTGAAAACATTGACTACAAAAATGCGTTGGATAATCCAGAACATTGGATAAGCGAGTGTTGGATAAGTGAGACTCTACTGTATCTATATCCAAATGAGATCCCAATTTTGAAAGAGAAAAGACCACCAGGAAGGGGGAGAAGGAGGCAGCAGATTTGGGAATAATGTCAGAAATGCTATTATTGTTCACAGGTTCCAGGAAAAAATGTATATTTTGCTTCAGGAAATAATTACATTTTTAAAGAGCTTCAAGCAAGGGCAAACCTAATGTAAAACTGGTGGTTTATTTTATAATAATTTAAGATGTGACAACTTTGTAGTGATGGCTATTTTAGAAGTATCCTTAGTTGTAGTTGAGGGACACGTTAAAATTAGCACAGACTATGATGCAGAACACAACCTAAAATAGTGAGTTTTTTCCCTATCACCCTCCACTTTCAGATGCTACATGTCTTGCGTAAACACAATTACACAAAGATAGACAAGCTGATCTCAAGATAATTTACTTATAGCCAAATGTGTTTAAGATTGAAAATTATTTAAGACACATAGCTGTCATCCAAAAGAACTTAATCTCATTTTAAGGAGAGTGAAGGGAAGAAAGTCTTAAGATTCTTTTTTTAAATTGGGAAGAGAATAAAAACAGTTTTCAAACAAGACATGCAGCTTTAACAAAACAAAAAGAAATACTTCATGCAATCTCACCTCACATTCTTGTTCTCTGGCAGAACAGGATTCACTATCGCCCTCAGTATCACTTTCAGAGTCTTCTTCCAAGTTTATCACACAGGGATAAGGGCATTGTTCAGGTTGTGGTTCCGAAACACAATCACCACTATTAGTCTCAGTACTGTTTTCATTACTGAGGTTACTGATGAAAGGACAAGTGACAGAGCTCAAAGTTGCAAAAGTTCTTGGAGGACCATGCTCAGGGCTATCGCTGATCTGGATGCCTAACCAAGGACACTCAGTTTTCTTTTCAGAACAGACTTGCTCTGAAAATTCTTTCACGGAGGCAGGAGAAAGGTTTACTGGGCAGGCTGCATCTGTGCTGTAAACATCACTCCAAAATCCTTTTGCTAGTTGTTCAGCTATCTCCCTCTCCACACTGCTGCGGTTGTTAGGTGAAGCACTATTCATGTTTTCTCTATCACACAATTGAGATTTCAAAGGTGAGCTCTCATCAATGCTTTCACCAACAGGTTGGCAATCCCCAAAATTGCTGGGGACAATTCCATTTTTTTCTGCTACCTCTGAACTGCTGCTCTGCATGCCTCCCTGCATACAATATTGATCATATGGATTTAAAAAAGAAGCTGGACATGCTCCATGAGTGGCAGTGGAAGAATTATGGGGATCAAAAGCACAATCCATTTTCTCTGAAGTAGAGCCAATGCTTTGAAATACAGGGACTGTTTCTTTCAATAACTCTTCTTTCCCATCATCTTCCATTTTTACCTGAGCATTGGCACATTTTGAATTTGGATGCACAGCTACACATTCAAGGGGTTTTTGTATAGCACCACCTGCAATTGCATCAGTCTGATGAATACCTGCAGCAGATGTTACCTGAATTTCTTTAATATTTGAACTGGACTCAACAACTGGGGCTTTATCAGTTCCTAAAGCTTTTTGAAACTTCCTATATTTGGGGCATTGGGTCTCTAAACCAAAAACAAGTCCCCTTTCTGATATAGATTCACATGTTTGATTAACATTATCTTGCAGAAGAGGCACTTCTGCAATTTGTTCAGTTTTGGAAGCCTTCAACTGAGAGTCCTGAATGCATTCATTTTGCAAAGTATTTCCATCATCTATTTCTAAATCCCCATAATCTGCTGCACCTGTTTTACAGTACTCCTGACAACGCTGTTTACAACATTTCCTTTTTTGGTATTCCAGTCGATCTGGTTTATTGTCCAGAAACTTGAATTTGAGAAACTGAAAGCAAGATTCTTCAATGTCATGTATTCCCAAGAACTCTGCACACTTGCATACTTCAGCCACATTGTCTTTGTCCAAAATAAGTTTAGAAGTATATGCAAACTGAAGCAAAGGGTCAAATCCCTTCAGTGTGATCTATTGGATAAAAGAATGCACATTAGGATTCTGCTCCCCAAAAAACAGTATGAAAATATACATATATGCAATTTATAATAAATAATAATAACAAAACTTTATTTTTAACCTGCCCTCTCTCCCCATGGGGACTCAGGGTGGCTTCCAGAGTAATCACTGCCCTCCAACAATATTAGTGTGTCATGAATAATACTGCCTGAAAATAATCAAGACTTTTTTTGGCCTCCAGGCTGCATCAGGAGTACTATAGTGATTAGATTGAGGGATGTTATAGTAGCACTCTATTCTGTTTTGGTCAGACTTCACCTGGAATGCTATGTCCAGTTCTGGGCATCACAACTCAAGGTTATTGACAAGCAGGAATGCATCCAGCAAAGAGTGACTAAAATGATAAAAGATCTAGAAGCTGTGCTCTATGAAGAGTGGATTAGGTAACAGAATACGTTTAACCTGCAAAAGAGAAGATTAAGAGGAGGCATGATAGCCATGTTTAAATATTTGAAAGAATGTCACATTGAGGAGGGATCAAACTTATTTTCTGCTGATCTAAAGACTAGGACATACAGCAAAAGATTCAAATCACAGAAAAAGAGATTCCACCTAAACATTAGAAAGAATTTTATGATGGTAATTGTTCAACAGTGTTCTTTGCTGCCGTGGAGTGTGGGAGAGTCTCTTTCTTTGTTGTGGCATACAACATACAAGCAAAGGTGTCAATATCACAGCCAGCCATGTAGACAATTTTGGATTTTGAAATATTTAAAATTTTGGCATTCTTGATAAGGGATATTAAACCTGTATCTGTATTTACATATGACATGCATGTTCCATCTCTTGGTGATGTGAACCAAGTCTAAACACAAATTTCATGAGAGTTTTATATATACCATATAAACATAAATGGAATGTAATTTGATAAAACTTTTAAATAATTCTGTGCATGAATTAAAAGTTTATGGACATTGACCCATCAGAAAGCAAAGTTGTGATTATTTCAGGCACCAATAAAGGTGAATTTGGATTTAGGGGTATTTTGTCTTTCAAAATGCTGGATTAGGAATGGTCTACAACTTTCACCTAATCTAGAACTGGAAAATTCCTAAACAGACTCACCTTATAAAACTTTACATTACAAATAGCATCACTGAAGTACAGATTCTCCAAAAATGATAACACACTACATTTCCTTTTAGCAGCAGTGTCTGCTTTTAAAAAAAAAAAACCAAAAAAAATAACATGTTGCCAAAAATAGCATTGACTAAATGGATGATAACTGTTTCGCAGTTATGCCTTCTCTAACAATACATAACAAGACTTAATGTTCTACCGTGGCCCATCTATCCCAAGATTGTCTATACTGACTGAAAACAGTGCTTATGTACAGCCCTGTTTTCTAAACCCCCAAAATGGAAATGCTGTGGCTTGAATAGTGCTCAAAGATAAAACAAAATCTAGTTCAGCACCAGATAGTTTAAACAAAGTATCTAAAATATGCAGGTTAAGAATCGGATACAAGTGACAGCTTGCCTAACAGATAACATGGGCAAACTAACAAATTTCATCTGACTGAATATAAAACCACTTTTCTATATTTACAGGGAAATTCATTTGTATCAAAGATAGCCAGGACTGACAAGTTACACTTTTGCATCACTTATATCCTATCTTTCTTGGGCTGAACGCAACATGACATATATAGTACTGCATTTCTTCAATTCTAAGATGCACCCCCTCCCCATATAAGTATCTCTAAAAACAGTGTATGTCTCCAAATTGCAGGTACAAGTATGTATGAATGTAAAGTGTTTTTTTTCTATTGGTGATATTGAAATTAGTGTGCACTTTACAATCAATGTGTCTTAGAATAGAAGAAAAACATTATCTGCATTCTCCCAATCAGTACTGCCTAAATTTAGGCTTGCTTCATTTCCCTATTATCTCTTTTCAGACCTCAAATCCTGCTTTGACAAGATATTTCCATAAATATATTTAGAATTAAAACTGCCCACCAATAACCACTCGGAAGAACTCTAATAAAGGGAAGCTTTTCCAAGGTTTGCTACATAGGTTCTCCTTGCTAAAGGCAAATTTGTCACACAACACTGTCAAGGTCCTATACAAGAGTCAGAGGATATAGATTTCCCCTGATGATGCTGCAGGGTACTGTAAGCATGATGATGCACTTGCATTGCTTTGCTTGGGTTATGCATTAGATACCGAATCAACATGAGCAAAGAAATAATGTTGGTTCATAGCATTACTTTATTAAGTAAGAGGACAGGGTCAAGTGAGGCAGGATGCTACACTAGGAAGCAATGGAACTAAAGATTATTAAATGGCACTAAAGAGGACTGACATTTTTTTTCCTTTTGTAGTAAGAAGGTACCTCCAAGTAGTGACAAAAATGGAAAATCAAAGCCCAGAAGTTAGAGGAAGTGCCTGCAAGACTACATATTGTTTCTTGCCAGTTTCAGTTCTTCTTGCCAGTTTCAAAATTAATACAAGTGGTTAATCCAAAAAATTCATTACATGGCAATTTAGGCATCATAGAGATTTCATTATGGCTCTTGCTTTTCACCTCATTGTAAGCACATCAATAGTAACCCACTCTTGTCTCACACTCTCTGTCTTTGATGAGGGATGATTAAATGAGTGGCTTTCTGGATTTCTCACAAAAAACTCATGATTTTTCTTTTCTTTACAAGGATAATCAAACCAGAAAGGAACATGTCAAAGAAACATTGACACATTCAGAAATTTTAAACAGAAACGGTGTGTTTTCTTTAATGTTTATCCTTCTGCAAACAGATCAGAGGCAAGGATATCTAATTTCTTTGCTCTGAGGAAGCAGCAATACTTTGGAAAGGGGGAACAGTGCAGCAACTAAATTACGGTGAAATCTTAAAGCATTCTTTAGCCTCAGTATCACAGAAAATACTACAGAATTGATTTTTCTCTGATTTTCTGCCTTTTCATGTGCAAAGGTGCTTTCTCTCATTCATTTCTTTGCTTTGAATGTGATTTTCCTGATTCTTTGCAGACAGGGGGTTGGACTGAGGGCCTGTGGGGTCTCTTCCAACTCTATGATTCCCTTTTGCTTCACTTCCTCAATACCATTCTGGAACTTCTCAATAGCTAGTTTCCATATGGTCCATGGAATGTATTCCTCCTTTGTAACTCCCCATCAGCAAGTTTCTGCACACTTCCTTCTCTGAAGTGAGATGTGTTTCAAAGAAAAAGGAAGGTTTGCTTTGTAAATTGATTGTGAAAACAGAAAAAGGGAGAAGGCAATTTCAAATTCATCTTTTACATTTTTATATTCCTCAAGCACACTTCTCACACACATTTTGCATTCCTCAAGGACACTTCTCACACACATTTTGCATTCCTCAAGCACACTTTTCTCACACATTCTCCATCTAAGAGGGAAAAGAACGTTCCTTTCCATTTTTTTTTAAACTTTGGTAACTAAGGATCCCCCCTTCACAACTAGAGAGCTGAATTTTTGAGATAAGAGGAAAACAGTGTCCCATTATTAACTCTGGTGCTGCAAGTCGTTTCTGGTGTGCGAGGCACTCCAAGTGGCCAGATTCTGGTCAAAGGTCATTTAGAATAATGCCAAGTTTTTAACTTCGTTTGTATTTCTAAATACATTACAACTATACCCGCATTTTCACTTCTGATATGATAAATAAATTAACTCTGGTTCAGAAAATAGGAGAGGGGTACTTAACTTTCAAAGGACTTCCCAGGGGATTCAAGCTTACAAGGATTGTTATCATCTATACCAGAGATTTCCAAACATTTCATATTGGTGACACATCGTGTTTATACATGCATCATTTTGCCTCACATTAATTCAGTTTTACTAGCAAACTGAAAGGTAAAGCAACCCCTTATAAGAGATACGGACACATACATAAGTTGTAATAGCAAAATGTATGGGGACACAACATATATTGTGAAAATGTTTTATCCATATTTTAATATATATATTTATTGCTTATTTCAAATATACTCAAAAACTTCTCATTATGTTCATCCAACACACCTATGCACTGCAGCCAACACACTAATGTGTCACAACACAGTTTGGAAAGCTCTGATCTATACCATTAGCCTTTGTCCTTAGCTCTGTAAGAGGGTTAGGCTACCACTAGCTGGGTTGAAAGGAACTCAGTGTATGTTTCAAGGCACTTTTATTATATTTTTGCTTGCAAGCAGAAATAAACCTAATACACATGGGCACAATGCATGGAATCGCAATAACAGTACTGTGTATATTACTCTGAACAAGACTATGAAGAACACTTAACATGAAGTAGGCAACAACAGATAAGAATGTCTACACTGAAGCTGTGGATAAACTGCAGGAGCACTTACTTCTTCAGGTAAAGTAATGACAAGAACTGGCTCCGACTGAACCACAATTCTTGAACGAAAATAGACACTGCAGGCTGCAAGAACAGAGCGATGGGCCCGAAAGCGTTGATCTTCCACTAAGATGGTAACATCGCAAAGCAGATCTTGTTTTCTCTGTTCGTCAAGGCTCAGCAAGACATTGGAACTGTGTACTGATGATTCAAAAGCAAAAACAACACTGTTCTTTTCGCTTAAAGGCATTCTGTATCACAACAGTTGATGAAGATCTCAGAGGGAAACATGCTTCCAGCCGTCACACCTGACATAAATGCAAGAGACAAGTTTCAAAATGCTTAATAAAATCAAAGAAAGTCTTATGGTACCTTAAAAAATAGGAAAATTACTATGGCTTAAACTCATATGGAAAGGAGTCTACCTCATGAAGGTTTCTACATTAACATGTGCTGGTCCAGGGTGTTTGTTTTTGTGCTGCAACAGATGGACAGCTAGAACAGTTAGCACAAAATAGTAGAAAGGGGATTAAAAAGCACTATCATGGGGTGAAGCTTGCATCCCTGGTAGGGCCGCAAAGCCCATGCTTTCCATTTGTCTTGCCTGGGTTTCAGGTGAAACAGATTCTTTTATTAACAGTACAGTGGGTCTGCTGTATCCACAGTGGTTCTGGGGACCCTTACCAAATCAGGAGCAATTTCACACAACACGGTTACAGCACATTAATTGCCATAGCATCATTCCATGGAGCCTGGGAGTGGTATTTAACGATGCAGATATTCTACATAAATCACAAAGCTACATATTCCAGCATCCCACACACTCAGTGGATGCTGTATATTACGACAAAGGGAGACATTTTTCTCTTTTTTCACATTATGTATAACTCTATAAATCTTCATCATGCCTCCCTTTATTTTTTTCTATAGTTAAAAATCAACAACATTTTTTCACAAAGAAGTTACTTCAGTCCCTTGATCAACCATGCCCTTTTCTACAATCTGCTCTAAAATATACTTTTTGGATCCAGTAACTAGAATTATACACAAGATTCAAGACCCATTGATTTAAAAAAAAAAACAGATTGGTAATAGCATATTTCTTTTTCATTCTCTTTCCAATTATGTCAACAATTAATTTGCTTTCTTTTGTAGCAACTGCACATTGAGCTGCCATCTTTATGGAGCTCAAGCCACAATCCTAAAGTAATGTTCTTGACCAACAAGATATTTAATTTAGTTCAACAGGCATCATTTTACACTTGACTCTACCAAATTTGTTATTTTCTTGCCCAGTCTCCCAGTTTGTTGGCGCATTTGGAGCTCTTCACACTCCGTTTTTGTTACTATTACTATAAATAATTTACTGTCACCAAAAAAAATTCTCTACTCACTCCCAACTCCAGATTATTTATGAACAAACATTGTTTCCAATAAGGATTCCTTGGGACACCATGCACTCATCTCTCCATTGTAAGATCTGATCACTTATTCATAACCAGTTTTTTTAACCAACCAAAGAACATGGCATATATTGAGGCTGCTAAGTTCCCTTGAGATTCATTTGTGCTTTTTTAGTTTATTCTGTTAATTCATGTGTTTTATTTCTATTTTTATATTTAAATTATTTAAAAATAATCTTTATTTTTACTTCATTTTTGGTTACTTTGTCAACTATCCCAGAAACATAAATTTAAATTGAAGAAGCAGGATATAAATTACATAGACATAAGCAACAATTTTACTGAACAAGATCATACAACTCTAAACTTTTATCTTCCTCATGAGCAACCGTCGTATGAATTCCCTGAGCATACAGGGCAATCAGTTGTATGAGCAATTAAACAGACACCAGCTAGTACAAATGAGGCAGGAACAAGAAGATCAGAAAGCCAACAGGTTTGGGAGGTAGAAGAGAAGAAGTCCGAAAGGGGACATTTGCTAATGGACCTGGTTCTGTTCGTAAAATCAGGAGAAAAGTAATCTCCTGTCCATACAAGTACTTCTCCAATTCTTAAAGATGCCTGTTATATACTTACTTTTTAAAAATCATCACAAATTCCAAACACAAAACTCTTCATATTGACAAGACATTCACTAAAGAAATTGAAAAAAGGAAGTACTAAACTACAGAAGATACATATTAAAATTCCATATTGAATTTCTTTTGGCTATGACAGAAGCTTCATAAATCCAACGTCAAAAAGGCTTCTAATTAGCTCTGTATTACTTTCTATTTTGCCCATCACTAGCTTGAGCAACAGAATTTTCAGCCCTTCTGCGCTGATGCCAAAAGAATCTGTCCACATCTGTACTAGATTAAGAGGACAGGCACCATCTCTCTATTAACCTCCCTCCATATCTTTGTAACACAGGGCGACATTACTGCAACATGATCTATGCGGGCCACCTTTAAGTACTTTTCATAGATTTAAACTGGTGCAACAGATAGCCTTTACCTCCTGACAGACTGAGGTCATTAACTACCACTGACACCCATGTTTCAGCCTTTCCTCTGCCTTCTCTTTACTGTTTGGACATAATCCCAAGTGCTGAATCAACATCTAGACTGTGTGAGGTCTATCCCATCACCACCCCAGATGCTTACAGATTTTACAATATTTCAGGAATGCTGTTTGGCTTGTTCTATTTATGATACAAACCTGAATGGCAAGTATCAAGATATCCTAAATGGCTGGCACTGGAAAATTCTCTCTCTTTTCCCTGAAACACTGAAAAGACCATATTTCTGTACTGCCATTAACAGCTAATCTTTAAGCAGCCATGAGGAAATGTTTGCCTCTTTCAACTTAATTTTGCTGAATTTATTACACATATAAGGAATGGGTCCAAAAGAAATTACTAAAAATAAAATAATTATTTACAGCTTGAATGCCCATGATTGAAAGGACATGGCAATAACTGCAATGCCTCCTCTTGGGCATTTATTCAATGGCATTTGAAGTTTGAAATAAAAGCAACAGGTTTTTTAGAACAAAAAAGCCCTAAATTAATTGAAATTGATTATTTAATTCTCTTTTTAAAGCAACAATATTTTCTATTCAGGTATGAGGCATATTCTCTTTGTTAATAAATCAAGTAAAAGGACAGCACCACATGTGCTTATTTCAAATCTTAGAATATTTTGAACACAACAATATATATATCCCAAGTTTCTTTAAACTTGCTTACCAAAGTTGTATTAATTTTCATAACCCCTCACTCATGCATACTATATTTGCCTTACATAACCTTGTCTAATATCAATATTTGCTGCCTTTATATTCAAGAAGTTCTAAAGGGATTTCATCTACAGCACTAATAGCGTTTTGTCAAGTAAAACAGTTCTTTTACATTCTTCCTTATTGCAGTACAAATCTACTTCTGTGCACAAATAGCTAAGCAGCTTATGTACAACTCTGAGTTAGTTAATAAAATCTGCAAGGGGTGTGTGCTTTAAAATAGGTGTGGATAAGGAAACACCATGAACTGAGCCATAATGTCTAGTATCTCATTGCACACAACTAGGTGTCAAACTTTTAGTATCTATCTAGTTAACATGAAAGCCAGGAGTGGCAAACATATGTGCCTCCCTCTCTCCAACCACTGCTTGACATTCTTAATTTCAGCTCTTTTAAACATCATAATTTTAAAAAGCATGTTTTTCTTATCACTTCCCTCTATTACATATAATCTATTTGCATGCTAGATTTGCAGCCCAAGCACAGGAGGAAGCTAAACAAGAATTTTAGTCAAGCTGAGCCATTTCTTCCTTGTACATCATCCCAGATCAATAAATTTTGCTGATGAAGGACAAATTGTGCAACTGTGTTGCCTAAGCGAGTCTGTAGAAATGTAACATGAACCTTAAACAGCTCTGTTAAGCAACAGAATGAATACTCATTCAAATGGATGGTCCCTAAAATTATTCATTATGAGTTGTAATCAAAAGTAAGAGCAAAACATATCATTACAAGTTCTGGACACATGCTATTGCCAACTTTGGAAATAATTTTCCTTTAGAGACTACTACAATTTCAAATGTTGTTTAACCCCCAAGCACTCAAATAGAAGATTTGAGTCCCCTGGGTTCATTTTTTCTACTATCAGCAAAAGTTATCCCTCTATACTTATTCATTTTTGCCATTACTCCACCTAATTTGATACAGATTCCATGCTATCTGTGGTTATTTTAGCAAAGTGCTTCAAACTGTAATTTTTAGCTCTGATTGTCACAGATTGGGCTGTTTAGGAGAAATCGGGAAAACACCAGAACACTCTGGACATATCCCACAAAATAAGGGGGTATGTTTTGCTTAATTTAGTATGCTTGTATTTTACTTTTATCACAGCTTGTGCTTTTTGGTCTGGAGTTTATTTAGAACACAATCTATTCTTCACATATGAACAACACTATTTTGGATATGGGACATTTTCATACATCACTAAATAATACTACTCCCACTGGGGAGACATAACAATTTACAACATAAACATTAAAATTAGTGAATTGGGGGACTGAGCTCTTGCTTTTCTCTACTTAGAGAAGGGGGTGCCTTCTTTTTTTTTTTTTTAAAGTTTATTGACTTTTACAATAATGAGGTAAAAAGCCACCTTCGGTGAACTAAGGGACATAGGGAAAAGGAGAAAGCTGGAAGGGCAAAGGGAGGGGGAGGGGTGGGGTAGGTAAGGGGGCAGGACGACGAAAAAGGGAAGGAAAGACAGGGGGTTGTTCCTAGATTTCCATTCTTCTCTATAATGTTGCCTTATCAATTAGTATTTACTTCCGTTGTTTTCCTTCTTAACTTCTTTTGTCATCTCCTGTAGACTTGTCACAATCTGTTGATGGGGGTTATATCAGTATTCTAATTTTTTCCTTCTTCATCCAATCTTTTACCGGCATCCAGTTTGTCGTCTTCGGTTTGTTTAGTATTTTTGATAGTAGAAGGGTTAATTGATCCATGTTCATTATATCTAGTATTTTCATTATCCATTCCTCCTTTCCTGGTATTGATTTCTGTTTCCATTGCCTGGCAAACACAATTCTAGCAGCTGTCGTTAAGTACGTAAATATTTTGTCTTTGTTATTCCCCCATTGGGTATTGGTCATACCCAATAGGAAGTATTCTGGTAGTAATGGAATTTTAGTTTTTAATATTTTCTGACATTTATCATGTATCTCTCTCCAATAGGGTTTTACTTTCTTGCAAGTCCACCACATGTGTAGGTACGACCTTTCACATTTTCCACACTTTCAATATTTGCTATTCTGGTCTTTAGCTAATTTCGATATCTTTTTCGGAGTCATGTGTCACTGGTAGAACATTTTTATCCAATTTTCTTTCAGGTCGTAGGCATATGTGTAGTTTAACTTATTTTCCCATATTATTTCCCATTCTTCTAATAAAATGGTCCTTCCTAAATCCCTTGCCCATTTTGTCATGCACTCTTTTATTTGTTCCTTTTCTGTGCTCCATTGTAATAGAATTTTATATGTCTTTGCAATTGTCTTTTTTCCCTTGGGGAGCAGTTCGTCCCATGATGTTACTTTGTCTTTGAAACCCTGGATTTTGTCTTTATTATAATACTCTTTTAGTTGGTAATATTGGAGCCAGGTCAAGTTTTTGAATTTTATTTTCAATTCCTCTTGCGACTTTATCTTTAGTTTCTTTCCTTCTCTTTTCATTATGGCTCTGTATGTGGGCCAGGTACTTCAACCTAGTTCTCTCCATTGGTGCGCCTCCAGAGGGGAAACACAGAGGGGGGTTTACTATAGAGTCATTGCCTCCTTTTTTGATAAGAGTTAAAGTACAGTTCTCTCACTGACCAGTCTTAATCAGCCCATTTTTAATCACTTTATTGACCAAAATCCTAAACTTATATACAAGATATACAGCAATTAAGAAATGACCACTGGAGTTCTTTAAAATTCTCACAAAAGAGGAGCCATGACAATTAAAGTGTTATTAAACTATTAACTGTGTAAAGCAGATGTACTCCAGATTAATCAAATGAGAACAAAATTCACATCAAAATATCAGACCATGCCTCTACATTGTAAATTATGGTTTTCACCAAATATTGCCATTTGGGCTTTCACAACACAAAACTTTTTAACCCCCTACATAAACAGCAATGTAAAGTCTTTAAGATATCATATCAAAAGGCAGCAAAGGGCAGCACCATCAAGAAAAACATTGTCTGGTTGCCATGATAATGGTTGCCTACTATACAAGAAATGCCCTTTATCCTAAGTGTTTTCCATGAACTTCAAATCATAAGGAGGCTTTTTATATCACTTTAAAAAAATATTTACAGGTCACAGGAGATTAAAACATGGTATACTCAATGAATAGATCCTATTCCTGCCTGACCTTGGAAACCAAGCAAATCAGTTCTGATTAATAATTAGATGGGAGACCACCAATAAATGTTAGGTGTTCTAAGTTATATTTCATATGAAAGAACTAGTGAACCCCTATCTGAGCATTTGTTGCTTAAGAAAACTCTATGAAATTCATGAGATCACCATAAATCAACAGGTGACCTGAAGGCATGCATATGCACACATGCACATACAAACGCACACAACAGATTCAACACACACAACAAATATTAAGTGCTGTTGGCTGTACTTTAGATAAGAGAACTGACAAACATCACCTATCAGTGTGTTTTGCCTATAAAAACCTTATAGAATTCATTAGGTCATAATAACTTGGCATGTGGCTTGAAGGCACATAGCACACATAAAAATTAGAACTGAGGAAGCCAATGGTAAAACATCTGTATTTCTTGCATAAGAAAACTCTATGAAATTCATGTCACCATACACTGATAGGTGACTTGGAGGTACACATGGGTATGCACATACACTCAGAAACACACACATAAAATCAAACAGAAGGCTAAGAAAGATTAATCAAATTAGTGTTCCATGACTGGAGTTTTTGAGACCAAAATGCAAGATCTGACAGCAAAGTAACCGAATAAAAATAACCATACAATGTCTCACAGCATGTATATTTTTATGATAGACTGTTGATTCTCTGTGTCCTCAGAAAAAAGTTTTGACAATTGAAACAAAACGAGCAAAAGGTTTTCTTATTGTTGTATTAATCATTTTTATGGCAAGTTTGATATGAATAGTGAAGATGGTAATTAAAGAGACAAAACCTGAGCTCTTAGCGTTGCAAAGCAGAATCAAACCACCACAAAATGGCATAGCTACTGATTTTGCTTTTTAAAGCAAAATATCAATTCAAGGAGAAGTGTTTGTTTCATACTAAATGGATAAAGCCCCTCAACTGCCAGCTTTCTGAAATCTTGAACAGATATCCCTTGAAAATCTATAAATATCAGATCAGTTCCCGGCCCTTCCAACAGTGTAGATAACATGCAGTGTCATCCTATGGTATACAGTGGCAATGTAAAAATCATTTTAAAAATGAGCATGTAGATATTCATTCTTTAGACTCAGAACATAAATCTTCAAAGATTCTTTGGCTAGCTGTGTTGAGACTTCCCACGGAAAATCATGGAGTTAAATCAAACAAAACAACTGAAAACTGATTCCTCAGAACATTCTTAAGCATCTAAGAGATCTTCCATAGTATTTCCCTTTCCACAGCCTAAATAGTAAATCTAATTACATTAGGAAAACCAGAATAGTCACAACAGTTGATTATACAGTATGTTGGTTTTTATATTTCTATGTGACCAAAGGCCTGTGAGTGCAACTGGAGGTTTGGATGTGACAGTATGTAATATATTATTGTCCAGGAAAAAGAATATCACTTCAAATTGCAATTCTTTCTGAAGTACTAGAAAATGTTGTTATCCGGTGTCTACTGATAAGCAGTATCTACAGAACAGTTAACAACCTATAAAATCTAAAATATTTTCCTCTCTGTACTTTGGCCAAAACGTGGACAATATTGGGTTTTTTTATTAAGGAAAACTGCATGTGTAAAGGTGCAAATAAATAAGTCACAGTGGCCTTTTAAATGACCATTGCCTATCCAATCCCACTTTAACCACCTTTCATTTTATGCAGGAAGACAGATGTTGCAGATGAATGCTTGCAGTAGATAAGAGCTGCTGATTCATTATGTTATGCTGACATGGCATGAAACAGCATTTTACAGAGAAAAGAATGCTTGGCTTTTGTAGCCGCCTAGTATGTCACTATTAGTAACTTGGGCACCTTTTTATTAGATTTTCAGATCAGTTTCGGTCTTGACAATTCAAAAGCATCTGGTTAAATATGATAAACATTGTGAAGTAATAATAATAATATTTTAGAGCTACTTTTTCCTCTCTCTTGTATGAAAGGAAATTTTAAATGCATCTTGATGGAAGAAACAACTATATCATGGAAAATACAATTTCTATATTTTGAATTCTAGAATATTTTGATCTATTGTCAAGCCGGTGTAACACAGGCAGGAATTGCATAACCCTCCAAAAATGCAAATTCGGGCAATCCTCATCATTTCCCAGACTGTTGGAAGTTGTAATCCAAGAACATATGGAGGACCACACAAATATTATATCTTGAATCAGGTTTCTTCTCAGAGGCAAAGCATAGGTCAATTTATATATTTTTAAAATATGATAAACTGAAGTCATACATTCAGCCAAAAAAGTAAATGGTTATCCTCAATATATTCACAATGTGAATATATAATTTTTGGGTGGGGAATATAGATATAAGGGATGAAATATACCCAGGAAACCTGGGATCAATCATATCCTCAGTCTACTTTTATTTAATTGGGACACAACCTATTTATGACTGTCTAAAAATATATATATTTCCATGTAGAAACATTTCCCACACTACAGTTTTAAAAGCAGAAATCATATATAAATGCATTTCCAACATCCTAATAATAAGACGAGGATTTGAACTTTTCAACTGTGAAAGCGAATTAATACTATTAAATCAAATAACTACAGCCTCATCCCAGACATACGAGATATCTTTTTATGTTAGGCAGTTCAAACTATGCTTAGTGATAATGTGATCATATGTATAACTCTAATACCATCAATTTCATCTTCTGAAGATTACTCTTCATATCAACAGCGCTCTTACTCTTATGTTTCTTATTCAAAGTGTTGATAACTACTTAGCTCAAAGAGATTATCTCAATTACAACACAAATCTTGCAGAACCAATATCTTAAGAATTATTAATTCTTAATACAAAAAAGGATCTTGCAATCCAGTCTTCTGATATACAGTGGCTACAGTCTTGTACATCTCAGTGCACTAAATTTGCTGAAATACAATACAGTGTTCCCTCACTACTTTGCGGTTCACTTTTCGTGGATTCGCTATTTCACGGTTTTTCAATAAACTCTAAAACACTATTATAAATCATAAAAAATTACAATGTACAGCCTAAGAAAGGGAGGAAGGAGAAGCTGAAGGGAGAGAAAAGGAGCCCAAGCGGCAACGGGAGGAGGAGGCGATTTATCAACACATAATTGGTTTATAAAGACTTAAAATAGTGTATAACTACTAAAATAATGTATAAATATTAAAAGAAATATAGTGTCCCTACTTCACGGATTTTCACTTATTGCGGGTGGTCCTGGAACCTAACCCCAGCGATAAGTGATGGAACACTGTACTGCATTCGAGCCTGCTAGTTCTAAATGTAATTTTTTTGGCTGTTCCTAGTAACATACTTTCAGGTTGCCTTTAAGAACCAGACATTAGCATTACTGTATGAAAATGAAGGGCAGAAATGCATTATTCAGTAAAATTAAGTTGTAGTAGTTCATACCAATGGCTGGGGACTTGGGAGATCCAGGCCCTCCCTGCCCCACGCTTCATTAGTTTATGAACAGTTCTACTCTCTTAGCCTGACCTAACTCACAGGACTGTTCTGAAAACAATGAGGTGAAAAGTCATGCATGCAGCTTTGTGTTCACTGAAAAAAAGGCTGGTTATAATTTTAACTAAATAAACTCAGGACTTTTAAGTAAACATGGATGGGATTGCATTACAGTCAGCCCTTCCCATTCTCTGGAATTAGTTGCACAGGATCCCTGCAAAAATGGAAAAACTTTTTTATATAACATTTTTTTTTCTGAGAGAGCATCTGCCTAGGAATCTTTAGGTTCTCCAGGACAACTCTATGGTCAATTTTTACTGAACTCCATGATCAACTTTCACTGGAAATTGATAGAAATGCACTGGAAGACCTAAAGATTCCTAAAAAAAAAAATGTCTGAATCAAATCAGCGAAAGTCAAACTCTCAAATGTGGAGGGCTGACTGTAGCTTGGAAGTTGAGAATGCTTCTCATTTTTAACTGACCTGTCTGCTTTCCTACTGATTTTTTTATTTTTGGACTGTACAGAATGCATTTGAATATAGTAATTTTGGTGCAGAAACAGTAAATGGAAAGTTTCTACGAGTTAAAATGAAAATAAATAACTACAGATTGTCATAAAAAATCCCATCATATTTTGAGGGTTCAAAAGACAACATATTAACTAGGATATAATTCATTTTGTCTCTGACCAGGCGAATATGCTTAGGACTTGAGCTGCAGGTTTTTTTCATTATAGCTTCTCAAACTTCTTGAACTTTTCCTTCCTCACCTCCACATCCAAAACTTTCACCATGAAGTACCCCATCACCTAGAACAGATGCCAAGTTGAAGTATGGAGATCCTCACATGCAGTTGCTTTACACTTCTAACAGTAAAAACACACAAGTACTGTATTACTCCACTACAGTACTGGCATTAGCACAGAAACAGAGTATGATAACACTGACACTTTCTTCCTCTTAAACAAATCCACACATCATCATGTAGTTATTTTTTTCCAGACTCAAATTTTACTGATAAGGGAATGGTGATCTGTACACAACTTTATGTCAATAACTGGCAGGGAGGAATATTTCAAAAACTTCATAGTATCAGACTTTCAAGAAATCTTTTCCTTTAACACTTTAATGGTCCCCTTTTCTCAAACTATTCAACCAAGGCTTTGGAGACCTACTGTCCTAACAGCCCAGTCCTACATATGCTTACACAAAAATATCTCGCCCTTTACTTACACTGGCTTTTATTTTCAAGCCATCTTCAAGCCAGGTTTTGACTTCCAAAAGTTCAGCTTATGCTTGTTTACGTTCAAGGATTCGTGAATTTTGGCTAGCCTTGATACTCATCACCAAGCTACACTGAACTTTTAGTAATAGCCTAAGCACTTCCAAAGTGTACACACTAATCTCTATCTATATATCTATTTTTCATGAACCTGATAGACGTTCCCAAAGCACCTTGATCCTTATATCTGAGTCTTTCAGAAATGCTCAGAACTTTCAGACCCCAAATCTTCTGCTGGATTTAAAAACCTACTCACTGATGGCAAGCAAATATGTTCTAATAAATTTAATGGGCTTTATAGAGGAAAACAATAGAAGTGTATCAGATCAGGGTTTAATATATACTGTATGCTCTATAAGACACAATGTGTGTCCCAATGAGGAAGAACTAGGCATTACACACCTTGCCTTGCTTTTTATATAATAATAATAATAATAATAATAATAATAACAATAATCAACTTTATTTCTAGACCGTCCTCTTTCCCCAGAGGGACTCAGGCTAGTTTACATATACAGTATATAAAACAGCAAACATTCAATGCCACAATGACATCACTTAATTTCAAAAAATGAATAATAATAATAATATACTTAATGCAATAAAATTTCAAATTAACATAGTAACAATAAATTTTGAAATAACAGTTAAACCAGTAAGAACATTATTGCACACAGTGTATAACCGTACCCATTAAAATGACCAAACTGCAGAGGGTATCCGGCATTAATTCAACATGGACCTTAGCACATATAAGGTGACAGTTAAGTTAATCTTCCTCCTCTCTACATGTTCCATATGTTTTAAACTGTTTTTTGAAAGAGAGGAAGGGGGCATTTTTATTTCCTTCAGGGGGGAGTTCCAGAGGTGAGAGGCGATCATGGAGAAGGCCCCCTCCCCTCTGTTCCCACCAACCACACTTGTGATGGGGTTGAGAAAGAGAGCAGGGCCTCTTCGGCTGACCAAAGTGCACGAGATGGTCTTTATGGGGGGTGCTATTTGACAAATAGCCTGGACCTGAACCGTTTTGGGCTTTATAGGTAACAACCAGCACTTTGTATATTAGACTATGCCCCAAAAATCACACAACAGTACGTAATAATAATCCCAATAAAGTTACCATTATAGCAGCAACAACAAAAAAAACGCATACAGCAGTCAAATGGTATCCTTTACTACAAAACCTTTCCATTTTAATTCTGCCTATGAATTAGACAGGCCTAATGTTTTGTTTCATCGGATTTTAAATTAGCAAGTTTTATTTCCAATTTTATCCACTTGCCTTGAAATGGAACAAGTTTAGCCTGCAGTATTATTTAGCAGCATCCGGAGAGGCAAAAGTTCACATCAAGGGAGTAAGGGATTGGAAATTCAGTTGATTATTTAGCTATTTTGACAGAGCTAGAATTTTCTGTCACTCCAGCCAGAAAAATAGAGAAGGCACAATGAGGGAAAAGGGCACGATGTATTGCTTATGAGGTTATCTTGCCATTTTTCCTCATGAACTTACAACCTTGTGGGAAAAAAACCCTTTAAAGCTCCATACGATTAGTGCTGTTAATTATGCCATAACAGATCTCAATGAAATATAAGCATAAGGACATAAGCAAGATCTCATTTTTGTAAAATAGTTTGAACTACCACTTGGGCAAGTTTACCACAACAACATCTGCTTCTCACAAAAGTCATTTCAGAACCAATGATCAGCAATTAGTCTTATGTCACCTTAAGTGTTATTTGGCATAAACTTTTCCAGTTGGCACAAAATTATACACCAGTCCTAAGAGTGCCATAGGAATCTTTGTTGCATTTGCTGCTATATCAGGCATGGGCCAGCTTCGGCCCTCTAGGTGTTTTGGACTCCAACTCCCACAATTCCTAACAGGCTGTTAGGAATTGTGGGAGTTGGAGTCCAAAACACCTGGAGGGCCAAAGCCGGCCCATGCCAGATATAGCAGAAAATGCAACAAAGATTCCTATGGCATCTTTGGGAACATCTACGACAGTGGTTCTCAACTTGGGGTCCCCATATGTTTTTGGCCTACAACTCCCAGAAATCCCAGCCAGTTTACCAGCTGTTAGAATTTCTGGGAGTTGAAGGCCAAAATATCTGGGGACCCCAGGTTGAGAACCATTGATCTATGAGAATCTAATGCAGTTCCATTCCCCTTTAACTGTCATGGCTATGGAATCATGGGATCTGTAGTTTGGTGAGGCACCAGGACGCTTGGTAGACATCTGGTAATGCTATATCTTCCATGAGCCATGGCAGTGAAACCATTAATTGTTCACTGTAGATACGCCCATGGATACCCCACCACAAAAACCATCCCACAAATCCTCTCCATTGTGCCCAGTATACGCCCGCTTTCACCTCAATCCTGGAATGGGACTTCCCTTCCCTGAGCAGGCTCAGGGACTCCCTTCCTGGGATGTGCGCCTGCGCAATGGGGCTCTCCTCCTCCCCCCTCCCTCCCCGCTCTTGATCCCTCGAGACCCCAGTCCCTCCACCCGGCGCGAGAGGCCCCCTCCCCCGCCCGCTCACCCGCCTCGGGCCCATCCGCGGCCCTTCAACGCCGGCCATGCAACCCGCTTCCCTCAGGGCCAGCTCGGCCGCGGATCCTGCCAGCGCCGCCAGCACCCGACCCACCACGGTCAGGTGACAACCTCAGAACCGCCTCCGCCCCCTGAGCGCCCATTGGACGCCGGACTCTGATGACGTCCACGCTACCCCTCAGTTTCCTCCCTGCGCGGCGCCTTCGCCTTCTGCCTTGTGCGCATGCGTCGCTCTCTCTCCTCCCTCCCCCCACTTTTTCTCAGGTACTGGGGCAGCGCGTCGTCTTGGCTCCGAGCGTCTCCCGCGAGCGTCCCTTCGCCTGTGGTTCGAGGTTCTCCCGCCAAAAGGAAATTTTGTGAGCATGAGGCGTTTACCGCTCATTGTAGGGACAGTACAAACACATCAAATAAAAGAAACATTGGGTTGCTGTGAGTTTTCCGGGCTGTATGACCATGTTCCAGAAGCATTCTCTCCTGACGTCTCGTCCGTATGTATGGCAGGCATCCGCAGAGGTTGTAAGGTCTGTTGGAAACTAAGCAAGAGGGGTTTATATATCTGGAAAGTCCAGGTTGGGAGGAAGAACTCTTGCCTGCTGGAGGCAAGTGTCAATGCAGCAATTGATCACCTTGATTAGTTTTTCAAGTTGCTCCCGACACATACACACAAATCCTTGATTAGAAATCCTAATCCTTGATTTCATGGTTTCTTCCATTCTCTTGAAATTGACCAGATACTTGAAGCTGCAAGGCTATTCAATTCTAATCAAGGATTTTTTGTGTATGTGTCAGGAGCAACTTGAGAAATTAATCAAGGTGCTCAATTGCAACATTCACACCTGCCTCAAACAGACAAGAGTTCTTTCTCTCACCCTGGACCTTCTACAGATATATGAACCCCACTTGCCTAGTTTCCAAGAGATCTCACAACCTCTGAGGATACCTGCCATAGATGTGGGTGAAATGTCAGGAGAGAATGCTTCTGGAACATTGCCATACAGCTTGGAAAACTCCAAGTGGGTTTTCTTGGCAAGATTTCTTCAGAAGAGGTTCACCATTGATGCAGCATTAAATACCACAATTCTTCAAAGGATCCCACAAAGGTGTCAACAGATTTAAATATTTTGTCTCAGGATTTTTTAATATTACAGTACTGGAACAGGATTGGGAGGAAAATAGCTTTATAAATAAGCACTACAGTTGTCCCGATCCTCAAACACTGCTTCATTTGGAAGAGTGCTGCACTCACAGAGCTCAGGCGGTGTATTTCAGTGTCAATGTCGACTTTTGTGGAGAGGTGGCTGCCAAGGTAGCGGAAATGGTCAACATTTTCTAACATTAAGCTGTATTTCTGGCATTGCAGAGGGATTGGCAGGTGACTGCTGGAAGAGCACTTTGGTTTTCTCGATGTTCAGTGAGAGGCTGAGCTTATGCCTGTGAAACATAGACTCTCTACAGACGTCACACTCAACTCCTGAAACGATTCCATCAGCGTTGCTTCCGAAAAATCCTGCAGATCTCTTGGGAAGATAGGCGGACAAATGTCAGGTGCTAGAAGCAAAGACCACCAGCATTGAACTGATGCTCCTACGCCATCAACTCTGCTGTACTGGCCACGTCATCAGAATGCCAGATCACCATCTCCCAAAGCAGTTACTGTACTCCCAACTCAAGGGTGGAAAATGGAATGTTGGTGGACAGGAAAAGAGATTTAAAGCTAAACTTAAAAACTGTGGCATAGACACCAAGAACTGGGAAGCCCTTGCCCTTGAGCTCTCTAGCTGGAGGTCAGCTGTGACCAGTAGCGCTGTGGAATTTGAAGCGCGGATGGAGGACGAAAGGGAGAAACATGCCAAGAAGAAGGCATGTCATGCCAACCCTGACGAGGACCGCCTTCCACCCAGAAACAGATGTCCTCACTGTGGTAGAACATGCAGGTCAAGAATAGGATTCCACAGTTACCTACGTATTGTGAGGGTTTGTAAAAAGATACCATGATGGAATGAGTTAACTGAAAAGGTATGTGGCAACAGCTGATTGGCTGAGCCAGCCAGGAGCCAGAATTCTGATTGGCTGCTGTCTCTAGCTTGCTGTAGAGAGAAACAGTTTTAACTGACACTTTCATCTCGAAGAGGGAGGAGAGCAACTGACTGAAAATGGTTAGGAAGGAAATGGCTGCCATACTCTCTGAAGCCTGATTATTTATAAGGCAAATGAGGCGTATTTAAAGGGACTGTTTATACCTATATTCTCTGTGTGAATTCAGAAAGACTGTTATATATATTGTTGCCTGTTTGAACTTTTGAACTGAAGTAAAGATACTGTTACTTTGTTGCACAAGCCTGAGTGACATTTTTGATTTATCTTGATTCAGAAACTGTGGTAAAGCTTCTATTTATTTATTTCTACAACCGTCAACATGTATCCACCGCCACGACACTACATTTGGAAGGCCATCATACTCAGACAACAAGGGATTGCCTAAGTATGTAAGTAAGTAAGTACTGGAAACATAATAAAAGCAGTGACTTCTACTCACACTCTTTTCCATAGTTATTTCAGATGTTGGAATCTTTTTTCTTCTGGGTGGTCATCATTTCCCAAATTTCTCACCAAGCTTTCCATTTCCAGGGTTGGTTTCATTCACAAAATTTGGCTTAGAAAATGAAGCTTGTACTTCACTGGCTTTCTTCCAGTTTCCATTAGTGAGAATTTATCAGTTTATACTGCTTTGACAAACATATGCTGCTAATGGTAGAAAACAAATATGCTTGAGCTAATTAGGAGAAATATTAATAATTCAGCTGTTTTTCTTGGAGTGACATTTGATTCTGCTGTAATTAGTGTGTTTATTTCTAAACCCTTTCTGTGAAAAACCAAAATATTCTCAGTTGGATCCAAAATGTGGCTCTGGGTTTATGCCAATTATATTTCTAAATATCTGAAGTGGTTTTATATATTGTTATTTTTTAACTGAATAAAGGAAAAAAATAATGTATTTCCATTGGTTTCCCTGCTTCAACTGGCACCTATTCCTTCCTCTCTTAAATTATACATAGTTTTGGCATGAATGTTTATTAACCGAATCTTATTATTACTACTAGTAGATCATTGCCATACATAAAATATTCCAAGGAAAGGTCTTTAAAACTTCAGCACATACTTGTTTAAAAAGGCAGAAATGAGAGAAGCAGCACATTGCAGGTGGATTGGGATTAACACCTAAAAACATCCCAAAAAGGATGAATTGTTTCTTCTGCAAGCACCTAAGAGCAGCATGCTTAACATCAAAAATATTCAATTTTTTAAAATAAGCCTTGAACTTTGGTTTTATGACATTTTTACAATCCTCGTGGTTTTCTGGGGCAGAAAATTATCCCTTGAGTACACTGAAATTGTTCACATCATTCTAACTCAGTAGAACCACTGATTATTTGAATAAAATATTGTAAAATCAAAGCTGCAGTTAAAACAGACTGAACCAAAAGATACAGGAGCAAGAGGGAAATTGGTGATCTCTGAGATGTAATGCTGCATAATCTTTAGTATGCCATTCAAGCACATTTTCCCAATTTCTCATTCATCATATACCTGCTTTCCTTCAAAGCTGTAACAGTCAGCATTTGGATTCCCCAATCCTACACAATAAAATATGTTGTGTTTTCCCCTCAAACATGTTTTTTTATCAGCATCGTTTGGAGGAGATGAAAAAATTGCTTTTTAGTTGTTACTTTGCTTGCAGTTTCTCAAGTTGCTCCTGACATGAAAAAAATTGTTACTTGTACTGTATTAAGAGGGTTGAGAATTAGAAACTGGCAAACCAACATCAATTCACTCGGAGATCATGATGTGCGTCTACATTGTAGAATGAATGCAGTTTGAAACCACTTTAACTTGTATGGCTCAATGGTATGGAATCCTGGGAACTGAAGTTTTGCAAAGCCTTTTTTAACCTCCTCTGACAAAGAGTGGCGTTGCCTCACCAAAATCCAAATCCCAGGATTTCATAGAATTGAGCCATGGCAATCAAAGTAGTGTCGCACTGCATTAATTCTACAATGTCGATGCATACTATGCTGAACCCTGTTTTTTTTTTAAGAGTTTTATACAGCAGCATATTTTAAATAGAATATCATAATAATCTTAGAATGATTATAATATGATACCAAATAAATAACACTCTGATGAAACACGTGGTGCTGGTGAGAATATTCACTCCTGTTTCCCATTTAAAGGTGAACTGCCAGCGGAGGGAGCTCAAGTCCTTCAGTGCTATGAAATCCAACCATGAATGGAAGAGATGCTAGGACTAAGATCCAAAGATTAATGAGTAAGTTAATGTCCCCAGCATTTGAGACGAACAGTTATGTTTACATTATGTTGTAGAAGCACATTTTTTCCATCCTGTTGAAGGAAGTACGCATGTTCAGTTCTTCCAGCATAAAAAGGAGAAAGAAAATCGGAGGATAAAAAAAATATATCAGGCACCACCTTTAAGACTAATTGGTTTTTATTTTGACATGACCTTTCCTGGATATACTCTCCAAGGATATTCAGGTCCCTAGCTGAACATGCTAATGGATTATGAATTAGGAGTGAAACTGATAAATCCATTGTTTTATTCTTCCCTCCAGGCATTTCCACATAATAATTAAGCTGGTGCTTGCATAATTTTATATACAGTAGTATACTTTTTTATGAACATTTTTTTATACTTCATGATCCATGAGCATATTTAGCTAGGGAGCCCAGTTAAACAAGAAAACCTCAGATTTCACTACTAATATGTGAAATTATTACCCAAATCAATGTCCAGTCTATAAGAAAAAAATTACTATGTTCCCTTGGATTTTTTTTTATTTCATTTGTATGCTACCTTTCCCCTAGAGTGGGTCCCAAGATGGCGCCCAGATTTTTAAAAAATGGCTTACAAATCTTGTGTATCTTCTGTTTTATTCTGCGTGGAGTATTTATATACAATCATAATTCTTGAATCCACTGTCGAGTTCATATTGAGAAATGCAATAAATTCCTTAAAGTAAACCACATTTTTTCTCTTTTTACTGTTGAGTTGTTATGTTACTTTGTGGTTTTTGCTGATAAGACACGCAGCACAAATAAAGACATGGCTCTAGAATGAGACAGCAAAACGGCTTCAATTTTGTGGACTGAAGTTTCAGAACAAAGATAGAGATCAGTAGCTGAAAGCTCATATAAAAAGCCCCAGTTTCACCATGACTGTGCTGTTACGATGCATGCAAGAATTACTTTTTATCCTTGAAAGCACAGGGATAATGAGGTTTTCTTTCAAAAAAGTCATTGAAGCATTTGCAACACACACCAGATTAAATTACAATGCCTGATCTCTGGAAAGGGTTTTGAAAGTCCAGCATAGAACACAGTGGATGCTATTTATCTATGGCAAGGGCAGATGAATGGGAGGCAAAGAGAGCAGTCAAACTTTGGAACATGGTTTTCCTTTTGCTGGGTTGGGACACTCTTTCATGAAATCGGCAGTTGTTAGGCTGTGACCTGTCCCTACAGAGTTTTTCACTGTAAGCGCTAAGTGTGCATGATGCAGATGAATAGAGGTCCATGCTGCAAATGCTCTTATCTGTCTGATCTTGTCTTCATCTTACAGTGGGGTGCTGTAAGTGGATGTCGACTTCCATTGCATCCCACACTCTGACCATTGTAAAATAAGAACAGGAAAATTGTTTATATCAGGTCTGCTATGATATCACATCGTTCTCGGGGAATAGTCAATTTCTGGAGCAGTATATGATGTGCCATCATAATATTCCTCCCTGACCCATTTTTGTCCTGCCAACAACCTGCCACATTTTACCTCTTCTGTAGGCATATCTGAGTTGGAAGAATTGGTATGACAGCAGTGTTTCACCACTGTAAATCATGTAGTCAGAGCTTGGAAAAACTAGTTAGAATTACAGCTTCCAGAATTCCTGCATCCAGCATGGCCCTTCATCTGGAGTATCTTCAGTATAGATTGGTTAGTCAAGGTGTCATAAAATAAGCAGAAAATATGAAAACTATCTTGTCTGATTTGGTATTTTCTGCTGGCGAAGCACCATTTGTTGGGCTACAACATCTCTGTAGGTTCAGAGAAGGATCCTCATGGCATTGACTGGCATGTTAGTCTACAATATGTGCATTTTTAGCATGCAGATATTATCTATGCTGCAGAGTTGTTTGTCAATAAATGCATACTTCTTATCTTTTTACATGAATACCTATTTACACATATTTTAAATGTCTCAAAGTTCTGTGTGTTTCTCTTCATTTCTATAACAGCCAACTGTAGAGGAAATGAGGCAACATAAAAATAGAAACTGCTGACTGAATTCCCATTATGTTTTTCTGGACTCTTTCTGTTTTTGAGAGATTGGCTTTGAAGAATTACTACAGTTAACGGTCCACCACTCCTGGTCAGATTTCACATTGATGATGCATTTCAGAATAGACTCTTATCTGATGTCTTGACAGAAAGTAATTGATCTTTGCAACTTACATAAGTCCAGCTTTTTCTTAACTGGTGAACCTTTGTTGTTATGAACTACATTACAATGGTAACATTTCTGGAAGGAAAATGTTGTTTTCTGAAATGTGTTTAAGCAGATTGAATGATACAAAACACAGGTGGGAAAAACAAGATATTGGCTCTTTTCACAACAATGCACAATTACATCATAAGCACATCTTTAAGTGAATGCCTTCATTCCACATAGAATAGCATGGCTTCTATCTGCTATTTATTTATTTACATACTTATTTACTATCTCACAAGCTCCTGGTTGTAGAAAGTGTCGCTGTTGATGTAACAAAGCTGCCACAGCAGGAAACAGCACCAGTGCACCCTTGGCAAAATGAGGGGAGGAGTTATCTTCCACTTGCTCACAAGTAAACCACCCCTACTCACTCCAAGAAACTTAGAAGGAAAGAAGCTTAGACTGTCCCAGTAGCTGAAAAGAAACACCACAAGTGGTGGCATGATGGAGAGAGATAGCACATTCACCTGTGTATACATAGTCCCAGGGTGTTTTTATTTTGTGGAGGGGGTGTGTGTCACTGTTTTGACAAAAAATATTTTGACTTATACACAAGTATATATGGTAGCCTGCAGCTGTATAAAGCAATGCTGACCCTTCCATTGTTGGACTGAGGTTCCCACTAGCGTCAGCTGGCATGGCCAGAGATCTTGGATAATAGGAATTGTAGTACAATATCTGGAGAACCATACATTCTCCAATGTTTTCATAAATATTTAACTCATTGTAAGTTCAATTGCTTATATTGGGCTCTGTATCTGAGTAAAGGTACTTAGGACTGGGTTCCTTGGCTTACTCATTTATGGATGCACAGCAAGGTAGCATCAATGTATTCTGAAACAGGAATTGGAAGTATCCTCACAGAAAAATAATCCCAATGATCTTTCCATTATTATTTTCCCTCAATTCTTCATTGCTTCTGAAAGAAAAAGTATTTATTGAATGTCCTTTTCTTATATGATTATTTTTTATTGTTGTATGACTTTCAACTTTCTTGAAAACTTCCTTGGTTCTAGACTGGTATTGAATAATACTTAAAATAGAAAGGTGCATCAATACGTAAAAAGCTCCAGAGATCAAACCAAAATAGTCATTTTGTTTGTTCAGCTGCACATGTCTGAGCTCACTGCCTATCTAGTGTATTTATAAGTCACTCCACTTAAAACTGCTTATCTTTTCTAGCTATGAGTTTTTAATACCGCTAACCAAAAAATTACCTTTCACAAACCTATAGCAGTGTGATTTTGACCCAAATAATATTAGGATAGTTTTTATTTGGCTGATGCTGGGGGGTAAAGATGAAAACACATATCATGATTTATCTCACATTTTCATGTTCCATGGATCCAGCAGTGGCATCGACACACACTCATAGGCAATGGAAGCTGGTGACTCCAATTTCAGAGAGACATTTAATCTACTCTGGTATTTAGTATGAACTTTAAAAACCCTATCTGGGCTTGAGTCTATTTGGGGGAATAGGTTCTAAAACTTTGAATAGCTAAAGAATGAACACATCACTCCACTGACAACGGAGTCACTCTTTTCCTATTTGTGTCCCCTACCAACTCCAGGCCCTACTCCTTCAGTCAGCCAAGGTTGACAACCCCGAGCTGGCCAGACTTGATACCTTCAAACCAGTGAAGTCAGGAAGCGTGGCGAAAACTAGGTCAAACACCTATGAATTTGAGGCCTTCATGCCTGTGACAGCCTCTTGATTTTGAACCTGTGCCAGCACTGGGATAGACTCTGACCATTTAAAAGTTCAATTATACTGATCTGCATGTACTTAGCAGGAGTATCTGTTTAGGGAATGAAGTACCAGGCTCTTGGCCAGAGCGATGATCCATTCGTTTTTCCATTAGGTGACATCTTGAGGAAGTAGTCCAGGGTGATCAATATGAGAGGCTACAATACACCTCTAGCTGTTTTCTGGAGCAAGGCACCCAGTTGGCATTATCTTTACTAGTGCACCTTCTAGCTGGCTGCTGGTTGCCTTTTGTGCCCTCGCCCCCTGCCTGAAAATAACACACAGCAAGCATTTTCATTGCCACATTTTACACATGACAGGAAAAAGTGCACCAATGCATGATTGTCATTTTGCAAAAAAACAAAACAAAAAACATGTCATGTCTAGTTCTCCTATAACAACGCTAAGCAAAAGATGTGGTCAAGATTGGGGACCTAGGCTCAGCCAGTGTGACCAGTAGCAACAATGGCTGAAGGATTTTAAGATTTATAGTCCAAAAATTATTTTTCAAATCTCTGCATTATATTAGAAAGTTCACATAAAATTTGTAAGATGTTGCTGCTGTGTATCCTCAAGTCATTTTCGATTTATGAAGACTTTAAATGAACCTACCACAGATTTTTCGGGGGCTGCGAATGTGGACCAACCCAAGGTCAATCCATATGTTTCTACAGCCAAGCAGGGAATCAGAACCATAGTCTCCAGGGTTGTAAACCAGCACTGTTTACTGTTTATATTTAATCCTGTTTTAATGTTTGCATATTTTAATTTGTATGCTGATGCTTTTATGTGAAGCTGTTTTGAGTTTCCTTCGGGAGAGATAAAGAGGGATATAAATAATAATAATAACTAATAAATAATAATAAATAACAAATCAACTGCAAAAGGCCACCCTACTGGAATCTGCTCGCATCATCCGAAAATACATCACACAGTCCTAGACACTTGGGAAGTGTTTGATTTGTGATTTTGTGATACGAAATCCAGCATATCTATCTTGTTTGCTGTGTCATAATAAAATAATAATCAAACCACTACACCACACTGGCTCCACTGTAAGATACATTTGTGAAACTATAAGATGAAAATGTATATAAGCCTTCATTCTATAAATTAAGCTTCTAAACATGTGTAGGGAAATAATGTTTGTAATAGCAGAATCTCACTTTTCACATTTTGGAATAAATATGTAAATGTGTCAGTGAACATCACTATACATATACATTCATTAAAATGCACAGTGTTGTTTATACTAAATACATTAAATTATAACATTCAACTGACCTGCAAATCTTCAGTTAGTGACATCACTGGAGGGCAATGAGGTTGAGTGTGGTTTGGACAGGAAGTAGCTGGTGTAAGAAATATGCTTAGTGCTGAAAAACATCACAACACTTCACAACTTCCTTCTGAAGGGAACCAAAGCCAAGTAAACAATATGTCGCAATAACTTTTCATTGCTGAGGGAAGTGTAAAATTATATTTAATGCTAGAGCCTGTTTTTCATTACACTTTATTGATGGGTGATAGGCTGTATGATGTTGGAGGGGAACAGGACATTTATGCGTGTTTGGGGTAGAGGATTGTAGGGGAAGAAAGGACCAAAGTCCATTGTGCTGTGGCTAGGCTGTGGTTGAATTATATATGTTGGTTTGGGAAACTGGCCGGAGGGGGGGGGGGGGCATTTCCTATCATGATTGTAAGCCACTGGGACATGCTTGAAACCATTGGAAGTGATGTCATTTCACTTTTATATTCTTTTTTGGCCAAAATCCCCCTCCATACTTTTATTTTCAGAGCTCCAAGAGTTGTGTAGGAGATAGTAGAAACTGGCAACAGGCTGGAACTCTAGGAAAGAACTTGGCAGAATTCTGCATAGCACTACTTCACACTGCAATGTTTTGTTATGGCTCCCATTTCTTAAAAGTTATGTTCATTTTCCCTGAAAAGAATTTGCATTGTGAATCTTGACAAATATTTCTAGATTATACAGTATTTCTAGAACAACCACTAAACTATCAAAATATTGTGTCCTTTCCTTTTCCCCCAAATCCAGCTATACAAAATGGGCTCGTCACTTGTGTATCTGGCACAATCAGCACTGCCTAAGGGCACTTCCACTCTGTCCTTTATCCCAGGATCTGATCCCAGATTACCTGCTTTAAACTGGAATATGAGTCCCCGCTGCGAGATAACCTGGGATAAACAGATAATCTGGGATCAGATCCTGGGATGTAGGAGCAGTGTGGAAGGGCCCTTTGTCACATCCTTACTGTTTGAAACAGTTTAGAAAAACATACAGTTTTTGATACTTTTGGAAGAGAAAACTAAGACATGAAGCATGGGAGAGAGGGGTAGAGCCCTTCCATGAAATTTCCTAGGATGACTTGTCTTTAATAACCAAGCTTTTACATGTGAGGCACACCCAGATTTGGGCCTTTGACATCTCAAAAATAGACATCTGTGCCTGTTTGCTGACCTTCAATATGCATTGTCAAGACTTCAGTGGAGAAATGTTGTGTGGGCCAAAATTAAAATGAGGCGAGCCAGTAATTTTGGTAGCATTTACTTTCCAGCGCAAGTGCCTTATTTGTAAAATAATAAAAATCATTGCACCTAAATTTTACCAGTATTTGAAGTTTATATGAATTTGACTGAAAAGAAGAGGCAACAACAGTATTCTTTTGCAGCTATCCTTATTAGCAGTGCTATTATCACTGGTCAGATAGGCCTGCTATTATAAATAGTAGTTGTGGTTATACAGAAGGGGTGCTACCTAACTGGCATTACCACTGTAAATCAAGGTTGGTTTCCAGTCTATATCAGAAGAAATTATGATAAAATGCTTATCAGTCGGGTAGGTTTGTAGCATGGATAGGGCCAGTATAGATAGAGACAGCCTGGTGTAGTGGTTTGAGTGGATTCTGGGATCACTTCCTCAGTCAGCCATGGAAACCCTTCAGGTAACCTTGGGCAGGCTGCACTCATCCTAAGAGAAAGCAGTGACAAGCCTCCTTCAGCAAATCATGCGAAAAATAGTGATGGGTTCACCATAAAATAAGAAAAAACTTGAAGGCACACAGCACCAACTTCCTGGAAATAATAAAGGTTGCCTTTAGCACGTCCTAAATGTACTTTCTTTGGAACTTTTCAAGCAGTCTGGATGCCAAAACAGTGTGCCAAAATTGGCTTGAGAAAAGGCTGTCCTGGGATAATGAATTAGGTAAGTGTAGAAATTTGATACATGAGCTTGCAGAGTGCAGTGAGGCAGATTGAGCACTTTAGGGAAAAAAGAGACAAGTTCTGCTAATGAGAAAGAGATGGAGTTGAAAAGTGGCCAGAATGAAAAAAAGCAGAACAATGGCAACCGTTTGCTCAAAAACCTCCAAGAGTGAAAGATTTTATTTGACAGAAGGCAGTTTGGTTCATACTAATTTTTCACAAGATTGTGTATCCAAATGTACTATTATTATCACCACCATCATCATCGTTTTATTTCCCGACTTACCTTTCACAGAGATCCAAAGTGCCTACAATTCCCATCAACACCACTCAGCATGCCATAATAAGGAGTTGTGAATATTGCAATCCAAAACAGTGGGAAGCCTGAAGTTACCCAAGAAGTGTTTAAAATCAATAGGGTTAAAGTCAGCTATAATTAATTCTCCATTGATGATCTAAGGGATCAAGAACTAACAATAGCTGAATTGGAGTGCATTAGGCTACCAAAGCTATAACAATTTCAGACTGTTTACAATTTTAATAACATATAAAAGCATATTACACATTTTAAGTCAGAATGAAGAACCAATTTACAAGTTTAAAATGGTAGACAAATCAAGAAAATTCTAGAACAAAATAACTTTTACAATTGTCTTTTAATGAAAAAAATACTGTGTGAATAGAAATGGAAGTATAACAAAGAGTTTTCAGCTGATTTAGGAAAACAGTTATCACTAGTAGACGAAAGAATTACAGCGGTCTTTGTGTTAGGGCTTTTTTCTCCAAGGAAAATTCAAAATCAGGATATAGGTAGGATAGTAATATTCTTATACCATAGACCTAAACACATTACACCAAAGGAAAACTATGTGGCCTCATCTGCACTGTTATATAATGCAGTTTCCAAATGCATTTCAACTGCATTGAAGTGGATTACATGAGTCTAGTCTACACTGAGATATTATCCAGTACAATGCAGTTGAACTGCATTCTCAAATTGCATTATATAGCAACATAGTTAAGGCCTTACTTTCAAGAGATGTGTTTGGGACTGGTAACCATGTAGTCCTAATCATTGGCCATGATAATATCTATGCTAGGAATTCCATATCCAAATTTCAATAGTTCTGATTCTAGCTACTTGTACTTAGGAATAAGTTCACCGACAATTAGCAGAACTCATTCATTCATTTAATTAAGTGTATGCAGAATTCTTGTTTGGAGTTGGGGAGTGTACCGAATATACTCACACATAAGTTGACCTCATGTATAAGTCAAGGGCAGATTTTGGGGGCAAAATTTTGGTATGGCCCATGGATAAGTTGAGGAGAATGCACCCAGCCATCTCCACCATTTTTCCACCCAAGGATTCAGAAAGGCTAGAAGTGGTACTGCGGTGGAGAGACTGGTAGGGTCAATGTATCCGAGTTTTATAGCTGTAGTAATGTGGTTCAGAAAAAGGTCAGCGCTAAGCACAACTACACATCTAACAGGCCGAGAGCTATTTTTCAAGCATACCTTTGCTTTATGTTTAATCATATGGTAGAACAATGTTGAAAGTGGTGTGCTGTGGTGCCAATCTTGTTTTTCATTATACATAAAAAATAAACTGTTTTTAATATTTGCTTTAAACTGTACTGTTGTTTAACTGTTTGTTTAGCTTTTGTAATATAAGATTTTAGGTAATTTCTATTTTAAATTATTGTAAGATGCCTTAGGTTCCCGTGATGGAAGAAAGGTGGAGTATAAAATAAGTGAATGAATTATGAACCCTCAAAAAGTTACAGCTAAGATTCCATGTGAAAAATCAGACTGGGCTGACTGCTATGTACGGTTTCAGTGTTCACACATCCCACTTGCTGCATAAATTCACAGTTAAGTCAACACAAAGGTATCCACAGGAAAGGCCAAGATTTCAATCTAATTTGCTTCTATTACCATGTTAAGGTTATGATTCTAAGCACTCTTCCTTTGGGAAAGAAATCATGGTATCAAAATAAAAACTGATCTCTCCCCACTCCACCTTGAAAAGATTGCTATGCCAGGCCATAATTATAGACCAACCAATTTCCAGAGTAATTAAACATCAATGGGACCTTTTTCCAATAGGAAATTTAAGAACAAGGAAAAGTCACCCTCTTTATTTAACACATTATAGTTATAGAAAAGAATTATCAATTGATGGTGCAGTCTTATAAAAGCACAATCAGGTGTACACAATCTAAAATGTGTATACAACGGCTATTTAAAGAAAATGATTCAGGTGCCATGTTACTTGTTTCCACTGTAATTTAGTGGACAATGGTCCTTTGGCATATAATGCCAGATAGATGAAGTAAAAGATTTTCTGTAGCCAAATGCGGGAAAGGAAGGACACTCCAATGTTTCTTGCAATAATGTTGCTCCTGCTGTATAACTTAATACTGCCCTATGCGTCACAACACTATTCATATTGCTTTTGAGTGTGCTTGAATCATTTTCAAACTGTTAAAAATATTTTTAGAAAGGAAATCAGATTCATTTCTATGTATAAAGGGGATCAATGAGCCTCCAATTATGCTACCCAAAATAAAATATCCATTATATAACAAAGACAATAACCATATTAAGCTAGGGACTGCCAGGCATTAAATCAAATTTAGACATGTACGTGTTCTATGTCTAAAGTGTACCAGCCTATTAAAGGGAACCTTTGAGGAAGGGAGGAAAATTGCCCAACATAAAAAAAGACCCTAGATTTGTCTTGGCCCAGATAGCTTCATCCAAAGTTATGATGATCCCTGTCTTTTTTGATACTGTATTCTAAGCTTCTCCAGCTGTTCAACACATTGTGTCTGGGCTAAGCTCAATGTCCGGTTCTCTTCTGTCAGGTCTGAATACTCCTTTGTTAGCCGAGCAGCGACCATGCTTTCCTTCTCAGCTTGATCTAGCCTAATGATCAGCTCCCTTCTGAAAAAGGAAAAGAAACAATAACATTTTAAAGGTACAATTTAATGTGCCAGGGTAATGTCACAGGTTGATGACAGATAGATACTTCAGCCTAGCTCTAAAATATTATGAACAGGAGGAGAAAATGTATTCATGCTAGTCTGTGAACTGTCCAGCAAAGCCAAGAAGGAAAAATCAGTTTGTTTTGTGGAAGGGGGGGTCACAAAGAGAAAGGAGTTGGTCCTTCCAATGCAAACAACCCAACAAAGTCAGCCAAATCTTTCTTAGGCTTGGAGATACCTCAGGGATGTAGCTATTTGGGAAATTATCCCCCAGTAAGAATTCTGTGACCCCATTAATCATTTCTTCACACACACACACACACACTGTTAAGGTTCACTGCAATAACATAAAATGTTCATTGAGTATTTAATTTTAGGCATCCAAGGGAAAGAAGCTGGCAAAGAGAATGGAATCACAACAAATAGAAGTGTTCTAGGTGTGAATGATTTTCAGTAGCTCAGGTTTTGCTATGCTAGAAATTTGAGGACTGAGAGAAAACTTCATTCATTATGCCCCACCTGCAAGTATATCTCTGAGACATCTCCAGATTCATTTCTGGGAAACTTTAATGCAATATGAGGTCCAGGAAATTTCAGCTTGCTTGGAATCAGCTGAAAGAGGCCATCCAGTCCATGCCTGTACCATGCAGGGAAAACACAATCAAAGCACTCCCAACAAATGGCCATCCAACATCTGCTTAAAAACCTTCAAAGAAAGAGATTATACCATACTAGGAACCTCAGTATTCTGCTGTCAAACAGCTCTTAGCATCAGAAAGTTCTTCCTAATGTTTAGGTGGAATCTCTTTTCCTCTAGTGTGAATCCATTGCTTCCTATTCAAGTCTCTGGAGCTGCAGAAAACAAGCTTGCCCTCTCCTCAATATGACATCCTTTCAAATATTTAAACATGGCTGTCATGCTTCCTCTCGGCCTTCTTTTCTCCAAGCTGAAAATACACAGCTCCCTTAGTTGTTCCTTATAGGGCTTGGTTTCCAAACCTTTGATCCTTTTGGTTGCCCTTCTCTGGACATGTCCCTGCTTGTCAATATTCCTCCTGAGTTGTGGTGCCCAGAACTGAACACGGTATTCCAGGTGAAGTCTAGCCAAAGCCTAATAGAGTGGCACTGTTTTTTACCTCAACACTTTACTACTACTGATGCAACTGACCACTAGAATCACATTAGGGGTTTTTAGCTGCTGCTTGTAATGGAAAAACATATTCTGATTCCCAAAGGGAGAGGAGGCAAATCTCACATAGTGTGCTGTATATATTTTGATGGGTAGTGGGGTTAGAAAAATAGAGAAGGAACCAGTTCTTTGTATTCACTTTACCTTTATCTTTCTAGGTGTTCTCTTTTCTTTCAACCCTGCTGCAAACCCATAATAATTCAGCCAGACTACACTTGCTATTATTGGAAATAGTCACAGAAACTTTGTGGTGGGGCAGGAAGGAGTAGCTCTTGTGTCTAGTCTATTTTTATCCATGTCATAGAAGACCAAAGCCAATGCTCATAAATTTTATGGTGATGGATTGATAGCGTGACAGATAGCTCTTGACAAATCACACCGATGAATCTGCAGTTCTTAACCAACATAGACAGGTGAAGCATCATCTATATAGGAAGACAAAGCTAAATATCTAGGGCTGTGCTTACATGAACTCTGATTCAAGAACACTGTGTTGTATTTGGAGCCAGCTGGACATAACCAACTGCCATCAAGATAGTTATCATAACAAGAATTGCTGCAGAGTGACCATCTAGGTCCTCACTCTGATCTTTCACAATAGTAATGGCTGTTTTGGGTGCAATTTGCCAATGGTGCTTCATAAATGATGGGATTCTATCTATGATGTTAGTTCCCCACCCCACCTTCCACCCCAGGACAACACAGGTTGGAGCAAAAAAACAAAAAAACAAGGAATTCAGCACAAATTCAGCACAAATTCTCACTTGAATTAAAGCATTTTTTTTTAAAAAAAGAATGATTTATGTTATATAACTCTAATAGCCAAGACGAATTCAAGTATTTGTTGTTGTGAGTACTGTCATCGTAGATTGTATTCCCCAATGAGAGCAATGCCTTGATATGTCAAAACCTCACCCAATGAGATGTTCCTCTCTTCCTTTTCTTAGACCCCTTGACATTCAATGATCCTTTATCTGTCACTGCCATTAGCAGGAGACCTTCTCTTTATGGCTCATTAAATTCCCCTAACGTTTAGCCTCTTTTTGAAGGGACTGTGGTATATGACATATGGGATTTGTCCCTTAGGGTAATCTTCACATATCAATATAGTATAAATATAATGTGAAATTTCCAGCTTGAGAGCTCTGGGCTGAAAATCATCCAAGAAAATGGCTGGAATGGTTTCCGAGTTGCTTGTGCTATATAGTAGTATAGTAAATAGCAAAAAAGCTATGGTAGTTCCATTATACGCTTCCACTTGCTTCCAAGCTGATTAGTACTGAGAAAAATCCAGTTGGTATTTGTGCATATGCATATGTGGTATTTGTGCATATGCATATGTGACAGAAAGAGCAAAAGCTTTAGCCTACTTGATCATGACTTGAAGACTTCAGGACAAATGGTGCTTCAGAATGACAATGAACAACGTTGAATATATTTCTCATCATCTAAATCTAAACCTGCCAAAGAGTGGTGTTGCAGCTAAAGATAATCAAAAACAAATGGACACAATGCCATTTTCTCCAGCTATATACAAAGTGAAATACATTTTGCCACAACTATCTTCCTTCCTTCAAATTCAGTTCATTGTGAATTCATTCTCATTATACATGCACATACGAGTTAGGTGGCCAAAATTAAACTTTAAATTAAATTTTATATGTTCCCCCTCCTATCAAGTGTGAGAGCCATTACTTTTCTAAATGTTCCTCCAGCCACAGCAAGAATATCCCTGTGGGCAGCAAAATCAGGCATTTCCAACTAGATGCCCCCCCCCCCACGAGGGTCTTCCTTCAGGGGCAAACCTATAATGGGCAACTTGGAAGTCCCTGAGCAGACTCAGAAGTGGAGTTGGTAGATCAAAGGACAACCTGGCAAAGTGGCACTACCTCCATCTTGTGCGACTGGAGCAGAACAAACAACTCTGCATCTTTATGCTTGCCCACAATGCCATGCCTCAGGCACAGAGGAAGAACTGTTTAAAGCTTCAGACAATGCAAACAATGTTGCTCATTTTTGGTCTAAAACTATGTAGCTGCTTTGATTTCCTTATTTTATCGGTTTTAATTTTTTAATTCAATGCTTTTTACACAAAATAAATAAAAAATCGCAAAGGGTAGCTGATTATCACTGAAATTGTCACATTTTTCCTTTCTAGCTGGTTCAACAATATTTAACTATGTGGATGAGGGTTCGACTCTAAAATCAATTTCAGACAACCTAGTTATCATATGATAGTAACAGTTATCACATGATACATATGTTGGTTGACTTACATGTTTTTAGAAAGTACTAAGGAAATTCTGGTATGCATTTATATTACTTTTTCTAATCAATCCCATGGCAGTTTTAAAGTTTCTTTATGCTATTTCCTGTTTTTAAAAAATCTGTTTATCCCATGTGATGCCATTATATTCACCATTCCTATTTACAATATAACTCCAGCAGCAATTCCTTTTATCATGGAAGGAAGCAGATAAATATGCTTTCCTAGTAAAGAATTCAAAGTATTTCACAAAACTACAAATCCTAGTATTTCATAGAAGGAAGTGGTATCAAGCTATGATACTTATATAGTGTGGCTACCATTCAGGATTATGCCCACACTCTCGGGGGCTTTTCATGCTACATGATTATAGTATTATGATTCTACTTTGCTTATAGAATCCTGGGATTTAAGAGCTGTGGAAATATACTAAGAATTCTTGGTAAGAGACAACTCTAGTGTCCACCAAATTATAACCTAAAACTTCTATAGGATGTAGCCATAGCAGATAAAGTGAAATCATAGTGTGTTATAGTATGTGAAAAGATCCCTGACCTGAGGAAATACAGAAGACGAGAAGACATCAGTGATCAATAACTTCAGTTTAGTCTTTTCCAGGGGACCACCAGCCTTCAAAATCCTCCAGCCAGAAGGGAGAATAAATTTTCCAAGTTTTTACAAAGTGTTTTTCTGATTTAATATCCATCTATAGTTTCCTTCCTTCTCCCTATAGATTCGAACTCCCGAGTTTAATCTGAGTTTTGCAATGTGCATTTTACTTCCCCAGATCTTTTCTAAAGCCCTTCCAAGATCAAAAGTATGGTAAATAATGAGAGATGTTTTTTAGAGCTCTGCAATACAGATTCAAGACAAATGGAGAGGTAACACATTTAGTCAAAGGAAAAAGAAGCCATCCATTAAAAGTATGCATATGCTTACTTCAAAAGCAGGATTAGTTTTTAATTAGCTGGGCTGGTGGGGAGTTCTTCATGCAGGTATTACTTTTCTATGTGTGTATGTGGCAAACAGCGGTTAAATGGGAGGCAGAAAGAATAACTCACTTACTTCCTTTCTTCAAGCAGTGCAATTTCCTTTTTGACTTCATAATATTCTTCCGCTATTTGGCAATGCTGTTTGAACACCTGCATAGATTCCTCTGAGTCATGGCAAGGGGGCAGGGGCTTCATAAACAAAGGAAAAATAGTCTAAGGCTTTTTGCATTCAAGATGAATCCTCAGAAATAGAATTTAAATCAAGACCAACATCTTAACATAATTAGTTCTTTTGTCAGAATAGCTGGAGTATTATTTCAGTGAAAATAGTCTGTTACAAAAGCAAAGGCAAATAGTTCCCATCTTTGCAAAGAACAGTAACATGAAATCATCTTCTTTCCAGAACCCGTCATAATTGCTCTTCACAATTTGCACGACAATGTTTTTTGTGAGTATTTGTTAAAAAGTTCTACTTTAATGAGACTATTTACATGTCCAACAAAGTTTATCACCAAAGCAGAAATGTTGAACATAACAATGACAACTTTGTGCTCTACCCATTCAGTTTTCTCAAAAAGGTATCCTCCTTTTCCATTTAGAGTCACACATGATACTATTATACAATTATACAACACAAATTTAGGCAGGATTAACTTTATGAGATGGGGAAAATCATTAGTTGGAAATAAGTGGTGCGGATAGAGGTTTAGCAATGCAAAGAATATTCATATATTTTCTCATTGTTGATGAGAAAAAGTATCTTAACACGTTAGGACATTCTATTAAAAATGTTTTCTCCTTCCCTGAGCATTTTCAATGAAAATTTCATTAATACAAAAAAAAAACCCATCAAAAAAGTCCAAATCACTGTATGTGAATAGTATTTCTGCAGAATAAATGCTGCAACACAAATCTTTTTTGTAAAAAAAAAAAGTCTCAAAAATGTAAAAACCACTCTTATTATTTCAGTGGGATAAAACTTTTGAAATATTCTTTATTAATGACTTTATTAATAGCTTAGATGAAGGCATGATCATCAATTGGGAAGGAGAGCCAATACTCCAGAAGACAGGAACAGAATTCAAAATATTCCTGACAGTTTAGAAAGATGATTAGCCAAAACTAACAAAAGGAAGTTCAACAGGGACAAATGCAAGATACTCCACTTAGGCAGAAAAAATGAAATGCAAAGGTACAGAATGGGGGACGCCTAGCTTGACAGTGAAAAAAATCTTGGAGTCCTCATGGAGGACAAGTTAAACACGAGCCAATAATGTGATGCGGCAGCTTAAAAAGCCAGTGAGATTTTGGCCTGCATAAAGGAGTATAGTGTCTAGATCCAGGGAAGTCATGCTACCCCTCTATTCTGCCTTGGTCAGACCACACCTGGAATACTGGGTTCAATTCTGGGCTCCGAAATTGAAGGGAGATGTTGACAAGCTGGAAGATGTCCAGAAGAGGCTAACTAAAATGATCATGGGTATGGAGAACAAACCCTATGAGGAGTGGCTTAAAAAGCTGGGTATGTTTAGCCTACAGAAGAAAAGGCTGAGAGGAGACATAATGGCCATGTATAAATATGTGTGAGAGAGTCATAGGGAGGAGGGAGCAAGCTTGTTTTCTGCTGCCCTAGAGACTAGGACGCAGAACAATGGCTTCAAACTTCAGGAAAGTAGATTCCACCTGAACATTAGGAAGAACTTCCTAACTGTGAGAGCTATTTATCAGTGGAACTCTGCCCCGGAGTGTGGTGGAGGCTTCTTCTTTGGAGGCTTTTAAGCAGTGGCTGGATGACCCTCTGTAGACGGTGCTTTGAATGCAATTTTCCTGCTTCTTGGCAAGAGGTTGGACTGGATGGCCCATGAGGTCTCTTCCAACTCTGTTATTCTATGATTCTATTCATTCTTGCATACAGAAATGAAATTAGTGAAGATTTATATCCTTTGTATGTGCCTAGTGGGAAAGACCTGTTCAGAATCTGTGTTTTCAGCCCAAACGTATCTGTTTGTTTCAGCACCAATTGTATATAAATTTAATGTTATAGTTGTAGATGCAAAACATTAAATTCTGAGAAAAAATATGTGAAAAATTTTATGGATCCCATTGCATATGATGATGACAATGTTATAAAGCACCTTGTTCAGATCATGCACCACAAGCTATGGTCCAAGGTACTGAACTTATTTTTGGATATCTCCTTTAACCAGTTTTTCTGCTGATAACATCTTGAAATTTTGACTGTGTAGAGTAGAACATCAGCATTTTCAAGTTATAAATCCCATTAAATGCTGAACCTGAAAAGGATTATCATGTTGCTATTATTAATGATATTATTGTCATTAACATAATCATTAACATAGAGCACAAATCATCTTCACCAGTATACAAACCCCATCTAAATAGCCTAGGATAACGCTAAAAATAAATGCACGTGCAAAATGACATTTTAAATAAATTCACAAGGCTAAGAAAATAATAGCAAAGCCGAATCCCTGAACATATCCCTTCCACTAGGAATTCTACCTTGTTCTAGCTAGAAAAAATACACTTAAAACGCAGCTCTGCCCTAGTTCAGTTGATCCTGCTGCTTAAAAACACATCAGTTGAACAGTCTTCTCACAGGCATGATGACATTGCCAGTCATGTTGTGGCAATGAAGGCATGTTTATGTTGGGCTTAGAAGATGCCACATAGTATGTGAAAAGAAAGGCAGTGATAATGGCATCTTAGCCTGCCATACTTAAGTACCTTGAGGCTTTCTCATTACCATTCAGTACCAGTTTTCTTTCCCTAGGACTGGATACTGAAGAAGTCCTCAACTACTGCATCCTCTTCTTTTCCTCTGAGGAATCATTGCTATTCCCAACAACTTCAGTTCTTTTTTCAGCCTTCAAGAATGCATACATCAAGTTCCATTAGAAACAGAGCTTATACCCCACGGGTTTAGATATGAGGGATGGCAAAATGAGGACATTGTCCCAAATCAATATTCTGCTCCCCCAATAAAATTTTCCTTCAGTTCCCAAATTTATAGTGTTACAAAGAGCAAAACACTAAAAAATTGCTCACTAGGGTCTGTCTTTTTCTGAATCTTCAGCTAAAGTTGTAAGCTACTGAAATGCTAGCAATTTGGGAATTGAAAGAGGATTTTTTTAATGGTGAGATTAGAATTCTCATTGGGGGAGGCAATGTCCTTATCCCACTAACCTATTATACTCTTACTCAATTAATATCTGAACATTCACAGATGTCTTCTCTTCTTTGACATGAAGTTAATTTATTTTCAAAAATTAACATAGGTGAACATAGCACTGAATGAAACATGCAGAAAAATCACAGGATGTCTTAAACCTACCCATGCTGATAAACTCTACAAGCTAGCTGACATTGACACCCCCCCCCCCCCCCCGATGTGTGACAGGAAGTTGTTGCTAACTGTGAGAGATATAAGGCTGAACACTGTGAAAGTCATCCTCTGCATGGCTATCAGCCTCTTCCCAGTAGATTCAAATCAAGGAAAAGTTTCATGAGAATCACCACTCCTCTTAACGTTCCCCCAGCAACAGCAAGAGTATCCCTCTTGGCAGCTAAACCAGGAAATTCCAAATGGATGGCTCCTCACAAGGGTTTGCCTCTGGAGCAAACCAAGAATGAGCAACTTGGAAGTCCCTGAACATACTCAGAAGTGGAGGGGGCAGATCAAAAGACAGCCTGGCAAAATGGCACTACCTAGAAGAATCCTCCATCTTGTGCGACTAGAGCAGAACAAACAACTCCACATCTGTATGCTTGCCCACAATGCCCTCACTCATGTATAGAGGAAGAATTTATTTATTTATTTACAATAATTCTACCCCGCCCTTCTCACCCTAGGGGACTCAGGGCGGCTTACAACAACGAGCAAAATTCAATGCCAAACAAACAATAAAAACAGCAACACATCTAAAATCATTTACAATAATCCATAAAACACAATAATCAAGCTTAAAACATATAGTTACTTATTACCATTCTTCAAGGAAGAATTGTGGAAAGCTACAGACAATGCAGCCTCTGTTGCCCGTTTTTGGTCAAAATTATTATGTTTCTTCTATTTTTATCAGTTTTATACTTATTTATGCAATGCTTTTGATACAAAATAAATAAATAAATACATTTTCAAAATTTTGATTAACAGGGCAATCTTGTATATGCCAACTCATAATGGAAATAGTCATCTAAAAACCATCTATGGTTAAAGGAAGATGCCTAGAGATATTTGGAACTGTTATTGCAACAGAAGTAATAATTTCCCTGAAAGTCCACAGCATAAGACATTCTTAAGGGAAATACTGATATTGACCTGCCTAAGGAGGCAATACTGTTATTTATAACTGTGGAAATTCAGGGGATTAAAATGGTAAACTCCAGTTAGATACTGATTGACTGAAAACCTTCTGTGTTCTACTGAGAGGTAAGGATAGAGTTTCGTGCAGATGAGTATGGAATATCCCAATTGGAAATGTCCTTCAGCAGTCTACTGCTCTAATAATGCAATCTTGTCCATGTATGGTCAAAGGTAAGTTCCAGGTTGTACTCCCAAACTAATTTTTACATGATTACAGCCCAGGTTTAGTAAATAAAACTATGTCAGCATTCCTTGTTTGACCTACAACAAGATTTAATGAAGTTATTTTGGTAGGATGTTTTCAGTCCTGTTGATTGAACACTATCCCAATTTAGCCCAAACCCTGTGCTCACATTTCACCCATAACTATAAAATGTGTGCAGCAGTTCAAAATAGGTATTCCAGAAATACTTAAACAAATGTTTCAAAGTACAGAATTTTTTTTAAAAAAGAACTTAAATTAGTTCATCCATTGCTCAATTAAATAGTAACCAGAATACCTCTGATATAAAAGACCAGTTATTTTTATTCCTGCACCCTCTTTTTTGACTCTTCTATTTGTGGGAAAAAGTGCTTGGAGTCACTGCACAGGGAGTGTCAGTGTACATTCATACTTGTGTTCTCCTTTTTAAAATGGAACAATATTTAATCTTCAGTGGTGACAAAAGCACTAGTTGAAAAAAGGCAACTGAAGTTATTAAGATATCTCCAAAATAATTGGTATTGTGAGAGAGAAAAACATAAAATAAAATAGATGTTCCTTATTCTTTTTTGTTTTAATTGCAAATAAAGATGATATTTTCTCCCTGTCTTCCCCTCCTTCATTCTCACAGTGGACTATGAGGTTAAATTAACTGATAGATGTTTCATCCCCATTTAATGAGTTTCATGGTTGTATTCAAATATGTCACCATGGTTCTCCCATATTCAACCCCAGCACGATCATTTGTGTGCTTTTGTGTCACTCAAAATAGACCATTATTGTAGGGCTTGAAAAGGTTCTGAAAAGGGAATATCCCATAGACAAGAAAGGAAATGTATTGAAAATGAGCAGGAAAATGAGAGTATATCCATTTCAAAATCCATTATTATTGAACAACCAAAAGGGAACACATATGTCCCTATGAGAACAAGTAATGACATTTCAATTGTTTGGCTTAGAAAATAGTCAGGAAAGATAATTCATGATAGAAATATTAAAGATTATATATGGTGTAAGAAAATATTGTCTTTTGTTTTTGTAGTTTTAAAACTAAGAGTCATCCTGTGAAGCTAAATGGTAGGATATTTTGGGCAGATAAAGGAAATAGATCTTTACCCAATTATAATTTAACTATGGTATTTATTGCCACTAGATATAGTGATAATGACCTTCCACATGAATAGTATTAAAAAGTGATCTGATCATTTCATAGAGACGGTGCCAGCTGGTATTGCCGATGTTAGTGGGGCATAGTCTGCTCTGGATTTTTACATACACACACACACACACACACACACACACACACACACATATATAATTATTTGGGCATTTTCCCATTAGACACATTTAGATGGTGTTACTGGTTTTTGAGGATTATTAGGTTTACTATGGTAAAATGCTAATTTAATTCATCCTTTAGTTCCTGGAAGTGGATGCTTCATGCTCTAGATTTTGTCTTGTTAAATTGTTTTGTTTATATAGTGAATGCAGCCACAATGTGATGGCTTACAAATGAAATGCAGCTAAATAAAACATATTGCTTTAAAAAAAAACAAGGGAGAGTGAATTACATGGTTTTTTCCAGGTTGAAACCATTTTTTTAAAAAGTTAAATTATTCAATATACACCTAGTTTACAATTTCTTGCTTCAAACATATACTTAAAGAGCTTAGTTCTTCAATGCTTTTGTGTGCATTTCTCATTTGCAGCTGGCTTTTGTCTTTCCAGTTATGTACATTTTTCCCGTCCAATTTTTTTTTAAAACCTCAATATCTGAAGTCAAAAAGTTACTGTTCACATGTGACAAACCCACATGGAGTCACACAGGCACAACATTCTGGTTGCACTAAGTCAGAATTTTAAATTTTTCCAAACCCGTACTTCGTTACATGAAATATTACAGCCATTGGAACAGGAAAAATTAAATGACTGCCCCTTTGAAAGCTGATTTTGATAGAGCTGGAGAAAGTTATTTATTGATTGCAACTCCCACAGTCTCTTAGCCAATATGACAAGGGTGACATTAGTGAGGAGTGTAAATTATACCCAGTGTTGCTACTGTGAGTTTTGTAGTTCTCCAGCTGTGCATCTTAGTTTGATGGTACTATGGTGCTCCACATCAGTCACTGATTGGATGTGGAGAGGCTGGATACCTTCTAGCTGTACCTAAAACTGAAGGTACCTAAAACTGAAGGTATACTACTTCCTTTAGCATTGCTGTACAAGTCATGCCCGGCCATCCATTGCTGTGGCGTAGTCTGGTGGTATGGAAAATCATCATTTATAAAGCCCTAAACGGTTTGGGACCCGCCTACCTTCGTGACCGTATCTCCTACCATAAACCTGCCTGACCTCTCCGATCATCAGGGGAGGCCCTCCTGTCGCCACTACCTATATCTCAGGCTCGCCTTGTAGGAACAAGGGAGAGGGCCTTCTCTGCGGTGGCCCCTCGCTTGTGGAACTCGCTGCCCATTGAAATCAGGCAAGCCCCCACCCTTTTAGCCTTCAGGAAAGATTTAAAAACATGGCTCTTCCGGTGTGCTTTCGGAGAGTAAATGTTCTATGCTACTCCCCCCCGATATTTATCCTCTAGACTGGTTCACTATCTGATGTCCCGTCCCTCGAGGTTTTATTCTGATCCCTTTCTCACCCAGAGTTTTAATTTTTAATCTAGTTTTTAAATGTAGTATTCATGCGGCCCGCTCGTGTTATATTGCTGTTTTGATCTTATGTTGTACTGTTTATTTTATGTAATGTATTATTTAATTGTATTATGTTATGGTTTATTGTATTGTCTTGGGCATGGCCCCATGTAAGCCGCCCCGAGTCCCCGTTGGGGAGATGGTGGCGGGGTATAAATAAAGTTTTATTATTATTATTATTAAAGTGTTGAGAAAGCTCTAAATAATAATAATAATATATTATACAGCTCATATAGATATATTCCAACTATCTCCCTATATTTATCTATATGGAGCTCTGACTTTGAATTATAGGCCTGACAGATAGGGCTAGAAGGCCTTTCTCCTTCCAAAGATGCATCATGTGCATCTTCTCCTTCCGCAAAAGGCACCCAGACCTGTTTCGCCTTCTGCAGCCCTATCTCTCAATGGCACAATGGCCCTAATAGGGGGACGCCTCCCCCTCTTCTGGCGGCCCTTCGATGGGGCTCTCCTTGGGAGGAGCTCCAGGGCTCCAGAGGCTTCGGCTGCAGCACTCCCAGCAGGCCGGAAGATCACCCAATGCCCGGCGAAGGGGTCTTCCAGAGGGACAGCCAATGCAGCCGCCAGGAGGAAGGCAGCAGCGGCAGGCCCAGCAGCCATGGCCGGCCCAAGACTCCCAATGCAAGGGGTGAAGGGAAGATGGATGAAAGGCAGGTTGGGAAAAAGGGAAGGAGGAAGGGAGGCAAAGCATTGCAGCATTGGAAAGAGGAAAGAGCTGGGAGGGACCCCTCAACGGTTTTTTGAAGCCTCTCTGTGATGGTGTAAACCAGGCCTGGGCCAACCTGGACCCTCCCTCCAGGTATTTTGGACTCAAACTCCCACCATTCCTAACATCCTCAGGCCCTTTTAGATTGTGTTTTTCTCTGTGCACTGGAGGGGGGCAGGGCTACGGGGTTATATCTTGCGTATACACTGTTGTTTTCTGTATTTTTTGGATTTTTAAAGTCCTTTTCTCTGTGTTTTTTTTTTCTCTTTGTCGTGGCCAGTCATTGGGTACTGAGGAGTTTTGTTGCCAAATTTGATGTTATTTGCTCCAGGGGTTTTGTTAATTTGGTCCTACAAGTGGACAGTACACACACACACACACACACATGTATATGTATATATATGTATATATAGGCTGTGCTGGAAATCTGGGAAAGCAATTGTCTATGGTGGCGTGCTCTGGCATTAGCAAGCTACAGCCATGTGCAGAAAGCTAGTGGATATCACTTTATGCAAAGTCCCTCAAACACAAGTCATGTGTGGCTTCAAGTCATTTCCAACCTATGGCAGTCCTAAGGCAAACCTATCATGGAGCTGACAGCTTAGGAAAGTAAGGAGGCAATGTGGGGCAGTGCCCAACTTTTTTCTCTGCTGCCCCACAGAATGGATGTCCAAAGAACTTCTAACCAGGCTAAGACTCAAAAGAGACATGCACAAGAAGTGGAAAAGGGGAGAAATCACCAAGGAAGAATTCAAACGTATAGCCAACTACTGTAGGGAAAAGGTTTGCAAGGCTAAAGCGCAAAATGAGCTCAGGCTTGCCAGGGACATTAAAAACAACAAAAAAAGCTTTTTTGCTTACATTGGTAGAAAAAGGAAGAACAAGGAGGCAGTAGGGCCTCTGCAAGGAGAAGATGGGGTGATGGTGACAAGGGACAGGGAAAAGGCAGAACTATTGAATGCCTTCTTTGCCTCCGTCTTCTCACAAAAAGAAAGCTGTCTTCAACCTCAGCAACATGGAATGGACGAAGGATTAGGGGAAATCCAACCCCCAATAGGGAAACAAGTTGTCCAGGAACATCTGGCCTCTCTAAACGAATTCAAGTCCCCAGGGCCAGATCAGCTACATCCAAGAGTATTGAAGGAACTAGCTGAGGTTATTTCAGAACCACTGGCAATTATCTTCGAGAGTTCTTGGAGAACAGGAGAAGTCCCAGCAGATTGGAGGAGGGCAAATGTGGTCCCTATCTTCAAGAAGGGGAAAAAGAACGACCCAAATGATTACTGTCCGGTCAGCCTCATGTCAACACCAGGCAAGATTCTGGAAAAGATCATTAAGGAAGTGGTCTGTGAACATTTAGAAACAAGTGCAGTCATTGCTAATAGCCAACACGGATAACCAAAAACAAGTCATGCCAGACTAATCTGATCTCTTTTTTCGATAGATTTACGAGTTAGGTTGATACAGGGAACACTGTGGAGGTAGCATATCTGGATTTCAGTAAGGCCTTCGACAAAGTCCCCCACGACCTTCTGGCAAACAAACTGGTAAAATGTGGGCTAAACAAAATTACGGTTAGGTGGATCTGTAATTGGCTAAGCGAACGAACCCAAAGGATGCTCACCAATGCATCATCTTCATCTTGGAAAGAAGAGACGAGTGGAGTGCCGCAGGGTTCCGTCCTGGGCCCGGTTCTGTTCAACATCTTTATTAACGACTTAGACGAAGAGTTAGAAGGCATGATCATCAAGTTTGCAGATGACACCAAACTGGGAGAGATAGCTAACACTCCAGAAGACAGGAGCAGAATTCAAAACGTTCTTAACAGACTAGAGAGATGGGCAGAAACTAACAAAATGAAGTTCAACAGGGACAAATGCAAGATATTTCACTTTGGCATAAAAAATGGAATGCAAAGATACAGAATGGGGGACGCCTGGCTCGACAGCAGTACGTGTGAAAAAGATCTTGGAGTCCTCGTGGACAATAAGTTAAACATGAGCCAACAGTGTGATACGGCTGCTAAAAAAGCCAACGGGATTATGGCCTGCATAAATAGGAGTATAGCATTTAGATCCAGGGAAGTCATGCTACCCCTCTATTGGTCAGACCACACCTGGAATACTTGGTCAGACCACACCTGGAATACTGTGTCCAATTCTGGGCACCACGGTTGAAGGGAGATATTGACAAGCTGGAAAGTGTCCAGAGGAGGGTGATTAAATGAGGAGTGGCTTAAATAACTGGGCATGTTTAGACTGCAGAAGAGAAGGCTGAGAGGAGACATGATAGCCATGTACAAATACGTGAAGAGAAGTCATAGAGAGGAGGGAGCAAGCTTGTTTTCTGCTGCCCTGCAGTCTAGGACACAGAACAATGGCTTCAAACTACAGGAAAGGAGATTTCACCTGAACATCAGGAAGAACTTCCTCACTGTGAGAGCTGTTTGACAGTGGAACTCTCTCCCCCGGAGTGTGGTGGAGGCTCCTTCTTTGGAGGCTTTTAAACAGAGGCTTGATGGTCATCTGTCGGGGGTGCTTTGAATGCATTTTCCTGCTTCTTGGCAAGGGGTTGGACTGGATGGCCCATGAGGTCTCTTCCAATGCTACTATTCTATGATTCTATGTCATCTCTAATTTAATTGTCATAGCTCAATGCTATGTAATACTGATTTGTAGTCTGGTGAAACATCCACACTCTTTGGCGGAGAAGGCTCAAGCCCTTATAAAAGGACAGCCCCCAGGACTCCAGGCAGTTAAAGTGGATTCATTCTACAGCATAGGTGCACCCTAAGGTTTTCTTTTCCATTGCTGAAAGCTTTTGTGATCTAACACTTTTGTTTTTAAAGAAGGATTTCTAAGCAGGCAGCAACTGTAATGACCACATTACAAAGAGTGCACCTTTTGCTGCTACACATTACATTCATCAGCAAATACTTTTTTCGTTTCAGGGTTTTGAAAATTGAGATATACTAGACTCAATGGTACATTAGACTTGAGTAAATACGGTAATTACCCAGAGAGACTGAAAATAGAAGATGTGCTGGGAATGTGAAGACTTTGGAAAAGCTATGAATCTGAGTTAAGAATGGGAATCAAAATATGCTCTGAGTACAGGTTGTGGCACAGAAATATATAGAGTGGAATAAGATTTTAAAAACGGAATTAATAATAGTCTTTTGCAGAGCACAGAGAGTGAGTACAAAGGCAGATCAGGTAAGTTGCTTAATGTTACCTTTAATTAGGACATCTTATTTGTACTGCATGTTTAATGAGGTACTATTTTCTCTTGGCTATTTTAAAATGAAATCAAATGCATTCTTCTGATTTCAGATCAGTACTCAGTTTACCTTAGAATATGTTTAGACTTTTATGAATGTTTCTATTGTTATCCGCTCCATAACTCCCCTTTCCAAAACTAGAAAACTTTTTATTCCTGGCTTAAGATTCCCTTGTCATACCCTCCATTGCCACCACACAGCCACCTAAAAAGAGAAAGGCAACCCATCTGTCTAAGAAATCTGTCATTTCCTTCTTTCCATGCCTTTCATTTTCCTAATGTCATTTCTAGTCAACTATGTGCATATACTAGCCTCTATCAATATTCCATTTGAGTCTTGAGAGTTGTCCGTCTGTTTTTGGGTGCATCTACACTGTAGAATTTATGCAGTTTGACATCACTTTAACTGCTATGGCTAAATACATGGAATCACGGGAGTGTAGTTTGGTGAGGAACCACTGCTATATTCCAGAGTAAAGATCTTGTAAAACTGCAAGTCCAATGAGTCCATAGCTTTAGGCCATAGCAATTAAAGTGATGTCAAACTGCATTATTTTTGCAGTGTAAATGCATTTGCTCATGATAAAACCTGAGATGGAGTCAGAAATTGTGTCAACACTCTATTGGGATCAGCTCCCCAACTGTGAAAAATGCATGTTCAGAAGACATCAACCATGCAACCCTGTCTACTCAGAAGCAATTGCAGCAGTACCAGCCCACAGTTACACATGTACAAGACTGGACCCTTTCAAACACACATTGAACCATTCAATATGGCAAATTGCTATCTTAACTAGCAAGCAGTGCAAACCAAATTGGAAAACAGTCTATTTTTTCCTTGGGTCAAATTTTACTTTCACTCCAAAAATCCAATTTGTGGAAACTTTTGTTAACTATGATTGAAACCAAAAAAATAGCTGTAATTATTGTTTGTAAGAATTGGTATCATTTGCAAACATAGTGCGGCCATCAAATTACAAGTCCAGTGCTTCCATAGAATGCAGTCACCATAGCTGTTCAAATGGAGCCATAGTGCTTTAATTGCCTAGCATGAAAGCATCCCTACTATTTGCATCTAGACAGACACAGCCTCCAATTGCTCCAATTGAGGACAGTCTCAATTAACCTTGTCACGTCACTTTTTCAGCTGTTTTTAAACTGACGCAGTTTATCTCCCTTTTCTTTCATTTTCCACAACCTCAACTTATTTTAGTTGTTGCAAATTAAGTACAGCCAGACCTTCACATTTGCTGGAATTAGGGGAAAAGCACCTTCATGAAAGTGGAAATTCCACAAAACAAAAAAACTGCTATTTTTTATCTCAGAGAATACTTCTCTAGGAATCTTTGGGTCCTCCAGTGTGACCCTATGGTCTACTTTGAAGGGAAGTTGATCTTAGAGTTGCATTGGAGGGCCTGGAGATTCCTAAAGGGAGTATTTTAATCACATTTGCAAATAAGCAAGTCAACAAAAAATCAAGCCCACAAGTGTGGAGGGCCAACTGTAATTTGCATTCAGTTAATTCAGTTGGGGGAAGAGGACAGTAGAAAGCAGAATCTTGCCTTTCTCAGCAAACTCAGGCAAAAGAAAACTGCTACAACTTCACTCAGCTTTTTCCTCATTAATAAGTTTTGCTATTTCAGCCACATCCAGTGCTGTAGCCAAGGGGGCAGGTTTAGGGGTTCACCCCCCCCCCCAATTTTTCAGGTTTTTTAAACTGGTTTACTCATGAATCGGACTGGTCGGACTGGATGAAGGCAAACAAACTGAAACTGAATCCAGACAAAAACAGAGGTCCTCCTGGTCAGTCGCACACTGAAGTTTATCTGTCTTGAATGTCCACTGAAGTTTATCAATGGAGCCTGATTTCTAAATTATTTTGCGTTATGGAACTACTCTTCATGATTCGCTAAAACAGAGCTTCAACAACACCCCCCCCCCCCCGAATTTTTTTTCTGGCTATGGCCCTGGCCACATTCCTATTTTGCTTGGCCACCCTTGTCCCAGTTGGAAGCCTTTCCTGTCATACCTCTATTTATTGTCTTTCACACAAGAACTATGGAAGATTTTTAAATGACATAAGGTATGGAGGAATTTTATGTGTCACCCAGGAACGCAGGCCAAGAAATGTGATTAAAAAAAAAAAGCCAAGTAGATTGGGTGATGTAACCCACACCAGCTTCCCCACTATTCATGGTCACTGGGAAGAAAGCTTCATTCTGAGTTGCTGTGTGTTTTCCAGGCTGTATGGCTATTTTCCAGAAGCATTCTCTCCTGACATTTCACTCACATCTATAGCAGGCATCCTCAGAGGTTGTGGGTGAAGCGTCAGGAGAGAATGTTTCTGGAACATGGCCATACAGCCTGGAGCAACCCAGTGATGTTGGCCATTAAAGCCTTTGACAACAAGCTTCATTCTGTTCAGTGGGAGCTTTCTGCAAAGTAATGGAGCACAAAAACACCCTTGGTTGGGCAGAATATTTTTATTTCCTTCACAATTTACATTGATTTCAGCAGCAGGACAAATATTGCATACAGCTACTAACTGATAATGTGCACAAAAGTTGAAAAACTGGATTTCTATATTGATTGCACGAGATGTCTAATAAAGAACCTTTTTCTGGGAACAAGGAAAAGCATGACAGTTACTAATATAGTGCCGGCAATCAAGTCCATTTCCAAAACACTGCACAGAATGTGCACATTACCATCAACAGCCACAGTCCCAATGGCTACAGAAATATAGATCTAATATCAGCATCTGGCTTACTGCAGCCCAGATTATGTATCCCAACAAAGTCAACCTGGTTCTACCTTTCCTAACCAACTACTTGAGCCTCCACCTGCAGCTGCTTTCAGAGCCTATTAAGGCTCCCAGAATCCTGCAGGTAACATAATTAGTGTCCATGCTGCCTGTGGGATTTATGTAGTATTTGTCCAGCTTTTCCAGGTTTTTCATTCCATTGCCACAGGGTAAACCTGCTCACAACAAGTGCAGAGGGAAAGATAAACCCACTTGTTTGCTGAAACAGTGATGCACACATTTATCAGGAAGCAAGGACCATTTCCCAATATACCACTGTAGGACTATGAATCTACTTCAACTACCTTGGCTCCATCAGCAGATTTTGCATGGATTGTTTGTGCAGAATCCCAGGGCTGAGAATTTAGAGTGGTGCATTTAGCACTTCCAGTTAGGATTTCATAGCATGCCACCATGGCAATTAAAGTAGAATCATAATCCTATGGTTATGTAGTCAGAAAGATCTCAGAGGATAAATCACAGAGGATACAATAAATCACAACATCACTGTGTGAATACACTTACCCATGAGTGACTGCTACTGGATTTTGCAGAAAGATATGTTTTGATTAAAGAGCAAAAAGATCACCTAGTCAAAGTGTCCTGTTATCAACTTGTTAAAAACATTTTTGATTTGAGATTCAAAATACCCATAAGAACAAATCTCACTAAGGACACGAACTTTGCAGAGTATGATGACTTGAAGTACATTCTCAAGTGCCTTGCTGGAGTAAGAAACCACACTCAGAAATGACATCATCCAGCTAGAGAGAGAAAGAATGCACTTTCCACATTTGGTTATTTGTAGGGATCTCACAGCCATTCTCTGCTCCACTAAATAAAAAATAGACTAGAATGTTCAGAGCAAATATTGTTTAGTCAATTCAGTTTGTCTCCTGTCTGTTCTCTTGTTTTTTCAGTTTCCCTAATACCTTAGGATTGCCTAGTGGTAGTGCAGCAATAATGTTATGACTTTATGGGTTGCAGCAAGAACCGCATCAAGTCTAAAAGAAGTGTATCCAATGCGTCCTTACTTAGGATATGATAAACATTCAATATTTGTGATGGTAACAGCTTTCATGTCAGTGGCATAAAGAATCTTTGATGGGCTTTTGTCCAAACTTTAAACATGCTATCCAAAGTGCTGAGTCTGCTAACACCAGCTCCTTTAAAATAGAAGTAAAAACCCACTGAGGATTCATTCCCCTACCCACATGAGAGCATCCAGTTTTCATCTCCAGTACTGCATATTATGTTAATCTGGAAAAAGATCTATTTAGAACAGAGAATTGAAACATTTCCGAATCTTAATGTGATGAACTGTAGGGCATTTTGCTTACTTTAAAGAATGTTCAACTAATTCTGTGAGATAATGCGTATAGCTGGTATTAATACAGCTTGAAAAATTACCTTTTGGACTGTAACACTGACCAGCCTCAGACATGCCAGTTGGTCGAGCTGCTGGCTGAAAAATAACTTTTCCAAGCTCTGATTATGATACTACCAGCTATATATGTTGATGTTATAAGAGTGTAGGTCTCTGCCTCAAGGGGTTTAGAAAATAGCATATTATCTGGAATATGGAGGATAATAACATTAAGTTCAGTTGTTGAAAGGATTATAACTAATACATATGAAGAACTTTGAGGAAAAAAACAATATACAATTATTAAGTGTTATTATTACAACTAGACAGAAGACAATAGAGGAATGGAATGAAAATAGATGCAGCATGGTGTCTCTGTGTATGTATATGTACCACACATGTGCAGGCATGTGTATGCACATGACTTGAGACAGTTTCCTAAACACACAAAACTCTGCTTGCTATCACAGCCTCTACAGCCAGTTAAATAAATTATGCTCAAGTTGCTAGTGATAACTACTTGAGATTTGGTTTGAGCTGCAATATTTCTTATGCATGACCTTGCTAACTATAGGATTGCTAACTTCTGGATTGCTCGCAGTCTGGCTTCAGGCCTGGGCACAGTACCGAGACGGCTCTGGTCGCCTTGGTGGATGACCTCCGCAGGGAGCTGGACAGGGGGAGTGTGACCCTGCTGGTTCTCCTGGATATCTCAGCGGCTTTCGATACCATCGACCATGGTATCCTTCTGGGGCGGCTCTCTGGGATGGGGCTCGGTGGCACAGTTTTGCAGTGGCTCCAGTCCTTCCTGGAGGGCCGTTCCCAGATGGTGAAGCTGGGGGACACCTGCTCGGACCCCTGGCCATTGACCTGTGGGGTTCCGCAGGGGTCTATCTTATCCCCCATGCTATTTAACATCTACATGAAACCGCTGGGAGAGGTCATCCGGAGTTTTGGAGGGCGTTGCCATCTCTACGCAGATGACACACAAATCCACTACTCATTTCCATCTGATTCCAAGGAAGCCCCTCGGATGCTGAACCAGTGCCTGGCCGCTGTGGCGGACTGGATGAGGAGGAACAAGCTGAGAATCAATCCCGACAAGACAGAGGCCCTCCTGGTCAGTTGTGCGGCAGATCGGGGTATTGGGTGGCAACCTGTGCTGGACGGGGTTGCACTCCCCCTGAAATCACAGGTCCGCAGTTTGGGGGTCCTCCTGGATTCAGCGCTGACGCTTGAAGCACAGGTGTCGGCGGTGGCCGGGAGGGCCTTTGCACAACTCAAACTTGTGCGCCAACTGCGACCATACCTCGTGAAGTCTGACTTGACCACGGTGGTCCATGCCTTAGTTACCTCTAGACTGGACTACTGTAATGCACTCTACGTGGGGCTTCCCTTGAAGACGGCCCGGAAATTACAATTGGTCCAACGCTCGGCTGCCAGATTAATAACAGGGGCAAATTACAGGGAGAGATCCACTCCCTTGTTTAAGGAGCTCCACTGGCTGCCGTTCATCTTCCGGTCCCAATTCAAGGTGCAGACCATCATCTATAAAGCCCTAAACGGTTTGGGACCCACCTACGTCCGTGACCGTATCTCCTTCCATAAACCTGCCCGTTCTTTGCGATCATCCGGGGAGGCCCTGTTATCACCATTGCCTACATCCCAGGCCCGCCTTGTAAGCACAAGGGAGAGGGCCTTTTCTGCTGTGGCCCCCCGACTGTGGAACTCACTACCTACTGAAATTAGGCAAGCTCCCACTCTGTTAGCTTTTAGGAAAGAATTGAAAACATGGCTCTTCCGCTGTGCTTTCGGTGAATAATTTCTGTTATATATCTCCGTATTACTCGCCTCCGAACATCTATCCTCTAGATTACCCCTTCCAAATGTCCCTGCCCTTAGTGGAGTACTCCTCTGTCCCTCTCACTCCGGGTTTTATCTCTGTGTTCACGCGGCCTGCCCTTGCTTTATTGTTTTTTGATTTCTTGATGTTCTGTTTATTATTATTTATTGTATTTTGAATGGTGCTATGATATGTTGTTTTTATATTTTATTATGTTGTATTGCTCTGGGCATGGCCCCATGTTAGCCGCCCCGAGTCCCCATTGGGGAGATGGTGGCGGGGTATAAATAAAGTTTTATTATTATTATTTTATTATAGTCCTTCTATGATTCCTTTCTTTCAGAACTCCCCCCCCCCATTTCCTCTTTCTTCCTCTGTCATCTGAATATCTCAGGATCATCAAACCTTTCTAATGACTTCTCTTTCATCAGCCGTTACGCTGATGTAACATAACCCTCTGAATACTGCACGAGAATGAGCTAAGAGCTACCACCCCTCTTCTCCCTTCCTTTCAGACTTCTCTTCCTTGGGTATGAGTTTGCATCTCCAAACACTCCCCTATAGCAGTTCTTCTCCATCTGACAGTAGTGAACCACTGGGATCTCTGAAGAACCCTCATGGCCTCAGGAAGAAAGGATTCACTTCAAAGTATGAAAAGATGGGCATACGCTCAACTTGCAAACCTTTAAATTAAATTCCGATTACTTCTACAGCAGAAAGGGTTTTATTCTGTCTGGCATGTTTCTTTTAAAATTCACAGACTATAACATCCTATCATGCTTTTTTTTTTTTTTTGAAACCATAACATGTGTTAGGTATTGTCCAAAATCAATATTCCATATAAATATTATGCAAGTAGATTGTTATACATTAATCAGTTATGCCCACAACATACAGTACTGAAGCCTATAAAGAAATATGATTACACAATTGACATGAGTATTAAACAAAACCAGAGTCACCTGAAGCTGCTGTTCTAAATCAGGAAAAGCCAAAGGAAAGGCATTCTCAGGGGGTGTATCATCTGAAATGGAAGAAAAATATAAAGTTTAAACTTTTCTAGAAATTGCCCTACACAATTAGCTGGTGTAAGATAACAAGTAAATGTATATTTTTATAACCACTCATTTCTGGGCACAATTCAAAGTGCTGATTACCGGTATTTCCTATAAAGCTCTATATTTCTTAGGTTCAGATTGCCTGAAAGCCCATATCACCCATATGAGCTTGGTCAGCTTTTACAATCTTCAGGGGAATCTTTCTTTCCATCCTAACACTCTCACAGTTTCATCAAGTGAGGACATAGTCCACTCAGCAAATGTTTCCAGGATGTTGAATTCCATCCCAAGTAGGGATCCAACTCTTCACTAAGTTTCTTCTGGAAGGTAGCAATGTGTAATTTCAGTTATTTGCTTCCTACTGTAAGAAAGACTTCAAAAACCACACAATTTGATGGCTATTTATAATTCAGGACTGATTCTATACAAAATCTGCACATAGTTATACAGAAAACATTTTTGCATAGAAAACAGCATAGTTTGACATAGAATTATTTCATACAGAGAAAATGTTACTTTGATTCAACTCAAGCATATCTACATTTTACTCAGCATAATAGCCAATTACAGCATTTTTGCACAGAAAATGCTGTTTTCAACACAAAACAACATGTTAATTTTGCACAGAATAAGTCATGAACTATGAAGATTCCCATCAGCTCAGATACTTTCTTGTCAGAGTTTCACACAAAAATGTGTTTCTCGACTATTTTAAAATATTCTTCCAACCCATTCCCAGGGGAGACCCTCTCTTTATTTTCTTGCTCTCGTGAAGGCAACAGCATTCTTAGTCAAAAAAACCTTCAGCTTTTGACTAAGTGGGATAGAATGATGTGCAATAGGTATGCAAGTTTATTTTCAATATGTAATTGCTGTTAATTTGTGATTGTTTTAATTAATTGAATCGATTGTTTAAAGCTTTTTTAATTATTGTACCACAAATAATTTTAGCTTTAAAAAACTTGCACTATAAACTGCTTTGGCTTCTATATTTGGAGAAAGGCAACGCATAAATAAAATAAATTCACATTTATATTTGTTTAATCATCGATTTTCTGATGTTCCTTTATTCCACACTGTGTTATATACAGTAGAGTCTCACTTATCCAACATAAACGGGCTGGCAGAACGTTGGATAAGCGAATATGTTGGATAATAAGGAGAGATTAAGGAAAAGCCTATTAAACATCAAATTAGGTTATGATTTTACAAATTAAGCACCAAAACATCATGTTATACAACAAATTGCACAGAAAAAGTAGTTCAATACGCAGTAATGCTATGTAGTAATTACTATATTTACTAATTTAGCACCAAAATATCACGATATATTAAAAACATTGACTACAAAAATGCGTTGGATAATCCAGAACGTTGGATAAGCGAGACTCTACTGTATTATGATAATAGTCTAGTAGTGGTAATCACAAAAATGAAAATCTTTTATTTTTAAATAAATAAATAAATAATATAAGGAAATCTTAATGATAGGAAAGGCTTCCACTAGGAGAGTTAGGACGTAAACTCCCTATCCCAGCCTGCAATGTTGAGAATTACAGCCCACATGGAGTGGGCCACATGATTTCAACTCCTATTGGGAAAAATGGGCCAATGACTTTGAGTTACTTTAACCAAAATATGATTGCACTCATTAATAAGCAAGCAAGAGGGAGGCAGATTATTTCATAGTTACCATTTTAAAAGGATAAGGGGCTAAAAATACCTGTGGAGAGCTGATGCAGAACTATGCAGAACATGTATCTTTTGTCCAGGATCATGTCAGAAAACCAAAAAAGCCTATCCTAAGCGCTTTAAGGAGGGCCATCAAAGGCTGCTATAGCAGTATATAAAGAATGAGCAGCTGGGTTGCAGCAACATCCTCCTTTTACTCCTGGAATCAGAATGGAATGGCCATCGGATCCCTGGCAGGTTGCCACATGGCAGCACAAGGCTGTTTGGCCTCGAGAAAGGGCTTCAGTACATTCAACAGTGGACTCTGGGTTTCATCTGTATCTGCCAGGGATAATATGTGGAATGGTATCAAATCCCTTGTTTATATCACAGTCACATTACATCAATTACTTCTTTGTCTGACCAAATGATTTCAACTGTTAAAAGACAAAGTTGGTGAGAGATCATTCTTCATATGTAAGCAAATGAATTTTGCTCCCTGCCTACATTGGAGGTTTTTGAAGAAACTGGCTGAATAAATTTTGCCTAGCATATATCTATTTTTAGACCAATGGGTCTTAATGGCCAGCAGATGTCTTTTTTGTGCCCAAAGAATACACTAATCAAGTAAGCATCTGAAAAATGCAAGGGATTTTTAGCGTGGGGCTAGATGAAATGCCCTGAGAGCTGATTCCACTCTGCAAGATACTCATGGTGTTTCCCCTAAAATAAAATAAAAATTTAAAAAATTGGGCTGGGTTTTCCAGAATTCCTCCAGTCAGAATGGGAGTTTCTGAGCTATTTTTGGGGAAATGGTGTGAGATCGAAAAGTTAAGTTCCATCAAGCCAACTTCTGATTAACCACTGACAGGGTTCAGATCTGCCAAAGTTTCAAGTGAAGAGCTTGCACCCCTTTTAACTGCCTTGTGCTCTTATCTCTTTATATGTACATAACAACTGACATAGCACAATTTTTAAAAATCTAAACAGACACGAGGATGGGTGCAGAAAAGAATCAAGTGGTTGGGTGTGGAAGTTTCTTGTCTACCATGGTTCTAATAAATAATTGTCCCATCTCAGTATTACATCTCATGTCTATTGGCACAAATAGGAGCTTGAATACATGGTCTTATAACAAATGGGAAGAGAATGTATTCAGGAGACAAACTTGGTAAACCTCCTCCCTACTTCTAGTCACTCTTCTCCATGTGGAAGAGAAAGCAAGTATTTAACAGGTAAAATGAGCATATTGATTGCTTACAGGAAATGGACATCAAGTCTAGTTTGACCCAAAGTATACATATTAGGCTTCAGGTACTGCATACTGTACCTTTATTGTCAGATGCTATACAGTTCCAGCTCAAGAAAATGCCCAAGGATTTTAATTTCATAGATATTTTGACAGAATGTGGGCAGTTGTAGGTGCAGAAAAATTAATTGGTCCTTTTTGTATAAAAGTAGAAACAAAAGAATGACAACTTTGTAGTAGGCTAGTACCCACTTTGATGAGTTTTCGAGCATGGAATGTTGAAGATGGACCTCCAATGAATCAACTGGATTTTTTGGCATAGCAGAAATTAATAGACTGTCGAAATAGGGTAGCTAGCTAATAATAGACATTGCATGCTGATGTATGCAGAGATGGATGACTATGCATAGACAAATAGATAGATTATTTATAGCTGATTTGAAAACAGATATTGATATGTGCTTTTTAGTCAACTCTGACTTATGTTGACTTCTCCTAGGGTTTTCTTTCTAGAATTTACTCAGGAGAGGTTTCCCATTGCTTTCGTCTCAGGATGGCTCTATATGACATATAGTTAAAATTATATTGTTAATTTTTAACAATATATTGATTGACTTGTTGTAGTTGAATGCTAAAAAGAAATTAAAAAACAAAAACATATCATGCTATAGGCCTGTTTCGCAATGTTTTTAAAAAAGATAATCTAAAAAAAAAAGTCAAATCATGGTGAATGAACAAAAACAAAAGGAGAAGCATGAATCAGGGTCATGGTGGCCCAGCTGCTCTAAGAACATTTGACTGGATAGTTGTAAAACATTTTGACAAGGATAATGGGTAGCATTGCAGACAGCTGATGCAACAATTCAAGGAACACACTCATGCTATACAGCTTTTGTGGTATTTTATCCACAAAAGTTTTCTCAGAGATTAAAATCATATTTTAAAACAAATAACTTAATCTTATGGAAGCCAATTTCTGTAAGATGATATTTACTGCATGCGTTTTGTAGATCTCAAGTCAATGGCACTAAAAATAGAACTCTAGGGGTGATCTAACGATTAAAGCATACCATAGTACATTTTTATAGCAGGCCTGACACAAGATCCTTTGGAAAGCTATTGGGTTGGTTGTTTTTGTTGTCCAGTCATTTGTTTTTCCAATTATTTTAGTTTAAAATTTCATGAAAATGGCGTCTCCCTCTAGGTCTGCAAAAAAAAAACACCCAAAACCCTGAAAGCAAGTTGTCTTGTACCTAGTCAGATTATCCACCTTCAGGAGGGGTGGCAAAGCCTGTCTCCCGGGGCTGTTCTGTGTCCCTTTGGGACCAGCAGGGGTCAAAAATACGTTTTTGCTCAACATTGCAAAAAAAATTATATCCAGGGAGTGTCAAGGGCATTACACATTTCTGGAGCCCAGTGGATATCCCTGGGATCAAAATGAATTTTTCCAAAAATTAAAAAAATCTCAAAATGTCCCAAAATGCTCTCCGGAGGCCCAGGAAGGCTCCAAAACATTCCCCATAGAAAATAGTAGGGCAAATACACTATTTATTTATTTATTTATTTGGAGCAAATGTGGCCTTCCAAGATCTCCTTGAGGGTTAGTGTGATGCCTTAGTCTTCAGAGTAGCCCACTCTTGGTCGAGACCCATAGTATCTGCTTCAACTGACATCCACTAACTCCAGTTTTTCCGGCAAGCTTTTCCATCATCTGCTACCTGATCTTTTAAGTGTAAATATCAGTACTATCCTAGGATCTTCCATGAGATGCAAAGTATATGTTCTGTCAATCAGCTGTGATCCCATCATGAATACATTGCCACTTAAGAGGGAGTGTGTGAATATAGATTCCTTCTCTTGCGTGCTCTCATGCACAAACATACACAAATTATCAAAGGAAAATATGATAGCACTGAAATGCATGTTTCCCAATACAAATTAATAAAGGAATGTTGGAAAGGCAGACTGGCAATCAAATGGAGCATTGATCTCTTTTTCATCTCTCCACCATAGTATTTGGTTCAGAGTTTAGCTTCACTTCTTTCAAGGAAATAAGAAATTCATGATGTCCTTTTCAGCACCCTCCAGATAAGGTTTTTTTTAAAAAAAAAAAATCCACAGGTATGAGATAATGAGGATTCAAGCTATGTGGTTCATCAACCATTCGTCTACATGGCCAAGGTTGCTACTGTAGGGCCAATGAAGGTTCTGTAGGTTGCACATCTAGGTATGTGCACTTTAACATAAAGGTGTCTGAAGGAATCCATGTTAGCGATCAAGCATGCATCTTATGGAATATCTGTGGTTTGTAGTTTGGTGAGGAGTTAGTGCTCTCTGGTTGAGAAATCTAAGTATATTTCCGTACATTGCATCATATGTGATCTTGCCAAGAATGTTTCTGCACTTCAACCATCAACCAGAAATACAAGTGGTTGGTACCTGAGACCTGTCCAAAGAAGTGACTTAGAACAGTGGTTCTCAACCTGTGGGTCTCCAGGTGTTTTGGCCTACAACTGCCAGAAATCCCAGCCAGTTTGCCAGCTGTTAGGATTTCTAAGAGTTGAATGCCAAAACATCTGGGGACCTACAAGTTGAGAACTACTGACCTAGAAGGATACCATGGTGAAACACACAGAAAGCTGCTGAGAGGCCCAGCAGAATCAACAGGGATACATTTCCTGGTTTAGTTCCGTGCTCAGGTCACCTGAGCAGATCAAGATGACCAACGATACCTCTTTTCTGTCCCATATTATATCCTGAAGCTAGACTGAAATGGATCTAAGTAATCAGTCTCAGCCGTAGCTGGGAGGTCCCCACAAGCTTAAGAATCTTGCCTAAATAAACATTTTTTTTCGTGTCAGGAGTGACTTGAAAAACTGCAGGTGACTTCTGTTGTGAGCAAATTGCCTGTCTGCAAGGACATTGCCCAGGGGATGCCCGGGTGTTTTTGATGTTTTATCATCCTTGTGGGAGGCTTCTCTCATGTCCCCGTATGCAGCTGGAGCTGATAGAGGGAGCTCATCCGCGCTCTCCCCGGGTTGGATATCTATAATACTGAAGACTAGTAGATAGTTCTTCAGTATGGTTGAGTCAAATGAGATTTTTTTTCAATAATGGTCTTAGCCATAAGGCAAGATGAAAACTTACTCTGCTGTAGCGAGGCATATGCTAATCACCTTACCTAATCCACCAGTTTCATTTGGCCTGCTTTTTACAGGTAGGAAGGGCATGGGTCCAGTATGTACGTGGTAGCTCTCACCAATCCAATGATCCTCACAGTATCTCCAAGTTGCACAAATTGAAATGTATCAAATAACACAGGACAAGGAGGGGCCGAGTTACATCCATTGGACCTGTATGAACTGCAGTTTCCAAATCAGAGTAAGTCTAAGATATTTCCAATGCTGTACAAGTAAAATTTACTTAATATAATGCATTTTGTGCATCATTCCCACTAAGGTACACATTTCTGTATGCATTGTTTGACTTGATAACTTCACAGAAAAATTCAGAGAACTGTGAACACTGAAGTGTAACTGCATTTATTTCACATATTGATTTCAGAAATGCAAAGAACTTAGGTTAATATTAAAATGTGAGCTGAACAAACTTCTGTACCATCCCAATGCAAAAAGGAATAAACAGGACAAATAATTGTTGACAATGAGCATTACCTGGAGAGTCATTTAGACTGAAGGCAATTCGTATCGCTTTATCAGCAGCTATCCTTGCTGTGGTGATCATGTGGGCACCTGGGCCTATGCGTTTACTTGTGTCTTCCAGCTGCAAAATACACATATTTTATAGATTGTTAGAAACTTATGAAATATGAATGAATGTTTTTGACATTACATTTTTATACAACCCTCTGTCATTTTCAGGAATGAGTCTGAGTATAATAATTTACATATGCATTCCTTACTACAATCTTTCAGAGGTAAATATTCTCAACTAATCTGCATTTTTAATTGAAAACTCTGTGTCAGTAATGTCTCTCCCCAAATTCAACGGTCCCCAAATGTTTGCAACTTCCAGAACCCCTATCAATGAGGCCAATGCTAGTGGACTGTGAGAGTTGTAGTCAAAAGCAAATGGAGGGCCAAAAGTGCTAGGAAAATCATTTCCAGGCATTATATTACTATCCTATACATACCCAAACACATACAAGTTCCATTAAGTTCAGTGGGATTTGAACATTGCTAAATATACATTTATTTAGTCCTAGTTAATTAATTAAATTGTTGGTTCAATAGAATAGACACAGCTAAGAAATGTTGATAAGGTTGCTTTGATTATTATGTTTATCTTGAATAAGTGCAGAATTGAAGTGAAAGTAACTGGATGCTGGTTTTCAGTGTCCATACTGAAACATCAGTATGGAAACATACAAAACCTATGGGAATCACAAAGTATTGTTTGTGCAAGATTCTACAGTGTAGATGCACCATTGGTCTGGTTCATGTGTAGACTTGTTGGCTTGTGCATATCATTTATGCACACCACCTCAGTGTCACATATAAAGTAAACTCACTACAAACATACTGAAGTCAGATATTACAGTTTATTTGAAAACATTTTTCATTAAGTTGATATATTGGGGCTGACTAATCTCTGCACAAAGAAGCAGCACACAAATGCAATTGAATAATTTGTTGGAAGTGGATGAATGAAAGTGCAGGTACCAGTCCTGTGGATACAGGGTTCTTGTCCTGTCATTGACCCACACTGTACGCAGCATGACATTTGGCTGGTCATAGAGCCAGCCAGTTCATCAGCATGTGCGAGGCTGCTGCAGCTGCCTCACATGTTGGCTGGCCTGAATTAGTAAATCCTGCTTTCCACAGAAGGGTCTTTCTTACAGGGTGCCTCCCTCCCTGCCTGCTGTGAATCCACTACAAACCTTACATCCCTACCTCTCCCTGGTCATTTTGTCTTGTGGTGGCAGCAGTACTGCCTGCCTGGTTTTGTGTAAAGCCATTGTGGCTACAAAAAGCATCTGCCACTGCTTTACAGAAATTCATGTGGGCCTCACTGGTTCTTTGTAAAGCATCACATCTTAAGCAAGCAGAGAAGAAAAAGCAAGACTGCTTCTAGGGTCTCAAGATGCAGTGAAGCAAGGTTTGAGATATGGCGGTGAGATATACAAAAGTGGGCAGGAAGGGAAGTACGATATAAATTCCCTTATCCACTGAGATATGTTCCCAGACTTCAAGTGGATATACCGAACTGCAGATAATAGTGAAATATTATTGAAATGAAGGACATCCAGCGAAGAAGAACCAGGGTCGGCCCTAGGTAATTTTCAAGTGTAAGCGAACAGAATTTTGGCGCATTCCCCCCCCCCCCCCAAACCAATCATTGAAAAATAAAAGCGTTGCATAAGTGAAAATGTTGGATAATAAGGAGGGATTAAGGAAAAGCCTATTAAACATCAAATTACATTATGATTTTACAAATTAAGCACCAAAACATCATGTTTTACAACAAATCAACAGAAAAAGCAGTTCAATACATGGTAATGTTATGTAGGAATTACTATATTTGCGAATTTAGCACCAAACATTGAATTGGGATATAGGGCAGTGTGGACTCAGATAACTCAGTTCAAAGCAGATATTGTGGGTTATTCTGCTTTGATATTCTGGGTTATATGGCTGTGTGGAAGAGCAGTGAGGGTCCTTCCACATAGCCATATAACCCAGAATATCAAGGCAGATAATTAAAAGGCCACCGAAAGGGAATCTGCCCCTGGTATTAAAAAAAACTCTAAAATCAGGACAGTAAATAAAGAACAACACTCTGAAAACAGGGGAAATCCAGACAGGAAACAATCAGGGCCAGCTAACACCTCCCAACCAAGGATGCCCCCAGAGAGGAAGCAGCCAGGCTTTGAATCTGCATTAAATGCTAATCAAGCTGGCCAATTGCAACATTATCACTAGCTTCAAACAGACAAGAGCTTTTTCTCCCACCCTGGACTTTCCACAGCTATATAAACCCCACTTACCTAGCTTCCAACAGACCTCACAACCTCTGAGGATGCCTGCCATAGGTGTGGGTTAAGGCGGGCCTGGCCCCGGATGTGGGCCCGGCCCCGGAGGTGGCCAAAGGCCAAAGGCGGGCCCAGGCCCGAAGGCCTGAAGGCCTAAAGGTGGGCCCAGCGCCGAAGGTGGGCCCAGAGCCGAAGGCGAGCGGAGTGATCCTGAGAGGAGGAGGTGGGGGGTGCGCGCACGCGGGAGCAGCTCAACTGCACCCTTTAGAGGATGGCACCCCAGGCAACTGCCTAATTTGCCTCATGGTTGAACCGCCCCTGAGAAGAACATAAAGTAATGCTAAAGAACCTAGAAAACATTTAGAGAAGTCTACTTTGTGGGACATAAGCTAACCAAGGTAGAGGCACTTTTCCAATCTCAGCAGGTGAAACTGCTTAGGTCATCAGTGGGTAAAGGAGAGGGGGGAAAGTAGTGCATCATTTTGAAATCCCAGTTCCTCAATACTGCATTATCATTTATTGATAAAATTTCAGGAAAAAGATGGTTGTACTAGTGCCACGACTATTGATAGACAGTCATACAGAATCATAGAGTTGGAAGGGACCTCATGGGCCCTCCAGTTCAACCCCCTGCCAAGAAGTTGGAAAATCGCATTCAAAACACCCCCGACAGATGGCCATACAGTTTCTGCTTAAAAGCCTCCAAAGAGGGAGCCTCCACCACACCCCGGGGTAGAGAGTTCCACAGTGAGGAAGTTCTTCCTAATGTTTGAAGCCATTGTTCCGTGTCCTAGTCTGCAGGGCAGCAGAAAACAAGCTTGCTCCCTCCTCCCTATGACTTCCCCTCACATATTTATACACAGTGATCATGTCTCCTCTCAGCCTTCTCTTCTGCAGGCTAAACATGACAGCTCTTTAAGCTGCTCCTCATAGGGCTTGTTCTCCAGACCCTTGATCATTTTAGTTGCCCTCCTCTGGACGCTTTCCAGCTTGTCAACATCTTCCTTCAGCTGCGGTGCCCAGAATTGGACACAGTATTCCAGGTGTGGTCTGACCAAGGCGGAATAGAGGGGTAGCATGACTTCCCTGGATCTAGACACTATACTCCTATTTATGCAGGCCAAAATCCCATTGGCTTTTTTTGCCGCTGCATCACATTGTAGGCTCATGTTTAACTTGTTGTCCATGAGGTCTCCAAGATCATTTTCACACAAACTGCTGTCAAGTCAGGCCTCCCCCACTCTGTACCTTTGCATTTTATTTATTTCCGCCTAAGTGGAATGTCTTACATTTGTCCCTGTTGAACTTCATTTTGTTAGTTTCGACCCATCTCTCTAATCGTTTTGAATTCTGCTCCTGTCTTCTGGAGTATTGGCTATCCCTCCCAATTTGGTGTCATGTGCAAACATGATGATCATGCCTTCTAACCCTTCATCTAAGTCGTTAATAAAGATGTTGAACAGAACCGGGCCCAGGACAGAACCCTGCGGCACTCCACTCATGACTTCTTTCCAAGGTGAAGACGACGCATTGGTGAGCACCCTTTGGGTTCGTTCGCTTAGCCAATTACAGATCCACCTAACCGTAGTTTTGTTTAGCCCACATTTGACTAGCTTGTTTGCCAGAAGGTTATGGGGGACCTTGTCAAAGGCCTTACTGAAATCCAGATACGCTACATCCACGGCATTCCCTGCATCTACCCAGCTCTTAACTCTTATTGAAAAAAGAGATTAGATTACTCTGGCATGATGTGTTTTTGATAAATCCATGTTGACTATTAGCAATTACCGCATTTCTTTCTAAGTGTTTGCAGACCACTTCCTTAATAATCTTTTCCAGAATCTTGACTAGTAGTGAAGTGAGGCTGACTGGACGGTAATTGTTTGGGTTGTCCTTTTTTCCCTTCTTGAAGATAGGGACCACATTTGCCCTCCTCCAATCTGCTGGGACTTCTGGTCTCCAAGAATTCTCAAAGATGATTGACATTATATTGCAGATGCTCCTCAATATAATGGTCAATCAACATGTTTTCACAGAATTTCACAAGGGGTCCATTCTACCAATAGTTCTCCTTCATTTCTTCACCACTTCTTCAGCCATTTCTCCCCAGAAGTCTTATTAAGCAGCAAAAGGCGAACAGCCACTTGGTATAGCTTGAATGCAGCTCTAGAAGTCACCTATTTGGAAATACCCATAGACTTGTATTGTAAGTATTGCTCAACGGAGTTGGATGATACAGTTGTATACTTGATGTCATGGATCTGACCTGACTTCTCAATAAAGATGCCAATCATTGGAATGCAATTGTGTTTGTTTGCCAAGTCTAGACCTTGACTGAGAGAACAATTGTAATTTCAGGCAATCCACCGGAGTCAGAAAAATCATTCCCAAAATGAAGCATACAATTGTGACCCAATGACAAGCAACACTATACTTGGAAAAGTTTCCTTTCTTTCATTTTGCCATTAAAATTACTAGAGCTTTCTGCAGGTCTGGATCCAGAACCCCTATGGGCTTTATGTCCATCTTTCTTTTTTTAAAGGACCTGGCTTGAGAGAACAAGGTTACATTAAGCTCCTCACAACAGCACACATTAACTTTCCCCCAAACATTCTTTAACAGCTGAACTTGTACTAATAGGTATGAATCTGGCCAGGATTTCAAATTTATATTCTAATGTACCTTGTTCTCTCAGCATTTCTCTAACAAGTGTCTCCTATGAAACCCAATCCTGGCTGTGAATGCATTAAAACATGCTTTGGCAAGGAGTGTTGTCATTCATTTCAGGATGATACACGAATGCAATCTGCAAGCTCCAGGAAAGTAACACATTGAACACTTTGTGAGCAATCTCAAAATAATCCATGCAAACTATATAAATGCAATTCTTTCTATGAATGAACTGAACTTTCTGCTTCAGCCAGCTCAAATCCTGAGCAATTAAAACTTTGGGTTTTTTTACATCATTACAATAATGTCCCATTTCTTTCCTGTCTTGGAAAATGTGAAACAAATATTCATCAATACTAGCTGAATGCGCACACAAAATATTGATTTTGAAGGAATCTTGTTAAATTCTTCTACAGGTTGACCCACAACTTGCTTAAACTAACATATAAAAATTTGGGGATTCAGTTACGTTTCTTTTAGTCCATTCTTGAATCCAAACTCTTCAATTTAATTTTCGGCCTGTTAAGTTGAATATAAGAAGAAAAATACTTCTTAAAATCCTCTGAAGATGTTAGCCACAGATACAGGCAAAACATCAGGAGAAAATGCTGCTAGAAAATACAGCCCAGAAACCACACAACATCCCACTTCTTAAAATCCTCTTGGATTTTAAAAGCCCTTGGGATAAATATACTCTGAATATTACGGTAAGTCTGCTTTGTTCTTGTTTTTTGAAAAATTTTATATATCAAAACCCAAACTCAATTTCATTTCAGTTGTGCTGAATCCAATGTCACTATTCCACCAAACAGAAAAAGGTGTCTTAACAAGTGATCTAAATGATAAAACTATAGAAATCTAAAATGCACTTTTAGCAGAGTTTTTATTTCCAGATAATGACTCTATTCATGTACAGTTTTCTTTAAAATATTGCTTTCTGTGAAATAGCCACTTTTCTTATATGTACACAAAACACAGATTTAGTTTTCTCCATTTAAAATATGTGTCCACAGAATCCTAAAAACTTTCATAAACAGAAAGCTGCACCAGACAAAACAAACATTCAGATCACACCATTTTATTCTTTATCATTCAAAGAGACAATTTCCCCCAAGTATCTTGCTTTGCCTTTTGATTAAAGCTGGTCGCTTGGACTTTAATAAGATGTGTGAAATGTTTTCCCCCTCAAACATCGCTTCCAACAGATTGGCTGCGAAACAGGCTGTTCTTGCCTTATATATAAAAAAAATCTGCAAGAGAACTCAAGTTAAGTGTGGTTACAACTCAATCAGTTAGTTCAGTTTTCACACCTGTTGCCTTACCTCACTTAGTAGTGTCTGCACTTGTATAATCCAGGGCCAGCCACTGCCTTGGCTTGTTCTTGCCTTTATGGAGTACAGATTCAATAAAAGAAAAGGCTGCACCTGCTACATAGCAGCAAGCTGACAAGGTCTGAGAAGTTGAAACAGCTGTCGGGGCAGCATGCTGCTACCTGCACTTCCCATAGGCTTTTCAGTCTCTCGGGACCACCCTTTTCCATTTTCCTTTACAATTCCACCATCCCCATCCCGTCCCGTCACATCCCTTCCTTTCCAACAATGAGGGATTATGGTATTGTCATGCTTTGTGGGGCAAAAACCCATCCATCAGGGGTGTTATTAAAGCAGCAAACTGACAAGAGTCCAAGATTTTTAATTTATTAGTCCTGCCAAACCTAAAATACAAACAGACTTACTTCATAGGACTGGAATGTTTCAAGCATGACCCAATCGGTGTCTGTGTCTATTCCAGCGAGTTGGAAAAGATAGCCTGACTCCAGTCAGCAAAAATGTCTGCAGCTCCAATCAGCTTGGGGTGACATTGCCAACTCGAACTGGCTGCAAGCAAACGAAATAATAGCTGCTGCTGCTATCACAGCTAAGAAATAGGTGTACTGCTTTTTGTCCAGGCTTGGTAAATTTATACCATCCAAGAAATGAGATGAAAATCCTACAACTTTAAAAGAGACCACTATTCTTAAATTACTGTATATCAAAAATCTACAAATATTTACTTTCCTGATTGTATATTTATATGAAAAATGGGATGACAGAGCTCATGTAGAAAAGAAACAATACACTTTCTTAAAATGTTGAAATTTGAAACAGATCTATTTGTATATCTTCTAGAAGAAATTTTGTAAATAAAAGCATGCTTATTAGCGGCATCATCATGCAATTTTAAAAAATGATGGCGTGTTTTGACCTAATGCTATATATATTCAAATATATATATTATACCAAATATATATATATCAAATATATTATATTATATTATATTAGAAATTGATATGAGCACCAACCCCCAAAGTCGGTCACGACTGGACTTAACGTCAGGGGAAAATCTTTACCTTTTTATATATTATACCTATTTTTATTAATCATACATCACAGCATAAAAGAGAACACACTTTATTCCAAAAATCACCTTTGAATGACATTTAATGTTTCTGCCCAATACGTTTGCCACATATATTTGAATAATGCTTGCTTCCTTTCAACAATAACCAAATATTCAAAATGAGTTCCATTTGTGGGAGAAAAGTGGGATAGAAGTATAATAATAATAATAATAATAATAATAATAATAATAATAATAATAATAATAATAAACAAGTTAATTCATAATTGGTTCAGTTATATCTCAAACATTGGATCACCTTTTATAAGTTAAACAATTTTAAACTAAGATGGAAAAGCTTCTTACTATTAATTAAAAAAAACTTTCCATATTTATTGATAGAGTGCTGTTTTACTATCCGATCTTTCCCGAGGGGCATGGTAGGAATTTTTGGGAGAAAATTAACCAGCTCATTTTCTGTTGGAGGTAATGAAACTGAAGAATTATGGTGGAGGTTGTTGGAAAATGAAAAATACAGCTATCGTTGCATGTGGAAATGTGTGTCTACAGCAGGCAAGAGAGATGGAAAATGCTAATTTCAAGAGTCCTCCAGAATGTTACTTCTCTGCATGATCTATTGATTCATGTGAACTTCTTTGTGTGATCTATTGATTTCATGGGATGTCAAGAAGCTAGAATGTGTCCAGAGAAGGGCAACTAAAATGATCAAGGGTCTGAAGAACAAGCCCTATGAAGAGCGGCTTAAAGAGCTGGGCATGTTTAGCCGACAGAATAGAAGACTGAGTGGAGACATGATCACTGTGGATAAATATGTGAGGGGAAGTCATAGTGTGGAGGGAGCAAACTTGTTTTCTGCTGCCCTGGAGACTAGGACACAGAACAATGGCTTCAGACTTCAGGAAAATAGATTCCACCTGAACATTAGGAAGAACTTCCTCACTGTGAGAGCTGTTCGGCAGTGGAACTCTCTGCCCTGGACTGTGGTGGAGGCTTTTACACAGAGGCTGAATGGTCATCTGTCAAGGGTGCTTTGAATGCAATTTTCCTGTTTCTTGGCAGGGGGGTGGTCTGGATGGCCCACAAGGTCTCTTCCAGTTCTATGATTCTATGTGAATAGACAAATATTCTCAGATATAATTTCATTTCCTCCCACCCCATCTTGCGACCAAAGCCCATTCTTATCTGACATGTGATTTCCTTTATAATTGCTTTGTATTCTCTTGAAATGGACTTATGCTGTTTTATAGTTTGTGCTTGCTTACAAGGCCAACATATGCCATCAGGCAAAAAATGTTAGTACTGAAAAAAAAAAAAACACCAGTCCTGCAAATAAGCTAGAATAATTTAAGACTTGTATACAATATTCAGATTTCATCATTGTCAAAAAAATCTATTCAAGGAGAAACTTTGTACACCACAATTCAGCTGAAATAATAATAATAATAATAATAATAATAATAATAATAATAATAATAATAATACTTTATTTATACCCCGCCACCATCTCCCCAATGGGGACTCGGGGCGGCTTACATGGGGCCATGCCCGGGAAAAGTACAATATAACAAAATATAAAAACAACATATAATACAATTACAACAATACAATAAAGGATCATATACAGTACAACACAAAATCCAAAAAGCAATATAACAGGGCGGGCCGCATGAATACTCAGTTAAAACTCGGGGTGAGAAAAGGATAAGAATAATGGCTGGGTTTAGTAATTTTCCAAGCAATTGACTGGCAGAGCACAGCTGCCAAGTTACTGTGTACATGGGGATACATATTTTCATGGTGAAAATATAGCTGCATTTTATGTTCCTTCTATATTTTCCCCTAACTGTATGTCTGAAAGCATTACACAAGGCTTTTAACATATCCAAAAGGCAACTTTAACAGTTTTAACTGACCTCCTCTCCATGACAACCTGAATCTATATTCAGAGGTTATTAACTGCTGAGGATAGCAAAGCACCCATTTGGCCACAGAGACAACACATACCTAGAGGACTTGGGACAGATTTAAATGTAAGGTCCAGGACTTTACACAATAAATGGTCATCCAGAAATACCACTTTGTTTATGACATGAGTGACAGTCAACATAGGAACAGAATGACTGTATCAGATCAGTGAGCCATATACTACAGGGGAAGGTGAAAAGCACACGGCAATGCTGGGTATGTCATGCTCTATTATCCATGTTGCTGCATTTATCACCATGGACAACTCAAGCTGTTCTAGAGCAGAAGTGGATGAAGTGTGATTTTCTAAATATTGTTGGATATCAACTCCCACCATCTCTAGCCAGCATAGGGAATGCCTGCTCTGATCTATCATATTTATGAATGAATGGATTTATATGCCTATATCGAAGATATTTAAAACAATTCAATATTTTAAAGAACTAAAACTATTTTAAATACTGTAGTTTTGAACAATGTATACACTATAGTATGAAGTGTATCAAGGCACTATGACCTAGTCCCTAGTATCCAAAAGATTTTGTGAAAAGCTGATTTAATGCATCTGGTTGGACGGCTCTTGAGAAAAAAAAGGTGCTGAATTACATGCAACCACACTCACTGTGGTCTGATCAGTCATCTGAAGTCCACCTTTGATTGTTTTAATCTGACCTTATTCATCTAGACTTCCTGATTTATTTGCAGCTAATCTATTTTGAAGCAAGGGTGTGGACAAAGTGCCAGAAGAAGGTTCTCATTCTCCCAAAGAGGCACAACTTTTCAAGGATTTATCTTGTATAAAAAACAGACCTTGTATGGCTTATGTTTATTTTTCAGCATGGTTAATTGATTTTGCAGAAGGCGTAGTGGGCAGCAAATAGCCCATGAACTCGCTGTCCTCATACTGCAGGATGTGTAGGGGATATATTCAGCCCCATGACCTCTGTGTAGTCAAGTACCACTGGGCACTGAAGTTCATAGATCCTGCCTAAGGAGTAGTGGGTCATAACGTCATCTACTTTTTGTGGGAACAGGTGATGGGAGCTCATGCCATTGATTCAGTGTATCAGTTCTGGAATTCCACCTGTTTCCGTTTGGAATTGTCACATATACAACAGTGGGTGTGTATGCACTGTACAATCTGCACTGATTGGTACTATTTTGGGCCACAGCTTACAACACTTTCCCATCAAGGAACAAAAGGCATGAGATTAGATTCCCCATCCCTTGCAGTTAGTCAGTTTCCTTTCTTTGCTCTTCCGCCCTGTTCCTTACTGTCTAGTGCATTTCTCAAAGCCACAACCACCACTTGACATGGAGTTACACATTCCTATGAGGACAGCAGGGGAAGCAATGGACAGAAACAATGTACCAAATGAAACTGCTAACCAGCATCCTATATTGTTCATGTGAAAATGATGATATACTTTATTGGATAAAAAGGCATTTTATTATCAGACTTAAGGTAGATCTACACTGACCCACTATCCCAAGGCCAGTTCAGCATGGTGTACACTGGAGCTGCCATGGAATGGGCCAAACAGCCCCCCTCCGCCCGGCTGCTGTGGAAGCAGGAGGGACTTTGCAGTGGTGCTGAATGCATTTCAGTGCTGCTGAATAGCCATTCTATTTTCAGTTCCCATTCTCTGTGTTGCAGTGGTCTCCAGACGTGATGTCAGTGAGGTGATGAGTCAATAAGGGATGGGGTAATTGCCTCTCCTCTCTCCCTTTCTTCACTGATTGTCCCATCACCCTGGCTGATGTCACTGCAGGTGATGGCTGGTTGCTAGGACCTATGTCAGAACATGAGAATGGGAAGGAACAATAAGCTCCATCCCATGTCCCTGGACAGAATTCAGAGTATCTCTGGTGAACTTTGGTTAACATGGGGCAAGGCCGTGTTAAGATGGCCTTGTCCCAGATTACCCCAGATCAGTTCTGTATGGTGTTTGGTTAGTGTAGTTGTGTCCTTAGAGAGTTAGCATGGTGTCATACTTTGACTGTTGAACTAGAGGTTTGGAAGACCAGAAGTCAAATTCTTGCTTAAAGATTGAAATCAACTGGGTGACCTTGGGCAAGTTATACACTCTGAGCCTTAGAGGAAAGCAAAAGTAACCTTCCTTTGAATAAATATTTCCAAGAAAATCCCATGATAGGTTCACCTTAAGTCAAAAATGATTTGAGGGTACAAACAACAGCAATGTTTGATTTAAGGTATTTCTTTTAATTATTCAGTAATGTAATGAAACTAAACATATTACATAGCTAACACAAGTACATTTACATGTCAAAAAGTAGTAAACTTATCTTAGCTGAAAGAGATAGTAGAAACGAGGGGTAATTTTGAAAGATTAGAGAGGTATATTATAGGAAGGTTTTTGAAAGGTAATAGGAATGAGTTGGCAGGAAACATCGAGGGAAAACGAACTCTTTTTCCTATGTGATCTACTGGGAAAATCGTTCAGTACTGTTTTACAACAGTTGGAGACACTGAACAAGAAAATTGACCATCTTTTCAAAGGAATTTCCCTAATGGTGAAGAATCCTTCTCCTATAGACATTATACAAACTGTACCAACCAGCTTTATTAATATTAATGAGGAATTAAATGCTCTGGAAAGCCAGGGAAGAAAAAAGCTAGAGGAGCAGAAGGAAGGCAATAGGTCAGGCTTGGAAGGGGCCAGGGATGGGGTGGAGTCTTTATCTGGGGAAGAGAGTCAGAGTCAGGGGAGGGACGGCCGGAAGGAAACTAATAGAGTCTCTCAGAGGACAAACAACACGCTGTCCCCAGAACTGTTTGGACACTCCCTGGACACTTACTGCAATTCCCAACATCTGTTGCGAACTAATAAGGTGGCAGTGGAAGTGCAAGACTCACTATTGAACAGAGGAAGATGGACATCTAAGCGAGCGGTCCGGACATCTCTCTCACAAATTCTATCTTTAAGCTGGTCGAAAGTGAAGATCAAGACTATCGACTGGCTTCGTAGAGACTATCAGTCCTGGAACCGCTCCATTTGTCTTCTCATTGGATTGGAAGACAGAACACTGATGGAGGAATTGTTTTTGTATAGGCCCAAACTTCAACAGTGGGGCATTACTCTCAGGAGGGTACTAGTAGACCCATTGATTCGCCCCCTGGACATCAGGCGGAATCTTGGTAGACAAGATCCCCCAGGTTTAGGCCATGTCTATGTTACCTCTCAGTCCCGTTCTCAGACATCATTAGTGCCTAGCCCCCTTCCCACGCTAGATGATGATCTGTTAGATGACTCCTTTCCTCCTACACCAGCGGAGATAGGCCCCTCCTTTAAACAACCAAGTATTGCTGGTGATTTTCTATCTCAGGACAGCTGACTATCCCCTTCAATGGGCAACCTCAATCAGTCATCTCTCCAGGGGGGAGAGGGTTTCCACGGGCAGGGTCTCATTGAGGTGGTTTGGGGGAGAAGGAAGAACGGTCACTTTCGACCCAGGGAGAAGCGCAACAGAGTTTTTGCGACCCTGGAGAGGAATAGGTGTGGTAGTCTTCAGGACAGACCTCCCAGCCTTAAGGTCCTGCTTTTGAACGCCAGATCCGTCAACGGTAAAACAGCTGTTATCCAGGATTTGATCCTGGATGAGGGGGCGGATCTGGCATGCATCACCGAGACGTGGTTGGACGAGCAGGGTGGTGTGAATCTCACTCAGCTGTGCCCACCAGGTTTCGGGGTGCATCAGCAGGCCAGGGCTGGGGGGCGGGGAGGAGGAGTCGCGGTGATTGCTCGGCAGTCCATCGCCCTGATCAGATGCGCCGTTCCGCAGTCTTCGAGGTTTGAGTGTGTCTTCCTGAAGGTGGGAGCCCGAGACAGCTTGGGGATTCTGCTGGTGTACCGTCCACCCCGCGACCCAGCAGTCTCTCTGTCCGAGCTAGCAGAAGTGGTCTCCAATTCGGCCCTGGTCTCCCAACAACTCATAGTTTTGGGGGACTTTAATATTCATGCCGAGACCTCTTTGACAGGTGCAGCTCAGGATTTCATGGTTGCCATGACGACCATGGGGCTGACTCAAGTTATATCTGGGCCCACACATCAGGCGGGACACACGCTGGACCTCGTCTTCATTGTGGACGGTGGGACAGTCAGAGTGGAAGAGCAAAATATTCTTCCATTGTCATGGTCTGACCATCATCTGATCTGTTTGAGTTTCGCCGTGTCTTCTAACCTCCGCAGGGGTGGTGGACCCATTAAGATGGTCCGCCCCAGGAGGCTGATGGATCCGGATGGACTCCTGAGGTCTCTTGGGGATCTTCCTGTTCTGGAGACTGGCGATCCTGTCGATGTCCTGGCTGATCGCTATAATAGTGAGCTGACAAGGGCACTTGACACGATCGCTCCCGAACGTCCTCTTTCGCTGCGTAGAGTCATGTCGACTCCTTGGTTCACTGAGGAGCTGGCTGTGATGAAGCGTGCGAGGAGGGGACTAGAGTGCATCTGGAGGAAATCTCGGGATGTGTCTGACCAAGCACGGGCTAAAGCCGCTATTAAGGCTTACTCCGTGGCTCTGCGAGCAGCCAGGAAAGCTTTCACGACTGCCCGCATAGCGTCTGCGGCCAACAGGCCATCGGAGTTGTTCCGAGTTGTTGGGGAGCTCCTGCGGCCTCCTGAGACCCAGGGGCTTCCTGATGACTTGGCAACTAGGTGCAGCGATTTTGCGCACCACTTTGCAGGCAAAGTTGCTCAGATACGCCATGAGTTGGACTCCAGCTTAATTGTAGTTCCAGCGGAGGTAACCGAGGCACCTGTCTGTCCGATTTTGTGGGATTCTTTCCGGCTTGTTCTTCCGGATGACGTGGAGGGGATTCTTGGGTCTGTGAGGGCGACCACTTGTGCTCTGGATCCTTGTCCCTCTTGGCTGGTTAAGCAGGCCAAAGAGGGGTTGTTGGATTGGTTTGTGGCTATAATAAATGCCTCCCTGGGTCAGGGGTCATTTCCATCTTGTTTTAAGCAAGCGGTGGTAAAACCGTTACTAAAAAAGACCTCGCTAGACCCATCTGTATGTAACAACTACAGACCAATTTCCAACCTCCCGTTTTTGGGCAAGGTTCTGGAGCGGGTGGTGGCCACGCAGCTCCAGGAGTTCCTCGATGACACTGATTTTCTGGACCGCTCGCAGTCTGGCTTCAGGCCTGGGCACAGCACTGAGACGGCTTTGGTCGCCTTGGTGGATGACCTCCGCAGGGAACTGGACAGGGGGAGTGTGACCCTGCTGGTTCTCCTGGACATCTCTGCGGCTTTCGATACCATCGACCATGGTATCCTTCTGGGGAGGCTCTCCGGGATGGGACTCGGTGGCACTGTTTTGCAGTGGCTCCAGTCCTTCCTGGAGGGCCGTTCCCAGATGGTGAAGCTGGGGGACACCTGCTCGGACCCCTGGCCTTTGACCTGTGGGGTCCCGCAAGGGTCTATTTTATCCCCCATGCTTTTTAACATCTACATGAAACCGCTGGGAGAGGTCATCCGGAGTTTTGGAGGGTGTTGCCATCTCTACGCAGATGACACACAAATCCACTACTCGTTCCCACCTGACTCCAAGGAAGCCCCTCGGGTGCTGATCCAGTGCCTGGCCGCTGTGGCGGACTGGATGAGGAGGAACAAGCTGAGGATCAATCCTGAGAAGACAGAGGCCCTCCTGGTCAGTCGCTCGTCGGATCGGGGTATTGGGTGGCAACCTGTGCTGGACGGGGTTGCACTCCCCCTGAAATCACAGGTCCGCAGTTTGGGGATCCTCCTGGATTCAGCGCTGACGCTTGAAGCGCAGGTGTCGGCGGTGGCCGGGAGGGCTTTTGCACAACTCAAACTTGTGCGCCAACTGCGACCATACCTCGTGAAGTCTGACTTGACCACGGTGGTGCATGCATTAGTTACCTCTAGACTGGACTACTGTAATGCGCTCTACGTGGGGCTTCCCTTGAAGACGGCCCGGAAGTTACAGCTGGTCCAACGTTCGGCCGCCAGACTAATAACGGGGGCGAGTTACAGGGAGAGATCTACTCCCCTGTTTAAGGAGCTCCACTGGCTGCCGTTCATCTTCCGGTCCCAATTCAAGGTGCAGACCATCATTTATAAAGCCCTAAACGGTTTGGGACCCGCCTACCTTCGTGACCGTATCTCCTATCATAAACCTGCCCGACCTCTCCGATCATCGGGGGAGGCCCTCCTGTCGCCACTACCTATATCTCAGGCTCGCCTTGTAGGAACAAGGGAGAGGGCCTTCTCTGCGGTGGCCCCTCGCTTGTGGAACTCGCTGCCCATTGAAATCAGGCAAGCCCCCACCCTTTTAGCCTTCAGGAAAGATTTAAAAACATGGCTCTTCCGGTGTGCTTTCGGAGAGTAAATGTTCTATGCTACTCCCCCCCGATATTTATCCTCTAGACTGGTTCACTATCTGATGTCCCGTCCCTCGAGGTTTTATTCTGATCCCTTTCTCACCCAGAGTTTTAATTTTTAATCTAGTTTTTAAATGTAGTATTCATGCGGCCCACTCGTGTTATATTGCTGTTTTGATCTTATGTTGTACTGTTTATTTTATGTAATGTATTATTTAATTGTATTATGTTATGGTTTATTGTATTGTCTTGGGCATGGCCCCATGTAAGCCGCCCCGAGTCCCCGTTGGGGAGATGGTGGCGGGGTATAAATAAAGTTTTATTATTATTATTATTATTATTTTAGTATGTAACAGTCGTAAGGTAACCTAATTATAGTAAAAAAAGGATTACTGTAATTGGGAAATTCGCAATTTTGTAAAGAACAACTTCCAAGCTCTGTTTGAGGGTAGTAGGGTGGTAACATGGCACACACAGCCCTGTCTTCTATCACCACATTGTTGTTTAACCCCTATTATCTACTGCCTGACAACCCACCCACAGTACAGAATTATAGTAGTTTGACATGACTTTAACTGCCTTGGCTCCATCCTATGGAATCCTAGCATTTGTAGTTTGTTGTGGAATTTGATCTATCTGTCAGAGAAGGGTAAATATGTCACAAAACTACAAATCCCAGAATAGAATAGCATTGAGCAATGGCAATTAATGTAGTGTCAAAATGCTGTAGTGTGAATACAGCCTGAGATAGTTTCCCATTTTCATTCTGACTATATTATTCATTAATAGTACCTTGTGATCAGAGCTTTGAAACAATACTTTTAGGGACTACACCTCTCCAAATCCTCAGCCAGCATGATTTGGAGATTCTGAGACTTGCATTAAAAGGAGAGCAATGTTTCCGAGCTCCGATTTTCAGTTTAGGGGGAATCCTTGAATGTATTGTAGAAAGCTTTCCTGGCCGGAATCACTGGAGTGTTGTGTGGCTGTGTTCTAGCAGCATCCTTTAATGTATTTTAATATAGTCACAGTTGTGGGGGATGGACTGTGTTCATCTATCAGTATTGCAAACATTTAAATAGAAAAGCACATGATGTTCTCTGCAGTTCCTCATCTGGATGTTTAACATGAGCTACATACTTCCTTATAAACAGCTTTCCATCAGGGTCCTTCCTCAGTACTATGAGAAGGGCAGAATGCTGATAATTGCCTTTGTTTTGCCTTTCGAAATAAGGGCACCAGTACTGTGTCCTGTTTCCTGCCAAAATGATCCAGTCATCCAACGCTTGGTACCCAAGCAATTTTTTAAAAAGTCAGGGATCATATTATGAAATGTAAGCTCATCTTCAAGGATGACATACAACCTATCATGTTTTGGTCATAATCCATTCTGAAGTTATCATCTCCTAAATTAGAAACATTACAACATATTGACACTGGGACTTAAGCAAGCTTGTAATTTTATTCATTTATTAATTTAGCCTGAAGGATTCGATGTCTTGCATATGTACATAAAGGCTAGAATCTTCTCACTAACAGAACACCTGTCCCCTTCTATTTTTTCACTGCATTACTTTCACCTCATTAGAGTCTCTTCGCAGGAATATCATCTGGGTAGTGTATGACTTCACTGAAGCTGAAATGGTGTCTGCGGGTTTTAGTCAGCCTATAAAAATAACTTTTTAGAAGTAGTCTGACACATGGATGATAACGTTTCAAGGAAACAGGAGAAAACACTCGCCCAGAGCCTGGAGAAATAACTTCTTGGACTACAAGTCCTAGAACTCTTCAGGCCAGTGTGGCTAGCTGGCTGGGGAAGTCTGGGATCTGTTCTCAAATTTAGTTTTTCCGGATTGTATTATTCATAGTCATACACATTAAAAAAGAGTATGTACTCAAGAGTCTGATAGATGTTTATGTGGAAGTGCCTCCTATAAGCACTATTCACATGTACATTTTGTATGCATATGAAGCAATGGAATGGGCCAAGGGGCAAGTCCTCATGTGGAACATCATTTCACACATGCACAAGACTACAAAAATGGACAGGGTCTGTCCTACTATTAGGCAGAGTAAGACATCTATCTTAGGGTGCATCTACACTATAGAATAATGCGGTTTGGCACCTTTTTAACTGCCATGGCTCGATGTTATGGAATCAAGGGAGCCATAGTTTTACAAGGCCTTTTGACTTCTCTGATAAATAGTGCTGGCATCTCACCAAACTACCTACAAATACCATGATTCCATAGCATTGAGTCATGCCAATTAAAGTGGTGTCAAATTGGATTAATTCTAAGGATAGATGCATTCTTAGGTAACAAACACTGCATTACACAGAAGGGCAAAAATTCTTAGTTACTTCCTTTGTTGCAATTGCACTTTATTGCCAGACAAGGAGAAAAGTGCTTTGTGGGATTTTCTACCTTGTGTGCCTTGGCTGTTTTGGGGTACTTTGCGTCTTGACTAGGTGACTGGGGAATGCCATTTACTGGTCTGCCTCAGACACCAAAAATGTTGGACTGGCCTCAGAAATCTATAAGTCACTGGCAGGAATGGTAATTCAGACTGTTATAGGGAATAATGTTGAGGCCTTCATTGAAGATCCTTAACATCTAAATGGTGGCACATGAGGCATATGTGTTTCTGTGTGTGTGTGTGTGTGTGTGTGTGTGTGTAATGTGCACCACCATTCCTCAATCTTAAGCCAAACACTATTTTCTGCACATGGAGAATCTTTATGAGAGAGTGGGGCTATAAAGCTCCTCCTCTACACATACTTTATTCCTATTCCAAATGCCTGAACAAGGTGAAGGTGCATCTAAATAATCCAATTTATGTGTAAAATAATAATCTTCATACAGTGAGATCCTAACAATGTAGTATCATATTTTAGATTGCAGTTGAGCGGACAGAATCCCACACAAAGGGTGCATCTACACTATGTAATTAATGTAGTTTGACACCAAATCAACTGCCATAGCTGAATGCTATGGAATCAAGAAAGAGTTTGGTGAGGTACCAACACTCTGTGGCAGAGAAGGCTAAAGACCTTGTACAACTACAGCTCCCATGATTCCATAGCATTGAACCATGGCAGTTTAGTGGTGTCAAATGGCATTAATTCTATAGTGTACATACCCCAAATTACATTTGGCTTAAACACATTAACATGATATAATTTTTTAAAAGCGTCACATAAAAGGATATATAAACAAATTGTATCTGTTCTGCATAGGTCATAACAGCCATATTTCATTGTTGCCATGTCTATTTGTGTTGTACTTCTCTATGGTATAAGCACATTCAAAGTCGCTTATAGCTGTATTTGAGAAATTACAAAATGAAAACAAGATTTTCAAATTAATAGAACAATTATTGCAACTCACACCCTAAAGTCATACAAGCTAGATAGCCCACAGTGATATAAAAACTTGTATATTAAAATTTAAAAGTCCACTAAGGATTCATACTGTCAGGACCCAGGCTGCAGAGCACCAATAACCATGCGCAGAGACCAGAATCTATCTAATATCTTTATTAAAGGAATATATAAAGTCAATAAAAACAAGTGAAGAATATAGTTCAGAAGTAGACCTTTCAGGAAAGGTCAAATATAGTCCAGGAAAACAATGTCCAATATGTGATATTAGAATCCAAAGTTATAATCCAATAACCGAAACACACACTTTGCCAGGCAAAGTGTGGGAAAATGACAGGGTCCTTTAGTCCAATGAAGCTTGACAACAAGGCTGGAAGCAAACTAGATTCTTGGCAACAAGGCTTGATACGTGGCAACAAGAGACAAGAAACAAGGACAAGGTCCGTGGCGAGGTCCGTGGAAACAAGGAAAGCTGGATGCAAGAACGAGGTCCGTGAAACAAGGCTTAGAACTTGGTCCTGGAGGCAAGGGACTGGAGTAGCGTAGTCCACACACGATCTCACTCCACAAGGTGACGAATTGACTCCGCAAGGATTTCTTTGCGGGTAAACACCTATATAGGATCTTGTTTTCCCGCCAAGGAACACTTTCCCTGGGGAACAAGAAACGAAACCCATACTGTGTCCAGATGCATGACTCCTTAAGATTTCCCAAGGGAAACAGGCTTAATCAGCTAATTGTCTGGCAGCAATCCTGGCGCTTCTGCGAATCGCCTCCCTAGCGCCTCTATCTCGATTATAATAATCCCGGCGAGAAAAAGGGGGAGATTTCTGCTCAAGGCTTGTTTGGCTGACTTCTTGTGGGCAAACATCTTGCAGGTGCAAGGGCTCCAATTCAGGCTGAAACGGTGGGAAACCCAAGTTTTCCTCTTCATCTGCCACAATAGTACTAGGAACGGGACTACATGGCCCATGAGTCATCACACTATCCCCCTCCTCAAGGCCCCTCTCCAAAATGGGCCCTCTTCCCGAGGTGTGGGGCCGCGGCTTGGCAGGGTAGGCCTGATGGAAGCGGCGGACTAAATCGGGGGCATGGACTGTGGAAGCGTCTTCCCAAGAGCGTTCTTCGGGGCCAAAACCCACCCAGTCAATGAGATACTGAAGGCGGCGGCGGTGGAAGCGAGAATCCAAAATGTCCTGAACCTCGAATTCCTCCTCCCCATCCACCAAAACAGGAGTGGGTGCCGGCCGGTCTGCATCGGGGCGGACACCATCCGCCGGAAGGAGCAGGGAGCGATGAAACACTGGATGGATACGCATAGAGCGCGGAAGTTGGAGTTTGAAAGTCACGGGGTTAAGTTGCGCCACCACTGGGTAGGGACCAATGAAACGGGCATCTAGCTTCCGGCAGGGACGGTGGGAGGGCAAAAAGCGAGTGGACAGCAGAACCCGATCTCCTACCTTGATTTCGGGGCCCAGCTGGCGATGGCTGTCAGCGTGGCGTTTATAGTCCTCCTTGGCTTGGTCCAGTTGCTGGAGCAATAGTTGTTGCACCGCTGTGAGTTCCTGCAGCCAGTCCTCCGCTGCAGGGACTTCTGAGGTTTCAATGACAGGAGGAAAGAAACGTGGATGGAAGCCGTAGTTTGCAAAGAACGGGGTTTCCTTGGTTGAACACCGTTGTTGTAGGCAAACTCTGACAGAGGTAATAGGGAAGCCCAATTGTCCTGTTGATAGTTTACATAACAGCGAAGGTATTGTTCCAAAGTGGCATTGGTGCGCTCCGTTTGCCCATCTGTTTGGGGATGATGAGCTGAGGATAAACGAGAGTCTATGCCCAATAGTTTTTGTAGTGCCTTCCAGAATCGAGAGGTGAATTGAGATCCACGGTCAGTGACTAAACTCTTGGGCAATCCATGTAGTCGGAAAACATGCTGAAGGAATAAATCTGCAGTCTCTTTGGCCGTGGGAAGGCCATCACAAGGAATGAAGTGGGCCAACTTGGTGAAAAGGTCCACCACCACTATCCAAGGGAGGGTGGTAGGTCGGTGATAAAATCCGCAGAAATTATCTCCCATGGACGAGATGGAGTAGGAAGGGGATGCAGTAGCCCTGAGGGCTTCTCCCTTCTTGTCTTGGAACGCTGGCATACCGGGCAGGTATTGACGTATTTTTCTACATCCTTGCGGATCTTGGGCCACCAAAAATCTCGTAGGATCAAATGCATGGTTTTAAATAGTCCAAAATGCCCTGCTGGCTTGCAGTCATGACATAGGTGAAGTGCCTTTTCTCTGCCTGGTCCTGGAGGGATGTAGACATGGTTTCTGTAGCATAGTAACCCATCCTTAAGTGAGAAAGGGAAACGTAGTCCTTGGCATGGTTTTAAATAGTCCAAAATGCCCCGCTGGCTTGCAGTCATGACATAGGTGAAGTGCCTTTTCTCTGCCTGGTCCTGGAGGGATGTAGACATGGTTTCTGTAGCATAGTAACCCATCCTTAAGTGAGAAAGGGAAACGTAGTCCTTGGCGAATTTGGTCTTGAGCCCAGGCATTCACCTGTTGACTGGCTCTAATTTCTTGAGCACAAAGGGGTCCTGGAGTAGAGGGAGTTGGTTCAACTGCAGTGGATTTGGTGTTTCCCACTGTGAGCGTGGCAAAGTTCTCGGGCTGCAGCAATTGGGATTCGAAGGTCTCTCTGCGCCCTGCAGCATACTCTGGTTTCCGTGATAGAGCATCTGCTTGCTTGGTCTGAGCTGGGGTTACATAATGGATCTGGAAGTCAAAGCGCTCAAAAAATAAAGCCCAGCGCTGCTGCCTCTGATTTAACTTGCGGGCAGTTCTTAGGTGTTCCAAATTACGATGGTCAGTATGGACCTCAATGGGAAATTTGGCCCCTTCTAACCAATGTCTCCAATTTTCAAAGGCTGCCTTTATGGCCAAAAGTTCCTTCTCCCAAATAGTGTAATTTCTCTCTGGGGCTGTTAGTTGACGGGAATAAAAGGCACAAGGATGAAGATGTTCTCCCACTGGTTGCATGAGTACAGCCCCAATTGCCACATCGGAGGCGTCAGCCTGCACAACAAAAGGGGTTTTAGGATCAGGGTGCTGTAGAATTGGCTGGGACGTGAATAACTTCTTTAGTTGCTGGAACCCTTTCTCTGCTTGCTCCGTCCAGCGGAAAGGCTGTTTTCCACGGATGCAGCTGGTGATTGGGTCAGACCAGCGGGCAAAGTATGGAATGAACTTGCGGTAGTAGTTCGCGAACCCCAAGAAACGTTGCACCTCTTTCTTGTTGGTTGGCGCCCGCCATTCCAATACTGCTGAAACCTTTGCCGGGTCCATGGAGAGCCCTAGTGGCGAGACACGGTATCCCAGGAAATCTACCTCTTGTAGATCAAAAGCGCATTTTTCCAACTTGGCATATAGTCCATGATCCCGCAATCGTTGTAACACCATTCTGACGTGTTTCTCATGTTCTGATTGTGATCTAGAAAACACCAAAAAATCGTCCAGGTATATGATCAAGAACCGATCTAGATAATCCTGAAAAATATCATTGACAAAGTGCTGGAACGTTGCGGGAGCTCCGGATAAACCGAAATTCATGACTAGGGACTCGAATAATCCGAATTTAGTCTGGAAGGTGGTTTTCCACTCGTCCCCCTCCCTGATGCGAACTAGATTGTAAGCCCCCCGAAGATCCAGCTTGGTGTAAACCTTGGCCCCTCGAAGCCGGTCTAATAGGTCCGAGATCAAAGGCAGGGGGTAGCAGTTCCGCTTCGTGATATTGTTCAATGCTCTATAGTCCACAACCAAGCGTAGGTCCCCTGACTTCTTTTTCACAAACATCACTGGGGAAGCGGCTGGGGATTGAGAGGGTCTGATGAACCCCTTGCGAAGGTTTGACTCTATGAACTCCCTGAGAGCTTCTTGCTCTGGTTCAGTCAGGGAGTAGAGATGTCCTCGCGGGATCGGGGCCCCCTCCACCAGGTCAATGGCACAATCGTAGGGTCTATGCGGGGGTAGTTTCTCGGCTTCCTTTTCATTGAACACATCCCAAAAGTCTGAGTATTTCTTGGGCAAGGTGATGATGGGTTCAGCGTCTGTGGCATGACAGACCTTGGCTACAAGACAATGGTTTTGGCAATATTTAGAAGCAAACTGCAGTTCTCTGTTGGTCCAGGAGATGTTGGGGTCGTGGAGTGTCAGCCATGGAATTCCCAAAATCACAGGCAAGTGAGGGACCTCGGTAACAAAGAAGGAAATCTCTTCCATGTGTTCCCTTATCCACATTCTGGTGGGTTCAGTCCATTGGCTTACTGGACCTGTCTTTAGGGGACGGCCATCTATGGCTTGCACCACCCGGGCGTTCTTGAAATCGTGATATTGTAATCCCAGAGAGTCGGCATACTCCCTGTCGATGAAATTGTTTGTTGCTCCTGAGTCTATCATGGCATGGATCATGACGGGTCCTTTTTTCGCTGACCACAAAGTGACCACTAGGAGGAATAGGACCCCGGTTTGCGGCTCTTGAGTGGGGTTTTTGACCGGGTTGGCGAGCCTCTCTACGCCCGGTCGCTGGCTTCCCCCGCCGGCTTTGCGCCAGCAGCCTCGGCCGTCTCCGTCTCCGCGGAGGACGCCGCCGCCAAGCGAGCGGCGGGCTTTCTTTTGGCTGGACATTCTCTGGCAAAGTGGCCCCCATTCCCGCAGTACCAACAGAGGTTTAGACGTTGGCGGCGGGCCTTCTCGGCAACATCTAATCTGGGACGCATATTGCCCAACTGCATCGGCTCCAATAATCCAATAACCGAAACACACACTTTGCCAGGCAAAGTGTGGGAAAATGACAGGGTCCTTTAGTCCAATGAAGCTTGACAACAAGGCTGGAAGCAAACTAGATTCTTGGCAACAAGGCTTGATACGTGGCAACAAGAGACAAGAAACAAGGACAAGGTCCATGGCGAGGTCCGTGGAAACAAGGAAAGCTGGATGCAAGAACGAGGTCCGTGAAACAAGGCTTAGAACTTGGTCCTGGAGGCAAGGGACTGGAGTAGCGTAGTCCACACACGATCTCACTCCACTCCAGAAAAGTGTGAGAACTCTATCTTTCACTGTCGCTAATAAATTGCCTCTTTGTGTTAAGCAGATGGGCAATTTTTGGTCCTTTTAGCAGCAACTGAAGTTGATTAGGTCTCCTCAATGGCAGGCAGATGAGTTTACACTAGAGATATAATTCTTCGTTAAATTTCTTCCTGAAGGAAGTGATGAGTAATTTTACCAATTTTCTTCCTGCTGCGATAAAGTTTTCAAAACCGGTGCAGTTTACAAAGCTTCTCTGCAATTTGGAACTCAGTATGCACAATATTTGAATAGGGATGTTTTGGGGCAGGAAATGTATTTTCTGACTTTAGCAGGAGTGTTAATAATATAGTTTTCTGGAGGTCTCTTATTCATAGAGCCACCATAAATTGAAGCTCATTTGATGGGAAATAACAAGAAATCATAAGATGCAAGAGAGTGAAAACAGGATTCCCACCTTCCCTGTAAAACGAAAGGCAATGAGAAAATAAGCATTTCTCTGCCCAGGGTGAAAGGTAGTGTGAACATGAATCAAGCATAAACACATTTTTTAAATCAAGAGCATATTAAACTTTCCACTCAGGACCCCTTTTGGTTTGAGATTTTTTTATGTGACTCTGGGTATACAGATATATAAAAAAATATAAAAATCAAACATTTACTGATAACAGATCAGCATTTGCAAGGCTTGCTAAATATGCTGATTTTCCTTTTTATGAAGTACAACTAAAGTATCTTCTACAGAGTCTGCTGTAAACACTGCACAACAGATTCCTGTAAATGTCTAAAACAGCCACTAGTTGATGTTCAGAAAACTTTTACTGTTGCTAAATTTTTCGGGACCCCAATATGAGCTATAGGGACCTCATTTGGGGTTAGAACCCATAGTTTAAGAAGCAGTATTTTAGAAAAGTTAGCTGTCCTTGAACAACAACAACAACAACAACAACAACAACAACTTTATTTTTCTATCCTGCTTCCATCTTTCCATAGGGACTCAGAGGGGCTAACACAGGGTGAAACCCAAAAACAATAGAACAGAGTAAAACAGATAAAAACAGTATCTTCAAATAAGTAAAACAACATAAAATCAGGCATAAATACAAATGCAAAACAGTAACAGTAAGAATACTGTTTCAGAATGTCATAGGGCCCTTCCACACAGCCATATAATCCAGAATATCAAGGCAGAAAATCCCACAATATTTGCTTTGAACTGGGTTATCTAACTCCACACTGCCATATATTCCAGTTCAAAGCAGATAATGTGGGATTTTATTCGGCTGTGTGGAAGGGGCCTTATTCTAGTCTTGTTATCCTTGCTGTAATTTGGGGAGAAGCAAAGTGTCTCCATGTGACCTCCAAGGCTGCTTTTGTTACCCTGGCTCCCAAGAGTGACATTTTTTTTCTGGCAAAAATAGTGAAGTACACCTCTTGAAAGTATCTGGGAGTGGCAATTTACCTTTGAAATTGAATGCAAGATTACTCGGCCGTGTTTAATTGCTGAAAACAATGCTTTGCACTGAAGAGTGAGGAATGCTTCACTGTGTGCAGTAGTAATAGGTTAGATAGTTGAAGTGTATTCTAACATTAATATCAGAAATACCCATTATTTTCAAAACCAAAAGTGAACTTCTGGACATTTTAGTCCCTCACCCCCACTACATTTTCACCAGTTCTGTTAGCCTGTACAGGGACAAAAGGTTCAACTCTGGATCTACAGTTTTTGCCCATCCCTTCTCTGTGAATGCCTACACAATTTGGAAGTGTTATTCCTGTTTAATTGTGTGGTACTTATTTTGAAAGTAGTTGCTATACTCCAGAAACTTCATTTTTTTGGCTGCCACAAACTATGTTGAATTGGTTGAGACTCTATGAGATACTCATTGAAAAACTATAGCAAAATGTGCTGCAGGATGTCTTGCAAAATTGTTTTTTCAGTTTAATACACTTTTTCCTTGGACCGCAAAAAGATCCAACCAGTCCATCCTCCAGGAAATAATGCCCAGCTGCTCACTGGAGGGAAGAATACTAGAGGCAAAGTTGAAGTATTTTGGCCACATTATGAGAAGACAGGAAAGCTTGGAAAAGATCACGATGCTGGGGGAAATGGAAGGAAAAAGGAAGAGAGGCCGACCAAGGGCAAGATGGATGGACGGTATCCTTGAAGGGACTGGCTTGACCTTGAAGGAACTGGGGGCGGCGACGGCCGACAGGGATCTCTGTCGTGGACTGATCCATGAGGTCACAAAGAGTCGGAAATGACTATGCGACTGAGCAGCAGCAGCAGCAAACTTTTTCCATATTTTATGACAGAACCAATTACGAAATAACATTTATAACCCATGAACAAAAATCGTATTATATAGTGTTTATTTATTTATTATTTAATATGCTGCCACTCCCCTAGGGCTTGGGGCGGCTTACAAGAAAGGCTAAAATCTAACAATTTAAAAACATCTTTAAAATATCTTTAAAGAAAAAAAATCTTAAAAACATGTTGTAAGAGGTGAAGGCAGCATGATTTGCTCAGAAATATACTACTGTTTTCATTGTGTATTCCTGCATGGCAAAGTGACCCTTGTGGTCTCTTCCAACTCTGTTTCTATACTTCTACTAATTTAAGGTCTTGTTCTTCCAGGCAGAAAACCAAGACTTCATTTCAATCTTTACTGTTATAGCTTAAAGCAAATTATATTTCCCCTCAAATGACATTTGAAACTGCATTTATAAATTCATTAAAATACATTTTTAAATAAAATTCTACAGTAAGCATTTATAATACTAGATGTAAAGTTCTGAGCTTTAATAGGAAAGGGGTGTCAGAATTATGACTATTGGAATCACATGAAGCTTGGACCAGAAGCTCAGGCCAAAGTGATGATTGGAGGTGCTCAAAGGTGGGCTGTTATTTCATTTTCAAGTTCTCGTACCAGAAGCTGGAATCACAAACACTGCTCAATGGCAATATGTATTAACCATCTGGTAGTAGTCAAGCATATAAAGCTACTCTCATAAATAGTTTTCAAGAGGACATTGGTGCTGCCAGGCCAGGATACATCACAGTTTGGTCAAGATAGAAAAATGTATTAAGGAGTTAGAAAACACAAGCTAGGAGAATCTAGCCATTTGCTTTAACTGGGGGCCTCCGTGGTGAATCAGCAAGGCAGTGGGGCAATCCTGGCATCCTGCCCAGCCAGCCAGCAGTAACATTTCTTCAACACACTTGAGGAAGCTTCGCTAAGCGGCTTGTCCCTGCATTAGCTGTTCCAAATTTGGAATGTGTTGCTCCAAATGGAACACAGGGAGGTTCCTGTGTTGGCAGGGCAGGGTCCTACCATGCTACTGTCCCAGGTGAGCAATGGAGCATCACTAGAAGTGAGGCTATGTTGTTTGGTAGCTGTCACTCAGCTGGGGCAGCTGCATCCTAGGATATTGTCCTTGGTAAATGGGGACAGTTGGAAGATAAGCAAATTGACCAACCACAGTACAGTCCTTTTCCATGTACAGTAGAGTCTCACTCATCCAACCTTCACTCATCCAACATTCTGTATTCTCCAATGCAGTCTGCCTCCTGCCCAGGTCCACAGCTGTTTCTATAGGCAACAACTCACAGGCCTCTCCATGCACCAGGCGCCCACCAGGAGGGGTGAGACGCAGCGGGCGCAGCCTTTTCTCATCAGGCACAGTGTCCGGCCTGCACTGGCTGTATCTCGCTCTTCGCAGTGAATGGCTGGCGACAGGAGAGGCCCGCTGCTGCCTAGAAAAATAGCTGTTTCTTTAGGCAGCATGCACTGCGGGCCTCTCCTCACCCCAGGTATCTGCTGGGAGGGGCGAGACGCGGCCAGTGCAGATTTTTCCTATTGGACACAGCATCCGGCTTGCTAGGAGAGATTAAGGAAAATAGGCTTTTCCTTAATCCCTTTTTATTATCCAACATATTTGCTTATTCAATGTTCTTCCGGCCCGTTTATGTTGGATAAGTGAGACTCTACTGTATGTTGGATGTTCATTCTCCTGAGCAGAAACACCTCCATTTTTATATGTTCCAAAGCAAAATAAAATCCCAAAGAAGATCCCTTTTAAAACATATTTACTTAGATAATATAGTAGTCTGTTTAGCACCACCAAAGGAAAGATATCATACAGAAGTAAAGTTTGTATTGCATCTGTTCTCCAATACTGCCACCAAGGGAGTACATTTGAAAAATTCTTTCCACAAAATTTGTGACATACCTCTAGACAAGCTGATACATTTTGAGACTGCTTAAATGTTTATTGTTGTTTTTGGGGTTTTGAAAACATTTATATTTTTGGTTTAAAATACTGACCAGTATTATTTGTCAATTAATATGATTAAGGGGGCCCCTGGTGGCACAGTGTGTTAAAGCGCTGAGCTGCTGAACTTGCGGACCAAAAGGTCCCAGGTTCATATCCCGGGAGCGGAATGAGCACCCGCTGTTAGCCCCAGCTCCTGCCAACCTAGCAGTTCAAAAACATGCCAATGTGAGTAGATCAATAGGTACCGCTCCGGTGGGAAGGTAACAGCGCTCCATGCAGTCCTGCCAGTCAAATGACCTTGGAGGTGTCTATGGACAATGCCGGCTCTTTGGCTTAGAAATGGAGATGAGCACCAACCCCCAGAGTAGGTCACGACTGTACTTAACATCAGGGGAAAACCTTAATATGATTAATCTAACAAATGGATTTCCACTGGTTCACAAGGCTTCCCACATGTTCCATCTCCTGCATTCTCCAAATATACTCTTGGGACCCTGTAATACTTCCAAGGCTGTGTGATCAGTGGAGCAATTGGAGCAAATGCACCAGGACCCTTCTGCATGCTTGGTCATAGCCTGCCTTATCATTTAGGGTTAACTTTCCTCATCTTTCCTTAGCCAATATCCCAAAAGAAATGGGAAGATTTACCACCATCTAGCATTAGTTGTATTCTGACAGTCCCTGTTATTTCACAAGATTCTCCCCTTCTCCAAAGAGGGGGCAAGAGGGTGCAAAAAGCCAAATCAAAACAAATCAACCATCCATCACACAGAAAAGAAAATGTACTCTATATTAATCTATTTATAGGCTCCATTCCTTTTTTATTAGTCATTGATTAGCTATGGCAGATTCACTCTAGCAGAATCTTGAGTGTATTTCTTTGGTTCAACCAACATGGCTGAAGAACAGTTGAACAAATCATACCAATTATAGTGTGTATAACATTTTCTTCACCAAACCATATGCTATACTCTTAAGACATATGGTCCATGTTTCATGGTCTCATAACTGGTTCAGATTCCAATTTATGCACTGCTGTAATTTATTTCACATTCTTACAGTTAAATGTGTCTCTCTGGTGAAGAAATGGCTTAAGTTCATTACAGAAAAAGACATGTGCTCACTTAATTCTGAGTAAAAGAACCAGTTTTTGCTACATTAAAAAACCAGTTGATGAAGGTAAAATTGATGAATGGATCAAGACATGTTCATTAGAGCAGACCTTTTTAAATTGTTGTGGTTAGGTCTGCTCTAATGAACATGGTATACTTGCATCTTTTTATTTTAGTTGTTCTACTCCAGGGATGAGAAATCTTTGGTGGTCTCGAGATTTTAGACATCAGCTTCCAGGACCCATAGGTACCATGATCAATGGCAAGGACTGTGGGAATCTGTCCAAAATATCTGTGGGATCAACAGGATGGCATTTATCTACACTACATATGTCTAAGTGGGTGATAGTAGGGGGATTTGCCAGGCAACATGTGGCACAGTGGATTAAACTGCTGAGCTGCTAAACTTGCTGACCAAAAGGTCAGCAGTTCAAATTCGGTAAGCAGGGTGAGTTCCCACTGTTAGTCCCAGATTCTGCCAACTTAGCAGTTCGAAAAAATGCAAATTAGAGTAGATCAACAGGTACCGCTCTCATGGGAAGGTAACAGCATTCCATGCAGTCATTACCTAGGAGACATCTACGGACAATGCTGGCTCTTCGGCTTAGAAATGGAGATGAGCACCAACCCCCAGAGTCGGACACGACTAGACTTAATGTTAGGGGGAAACCTTTACTATGGCAAATCTGGCAGGCAGTAGGAAACCATCACATCCTACATTGCCCAAATCAGTGCTTTGCCCATCCCATGCAGGAAAGCATCATCACCCAGCTCACCTCTGTGCTGGCCCTGTTCTTGTCAATGAGAACATGGGAGGCAGGCAAGAAATACATTTTATCATTATTATTATCATTATTGGACAATGGGAGGAGCCAGATGGAGCCCGTCACATGACACAGGGCTACTTCTGGCGGGGCTCCGTCCTCCCTGTGTCTTAGGACACTGCCAAGAGAACACGGGAGGCTATTTCTTAAGGGATTTTTGCTCAGGTTCTAACAACCAATGTGGATTCAGGCAAATATAGCTAAAAGCTATTCAGATGTCTCTGCTCAATGCAAGAAAATCTAAGAGGGGAAAGAGGCTTTTGTGTCTGCACATGTTCCTTGACACTTTTGTATCTCTGTGAGCAGCTGATAGTCTTCTTAGACAGCCATCTGTGAAATGATTGGTAATCATGGGGAAAACCTTCCTGTTAGTTTCCAGGATACCAGAAACTCATACTTGCATCATATTGTTAGATGTGTTCAGTTAAGTTCAGCATGACCTTGATCTTTCTACAGTGCACTGACATTCTATGGAAGAAATATAAGAGTTCATTTTAGAAAATTCATGTAGAAAATGCTCCAAAGTTAAAAGGCAGGGAAAGACTGGCTTAAATCACCGACTGCATTTATGTTAATGATCTCAGCAATTATCCTGTATTGTGTGAGAGTCATGCATACGTGCTGAAAGCTCTCTTGATTCAACATTATGCATATAAGAGCCATTCAATAATTAGATTTCATGGCTTGTTATTTAGGCCTCTACAAAGAAAAGATATTTTCATCTGAGTGGGTCAGGAATGCTTATTCTGAGCTAGTACCTGCCATCTCAGATTTTTTCAAAATCATTCTTTTTAAGCACTTGAATTAAACATAACCATTAAAAAATCAATCACCCAATTATTCAGAATATTTTTTATTTTCAACAAATATGCTTTAATTATTTAATTGGATAGATTGTCTAAAGGTGCCATTCTATCCTCAATTCTGTTTAACATCTACATGAAATCACTGGGAGAAATTATCTGGAACCACTGGGCAGGATGCTATCAGTATGCTGGTGAGACTCAATATATTTTTCCATACCTTTAGTAATAGCAACTAAGGATAATGCATGTCCTCTGGAGGAATGCCTGAAGAGATAATGGGCCAGCTGAGGAAAAACAATTGAAACTGAATCCAAACTAGACAGAAGTGCTTACTGTCAAGGGTCCTAGCATGGGTCTGGAGATGTGTGAATCATCCCCCAAATGTCAGACCACATAGATGTGATGGTTAGGAGTGCTTATTACGAGTTTCAGCAGTTACACAAGCTGCACCCTTTCCTAGAATTGGACAACCAAAATATGGCTGTGTATATGTTGGTAACCACAACATTGGACTTTCTTTAATATGGACCTCCATATGAAAAACTTGCCCCCAAAAAGTCACAAAGAGATCTTGTAGCACCTTTGAGACTAAGAGAAAGAAGTATGTAATATAACATGTTTTCCTAGATTAAATTTACTGTGTCTGATGAAGCAGACTAAGTCTATGAAAGCAAATACAAGAGCTCTTTCTCATCATTGGCCTCAAAGGTGTTAGTCTCCAAGGATCCCTTTGTATATCAACCCAGTAAAATGTCTAGTGTCACTATAGTTTTTTATTCTGTGCAGTCAAAACAGTCTCTAACCCTACCATCTTCTTGAAAGATTGCCATTCATTGGCCTCTGTTTTTTGTTTTTTTTTGATGTACTTTTTTCCTGGTCAGAGAATATGTGAGGCAATCAGTTTCCTGAGCACCTTCGGTTAATGACACACTGAAGATTCTTTTGCTTGACCAGCTTTGGATCAAGTCCAAGATCTATGTCTACATCTAGCATTTCTGTGGTCTTTGGCATTGAAGTAGGTCTTCTGATTCTTGTCTGAAGCCCATCTACATGGACCACATATGTCGATGCTGATCTGGAGTGGGGTACTCTGGATCAGTATCATGGAAATCCTCATGGCCAGCCACCGAGCCGGATTGATGGCTGGGGAGTGACAATACTCCATGGCACTGATCCACTTCTACAGCCAATGGTCATTGTTCATCACATTCACTAATGCTGGTCAGAGTGATGGAGCAACATGAAAGAGGAAAAATGGAAAGGAGAAATCGCTCCCTCCTTTTTGCTTCACCTTTTCTGATTGCTCTGTTGCTCTGTCCAGCTTCTGTGGATATATGTGACAACCACTAGAAGTTTTGCATCTAGTGGTCGCTACTAAACCAAAGATGGGTGGGGGGAGGTGCTATCACATGTACTCAGGCTGCCCGAGCCCCGAGAAAGCAAGATGGCCATATGAACAGCTGTGGCCATTTCTGAATAGGAAGTAGGCCAACTGTTCCCACCAGCACAAAGCGTGGGGAAGCTCCAGAGCATTCTGTGACAGTATAAGGCTGTGTTAAGAGGCCTTGGTAGGCGTTAAGACAAATGGACTGCATGTGTCATATGGATGCTTGACTAATTTGTTCAGTGTAAATGGGCCCACATTCAAGCTGTTGTTTGTATGGGGTTCATGACATCAACACTGACTGCATTGTATCTGAATATAATGTAATGCCTTATTTATTTTTTAAAAAAGAAAATTTAATTGTCTCATTACTTGTCTAGATTTAGATTGGACATCCCTAACTTGGAATTCCAAAGTTCAAAAAAATCCAAGATACAACGTTGTCTACATGGTTGACTGAGTTACGGATATCTTTGCTTTCTGTTGCTTTCGTGTATATAAACTTAGTCATACATACAATTTTTTTGTGTCAGGAGTGACTTGAGAAACTACAAGTCACTTCTGGTGTGAGATAAATGGCCCTCTGCAAGGATGTCGCCCAGGGAATGCCCGGATGTTTGATGTTTTACCATCCTTGAGGGAGGCTTCTCATGTCTCCAAATGGGGAGCTGGAGCTGACAGAGGGAGCTCACCCGCTCTCCCCAGATTTGAACAGTTGACCAAAAGTCCTGCTGGCACATGGGTTTAAGCCATTGCGCCACCACTTTTTTTTTTACCTTCTACCTTTTTTAAAGAATATGATATTTAGTTAGTTAGCCCCAAGACTTTTCTATCAAGATTGTATTTCTTATTTCTCTTGAACCTAAAGATTGACTCTGAAATCCTTAGCCATCCTAAAGGTTAAAAGGCTACCACACATAAGTTTCTGTGGTTATGGAATTTACTCCTGGAACTCTGCTATATTTTGGTGGAATTACCCTAACTGAGGGTTATTTTTGACCCTAACAGCTCAAATTCCCCAACATTCATTCTCATCTCCAAGATATCTTATGTACATATATACAAACATTCTACATTTTTTTAAATATCTGAAATCCAAAATACTGGTAATACCAAGCATTTTGGGTAATGGATACACAACCTATAAAACACATTATAGATGCAATTAATGGCACATTTACAGTGCTAACCCTTTAATTACAGTATATAACATTTTATGCTTCCATTTCTTATTTTTTTCAAACAATATTTTCCTGTTCTATTTCTTTTAGATTGGTATATCTGGTTATTTTAAACCTGGTTGAAATTGTTTTCCTTTTCTATACTTTCTCTTAAATCTTTTCACACGTTTCTGCAAATTGCTGCAAATTGTGTAAACTGCACAGATCACTGTGATGAGAGGGCTTCTCTATCTGATGCAAGGGAACCAGCAATTTTTTTCAATGTGTCAGAATTGGTCCTGTATGTGTGTTTGTTGGGTACAACTGTTTCTTTCATTCCTGGAAACTCGCCAGGGATTAGCATTGGTCCAGGGATTGTCACTTTGAGCAGCACTGATGTGAGGCATTTGCAGCATTTTATCATTCCTGAAATTTTGCAAATTTTAGTTGAAATATTAGCGAACACTCATGAAAGTTGTCCAACTGTGTGTGAAGATAAACTGGGGATTTCCATCTGTACAGTAATAGATTCTGGCTGGTAAAAGGAGGACAACTGCCAACAGCCAAGTCTGTGACCTTTGGATGGTCTTCTCTCAAGGCCAACCACCCAGCAGAATATAAACTGTGAGGCTAAATAAAGATCAAGGCCAACTCAAAGTCATGACCAGGCAATGCGCCCCAAATAAGTATTCAAGACACATTCCAAGTTTGTGGGAACATATGCTTTTCAGTTATTTTAGTCGAATGTTATTAGAAAGGTATTTTAAGAAGACACCTTAATATTTGAATAAGACACTGGAAACCTAGCACACCTGTCCAACATAGCTGACCTGCACTACAATGCAATAATTTCTGACAGAGGCCAATGGAGAACCCTTAGAATATTCAAAATGTTCATTTGGTACAAAATTTTATTAGAAACAGTAAACTAAAGCTTGGGAATATCTCTGAATTATTTATTTCCTTAAATGGTTGTTAACATTTCCATCTCCATCCAGGATGGAGTGACTGAAAAGTCTCTCTCTCTCTCTCCCCCCCCCCCCCCCCCCGCTTCCAAAAATGTTCCATGAAGATAGAATTAGTAATTTAAATGATACTTTGGCTATTAGGGTTGTTTGTGTAATTTTGTTATAAGGCTTTACATTTGTCCCGCCTTTCCTCATCACTAACCCTGTGTATATATGCCGGAAGCTCTCATCACTGGATGTGTTTAGATGTAAGAACAATCCAGTTACTTGATTTATTTTTTAAGATGCACGTCAGTCCTAAAATAAGTTTGCTAAAATTACCCACCATTGCATTGCCTTTCCCTGGTGGTGGGCTTGCAATATCATCGTCATCATCATCATCATCATCATCATCATTTAATTACTTATTAATCACCCTCCATCCACGATGCTCTAGGCGATTTACAAGATAAAATTGTAAAGGATAAAAATACATACATACAAATATTAATAAAATTAACATAGATTAAAAGCTCTAGTAAAGAGCCAGGTCTTGAGTGCTAGGGTAAAAGGCCCTAACTCATGCATGGCTCTCATATAGGGCGGCAAGGCATTCCATAAGGCAGGGGCAGAAATAGAAAAAGCTCTGCGTCTGGTCCTTTCCAAGTGCACTTCTCTAGGACCCGGTATATAAAGTAAGTCTCGTTGGGATGGTCGTTGCGACCTCCGATGATGGGAGAAGGAGAGACGGTCCCTAAGGTACAATGGGCCCTGGCCATAAAGAGTTTTAAAGGTCAGAACTAGCATCTTATATAGACCACGGTAATCAGTTGGGAGCCAATGCAGATGCTGCAGCACTGGTGTTATGTGGCATTTCATGGGTGTTCTTGTGAGTAGCCTGGCTGCCGCATTCTGAACAATACGGAGCTTTCGGGTCGTGGACATCGGAAGGCCAACATACAGGGCGTTGCAATAGTCCAGCCTAGATGTGACCATGGCAAGGGACTATGTGGCTGGTGGGGGATTTCTCAGAGACAACAGCAGGGGCCCTTTCACTAAAACTTGTTAGTATGGTGTAGAAGGATGCACTGGAAAACCACTTCTGAATGTATTTTACTATGATTAGATGATCCAAAATGAAACTGGAGGTAATGCTTGAATACGAAACTCCCAAGTTGGAAAAATCTCAACCAGCTACAGGGGAAGAGCAGAGGACAAATCCAAGAAGAGCTATGGGTAATGACACAACTGGACTCAATCCAAAAGGACAGGCAGCTGCTAATATGCACAGATGTAAAGGGAAGTTGAATAAGTATATAATAAGAGCATGGATTATGAGAAGAATAAATCAAGGGAAGTTAGAAATTGCAAAACAAAAATTTGAACATAAAAGTATTGCAATACTTTGGTGGGTAAACGAAAATGGATAGGGATGAAACACTTCAAGTCAGATAACTATAGTGTTTTAACTCAGGAAATGAAAATCTAAGAAGGGATGGGGTGGCCTTAATAGAGGGGAGAGATGCAGCAAAAGCAAAAGCAATCAGGGGATATACTTGGTCTGACTCAATAGCGTCAGTAAGATTTCAGGGAAATTCTATCAATATAACCATAATCTGAGTTTATTTTCCAGCTACATAAACAAAAGAGGAAGAAATGCAACTGAAAGATTTGGTGTTGGAGTCGAATAAAAAAATGCATATAAATGCATAACAGATGACTAGAATGCAAAAGCAGGAAACAGACAAAATCAAATATAATATTTTCACCTAGGATTAAGAAACGAAGCAGGATAGTGACTGATTATAAAGCAGGAAGCAGATGAAAAGGTTATGCAGATTGTGGCACAGGCCATGAACTGCTGGTATTAAACCAGAATAAGATGAAAACCCTGTATAGCTTGGAAACTTAAAATAAAGCATTGTAAAATAAACAAGAGAGATCTGTTAGTGTCCCTGGTCTACACGAGGAGCATTATGTTCAAATCTTTACAAATCCATACAGCTAACTAGATTGTTAATGGCCAGGCATTGTCTACGAGACAAATTACCTAGCAGGATCGTTAGGAAAACTAAAGTAAGAAGAGTAAACATTTGAGAGTTAGGATATAAACAAACAAACAAATGAACAGAAACAAAAATAAACTATAGTACACTATATGCAAGGAGGAGAGAGGGAGAGAACAAAAGAGAGAGGAAACGAGTACTATATAGATTCTCTTCACAACCAGTTGGTATTCATTGTATTGCTGAAACTTCTATGTGAATTTTATGCATTCCATGTTGCCATATTTTTTTTATCTGATGTGGGTTGTAGTTTAATCATATGCTGAAAAAAGCCAATGAGGAAATATTTAAGCAAATTATCTGTGCCCATCACTCTTCTGATTAGTTGCCATCTGGCCAAGTTGCTTGGGTTTTTATAGAAAAACCTTGAAAGGGAAAAATGACATGTAGCATATAGGTTGAATCTACCATTGCTTCCTTCTACTGTACTTTATCAGCAACGTAACGGATACTTGATGGGAAGTCATGTCTGGAAATGTTAAAACACTTTCCCTTCCCCAAAAGTCAACCACGGTCACTTGATTTTTTTTTTTTTTGCATTTGCTGACTTTAAAAAAATTATTTCTAAAAATAAATGTGCAGTTGGGGTACATTGGGGTTTTCTTCTTCATTCACACAGTCGTTTCCAACTCTTCGTGACCTCATGAACCAGTCCACACCAGAGCTCCCTGTCGGCCGTCGCTGCCCCCAGTTCCTTCAAGGTCAAGCCTCCAAGGATACCGTCCATCCATCTTGCCCTTGGTCGGCCTCTCTTCCTTTTTCCTTCCATTTTCCCCAGCATCACGATCTTTTCCAAGCTTTCCTGTCTTCTCATGATGTGGCCAAAGTACTTCATCTTTGCCTCTAATATCCTTCCCTCCAGTGAGCAGCCGGGCATTATTTCCTGGAGGATGGACTGGTTGGATCTTCTTGCGGTTCAAGGCACTCTCAGGATTTTCCTCCAGCACCAGAATTCAAAAGCGTCTATCTTTCTTCACTCAGCCTTCCTTATGGTCCAGCTCTCGCAACCATAGATTACTATGGGGAATACCATTGCTTTCACTATGCGGGCCTTCGTTGCCAGTGTGATGTCTCTGCTTTTCACTATTTTATCGAGGTTGGCTATTGCTCTCTTCCCAAGAAGTAGACGTCTTCTGATTTCCTGGCTGCAGTCTGCATCTGCAGTGATCTTTGTGCCTAGAAATATAAAGTCTGTCACTGCCTCCATGTTTTCTCCCTCTATTTGCCAGTTATCAATCAGTCTGGTTGCCATAATCTTGGTTTTCTTGACTGCAGCCCCGCTTTTGCACTTTCTTCTTTGACCTTCTTTCATTGGGGTACTTCCCTTCATAAACAATGCTTTTGAGCAGTTTAACAAAAATGGAGTCCTGAAATATGAAAAATATTTTTATTGATAAAAAAAATTCACTTGTTATCTCGCCCTGCAAAGAGAAAACCTTTGTTGTTGCCTGCAGGAATGAACTAAATGAAGAGTGACATTCCTACACTTTGCAGATAGAAGGATGTGTACTAGCTGGAACTCAACAATGAATAAATAGAGTAGGTACAATGTTGCCCTCTTGTGGCCACTTGAGTATTTTATATTCAATATTATAGTACAATAGTGTCCAAGAACACACCCTTCAATCAGGCCATTCAAAATCTTAATCTATTTTACCATCCCATACCAACTCACCCGTAGACCCATTGAACTCAAAGTGACTAATGTGAAAATGCATATTATCTAGTACTGCATTAAAATAAAATTCTTCACTGAGTAGCAGAAATGCCTTTATTCTGTATTACAAGATTGAGTAAATTACAATAACCCATTATTAAATGGCACATATATTTAAGAATCACTTTTAAAAAAGTTAGTTTAAATATGTAACTAAAGTTTAACTTTGAATATTCTTTGAATATGTTTCAATGGTTTTTAACTGTGAATTTTTAAACACTGTTCATATTCCCCTGAGTCCCCTGATGGGTGAGAAGGGCGGGGCAGAAGTGATGTAATAAATAAATAATAAATATTGAGTCCCCTCCGGGAGAGATAAAGTGGGGATAAATAATAATATAATAATAATAATAATAATAATAATAATAATTAAGGCCAAGATCGAAAAATCAGCTGATGACCCAAAATGCAGACTGTGCAAGGAAGCTGACGAAACCATTGATCATATCCTCAGCTGCTGTAAGAAAATCGCACAGATAGACTACAAACAGAGGCACAACTATGTGGCCCAAATGATTCATTGGAACTTATGCCTCAAGTGCCACCTGCCAGCAGTAAAGAACTGGTGGGATCACAAACCTGCAAAAGTGTTGGAAAATGAGCACGCAAAGATACTGTGGGACTTCCGAATCCAGACTGACAAAGTTCTGGAACACAACACACCAGACATCACAGTTGTGGAAAGAAAAAAGGTTTGGATCATTGATGTTGCCATCCCAGGTGACAGTCGCATTGATGAAAAACAACAGGAAAAACTCAGCCGCTATCAGGACCTCAAGATTGAACTTCAAAGACTCTGGCAGAAACCAGTGCAGGTGGTCCCGGTGGTGATGGGTACACTGGGTGCCATGCCAAAAGATCTCAGCCGGCATTTGGAAACAACAGACATTGACAAAATTATGATCTGCCAACTGCAAAAGGCCATCCTACTGGGATTTGCATGCATCATCCGAAAATACATCACACAGTCCTAGACACTTGGGAAGTGTTCGACTTGTGATTTTGTGATACGAAATCCAACATGTCTATCTTGTTTGCTGTGTCATAATAAAACAACAACAACAACAACAACAACAAACAACAACAATACAGCTTTTGAGGTAGCTGTTCATCTCAAAACTATTATTTACCTAGATTTAAATGCTACAAGTCTAGATTAATTTATCTGGGAAGTTTTGAAACCATTAGCCATATTAATCTCTTGCAGAATAAAAATGAGGGAGGGAGAGAAGAAAATGTGGCAGCACCTTTGTTTTAGTATGAGTTTTCATGAACATTAGCTCACTTCTTTGGATTTAATATAGAGTGATACTAAAGCCTTAGGTTATAAAGCACAGCCATATAACCCAGAATATCAAGGCAGAAAATCCCACTGGGTGATCTAAGTACACAGTGCCATATATTCCAGTTCAAAACAGGAAATGTGAGATTTTATTCAGCTGTGTGGAAGGAGCTTTAGGTGTGGGAGTGGGATGTAATGTAATAGGATTCAGAAAGATGCCATTCATGTCCTTTATCTGGGGCTGGATATACACTGCCATATAATGCAGTTTAGCTGCATTGAACTGGATATGAGTCTGTATTGCCATTTAACCCAGTTCAATGCAGTTAAACTGCATTTTGAAATTGCATTATTTGACAGTGTAGGTCCAGCCTGGGAGTAATGAAATTTACTTTTGAGTAGGCTCAGCTACATTTTGATTTTATTTCATTTACAACCCATCTATCTCCCAGTATGGAACTTGACATAGCTTACAATTGAGTTAAAATAAAATACATCTGAAACAATGGATAGTACAAAGGTAAAACAAAACAAAACCCCAGACGTATTGTCTGCGTAGGATTGCACTGTGCGTGCAATACATTTATTTATTTTCAAATAGCACATTACTGATTTGCTTTTTCATGTTTTTAGGCCCTTGTTCTATTAATTCTCTAATAAACTGACACAAATTGCATATATATACAAATAGCCTAAAAGATCAAGACTGGTTAAGGAAATGGACGGTTCTAATCGACAAAATAGATGGAGACGAAAGATACTGCACCTTGAACCAGGCGTTCCACACGATTAAACTGATGTATTGACAATTTTGAATGGCTGTTCCAGGGGGGTGGGGGGTATGGGGGGAGGGTGGGGGTGGAGGGTGATACATTTCTAAGGACTGTTTATAATGTCATTTAAGAAATAGTTACCTTTGGAACAATGTATACTGAAATAAGTTATGTATGGCAAAAATAGTTAATTGTTATGATGTGTCAAAAAGAAATAAAAAAATTTAAAACAAAAAACAAAAAAAAACAAATTGCATAGAGAGGACAAACCTGTTCTTTTCTATATAGACTTGCTTTGAGAAAAATAATTGCTGAATCTTATATTCCATGTTCAGTCTAAAACACCTGGAAAATCAGAGTTTGCCCATGCCTGCTATGGAATCTTGGGATTTGTAGTTCAGTGAGGGAGGGAAGGCTAAAAACCGTCCAAAACTACACCTCCCATGATCCCATAACATTGAGCCACAAAGTGGAGCCAAAGGCAGGCTCTTCTCCAGCGGCGCATGCGCAACGCCTCCCTCGTTTTGGGTCGCTCCCCCACCCGCTCCCTTTCCATCGCCTCCTTTCTCTCTGCGCCTGCGCGCGAAGGGGACGACGGGAGGCCTCAGCTCGCGCACGCCGCTCCAGCCCTTCCCTGGTCTTCAGAAGCAGCCGAGAAAGAAAAAGAGAGAGAGAGAAGATGGCGCTGCACGTCCCGAAAGCCCCGGGCTTCGCTCAGATGCTGAAGGATGGCGCGAAGGTGAGAGCGCCGGACCGGGGAAGGAGGGAGGCGAACACGGAAGGTTCCAGAAGCCGTGGCCTGGGCCGTTGAGTTCTGAGGGAACACGCGCTGCTCAGGGGCGGAGCCAAAGGGACCATTGAGAGTGAGCGCCGCTGGCCTCCTTCCCGTGCCTTCCCTTCCCCCGAGGTGGGTCGGGTGAGCCAGGCGGTGGATTCCCCACTTTTCCTGCCGCCTTACGTGCTGGGCCCGTTGCTTACCAACCCGGGGGGGGGGGGCACGTGCGCCAAAGAGGCGTTGACCGTAGCAAATAACTCCCTCGTGCTGACGTAAGAGGTACGCGCCTGGCTTGGGGCAGGGAGGAAAAGACCCCACCCACGCCTCTTTTAATTATAAGTTTGTGATTCAGAAGCACGAGTTGTCCAAAAATGGCAGACCGGCCTCTCCAGGTGGCTTGGATGCTCCAATTCATGCCTCCGTTTACAACTCATGCTCTCCCTTGGTGAGTTAGAAACCTAGTGATGCTTTTGGGAGGTTCCTGCATGCCTCTTGTGCCACCCTCCTGTTCTGACAGCAGTCTCGAAGTCACTTTATAGCAGGCATGGGCAAACTTCGGCCCTCCAGGTGTTTTGGACTTCACCTCCCAGAAATCCCAGCCAGCTTACCAGCTGTTAGGAACTGTGGCAGTTGAAGTATTTGGAGGGATAGCCAATCCTCCAGAAAACAGGAGTAGAATTCGAAATGATCGTAACAGATTAGAAAGATGGGCCAAAACTAACAAAATTAATTGTAACAGAGACAATTGCAAGATACTTCACTTAGGCAGAAAAAATGAAATGCACAGGTGCACAATGGGATATGCCTGGCTCGATAGCAGTACAAGTAAAAAAGATCTTGGAGTCTTCATGGACAACAAGTTCAATGTGAGCTAAGAATGTCATGCAGCTGCTAAAAAAGCCAATGGGATTTTGGTCTGCATAAATAGGAGTCTATTGTCTAGATCAGGGGTCCCCAAACTAAGGCCCGGGGGCCGGATGCGGCCCTCCGAAGTCATTTACCTGGCCCCCGCCCTCAGTTTTAGAATATAATATATTGTATATACATATAATATTGATAATATTATAATGTAATACAATATAACACTAATAATAATACCACATAATAATATTAATTATATATTCTATATTACATATAATATTACTAATAATATTATAGTATAGTGGTATAGTTCAATATAGTAATATATAATGCTAATATTGTGCTGTGCTAATAATATAATATATTGTATGTACATATAATTTGTAAGCCACTCTGAGTCCCCTTTGGGGTGAGAAGGGTGTGATACAAATGTAGTAAATAAATGCAGTAAATAAATAAATAAATAGATTTTAGACTTAGGCTCGCCCAAAGTCTGAAATGACTTGAAGGCACACAACAACAACAACCCTAATTAACTTGACTATCTCATTGGCCAGAAGCAGGACCACACTTCCCATTGAAATCCTGATAAATGTTGGTTAAAATTGTTTTTATTTTTAAATATTGTATTGTTCTTTCATTGTTGTTGTTGCTGCTGTTGTTGTTTTTGCACTACAAATAAGACATATTCAGTGTGCATCGGAATTTGTTTGTATTTTTTTCCAAATGACAATCCGGCCCCTCAACAGTCTGAAGGATTGTGGACCGGCCCTTGGCTTAAAAAGTTTGAGAACCCCTGGTCTAGATCCAGGGAAGTCATGCTACCCCTCTATTCTGCCTTGATCAGGCCACACCTGGAATTACACTGCGTCTAATTCTGGGCACCACAATTTAAGGGAGATGTTGACAAGCTGGAATGTGTCCAGAGAACTGCAACTAAAATGATCAAGAGTCTGGAGAACAAGCCCTATGAGGAGTGGCTTAAAGAACTGGGCATGTTTCCGCCTGCAGAAGAGAAGGCTGAGAGGAGACATGCTAGCCATGTACAAATATGTGAGGGGAAGCCATAGGGAGGAGGGAGCAAGCTTGTTTTCTGCTGCCCTGGAAATTAGGACGCGGAACAATGGCTTCCACCTGAACATTAGGAAGAACTTCCTCACTGTTACAGCTGTTCAGCAGTGGAGCTCTCTCAGATGTTGGATGGCCATCTGTCGGGGGTGCCTTGAATGCGATTTTCCTGCTTGGCAGGGGGTTGGACTGGATGGCCCATGAGGTCTCTTCCAACTCTATGATTCTATGAATGGGAATGAAGTGGCAATACCATAGATGTTAGGTATAGGAGGTTATCATGTTGTATACTATTCTGTGTCTAATTCTGAGGGCCTTTTTGTCTGCAGCATTATTCAGGATTGGAGGAAGCTGTGTATCGAAACATTAATGCATGTAAAGAACTTGCCCAAACAACTCGCACAGCATATGGACCAAATGGTAAGTTTTAAAAAGTGTGTAAATATATTTCAGTTTCATTTCTGTGTAACTATAATTAGGAAACTAGAAGGTATAAACATTCAGTCAAGTATAAACCTGGGAAATCCATTATTTTTTGGGATAATTAATTAGAACTTAGAATTTGTCATTTCTGAGACAGATTCTCACATATCAGTACCATTTTATTAGCATGCTTAGCATATTAAAAAAACAAATCTGCATATTAAATTGACTTCTGATGTGATGAATTATATTTAAGTCATTCTGTTTTATTTCAGGGATGAACAAAATGGTTATCAATCATTTGGAAAAACTTTTTGTTACTAATGATGCAGCTACAATCTTAAGGGAATTGGAAGTAAGTTCTCTTTCATTCATACTCTGTTTAAAATAGTTATTTACATAAAATATTTCACTGAGTGTTTTGCATGTTATTTGTTACAGAAATCTTTGATTCCTTTGTAGTAGGAAGACAGAAATGGTTATGCGCTGAACTTGGCTTTGAAGTAGAGGCAGTTGAATGATCAGCAGAATTGCATAGAGGCCTATATGAGAAATGTGGGCATTTTGCTGTAGGGAACCACAAAAATGAAAAACTTTTAGCATATTACGTTTTATAATGTGTACAGTGCATTACCTTTTAAAATTAGGAGTAGTTTATCTATCTATATATATAAAAGAGTGATGGCATCACGGCGATTCACAAAACAACAAAAGTACAGGCCCCCCAACCTCAAAATTTGACAACACAACCCATCATCCACGCCTCAAGGTTGATACAACAAAAAGAAAAGAAAAATAAAGTCCTAATTAGAGGGAGAGCAATAATTTTTTTTATCCAATTGCTGCCAGTTTAGAGGGCTAATCTTTGCCCACTTGGTTGCCTAGCAACCAAGGGACAGCCAGGTTTCAGTTAGGGGACAGGCAGATTTAGGCCTCACTTAGACTTCTTCCACAGATTATCTAATTTGCACTGGATTATATGGCAGTGTAGACTCAAGGCCCTTCAACACAGCTATATAACCCATTTATAATCTTATATTATCTGCTTTGCACTGGATTATCTTGACTCCACACTACCATATAATCCACTTCAGTGTGCATTTTATACAGCTGTGAAGAAGGGTCCTCATATAATCCAGTTCTGAGCAGATAATATAAGATTAGAAATATACAGTAGAGTCTCACTTATCCAACGTAAACAGGCCGGCAGGATAAGTGAATATGTTGGATAATAAGAAGGGATTCAGGAAAAGCCAATTAAACATCAAATTAGGTAATCGTTATACAAATTAAGCACCAAAACATATACAACAAATTTGACAGAAAAAGTAGTTCCATGCGCAGTAATGCTATGTAGTATTTACAGTAGAGTCTCACTTATCCAACACTCGCTTATCCAGCGTTCTGGATTATCCAACGCATTTTTGTAGTCAATGCTTTCAATATATCGTGATATTTTGGTGCTAAATTCATAAATACAGTAATTAACATATAGCATTACTGTGTACTGAACTACTTTTTCTGACAAATTTGTTGTCTAACATGATGTTTTGGTGCTTAATTTGTAAAATCATAACTTAATTTGATGTTTAATAGGGTTATCCTTAATTCCTCATTATCCAACATATACGCTTATCCAACGTTCTGCCGGCCCGTTTATGTTGGATAAGTGAGACTCTACTGTACTGTATTTACAAATTTACCACTAAAATATCACAATGAATTTAAAACACTGACTACAAAAACATTGATTATGAAAAGGCAGACTGCGTTGGATAATCCAGAACATTGTATAAGCGAATGTTGGATAAGTGAGATTCTTCTTTAATATGAAATAATTACTGGGATAGAATAATGCAGAACAATATAATCTCTAAAACCAGGACAGTAAATAAACAGGGGAATTCCACACAGGAAATAATCAGGGCCAGCTAACACCTCCCAACAAAGTATTCCCATCATCAAAGTCTGGCAAATCCTGTTTTCTCAGGGCCACAGACAGTAGAAGCACATAAAATATCGCAAACAACACCACTCTGAAAACAAGGGAATTCCAGACAGGAAACAATCAGGGCCAGCTAACACCTCCCAACAAAGTATTCCCATCATCAAAGTCTGGAAAATCCTGTTTTCTCAGGGCCACAGACAGTAGAAGCACATAAAATATCGCAAACAACACCACTCTGAAAACAAGACAGGAAACAATCAGGGCCAGCTAATACCTCCCAACAAAAAATTCACTCAGGGAGGAAACAGCCAGGCTTTAAAGCTGCAAGGCCATTACATCGTTTTTCCTAATTGCAGCATTCATACTTGCCTCCAATCAACAAAAAAAAACCAATCAGAAATATTGTATATTCACAACCTTTAGGAAATAATATCCCCTGATGGCGCAGCGTGTCAAAGCGCTGAGCTGCTGAACTTCTGGACCGAAAGGCCACAGGTTTGAATTGGGGGAGCGGAGAGAGCCCCCACTGTTAGCCCCAGCTTCTGCCAACCCAGAAGTTCGAAAACATGCAAATGTGAGTGCATCAATAGGTACTGCTCCGGTAGGAAGGTAACGCCGCTCCATGTAGTCATCCCACATGACCTTGGAGGAGTCTACGGACAACGCCGGCTCTTCGGCTTAGAAATGGAGATGAGCACCAACCTCCAGAGTAAGACACGACTGGACTTAATGTCTGGGGAAAACCTTTACCCTTGACCTTAACTACCACCAATTCCTCAATACTTTATTTCCCATACCACCATACTTCGCCACAGCAACGCGTGGCCGGGCACAGCTAGTGAGCTATATATCTTGTATGTGTGGTGTAGGTTAATACACAATAAAGTTTACTGTTATGTTATTTTTATATTGAACTTAAAATGTTTTCTCTGATATACAATCTTGAATAGGTTCAGCATCCTGCTGCAAAAATGATTGTCATGGCTTCTCACATGCAAGAGCAAGAGGTTGGTGATGGAACAAATTTTGTTCTTGTTTTTGCTGGAGCCCTCCTGGAACATGCAGAGGAGCTACTAAGAATGGGACTTTCTGTTTCAGAGGTAATTTTTTTATCTTGCTTCAGTGATTACAGTTCATATTAATATTTCAAAACAATTTGACCTTGAATAGCCCCAAGTTAAAATTAATCCCATTAAACCAAAGTACTTTTGCGTAGAGCTTTCCTTAATAGTCAAGGAGCCAGATCTTGTAAGCTAAGCAGAATCCATCTTAGTTAATACTTTAATTGGAAACTACCAACAAATGCCAGGTTCTCTAAACTAATTTCTGAGGAAGAAATTGATAAATTCAGATGGTGACTGGAAGATAACATATGTTCTGTATATCAAAAACTAGAGCTGATAGTGGAAACATGGTGCCATTTTTGGAACCAGCAGGTCATATACCCAGAAAAAGGGCTAACATTTGAGGCACCAAATGTGAGTTGGCCAGTGTAATTCACAAATATCTTCATTACTTAGGACCAAACTTAAATCCTCCCTGTTTAAGGAGCTCCATTGGCTGCCGTTCATTTTCCGGACCCAATTCAAGGTGCAGGTGATCACCTACAAAACCCTAAACGATTTGGGACCCACCTACCTTCGTGACCGCATTTCTCCCTACAAACCTACACGATCTCTTCGTTCATCACGGGAGACCCTCCTTTCGCTCCCACCTCTGTCGCAAGCGCGGTTGGTGGGGACGAGGGAGAGGGCCTTCTCTCTGGTGGCCCCCCAGCTCTGGAACTTGCTCTCCAGGGAAATTAGGCAAGCTACCACCTTGGCTGCGTTTAGGAAGAGCCTTAAAACCTGGCTCTTCACACAGGCCTTTGGATAAGAACTGCCCATCTGTATGATAAATACTGGTTTGGTGTCCACTTTCTGATTGGTTGCACTTTTGCTTTGTTAATTTTCTGATATACCTCAGGGTCTACCCCAGTCCAAATCCCCCACGATTTTGCAGCACTTTATCAACTATCTCATGTTAACAAGACTCACTTAGTGCAATTTTTCCCAGTTCGTTTTTTATTATCTTATTGCTGTACTTACTGTCTTTTAAAATTTATGTTGTTTACCAATGTTTTGCTATTTTATGTTAATGTTGATTTTCATGCGCACGTTTTTTGCTATTTGATGTTTTAGGTTTTTTAGGGTATTGGTCTGGGCTTTCGCCCCATGTAAGCCGCCCCAAGTCCCTTCGGGGAGATGGAGGTGGGGTATAAGAATAAATATTTATTTATTTATTGCCTAACAAGAAGCTATGCAGTTCATAGGTTTGTTGTAAGTTGACTGGTGGCTTGAAAGCACATACCTACATAAATATTGTTGTGTAAACAAATATAAGATTGGGGTTGTTGTATGTCTTTCGTGCTGTATATAAGATTGTAGTTTCATTCTAATTTTTCTGGGTTTTTTTCCAGATTATCTTTGAACTGTGTTAATGCATTTTGAACATCTCCAATTGTAATTTGTAGATAATTCTTTACAGATTTTTGATAAGTTTATTCATATTTAGTTGAGCAACAATGACATGATTTTGATGTATTTAATTACAGGTGATTGAAGGCTATGAAAAAGCTTCCAAGAAAGCCTTAGAAATTCTACCTGATCTAGTATGTTGCTCTGCAAAAAATCTTCGGGATGTTGAAGAAGTGGCATCTCTGTTGCAGACTTCGATAATGAGTAAACAGTGTGGCAGTGAAGCCTTTCTAACTAAACTTATTTCTGAAGCATGTGGTAAGTACTGTAAAGGTTAACATAGGTGTATCCGAAGTTACTGGGAATTGCTTCAATAACACCCTTTATATGTCATTTTTATGCAAGTATTACTACAGCTTGGGTTTTGTAATGGAAACAGGTTTCAGTCGCACACTAATTCAAAATTATTGTTACTGGATTTTGTTTTTATTGTGGGCTTTCTGTCCCTGTACTGCAAGGTTGATTTTACAATTCCTGTAAAGGAAGAATAACACTTAACTTGTTTATAACATATGTTGTAACATTTTTACTTACTCAGTTCTCATATGTTGAAGATTCTCTTCAGTAACTCAAGATTTGAAAAAATAGATTTCATATAATAATATTTACAAAAGTCGTGTAATTTTGGTTTTTAATTCATTTTCAGTATCTGTTTTTCCTGATTCGGGCCACTTCAATGTTGACAACATTAGAGTGTGCAAAATCTTAGTAAGTAATCATTGGAATTTATTATCACTACTAAATGAGTAGCCTTTAAAGATGATTATACAAGGAAATTGTTTTAATTAGGCTATATCAAAACTTACTTGGTGCTACACTTAAAGATGCCAGCATTGTTTTGGTATGCTTAATGTTTTAGGAATATAACTTCTTAGGGGAAAAAATATTACCAGGCAAACTTTAGTTGGAGTAAGGTAGATGGCAAAGTGTTAAGAAATATACCTTCTGCCACATGTAAGTCTGTAGCAGATATTGTTTCTACGCAGCCAAAGTTTTCCTTTGTATCCAAAGTTTTCCAGAAATATTAGATCGTGAATGATTTTATAAAAAGATTGAGATTCTTAAGCAGAATGCACAGAAAAAGATGAATTATTGTTTGAGTAATGTCAGTGTAATGTTGAATCATGATAACAGCAGATTATTTTTGCACAAGTAGGAGAGAGTAGACTGGACTTGGAGTAGTTAATTTTTGGGTGTTCAGAGACAGGAAGATGGGGAAAATCAGTCTGAAAAATCAGATATATTGTAAAGTTTGTAGTAGCAAATTTTTAAATACAAGAACAAAGGTAATCTTAAATTTAAAATACGTTTTTCTTAACTAGGATAGGATAATAACTGTTACCTTTTTTTCTTCAGGGATCTGGCATTTGCGCATCAACAGTTTTGCATGGCATGGTTTTTAAAAAAGAAACTGAAGGGGATATTACTTCTGTCAAAAATGCTAAAATAGCTGTGTATTCTTGTCCTTTTGATGGTATGATAACAGAAACAAAGGTACAATCTTATTGACAGTATTATTGCTTTTCAGTAGTTGTTTATACCATGTTCTTCATCTTGAAAGAATTCTAGTGTTTACAGATCAGTAGAAACAAGCCTGGCATTGGGCTAACAATCTGTTAACTAATTAATTAATTTTCTGTTAATGAGTTGAACTTTGATGCCATGTGGGCGCCTTCCAGCTCTGTAATTCTATAAAAAATATGCAAATACAGACGCTTGGTATGTAGCTTTTGTGAGTAATTGGGAACACATGTTCTGTCTACAGGGAACTGTGCTAATCAAGAATGCTGAGGAGCTGACAACTTTCAGTAAAGGAGAAGAAAACTTAATGGAGTTACAAGTGAAGGCCATTGCTGATGCTGGTGCAAATGTTGTAATTACAGGCGGGAAAGTGGCAGACATGGCCCTACATTATGCTAATAAGTACAAACTTATGGTGATCAGGTAAGATTAAAAAGATGAAAATGCACTAAATGTTCTAGATACTGACATTATTGAGGAGATAATGTGCTAATTCTTCATGCATTTTCACCTTGTACTTTGCTGCAGCTTTTGCTCTTAATTTTAAGGATGTGGTTTGTTAGTTTCAATTGAGGGTGGTCTTATCCATTAAGTTCAGTTTACAAATGCCTGAAAATCCATTAATGTGATGTATTGTAGTAGTTTACTACTACTCTAGTATATTGAGGTACTATTGGTCTAATACAGAAATGTGATACAGCTGTTCTTAAAAGTATGTATTTTGGATTGCTTAGCACATAAGTGTCTGTTGTCATGTGTGCCGAGGGGAATGGATGTCAGTATTTTAGATGCAATGGGAATGCTTTGGTTGTATCTTTCTGCATGGTAGGGGATTGGATTGGATGGCCCTTGTGGTTTCTTTCAGTACTATGATTCTATTATTTTCTTGCTAACACTAGTTTTAAGGTAGCATCAGTTAAGTGTTTTAGTGAACATTCCTGATAATTGTGATTTCATTGTATTAACAAGAATTTCTAGGTTTTAGAATGGATGTTATTCTGAACACTATGTATTTTCTTAAAGGCTGAACTCTAAGTGGGATCTGAGGAGATTGTGTAAAACAGTTGGTGCCACAGCCCTACCCAGACTGGTAGGTAAATAGCCACAGAGTTTCTTTTAATGGAGATTCATTTCTTGGTGGAGCTATAATTCCTTTTCTACTTTCCAGACACCACCAAATCTAGAGGAATTGGGACACTGTGACAGTGTGTATTTATCAGAAGTTGGAGAAACACAAGTAGTTGTGTTTAAACATGGTATGTTTTGGTATTATTTTAGTAAATTACATTGTATTGTTTTTGCTACACACATACCTGAATCGTGCTTCATGATTTAATTTTTTCACTCTACTCCACAGACAAGGAAGATGGTGCTATTTCCACAATAGTAATTCGTGGCTCAACAGACAATCTCATGGATGATGTAGAAAGAGCAGTTGATGATGGTGTCAACACTTTCAAAGTCCTTACTCGGGTGAGTAAAGCCCTGTGAATAAATCATGTGGTTTTGATACATTATTTCATTTCATACCTCCCTAAGTGCAACCCCATTGTGCTTTAAGGGTGACTCTGACTATGGTAAACCTGTTGTAGGATTTTCTTGGCAGATTTTCAAAGGAGGTGTGCCAGTGCTTTTCTCTAAGATTGAGAGAAAGTGGTTTGGTTAGGGTTGTCATGTGGGTTTTCATGTCTGCACAGGGATTTGAACCCTGGTTTCCCTAAATCCTAGTCCAACATCAGTACAGAAGAAGAAATGATGGCATATCAGTATATCATATATAAAGGAATGTAAATTAAATGTAAATGAATACATCAATAGTATATGTATGTGAATATGTATGCACTCACTGACAATAACACACATATTATATAAACAATATTCTTAACTGTGACTGTAGCCATTTAAGTTTGTATATTTGTATACAAGATAGCAAACTCAATTTATAGTAAGTTCATGCTTCAGTTAGCACTTGTTGTCATGGCCTTTGAAATTAATGGTAACTTCTGCACTCTTTGTAGGATAAACGACTTGTTCCAGGTGGGGGTGCAACAGAAATTGAATTGGCGAAGCAGATCACTTCATATGGAGAAGTAAGCTATGAACTTCATTTCCCTTAATAAACTTAAGTTATCTGCTAGGATTGGGGTTAGAGTCCCCTCCTTCTGACGGTTCAACACTTGAGGAAGTTCTTGGAAGTGCTCCTGATGTGCTAGAGGGCTTGCATTTCCTCAGCTTTAGCTGATGCACCAACTGCATGCCATCTTAAGGAAGGTGGACCTGACCACAGTAATGATTGTTTTAATTAACTTTTGATTAGACTACTCTAAATTCCAGTGTTGTGGACTGCTCTTAAAGTGTTCAAAAACTGCAGCTTCTGCCAGGAATCATAGAATCATAAGTTGGAAGAGACCTTATGGGCCATCCAGTCCAACCCCCTGCCAAGAAGCAGGAAATCGCATTCAAAGAACCCCCGACAGATGGCCATCCAGCCTCTGCTTTAAAAGCCTCCAAAGAAGGCACCTCCACCATAGTCCGGTGCAGAGAGTTCCACTGCCGAACAGCTCTCACAGGAAGTTCTTCCTGATGTGGTCTATTAAATGCTTTAGAGATTTTATATCACTGGTTCTGCATCAACTGCATTGATTTCTAGTTTCTTTATCTGCCACAAATATAAATGGCTGGTGGTCAACATATGTGAAAAGTTGCTTCTTTTTGTATGGCCTTGCCCATAATTTGAGATACTCCTCATTGTGTCTTTTTCTTTAAAATGACACTAGCTTGGTAGATACATAACATGTGTTGTTTCATAACAACCCCTTGATTGTGGTTGTGATTGTACCTCACCTCCATCTCCCCGAAGGGACTCGGGCGGCTAACATGGGGCCACGCCCAGGCAATTACAATAAAACAAAATAAAATACATACATGACACACGTCATCAACAGGTAAAAATACTAACCCAGTAACATAATAAAACAGTATAAAAAACAGGCCAAGAATTAAACAAGGGCGAACGACCAAAGTACGAGGGGTGAAAATTATAAACTCTATGGGTGAGTAAGGTAGGCTTCTCCAAAAGAGGGTCAGGTAGGATTATATTAGTGGCTGGCCAGTGATCTACAGGAAGCTTTCAAGCAAGACATGAATTCAACTTCATCCTCCATCTTACACTTCCTGGCAACTAAATATTACAGTGCAATACTGCTTCTGAACAGGAAGTAATACATAGCCATCCCAATTAACAGCTATTGGTTTGAGAGCCCTACTGGGCAGAAGAAAGATACAGGTGCTAATACTGCAAATACTCTGTGTCTTAATGTTTTTTTTCCCTTCACATTTGTTCTTTAGACATGTCCAGGTCTTGATCAATATGCTATCAAGAAATTTGCTGAGGCATTTGAAGCCATTCCCCGAGCCCTGGCAGAAAATTCTGGAGTGAAGGGGAACGAACTTATTTCTAAGCTCTATGCAGTACATCAGGAAGGCAACAAAAATGTTGGCTTTGATATTGAGGTACGATTTTGTATGATGCTCCATTGTTGTGCCTTGGGAATGAACTTTGTCCAGGAAGAAGATTGCAAGGAAATGCCAGGAAGCCTTGTTTACCCTTTGACAGAAAAATAAGTCAAATGTATTCCAGCAAAGCCATTGAAATAAAATAGTTATTGAAAATGATAAGTTGTGACACTATTTCCCAGTTCTTTAAAACTGTCTTTATTCAGGTGAGGACTTTAAAAAGTAATAGCCATGAAATTTGTGTGCCCATGTTTTTGACAGGCTGAAGCTGCAGCTGTGAAAGATATGTTGGAAGGTGGTATATTAGACACATACCTTGGGAAATACTGGGCAATCAAGCTGGCAACAAATGCTGCGGTGACTGTGCTAAGAGTTGATCAAGTAAGTGGACATAATTGACTCAATATATTATGCAAATCATACATTCATTTCAGAGTTAAGTTACTGTTTGAAGCTCTGCTTTATGGGTAACTAATGTTCAGTTATTGTATAGAATGAGTGGGGAACATGTGCCCCTCCAGATGTCAGCTTTAGAGCCAGTGATGAGAGTGCATATTGTTATCAGCTGTATACAAACAATATTCAAAATTAATATGATATGTTGTGACTTGTTTAAAGATGAAAGTTGTGGAAATTTGTATTTCAATATGCGATTTCTGTAGATTATTATGGCAAAAGCAGCAGGTGGTCCAAAAGCCCCTAAAGCACCAGAAAATTGGGACAAAGATGACTGGCATGAAGGCCCCTGAACAGTAGGATTTAGTAAGATTTAGCATCATGTCTTCTGTTGACAAAAAACCGTGACTGCATGAGTACTTGACACTTTGCCTGGATTGGATGAGTGCTTACTTCCAAAGAATCACGTGTTGGCTATATCACCATCTAACAATCTGCTTGAGACATTTAAAAGAGTGAAACATATGGTATTAAATTTTCATTAAAATAGGCTAAAATGTTATTCAGGATCTTAATGTGCATGATCCAACCTTAGAGTGCCACAAGAATACTACACTAACCTTTTTTACCTTTTTGGCCTAGTTGGCTGTCAGTTGTTAACATCCAATACATCAAAAGCATATCTGGGGACATTCATGCTAATACATATGTAGGGAGTTAAATGATATAGTTGTTGTGGCAGAAAAGTAGTGGCCTTACCCAAAGACCAAGGATCCTCCTTTAGGTCGATCGGCAAATATAGTGGGACACTTTCAGAGTATTGGATGTAGATCAACCTTGACCATGGCAACTGGTTCTTAAAATTTTTTGTGAACATTTTGTAAAAATGTATTCTGAATGAGACTATTTCACATTGCATGTTTTTTAAAAAACAAAACTTTTAGAAGGCATTTATTTTCCTTCTAAGGAGGTATGTCCTGAAACACACTTAGATGTCTTAACCTAGAACAAGTAATTACTTGCCTGTTTTGAAGCACTCCCATTTCTGTTTTGCGATGGCTGTTATTAATAAATGGGTTTTCTGTTTTATAAAACTGAAAGAATTAACTACCATGACATGAAAGATACAACATAAATTACTGTAGTTGTTTCTAGTATTCACTAATAGAAAGTGCACAGAATGATAAAGGCACATACCAAATAAAGGATAAAATCTAATTTTGCCATACTTCAATTGCTTGCTACATAACTTGGAGGTATCAAATCTAATAATGACTTCTTCTTGTAGATCATCATGGCAAAACCAGCTGGTGGCCCTAAACCGCCATCAGGAAAGAAGGACTTGGATGGTGACCAAAGTGACTGAGACAATTCAGTGTACTACTTCTGAAGAGCTGTGTATCTTGTCATGTGTGTTACTTACCTTTAAATTATGAGACTAATCTCTGCTAGATGCTTGTCTTCTACCATTTCAATAAAACAGTTTCAGTACAAGTTGTTTTCACCTGTTCTATTAGACATACTTTAGCTATTTAAAAGGTTTCAAAATACTACATAGATATGGAATGTAACCTGCTGTATATAAAATCCATTTGACATTACTAGAACATATAAATTCACAGTTCTGAGCTATCACAATATTCATTTCTATTATTTATACTCTGTGTGCACATTTAAGAATCTTAGGTTGGTAGATTATGCTTCAGCAGGTGATGTTCACTCCCTGTTATGATCTCCTTAAGATGGAAAAGGGGCAATTGCCTTTGTAGCCTTAAAGAACCCTTCTGGAAAGATGGGTTGTTTAGGTTGGAAAATCTATACGAGAACTTTAATTCTAGCATTTTTTCTGGAAAGATTCATCTCTTCTGCTTTAATCTGAAATGGATTGTATTAGCAACAATAAGGTTTGCTGGTGAAATGTAGAACAGAATTGTTCTAAATTATTTAAGCTGTGCTGCGAAATCTGTGTAGCAATAATAAGGAATTCTCAAGGAAACAAGACATACTTAATTTGCCACTTGGTTTCCCCCCAAAATACAGTTTGAGCACCCCCATGAAAATAGTAAAAATTGCATGTATCCATTTGTATTTCAAAGTAGAGATTGGGTATCTCTAATTCAGAATTCCGAAATCTATAATGCTACACAACCTGAATTTTTGCTTACTTCTGCCTTTAAGATAGCGGTGGGTCCCTATATAGTAGTGCATTCCTCCCATCCCAAATATCAGCTCCCTTATGTCCCCCATCTCCAGCTTTATGTTTAGTTTGTTCATTGTGTTGTGTAGGAGGCATGAGGCTGGAGAGTATGCAAATCTATACCTGCCACTTCACACATCTTCATGTCTCTTTGGCCGCAGGTCCCATCTCCAAGATCTCTTTATATATTGTTCCAAACAGCCTGTATGTATTTCTGCAGAAATATTTTCTGGACTGACATGTATGTGAAAAGGCCTACTGCTCCTGCTAGCAAGCACACCTTCCTTTGGTGCTGTCAACAGTAGAGATTTTGCCAGAGGAAGACAGGCGAATTTACGTTAGTGAGGTTTTAGTGTGATAGTCATTCCAGAGTACAACCTTGTACAGTGTCGGGGATTAGATGCAGCCGTCTAATCCCTAAAAGGAGTGAGGTTTTTTTTTTTTTTTTTTTTTGCAATTTAAAGTTAGGATCCAGCAGAATTTATAAAAGTACTTTTGACTCATGGTACTTTAGGATACTCTAAGCCATTAATATAGGCTTTCTTGTTACATGCCTTTTAAATCCATTCCAATTTGGAGCATCCGGTGAGTTTCTAAGGCTAAATTGCAATTTAAACCTAGGGTCCAGAAGTGCTAGTTCAACCCTCTATCCATTATACTATGGGCTCCTGTATGCTTCCTACTATTTAATTATCTAAAGCTAGAAATGTTTCTAAAAGAAGGAAAAGTTCTAAATTAAATGGCAAGGAAACCTATGTGCTACATAAAAGGACACTAACACAATTTGAAAAAAAAAATCAGTTCCTGGTTTGAAAGCTATTTCCTGTTTAATTGTGCAGTACAGTACTTACTTTGAAAGTAGTAGTTATACAGTACTCCAGAAATTTTATTTTTGTGGCTGCCACAAACTGTTGAATTGGTTAAGACTGAGATCATTGAAAAACTAGCAAAATGTGCTACAAGATGTCCCACAAAAACAAAGTTTTTGCAGTTTAATAAAGGTTTTCCATGCTTTTATGTTAGAACCAATTAGGAAATGACATTTATAACCCAAAACAAAAATTGTATCATAGAGTTATATAGAAAATTCATGTTAGCTACCATGAGTGAGTTTTAAGGATGTATTTTTTATTTAAAACAAAAAATATGTTCAAAATACACATTAAAGTAGGTTGGATATATTCAATATATATATTTTTGAAACCAACTTGTGTTCTGATCGATCCGCTGTAGAGCAGGACTCCTTTGGTAATTTATAGTAGTCGTTCATAGAACAGGAGATATGCTTGTGCATTCAGTACTTTGGATACAGGAACTGCTTGCACTCGGGTGTCACTGATATGAAACCATTGTCCTTTGGATGATTCAGTCTCTGCATCTGCTGAACGGGGGAAAGGTGAATAATTTCGCTGTTATTACATTCTGGCCATTAGTCAGCAAATTAGTTTTATATTGTTCTACTTACTATGCTGAATCCTGCCATGGAGGACAAGATCAGAAAGTTGGTTGGTAGTAGCTCTCGTCTTCACATATGCAGTGTAGTGGCCAGATCTCATTGTACCACTGTGTTCAACAATTCCATATAAAGAATACAGGACTCTTGAACTCCCTTCTGCAACATTCTGTAAAAACAGTAAACCCCAAGAGCATTTCAAGCAGCTTGATTTCATTTTTGATTTATTAGCCAAAAAGTTAACATTGTATGTATATGGAAAGAAACTATAATAATTTTCTGCTGTCACTTGATCTAGACTAAAAGGTATCAGTAGCGATGTTTCCTGTAGAAGAATTTAAAAATATTAAGATCCCTAGTTTTTGCTTAAAACTTTGCAAATAAACTGCACCAAGGCAGAACTTCATTAAACACATCAAATAATTCATGGTCGGTAAACTATGACCCTGAATTTCCCGAGATTCAAAAATAGTACAACCAAGGACGCCATTATAACAGCTTTTAATCTCCCTATTATGCTTAGGACAAGTGAAAAGAAAACACGATACAGAAATGCTCGCTAGGCCTGAAGAGTACAATACATAGAGAGAAATAATAATTTAGAGAAATTGAAGGCAAGTCACCAGATATATGAAGAAATTAAATGGCACAAAGCCCACAATCAAACTCCAGCTCCATGATTTGTGTGCCTACACTATGTATATAAGTTATACTTCTAACACTTAGAGTAATTCTTTTTAAAACCCCTTCTTCTACTGAGAAAAAGTGGGTTATTGAGAAATAAAGGAAATTAAATGAACTTTCTTCTTTACCTTGCACTTAATTGAGCAGAAAGGAGCCAAATCTATGACTTCGGGAAATTTTATATGTTTGTTCACTTTTTGGAGATTATATCCAGTCTAGGAAAGAACCACAGAAAGAGAGGTAGAAATAAAATGCATACAATGACAGAATAATCAGCAATACATTTGAAATATTGTTTCTATAATTCAAATTTAAATGTATTAAGCCAGTACAGCTCAATTTGTGACATTTTTCTAAATAGATGTTAACCAATACTGCCAATAGTGCAGACACAGCACTACAATTCTATCAGCGAGTAGATAGTAAGTGATGTGAATGAAACAGCCAACTTGCCAAAGCCTCACCTATTCTACACACACTGCACCTTTGTTAGTTGCCCCTGAGCTGAGATGGGGATAATCTCAAGTATTTAATTAAGTTTCAGGCATGTTATTCTCTGTATGCGGGATGAGGTAAAGGTTATACAAAGTGTCATCTTAGTACAGCAACAATAGTAACAGCAGTAGCAGTAGTATGAGGTTAACAATACCTGTTGAAATCTTTTTAAATGAAGAGTTAAAATTGGAGGAGCAAGAGAAATTAACATTTGTTTTTTGGCATTAGTGTATACAGGTTTCTTGACATCTGGAAAAAAGAAAAAAAACTGTTGACATAATTGTTTAAATGATGTCTATACTATTTCCCATACTTATTGCTATGATCAAGAGACACAAAAAAGAAGATTGCTGTGTGTTATTAGATTCTTCTTAATTTTGCATATAAGTGTTAACAGAACTAGGAACAATCCATTTACATGAAGAATCAATTCCCCTGGTTTCTACATTAAAAGAGGAGAGGGAGGTGTCTTTCAGACGCTTTGGACTACTACTCCCATAAATAGTAAGGAACATGTAAATCGATAGGAATTATAAGTCAAAAATATCTGAAAGACATTGTGTTGCCTATCCCCTAATGCTTTTGAACTGTGGTGTTAGAGGAAAATTCTGAGAGTGCCTTGGACCGCAAGAAGATCCTATCAGTCCATACTTGAAGGAACTGGGGGTGGTGACGGCCGACAGGAAGCTTTGCCGTGGGCTGGTCCATGAGGTCACAAAGAGTTGGAAGCGACTGAACGAATAAACAACAATCCCCTAATGTAAGGTTGATTTATCCACAATACTCCCAAGGAAATCAAATAAATTGAATTTGTTTCAATTGAATTGAAAGCATCACTAAGCTATTCTGAATTTATGATAATTGACAAGCAGTGTCTCTGAACACAAGAACCAGTTCTGTATTTTCTTTCACTGTCCTGAGAACTGACTTCTGAGATTACATTCTTCACCTGAGTCTAAGATAGAAGTACAGGAACAGAATGCTTCCAATACTTCTCAGTTAGAGCGAAGTATCCAGTTCTATGAAGCATACTTTGAGATAAATACAAGCTCATGTGCAACACTTGAACCATTGTGTGTTTGCTTCTCTATGATGAAAACATACACTTGGAGTTCTACTTGCTATTACAAAACTACTGCTGACTACCATCCAGTATTTAAATGTATATTTTTCATTGTGAAATCTACTAGAGCACTACCTAGTCTTCAGTAACATACCAAGCATCATCATTGTTTTACCATGGGGGGGTGTATAAAGAAATGCCTAGAAGAAATGGCCAGCAATGGCATTACAGCCAGGATTTAATATTATGTAGCTTCTGAGCAGCTGTCACTACCTGGAAACTAAGCCATATGGGGAAGCAATGTTTATTATTCCATACCCTACTCTAGTTGATCTCCTGATGTTTCACCCTGCAACTCCCTGAAGCCCTAGTCAGTGATCAATGGTCAAGGATTCAGTGAGTTGAAATCCTAAACACCCAGAGGGACTAAAGGTTGAGACTGTCCTACTCCCATCTGATAGTTTGTCTAAACAAATGGTATATAGAAAAACAAAAACAAAAGCATGTATTGATTTGTTAAAATTGCTATTCTCCTTCAGCTCTGACTAAATTACACCTTCAACTAAATCACAATCACTTGAAAACTAGCAACGATGCTCTAGACCAGGGGTCCCCAAACTAAGGCCCGGGGGCCGGATGCGGCCCTCCAAGGTCATTTACCTGGCCCCCGCCCTCAGTTTTATAATATAATATATTGTATATACATATAATATTGATAATAATATTATAATGTAATGCAATATAACCTAATAATAATACCATATAATAATATTAATTATATATTCTATATTACATATAATATTACTAATAATATTACAGTATAGTGGTATAGTTCAATATAGTAATATATAATGCTAATATTGTGCTATGCTAATAATATAATATATTGTATGTACATATAATTTGTAACCCACTCTGAGTCCCCTTTGGGGTGAGAAGGGTGTGATACAAATGTAGTAAATAAATGCAGTAAATAAATAATAAATAAATTTTAGACTTAGGCTCACCCAAAGTCTGAAATGACTTGAAGGCACACAACAACAACAACAACAACAACAACAACAACCCTAATTAACTTGACTATCTCATTGGCCAGAAGCAGGACCACACTTCCCATTGAAATCCTGATAAATGTATGTTGGTTAAAATTGTTTTTATTTTTAAATATTGTATTGTTATTTTATTGTTGTTGTTGTTGTTGTTTTGCACTACAAATAAGACATATGCAGTGTGCATTGGAATTTGTTTGTATTTTTTTTCAAATGATAATCCAGCCCCTCAACAGTCTGAAGGATTGTGGACCGACCCTCGGCTTAAAAAGTTTGAGGACCCCTGCTCTAGACTAACTTATGCCAAGGCTGCATGAAAATGACCTCATATTTTCATACAAACAAACCACAAACTTCCTTCCATACACTACTAAAATAAGTGTTCTGTGATGTTCTACATATATATCAGGCTGTCCTGCTAATGGGAAAATAAGATTGCTCTTAGAAGGAAACAATTGGCCTTACTTTTTCCAGTAGTCTTTGGTCCACAAAGTTGTTTGTGTGTGCAAACGTCACAGAGCAGCTTATTGTTCTCACAAAGTTTCTCATTATGAGTGAACTGATATAAACAATGAAGGACTGAACTTTCTTCTGTATTTATTTCTTCCCTGTTTGCAAGAGTGCAAAATGCGGTTTCCGGGTCCTCATTCACTACTTGGTACAATTTTGAATTATGAAGTTCACTGAAGCTGTCTGTATCATCTTCAGGTTCTTCATCCAAGGACAATTTGTGAAAGCCATTGGCAGCACAATCCTCATCCTCATCATCATCTTCATCCTCTACTGGCAGTGTACTATCTTCTTCGAGAGACAGATTGTCAAATTTATTGACACACTCTACAACAGAAACTAAGCCTTCTGAGGGAATGCCCGTACCAACTTCGTTATTTTCCAGTTGGCCAGAATCCTCTGCATTTACATTATTATTATGGGTATCAGTTATATCATGCCCGTTTATATTGTCTCTTTGATCCACACAAGACTGTTCATATGAATTCAATGACTTTTCTTCTTGCTTCAGAGAAGCCACCTCAGAGTTAATCTCAGCCTTTTCTATTCCATTGCTACTAATATGGTCAGTTTCATTTTTTTCAGTGGCACAGCTGTCTGTTAGTGGGATCACCTTTTCTTGAAATTTTTGCTGACGACGATGGTTCTGCGAAGTGAAGTACACCACACATTAAGAATGGACACGCAAGGAAAATTTAAATGAACTTGTGCCAGATAGCCATACATAAAAGACATGGCTTTTTACACCATATAGTTGTTAAAAACAAAGCATTTTAATTTAATAGTGTAGGAACAGTCTTACTAGTTATGCAAGCGATATGACTACATACAGGTCAAACCATAGTTTGCTGTTACTGTGATTAACTCATGGTTAGCCTTGAGTTTTCACTCCCCATTCCCAATATACTGGAATCTATTGTTTCTTAAAACAGTTTCTTAAAACACTGTGGCACTAAATATTTTAATTTATTTTAATGATTTAATGGCTTTAACTATTTGTTAAACTCCAATTTTTAATTCTATTTCAATGTTTATTTGTTTTTGGTTTTAAATTGTACATTTTTTATTTTACTTTTATCTTTTAACATTGTTGCTTTGAGTCTAGTGAGTAAAAAAATAAATAAATGCTTGTTAATGGAGCCAACTATGGTATTCTAAAACTATTCTTTTACTAAAATGCAAGTGAACAAACTATAATCAAATCCATTTTAATGGCACATAACAGTTTGAGCAAAGAGTGCTGCAAAATTATGCAACTATAAACTAGTTGCAACTATGAACTACGGACAGGATTCAATAGAGCACAAAAGGGGTATTGCAGTTTCACCTCTGTCCACTCAAATCTGATAGGAAACTCTCTAAAGCAGTGGTTCTCAGCCTGTGGGTCCCCAGGTCTTTTGGCCTATAACTCACAGAAATCCCAGCCAGTTTATCAGCTGTTAGGCTTCTGGAAGTTGAAGACCAAAATATCAGGGGACCCACCGGTCAAGAACCACTGCTCTAAAGAACTTATAGTGATGCAGATGGCTGCAAGGCAAAGGGGGTACACGAGAACAACAGTCACAGTATTAGGCATAGGCTTATGGCTTATCACAAACTTAGAAATTTATTCAAAATATTTAGCATCCAAGGGGAGAGAGAGGACATGAGCTCTAAGCCCATTTACACAATTCTAAACCAGGAGTGGAACAATGTGAGACACCATGAATCTTGTTTTGTGGCCTCTGGAGCACTGTAGAACCGAAAAAGAAAGTTTGGTCTTCTCCATTCCAACAGCCTTTGAAAATGCCCAAGGGATATTTGTGAGCAAATATATACATATACATATGTGCGTGCTTTGCACAGGGGGGTGGAGCAGTGAGATACAGTGCTTCAAGATCTGCAGGAGAGAGAAACCCCTCTAGCTTCCGACTGTTACACACCCACCACTTGTTTATACATTTCTGCTCACTTCATTACTAACCTTTGCTTGCTTTTTGGCAATTTTCTTTGCCTTTTTCTGAAGATGCTTGCTTGTCCCAGGAGTCTCCTCTCGATCCTTCAAATAAGAGTCATTTTCAATGTTGTCTGCATCATCTTCCATCTCATTTTCCTGTAACTTTTTAACTCTTTTCTCAACTGTTTTTTTCTTAGCACCCTTAGAAATAAAAACATTAGCAGTTTAGACAGGTATGTGTGGTAATATAAGAGTACAGTTCAATTCAGACATTCCTAATAAAAGGAAAAGGAGACCCCCTCTTCTTCTCAAGAAGAGAAATCGTTGTTGTTTACAATCATTTACCTGGAAAGGGAATGTGGACTGTTTTCTTAGCTTTGTTACAAGTCCTGATATAATTTCTTTTCACAATTTCACAAAAATGTATTTTTGTGTGCTGTTACGCTTAACTGTAATTGGTTCATCCCACTGTCTTTGACCCTCATATATGGTAGACTTGGGAGCAGGCACCCTCAATGTGTAAAGAATAACCAGTGTACCTGTTTTGTACATTTCTCACTTTTAGTTTTTTTTTACATATATTAATCCCACCTTCATATCAATATAGGGACTGAAAGAGGTTACTTTTGCTTCTTTCTTTAACTTCCTTTAAAACTTTTCACAATCCAGGAGTGATTTCTTTTGGCTAGATAAATTTTCAGATATGAAGAAATTATAGGTGTCTTTATACCTTTCCTCACAACATACTAACAAATTCTATATTTTTTGCACTCTTCTTCCTCTATTTTTGTTAATTTTAGAATCCTAACAACATAACCCAGATGTACAATCTAAAAACAAAGCACATATCTTCATGCTTACCTGATCATTTAAAACTGGGAGTGAAAGATCAAGGAATGACTCATGCACTAATGAAACCTGAAATAAAGATGTTAGCCTATTATTAGAGCCAAAAGAATATTAAGGGATTTTATACATTGGAATCAGACTACATAAGCTTAGATGTACTGTAAAACCACCCTTGTTTGCAGCTCCTGGGGGGGGGGGGGGGACCCAAACTCCAATGTCTTTGGGAAAGCTAAAATCAAGCATTTAAGAATAATTAGCTTAATATGAGAGAATATAGTTAAGCAAACTACCAGTAGTGACTGGTCTGTTTTGGGTCTTTTAGCTGAATGTTAAAAAAAAAAACCCAGAAACTACTGAAAATAAATTAGTTCCAAATATCCCTCTGTCAAGAAGCTGTCATTTTATTCCATTGTACACACATTTCTAAAGAGCAGGAAATTTTGCTTTGTAAATTGAGAGCACATTCAGATCTTTTTCATGTTTCTTTGTGAATTTACAGTCTTTATTCATTCCCCATTTCCAAACCAGAAAGAGTATCATTTGAGCGAAGACTCTGTGTTACTCCACTGGCTACCAAACATACTTTTATGGACTAAGGTGGGAGATGACCCTAAACATTATTGAACTCTATAATTTACAAGGTATAGGTCAATACAACCAATAGTGAGGAATGCCAAGAAATAAAATGCATAACTTCTGTAGGGTTGCACAATTTGCACTCCTATTTTGGACTATAACAAAAATCAGAGACACTCACAGTTTGGCATTCCTCACACATAATTGTGCTTGTTAGCTCGCCTCCAAAAATGCGATCCACAAAGGTCTGTGTTATCTTCCTCTTTTCATATTCTGAAATGTCAGATAATATATTAATAAAGCAATCAAACATTTTAATCTTAAAAATTGCAGTTGTTTTATTATAATGCTGAAGTAGTTATATTTACATGTTATACTAAATTCTGATTATGTTTTGTTTTAGTTGTGAATTGACCTGCAAATGGCCAAACAAATCACAATTTATTTTTTCCCATTTTTATCTTGTTTTTTCTCCATTTTGTCAGTGTTTGTTTCAGGGAAATTGTTGGGAAAACAACCCAGGTACAAACCACAGCTAAGACAAATCAAAAGTCAGGTTTTAAAATGCAGGGGTGGGCGTAACTGTGGCTCTAAATATTGATTCACTGCAAGTCCCACAATCCCTACCATTAGCCATATTGACTAGAATTGATTCAAGCTGAAGTCCAGCAATATTTGGAGGGGCACTGTGGTGCAATTCTAGCTTACAACCTAGAGTTCATAAGCCAACAATAAGCCATGGGTTATACTGTTGGTTGTGACTGGGTATTAGTAACATTTAGTTTGCAGAGATGAGTTCAGATACAAGTCAAAATTCAACAAATCACACTTGTGTTGTTACACGTGAGCCTAACTACCAAATTAGAAAAGAGGCAGCATATTCTATGTAAGAGAACAGAATGAAGACACCACTTAGCTCCTTATTAGAAGAGATGTGATTAATGAAGCTCCCAAATAGACTCAAAGAAACATGGCGAACATTTAGGATATTGCCTGTTCCTTTCTTTCAAATCTATTAAGCTGTGTTAGTTATACCAAAGAAATGATTCCACGCTTACATGGGATGGGAAAATAAACAGAATAATTGATCCCTTCACTCAGTCACATATTCTTCCTGAGAGAACCTTGGCCACATAGAATGGGTTTTGTGGGAAATGTGCAAACATTTCTCATGAAGTATTTAGATCCATGACATAATCCAAAAAATGGTCAACATATAGCAACAGTTACCTTTGATCTTCTTTTTTAGCTCTTCATTTTCTTTGTCAGCTGAATTATTCAGTGCCTTAAAGATTCCGGCACAGATTCGCTAGATAATAGAATTATGTTTTGCAAAAGTAAGTAGTCATGCTTTTTTGTTCTACCACCATAATAACCTTAAAACACAAAGGATTTTATCAATGAATACATTGTTCCTGTTCCTGTCTTAAATGTAAATGATCTCCCCGCCATTTGAAAGAACTGTATCTTCAATTCAACCGAGGCTTCCATGGACACAACAAAAAGGAGGTTTTTTTTTTTACAATTTCAATGGCCACTGAAGCCCAGGATCACTTCCCTGCAGATTCAAGAAGTTTCTCAATCCTTCTAAGCAGAGGATGCAGGAGGTTAGGGGAAAAAAAAAACTAAGAATGATATCCCTCCCTATTCCAGATGGATGCCTATGCTGGGAAGGAAAGCTACTAATTGAAACCCATGAATATAAACTTGGTACAGTGCATCTCATTTCTATGTGTGTGTGTGTGTGTGTGTGTGCGCGCGCGCGATCCAAAATGACTGTGCTTGTATTCCAATGAAATCAAGGGTAATAATATTAGTTTGGTTACATTCTTGCATCTGTAAAAAAAATCTAGTTTGCTGTGAAACATTGCCTTTTGAAATCCTTTAAGATGATAGTTTTCCTATTTTGTTACAGAACACTTGCCTTTTGAAAATGTTAAAGATGATGTACTGTTCCTTCCACAATTGAATTAGACAATTCATAAATTTCTGATGCTGTGGCAGCCTACTTTGCATGCAGCATGTTGAAGTTCAACAAAATTATTAAATAGGAATCATACCCCAATTCTAAATTGGTTAATAATTCAGACTTAAGCATGTATTAAGCATTATTTACTTTCTTGTAGGGGTATATAGGAATGCATGCTAATTCTCCTCCACTGCTTCCATGAGAAGTCACAACTACATTTTGTAATATTAACTTATCAATGAACTCACTCTCCTCAATGCTGATAGTTGACAAAAGAGGAACTGAAATTTCAGCAGCCATCATATCAGTCCTGATCAGATACCTACTTGAACTTCTTCTGTCCGCATTCCATCCAGTAAGTAACGAAGCAGCTCCTGGCTGTCCTGTTGCTGATACCCTTTAAACCGTATGGCTCTACGTATGAATGAAAAATAAATTGACACAGCTTAAAGTGTGTAGAATACATAATTTGTGGAGGAACAGTTGAAACACAGAGCAAAATAGATTGAGAATGAGGAATGAATTCTGACACCACTTTGAAATGTCCATTTTATGTTTTACGTTATGGTCCCAAGAAATTGTAAACAACATTCTGGAAATATTGAAGGTACTTGTTTCATTTGACAGTTCCCATAATATTTTGGTATGTAATGAAAAAGAGCAGAAGGTGGTTTCTTTTAGAGTTTTACAGCATCAATGTATGTAAATTTGTTTTAAAATACCACATACTCCCTATTAAGTTTGTACAGGATCTCAGGCTCCAAATTCTAGAATCCTCTGATGCCTGAATTGTCAGAGAGCCAGATCCAGCAATGGACTTCTCCTAGCAGAGATCTGACATCCACTGACATTAAGTATTATTATTATTAAGCCGAACACAGATTGGCTCTGACTTTGGCTTGAAACTTTCCCTGTTGTAATAGTCACATGGTTTTAATTTGATTTGGATACTGGCTTTTATTTGTGTTTTATGTTTAGTTTTTACTACATGTTGTATTATATGTGGCATTTAATTCTGCCATTGTGTAAGACCGCTCTGAATCCCCCTGGAAGAGAAGAGCGGCAAATAAATAAATAAATAAATAAATAAATAAATAAATAAAGTGAATGCCAGTCCCTGCTTTTCACTGCACCTCCTGTAAACCCACAGATACAGTTCTGGAAAGTTGGAGAGGGTTTCCAAAGCAAAGAGAGCTGCACAACTAGGGAAAAGGAAGAAAAGTCTAAAGATTCAGTGCAGTTTTGGATTTAGTTCCATTAATGTTCACAACAGAATAGCAATTAAGTAAGTTTTTAATATTAAGATCAATTCTAATTCAGTATAAATCAGTGGTTCCCAACCTTTTTTTGTCCAGAGACCACTTGACAAGGGACTACTTGACGAGGGACCACTCTCCAACATTAGTAGCAAAAGGATTACAAATCAGTTTTTGGGTTAACTTTAGATTCGGTTTGGTTGTTTGGGCTGCTGATTCTGAAAATTGCATTGGATAGACCACACCAACTCTAGCTTCTGATAAGGAAGATATACCATCCAGTACTCGCCATCTAATTGCCCACAGAAAACCATATTTAATAATCTAGAGCTGGTGTGGTCCATCCAATGCAATTTTCAGAATCAGCACCCCAAATAACCCCAGGAACAGGCCTGAAAATGAAGCCACCAAGAAAACATTTTTTAAACTGGGTTGCGTTATTATCCATAGTAGTATCAGAGAGGCCGCAGACCATATTTTAGTTCTTGCGGAACAATGGTGGTCCACGGACCACAGGTTGGGAACCACTGGTATAAAGCAACCAAAACATGTACTAAGTCAGCTTTTCAATACTATAGGAAGATACTTTACAGGGGAGGTACTCACTTTTTACAGACCTGGGAGAAGAGCTCTTTAGGAGTCACGGTTCCCTTTTTTGTCTCTTGCATGTCTGTCAGAAAATCGCACATTGCTAAAGTAAGAGGTCTTGGTTGATCAAGTGTAATTACCACAGGTTCCTTAACAACACACAAAGAAAGTGCCAACATTAAATATTTTAATAATACGAACAGAGACACAGATAACTTCACTCCCTTAAGCAAAGTCATTTTGTTAATTTGTATATTTGATTAATTGCATCTATTGTTGTGTTCACTAGAAAATACATTTTCCCAGAAGAAATTCTGTTTCCTCTCTACAGCACAGACCACTCATCCCCACCAAAAATTAGGAAGCTATGACGAAAGGATTAAGAGCCAAGGCAGGGGATAGTAGCAGAAGGACTGAACTGAAAACGAAATACCGTGGGAATTTGCCAGTTTGGCTCAGAAAAGAACATCAGGAGTGCTAGAGGGGGAATGTGTGTCTCATAAGGAAATCCAAGCCCCAGACAGCCTTTCATGTTCAAATTACAATCAAAATGCTCAGAGGGGAAGTTCAAGCTCCTGGACTCCTCATCTTCACTGCCTCCTCTCATATTCAAAAGGTACCATGATTTCTCTGAACGCAGCTATAACATAAAAATACGATTCATTAAAAATAGATCCAAAAGGTTCCTGATCTCCTTGTGGCCACACAAGAAAATGAGAGAATTCCTTAGCCTTGTGTGCATTCTTCATGCAATTCTAAAGCAGGACCATGGTGTTATTGCTCTGCCCACTTTTAAATCTAGAGACCCATCACAGAATCTGCAAAGTTATAATTTGAACTGGAAAGGAAAAGTACTTAAATTCACCTTTTAATTATTTTAATGCATCACAAAATAGCAGTGTACATACTGTTATTGAAAATTCTGGAGGTTCAATTGTAATTGTATAATCAGCCATTTTAACCTCTTTCAAGAGTTCTCTTAGAACTGGGGTCTGTGACAGGTTCTGTAAGGGAAAATGAGCCAATATTGATCAGTTTTGTGTGAAAAGAGCACAATGCCACTGAATTTTCAAAATTTCCCAATCCTGTTGCACTTCCACAGTTTCCTCCATGAGATGTTTGAACCAAGAAGAGTGACTTGGAAAGAGTCAGAAAGGGGATGTTTATCTATTGATCCAATCCAAGCCTGATTCACTTCTATCACACACAGCTACATATATATATATATATATATATATATATATATATATATATATATATAGTTTTAACTGTCCATCTCAAGAGAATCTGACAAATCAGGATTGAGTTAGGTATTAGGCTACAACATAGAACTCTCTACTACATGCCAAATGCACCGCAACTCTTGAAGAAAAAAACACATATACCAGTTTTATTAATGACCATAAAAATTCAGAAAGTATATAAATGTATTTAATGTACTTAGAAGCAAGTTTACAGTCTTAAAAACAGTAATTTAGTCAGAAACAGAACTAATAAGTAACCGCAGTTCCAATGACTTTTCAGTACAAACCTGGAAAATAGATGGTAACCTCAGCTATTTCCCCCTTACCTGTAAAACGGCGTTAAAGAAACAGGTGTTTCCAAGATTGCTGAGACCCTTCACTGTCACTTCTGTATGACCATTTAAATGAATCTTATTCTCTTTGAGCAAAAGCTCCTTTTTCTCCTTCTCTTCCTCATTTTTGTGATCTTTTACTTTTTTGTTTTCTACTGGTTTGGTTTCTTCATCTTTAGATACTGAAATGGCACCGTCTGCTTTGAATTTTAAAATAAAACACTCAAGATGTGATAAAAGCACAATGGCAATCCAATCATGAGATCTAGCAATTTTAAATACCTCTTAAGACAGGAATAATATTATGAAACAAAGCTTGAGTCCTGAGTTTACACGTTCGTGTTTTGGCAGTAACCAGGGGTGCATTTGCACCATTAAAACTAATGCATCAACAGTACTTGTGGCCACAGTGACACATGTCTTAGTTACATCTCACTTCTATGGGAGGCTGCCTTTGAAAAGTGCTTGAAAACATCTACTGGTCCAAAGATGTTGAACTAGATTGTTAACTGGGACTGTCTACATGGTCTGTCCTTATTGGAACAGCTCCACTGATAACCGTCTGTTTCTAGGCACAATTCAACTAGCTCTGTAAGCTATCTGAAAGACTCCCACTGTTCTGGTTTGCTCAGCATATATGAGGTTAGTTACTAATGCAAATGCCTGTAGGATTTACTTATGTATATGATCTATGGATAAAATTTGGCATTTCTGATTAGTTTGGAAGCTAGCAATTAGAAATGTATTTAGAATCAGAAATGCAGTAATGTAATTATTTAAAGCTGTAAGCATATTCACCAACTCCTCAAAAGGGAGTCAATAGCTAATACACACTATGAGTAGATTCAAGTCTCTTGTCCTAGGAACTCACCTTTATTTTGGACATTTGTACAAGTTTGCTTTCTAACATAATCTACAAGTTGGCCCAACCGACTGGAAGTACTGTACTGGACCTCATTATCACACAAGTAGCACCTATTTGAACCAAAAAAGAGCACAAATTATCATTGTTGTTAAGCTAAACCACAGCAGTATCACACTATGGCATGGAATACATTTAAAATAAATATATATAACTCATTGTAATATGATTTTTAATGAAACTTTCTTTCAGAGATAATGATATGTTGGTAGTGGGTACTTTAGTTTTAACTTTTGTATACTTACAATGCTTTTATATTATTTACTATATGCATTTTAAAATTGTGATATTTTCATTGTTTCAGTTCTTTTACTATATTTTAAGCTAATGTTCTTATATTGTTTGTGAACTATTTTGAGTCTCACATCAGAAGAAATACAATAAAGAAATAGGTTTTATGTTGGTGTGCAACCGAACACTGAAGAATTTCCAGGTTCCTTTCAGGTTTTCAGAGTAACATGTTTGATGTCCAGGGGATAAAGCTATGAAAAAGTGATAGCTATTACTTGCCTTTTCTGGTAGAGTAAAATGATGGACAGTAGGCATTCCTTGCTAAATTATGTGTTTTGAAGGAAGGCTATCCTAAACCTGATCTATTTTTAATGTTCAGTAATTAGAACTATATTGGGCAGTTAATTTTATTTCAAAGTCCAAAATATGCAAGAACAGGCCTCCTTATTGTGCTGGAGATATCCACAGCACCTTCCCAAAAGTAGTCAATGGAACCCACAGAAAATTAATGTATTTCAAGTCCTAGGCCAATATCGCAAGCCAGTATGTGCAGCAAAATATGCATTTATACCAGTAGAGATTGAGCATATGCAACTAAATTCTATTGTGCTGAGAGTAACTGCAGAATAATTAATGGCACAATAACCTTTACATTAGCTTTTGTAGTGCATAGGACATTGAAAACAAACTCCATATGTAATCTATGTATACAGAAATGGCAATTCAAGTATACTGGACAAAAGATTACAGAATACATCAATAGCCTTGTAGCACATGTCCATGCAAGGGTTTATTTCTGTAACTCACCACGGATACAAAATTGTACACTATCACATCTATATAGTATTAAATGGTGAATGTGCACACTCAAGATATCGAATAAATCAGTTGCTGAAAACTGCGGATCCAGGAGGCCTGCAATACTTATACCTGATATTATAAAAATGAGAAACTCACCACACACTCCAGTTATCCACATTAAGAACTAAACAGTGAGGTTCTGATCTTGGGGTTTCGTAATGCTTTAAAGCATGTTTTTCTTGAGAATTTCTGCCACAGCCCTGTAACATTAACAATAGAAATATGAAGCACCCATGCCTCAATTCTTCTTACTCAGCAATTGATTCAAAGTGTCTACTGTAATTGAGACAAACCACAATTTAGGCCACAGTTAACCACTATCCCATTTGTAAGATTGCTAGTTAGAACAAAATTTGCTTTGTCCAGGGAGAACATCCTAAGAGCACAAGTCTGCTCATAATAACCCTAAGTTAAACAATACATATTTTTGAAGTTAGCAGGAAAATTAATTATCAGCAGTAAGAAAGATGTGATAAAGATGAAAAGGTCTCTACAGGTACTCAATCTGAAGACTCTTAAATGTATATGTTTGATCTCTCAAGCATCTAATAGAAAAGACAGTTGGTATTATCATTAAAATACCTGTGTATCAAATGTAATACTAAGTATCAAATGTAATACTAAGCATTAATCACAGTTAGGAAAAGCTACTTTTTGAGTTACAATTCCCAGAATCCCCAATCAACATGATCACTGATCATATTTGATTATAGCCTGAAAACGTAGCATTCCCAAGATTTTTGTACTACAGTAGTCTCACTTATCCAACATAAATGGGCGAGCAGAACGTTGGATAAGTGAATATGTTGAATAATAAGGAGGGATTAAGGAAAAGTCTATTAAACATCAAATTAGGTTATGATTTTACAAATTAAGCACCAAAACATCATGTTATACAACAAATCTGGCAGAAAAAGTAGTTCAATACGCAGTAATGCTACATAGTAATTACAGTATTTACGAATTTCACACCCAAATATTATGATATATTGGAAACATTGACTACAAAAATGTGTTGGATAATCCAGAACGTTGGATAAGCGAGTGTTGGATAAGTGAGACTCTACTGCATTGAAATCTTAACACGTTTTATTATAGGGGAAAAGTTATACCCTGTGGCCACATTTTAGACATAACCATATCGATGGTTTGTCTTCTGCTTCATCTTCAGATTTCTCCGGTGTCCCATTGTCAGATATTCGGCAATCCTGGCAGGAGCCCCAGTCTACATTTTGCAAGACTTTTTTCAGGTGGCCTTGTTCCAAGCCTTTGCGAAGGTGTTTGCACACAGGTTCTGTCAAGAGGTTTAAACAAAGTGAGACTCACAACTAGAGTGGGTGAAGGTACATGATTTATACCAGCGGCCTATAATATGTAGTAAATATGAAAACATTTGCTTGATTTGATTCTTAAGGCCCACTATAGTTTTTAAAAAGAGGCATTTCTAATTTTAAAAAGCATGCACAGAAGAAAACTAATATAATTACCTCTTGTTTCCTATTTTCATCCTAAGCCCACATTAATGTATGCACAACACAGACATGGATTCTTCATAAATAATTAAATAAATGTTTTTCTTCATTTAGTAATTTTTATAGCCTTTAGGCTACAAGTAACTTCCATTAATCTCACATTTTACTTCTAAATTGGCCTACTCCTGAGTAAACATGAGCAGGACTGCACCATCAGAACTGTATCCAATGGCATCACTCTGCTAGCACATAGTATTTGCCACTTGTGGACACCCTATTTTCATGTGCAAGCATCAAAAATCTTAAAGTAACTGTCCAAAACCATCTTTTCCCTAATTTGATCTGCACAAGTTAAAAGTTAAAGCAGTAACATCAAAGATGTATTGGGAGAATTGTGTTTACTGGTATATGAGGCTGTTATATACAAGTTAGAGTATAGCCATTTATTTATGAGCATAATTGCAATAGGACTGACTCCTTAATAATGCCAAGTATTAAAAAAACACTTCCAATAGGAGCTATACAACTGACTGATACTGTTTGCACTTACAAGGCATACCTGATATGTCTGTTAAGTCATCCGACTGTACATTTTTCCCTTTTGTTCGTTTCTTTCCCATGTTGGAAACCCAAGGTTGTATTCTACATCAAACAATTTTGACCTGGGTGGGGAGAGAAGAAGCAAGAGAGAGGGAGAAAGGCTCACTCTTTACTTCCAAAGAAACTTCAAAAACTAAGAGCAGCTCCTTTTAGCACACACTAAGACATAATGCTTAGGTTTACAGATCCTAACCACAATGAAATTCCATGGAACAAGTTTTAATAGAAGGTAGGAATGAAATCTTTTGCCAAACATTTTTTCCTCCTTTATATTTTAGACATCTAGAGAAGAAGGATCAAAGGACCATGAAGTCTAACCTCTGGTTGAAAGGTTTATAGAAAGACCCTACACAAGCCAGAGTATAACCATTCATTCAGCAGCAAAATGTACATTAGGAACATACTGAGGGCAGAAAAGTGTATGACAGCACTCATACCTCTAGCTGTCAATAATATCAAACTTTGACTACAAAGATCCGAGTTCAAAAAATGGCTCAGCTAAGAAATTAAAGTGCATTCTAAAAAGAAAAGGACAAATTTACAGTATAATAATTACACTATGTAACATGACTTTTGTGTCTGGGTTATAAATGTCATTTCCTAATTGGTTCAACGAGGAAAAGATTTATTGAACTGCAAAAACTTTGGTTTTGTGGGACATCCTGCAGCACATGTTGCTATATCTGATGTTTCAACGAATATCTGATAAGAGTATCAACCAATTCAACATAGTTTGTGGCAGTTACAAAAATAAAACTTTTGGGGTATAACAACTACTTTCAAAGTAAGTACTATACTATTAAACTTTCAAACCAGGAATAGAATCTTTTTTCAGATTTTGCTACATAGTATTACAATCTATTCTTAAGAGATTTTGTTTAGATAAAACAGGGTAACTTCAGGTGTATTACCCAAGTATTACAGGTGATAAGTGGGATACACATGCAATGAAATAAAGAAAACACAGCAATGTGCATTCATGAAAAACTTGCATTTAGCCTTATTACACTAGGATCTAAAAGTGACTGTAGAAGTTCATGGTAGGTTTATTTTGTTCAAGTAACGTACAAAAGGGTAAATGTTTCCTCTCCTGCCCCAGATACAACCAGGTTACCAGATCCATATAGACTGCCATCTGATGGTTTATAGCAGGCATAGGCAAACGTCAGCCCTCCAGGTATTTGGACTTCAACTCCCACAATTCCCAATAGCTAGTGGACTGTTAGGAGTTGAATTCCCAAACACCTGGAGAGCTGAAGTTTACCCATGCCTGGTGTATAGTGTAGGAAGCATTTTTATTACTTTCCACTTTTCTTACAATATGGGACTAGGATTTGTCCCAACTAGAGTGGATCAATGCACAGTTGAACAGTGAGTCAACACATAGGTAAGCCCTACTAAATCAATTGTTTTACTTTAATTGAAACTTACTAGGCAACTTTCAGCAAGACACATACTCTAAGCCACAGAAATCCCAGTAATAGGTTCACCGTAGGGCTGCTGTAAGTTGATAATGACTTGAAGAGACACAATATGGGCCTTTATGTGTAGGAATATATCCTGGTAAATATAACACTGTATTCAAAAGAACATAAACAAACTATTCTTCCACAAGGATAATCAAGAGTAAGCACCTTAACCTTTTTGAAACATATTTTGCAAGAGTATACTAATAACAGATGGAAACCACATCAAGCAAAGCCATATAAAAATGCAAGCATATCACTTTCATCTTCTTTTAATATTATATTCTACTTTGCTTTTGTTATTACATTTATATAAATGTAATGGCATCTTTTGGAACAGTGCTGTTTTTATTCTAAGAAGCTCCTTTCACTGCTGCTTTTTACAATACTTTCCATTAGGGTCAAGGAAGAACATTCATTGCAGTTTATACCCCTCATATACTCCACTTTTAGTATGAAGGCATTAAAAACAATTTACTTAAATTAGCCAGTTTTTTAGTTTTTATTTTGTGTCAAAAGCATTGCATAAATATGAGTTTAAAACTGATAAAAGCTGCTAAATAGTTTTAGACCAAAAAACGGGCAACAGCATCTGCTTTATACAGTGCATAAGGGCATTGCATGAGGCAGGGCATTGTGCATGAGGCAGGGCATTGTGGGCAAGCATCCAGATGCTGAGTTGTTTGTTCTGCTCCACAGTCGCAGGAAGTAGTGCCATTTTGCCAGGTTGTCTTTTAATCTGCCCACTCCACTTCTGAGTCTGTTCAGGGACTTCCAAGTTGCCCGTTCTTGGATTGCCCCTGGAGGAAAATTCGGGGGGGGGGGGGGGGGTACCCAGTTGGAATTGCCTGATTTTGCTGCTCACAGGGATATTCTTGATGTTGCTGGAGGAACATTTAGAGGAGTGATGGTTCTCATGAAACTTACTTGGCTGAAGCAAAGCATTGCTTAGGTAGGTGAAACAGATCTGACCCATCCCCTGGTTCCCAACCAATAATTTGGCAAAGGAAACAAAAGGGGGAGAAAATAGCCAAGAAATAGTCTTGGCTATTGTCTTCCCCTTTTGTTTCCTTTGCCAAATTATTGGTTGGGAACCAGGGGATGGGTCAGATCTGTTCTTGTATTAGATGGTTAACTCATTAATTAACTAACCACCTATGACCTTAGCAACTGCATGGCTTATGCAATTGAACAGTTCTCTATAGGTTGCTGTGAGTTTTCTGGGTTGTATAGCCATGTTCCAGTAACCCAGTGATTCTGGCCATGAAAGTCTTTGACAACACAGTTCTTTCTAGGTTTTGCCAACATACCAAAAAGAGGTTTCTCAGTTTTGTCAACATACCTTGGCATACACTGGGTTTGGTTACAGGACCTTTCCATGGATGTACAAGTTCCATTATATACAATGGTGTAAAACAGTGTCTCTTATATAAAATGGTGAAATAAAGGGGTATGCTGTGTGTTTTTCAGGCTGTATGGCCATGTTCCAGAATGAGCCTGAAAGACTCACAGCAACCCAGTGATTCCGGCCATTGAAAGCCTTTGACAATACATTGAACATCTCTACGTGGAGAAACTGTTCCAAGATACAAGGAAACTGGAAAAATTAAGGACCAGGAAAGCACATCTACTGTGCTCCCTAACTTTCCTTCATTCTGGAACATGGCCATACAGCCCGAAAGACTCAAAGCAACCCAGTGATTCCAGCCATGAAAGCCTTGGACAATTCATAATGCGGTATATTTCCAAGCTGTGAATGTTGAATCTGTGGATACAGAGGTCAGAGTGTAGTGTCTGCTCTCTAAGGGTGCAGCTACAGTTGCATTTGGTGAGTGCTGGGGCCTCACCAAACTACAACACCTGGGATTCGATCTGACACTCCTTGAACTGCCTTGGCTCGATGCTATGGGATTGTGAGAGATCTCATTTGGCGGGGCACCCGCCCTCTTTGGTGGAGAAGGCTGAGGAGCTTGTAGAACTACAACTCACATGAACCATAACATTTAGAGCAGGCTGGGGGTGGGGTGGGGGGAGGAAAGGGCCTGAGGCTGTTAGGAATGGTGAGAGTTGAAGTCCAAAACACCTGCGGGGCCCAAGTTTGCCCCTGCCTGGTTTAGAAGGATATCAAACTGCAGTCATTCTGCAGTGTAGATGCAGCCCAAGTACTCCCCCATGACTTAAAGAGTTTGGAAAAGTTACTTTTTTAAAACTACAACTCCCAGCCCCAAGGCACCCATGCCTCGAGATATACATTTCTCAATACATCAATAGGTTCCTGCGGCAGTTCCTATAAGAATGTCTCGAAACTATGAGAAATATATATATATTCAGAATTGCCTTTTCTTCCGCACGCTAGGGAAAGAAGCATTAGAACGCTGAAGAACCAGCCCTTTGATTGGCCAACTCTCCAGTACGTAACCCGCCTATCTGACCTGACTGACAGCGGCCCTCACCAATAGAAAGGCGTTCCCGCGTTTTGCCCCGGCGAAGAAGACTGGAGTGACTGGTAGAGTTCACACCGCATGTGGAGACGCCTCGACACGGCCCTGTGCTGTGGCGGCCCTTACCTGGAGCGAAGTCCTGGATGCGAGTATTTTACGACACATCTGTGAGCCCGACGAGGGCCTTTACGGCGGTCTGGCGCAGCACTCGGCAAGAGGTTGGCGGTCCACGATCATAGAGATCATATGATAGAAGGGCCACTTGACTCGACCGGAATTTCCGGTATGTTGGCTGTTGGGAAGGAACTCTAATAGACGTAGACGGAAGCGGAGAGGCTATAGACTCCGAAATTTTAAAGTGTCGAGGTGGCCGTACTTCCGGGTGTAGTTATCCGATTTATTAATACCTGTATGTAAGTCTCATTAAATCTAGCAGGCTTTACCTCTAAAATCTATAAACACGAGTTACCAATAAAAGAGATAATGGCAATCGATGTACATAGTCAAATCAGGCGCATAATTAATTGAAAATTAACATGCTATTGTGAAATCACTTGTCACTTCAAATGCATAGGAAATCTGCTACAAAACAGGAGCTTTTAAATAATAATAATAATAATAATAATAAAAAAAACTTTATTTATATACCGCCCTATCTCCCGGATGGGACGCAGGGCAGTTTACAGTCATAAAAGCAACACAAACATTACATAACAACATAATACACATTATTAAACAAAGTAAAGTAATACAATTATAACAATAAATCACACTTACATGACCAGATCAAGGGGACGGGAACCATAAACCTAATATATTAAAATGTATCATTTTAGGCTAGGGAAATCTTGTGCAATATATTCAGGCTCAGAAATCGGCGGTAGTCCAATATAATTACTCAAAAACCTGCTGACACCACCAGGTCTTCAATTCCTTACGGAAATTGGATAACGTAGGGGATTGCCTGATCTCTTTTGGCAGTGCATTCCAGAGCCGGGGGGCCACTGCCGAGAAGGCTCGTTCCCTCGTCCCCACCAGCCGCACTTGAGACGGTGGTGGGAGCGCGAGAAGAGCCTCCCCGGAAGATCTCAAGGTCCGCACTGGCTCATAGGAGGAGATGCGATCACGGAGATAGGTAGGGCCCGAGCCGTATAGGGCTCTATAGGTCAAAACCTGCACCTTGAATTGGGCCCGGCAGTTTATCGGCAGCCAGTGGAGCTGCTTTAATAGGGGCATTGTGTGCTCCCTATAGCCGGCTCCCGTTAGAAATCTGGCTGCCGATCTTTGAACCAGTTGGAGTTTCCGGGCCGTCTTCAGGGGCAGCCCCACGTAGAGAGCATTGCAGTAATCCAGTCTGGATGTAACTAAGTCATGGACCACCGTGGCCAAATCAGACTTCTCGAGGTATGGTCGCAGCTGGTGCACAAGTTTTAAATGTGCAAAGGCCCTCCCGGCCACCGCCGACACCTGGGCATCAAGCGTCATAGATGAATCCAGGAAGACCCCCAGACTGCGGACCTGCGCCTTCAGGGGGAGTGCAACCCCGTCGAGCACAGGTTGCCACCCAATACCCCGATTGTTCCCACGACTGACCAGGAGGGCCTCTGTCTTGTCTGGATTAAGCTTCAACTTGTTAGCCCTCATCCAGTTCGACACAGCTGCCAGGCACCGGTTTAGGGTCTGAGCGGCTTCCTTGGAGTTTGGTGGAAAATAGTAGTAGAGTTGGGTGTCATCTGCGTAGAGATGGCACCAAACTCCAAAACCCCGAATGACCTCTCCCAGCGGTTTCATGTAGATGTTGAAAAGCATGGGGGAGAGTTGAATTCCAGGGCCAGAGAAGCAGGTGGCAAAAACAGAAGAACGGCCTGCCTCAGGGGAGCATGCTTGCTCCATCAGTGTTTAACATTTACACAAATGATCAGCCACTGCCAGAAGTGACAGAGAGTTTCATCTTTGCAGACGATCGTGCCATCACCACCCAAGTAGGGAGCTTTGAAATGGTTGAACAGAAGCTCTCCAAAGCGTGAGAGCTCTCATTGCCTATTATAGGGAAAAGTAGCTGATTCCTAATCCATCTAAAACACAGGCATGTGCTTTTCACCTTAAAAACAGATAAAAATATTGAGCTCTGAGAATCACCTGGGAAGGAATCCCACTGGAGCATTGCAGCACACCAAAATACCTAGGAGTTACTCTGGACCGTGCTCTGACTTGCAAGAAGCATGGCTTGACTATCAAGCCAAAAATGGGTACTTGAAATAATATACGAAAACTGACTGGCACAACCTGGGGATCACAACCAAACACATTGAAGACATCTGGCTTTGCGCTTCGCTACTCTGCTGCTGAGTACCCATGCCTAGTGTGGAATACATCTCACCACGTTAAAATTGGGTGTGGCCCTTAATGAGACATGCTGCATTATCATAGGATGTCTGTGCCCCACACCACGGGAGAAATTATACTGTTTAACTGGTATTGCATCACCAGACATCTGTTGGGAAGTAGCAGCCTGTAATGAAAGGACCCCAAGGCATTGACATTTCCGCCTATCCTCCGTTTGGATATCAGCCAGCATGCCAATACCTTAAATCAAGAAGTAGCTTTCTACAGAGATACTTGCATGAACACTTCAGCAAGTGAGAGTCCAAAAGTGGCTGGCAAAAACCCAGAATCTCAATCAGTGACTGATATTGGATGAGAAACTCCCTCCTGGGCACACAGAAGACTGGGCAACTTGGAAGGCACTGAACAGACTGCGCTCTGGCACCACGAGATGCAGAGCTAGTCTTAAGAAATGGGGCTACAAAGTGTGTCCACTACATACGAATGTGGAGAAGAGTCACATACCACTTACTACAATGCAGCCTGAGCCCTGCCACATGCACAAGGGAGGATCTTCTCACAGTGACACCAGAGGAACTTTAAGTTGCCAGCTTCTGGTCAAAGGACATTTAGTATAATGCCAAGATTTTAAATTTGTGTTTTTAAATACATTATAAATGTATCCTCAATTCGCTTCTGACACGATAAATAAATACTTCAAATGTAGCCATTTATACTAGAATTAGAAGCAGTGCTACTCGTAAATGTTACATTTATTTTCTCCTTTATTTCTTTTAGGAATTTAATCAAAATGATCAATTTGGAAGAAGCTGAACAACAACTTTCTGAATTAGATTTGCTTTCTAGTATGTTTCCCAGTGAGGATGAATTTAAGGTGACTGACCAACTGGCTTTAGCAGAACTGAAAGATCGTGTGGAAAAGTGCACTAAAGAAGAGCCATCTTCAAAAATACAGTTTATGCTTAATTTAGAAATAGAGACCCCTGATGGAAGTGAGGTAATGATACTGTTGTCTGAAAGTAAATGAACATGGCTTTTGAATTTAGATTTTTAAATATAATATATAGACATATATTTTAAAAATCTCTTTCTAGGTTCCCTTTTCTTTGTTCTGTGCTTTCCCATTGGAATATCCCACTGTGCTTCCAGAAATCACTATCAGGTACTACGTGTTATATTCCACAGGGGGAGACTAAATATATTTATTATGTTATGGTTGATCTTGTGTCTTCAAATCATTTCCAAGTTATGGCAACCCTAAAGCAAACCTACCACAGGGTTTTCTGGAGCCGAGAGAGTGACCGATCCAGGATCACTCTGTAGGATTTTGTGATCAAGCAGGGAATTAGACCTGGTCTCTGCAGTCATAGGCTGCAACTGCACTGTAGAAGAGGCATGGCAAACATTGCCTCTCCAGGTGTTTTGGACTTCAACTCTTACCATTCCTAACAGCTGGTAGGCTGTTAGAAATTGTGGGAGTTAAAGTCCAAAACACCTGGAGGGCCCAGGTTTGCCCATGTCTGGGTTAGATCCTTGTGTTGGCAGGACTGCTGACATGAAGGTTGGGTTGCTGACCTGAAGGCTGCTAGTTCAAATTAGGGAGACCACGGATGAGCTCCTTCTATCAGCTCCAGTTCCCCATGCAGGAACATGAGAGAAACCTCCCACAAGGAGAGTAAAAACACCAAAACATCTGAGCATCCCCTAGGCAACATCTTTGCAGAAGGCCAATTCTCTCACACCAGAAGCAACTTGCAGTTTTGACTTGCAGTTTCTCAAGTCGCTCCTAACATGGAAAAAAAGTTGGGCTCTGCCCTCAAGAGTTTTCATTAGGTACCTACATGCAAATACAGGCATTCCAAATCCAAAACACCAAGCATTTCAGTTCAGGAAAACTCGTGAAGCCTTTAGTCTTGGGTATCACCAGACATAATACCTCATCGTGTTCTTATATTGCAAATAAAGGTATTCCAAAATCTAAAAAATAATAATTCCCAAATCTAAAACACTTCATAGAATCCTAGAGTTGGAAGAGACTTCGTGGGCCATTCAGTCCAACCCCATTCTTCCAAGAAGCAGGAAAATTGCATTCAAAGCACCCCCGACAGATGGCCATTCAGCTATGCCTGCTCTAGAATGAATGCTATTGAATCCTAGGAGTTATAGTTTTATGAGGTACCAGTAGTCCTTAGCAGAGAAAGCTAAGGACCTTGTAAAAGTATAAATCTCAAGATTCCATTGCATTCAATTATAGTGTCAAACCGCATTCATTCTACACCGATAGTTGAATGCACAAACCACTACATCACAGTATACTTGTTGATCTTCAGTGTTTTACAATTCTCATTAAAACACTTTTTAAATGCTACTTTAATTTTACAAATGGAGAGCCGAATAATATGAATTTGTATTATAATGCTCATTTAAAAAAAAAAAAGAAGATGACTGACAAAAAAAGCCGTGTCCCAGGCTGTTACACAAGTTGAAAGCTTAAACAGTCTAAAATGTAACCGAAACCATTTTTTAAAAATTGACATTGCCATGCACCTGTCCTTCCTAGAACCAGAACTGAAAATAACTGGCCTCAGACTTGTGCCTTTTCACTTACATTCCTTCCATCTTGTGTTAAGGCAGGAAGACTGCCTTCACTACAATTTCTTGTTATGTTTTACTTTATGACATTGCAGTTTGTGTCACCTTTTACTACTGCCACATTTTTCAGGACCCCAACACTGAGCTAAGGGAACCCCATTTGGGGTCGGGACCCACAGTTGAAGCAGTGATCTAGAGCATCTTTTGGATTTTTTATGCAATTAATTTTTATTGTTGGTGTCTTTCAAACTGTGCCATCTTTCCCCATTTATAGGTCTCATTTCATAAGCCGATCCCAACAGGCTCAGCTAAATACAGATCTCATAACACACTTGCAGAAGCACTGTGCTGGTGAAATGTGCATTTTAAGTGCAAGAGAATGGATTAAAGATCATGCTGCTGCTTACATCAACAAGGAGCAATTGTCTTCCACTTTACAGAAATCAAATGTTCAAAGGTCTGAGGATATCTTCACCAGACTTTGGATTTACAGCCATCACATTTATAACAAGCAAAAAAGAAAGAATATAATTGACTGGTCTAAAGAACTTTCTCTCTCTGGATTCAGCATGCCTGGGAAACCAGGTATCATTTGTGTTGAAGGCCCACAGAGCATGTGCGAGGAGTTCTGGGCAAGGTGGGTATTCATATATCTTTTATTTGTGAGACTTTTCTTTTGACTGGTAACATTAGTAATAGTAAATTACTAAGACTATATTCCTAAGATTATACCCTGTGGCGCAGCGGGTTAAACTGTTGAACTGCTGAACTTGCTGACTGAAATGTCGGCGGTTCAAATCCATGGAGCAGGGTGAGCTCCCGCCGTTAGCCCCAGCTTCTGCCAACCTAGCAGTTTGAAAATGTGCAAATGTGAGATCAATAGGTACCGCTCTGGTGGGAAGGTAGCGACACTCCATGCAGTCATGCTGGCCACATGACATTGGAGGTGTCTACAGCCAACACAGGCTCTTCGGCTTAGAAATGGGGATGAACACCACCCCCCAGAGTCAGACACAATTAGACTTAATGTCAAGGGGAAACCTTTACCTTTTACTAAGACTATACTAATGTTTTTTTTCCCTTGCAGATCAGATGTTTACAAATGATTTAAGTTTAACCCTCTTGAATCCAAATTCACACACTATAGTTAATGTAGAAAGTAACTTTCTTATTGAATTCTATTTTGAAAAGTATATAATATAATCCCAACTAGTTATATGTAAAGGTAAAATATTCACAGTTAGTCATAAAATATTTTTTCCTCTAAACAATGGAGTTGATTTGCCAAAAATGTAAGGGTCCATCTGTAGAACTAATGCAGTTTGAGAGCATTTTAACTGCCATGACTCTTATATGAACCACGGGAGCTGTAGTTTTATGAAGTCTTTAGCCTTCTCTGCAAATAGTGTAGGTGCCTAAAGAAACTACAATTTCTATGATTTGGTAGCATAGAATAATGGCAGTTAAAGTGGTGTAAAACTGCATTAATTCTACAGTGCATAATTAGTATCTTAATTCTTTAAATCCATACAGACATATCAGTTGTTCCAGTTTTTCCATAGTACCAATGATATAGTAAAGCTAATAATAACTTAGAATATATTGCTAGATTAGGAGTTCTAGCTTCAAAGAAACATATGGCGAGAATAATTTGCTGAAGCCAAAAGCCATGCATAATAGTATAAACACGCATTCCTTTGTGTCTAGCCTTCACTGTGTGATTTTACAAATCTTAATGATAGAACAAACCTGTTGTTACATTAGAAGGCTTTTTTGTGGCATGGCAAAGAGAACATAAATACAGTAATCTTAGGAGTTGCAATTCATCAGTGGATGGCTTCTAGTCCTTACAGCTTCTATTCATGCAGTAGGACTATCCAGAAGTTGCTTCATCTCCATAGTGACTTAAGAGCCTGTCCACATTCTACAGGTGTAATAAGTTGACTTCTGCCACTGGATGGATTTTGCTGCAGTTGTTGGTAGCATAGCCAAATGTTAACAGCTGCCCAGTGGCTTACAAAAGATTAATGATTGCATTGATTTGGCAGTTTGAAGCTGGGAAAAGATATGAAGGTGGAGGATGGACAGGATATGTGAATTTCGTTATATTTCTAACCTATGGAGAGATGCAACCGTTGTGCGCTCTCATTTTCTTTGCTTTTCAACTAAACTCCAGTTTAAACCCTGCATGATGGGCCAAACTGTTTTGTTCTGGAATTAGGGGTAGTTTCAGGTATCCCCATTTGGTGCCAAACTGTCATAGCACAAGCTATATTAGTAACACAGCAGATGGTATACTGCAGAGAAACTTTTCTACCCTTTTATGATGAGATCCAACATCCCTTCACAACTACCCACACTAAATCTGGCTGCAGTCCAGTTTCCCAAAATATATAAACATGACCCATTTCTGCCCCAAAAGCTATGAGAACTATACCAGCAGGTTAGAAACAGCAAACTTCACTTGATCTTAATATATTTTCCCATCCTTGAACTACAAAGTTATACAAAAAAAATCAACCAAAGTTGCTAAAACAAATTAACATTTTCTGTGCTACTCAGTAACTGTTAATGTTTGGTGATGATACTGGTAAATACTTCAAAAGCCATCTTCCTAGTGGCAGAGACCCAACTCACTAAAGCAGTGGTTCCCAACCTTTGGGCCTCCAGGTATTTTGGACTTCCGCTCCCACACTTCCTAACAGCTGGTAAGCTGGCTGGGATTTCTGGGAGTTGATGTCCAAAACACCTGGAGGTCCAAAGGTTGGGATCTACTGTACTACACCCCCCCCCCCCCCCATGTCTACAATGGGAACAATATTACTGTGGCCAAGAGCATAAGGCATAATACTGGAGGTACATTTACTTGCTCTTCCTCCAGTGTGTATATGCCATCCCATCTACATTCTGCACTGGGCACATAGGACAGTCTCTACATAAGATGATTAGTGGACATAAATCTGACATTAGAAATGGCAATATCAAAAGACAGCTGCAGAAAATTTCCATCTTCCTGATCACATAATTGATTTACAGGTTGCAGTCCTTGGACAAGGAAATCACAACAGAAGACTAGAAAGGCTGAATTGAATTATTCCAATCCATTAGCAGAGCTATGAATAGGAGTGGCTCTATAGCACACGACATATATTAATACAATAATTCTCACTACTGCACATATAACAAAAAGTATCTTCTCATAGAAGGTTTGGAACTCTAGGAAAGTGAGTTTTCATTAGCAGATTTATTGCATTGAAACATCAATATTAGTTCACCACTGTAAAGATTTTTTTTTAAAACCCACCCTGCCCATGTCATGATTTGCATCATTCTGGACCCTATTATATCTACATTATACTCTCAAAACTGTGGAAAATATGCTTCATGCCTGAAGTCTTAATACTGCTCGATACTGCATATGAAGTGGGTTTATTTTAAAGTTTGTGCAAAAATTGTAAAAAAATCAATTAGTCTGGCATATCTCCCCTTTCCCTTTTATGCTGCAAGAGACAAATATGTCTAGCTCTTTAAAAACCACTACAAGAAGTGATACTTTCAGGTATTGAGAAGGTATGCTTTTCTTTTGGTTTATCAATTTGCAATCTGAGAATTTTAATTGTATACAGATTTAGGAGAATTGTAATAGGATAGTAAGCAATGACAAAGTAACAAAAGTATTTCTAGGAATATATGTCACGATTTAAAATACAGATAAATGCCAAATAGCAGTCATGGACTGAATTGTATAATGATAATAATCTCTGACATAATTTCAGTTCCACTGAAATTTAGATTAATCACAACTAACATTTTGCACTGGTTTTGACAGAATGTTGTTAGGAGTAACTTTAGTTGGATTAGATATTGTTGCATTTTCTGATTGTGAAATACTCTCATTTTATCTAGACTTCGAAGATTATCGTGGCAACGGATTTTAATTCGGCACAGGGAAGATACTTGCTTAGAGGGAACAGAAGGGCAAATTGAGAAACAAAGGAAATTCACAGGTTTTGAAGAAAAAATATTTGATGCACATGGTGCCAGAGGAAATCACATGGATTTGGGACAGTTGTATCATTTTTTACTTGACAGTGGTTGTGGTGATATATTTCAGTTGTACTTTGGAGTTGAAGGACAGTAGACAACCACAACATTTTCTTTCTTTTTAAAAAAAACACAACAACAAATAAATGATGACTAAAGATTTTATTTATGGCTACTTAATAAATCTTAGATGCACCAATAAGGTTGCTTTGAAGAGGATAGTTTATTTAATTACAAAGATTTAAAATAGCTTAGTTCTGTTCTTATTTATTTATTTATTTATTTATTTCAAATATTTCTATCCCGCCCTTCTCACCCGGAGGGACTCAGGGCGGCGTACAATTGGCAACAATTCGATGCCGATACATCATTAAAAACAACAACATATAAAAAATACAACCAATTAAATCTAGATATATATAAGAGTGATGGCATCACGGCAATTCACAAAACAACAAAAGTACAGGCCCCCCAACCTCAAAATTTGACAACACAACCCATCATCCACGCCTCAAGGTTGATACAACAAAAAGAAAAGAAAAATAAAGTCCTAATTAGAGGGAAAGGAATAATTTTTTTTATCCAATTGCGGCCAGTTTAGAGGGCTAATCTCTGCCCACTTGGTTGCCTAGCAACCAAGGGACAGCCAGGCTTCAGTTAGGGGACAGGCAGATTTAGGCCTCACTTAGACTTCTTCCACAGATTATCTGATTTGCACTGGATTATATGGCAGTGTAGACTCAAGGCCCTTCAACACAGCTATATTACCCATTTATAATCTTATATTATCTGCTTTGCACTGGATTATCTTGACTCCACACTGCCATATAATCCACTTCAGTGTGCATTTTATCCTGTGTAGAAGGAGCCTGATATAATCCAGTTCTGAGCAGATAATATAAGATTAGAAATATACAGTAAAGTCTCACTTATCCAACGTAAACAGGCCGGCAGGATAAGTGAATATGTTGGATAATAAGAAGGGATTCAGGAAAAACCAATTAAACATCAAATTAGGTAAGTGTTATACAAATTAAGAACCAAAACATATACAACAAATTTGACAGAAAAAGTAGTTCCATGAGCAGTAATGCTATGTTGTAATTACAGTAGAGTCTCACTTATCCAACACTTGCTTATCCAACGTTCTGGATTATCCAACGCATTTTTGTAGTCAATGCTTTCAATATATCGTGATATTTTGGTGCTAAATTCATAAATACAGTAATTACTATATAGCATTACTGTGTATTGAACTACTTTTTCTGACAAATTTGTTGTCTAACATGATGTTTTGGTGCTTAATTTGTAAAATCAAAACTTAATTTGATGTTTAATAGGGTTATCCTTAATTCCTCATTATCCAACATATTCGCTTATCCAACGTTCTGCCGGCCCGTTTATGTTGGATAAGTGAGACTCTACTGTACTGTATTTACAAATTTACCACTAAAATATCACAATGAATTTAAAACACTGACTACAAAAACATTGATTATGAAAAGGCAGACTGCGTTGGATAATCCAGAACATTGTATAAGCGAATGTTGGATAAGTGAGATTCTTCTTTAATATGAAATAATTACTGGGATAGAATAATGCAGAACAATATAATCTCTAAAACCAGGACAGTAAATAAGCAGGGGAATCCCACACAGGAAACAATCAGGGCCAGCTAACACCTCCCAACAAAGTATTCCCATCATCAAAATCAGGCAAATCCTCTGTTTTCTCAGGGCCACAGACAGTAGAAGCACATAAAATATCGCAAACAACACCACTCTGAAAACAAGGGAATTCCAGACAGGAAACAATCAGGGCCAGTTAACACCTCCCAACAAAAAATTCACTCAGGGAGGAAACAGCCAGGCTTTAAAGCTGCAAGGCCATTACATCCTAATCATTTTTCCTAATTGCAGCATTCATACTTGCCTCCAACAAACAAAAAAAAAACAATCAGAAATATTGTATATTCACAACCTTTAGGAAATAATATCCCCTGATGGCGCAGCGTGTTAAAGCGCTGAGCTGCTGAACTTCTGGACCAAAAGGCCACAGGTTTGAATTGGGGGAGCGGAGAGAGCTCCCACTGTTAGCCTCAGCTTCTGCCAACCCAGAAGTTCGAAAACATGCAAATGTGAATGCATCAATAGGTACTGCTCCGGCAGGAAGGTAACGCCGCTCCATGTAGTCATCCCACATGACCTTGGAGGAGTCTACGGACAACGCCGGCTCTTCGGCTTAGAAATGGAGATGAGCACCAACCTCCAGAGTCAGACACGACTGGACTTAATGTCTGGGGAAAACCTTTACCCTTGACCTTAACTACCACCAATTCCTCAATACTTTATTTCCCATACCACCATACTTCGCCACAGCAACGCGTGGCCGGGCACAGCTAGTACAGTATAAAATATAAAACATGAAACGTGTTTAAAATCCGTTCGTCCAATATCCTCCAACTTTATCCATATAACAATCTGGGTCGTCTTTATCATTTATTCATTAAAAGCCTGGGCACAAAGCCATGTTTTTAAGGCTTTTCTAAAACTCAAAAGGGTTGGGGCTTGCCGTATATCTCTGGGGAGGGTGTTCCACAGCCGGGGAGCCACCACCGAGAAGGCCCTGTCCCTCGTTCCCACCAGCCGCGCCTGTGAGGCAGGCGGGACCGAGAGCAGGGCCTCTCCAGATGACCTCAGGGATCTTCTTGGCTCATAGGAGGAGATACGTTCGGACAAGTAGATTGGGCCAGAACCGTTTAGGGCTTTATAGGTCAAAACCAGCACTTTGAATTGGGCTCGGTAGCATATCGGCAGCCAGTGGAGCTGGCTTAACAAGGGGGTGGTACGCTCCCTGTAAGCCGCCCCAGTTATTAGTCTGGCTGCCGCCCGTTGTACTAGTTGGAGCTTCCGGGCCGTCTTCAGAGGCAACCCCACGTAGAGAGCGTTCCAGTAGTCCAAACGGGATGTAACCAGAGCATGGACCACCGTGGCCAAGTCAGACCTCCCAAGGAACGGGCGCAGCTGGCGCACAAGTCTTAGTTGTGCGAAGGCTCCCCTGGCCACCGCCGAGACCTGGGGTTCCAGGCTCAGCGTTGAGTCCAGGAGAACCCCCAGACTGCGAACCTGCGTCTTCAGGGGGAGTGTGACCCCATCCAGCACAGGCTGTAACCCTATTCCCTGTTCAGCCTTGCGACTGACCAGGAGGACCTCTGTCTTGTCTGGATTAAGTTTCAATTTGTTCGCCCTCATCCAGTCCGATACAGCGGCCAGACACCGGTCCAGGACCTGAACAGCCTTCTTAGTGACAGGTGGGAAGGAGTGACAGAACTGGACATCATCTGCGTACAGATGACACCTCACCCCGAAACTCCGGATGATCTCTCCCAGCGGCTTCATGTAAATGTTAAACAACATGGGGGACAGTACTGAACCCTGCGGGACCCCACAAGTCAATGGTTGTGGGGCTGAGCAGGTGTCCCCCAAGGACACCATCTGGGACCGACCTTCCAGGAAGGACCGGAGCCACTGCAAAACAGTACCTCCGAGCCCCATCCCGGCAAGGCGCCCCAGAAGGATACCGTGATCGACGGTATCGAAGGCCGCTGAGAGGTCCAGCAGAACCAGCAGGGACACACTCCCCCTGTCCAGCTCGCGGCGTAGATCATCGACTAAGGCGACCAAGGCTGTCTCGGTACCATGTCCTGGCCTGAAGCCAGACTGTGCTGTATCCAGATAATCGGTATCTACCAAGAATGCCTGGAGTTGTGCGGCCACCACACGTTCCACGACCTTGCCCAAAAAGGGGAGATTGGAAATAGGCCGAAAGTTCTCCAATTGAGTGGGGTCCAGTGATGGCTTCTTCAACAGTGGTTTGATCACAGCCAATTTAAGGCTCGCTGGAAATATGCCTTCCCGAAGGGAGGCATTCACCACCACCTTCACCCACTCGGCCAACCCCCCTCTGGCTTCTCTCACCAGCCAGGATGGGCAGGGGTCTAGGATGCATGTGGTCGCCCTCACCTCTCCAAGCACCTTGTCCATGTCTTCAGGCTGAACCAATTGAAACGAATCCATCAAAATGGGACAAGCAGGTGCTCTTGCTACATCCTCGGAGACTGCCGTTAATATGGTGTCAAAGCTAGAACGGATCAAAGCGACTTTGTCCACAAAGAACTGAGCAAATGCTTCACAGCGGGCTGCCGAGTTGTCAGGGATCCCGTCTTGGGGGGTGGGATATAACAAACCTCTGACAACTCGGAACAGCTCCGCCGGACGGTTCTTTGCGGACGCAATATTAGCTGCAAAGAAAACATTCTTTGCAGCATCTATTGCCGCGGCATATGCCCTGAGATAGAGACATAGCCGTGTTCGGTTTGGCTCGCTCGGCTTCGAACACCACACGCCCTCTAGTTCCCTCTTCTTTCGCTTCATTGCTGCCAGCTCCTCAGTGAACCAAGGAGATGGTTTAGCTCGGGTACTCGAAAGGGGACGTTCCGGAGCAACATATGATTGACTACTGTTGACTAAAGCTTATTCATAGTTAGGCAAACCTAAATCTTTCAAGGGATTGGATTGTAGAAATGCTACCAGCTTCTTTAGCCCATGTTGTTATTTGTCTTTACGTTGTTTCCAAGTGATAGTGACTCTAAGGTGAAACTATAATTGGCTTTTCTGGGCAAGATTTATTCAGAGAGGGTTTGCCTTTGCCCCCCTCTGAGGTTAAGAGACTGTATGTGAATCTACACTGGAAATAATGCAATAGCACTTTAACTGACGTACTATGGAACCATGAGAGTGGTAGTTTTACAGGTTCCTCCTCTGCCAAAGAATTAAAGTGCAGTTGTCCAACACTGAAACCACGTTTCAGAATAAGCATCCATCCTAGTGATGTTCAATCTTCCTGCCATCTAGGTAAACTGCCATCATTCAGTTCTCTGCTGAGAACATTCTGCTTTGCAGAAGACATTGGAACATATCATTTTATGTGGGTCACTAGCCAGACCTCTTCAGCTTTATCGTTGCTTATGCATTATATCAAGGGGAACTAGCCATTAACTCTTGTATCAATATATTACTGGGGAATGTGATGGGAGTACAAACTGTTTAAATGCCACTCTCCTAAAAAATTTTTTTGTCAGGTTCTAGGAATTGCAACATAGGACTGCTTGTTTCAGAAATACTTCGTAGTAGCCCCAGTAAGTATTTGAGGACCCTAGAACAGATATAGAAATAATGCCTATCTATCTATCTATCTATCTATCTATCTATCTATCTATCTATCTATCAAGTCAAAGTATGTTTATTTATATGTATGTAAATACATATAAACTACGTTGGTCTGCCTTTTAAGATAGTTCGGAAGCTCCAACTGGTCCAGAGATCGGCAGCCGGGTAACTGGAGAGCCGTACAGGGAGCGGACAACTCTCAGGTTATGGCAGCTCCACTGACTGCTGGTCTGCTTCCAGGCTAAATACAAAGTGCTGGTTATTACTTATAAAGCACTAAATGGTTTGGGCCCAGACAATTTGACAACCCGCATCCCCGTCTACAAACCTGTTTTGACTCTGCGATCATTGGAGGGGATCCTCCTCTTGGTCCCACCCCATCTCAAGTGTGGCTGGTGGGAATGAGAAGGGGGGGGGGGCTTCTCCATGGTCATCCCCCTCCTTCTGGAACTCCACCCCAAAAGAAATTAGAACAGCCCCCTCACTCCTCTCCTTCAAGAAAGACTTAAAAACCTATTTCTGTTCATTAGTGAATGGAGAGGAGGAATAATATAATCAATTCCATCCCGGTGGACGCTGCTTACAATGATTATGTAACTTATTGAAGAGCTTTATTTTAATACTTTTATAAAGTTTTTAACTGTTTGATTGTACCATCTGTGATGCTTGATTGACTGACTTATACCTTTTAGACAAAGTCATTTAAATTTTTTAATAGTATGTGTGATGTTTTATTGTTTTCTTATTGAATCGGCATTGAATGTTTGCCTTTTTCCTTTTTTGGAAGCTGCACTGAGTCCCTCCAAGGATCCTGTCCATATCCTCAGGCTGCACAAACTGAAAGGCTACTCAGTAACATGGGACAAGCAGGAGCCAAAGTTGCATCCATTGGAACTGTATCAACTACAATAGGATCTGACCAATGTTATCTACAAAGTGCTATGCGAATTCTTCATGGCAGGCTGGCAAATGGTCTATCAGAGACCTTCTCTTACTAATTTATCAGCTGCACACTGCACATTGACTTCATATTCACAACCCTTTATTCTTACAGTTATCCAACTTAAAAGTATTGGTGTTTTGGAAGGGTAGGGTGGGGTATAGATGATGGGAACTGTAGTCCACCTACATCAAGATAGCTGTGTGAATCCCATCAAAGATAGATTGGACCAAACTTGGTACATAAACCCTTCATGATCCAATTTAAAACACTGGCGGGGTTTGCTGGAGGTGGTAATGGAGGTTTTATAGAGCAGGCATGGGCAAACATTTTTTGTCTTGGGGCCACATAGTGGGCCCAGCAAGGAGGGCTGGGCACACTGGGTGGGCAGGGCCCGGGTCATCCTCAGGTTGTCCTCCCATCCATATGTTGGGAGGAAGTCGGGACACATGGTGACTGCCCTGATCCTTCTTCCCATCCTCCTCTCCTGATCCTCGGGCTGTCCTTTTAGCATTATGTCAGGAGGATGGGACAGATTGCGGCTGAGTATGCTCCGGAGGCCTCTCAGCTACCACGTGCCTTCCTTGAGCCATCCTCCCAGCATAAGGATGCTGTCGTTTGTACCGTCCTTATGGTGGGGGGGGGGGGGGGAGAGCGAGACACACAGTGGCTGAGAGTGCTTCAGAGGGCTCTCGGCTGCTAAGTGCCTTCCTCCTTCTTTTTGGCATAAGGACACAGCAGGCCACTGTGCCAAGGGGACGGAAAATGAGGAGGGCCTGAAATAAGCACCCAGGGGGCCGCATCCGGCCCCTGGGCCTTAGTTTGCCCATGTCTGTAGTAGAGTGTGATGCAAGTTGGAGACCACCCACATCCATGTTGGGGATTGTGGATGATAGATAGAAGCTCTTATGTGTGCTCATTAACCCAGAATCACCCTGCACAATGATGCTCCACTCAGCTTTGCAGAACAAATAACACAGGAACTTTTACCAAGTCCATGAGATCAACAGAATAATGATATTTACAATAGTCCCTCTGACTGCTTACAGAAATCAGCAGTCATAAGCAGTCCTTTCTTAGGCCATAAATCTGCTTCTGTGAAGATCAGCAGCAAACAAGGCCTCAGAAATAGTCAGGCCTCCCTGAGTACAGAGCCATCTTTGGCAGAGAAAGCTGAAGACCTTGTAGAACTATAACTCCCATGAGTCCATATCACTGAGCCCTAACATTTAGAGCAGGCATGGCCAAACTTCAGCCTTCTCTCCAGGTGTTTTGGACTTGAACTCCCACAAATTCCTAACAGCCTCAGCCCCCTTCCTTTTTCCCCTCAGCCGCTTAAGCGGGCCTGAGGCTGTTGGGAATTTGTGGGAGTTCAAGTCCAAAACACCTGGCGAGAAGGCCGAAGTTTGGCCATGCCTGCTCTAAATATATAGAAAATTGCAAACCGGTACCCTTTGCCAGGCCTGTAGCGAGGGGGCGGTTTTAGGGGTTCAACCCCCCCCCCCCGAAATTTTTCAGGTTATAAAAAAACCCTGGTTTACTCATGAATTTTAACTGGTTAACCAAATCCCCATGCTAAGTCTATGAGACACAAAACATTAAGAGTCCCTCCAGGCACTATCTCAAGCAGATATTGACAGGTGTGTAGCGGGGAGGGGTGTATGCTAGGGGTTAACCCCCCCCCCCCGAAATTTTCACACACACCCCCCCCCCCCGAAATTTTTTTCTGGCTACGGCCCTGCCCTTTGCCTACTTGCGTATGGGCCCAGCTGACCTAATCTACAGAAACCCTGCATTGTAAGGAACGCTTCCCATGATACTTTCCCCATTATCTCAGGACCAAAAGAACTCCGGCGGGATAATGGGCGGGAGAGAATCCCCTCGCACCGCCGTCTGCGGAGGAGCTTTTTCCGGTCAGCTCCTTTCCTTCCTCTGGGTGGGGCGGAAGAGCCTCGACTTCCTTCTTCCGCCCGGAAGCACGGCTTCCCCTTAATTCCTCCCTCGCGGCTTCCCCGGGGTTTCCTCGGCGGTTGAGGCGCCAGCCATGGGAGACAGGCCCAAGCAGCGGACTAAGGGCAACGTGAGGGTGAGGTGGCCTGGGGTTTTGCGGGTGTAGAAAGGGATCGGGCAACTCCCTTCCCGGCCAAGCCAGGTTATGGCACGAAGGTCGTGGGAAGGCAAGCCCACAACGACTCCCTTTCGCCAGAGCAGGTTTAGGGTGCGTCTACACCAGGCATGGGCCAACTTCGGCCTTCTCTCCAGGCCCACAATTCCTAACAGCCTGTTGAAGTCCAGAACACCTGGAGGGAAGGCCGAAGTTGGCCCATGCCTGGTCTACACTATAGAATTAATGCACTTCGATACCACTTTCAACTGTCATGTCTCAAAGCTATGGAATTCTGGCAGTTGTAGTTAGGACAGGCATCTGTATTTGACAAACAAAGGTGAAAAACTTTTTAAAGCTACAACTCCTCTGATTACACAGCATTGAGCCATGACAGGTAAAGTGGTGTCAAACTACATCAATTGTACAGTATAGATGCATCCTCAAATGGGATGGCTTGCAGAGGGGGTGCAAACAGCTGTTTTATTGTTTTGTTCGAGGTCTCATGGCTGGAATCACTGGGTTGCTGTGAGTTTTCTGGGCGGTGTGGCCATGTTCCAGAAGCACTCTCTTCTGACGTTTCGCCCACATCCCCGGCAGGCATCCTTAGAGGTTGTGAGGTTTGTTGGAAATTAGGCAATTGGGATTTATATACCACTCTAACAACCACCATGTCAGACTACACAGAGAAGCCACTGAAATCCACAAGCATGTGGGCAATTTCAACAGAAAAGAGGAAACCATGAAAATGAACAAAATCTGGCTACCAGTATTTTAAAAACTCTAAAATCATTAAAGTAAATAAAGTGCAACACACTGGAAACGGGAATCCTACACATGAAACAATCAGGGCCAACTAATACCTCCCAATAAATGATTCCCCCAGGCAGTAAACAGCTAGACCTTGAAGCTACAAGGCTTTTCGATGCTAATCAAGGTGATTAATTGCAACATTCACACTTGCCTCCAACAGACAAGAGTTCTTTCTCCCACCCTGGACTTTCCACAGATATATAAAGCCCACTTACTTAGTTTCTAACAGACCTCACACCTCTGAGGTTGCCTGCCATAGATGTGAGAGAAATGTCAGGAGAGAATGTTTCTGGAATATGGCCATACAGCCCGGAAAACTCACAGCAACCCAGCTGCCTTATTTCTTAGCCTCTTCCTTCAAGGGCCCAGATCTAAGCAGGGTCAGCCCTGGTTAGCAGATGGAGGGGACACTAACAAAGTCCAGGTGTTGGATCTACATTTTGAAGCAAGGAACTGGCAGAACTATCTCTGAGGATTCCTTGCCTAAGAAAACCCTGTGAAGTTTATGGTATTGCCATAAGTTGGTTCGCAACTTGAAGTCACAGGCACTGAAGTATTATTATTACATTATTATTATTATTATGTTTTTTATATCCTGCTTTTTCTCTCTACAACAGGGACTCAAAGCGAATTATAATAAAACCAATGCAATTCAATTTAAAACCTAAAAACATACAAACCTTAAAATAGAATTTAATATTAATAGCATTAAAAACAAAGTTAAAATCAGTGTGTTGTCGAAGGCTTTCATGGCCGGAATCCCTGGGTTGCGTGAGTTTTTGGACTGCATGGCCATGTTCCAGAAGCATTATCTCCTGATATTTCACTCACATCTATGGCAGGTCTCCTCAGAGGTGTGAGGTCTGTTGGAAACTATGCAAGTGAAGTTTATATATCTGTGGAAGGTCCAGGTTGGGAGAAAGAACTCTTGTCTTCCTGAGGCAAGTGTGAATGTTGCAATTGATCATCTTAATCAGCCTTTAATGGCCTTGCAGATTCCAAGTCTGTCTGCTTCCTGCCTGAGGGACTCCTTTGTTGGGAGGTGTTAGTTGGCCCTGATTGCTTCATGTCTGAATTCCCCCGTTTTCAGAGTGTTGTTATTTATTTACTGTTTTGATTTTAGAGTTTTTAATACTGGTTGTTAGAGTGGTTCAACATTTCTGTGTTCTCAAATAATATGCTGTGTACGTTCAGCAAAGGACAAGAGGGATCCTCTCACCTCTGCAGGAGTCTACTGTATACCATGCAGCTGTGAACAAGTCTACATAGGGACCACCAAACGCAGCATTGCCCAAACACAAATCAACATATATGAAAGGCACTGCAGACTAACTCAACCAGAGAAGTAACCCATAGCAGAGCATAGCATATTATTGGAGAACAGAGAAATGCTGGACCACTCTAACAACCACCATGTCAGACTACGCAGAGAAGCCATATCCACAAGCATGTGGACAGTTGCAGCAGAAAGGAGGAAACCATGAAAATGAACAAAATCTGGTTACCAGTATTAAGAAACTCTAAAACCAGGCAAGAAGCAGTAGAACATGGCCACACCACCCAGAAAACACAGCAACCCAAAGTTAAAATCCTTAAAACTGATTAAAAACATATTCAGACCTAAGACCACAGCACCCCCTGATTTAACCTGAGTATATGTGTGTGTGTGTGTGTGTGTGTATATATATATATATATATATAAATAATGTAGTGTCTCTTATTTGAAATGCTGGAGACCAGAAGTTTCTTATTGGGGGGGGGGGGGGGGGCTGTCAATAGGACAGCAGTTTTTGTATGCAATGTGATAGTTGTCAAAGCAGGCATGGGTAATTAAAGCAAGGACATTAATAAATATTAAACATTTTCCCTTTTTTCGCTTTTAAACATTTTTTAAACTAATCCTGTTTCTTTCCAAAACAGCCCTCTAGTAGCGGTAGAGCAGCAGAACTTCTTGCCAAAGAGCGAGGAACTGTTCCAGGGTTCATTGGGTTTGGGACGTCTTCCAACGACCCAGGATATGTTCCTGCAATTCAAGGCGCTGAGGAAATAGATAGTTTAGTAGATGCAGATTTTCGAATGGTGCTCAGGAAACTTTCCAAAAGAGATGTTATCACGAAATTAAAGGTTGGTTTGTTTTATTTATATTAAAATAGTATGTAGATGCTACGAATTAATATCTACTGTGCCACAACTCTCAAAACATCTTTAAATAGATTACATATATCCAGAAACACTTTGAGGAAAAATAGTTAGGTTATGTAGTACAAATATTGTTGTACACTATTGTAGTATATTATTTAGTTTGGTTGAAATGATTTTCTTGAAATAGTTGCTGAACTTTCAGGGCATTTTTGACAGCCTGTGTGCCCTTGGTCCTGGGTGATTGTGAGGCCATCAGGACAGAATATCTGACAGGTAGAGGGGATGGGTTGATAGTCTTTAGGATACAATCCGGAGAAAGTCAAGGTACACCAAAGTGATATCAATGCATAGAAATCACCTAAAGTAACATAGCAGTGAAACTTTTTTTGGGGATTATATCATTGAATTTGGTGAGATTGAATTTGGTGAGATTTAGTTATGTAAAACAAGACTAATATTGTGCTCCAAGGGGTAACGATTTCAATGCGATTTCAGTAGGACATGCAGCCCGATCTGCTGTTTTTAGTGATTTAACTAAATCCCAGTGGTATTCAGTTGGATAGAATGTACTGACTGTGCACTTTGTATTTCAATTACCAAGTAATTGATGAGGAGCTAGAGTCCAAAGGGTAGAGTTTGTGTTATCATTTGATGACCTTATTTTTATATGGTTAAGTGTTTTTAACACAACATTCAAAATTGTTATCCAGCAAATACTGCATACAAAGAATTAATAGCAATGTCTGTATATGTGTGTGTTTAAAAAAATCATGTTCGTTTTTCCTGTCTTTAATTTTAGGCTATGCAGGAATTTGGAACAATGTGTAAGGAGAGAGAAGCAGAGATTGTTAAAGGAGTTCTACCCTATTGGCCTAGAATTTATTGTAAAATATCTGTTGTGAGTATTGAAACTCTTGGATTATATAAAAATCAACAAATGATCTCTCTATGAATATGCTACAGTAGTTAAAGAAATGTGAAAACTGTACTTCTGGAGTGAGTGAGATTAATTTGTTCTGAAGAATATTTTGGTATAAGGCTATATTGTGCTTTATGTTTAAGTTATATACATGAATACCAATAAAAATATTGGATTCATTTTTGGGTGCAAATATATTTTTAAAATAGAGAAACAAAGAGCTTTTATTTGTATTGTCCCCATATTATAAGAAGTATCTTTTCTTTTCAATGTTATTGTAGGATCATGACCGCCGGGTCCGGGAAGCAACACAAGAAGCTTTTGAGCAGCTTATTTTGAAAGTTAAGAAACATTTGGCACCTCATTTAAAAAGTCTTATGGGGCACTGGCTGATAGCTCAGTGTGATACTTACTCTCCTGCAGCATCTGCAGCAAAAGTAGCCTTTGAAAAAGCCTTTCCACCGAGTAAACAGCCGGAAGCTTTAGTGTTTTGTAAAGAGGAAATTCTAACTGTAAGTTTTCCAATTTTTTTAAATTAAAAAAGGAAATATTATTTTATATATTTTTTTAAAATGGAAATATTGTATTGAACAGAAATACATTTCATTAGAAGCCTTTTAATTACTCTTTTATTTATAATTGTCAAATATGTTATTGTTTGCCTGTTCTACAAAAGTGTACGTTTAAAATATTTTATAATCAAAACCAATGGTACTGATGCAGCAGATGCCAGTAGTTTAGTAAACCATTTCTAATTCCTGGTCTTTTTAATTATTTTTAAATATTTATTACTCTTTTTATTAGCTGATACTGACAGTAGAAGGAAACAAGTAGCTTATTTGTGAATGCTTTGAATAGCTAGTTAATCATTCACACATGTGAGTTCTGTGTTTCTTTGCACTATCAGTAATAAAGCTGTCGATTTATTTAGTTTAGAAAATACACTACTACTGATATCACAAATGATATGGTGCATTGTGTGTATTTCAAAACAATTTAAAATGATTTATAGTGGGTCAGGGTGATTAGATAGTTTATTGAGGTTTATACATCTCTGGTTTGCATTAGTCTTACTGTGTTTAGCTATAAAACAACACTGACTTTCTGCTGTAAATTATGTCATAAAAGTAAATAGGAGTGGATTTTTCTGTGACAAGCAAACGCCATTCAGTTGTATTCAAATTTCTGGGCTTAGAATTTCAAGTATGCATACTTTACATCAACATCTTTTAATGGATCTCAAGGTTTTATCAAAAATCAAATGACTCTTGCAGAAGCCCTCCACATCTACAATCTGAAAATAATAAAATAAGATGACAGTGTTATCCTTTTTCTTCTGATTAATAATGTTAACATGTTTTTATAAGAATGATGGCATTCTCCCCCTCACCCCATTTAAGGACATCTGATTGTGTTTGATCCAGGTGCTACAAGATCATCTTTTGAAAGAAACACCTGATACATTAAGTGATCTTCAGTATGTATTTTTAAATATACACACATTGTTTTTTAGCTTAAAATACAAATTTAGTTTGTATTAATTTTGTTTATTGCATGTAAGAATAAGATATAAAGCATGTCTGAAATATGTCAGATCTGCCAGGAAATTTTTCTCCCACTTCAGAGCTTTCTGCATTTATAATATAACCACTATTAGAGTGACTTCAGTGGGAAGAGCATGTCGGCTCACAGCCTTCGGCCCGTGGATTTAGTTGGGCTTCAATAGTTACTTGTATGTGGTCTGTAGCCTAGATTTTAAATGGGTAAATTATTCAATTTTATAATGGTTTTTAAATTTTTTATTATTTTTTATTTATTTTTATTTTTTATTATTATTAATGAAGTCTGACATGGATGTACGGAACTGGGTACCCCTGTTACGAACTGGTCATTGACTGTAATAAAAGTTTACATTTATGTATCCTGTGCTTCCTATTCATTCTACTAGTTGCATGTGTGGCCTTTGCATATATAATTGTTCTTTATGTGCCTCACATTATCAGAGAACTCCTGAGTTAGTGTACTCTAGAAGGTGGTTATTTTGCTATGTCTGAGTGACGACAATGTGTTTGAGTACTTTAAGGTCCTACTCAGAGAATTTCTGCTTGGATAATTTTATTTCTATTCAGAGTTACTGCAAGGTGCACAATATATCTGGAGTGAGTTAGAAGATGTACAGTTATTGACAGTGGAATATTAATGGTGAAGACAATTATGTCATTTCTCAGTTTGTAGCAGTAATATAAGTACAGTTCATAATCAAAAGTTGAACATTGTCTTGGTTTCTGGAGCAAGATTGTGTTGTCTTTTTTAAAGATGAGAATTTAAATCATACATAAAATGTACTAGTGGTTGAACTACGTATTTACACAGCTTATATCTAAATTTTCCCTTTCTTTCCAGAACTGTGCCAGAAGAAGAAAGGGAGGCAAAATTCTTTCGAATTCTAACCTGTTCTTTGTTAGCTTTAAAGAAATTGCTTTGCACATTGCCCAGTAATGAGAATAAGTTATTGGAGGAGAAGCTTAAGTGTCTATTGTCTCAAAACAAATTTTGGAAATATGGGAAACACAACATGCCTCAGGTATTACAGCTGTTATCAGTATTTCCCCACAAAACAGGAAACCGAGAAGAGAAAATAAAAAACAGTTTCAGCAACTCTATTGTATATACTCATGTATAAGTCCAGATGTTAATAAAAAATCAACCCAAAAGACCTGGGTTGACTTATAAATACAGTATCTTGATTCTTACCAAAACATTCCCTTGTTTGAGTAGAGTGGCAAAAGGCGAGATCTTAGCCTTTCCCAGGAAATCCTAAAAGAAGCAGCAATTCCCTCTACTCTCTCTACTGTGGCATTGCTTTTGGCCTTGAAGGCCTGAGTGGAAATGTTGACTGTAGACCTTTGGTGCTTTCTCTCAAGAGGATGGTTTCTTTTTTATAAGAATACTGCACATTAACTGTTGTTAACTTTTATTTTTTTAAAGTAGCTATTCCCTTCTCTTAATGGAAAAGGGCCTTTCCCCTGAGTGGGAAATGGTTGTTGCTCCTCTCAGACAGTGCTGGTCTCTTTGCTTTTCTGCTAAGTGACCCTTGATTTGTCCATAAGTTATATCAAAATCCATAAATTTTGCTTCCAAAAGGTGTTCTCAGCCTATACCTATAATTGCTGCTCTGTTTCTTGAGGTGTGTCATCTTATTACAGGCAGTCCCCAAGTTATGAACATCTGACTTACTTACAACTCATAGATATGAATGGGGCGGAGCTGGGGGGTGGTGGAGCTAGCCGTTACTCCCCAGGCACAGTGAAGGAGGCTGGTGAAGGAAGCTGGTGAAGGAAGCTGGCAACGGGCTCCTTCTCAAGCTATGGCTGGAAAGCCAACTTCCCTTATATCTCACCTCAGCGTTGGCTGTTGAGGAAAGGAGGGAGTTTGCTTTTTTTCGTGTCAGGAGTCACTTGAGAAACTGCAAGCCACTTCTGGTGTGAGAGAATTGGCCATCTGTAAGGACGTTGCCCAGGGGGTTTACTGACAGGCGCCCTCGCGAAGGAGCCTGTTGCCAGCCTCCCTTGCACCTCGCCCCAATGTTGGCTGAGGAGGAATGCAAGGAAGCCTGTCAGCAAGCTCCCTCCCTTTCTCCTCAGCCAACTGGCTCGAGTTTCATTTTTAAAATTTACCCATTCTGACTTAAAAACATATTCAACTTAAGAACAAACCTACATAACCTATCTGGTTTGTAAGTTGGGGACTGCCTTTATGTTTGGAATTTGGTAGAGTAACTCTTGAAAGCCCTTAAAAACATGAACCACCTAAACATAGCAATCCCAATTTACTCACGCTTTTTTATTTATAAGACTCTGCATACTCCAGTTTTTAAAATCTTTGTGAACAAAATTAATTAGCAAGATTAATTAATTACTAGAGCACTCCTGACCACATTTTGACTCTTGTGTTTTTGCTGTTAGAGTTTCAAAATGATCCACAAAGTAGTTCATCTGGAATACCTCTACTGATGTCAAAGTGTTGGCCTCAGATTAAATGCTATGTGAACTGTAGTTGTAGTAAGAATGATAAATGTTACAGAAGAAGCAGTTGTTCTTTTAGAAAAGTTTTCTTAGAAATTAAATCTCTTGTCAACATTCTTGTTGAACTAGTTTTGAACATGGTTGTGTCACATGTTTTTGTTCTAAGACAAATTTTGGATCCGAATTATTGTTCCCTTTATGCAACATTGTTTGATAACTCAGATTTTAAATTTCAAAACATTTCCAAGTCTTTCAACTTTAATAAGGGAAAAAAACAAGATTTAAAATGTTGCTGGATATGCATCATACACACATTTTTGGTGAATTTTTAAAAACAAAAATGTCACTTCTCAAAAAGATCTAATTTTCTTTTTTTTCCTCTACTTTAGGTTCGTTCAGCTTTTTTTGAGCTGATTTCTGCTTTTTGTTTTCACATTCCTGATTCAATGAATGCTGAAGCATCCAGACTTTGCCTGGCAGTTCTTCTTAGCATCGATGACAGTGATGCTGTTGTATGCCCTGCTCTTTGGGAAGCTGTACTCCATGTTCTTACTACCATTGAGGTAATGCACCTTTCACACTGTGCTCCTGGTATCAAGAACTGTCAGTACGTCTACACAGAATTGAGGGACGTTATATATGCCAAATTATCTGTTTCTGGACAACTGTTAAAAGTAGAGGAGGCCTGCATTCTGCTTTATCTCTTTAATCTTCCCTCTCAAGGATTAAACAAAAGGGTGGCAATGACATTGCTCAATTTAGCTTAAGTTGGAACACAATCCACTACTGAGTGCTTATCCATCAGTTAAATAAATATTTCAAATGTGTAGTCTTGCAGAAATGAGAAGAGATTATTGTTTACTTTAGATTAATGTTGTTTTGGCAGTTTGATTGTTAAGCTGATAATCTATGTATAAATCTTTCTAAATTCTGACAATTATACCTTAATTCACTCACTGTGATATAGAAGTAGTATATCTTATAATATCTTGAAAAGATGTAAGTTGTTCTTCTCTAAGGGAAGTATTTGAGCATAGTCTGTGATTTCTTAAAAACATTCAGATTCACTAATTATGAACTGAACAGGTAATTTATGATTTGATCAAGGTAAAAGGGTGCATGTTTCTATTGCAGTGTCACAAGTGGGTGGGACATGAAATAGATGTCTGTGTTAGAAAGTACTGCCCAAGCACTCTGAATATTCTTTATTGTATTTCTGCATTTTGTGGTGTTCTTTAGGATTGCTGGAGTCACGTGAATGCAAAAAAGGGAGTCCTGCCGAAATTGTGGACAGTGCTTCGAGAAGGAGGACGAGGGCTTGCTACTGTTATATATCCAAATCTTTTGCCATTTATTAGCAAGATACCACATGGTATTATAGAACCAAAGCTGGACTATTTTAGAACATTTTTCACCTCTATAACTCAAGGGTAGGCATAAATGAGCTCTTGTGGTTCGAAATAGAAAACAAATGGATTTTGATATAACCAGTGGAAAAGACGAGGGTTTTTATATGCAGAGATGCCACTCAAGGAGCCAGCTGCCACTTCCTGTCACTGCCATGCCCAGACTCGGGTGTTTAAAAAGACCAGAGGTGGCACCACAACAAAGAGAGTAAAGGGGGTCAGTGTTTGTGTTAGCTTCTCCCAGGATGGACTCAACTCTTACTTTTCATCACTCCACTTAGGGAAGAGGTGGCCCTTTTTATAAGAGTTAAAGTACAGCACTTACATTGACCTGTGATAAATTGACCCAGTTTAACTATATATGTTAGTACTGATACTGTCTAATAATTACTACTTACAACACTATGTAAAATTTAAAGACATAAATTTAGCATGGATTAGAATGGGATTAGAAAGGAAAGGGATATTGTAGCTCCTTTAAGAACAACTGTTGTAGGGGAAACTTTTGTAGAGAGAATCTATTTCATCCAATGTGTGGAGTGAAGTGCCCGTAGACAGACATTTGTACCCATGAGTGAGTAGGTATTGAATATATAATGAGTAGATATTACCTAAAGCCCAGAGAAGTAGATAACTATATAAATGATGGAAGAGGATCTGGGATTATAGTAGGATGTTGGCTAGGAAGCAGAAAGAAGTTGTGATAAAATGACAGTATAAAAGCAGTCATGGAAACATTTACTATTATTTGAAAGTAAAAGCAATAACAGTGATGGTCTTGTTTCTTAATTTTGTATTTGCTTAGGTTATTAACCGAAAGAGCTATGGCTTGCAATTCAGAATGTTCAGCAATCATATCAGCATTTATGGAATGTTTACGATTTACAGTACTACAGAATGTAGGGAATGAAAAAGAACAAATTGACATCCAAGAAATGCTTATAAATGAACAGGTATTTTATTATGGAAAATTTAAAATGTCATTTATACATGATCCCATTTTAATAAATGACTCAGATATAGTCAACTGTCTGAAAGTCTGTGGTGAAATAGTTGAAAAAAGTCCTCCCTAGGCAAGAATTGTGAAATGGAAGGAGCCACAACCAGAATGACTCTTTTCAGCTGCACAATTTCCTAAGACTAAACAAACAAATTTCTTGAATATTTTCTCATATATATATTGAGAATGAAAGCTAACCTTTTAAATGAGAAAATACGCTCTAGGGTACAGTAAGAAGAATCATTACTTTTAAGAATGTATATTTGTGGTGTACTTTTTATCTCCTCATTTTAGTTGGGGCCTTCTTCTCCCTAGTTTACATAATACTGTACATAATCTTCAAATGTACAGTACCATGATACTGCATGATAAATTAAATCAGTATGTTATCACATTAGAGTAAGACAAATTAAATAAAATAGGATAGATGGTGTGAGTAAACACATACTGAGGGAGCCTGACAACTATTTCCTTTTGTGCTTTGCTCTGACATTTTCATTATTTACTACTGCAGAATTGTGAGTCAGAGATCAAAAGTGTGATTGCTTCAGTAACATACATTTTGACTTGTAAAAATGGGTTAGTGGCCTTGCCATGCTTTCACAAAAAAAATATAATCAGTAAGCTTTATAATTTATACAGAGGGAAAAATTGCAAAAAAATTCAATATCAGCTCAGCACTAAAAATACTGTGTTTTTCTTCTGATAGTTAATTCCCCTCATCAACGTGGTGATTAAAGAGCCGAGGTTACAAAATGGACCTTTGTTTTATGAGGTAGCAGAAGTTTTATATTTTTGGAAAACAAGAGCAGAGATTGCAAATGGTGACCTAGCAGCTCTCACTTACCAGAGGATGATGCTGAGCTTTTGGGATGCCTTTTCAAGCATCTGTGTGGGATATGTTGATGTCATGGATGCAGATGAGAAATCTTTGGCTGCCATGTCTTCGTTGCTACAAATACTCCAGAATCCAGAAAACAAGATGAAACCAAACAAGAAAAAAGCTGTGAAGGTCAGATTTGCAGAAGACACTCAACCTGAAAGTAACACTGAACATGGAAATTATGTTGATTTGAGAAGTAACAACGAACCCAGCATTCCTACTCCTGGAATTCATGAACAATGTCTTTCCTCTTTACAGAAGGAGCCTTTAGAAGATTTAGTTTGTAAAGTGGCTGAACTAAGTCTTGTGTATGCTAATGAACAAAAGTCTGATAGACACTTAAAGTTCCTTTCTGCGTTACTTAGAAACTTCTCTTCTCGTAGAGTTTTTCATGTACTGTTGGAAGATGGAAGCAATCTGGAAGCTGGAAAGGTTCAGTATGAAAATCCATCTGTCCAGTTTCTGTATGAGAATGTAATTGATTGGCTGAAGGAAGATGGCAGAAAAGAGACTGACTTCTTGGTGGATATTTTATATAGCGTCCTATATTGCTGCAGCAGTGCCACAGAGAGAGAGAACATTCTTAATGACCTGACTAAGGTAAAAGACTCAAAATCCATTTCATGTACTTTGATATTGTGTTAGTTTGGAAGCCGATGAAGTGAATAAAATAATCCAGGTTTGTGGTAGGCAGTTTGGATGAGGATGAAATATCTTCACTATTTAGGATAGGAAAAGATTTTTGACTGACATTAAATATAGCTATTACTAACCATTGTTATTAATTTAATATTACAGTGTTTCATATTTTTTCTACCCCAAAATATCCTCAAAGTGTAATGTACATGAAGCAAGGTTGTTTTTTAAAAAAAAAATTAAGAGATTAAAACAACATCCTCAAAAGCACTAGAGTAGCATTATGCACCCAGAGCTTTAACAAAATTATGCTAGTTGTAATTAGTACTGATTCATAATTAGTATTGAAAGCCCATTTAAGTAAGGCTAAGTGAAAATTAAAAGATTAGATTATTCAGAATTTTTTTGCAGATTCTACTTGTCACACTATTGACACTCCTTTTGTTTCAGATGGAGCTGAAGTGGAATATTATTCTTCAGATAATTCAGAAGGTATGTACAAAGTATTTTTCTCCAAAACTTTTCTGCTTAATACTTTTTTGGTAGCTGAAAAGTAGAAAGTTGTTTCAGAGTGCACAAGCTTTCCAGCTTTCTTCTTCTGGTTCCAGTTCCTTCAGGCAACAACCTGTGTGAAATTTATGAGGAACAACTGCTTCTTCATTTCCCAATAAAACTTCATCCCCAGTTGTCTCTTACTCCCTGCCATGCTTTATAAGTGAAATCAGAAGAACTGGATTGACCCTGGTAATCAGATTGCATCCTGGGACAGGCCCCTTTTTTAAACACCTGCCTTATTATATCATCTATTTTCCATCCCTGATGCACATATTGCACTGCAGTTTGTATGAATTTGTCTGTACGCTTTATAGGTAACTAAAGTTTGTAAGTTTTAGAGATAACTAAAAAGTATCACTTGTGTAATGTTAGTGTAGGTTTTAAAAATAAAACAGAAAGGCCTTGGAATCTGAATTTTGACACTTGTTGTTCCTTCTTCTCAGTATAATAGCCATCCACAAGGTTAAAATGGGTGCTTTGCATCATTGTGAGAGGAAGGCTTGGGAATTAAAGGAGAGAAAGCAGACAGGAGCAGTGAAGAGTTTCTTGTATAACTTTCTGCAAATGTGAATCAGGGTAATTTCTTCCTTCACTCAGCTCTTAAAACAGAGCATGGCAGGAAGGGAAATAAGAGGAAAAGATGGAGGCTCAAGTTTTTGAGACGAAGTTAAGGAGCTGTTTTTTTTTATTATTATACTGCCTTTGTCACATATGGGTCCCAAACCTTATGTACTTATATATAGGAATCCTTTACATGCTGATTCCTCATCTCTTTGCCAGAGCTTTATATGCAAAACTCTTCTCAATAAAGTTTTATAGCAATAGATAGGTACTCCCTATCTATTGGTGAGAGTGAGCATACATAGGCTGTGAACCTTATATAGGTGTTTATAGTACACTACAGAGTGTATTAAGAAAACTAGAGCACATTTCCAATTGGTCAGGATGGCCAAAGACAAACTTAGTTAACAAAAGGTTGTCTAAACTTATGCTGAACCCAAATGTGTCTCAGTCTAGGGCTTTTTGAAGGTACTTAAGACTATACATACCATAGCTTAAAGTTGTGTCAGTACAGTAGCTGTATCCTTGGTTTGGAACTGGCATAATTTTGCTCCTCTGCCCATTTTTAGCTCTTCTAGTACTTCTGCCAGGAGATTGTGGTATCTGCAGTTCTGTGAGATCAGCTGACAAAAGGACATTTCTGTTAGCCAAAGAGACATGTGCCCAATACTAACCTCCTACAGGCAGGACATACCTGAGTCAGGAATACATTGTTAATTCAATCAGAAACTAATATATACATATGGATATGCTTTCTTGATGTAGGCATGTTCAAGCTCAGAGAGACATTCTCTAAGTTCTACTTGGCTAAAAGGAGATGTGTTAGGTGAGAGGCTTGTCACTCTGGCTGATGATCTATGCAACACTAGCCTGAAAACGACTGTAGTTTCAATGGAATCCTTTCATTCAGAAAGATGGACTCTACTAAGTTTGGTATTATCTCAGCCAATTAAAAATGGTAGGTGACTTTACCTTTCCTGATGAATAATAAATGTGTGCTATGAGTGGGAAATGTGAGACACTGTATGTGGAACAATGTATCCTTGATAACTATCCCAATAAATAGGTTTCATAAGTTATGAAATGTAATTCCATAGAAGAATTCTTGATTGCTTCATGTCATTTTGTTTTGGGCTTAAGATTCTGTGATTGAAGAATGCATGTATTGACTCGGGAATAACTTGCACTGTTTCTCTTTTAATTCGTAGACTCCTTGATTGGTGAAATGTATGTTAAAAGGATTATTGATAAACTACAAACAGCACTGGCTAAAGCAAAGGATCTTTCAGAAGCTGGAAATACAGAACCATCTGTGTCTTTCATTTGTGACATAGCTTCTAACTTTTTCATCTCAGTTAAAGGATGCTTGTTGATGCCATCATCAGAAGACCTGTTGTTCACTATTTTCCAGTTATGTGCACAAAACCAGGATACAACACGTTTATCAGGTATTGCATAATAACTAGAGCAGTTGCATAGTCATTCTTTTGCATGTATTTATTCAGATGATAGGTGCAGTTCTTGAAACTTACAAAAGAAAAAATAAAGTAAGAATGAATGTGTAAACAATACTATCAATTTCAAAAACAATAGGCCTATCAGAATAAGATATCCTGTTCTTCTGTGTAACATTGCAACTTATCTCAACAAAATGATTAATTGCCAGCATTCCTATATGCCACAATGTTTGGCAGTTCATCTGAGAGCTTATATACATTTTGAAATTAGAACAACATAAAAGAACTTGCAGATACAGGAATCTGTTCTAAAGCTTTCAGTTTTAACAGTACAATAAATTCTTGGCATTATGTTAAAACATTAAGGGTTCTTGCTGTGTTTTGCTGTATAGATTTCCTTGTCAACAAGCTGAAGCACACTTGGTTGTGTGGCTTAACTTCACTGGTGCATCAGCTTAGTGATACACATAAAGAGAGCACCTTCCTGCAGAGATCTGCATTCTGGGTCAAGAACCAGCTTCTGTCTTCAGCGTTAGATCTCAAAAGGTAACAATATATTAAACTGTATTTATGGATGTTTAATTGAGTTCCATCTTGGGAGTTCATTTCAGGGATTACACTGGCTCTGTGTTGTGAATGAGTCTTCTGAGGCTGTTAGTGATAATGGTAGGATCAGGAGGGGAAGGAAGAATCCTCGCGAGGAGGGCTCGTTGGAAGATTTACATAGGAAAAGAGTCAGGGAGTTAGATGAGGAATCCTCAGATGAGGATTCATTAGGGGATTTGGAAGGGGATCCTGAGGTGGAAATGGATGCTGAGGAACCGGTGGTGGCGGAAGAAGTTGGCATAGACTGGGCATGGGCTCCGGAGGATCTTGGGGAGGAAACTGGGCCCATGGATGCTGTGGACACAGGAGAGGCTTGGGTTTCTTCAGAAGCCGACCCCACGTGGTCTGCCTGGAGGAATGAGGGCAATTCTGCAGGTGTGGACAGGGTTGGGCGTAGGCAGTGCAATTCTGACTCTGATGAGGAACGTGGGACGCCTGATCCTAAGGCGTTGGCTGTTTGGAGCTCGGACTCTGATGAGGAGCTTAGGACACCTGATCCTAAGGCGTTGGTTTTTTGGACGCCCAAGGAAACCTAAATAAATTGGGGGGTTTTGGTCATTGTAACTTGCGTGTGGCAAGGTGTTGTTGGGTGTCATTGGGTTTCCTGTACTTGACTCCGAAGACTGGCTTGGGACTTTGCAACCGATCTGCCGCTCACCTTGGTTTTATTCCGGATTATATCTCCGGATAATCCGGATTATACGCCGGTTCGTTCTTTTGGCATTTTCTTCGTTTTGAGTGCTTATTTACACTGAAGTTTAGTGTTATAAGCTCCTTGGACAGTTTATTGAGCCGTTTTGAGTTGTTTGCTTGCTTGCGCCGTTTTTGGCGAAGAACTTTAACCCGGTTTGGGCTTTCTCTTGAGTTTTGGGGTTTTTTCTGTACTTTTGCATTTTGGGGAAGTTTTGAGCTTCTGGGATTATTTGTCTTTGTTTGTTTTGTCGTTTTGAATCTGCCTTGCAATTATATCTCCGGATAATCTGGATTATACGCCGGTTCGTTCTTTTGGCATTTTCTTCGTTTTGAATGCTTATTTACACTGAAGTTTAAGTGTTATAAGCTCCTTGGACAGTTTATTGAGCCATTTTGAGTTGTTTGTTAAATAAACTGCATTTATCTAACTGGCTGGCATCTGACCTTAGACACTCTGACTTGCACCAAACATAGCTGAAAGAAACTAGTGTTCATATGTGTTCTAGTTTGCCCTGTAGAAAGTCTGTCCTGGTTTGATATCCTGTTTGCCAACCAAACTGCACTTCTGATTTCTCTTGCAACTGCTGCCTGACACAGCCTTCCTCACCGTACCACCCTCCAGATGATGGTACTACATCTCCCATCAGACACAATCATGACTAATGATGCTGGGATCTATATTCTAAGCATCCGGGGACCACTAGCCTAGCCTGCATATGATATAAGTGTTTGGATGAAAACAGAAATTGAATCTCATAGCAATAGTTGAGGGAGATATGCTGAAACTAATTCCTGCAATACAAAATCATACTTCTTCTTGTTCTTGGCTGTTTTAAACTATGTACAAATTTGGAAATACAAGGTTTAGAATCATCAATATGTTTGTGTGTGGAAAATTAGTTTGTGATTTTTGTGTTTTTTTCTTCTTCAAGTTAAATATTACGTTCTTCTTAGTTTACAGGTTTTGATTTCTGCGGTCAACGACTTGTTGACTCAGCTATTACAAACTGATGAAGTTTCTGCTTCTGTTCTGAAAGATTATATTGAATGGCTCACTCCAAACAAGACTGAATGGGAAAAGATGCGAGAATGTCTGTCTAATGAGGTAATGTAACAAAGTCATTGTAGAATGAATATTAATTGTTTTCCTATCCAGATGTGTGTGTTTGGGGGATTCTGTATAAATGTGTCTAAGAAGTAAAGTCAGTGCAAGATGTATACACATCTTTGTTCTCAATACAAAGTACACATTTTAATCATTAAAGTTTGCACACCTGCTAGACATTGTAATCAGCTAATTTTCAGTGATTGATGATATGGCTACCAATTATCTGGTCTGTGAATGAAATAAGAGTTACAGTTATGGAAGACTCCTTTCTAATATGCAATGTCCATTCTATTAATAAAATCTCCTTACTTAAAAGTTAGAATGTAAACTTCTTTTAGTTTTAAAACCAACACTGGTCTTGAAAAATCATGGTGTATGTTTGTATATGTGTGCATGTGTTTGATAAATGTATTTTCATAAAGTTTGTTTTTCAAATTCAAAATATCATTTCAGTACATATGTATCCACTCAATATACTCTTTAAGATTTATAAGCTCACTTGGTTTGTAAGAATCTCCTAGGACTAGTTCATACTTTATGCATCTGCAAAAATACTTCACGAGTTCTTGTTCTTGATGTAACACAAGCATATAAATAGACATGTGTGTGTGTGTGTGTGTGTGTGTGTGTAGCCTACAGTGTGAGAAAGCAGGACATCAAGTGCTGCATGGCATACTTTCACATGTGTGTGACAAATGTGTTAGTTCTTGTGCTAGTTTTGATTGTGCAGTTTTGATGCGATACTTCTGTAATGTGCATGACACTGAAATAATGAAAACATTGCATGACCAAATAATTGTTTTAACTACTTAACTAACTTTTTCCTCCCCCCCCCCCCTCCTTTTTTTTATAGTGGATCAGGAAGCCCCTTTTGGAAGGAAGACTGAGCATGAATTGTGAGATAACAGGAACAGATCAAAAACATTGTGCCATGGCTAAACTCCCAAGCCATTTGTGTACTGCAGCTCTGTTAAGCAAAATGGTGCAGTTAATATTGGAAAAAGAGGTGGTGTTTGAAAACCCGGAAGCGGATAGAAATAAATTTGAAAATATCAGTAAGTTCCAGGATTTTTTTTACAAAACTGTAATGACTACTTCAGAAATCTGGTGTCAAGCAGAAATGGGGCACATAAATATCTTAACGCAAATCAATAAGAACTTATTTTTCAATTACTAAAGGATTTAATAAAGAGCTTAACTTGGAAAGCTTAAAATAGTTATTCTTCCAGTCCACCCCTATTAATTTCTCTTGTGCTTCCTTTTTAACCAATGCAACTGCTCTTTATGTTCCTGTTCCCCAGCATCTATTAAAAGGTTGCCTTTATTAAAAAAGTAAGCTTCTGCTTTTTGGTTCAAGGTATTCTTTTAATCCCCTTGCTTCATCACTTGGAGACTCATAGCAGAATGAGGTGGTTATACAACATACAACTTGGGCTAGTACTTGGACCATATGATATTCCTCCATCACCATGTAGTGAGCCCCCTCTAGGAGACAATAAAAGTAAAAATTTAGTTACACTGTAAAAGTGGTGAGGTTATACTTAGGGAAACTGTAGTAGTAATGTCATTACACTTTCATTATTGGAAAATATATTTGCATTTAACTATTTATTTATGTCCAAGTTCTGATAAGGCAGTTGGGATTATGACTCTATAGATGTTTTAGGCAATTTTTGTGTTATGACTCACACTGTGATCTCTTTTACTTAGTGCAAGTTTTGATAACATGTATTTCTCAAAATTCACCCTACACACAAAAGCCCCCTATTTTTTTCCAAGGCAAGGCAGACAGCAAATTTGTCTATACAGAAATGCTTTCTGTCTGGAAATAAATGTGTCAGTAATACTACCATATAAATAAAAAAACCTTTGGTCCGGTGCTGCCTTTTCTATCCCAATGCAGTTCTGAATCTAGAAGTGAGGCACAAATGAGTATCAATTTGTTTTCTGTCTCTGATATTTGCTCCTCAATCTATAAGATCATTGATATATGAAATTATTGCAGGAATGCAAAGCATCACATACATACACGTTCTACATAAATATAAAAAAACAACATATAAAAATAACAATTTGTTTACATTTTCTCGTTATATATACATATATATGTGTGTGTGTGTGTGTATGGGTGTGTTTTGGATTGCACATGTAGTAAATGTCATGATGATATAAAGATTAATGGATATGCTGTATTATGCTAAACAGACATGGTCCTGACTTTTTCTAGTTGCAGAATATCTGTATGCTTTACAGTGGATTGAAGAACTAGCAAATCCACCGTGCCAACTCCTTGAATTTCTCTACCACCTCCAAGTACTGAATGTTTCATGTGGGAAGTTACACACACTCAGTAATATCCCTTGCCTCTTACAGATATTATTTGAAAGGTAAGTGTATGCTGGTTTGAATCCCTTCTCAGCTATGGAAACCTACGGGAGACCTTGGTTAAGTCATTACTGTCTCAGCCCCAGAGGGAAAACAAAGGCAACTCCCTTTTGTACAAGTCTTGCCAAGAAAACCCTGTGAAAGGTTTACCCTAGGGTTGCCATAAATTGGTAATGACTGGAAGGCATACAACATCAAATAGTATTTCTCAAATAATTGTCTGAGGGTTTTTTGTGTGCTTGGGTATTACTTTGGTTATTTTTTGTATCTAAGGATTGCCTTATCAATTTTTCACAATTGTAATAACTGTTGAGTGAATTTATTTTGTGTAGAGATAAACTACATCAATCACATTAAAGCTGTCTTTATTGTTTCATAGATCGAAAGAGAACGGAAGACTTTGGGCTTTGACCATGGCTAAATTGTTAAATACAGAGAGCATTTCGTTTTCTGAGATAAAAGCACTTTTTGTTACAGCAGAAAGGTATGCTAATGGCCTAGTACTTCTTCTTAAACTACATCGTAGTAGATCACATCGTATTGCAGAGACAGATCAAATAAGCCATCTTAAAATTAATTGCTTTTTGTCAAATCTTTTTACATTTATTTTGGTTCCTTGTGTTCTGCATTCTTTTTGGTTCCTTTTCTCCTGCATTTTGTTTAACAAATCTCTTGTTTGATTTGGTGAATCCTGTTCTTTATAAAATTCTGCAAATATAACACAAAATGAATGCTGCTGCTGTACATCGGTTTTTTATATTGATGGCCAATATGTTGATTCTCAGATTTCTTTCTTGATGTCTTCATTTCATGGGCAGGTTTATTCCATTAACGGAGGGAAGGCTACACACACTGCAGAATCTGTCTCCATTTTTACCTGAGGAAGATAACAAAGAGCTTGCTGTTTACTGCACTTCTAAATTAAAGGAATGCGACGGAAGTGGACTTCTTAGTATTGATGGTCAGTGTCTTGTATATTATCTCCAGTGCTACCTTGGCTTTAGGGAGGTAGGGTTTTCAGTATTAAACGTTTAATAGAAATCACCGCTTTTGTTCTTGAGCCATTGTAATTCTGTCACGTTGTGTTTAATCCACACAAATGTTTTATTCTAAGTTGCAGGTTTCAAGAGGTATCGTATCTGTTATATTGCAACAGTGCCTGCTGTATAAATAAGATAAACCTAAGTTTCATTTTAAAATGCCCCAATTTTAAAAGGAAGGGAATATTTAACAATATTAGAAATTTTTCTTTAACGTTATGTGACAACATGAATTTTGACTGCTTGTGGTGTTTTCCTCTCTTTTTTAAGGAAGAAAAAATCCTTCATTTCAACTACTCTATTTAAATTAGAATCTGTCTCCCTGGGATAGCAGACAAGAAAGGATATATAACAATAAAAACATGAGACTTCATGTTTCTGCAAAATGAAAAAGCTATAGATGGGCAAATGTATATTTACTTCAGGCATTATTTTACAATATACTGTAATAAATAGATTGTTTATTATAGCCCAGTGGTTCTTCAACCTTTGGTCCTACTGGTGGTTTGGACTTCAGATCCCACAATTTTTAACATCTTAACATCTGGTAAGTTGGCTGGGATTTTTGGGAGCTGAAGTCTAAAACATTTGGAGGACCAAAAATTGAGAACCACTGCAGGGAGTTCATCCTTAATCCAATAGAAACCAGGTGTAGAAATGCAAGACTTTTACAAAGTGGAGCAGGAGGAATTTCAGAGTTTTTCTGAACTTTAACCAGCTGCCAAGGTTCAGTCCTTGTCACTGTTTTAATCTATTTTTATGTTCAATGACATTCCATGTGGTCCTTTGATTGCACTATATAAATAAAAATAACAATATCAATAGCAATCATATTTGGCTTTGTTTTAGGAGCGTTTGTAAATCTTGCTATTTTAAATTCTTGTTTGAATTCTGGAAGCGTTGATTATGGAGAACAAATTTCCGAGATAATAAAAATCATCATATCTTGGCGAAATGACTACGAGGACAATTTTCTTTTCAGCTGGTGGGTAATTCTGTTGTATATTTTAAATACTGGTTTGTACTAATTTCTTCAAACAGTTATATTCGCAGTGAGGCTGTATGAAAAGAAAATTATTTTCACTGACCGAATGAGTTTTTATACATTTATTAGCTTGAAGATGTGTAAAGGCAAAACAATATTTCTGAAGCAGGAAATATATTTTTTAACTTTCTTCTTTTTCCTTTGATGATGCATGCTTTTTTTAAAGTATGGTATATGTTACAAGTATTTTTATATGAGAAAAGAAAGAGCTTAAAGGTATTATTCCCAGCCACAATCTTTATGAACACATGCATTTTAAATGATTGGCATTGAAAGAGTAAGCTAATTTTCAGAGATAATTTTCTAGTGAGATCAATGTTCAAAAATTGATTTTTCTATCACAACTGGTTGTTCTGAGCAGTTTAGTTCAATTAATGTTGCACGCCTGTTTTACAAGATTTAGGATTTTCAGTGTAGCAGTGTAGGCTATCAGAATAAACAAGCTGGGCTCCTTGATAGTGCTGGTTATTTGTAAAATGAATAATTATAAGTTCACAAAATCAAATAATTTGCATATATGAACACTTTTTATTTATGTTTACATATTCATATCTCTTGTACTTTGGTCTATATTTTTCCAGCTTGTAGATGTAATTATTTTTTACCTGAAGTGGTTCCTCTTTTGTTGTTATACATGAGTTAATATTAAACTATAATTTTTAACCTCTTCTCATTTTTTCCCAAGCAATCTACAAGAAGAAAAGCCACAGTTGCTTGGTTTTAATATCGAGGTGATCCGTTTTATATCTCTGTTGCTGAATAATCCTCCTTCCTTGCTTGAGAGTGAGTGGGATTTTGTCATGTGTTCCATGCTGGCATGGTTAGAGGTAAGAAACACCAAAACATAAAACTCTATTGAGGTGTTTTTCTTTTTAAATCCACTGGGTGGCAGTTCTTTCCTTTTCAAAATCTGAGATATTTTGCAATGATCTCTGATGTAAGCTTAAGATGTTTTTATGATTGTTCAGGGTTACTGGTTTCAGTAAATGTTTCACATCTTTTTCTGGTACAAATTTTTGGAGCAGGCGTTATATGCTCCACTTAATCTTTTTTACCAGTGCTTCTACACTTGAGCATACTTCATTGGCATTTAATTTTACCAGTATATACAGGTCTTTAACTAACTAATTAGGTGTCTGGTCCTGTACACAAAGAATGATTGGTAAAAATGTAAAACAAGTCATTAAACTCAAATAAGGGTAAAATAAGAGATAGAGAAAAATGATATGTATTGAGAAAGAGAGAGAGAAGCTGTTTTGACTAGAGGAATTTATTTTTGGAGCATATACTTAAAGAGCTTACTTTGTTTTGTTATAGAAGGGTTAATTATTACATTTAAAAAAAGAGTATATGTAAGTTTGAAAAGACAAGAGTTATTTGTTCTTTGAGTAGGGAATACAAGTTAGTCAAATTCTATAACTCGGGGGGGGGGGGGGGGGAAGCAAAGACTTTCGTGATGCTTTTGCTTTTTCTCTTCAGACAGTGAGTGAAAGCCAGGCATTGTTTCCCCGGGCACTCATGCAAGTGTTTGCCTGTGCCAGCTGTGACTTGAGTGTTGCCTTGAGTGCCTATTTCCAGGAAGCAACTCCTGAAATCATCGAAAAACTTCCAACAAACCTCATGACTGAATGGCAGGAATTCTTTTCTGAAGGCATCCATAGTTTACTTTTACCATTGCTGGTTAAAATAACAAGTAAGTCTGTGGAAATTACGTTTAGTTAATATAAATATTTTAGTTAATCAAAATTAACTGACATGATACAATAAAATCAATCTAATTCCCTGCTTATTTACTTAATGCAGTATCACACATGTTGTTCATACTTTCACCTACCTAAGCCTTTCAAGAAGATGATAACAGATTAAGTTCTGAAAATATGTCACCAAGGATATGATAGATGTGTGTAATATTTTAAATGCTTTTGCCAGGTGGAAATAACAATTTAACTTCTGTTTTATGCTTGCTAAACTGAATGAAAAATGTGAGTGGTTTTGTAATGACAGTTAAAAATATAAACTATCTCTCAATAGGGAAGGAAAAAGATACACTGGAAACATCATTTCAGAGCTCCATGTTGAAATCCTTGGGTAAAGCTTTAACTTATATATCAAAGGATCAGTTATTGAACAACAAACTTCCTGCCAAATTTGTTGCTGGGCAGAAGACCAACCTCCCTGACAAACTACAAACTTTGTTAAATACACTTTTTCCACTACTGCTGTTTAGATCTAGACCTGTTCAAATCACAATATACCAGATGTTAAATAAGTAAGTTATCTCACTGTCTACTACCAAATGTTTTATATCTATTTTCACTTGTATCTGTAGAATTTTAATTTGGAAAAAAACTTATTAGCATAATGAACATTACTATTCAGTGTGATGTGCAAATGTGGTGGCACATTATCTACACCATGGGTGAGCAACTATGGAATGAAGGGGGTGGGTTGCCCCACTGCACTAGTCCTGGAGAAAACAAAACAAAAGTTTGCTATGGAAATGCCCTCCACATCCCCAGAGACCATTTGGGGAGCATTCTCAATATATTTTTTTGCAGAAAGAATTTGACCTCCTCTGGGGAGACACAAAATGGCCTGTTTTGTGTGCCACTCGGGATCTACATGTTAGTTGCAATCTTGGCCAAAGCTAATCTCATTCCTAAGTGCTCAACTTCCATTCTAAGTAGAGCTTCTTGATTTTGATAACTGCTTTGAAAATGTAATAACAGAGTCATCAGCTGTTGCTTTTGTCCCATGTTCTGATACCTAGAGTTTCTGGGCTGAATAAGGTGATGTAAAGGCATTTTCTGGCCAACCTCCTTATATAGAGTATAGGAACCATTGTTGTTTTATTATTTATTATTTATTAGCGACATTTATATCCCGCCCTTCTCACCCCGAAGGGGACTAAGGGCGGTTTACAAGTATGTGTAAAGGTAAAGGTAAAGGTTTCCCCTGACGTTAAGTCCAGTCGTGACCGACTCTGGGGGTTGGTGCTCATCTCCATTTCTAAGCCGAAGAGCCAGCGTTGTCCATAGACATCTCCAGGTCATGTGGCCGGCATGATTGCATGGAGCGCTGTTACCTTCCCGCCGGAGCGGTACCTTTTGATCTACTCACATTGGCATGTTTTCGAACTGCTAGGTTGGCAGGATCTGGGGCTAACAGCGGGCGCTCATTCCGCTCCCGGGATTTGAACCTGGGACCTTTCGGTCTGCAAGTTCAGCAGCTTAGCGCTTTAACACACTTTGCCACCGGGGCTCCACACAAATATATATATACATACAATATATTATTATATATACATACAATATAATATATTTTGGGAGACTTGCTAGATTTCTACAGATTGCTTCCTTAAAAATGACTTATAGAAATCTCAGTTGCTGTGAGCATATAAAGAAAATACAAGAGCTAAAGCAAAATAAATATTAGTGCTGAATATGAGAAATGCCAGTGCAAACTCAGAGGGTGAAGGCCTTGGCCTCCTAGCCATCTGTCCAGCATGGAAACATGCTTTAAAAATTTCAAAGGCTTTAAAGCAGATTTTGAGGGCAGACAGCAAGGTGTGGAATCTTTTCCTGGTTTTACTGACAGAAACAAGTCCTGAGCAGAATAATGTGATAGGATCTAAATGTATGGTGCTGTGCATATGGCAATCCATATGTTTAGGACTGAGATGGTACCTACTTTCCTTAGCACTTCTGTAAAGGGGTGATTAAAATACATAATACTGTCTTCAATACTCAGTAATAACATCTTAAAGATATTTTAATTACCCCCCCCCCCCCGGCTTTCTTTCAAATCTTAGGTTGATGTGTGAGTTACCTAAATTTGACGATGTGGACCTCAAATCCTATGGAGATGAAGAGGAGGAACTGTTATTGTATGTTTTATTTTATTTATTTTTGGGTTAATGGTGCTGTTTATTTTTTAGGATATTTAAAATGTTTCAAACACTTAACTAATCTTGTAGTACATTTGAAAATACTACGATTGACATCTTGCATTGCTGTGTGCTACTGTTCCATATTCAGTTGTGCTCCATATTCATAATTGTGGCATTATTACCATGATTGTAAATGCTCCCAAAACCTACCTTAATCTCCAGGAAGTGATAAAAGTGTGTCCTACAGTTGATTGGGGTGCTTCAGGATGATACAACACCCTCCTGTTTCTGAGCTCCAAAGCAGTGAGGAATAGCAGATCACACTGTAGCTCAACATTGGGAAAGATTAGCCAGTAGGCTTTAAAGATCATATAACTCCCTGCTAAAGTACCTGTACTGACTGTTGAACTGTTTTAAGACAGCATTCAAAGTGTTGGCCATTACCTATAACCCCCCAAATGGTTTGGGTCCAAACTGTTGAAAACGGCACTTAATATGAACCTGCCAATGTCTATAGGGGAAACCTTTCTCTCTGTCCCACATCATTCTTGACATGTTGGTGAGGACATGAGAGGGAGTCTTCTTAATGGTTGTTCTAAAGTTATAGAACTTCCTTTCCTAGGAGATCCAATTGTTCCCTTATTACCTGTCTTTCTAACAGCAAGTAAAGACTTTTTGATTTAAAGAAGCTTTGGGGTTTTAGCGTATGTGGCAGGCAAAGCTTTTAATTAGGGAATGTAGTGTTATTTATTTGCTTGCTTATCAAATTTATGTCATTCCTTTCTCACAAGATGAAAGTCAACACAGCTTTTAAAGTATATTTAAATGGTATTCTTAAATCTAGTTTAATTGTGTTATAACTTTTATATCAACGGTTTTTAAATGTTGCAGGTTCCTTGAGTCCCCTTGGGGAGAGAGGACGGAATATAAATAAAGTATTATTATTACTATTATTATTGGATCCTGTGTTGGGAGATAGGTGGAATCTAAGATCTATCGATCAATTGATAGGAGTGGCTATCTGAGTTTAAGAAGGTTAGTCCCTTACTGGGGTGTTGTGTGGTTTCTAGCAGCATCTTCTGCATCTGAAGATGCCAGCCACAGATGCAGACAAAACTTTAGGAGAAAATGCTGCCAAAACATGGACATACAGCCCAAAAACCACAGAATACCCCAGTGATACAGGCTGTGAAAGCCTTTGGCAATATATTAGTTCCTTACATTTATGTAGTGTCTATGGGCTGTGGCACCTCTAGCTATAACAGTTAAGAATAGAATATTCTTCTCAATTCATTGTAAGTTTTGTCTGAAAGTGTTTCAGCTTGAATATCGGTGTGCTTTACAAGCATGCAGAAGGAAGTATCCAACAACACTTTATCCAAATTGTTCCTAATTCACCCAAAGAGCAATGGAGCAACTTTGTACAGATTGCTAGATGAGCACAACTTGGTCCCTACAACCAGTTATGGCTATTGTCTGTGGGATATACTGGAAAGCTACCAGGCAATATGTATGCTGGCAGAGCTTTTCACTCCATTGGTTTCAAATTGGATCTTGGTCTTATGTCATAGTACTTTTATTTATAAAGCTCTATCAAAAGGTATATAGTGTTATTCTGAAAGACAAGTGAGAAGATGTACCCATGATGCTTGCTTGGTGCAATAACCAAGCCAGCCATATCAGTTGCAGAAACGTATCCCTAAAGGGAGCAATCTTAGTGTTGAGTGTGTGCTAATCACCTTCTGATGGCCTCCACATTCTAACTAGTGTGTAAGCTGAATATCATTCACTAATTCAGTCCCTGATTCTGTCTTCAGGCAGCCAAACTGATGTCTCACTATTTGTTTTAGATGATATCTCATCCCAGAGTAGTATATGGTTTTGCTTACTCCCAGTTCTGGGCACAACCAGTAGAGTTGACTGAATGTCTAGGTCATGCAATTAGACTTTGATAGTGGTCTGTTTCTCACTGACAGCACTATGGTTCTTGAAAAATGGGTATAGAAAGTTAAAATAAATATTGTTTTTTACATTTAATTTTTCAAGAGAAGACTGAATTTATTATGTTGGCATGCCTTGCCTTTGTTTTAGATCCCCACCAGCAGCTCTTATGAATGTTCTTACCACTCAGGAAGACTTACTAGAAAACATCCTAGATTGCATCCCAGTTGGAGAGTTTGCCGTTATTCAGCCACTGAGTGAAGAATTTTGCCTTGTTTTAGGATATCTCCTCACCTGGAAATTACTTCTAACTTTCTTCAAAGCAGCATCTTCTCAGGTAAAAAACCCCCTCACTTTTACACAATGTTTTAGTAACAAACCAGTTCAGTTTGCTTAAAGTAACAAACCAGTTCAGTTCCTCTTCCTAAATCTAACTTCAAGACACAGAAAATCAAGAAATTTCTTTTGTAAAATTATGAATAATATTTATGCATACATTACCCTTTGTCCACAATTCTGATTTCAAACTATATTACTGTAATTATGGTAATTCGATCACCTTTAACAAGTATGGAACAGTTTATTTAGGGTCTGTATTAGAAAAAGAGTGGCGATTCTTCCCATGTGTATTTGGGTAAATGTCTATTGTCATGTGCATTCTCCATTCATGTTACTCACGTTCTTTTGTCTGTGAAAAGGTTTATAAGTGCAGATACAGTTTTCCTTTCCTTTTTTCACATCTCAGTCTTGCATAAATGAATACATAAACAAGATTCTTTCTCATGGTTGCTTTAAAGATGGCTATGATTATTATTGTTTATTATTTTTATTTATACCCCACTTTTTCCTTCCATAAAGGAGACTCAAAGCAGCTAAAGCCTCTGATTAAGCTTTTAAACACATAAGCAATGTGAGTGAATTCACTCAGTTTTGTAAACATTGAGCATAACCTTCATGTGTTTATAATAATGTGAAAAAATGCTAGTTTTCTTTGCGAATTAAAGAAGATATACAGTATTCCTATTTGTCAACCTGTGTGTGCCTAGGCCATTCTGACTGGGAGATTCTGGTATTTGTAAAAAGTTAACATTTCAAGCTCTGTCCTTCTTATGTCCTTTTTCCCTTCATGATCCATAGTATATGGATTGATGTTGCCTTTTCATATAACTTGACTTAGTTTGACTTTGGTAAATTGTTTCAGATAAATACTTGAATTTTTGATCTTCTCTTTAAACAGCTTAACAATGTGTTAACATTACTTCACTTGCAAGTATGTAGCATAGTTTCATACAAGAACATTCTCATCTAATCTGTGAATCTCATTTAAATCCATGGTGGACATTCCTTCGGGTCATTTCCTTCATGGCACAAGTTTTATATGAACTCATTTTTTTACTTTTTTCTTGACAACCAGCTGCGGGCTCTCTATTCACAATACCTTCGAAGAACCAAGAGTTTGAATAAATTGTTATATCACCTGTTCAGGCTTATGCCAGAAAACCCAACCCTACCACCATCAACAGCTGAACTTCCAAATAAGGATGTAAAAACATACTTTACAGAAGAGCTTGATTTAGACATTAAAGGTTGGTCCAAATGTTTTAGTTTTGATGATAGCTATTTCAGTCTTTAAAAGCAGATATATTTTATATTGGAATACCATTTAAAAAAAAACCACTGTTCAACTTAGCTAGTGTTAAGAAAGGTCTATCTTTAGGGCGGCCACAGATTTCCAGTGTCACATTATCAAGAGATAAAAGTAATTTTAAGTATGGCACATTTATGGAAGAAATATGCTTTAAATACTGTTCTTTCTGCACACATTTTGTCTCCAGATTCATCAGGACTGTCATCACACATCCCACATTTAGCTTGCTCTGTTTACTGCATGACACTGAAAGATTTGCCAGCCATGGTTCGTCTTTGGTGGAATAGCTGTGAGAAACGAGTCTTCCAAGTTGTTGATAAATTTACAAGCAAATATGTCAGCAATGTACTTTCATCACAAGAAATATCTTCTGTGCAGACTAGTACGCAATTGTTTAATGGCATGACGGTTTGTATTTTTATCTTATTTTGTTTCATTATGTGGTACATTTCAATTCTAGGAAGTACACTATGAATGACTATTGAATCTAGGAACTGATAGGATGCACAGACATATGAAGTGATATTGGAGGTCACATGCAGAAAAACGGGTTCGGTTAGGATTAGTACTCTAAGAGCATTTATTATCTGGAATCCATGTGTTTTTCTATGTACTACTACTATGACCATTTGTCATTGAACAGATTTAATGTTTGAGAAGGCCTTGTGGGAGGACATATGGACATGACTGCTTCAGGGGTGCGCTACTCTTGTGCTAACACAAAAATAACATACATCTAAATTTTATGTATAGACCTATTCTGTAAAAATGTGTAATATTTGTGTGAGTATTGTCCTCTGCTTAAGACTTATCAGATAATGTCTGCAGTGAACTATTTTAATTCCTGCCTTCTGGTTAATGTTGCACAAGTCAGAGTAGTAAGCAATCTATATATATAAAAGAGTGATGGCATCACGGCAACCCACAAAACAACAAAAATACAAGCCCCCCAACCTCGAAATTTGACAACACAGCCCATCATCCACGCCTCTAGGTTGATACAACAAAAAGCAAAGAAAAATAAAGTCCTAATTAGAGGGAGAGAAATAATTGTTTTTATCCAATTGCTTCCACTTAGAAGGCTAAGCTCCGCCCACTTGGTCTCCTAGCAACCCACTCAGCCCAGTGTTAATAAAAGAATAAAAAAATTAAATAAATACAAATAATACAATAAATAATAATAAAAAACACTAAAAATTAATACAATAAAATACTATAACAAAATAACTAAAAATAATACAACAAAATAATAAAATATAATAAATAGAAAAGATAAGTTACAATAAAATTAATTAAAAAAATACAAATAACGTCAAATAAAAATTCCACAACAACTTTTAACCAATACCACCACCACTTTGCCACAGCAACGCGTGGCCGGGAACAGCTAGTATTTTTATAAAATGTAAGGTACATCTAGGGATATTTTTTGTTACTACCACTTCGGAACTATTTTAATTTTATTCTCGCTAGTATTAATCCATTCTTATCTGGACTATTGTTTGACTTGGTTGCAATGATGCTACTATAAATTTAGTTTTTGTGTGTTTAAAATTATTAGTTTGACATCTCTCTTGAAAACACGTTGTTTCCTGTTCATTGTTTTTTCATAGGTCAAAGCTCGATCAGCTACTCGAGAAGTCATTGCTACCTACTCAGTTGATGATATATTCATTGAACTGATCATACAGTTGCCCCCTAACTACCCTTTGGGCTCCATCGCCGTTGAGAGTGGAAAGAGAGTTGGGGTAGCAGTTCAGCAGTGGCGCAACTGGATGCTGCAGCTGAGCACATATCTCACTCACCAAGTGCGTTTTCTACATTAAAAAATCTTGTTCTTGAAAACACCATGCATTTTAGTTCTTGCTATATAATATTACCTGCAGTTAGATTAATTAGATCTGCTGTGGGGAATAAAGGAGACCTGGAGTAGTTATTTTTTTCAAATTTGGCCAGACCTCCTATATGAAGTTACTTTTTGGATTCAGACACCAAGAATGTATGGCTGGAACAGTACTAGGACTGATCCTTTGCATCTCATTGTCACCAAGAACTTTTGCTGACGTGTTCAGCCAAAATAGAGTATTCCGTTGAGTGACTAAGAGCTTTGGGCTCTACACTTCCCATTGCATGCCAGCCCTGCTTTTCTTAGTTCCAGTCTTGATGTACTGCTTGCTAGTTAGAGCACCCCTGTGAAAGTGAAAAACTGCAAATAAAGAAATTGCTATTTTTTTTAATCTGAAAGAATATAGGAGTTTCTAGATCTTCCAATACAACTGTTCCTAGAGATTCCTAGAAAGGAGTTCTCTAGAAATCTCCAGCATGATTGGAGGAAGTTGACCATAGAATCACACAGAAGCACTTTGATACTCCTAGGGGAATTTTAAAAAATGAAATCTGTGCATAATTAAATATACAAAGTCAAAACCACAAATGTGGAGGGATAACTGTAGCACTTGCTGCTCAACCCATTTGGAAAGTGATGGGACAATGGGCTGTATTGGCAGAATCTGTGTGTGTCCCCCTGTTCTCACGTTAGCCCAGTGCATATGCAGAGCTAATGCAATTCTGCATGTCTTAAGATACTTTAAAGTTGTAGTATAACTGAAAAAATATGTGTAAATAGCATGAACCAGTTTGAATGGACTACAGAATAATACATCATTTTTGAACCAATATATTATGAATATTTTTTCTTTTTTAGAATGGAAGCATTATGGAAGGTTTAGCATTATGGAAAAATAATGTGGATAAACGTTTTGAGGGAGTTGAAGACTGTATGATTTGTTTCTCTGTCATCCATGGCTCTAACTATTCACTCCCTAAAACAGCTTGCAGAACATGCAAGAAAAAGTTCCATTCAGCTTGTCTGGTAAGTACCTAGAGTAGGAAGACATTGAACTTTCAAGTGGAAAAACCCTAATACTCTCAAGGTTTTGGTGGTGCCAGAAATAGGTCAAAATAATTGCCCAAGTTGAATCACTTTAGCAAAATGGAAATGGTCCTTATTTATCACTGAAAAAACAATTTCCTTCATACTAATCCATACTTTTAATGAATGCTCAGCAAATTATGCAGATTTCATTCACATAAAACAAAGCTGTGAGTAATGTCAGTTCTTTTAAAACACATAATGAGAAGATACAGTAGATCAGCCTTCCTTAAAATGCTTTCTGGATGTGTTGGCATGAATGCTACCATATCCAGCCAACATGGACATAGAAAACCTATCCCTACAGTTAAGAACATATTTGTAAGCTAATGTCTTTATAAATGGGTTGTTTTAATTTCAAAAGTTCACTAGACTATGTTTTTGCATAGTTTAATCAAGTCAAATTAACTGCTAAATGCCAAACAAAACTGATTAATCCCTGTTTTCTTCTTCTTCTAGTACAAATGGTTTACATCTAGTAACAAGTCCACGTGTCCACTCTGCCGAGAAACCTTCTTCTGAAATACTATCTTCTCTGTTTCAGAGAGCAGACAATTACAGCAAGATTTAGCTGTGAAAGAAGCTAATTTAGGTTTAGCTGTATTTACAAATAAAATTCTTAAGTTGATAAGTCTGATTTAAAATATTGTATATGGCAATTCTTACATCAAGATTACTTATTTATTCAAACAGTTTTCTGACATTTCTGATGAAAATTGATGGGTTTGTAAAAAGTGTGCACTACTGCAGCAGTAAAGGGTTCTACAGCCATCTGGAGCTGGTTTTTGCAGAGCAGGAAGGAGGCCAATTGCCCCCTTCTGATTCCATTTGTAGAAGGAAACCAAGTAAATACGGCTTGGCCAAGCAACATTGTGTACGGTTTACACATAACCACCTGAGTTCAGCAAAATTTAATTCCATTTTAAATTGTATACTTGATTCCATCTGATGTGTTCAGCAGCATTTCTTCAAATAAAATATTAAGAACATGCTAGCTTATGATGAAAAAATGTGATTGAAATAAATATTTAACGTAAAAAAGGGAATATAAAGAGCTTTCTTAAAATACACCATGGAATAGACTTGGATTGGATTTACAGTCATATAATACAGCTCAGTGCAGTTCAAACTACATTATATGAATATACACTGACCATATAACTGTATTATATGACTTTAGATCCAGCCATAATTCATAATGAACTGGGCATTATACAAATTTAAGTCTGATTCTAGTGGAGTTATTTATTGCATTTTAAGCAATGACATCTTGATTCCGACAAACCCTTGTCCTATGCCCACGTTCTTGTGAAATTTCAGCATTTAATAATAACTTTATGTGCAAACATAGGATCTTCCTTTGATGTCCACTGGCCTGTTCTGCCTGCATTCCCACTTGGATTCTGCTAGCATAGATTTAGTGGATTGGTCTTTGTTTCATTTAATTTTTTAAAAGCAATAAAACAAACCTCTATTTCAATTTAGGATCACAGTAGGTTATTAGGAAATAATTTCCTTCCCTTATGGGCTATACCAATTATATTATACAAACATCTTCACATAATAGAACTTACATAAGCCTGTCACTTTAATTCACGGTTAGTTTAAAACAGTTAGACTTAACTTTCTAATTGAGAATCATCTGTGGGTTCCATTCCAGTCATTAGTGTTACAAACCCACCATACTCATTAGCTTAGTTAAGGCAGTAGAAGGCAGTGATCTGGGTCAGGGCTTAGAGTAGCAAATGCTACCATATCAAGTATAGTCTGTCATCAGCAGGTGGAGTAGAAAAGATGGAAAGCTAGAGAATAAATTCCATGATGGGAGAGGAGCATGTGTATCTGGGATAGGGAAAAATTAGCAGTGTCTTGTGCACTGTGTGCAGCTTTTCCATCTATCACCCAGATGACAACAGCAAGATTCTGCAGATGTTGCGATAGGCCACAAAACCTGCAGCAAGTATCTTCTCATCCTTCTTTCCTCTGGATACTGCACCAAATGCCCTTTCACTTTGCAAGACAGTAGGCATCAGGACTCATCTTCAGGATCTGCAGAATTTGAGTATTGAAAGGTTTTCTCTTCCTGCTTGTCTGCAAAGTACTTTGGTACCTTTTAAGCCACGCCTCTCCAATATTTTAATAATTTCATCTGCAATTAAAAATAAAAAACTATAGTAATGTTGAAAGTAGCAGCAGGCTAAAGTATTTCTGAAATTGTCAAAAGTACTTATTTCTCGCCCAGTCTAAATTGCTTATTTTGCAAATGGGAATACTGAAACAATGACATGTGATGATTGTCATTGACAGGCGAGCTGCTATAAAAGGGAATAGAATTGCCTCACTTAAATTTTCAATAGTCTGCTTATAAGAGCCAGCATACTTGAACATAAAATGTGTGTGTGTGTGTGTGTGTGTGGGGGGGGGGGGGGGGTTGAGATCATTAACATAATCTTATCTGCATTATTCACTTTTCTTCAACTGATTGTTCCTGTGTTTCATTTATAAGATAAGAGACTAGTGATATTGTGGTTCCTAAGAGAGGTGGTGTCATTTAGGGCTGTAATACTGTTTGGTATTTACAGAGACTCCACCCACACTACAGAATGAATGTGGTTGGACACTACTGTAACTGCAATGCTATGAAATTATGGGAGTTGCAGTTTTACAAGGCTTTTAGCCTCTGTTAAATAGTGCTGGACCATTACCAAACCACAACTTCCATCATTGCATAGTATTAAGCTGTGGCAGTTAAAGTGGTGTCAAACTATTCATTCCAGTGTAGAAGCACTCAGAATGGAATTAAGAGAGTGAAAGAGGAAAAACAGAACACACTGCATCTCATCACCCCCATACAGGCTTGTTCTACACTACAAAATATGAGTTATTTCATACTAGAACCAACCACAAAGAAAAACAGAGTGCTTTTACGTTATACATTGTGGAAGGTTTCTTGAGTAAAAAAGGCAAACCATTTAGCTCATCTTCCAGAACATCTTAAAATGGAAAGAAGGGACTATTTTAATTGCATAGCACACATCCCTCTGGCCCAAAGCATACCTATATTACAGTAAATAAGATGGTAATTTAATATTGTTCGCAATGAAAGTCTGTATAATACAAATAATCTGCATTTTATTTAAAAATTAGTCATTACCTGGATATCATAAGAAATAATTTCTTCTAAACACAGGGAATTTTAACAGTTTTTTTTCCAACAGCATTTCCAAACCTTGGTAAATGCACGTAAAGCCAGCTACATTCTTTATAAGGGCTTTTGATGGTTGCCTTATCACTAGCTGTCTGAATGCCTTATATCTTTCACAGGATATTATAGCTCACCATGCATACAAGAGTGACAAGCCAATTCGGCATGAAGTCACTTCTAAAACTAATTTTATAGGGATTACCTGTTTCATTTGGAAGGCTTCCTTTGAATACTCAAATTTAGCGCTATAAATGGTGACTTGTTTTGGGGAATTTTTCAAAGAGGTTCAAAGGTATCCATATATGTAAAAGCAAAAAAACTTTCTTTCCTACCTGGATTATTCTCTTGGATTGTAACTATGTAAAACAATCCTTTTTCTGAAAGTATGGTGGGCACTAGTGGGATGAGTCTGTTCATAACTTCTCTGCCATTTTTACCTCCAGCCCAGGCTGCCTCTATTCCATGATTTTGAATCTAAAATAAAAAAGTTGCAGTTTGACCACACAGTATTTTACAATGATGACATTTTCAGTGACTTGACTTACATCAGATTTAAGCAGTCAAGTTTCACTTTAACATTTTCAGACCAGTAAAATACTGCAAGTTATAACGTGCTATCACAACATACAGTAGATTGATAAATGATTTTCTCAAATGCATTTGCATTCAGTTCTTACCTCAGCAGATGGTGTTACCACATAGGGTGGATTAAACAGCAGTAGGTCAACTTTCCCATGTAATCGTGGCAACAATCCTACTGTCTAGACATAGGGTGAAATAAATAATACTATAAAAATATTCCAGTAAAACATCAATGTTATGCATCCAGTTTCAGTTTGAGTTGAGGAAAAATGTAAAGATAAATATCCTTTGCTTGAGAACATGACTTCAATTCCTATGAAATATTATTTAAACATTATAAATCTGAAGTATCATGTGGCATTTATTGTCCAAGAAATGCACAAAAATGCCAGATATAAAGATGCATTGAGCACGTTTTCAATAAATTTGCCAAAACAAGATAAAGCCATCCTTCCACATTTATGGTTTTGCTGTGACTATACTGAACTCTGTAGCTTCACACTGTTGTGGCTTTAGGTAGGGGTTGTGTAATAGTGACTAGAATGGAAGGATGGGTGATTTGTTTTGTAATTTGTACATATATGTGATTGGAGATGGCATTTAATTTTGTTGTACGATGTACAGTGACGATAAACAGATTGTACGATATACAATGACAACAAAGTTATTCTATTTGTCTTTAACTGATTTTATTAGTCACTGATTTGGTTTAAAATGTTCTCTCTATGGTCAATTTCCTCCAGTCATGTTGGAAGACCTAGAGATTTCTAAAGAAAACACCTCTAGGGACCTCTAGGCCCTCCAATGCAAGACTATTGTCAGTTTCCAGCAGAAATGGACAATAGAGTTATGCTGGAAGGCCTGGATGTTCCTAGAGATATGTTCTCAGGTTTAAAAAAACCAACAATTTCTTTATCTCAGATTTTTCCATTTTGTGGGGGTCCTGTGCCCCTAACCCCAGCGAATGTGGAGGACTGACTATAGTTCTGCTACTACTATTCTCCAAAGGCAGTGAATGTAAAGGGTACCTCCCAGCAGAAACGGATAATACATGCAGAACATTTCAATGGGCAATACTAATAATTATCAGGTTTTCTGAAATGGTGAACTGTTTTACATAGCAGGTGTAGTTAGCATTCATTGAGTCCAACTGAAATAACTGTCCTTTCACAGGTGAAACTCTTCTAAACATCCCCCTTTCACCCTGTTCTATTAGCTCCAACGACTTCTTTCCAGCCTCTTTAGGCAAAGATTGAACAAAATGAACTTTCTAATGTAAAGCTCCCCAATTCAGCTAACTTTTTTTTTATTCTAGAAGCATTGAGGAATGCCTTGGCTTGAATATGAACAAGATCTAGCTCTCTTGTCTCTGTGCCTTGACTCACACAAAGAAACTCAAAGTGGAGTTCTGAGCAGTTCCGTTTTTTATCCCCCCCCCCGGTCCTGTATTGTCAGGATTGATGTGGCCAACATTCAAAATTTCTGGGGCTAGAAAATTGACCCTGATTTAGGACACTCTTCTGCTGAGATTTGCTGTCCAACAATCTAATTTCCACTCCATAGTACAAAGATAGTATAGGAAATCTGCATTACAAGGTGAGTTTGCATGAACTGAGATTAAAGCACTGCAGTATTGTTGGGGCACGACCAACCTAAATGACATCATGTTGTTATCTGGACCCTCTGCTACCCCACCATAAAAACTGCTGACATAATCAGGATTGTGATAATTTGAGTCTCACCAGATCAGTAATTATGGGTTGAATATTAACATTATTACAGAGAGCTGTCTCCACTGTGCACAGAGCTGCCAAAGGATTGATATCAGTGCACCTGTAAGAGATAAAGGACATTTTACATTTCAATTAATACAACTTGGCAAACTGAAAAAAAAGATTTGGTTTATTTTTAAAATTTATATCCTGCCTTTCTCCACAGCAAAGATAAAAAATGGCGCACAGCATAGTTATAAACAGAAACAGACCAATGGCAATTGAAACCATTGTAATAAGGGAAGTTTCACTCGCAATAAAGGGGAATATAAATAAATACAGTAATAACAATAAAGTATATATTTTCTGCAAAAACGATAGTATTAAAACTGTCATAAGGCATATACACCTGCAATTTGAATTTCCTAGTAAGGAACGGTTTTTCTCTTCTATAAAACGGAGTTATGCTAGCCCTCACTTTCTGCAGAATTTAGTAGCAAAAGTGTTTTCTTTCTGTATACATTTTTTTGTGGTATTTAAGAAAAAACAACACGCAATCTTCGAAATTCAGCACTCAAAATACAAGTATTATTTCCCCTACCCCACCACCTCCCCATTCCCCCATGTGAGCCACCACCTATGACGTCCGAAACCACACCAAATGAAACTAGTATCTAACAAAAATCTGTACTTGTCATTACACTGATTAATCCCCTGTTCGGCTATTTCAAAATCTATTTGTGTTCTCTTTTTTAAATATCCAAAGGCAGTCTCCATTTCCTAGCAAATTCATCTCTGTTTCCTCCACTTATGCTATTGGAGATCTTGGCCATTTGGATATATTCTACTACTTTTTAGCAAACCCAATTTTATTGTCTTTCCTGAATGTATCCTGCAATTGGTGATAATGAAACCAGTCATTTATCCCTAACTCTTCTCTCCCTTTTAGCTTCCATTGCCCTTTTCCTTCAATTAAATATTCCCTATAAGTTCTCAGTTCCTCCTTGTATGTTAGTTTTAACACTACTTCCAAAGGGCGCAGCCATAAAGTAATTTCCTGCTCCATCCCTTCCTTGTATCTTTTCCACACCCCTAGAAGGCTAGCTCTTTTGGGATGCCTACTAAAATCTTTATTAGCTTTCTCTTTTCCATACCATAGGTAGGTATGCCAACCAAATCTCAGATAGTACCCTTCTAAGACTGAGTAAAGCTTAATTTTCTAATTTGATTCAGTCCTTTAGCCAGCTAAAGCCTGCAGCCAATCCTCCTCTATCTTCTGCATCTATTAGATTTCTATCTGCAATTCATGCCTTTTCCCCATTCCATATAAATTTAACCAATTCCTTTCTTAATTTTTCCGGAATTTTCACTCCCTTAATTATTTGTAAATTTTGAAATAGAAACAGCATTTTCAGAAAAATCATCATTTTAGCATTGTAACAGAAGTAACCCATCTCCAGCTTTCTGGTGTTAATAAACTCATTAGGAAATTTTGTTCATGTATCTTTGTTTCAAATTGTGTGAAAGCAAAAGTTTCCAAAGTGGTTTGGTTGCCGTACCTTTGAAGTTCATATATACATACAGGTATGGAATCATGGGAGTTGTAGTTTTACAAGGCCTCTAACCTCTGCCAGAGGCAGCTGGTGCCTCACCAAACTACAAACTCTAGGATCCCATAGCACTGAGCCATGGCAGTCAAAGTAGTGTTTAAGGTAAAGGTTTCCCTTGATACAAGTCTTGTGTCCGACTCTAGGGGGAGGTGCTCATCTCCATTTCTAAGACAAGGAGCTGGCGTTGTCCCTAGACACCTCCTAAGTCATGTGGTCAGCATGACTGCATGGAGCGCTGTTACCTTCCCGTTGAAGCGGTACCTATTGAGCTACTCACATTTGCATGTTTTCGAACTGCTAGGTTGGCAGAAGCTGCGCCTAACAGCAAGAGTTCACCCCACTCCCCACATTCGAAAAGCCAACTTTTTGGTCAGCAAGTTCAACTGATCAGTGGTTTAACCCACTGCGTCACCAGGGGGCCCAGTAGTGTTAAACCCCACAGTATACCAGGGATGATGTGGTAAGTTGGAATGGCGATTGTGTGACTTTGTTATAAATTTCGTTATACTGCAAATCAACCCTGGCGATCAATGGGGTGACAGATGTCACAGCCCGATAGCCCTCACATTGGCACCAAGCTGGCAAATTCCTGTATATCTATATTTTATTTTAAGTGAACATAATGTTGTATGTTGTGTTTGTACTGTCTGTTCTTGATAAGGCCAACTGGCTAATCAATAAATTGTTGTTGTTGTTGTTGTTGTTGCTATATTGCAAATCTTTTGCATGTATAATGATGGCTAGGGCTGCTTGGGGTTGCAGTCTAATGTCTGGAGTGCTGCATCATTATGTCCTGTGTTTTAAATAGTCAAATGAAAAGGCACCCTTCTTTCAATAATTGCACATTACTCACTAGTACTGGATCATACTTACAAGTATAATGCTTTGGGTCCAATAACTGAAGCCACAAAAGTTGACACAACTCCAGATCCACATCCTACTTCAAGGCAGATGCCAATGCTAAAATTTTGGCATTAAAAACAAGGGTGGGAGTTGATTAAAATGACAGTTACAGATATTGCATATGTTGGAAATAGCAACCTTCTACAAGCCTCCTATGCTGGTTATTTGCTATATAGTTGAGATTGCTGACTATATTGTATGTATGTATTGGTGTGCATTTTCCCTTAACTCTATGTTGTTAGAGGTTGTGGGAGGGACTACAGACCATGTGACCCTGATCTTAGACTGTTCAGAGTGAGACCCCATTTTAGAGTGCGTGTGAATCCGAAATCGGTTGGAGTCATTTAAGCCAGTTAAGGCTTGAATCAGTTTGAGTTAGAAGTCAGTTGGTGTCAGTTAGAGGAGGAGTATAGTCAGTATGCTGCAGTGAGATGTTTGCAGCAGAGGTATAGTACAGTATAGTACAATTTTAAGTATAATTCAGTTAACATGAAACCAATAAGTAATGTACCTGTATGCTAATACATGAAATTTGTAAGTAAATCAGCTATGTTAACTTTTAACTAAGACTACAGTAGAGTCTCACTAATCCAAGCCTCGCTTATCCAAGCCTCTGGATAATCCAAGCCATTTTTGTAGTCAATGTTTTCAATATATCGTGATACTTTGGTGCTAAATTCGTAAATACAGTAATTACAACATAACATTACTGCGTATTGAACTACTTTTTCTGTCAAATTTGTTGTATAACATGTTTTGGTGCTTAATTTGTAAAATCATAACCTAATTTGATGTTTAATAGGCTTTTCCTTAATCCCTCCTTATTATCCAAGATATTTGCTTATCCAAGCTTCTGCTGGCCCGTTTAGCTTGGATAAGTGAGACTCTACTGTACTTATTTTTGGTCTCTTGAAAGCATGATTTAAAAGCAATATATTTAATGGGGGAGTAAATATGTTTGGGCAACTGACATAACACTTCCGAAGATCTGCTATATATTTTGTGCATTGGCATATCTTTGTCCCTAACAGTTCAAAGAGATAACCTGGCATATCAGTCTAACAACGGAGAAACCTAAATTGCCTTGCATGAATACTAGTAGATATTTACCACTAAAGAGAAGATTGACTCAAGCTAGTGTTTAACTCTTCTCAGGATGATCACACGTTATGATCTCTAACAAGGTCATGCTTTTCAAAAGGTTATGATTATTTCAAATACTGTGAATGCCAATTGATCTCCAAAAGGGTCATGCTTTCAAAAGCCTATGGAGATTCCTGGTTTTCCCAATAATATACAGCTCAGATAAGGTTCTTAGGGGCCACAAATCAGAAATGACTTAAAATCAGCGAACATGCCATTTCCCCTTTAACTTTATATTAAATTATCTCCAGGGGGAAAAGGGTATTTGAATATACAATATAAGCTGTTCTTCAAGAGAGTCATTACTACCTTTAGGAATCTTGTATTTTAGATCATGCAACTCTACAACCCCACTTTTAAAAGGGGTTAAATTCATTCTTACTGGCTGTTAGGAATGGTGGGAATTGAAGTCCAGAACACCTGGAGGGCCGGAATTTACCCATGCCTGCTTTAAAGTAATTGTTTTTCCACACTGGCCAAACCATCTTGATGCCTAATGATGGGTGCATCTACATGGCAGAACTAATACAGTTTAATACCACTTAAAATGCCATGGCGCAGTGCTACAGAATCCTGGGATTTGTAGTTTTTCAAGGTCTTTAGCCTTCTCTGCCAAAGAGTGCTAGTGCCTCACCAGACTATGAACCCCATTGGTGTCGATCTGCAATGATAACACATACATGCACCCTTAAATCCTAAGAACATCTAAGCCAGGCATGGGCAAACTTCGGCCTTCCAGGTGTTTTGGACTTCAACTCGCACAATTCCTAACAGCCTACCGGCTGTTAGGAATTGTGGGAGTTGAAGTCCAAAACACCTGGAAGGCCGAAGTTTGTCCATGCCTGATGTATGCAGTAAAAGGCCAGTCAACTGGAACAAAAATACAGTTGGCCATCCTTATCCACGGATTCTGTATCCACAAATCCAAACATCCACGGCTAGAAAATAGTAAAACTAAAACAAAACCAAAACAAAAAGACTAAACCCCATCCCACCAATCAACCACCCCTTGCCTTCTCTAGCCTCTTCCTATTGGCTCCCCCAAGCCACGCCTCACCCGCCGCTCCGCAGCTCCGGTGCGTCCGCCTCGAGGGCGTCCAGGAGCAGGAAGGTGTCCTCGGCGGGCTCGTAGACCTCGCTGAAGGGTCCCTCTGGCCCTAAGTGCGGGTGCCGCGGCGTGGGGATCATCCTCGGCCTGGCTATTAATGTGGCGCCGCCGAAGATGCCTTCTTTTTCTATCTCTATGGCGGACCAGCTTGGCTGAGGCGAAAAGAGGGAAGGTCCGCCCCAGTGCGCCTGCGCATTCCATGGACAGTCCGCAGGGACGGCGAGTTAAGCCACGCCTACCTGCCTTCTTTAGCGTTCTGATTGTGCGCTCAGTTGAGGGACGGCAGGAGCGGCCTATAGAGCGAAGGCATCAAGTCCGGAAGTCGTTATGAAAGAATTAGCTTTGCTCACAGAGATAGGCGGTGTAGAGGTGCGTGTCATTGTAACGACTGGGTTACTGTGAGTTTTCCGGGCTGTATGGCCATGTCCCAGAAGTAGTCTCTCACGACGTTTTACCCACATCTGTGGCAGGCATCCTCAGAAGTTGTGAGGTCTGTGGGAAACTAGACAAGTGGGGTTGGTTTATATATCTGTGGAATATCCAGGGTGGGAGAAAGAACTTTTGTCTGTTTGAGACAAGTGTAAATGTTGTAATTGGCCACCTTGATTGGCATTGAAAAGCCTTGCAGCTTCAAAGTTTGTCTGCTTCCTGCCTGGGGAATCCTTTGTTGGGAGGTGTTAGCTGGTCCTGATAGTTTGATATCTGTAATTTCTCTGTTTTCAGAGTGTTGTTCTTTATTTACTATTCTGATTTTAGAGTATTTTAATACTGGCAGCCAGATTTTGTTTATTTTCATTGTTTCCTCCTTTCTGTTGAAATTGTTCACGTTTGTGGATTTCTATGGCTTCTCTGTGTACCAAATCTGGCAACCAGTATTTTATTTATTTTTTAAAAAACAACAACCAAAATCAAGACCGTAAATAAAGAACAACACTAAAAAAACTCCAGGGGAATTCCAGACAAGAAACAATCAGGACCAGTTAACACCTCCCAACAAATGATTCCCCCAGACTTTGAAGCTGCAACGCTTTTCAATGCTAATCAAGGTGGCCAATTGCAACATTCACATTTGCCTCAAACAGACAAGAGTTCTTTCTTCCACCCTGGACTTTCCATAGATATATAAACCCCACTTGCCTAGTTTCCAATAGACCTCTCAACCTTTGAGGATGCCTGCCATAGAGGTGGGTGAAACATTAGGAAAGAATGCTTCTGGAACATAGCCATACAGCCCGGAAAACTCACAGCGATTCTGACCATGAAAGCCTTCGACAACACATTGTAGCGACTGTTTGGGACTTGTTTATTGGAACATTCAATTCAAACAATTCACGATAAAGGCATAACAAAAGAGAATTGTGGCCACAGTTTCCCAATTTAGTAATCCATTTGTGTTCTGCGTTCCAATAACTGAAGCCACAAAAGTTGACACGACTCCAGATCCACATCCATATGATGATTCGGCCCAGAAGGCTGTTAACTGTAATAATAACTCAAGAATGTATTTAAGCAACTAAGTAGATACTAGGCTTGAGCGATCCATGAAAAAATTGATTCTAAACTCGTTTCAAAAGTAGGGGGCGCCAGCGCTTCGTTTCTGATGTCATTTCCGAATTTTGCCCCCCAAAAAATTCGAAATTAACGAAAATTCGTTATTTTCGAAATTAATTCGTTAATGGCGGACGCGCATGCAAAGGGGCCAAAAAAAACCAGCACGAGGGGAGATTTTACAGGACTCTCCCGCCCTCATTTTTTGAGTGATCTTCTTCAAACTTGGTACAGTGGTAGAACACATTTAACACTGATAGCTCCCCAAAATGTGGAACGTTTCCCTTATCCTCTGATTTTTGGCGAATTTTCATAGCTTTTATAATAAACCATTTTTTAATAATTGCAGAAATCTGTTCCTGGTTTGAAAGTCTTATTTCTTGTTAAATTGGGTTGTCTTTACTGTGAAAGTCATTGTTCTACTTCAGAAACTTTGTTTTTGTGGCTGAAACTTTGTTAAATTGGTGTGTGTGTGATATATACTGTATCTATATATAATAGATGATAAAGTTTTTTGCGCAGTGACTATAACAACAAAACTAAACATCCCAGAAATACGAAATTTGGCAACACAATGCAAAAGCCTTGCCTCCAGGTTACAACAACACAACCACACCACAAAACCACAATCCAGACCCACAAAACTCACAACAACGCATCATGCAATAACTACACAACTAAACGCCCCAGAAATACAAAACTTGGCAACACAATGCAAAAGCCTTGCCTCCCAGTTGTAACAACACAACCACACCACAAAACCACACAGGACCCACAAAACTCACAACCACGCATCGTGACTATAACAACACAACTAAACACCCCAGAAATACGAAACTTGGCAACACAACGCAAAAGCCTTCCCTCCAGGTTGTAACAACACAGCCACACCACAAAACCACAATCCGGACCCATAAAACTCACAACAACGCATCGTGACTATAACAACACAACTAAACGCCCCAGAAATACAAAACTTGGCACACAACTAAACGCCCCAGAAATATAAAACATAACAACACAACGCAAAAGCCTTGCCTCCCGGTTGTAACAACACAACCACACCACAAAACCACAATCCGGACCCACAAAACTCACAACACTGCATCGTGACTATAACAACACAACTAAACGTCCCAGAAATACGAAACTTGGCACACAACTAAACACTCCAGAAACATAAAACTTGACAACACAATGCAAAAACCTTGCCTCCCGGTTGTAACAACACAACCACACCACAAAACCACAATCCGGACCCACAAAACTCACAACAATGCATCGTGACTATAACAACACAACTAAACACCCCAGAAATACGAAACTTGGCACACAACTAAACGCCCCAGAAATACAAAACTTGACAACACAACACAAAAGCCTTTTCTCCTGGTTGTAACAACACAACCACACCACAAAACCACAATCTGTACCCACAAAACTCACAACAACGCATCATGACTATAACACAACTAAACGCCCCAGAAATACAAAATTTGGCAACACAATGCAAAAGCCTTGCCTCCCAGTTTGTAAGAACACAACCACAACACAAAACCACAATCCGGACGTACAAAACTCACAACAACGCATCATGACTATAACAACACAACTAAAGGCCCCAAAAATACGAAACTTGGCAACACAACACAAAAGCATTCCCTCCCGATTGTAACAACACAACCACACCACAAAACCACAATCCGGACCCACAAAACTCACGACAATGCATAGTGACTATAACAACACAACTAAACGCCCCAGAAATACAAAACTTGGCATACAACTAAATGCCCCAGAAATACAAAACTTGACAACACAACACAAAAGCCTTGCCTCTCAGTTGTAACAACACAACCACACCACAAAACCACAATCCGGACCCACAATACTTACAACAACGCATTGTGACTATAACAAATACAAAATTTGACAACACAACTCATCCACCTCCCCAATCCCTACATTCACACTTGGCCTCCAAAAAAACAATTACAATAATAACAATAACAACAACAATAAGAATCAACACCATCACAGGCAAGAAACAGCCAGGCACTGAGGCTGAGAGGCCAGTCAGTGCTACAGTGGGCCTCCAAAAAACAATACAGTAGCATCTAACTTATCCAACTTTCATGACCACAACAACAACAATAATAATAAACACCTACACAGGCAAAAAAAAAGACTATTGTACCGCAATAAAAATATAAACCGCACTCACCAGAATCAGACATTACAATTAACAACAAACCAAAGACAACAGGGATCTCAAGCAATTATCAATCAACACAAAAATTGAAGAAGATCACAGACTTCAAATACTACTACTAATGTGAGTATAAAGAAGGGTGGAGGTCACAGCATAAATACAACCTAATGTAGACTGACCAACACCACCAGACTAAGCCACAGCAACGCGTGGCCGGGCACAGCTAGTCCCTGCATATGTGTGTGTGTGTGTGTGTGTGTGTGTGTATAGGTAAAGGTAAAGGTATCCCTTGACGTTAAGTTCAGTCATGTCTGACTCTGGGGGTTGGTGCTCATCTCCATTTCTAAGCCCAAGAGCCAGTGTTGTCCATAGACACCTCCAAGGTCATGTGGCCGGCATGACTACATGGAGTGCCATTACCTTCCCGCCAGAGCGGTACCTATTGATCTACTCACATTGGCATGTTTTCAAGCTGCTAGGTTGGCAGAAGCTGGAGCTAACAGCGGGCACTCACTCTGCTCCCGGGATTTGAACCTGGGACCTTTCGGTCTGCAAGTTCAGCAGCTCAGTGCTTTAACACACTTCACCATCGGGGCTCATGTATATATAATATACATACACATACACACAATGTGGAGAATATGTGGAAAGGTAGATAAGTTGGGAGCCACAGCGAAGGCACCTTCCTGGGAGCAAGGTCTAATAATAACAATAATAATAATAATAATAATAATAATAATAATAATAATAATAATAATAAAATCCCTTACAATATCCAAGATGGCTCACTGCTACAGAATCTTGGGAGCTTTAGTTTGGTATGGTACCATTATTGGCAGAGAAAGCTAAGCTGTAGGAGTTGAAATCCAATCATTTATCCTCCCTATAGAATCAATTTTATATGCATTTTTAGCTACAGAAAAGCTAAAATCAGGACAGTAAAAGAACAACACCCAGAAAATGGGAATTCCAGACAGGAAACAATCAGGGCCAGCTAATACCTCCCAACAAAGGATTCCCCCAGGTAGGAAGCAGCCAGGCTTTGAAGCTGCAAGGCTATTCAATGCTAATCAAGGTGACCAATTGCAACATTCACACTTGCCTCCCACAGACAAGAGTTCTTTCTCCCACTGTGGACCTTCCACAGATATATAAACCCCACTTGCTTAGCTTCGCACAGACATCAAAACCTCTGAGTATGTCTGCCACAGATGTGGGTGAAACGTTAGGAGAGAATGCTTCTGGCACATGCCCATAGAGCCCGGAATACATACCACAACAGTGTGATCCCGGCCATGAAAGCTTTCGACAACACAACCACAGTATCCATTCAAGTTCATGTAGCGTCGTATGGAGACCTGTATTGGGGGAGGGAGGGTGCGAATCTGGGCCCCTGGGAGTCGTAGTCCTCCCTCCCTCCCTCCCCGGGAGCAGCCGAGGACGGGCCTGGCCCACACCCCTTCACATCCCGGGCCTCTTCCTCCTCACCGCCGGGCCCCGCGCCAGCCTCCATCTCTGCGTGTCTCTGTCTCTCTCGGTCTCTCCATTCCCGGCTCCATCCGCCGCCTTCCCGCCTCACAGAGAGACACCAGGCCTGAGCTGAGGCGAGGCGGCGGCGGCGATTTCCCCCCTCCGTCTTCCTCCTCCTCCTCGGCCTCCTTCCCCCTCGCCCCCTCCCATTGGCTGAGCCCGTGACGCCCCTTTTGCTGAGGGGCAAAAGGAAAGGGCCTGAGGCTGTTAGGAATGGTGGGAGTTTGGGTGATTTGCAAAACGAAAAAAAACGACGACATAACAAAAAACGGCCAGTCGCGGTTCGAAACCACGATATCCAGGCGTGTGGACAATCAAGGTCGTATATTGCTTCAAAATTAACGAAAATAACGAATTAATAACGGGTAACGGGGAAATCGAATTATTTGAGCAAGCCTAGTAGATACTCTTTTAATACTTGTGTTGGAGTCCCATGTCAGCAGTGATCCCAGTCTAATACAGACTGGGGCCCCATCTGCACTGCCATATAATGTAGTTTGGCACTGCTTATATAGTCAGTCAGTGTAAACTTACATAATGCAGTTAAACTGCATTGTATGACTACACTGACTATATAAGTAATGTCAAGTTACATTATATTATAAATTACATTATAGCTGGTGCCTGGGAAGTTTTTAATTTGATGTATAACATGTTCCTCTATTTGAGCAAAACACTAATTTGAGTTGTGTCCATGTGACATTGCTGCCAATCTTAATAGGTTTCAATAAAATGAAATTAGGTGCTGTGAACATCCCCAACTTTTCCTTTGCTTTTAAATTTCTCGTGACAAGTAGAAATTCAGCTTATATTAATAGAGTAATAGGAGAGGATTTGCCATTTAAATCCTTTGTAAAGAGGAATCGCACTGGAATTCAGCAGCATCCATTAAAACATACCAATGAAAGTGGCAGGTAAAGAAGTTGTGCAGCATAACAACGTATTATACATATTTACTCTGAAAAACTTCCAAGTCTCCCTCCAATGAGCAATGTAACTGGCCATTTCACAGCTTGTCAAAGAAAAGGAACCCCCTTTCTTTGACATCAAATCCCTTTAAATTATCTTTGCAGTACATGTGTGACAATGGGAATAAAAATATTTTCTGCAATAAAGCACCTTAACAACAACAACAACAATTTTATTTATATCCCAATGTTACTGAACCCAAAATGAACCCCTCTCTTTTATTTGATGCACCAACGCAACTGGGACCTACAGCAGGGAGTTCCGCAGATCCCATCAAACTGTCAGGATTGAGAGTGGCTGTCCTCCTCTACACAGACCCAGCAGCAGCTGATGCCCATTCAGTTACTCCATTAATAAAATACAAAAGACCAAGATTTCCATCTGCTTTCTATACCTTGTCCCTATTTCCGCCATAACATTCAAACCACTTCCAGGTTCTCACACCAGCTGTATATGTTTCCCCTCCACCCAGTATTGCTTACCTTTTGCTAGTTTTCTTCCCCCACAAGAGGCCTGAGGGAGGTAGGAGCCCCTCAAGACCCTCGTGGATTCTGATCTGTGTGTAATCCCAAACCCATGGGAACCAGGCAGGGCCATAGCCAGAAAAAAAATTCAGGAGGGGATTTGAAATTTGGGGGGGGGGGGGTTGAACTCCTGACCCACCCTCCCCCCAGGTTTAGACCTGTCAATATCTGCTTGAGATAGTGCCTGGAGGGACTCTTAATTTTTTGCGTCTCATAGACTTAGCATGGGGATTTGGTTAACCAGCTAAAATTCATGAGTAAACCAGGTTTTTTTTTAACTTGAAAAATGGGGGGGGGGGGGGAGGTTTGAACAGGCCTGGAACCAGGCTTCCAGTAGAGGATCCCACTGTGACTGTGCCCCCTCATGTGTGTATATGTATAATCTTGTTATGTTTTTGTATCACTTTATATAAATTATTGGAGAAGTCACCAACTGAAGTCTTGTGATGACCTTTGCCTGCATTTTCCTGTCCTGGGAAGGTCTGCCAAGGCCTTGCCAGGCTTCATTTACATCATTGGATTAATCAGCTACCTTGAATGGAAGCCATACAAACAAGGTGGCACAGAGAATAACCAGAGCCAGGTGGACCACTCTTCCTTTGTGTTACTGCTTGGACAATACATAACATTTACCAACCCAGCATGGAGTTTCCGGTCATGGGATACCGTGCCATTGTCTTGGAAAGGCTATTTTCCCAGCCACTGAACATTGAAATGAACAATGTTTCCTGTTGGACTTGTTTGGGAGCCTGGTGTCAGACATCAAGGGCAATAAAAAGGCTTTGGCAAACCCATCAGGGGCATTGTGTCGCCCATCAGGGATATTTAATCCCATCATCAGCCACCACCACATCCATTGTCCTGGATTCACCCAGCCCCCTCCAGATGTAGAGGAAAATCTACATCTGAGATGGCCAGCGCCCTCTTATTGGAAGAGGCACGCCAAACTCCCACCTCTCCAGGGAGCGCCCCCCCCTCCCCGCTAACGTCATGCTGACTCAGCCAATCAACGTGAAGCCGGATCCAGCTGGGGGCAGCAGGAAGTTGGAATTTGACATGTATAAGAGTGCTTGTTTTTGCTGTGTAAAGTATCTCAGCTACCTTTGGCAGGCTATCGCTAGCTGTTAACACTTCAGCTGATTTTAATAAAATCTTCAGTTACTTCTCTCCATCTTGGTGAGCATTCTTTCGTCGGATTGGGCTTCCTTTGCTCACCAAGTGCACAGATCCACAGCTGGCTGGGCACCAGGGCCACTTGCCGCCTGATGGGCTTGGCTCTCGGTCCTGGGTTCTGGCTAACCATGGCATGGATCTCACTATCTATGGCCACTCCAAATTGCTCCATTTCATCCACCACCATCTTCTGAAAAGGACTCGGGACAGCTTACAAGCACATGGTAATGCAGTGGAAAATACAATATAACAAAACACAGTAAACACATAACAAAATGCAGTAATACACATACTGTAACTAAGCCTCAGGGCATGTCATTGAAGTAATACACATTCATCTGTGTTTAATCTTGTGCCCCAATGTTCTCCCCTCTAGGCTCCCTCTAGGCCTTTTGCAGTTCCTCTACCATAAATCTATGGCAAGATTGTCAAAACCCATTTTCATCAAGGGTCACATCAGCCTTATGGTTGCCTTCAGAGGACAATTGAATCCATGGATGGAGAATCCGTGGATACAGAGGATCTTTCGTTTTACCCAGTTTGGGTACCCAAAAGTGACAACTCCCATCATTTTTGGTTACCCGCTGTGTGGACTAGGAATAATGGGAGTGGCAACTCAACACTTGTGCCTCTGAGATTGAGGAAAAGTTAAAGAACATCATATCCACGAACATTATATCTAAATTCAACCCCCACTCTCCTCACTAAACACAACAAACTTCAGCCTTCCGGGTGTTACTGTATCACAAATCCCATAAGATCCAGTCATAATGTCTAATGATGAAGAATACAGGAGTTGTAGTCCAGTATCTGGAGGGCCACATAAAATGACATGGCAGGTCAAATTTGGGGTGTGGTCCTTGGGTTTGACACATGTGATCTATGATATTCTTCAGCAAGAGATGTTTCATTCAGGTTTGCTGTTATCTGCAGGTTTGTGTATCCACACAAAAACTGGAAATGCATCTTCCATGGATATGCGGGGCGTACAGTAATTCATTAATTCTAATGACAACCATCTAGAATTTTTAAAAAAGGTTCAAAAGAATCTAAAACTGTGTGTAAATAACCACTGCTGTAGCCTGATGGAATGCATGGCTGTGGTCCAGTGACAACTGATAGAGGGAGGATTGTGGTGGAATTTATTTCTAAGTTGAGCTAATGATCTGATCTTGCTTCCCACCTCCCCTCTTGTAGCTTGATGGAATATCTCCTGATAGTGCTTTACAGTTAATAATAATAGTTATAACCCATTATTTATGCAACCTTCAAAATACCAGTATGTCTTTAGAATGTGCACATTATTTATTGAAACCTCATAGCAACTGTTGCTGCTATGCTGAGTACTTTTGTGGGCCAATACATGGTTGTTGTCAAGGCCAAAAATCATATCCAATCCTTCAGCTTGCATTTGGGTGGCCAGGAAAAATTAGCCTCAATGAAGATCCATGAGCGCTGGTTTAAAATTAACTCAGGTCCTTTGCAGAGGAACATTGGAAAGCTGTACTGGCTGACAACAGACTCAGATTTGTGAAGTTTTTTTGCTCATGGATTTTCTGGAGGTGAATCACAATTATTCAAAAATTGTCAGATTACATCTAATAGAATACATCAAGTGTGTTTCATGAGATCAAGAAGCAAAACACATTTATCTCTTAAGAAGATGGAACAAAGAAATTTTGGTTTTTGGAGAGATAGTGCTAGTGTTCATATAGGTTATTCTCAGCCATATAGACAAATAGAAAAGTGAGGTGAGGTGTTAGCATATACTTAGCTTCTTTTACATTGGATTTCTTGGAATTGAGACTAATTGCAAACCCATTCTGAACAAATCTTGCAAAGCAAACCCTGTGATAGGTTCACCATAGGATTGCCATAAGTCAGAAACAACTTCAACTCACAACAACAACAACAACAACGTGTATTTATTTGCAAAACATATCTTACACTAGTGTTGTTGATTGCTTGCAGAGGTATTTTTCCATTATCACTTCTCATGTAATTGAATACTAGCAATCAAACTCTGTCAATTACTCCAGTAGCTTTGGAAAGTCTCCCAGGCAAGTTTCAAATAAGAATTGTTTAAAGGTCATCAGTATAGTTCATTGAAAGCTTGGAAGGTAGTTGTTTCAGGACAAAAACCAAAGATTTGTCTAAGATGGGATATAGACTCTGATGATATTCTGGAGCAATTTTGAAAGAGAAACATTCTGTTCATTTTCTTCTGAGCAATGCTCTTCCTGCCTACTCTGTATAAAAGAATTGAGCCTTGCTACAATGTATTTGCATTGTGTGCCTACCTGCGCACAGGGCATATGTGGACAAGCTTATAGTCTTTTATTAAAGTTGCGCTTGGAACAAAGAAATATTACGTTTAATCATTCTGAAGGATTTTTTTTATCTATAGTGGTGAACTTTTTGATTGATTTGCAAGAATTGAAATAATCATCTTCCACATTAGCAAATATTAGTCTTGGCCACTGTAATGATCAAGATAAATTATATATATATGTAAAAAGGCCTCTAAATCTTGCTTGGTACAATTTTGTCAACTTTTATTTTTGGTCCTTATATAACTAAATGTGACAGGGTGTTGCTGCCAGAAGAACATTTATTTCATTTTCTAGAAATTGCTGGCAAGTTAACTATGTTTTTGTTTTGGCGATATGTCTTTCATGTTAGCAAACTATTTTCGATGGATATTGTAACTTGTAATACATACTGCTGAACTGCTTTTTGGTGTTGGCGGACATCAGTTAGCTGAAACATATTCAACAACCCAGGCATTTGTAATATTTTTCCACAGAAAATGTTTCACTATAACAGAACCTCATGAAAATTGAGAGGCACATGATGCACATGATTAAATATACTATATATAGTGACAGGGTAAACAGATAGTCCCCTATTACTCTGACCTGGTTATCTGGCTTTAAATGGAAATTCTGCACCCAATGGATTTGTTGACTCAAATTGAAGCTGGATAGATGGAATTTCTATGTCCTAAAATGCAATGCTCGCTATTGCATTGTAGGGCATTTAAATTGCGGTCCCCAAGTACTATTTTGACTTCTATTCAGACAATTGCCTGTTATGTGTAATCCTGGTAGTTGACCTTGTGTAATCCTGGTAGTTGACCATGAAAAGGGAGAGCCTGAGGTGGCATCCATACAGTGCCCAAAATGTGGGCCCTCTTGGACTTTTATTTGAGGCATCCAAATGGCAGCCGGGTAAGTTATTTTCTCTTTTGGGGGGGGGGGGGTAAAGGGTATTGGGGAGGGGGTGTGGGTAAAGGTTCTGGGAGGGCATGTAGACACGCTCTGCCAAAAGTGAGGATTTTTCAACCCACTTTGGGGACGGAAGTCCGCCCCGATCCAGGTTTTTTAAACTCAGGTTGTAGCTGACCTTTCCCCTGTGTGAAACCAGCCTGAGGGAGATAAAACTGGCAAGTTCAGGCCAGTGAACTCTGTGAAAGCTGATGGGTCATGGCAGTCAACCGCCTATAGCAGATGTTGGACTTGCTTCTGATCTTCACTTTTAAAAAATAAAATAAAGTGAGGTGATATATGGGTTCTTCAGGATACCAGAGAATAAATGTCATTTGTAATCCATCTTTCCTTATTAGTGGAAGAACCCATGACCCACTTTTGAAGAAGCCTCAAAATGTCTCTCTTTACACATGCAAGGATTATGTAACCTGATCCATATTACTTCTAGCCCCAAATCTTTTGGACAAGGGACACTCAACCTATAATACAACTTATTTAGAAATATTAGTTAATATTTCTCCTTCTTGGTTTTTTAAAAAGTAAAAGATAGTGTAGAAATCTAAAGGTAGGGATAAAGACCTCTTCACATGGCGTCCAGCGCGCCCTCCCTCATCACATAGTGGGGACAGGAAAGGGTGCTTTGACACCTACCCCCATCAGATGCTAGAAAGGGCAGCAATGCACCGCAACACACTTTGTCTCTCCGTCCTTTCTACCATAACACGCTTTATCTCTCCGCCTTTTCTGCCCATAGTGGAGGAGAAAGCACCTTTTGGTGCTTCCCCTACGCTTTAAGGGGAATGTGTGCGTCGTGTGATGGCGCGCGGCAGGCCCCATCCTTGCTTTTACTCGTATGTAGGCTTGTATTCTTATATGTAAACTGCACTGAATTCAAGAGAGCATGCTCTTGTGTAATAATAATAAACTTTATTTCCATCCTGCTCTTCTCCCAGAGGGGACTTGGAGTAGACATGAACAGGATGATTTCCTCCTCTCTATAAACAGCACATTTGGACATCATCCTGGTTCTTCTAGACCAGTGGTTCTTAACCTGTGGGTCCCCAGATGTTTTGGCCTTCAACTCCAAGAAATCCTAACAGCTGGTAAACTGGCTGGAATTTCTGCGAATTGTAGGCCAAAACACCAGGGGACCCACAGGTTGAGAACCATTGCTCTAGACCAGGGGTCCCCAAACCTTTTAACCGTTGGAGGGCCGAACTATAGTTTGTTTGTTTTTTAAAAAACTGAACAAATTGCTATGCACATTGCACATATCTTATGAAGTAAAACAAAAAACAAAAAACAAAACAAAAAGGGAACAAATACAGCCTCAATGTTAATCATCATCATCATCATCATCATCATCATCATAAAAATAATAAAGAGGGTTGGAAGAGACCCCTTGGGCCATCTAGTCCAAACCCCTTCTGCTTTTGTGCATCAAAACATAATCAAAGCACCCCTGACAGATAGCCACCCAATAATAATAATAATAATAATAATAATAATAATAATAATAATAATAATAATAAGGTTTGGATCATTGATGTTGCCATCCCAGGTGACAGTCGCATTGACGAAAAACAACAGGAAAAACTCAGCCTCTATCAGGACCTCAAGATTGAACTTCAAAGACTCTGGCAGAAACCAGTACAGGTGGTCCTGGTGGTGATCGGCACATTGGGTGCCGTGCCAAAAGATCTCAGCCAGCATTTGGAAACAATAGACATTGACAAAATTACGATCTGCCAACTGCAAAAGGCCACCCTACTGGGATCTGCGCGCACCATCCGAAAATTCATCACACAGTCCTAAACACTTGGGAAGTGTTCAACTTGTGCTTTTGTGATACGAAATCCAGCATATCTATCTTGTTTGCTGTGCCATACTCTGTCTTTGTGTCAATAACAACAACAACAACAACAACAACAACAACAACAACACTGTAATAAAAATGGTTGGAAGAGCCCCCTTGGGCCATCTAGTCCAACGCCCTTCTGCCTTTGGGCACCAAAACAATCAAAGCACCCCTGACCACCACCACCAACAACAAATAATCAGGGTTCGAAGAGACCTCTAGCTTTCAAGAAGAATGAATCCACGACAGGACTGCAGAGTTTTCTTTCAGTCATTCCTTGGCGGCAGCAATTTAACAATTTGAGGTGTCTTATATTTTTTAAAAACCTAAATGTTATAAGAAATGAAAATACTAATTTGACACTAAATGCCTACACTATTTCACAGTATGTGGGCAAATTAAACCTATTTTGTAACTGTATTGCATTGCAATGGCTGGAAATTTGGTCGGCTAGCACTGATTTCCAGTCTCCAGAAAAAGGCATGCACAGTGAAGCAATTTGAAAACAAAAGGCAATTCAAATGGTAAAAAAAACCAAGATGATGGCCTGACAAGTTCTGACTATCTACTGATTTTTGATAGTGCAGCAGTAGCAAAGAGAACTGGAAACTAAGCTGAACAAACACACACACTTGCACACATACACTGACCAAAGAGTCAATGGGAAAGGCTCTTCCCGTCATCCATAATTCAACTGCCTACTAACACAGTTAACCTATTTCTATAAGATGTGCCTCTGTATTAATTTTGGAAACTGTCACTGGATACATTCTGTGCAATACAAAGCTAAGTGTGCCATTTCCCCAATGTACAGTTAATGTGGTACCTCAAGCCTGAACTTTAAGCAAGGTCTTAAGTTCCTTGTTGGCAGGGCTAGCGAGGAGGCGGGGAAGGTGAGTGCCTTTCTCTCCTCACTCGCCCCGTGCACGCATTCCTCGGCAACAGTGGCAGCGAGAAAGGAGCACGTGAGGCAAGTGAGGAGGCGGGAAAGATGAGCGCCTTTCTCTCCTCGCTCGCCCCGTGCGTGCGTTCCTCGGCAACAGCAGCAGTGGGAAAGGAGCACGTGGGGCAAGCGAGGAGGCGGGGAAGGTGAGTATCTTTCTCTCCTCACTTACCCCGTGCGCACATTCCTCAGCAGCTAAAAAGGAGCGTGCAAGGTGAGCGAGGACAGAAAGGTGTTAGCGAGTGTGTATAGCGGAATCCAGCAGCGTCCAGTTAACACCATGTGCAAAAGACTCACACCAGGCAGAGGAATTGGAAGAACAAAAGAAACTTTACTTGTTGAGTTGAAGTTAAATAAACAGTTCAGCAATCGCACAATGTCCTTGTAGTTGCATAGGATCAATAACTAATCAATCAGCATTCAATATACCCAGCATAGCATATTTAAACTGCTACTTGACCGTAGCTAGAGAGCCTGTCTTTTCTGTGCTCTCTCTGCAAGCGCAGATTCTCAACTGACAAACCCAGTCATCTGCCAGCAAACCGATACATTGTTTGAGGTGTGGCTTGCATCTGCAAAGCTCAGCTCCCTTTTTGCAGAGATCTTTTGCAAGCAACTTTGCAAGGATTTCTTTACACACACACATTTGGCGCAATAAAAGGCACTCACCTTCCCCACCTCCTCGCTTGCCCTGCACGCTCTTTCCTTGGCGGCAGCGGCGGGAAAGGAGCACGTGGGACGAGCGAGGAGAGAAGGCACTTATCTTTCCCGCCTCCTCGCTCGCCCCACACGTTCCTTCCTCAGCGGCAGCGGTGGCGGAAAAGGTGCACGCAGGGTGAGGGAGAAGATAAAAGCTCTTGCCTTTCCCTCTTTCTCCTCGCCACACACACCTTCCTTGGCGGAGGAGGGAGGAGCTACCGCCTCGGGGGCCGGATAAATGGCTCCGATGGGCCGCATGTGGCCCGCGGGCCATAGTTTGGGACTCCTGTTCTAGACCTTCATTTAACCTCAATTAAATAATTTCAAGGGTACTATGTAATGCTCTCAAACACAGATCCTTTCAATTGATAAACAAAATAATCAAAAAGCACCTAGCAACATTTTAATCTCTGCAAAAATGTTTCCAGGAAAAATACTGTTTATTCCATTTTGAAGCTCTGAACATTGTGTTTGAAAAAGAAGCACTGACAGAGGAGCTAATAATTGAAAAACAGGAGTGTTTCTGAAATGAATTGTCCTTGAATTCTCTGCCAAACTGCTTTCTAAGGATTAAGGTGTTTATCCTCAGTACATTTTACTGTATATCCGTATGTCTGAGACAAGTCTATACTGGCAACTAATGATGGTTTGATTAATCATTGTTGTAGATATACTTTCCGGAGAAGTCAACGTGTTATGCAATTCGTTGGCAACAATGGCTCCATAAAGATAGTTTAAAAAGGTGTAATATGCCAATGTCTTGAATTTAACTATTTTAATGGGGGCTATTCACAGAACTATAAAATAAATTATTGAAACATTAGCGTAGCTTTGGAGATTTGGCATATAATAGTAAGCAAACAGGATATAAGGAATTCAATCAAACTGTTGTCAAAATGTGCGAATTTAAGTTATAGCAGTTGTGAAATGGCAGTTGTGAGAATATTTGGTGGTTTTGACAAGCTCTTTTTTAAAAAAAATCAGAGCAGGTGTGGTGAAGATGTGTTCCTTCAGATGTTTGAGGAATGCAGTTTTATATCAGTCTTGTCTACTTGAGATGATGTTCAGGATGATGGGTAGACAAGGTGATTGTAATAAGCAACTTATTCAGGAATTACAAATGGTTCCTGGAGCAGCTTGTAAATATATTTCAGGACACAAAGCCTAAACATTTTGACAGATTTTATTTACAACCATTCAAAAATACTGTATTGGAAATTTCCTCCTGTTGGTGTATTAACGGCATTGTAAATCCAGTTATCTTAAGTTTTGTTTTGTGGCAAAGCACATGCTTTGTGTGTTGGCCATCTCAGGCTCAATATCTGGTATTTCGTGTTTCAGGGCTAGAAAACAACTACCTGTGAGTCTTTGAAAAGTTGTTACTAGAGTGACAACACTGAACTAGACAGACCAATGGTCTGAGTGAGTAGCAAGAAATTTTAGGAGCATTGAATGTTCACATGAAATCTATCTGATATGTGCAAACTGAAAGGAGATGGCTAATGTGGCCAGTGACTGTAAGGTTCTTTGTTATAAACAGGCTGAGTTGCCAGTACAGCTTTTAGTAGGAAAAACACAGGAAAATGGCCTAAATTACTAGGAAGTCATCTGGAGATATTCTATAATGTGAAAGCCATCTTGGCAAAAAGTTTGTCTTCCCATTCTTCCACAGCTAAGGATTATATTAAGCAATCACATCTTATTATAAAGGCAGTCTTTGTAAAACTGTGGATTATGAATGGGACATAGAGCTAGAGAGCAGAATACTACCTTTGAGCTTTAGGAAGCACCTGAAACAGGATTGCTTCATTGGAGGATTGGTGTAGATTTCTTGTTAGGGTAATAAAACTGTGCCTTTGTCTATCCATGCAATTAATCTGTATGTTCATAAATGAATTCTAACTTTATGAAATGGTTTGAGTATCCAGTGGTTTCTCTTTCCAAAGGAAACCAAACCCAGGTAAGCTTTGCACCCTTCAAGCGTTCTACTACTTGGGAATGTACAATATGGTACAATGTGCTTTTAAAGGGCAAGTAGTTTATTTGTGATTATTTTGCCAGGAAATTTTATAATTAGGACAGGAGAGGGTTCACAAAGTATTTCGTAATCAGAATATTTCCCTTTGTTTGCATGGAAGTGCCAGCTCACTATGTGATAAGTACTAATAAAATTGCATGTGATTTAAAACACATTGTGTATTTCAATTCATAGGATGGTTATTGACTTTTCAACAGCAGCTGTAATGTACAAGAGTCTGAAGTTCTTCACTTTCTCTATAAGCTCAATAATGTAGTGTTCTTGCCTTCAACAAGATGGCAGGTAATGACCTCCTCCTTTATTTAAAATGTGTGTTGTCAAGAGAAAGATGTCTCATAAGAGTTTGTCCATTAGGGATGAAGGAAGCCATGGGAAAGGATTTAAGGGTAGAGCATCTTTTGAAGAGAATTCTGATGGGATCCTGGATAATCCCTGTCAACCAACTAATAATAATAATAATAAAACTTTATTTATACCCCGCCACCATCTCCCCAACGGGGACTCGGGGCGGCTTACATGGGGCCATGCCCAAGACAATACAATAAACCATAACATAATACAATTAAATAATACATTACATAAAATAAACAGTACAACATAAGATCAAAACAGCAATATAACACGAGCGGGCCGCATGAATACTACATTTAAAAACTAGATTAAAAATTAAAACTCTGGGTGAGAAAGGGATCAGAATAAAACCTCGAGGGACGGGACATCAGATAGTGAACCAGTCTAGAGGATAAATATCGGGGGGGAGTAGCATAGAACATTTACTCTCCGAAAGCACACCGGAAGAGCCATGTTTTTAAATCTTTCCTGAAGGCTAAAAGGGTGGGGGCTTGCCTGATTTCAATGGGCAGCGAGTTCCACAAGCGAGGGGCCACCGCAGAGAAGGCCCTCTCCCTTGTTCCTACAAGGCGAGCCTGAGATATAGGTAGTGGCGACAGGAGGGCCTCCCCTGATGATCGGAGAGGTCGGGCAGGTTTATGATAGGAGATACGGTCACGAAGGTAGGCGGGTCCCAAACCGTTTAGGGCTTTATAAATGATGGTCTGCACCTTGAATTGGGACCGGAAGATGAACGGCAGCCAGTGGAGCTCCTTAAACAGGGGAGTAGATCTCTCCCTGTAACTCGCCCCCGTTATTAGTCTGGCGGCCGAACGTTGGACCAGCTGTAACTTCCGGGCCGTCTTCAAGGGAAGCCCCACGTAGAGCGCATTACAGTAGTCCAGTCTAGAGGTAACTAATGCATGCACCACCGTGGTCAAGTCAGACTTCACGAGGTATGGTCGCAGTTGGCGCACAAGTTTGAGTTGTGCAAAAGCCCTCCCGGCCACCGCCGACACCTGTGCTTCAAGCGTCAGCGCTGAATCCAGGAGGACCCCCAAACTGCGGACCTGTGATTTCAGGGGGAGTGCAACCCCGTCCAGCACAGGTTGCCACCCAATACCCCGATCCGACGAGCGACTGACCAGGAGGGCCTCTGTCTTGTCAGGATTGATCCTCAGCTTGTTCCTCCTCATCCAGTCCGCCACAGCGGCCAGGCACTGGTTCAGCACCCGAGGGGCTTCCTTGGAGTCAGGTGGGAACGGGTAGTGGATTTGTGTGTCATCTGCGTAGAGATGGCAACACCCTCCAAAACTCCGGATGACCTCTCCTAGCGGTTTCATGTAGATGTTAAAAAGCATGGGGGATAAAATAGACCCTTGCGGGACCCCACAGGTCAAAGGCCAGGGGTCCGAGCAGGTGTCCCCCAGCTTCACCATCTGGGAACGGCCCTCCAGGAAGGACTGGAGCCACTGCAAAACAGTGCCACCGAGTCCCATCCCGGAGAGCCTCCCCAGAAGGATACCATGGTCGATGGTATCGAAAGCCGCAGAGATGTCCAGGAGAACCAGCAGGGTCACACTCCCCCTGTCCAGTTCCCTGCGGAGGTCATCCACCAAGGCGACCAAAGCCGTCTCAGTGCTGTGCCCAGGCCTGAAGCCAGACTGCGAGCGGTCCAGAAAATCAGTGTCATCGAGGAACTCCTGGAGCTGCGTGGCCACCACCCGCTCCAGAACCTTGCCCAAAAACGGGAGGTTGGAAATTGGTCTGTAGTTGTTACATACAGATGGGTCTAGCGAGGTCTTTTTTAGTAACGGTTTTACCACCGCTTGCTTAAAACAAGATGGAAATGACCCCTGACCCAGGGAGGCATTTATTATAGCCACAAACCAATCCAACAACCCCTCTTTGGCCTGCTTAACCAGCCAAGAGGGACAAGGATCCAGAGCACAAGTGGTCGCCCTCACAGACCCAAGAATCCCCTCCACGTCATCCGGAAGAACAAGCCGGAAAGAATCCCACAAAATCGGACAGACAGGTGCCTCGGTTACCTCCGCTGGAACTACAATTAAGCTGGAGTCCAACTCATGGCGTATCTGAGCAACTTTGCCTGCAAAGTGGTGCGCAAAATCGCTGCACCTAGTTGCCAAGTCATCAGGAAGCCCCTGGGTCTCAGGAGGCCGCAGGAGCTCCCCAACAACTCGGAACAACTCCGATGGCCTGTTGGCCGCAGACGCTATGCGGGCAGTCGTGAAAGCTTTCCTGGCTGCTCGCAGAGCCACGGAGTAAGCCTTAATAGCGGCTTTAGCCCGTGCTTGGTCAGACACATCCCGAGATTTCCTCCAGATGCACTCTAGTCCCCTCCTCGCACGCTTCATCACAGCCAGCTCCTCAGTGAACCAAGGAATCGACATGACTCTACGCAGCGAAAGAGGACGTTCGGGAGCGATCGTGTCAAGTGCCCTTGTCAGCTCACTATTATAGCGATCAGCCAGGACATCGACAGGATCGCCAGTCTCCAGAACAGGAAGATCCCCAAGAGACCTCAGGAGTCCATCCGGATCCATCAGCCTCCTGGGGCGGACCATCTTAATGGGTCCACCACCCCTGCGGAGGTTAGAAGACACGGCGAAACTCAAACAGATCAGATGATGGTCAGACCATGACAATGGAAGAATATTTTGCTCTTCCACTCTGACTGTCCCACCGTCCACAATGAAGACGAGGTCCAGCGTGTGTCCCGCCTGATGTGTGGGCCCAGATATAACTTGAGTCAGCCCCATGGTCGTCATGGCAACCATGAAATCCTGAGCTGCACCTGTCAAAGAGGTCTCGGCATGAATATTAAAGTCCCCCAAAACTATGAGTTGTTGGGAGACCAGGGCCGAATTGGAGACCACTTCTGCTAGCTCGGACAGAGAGACTGCTGGGTCGCGGGGTGGACGGTACACCAGCAGAATCCCCAAGCTGTCTCGGGCTCCCACCTTCAGGAAGACACACTCAAACCTCGAAGACTGCGGAACGGCGCATCTGATCAGGGCGATGGACTGCCGAGCAATCACCGCGACTCCTCCTCCCCGCCCCCCAGCCCTGGCCTGCTGATGCACCCCGAAACCTGGTGGGCACAGCTGAGTGAGATTCACACCACCCTGCTCGTCCAACCACGTCTCGGTGATGCATGCCAGATCCGCCCCCTCATCCAGGATCAAATCCTGGATAACAGCTGTTTTACCGTTGACGGATCTGGCGTTCAAAAGCAGGACCTTAAGGCTGGGAGGTCTGTCCTGAAGACTACCACACCTATTCCTCTCCAGGGTCGCAAAAACTCTGTTGCGCTTCTCCCTGGGTCGAAAGTGACCGTTCTTCCTTCTCCCCCAAACCACCTCAATGAGACCCTGCCCGTGGAAACCCTCTCCCCCCTGGAGAGATGACTGATTGAGGTTGCCCATTGAAGGGGATAGTCAGCTGTCCTGAGATAGAAAATCACCAGCAATACTTGGTTGTTTAAAGGAGGGGCCTATCTCCGCTGGTGTAGGAGGAAAGGAGTCATCTAACAGATCATCATCTAGCGTGGGAAGGGGGCTAGGCACTAATGATGTCTGAGAACGGGACTGAGAGGTAACATAGACATGGCCTAAACCTGGGGGATCTTGTCTACCAAGATTCCGCCTGATGTCCAGGGGGCGAATCAATGGGTCTACTAGTACCCTCCTGAGAGTAATGCCCCACTGTTGAAGTTTGGGCCTATACAAAAACAATTCCTCCATCAGTGTTCTGTCTTCCAATCCAATGAGAAGACAAATGGAGCGGTTCCAGGACTGATAGTCTCTACGAAGCCAGTCGATAGTCTTGATCTTCACTTTCGACCAGCTTAAAGATAGAATTTGTGAGAGAGATGTCCGGACCGCTCGCTTAGATGTCCATCTTCCTCTGTTCAATAGTGAGTCTTGCACTTCCACTGCCACCTTATTAGTTCGCAACAGATGTTGGGAATTGCAGTAAGTGTCCAGGGAGTGTCCAAACAGTTCTGGGGACAGCGTGTTGTTTGTCCTCTGAGAGACTCTATTAGTTTCCTTCCGGCCGTCCCTCCCCTGACTCTGACTCTCTTCCCCAGATAAAGACTCCACCCCATCCCTGGCCCCTTCCAAGCCTGACCTATTGCCTTCCTTCTGCTCCTCTAGCTTTTTTCTTCCCTGGCTTTCCAGAGCATTTAATTCCTCATTAATATTAATAAAGCTGGTTGGTACAGTTTGTATAATGTCTATAGGAGAAGGATTCTTCACCATTAGGGAAATTCCTTTGAAAAGATGGTCAATTTTCTTGTTCAGTGTCTCCAACTGTTGTAAAACAGTACTGAACGATTTTCCCAGTAGATCACATAGGAAAAAGAGTTCGTTTTCCCTCGATGTTTCCTGCCAACTCATTCCTATTACCTTTCAAAAACCTTCCTATAATATACCTCTCTAATCTTTCAAAATTACCCCTCGTTTCTACTATCTCTTTCAGCTCAACAGTATCTCGTCCAACATACACATACCTTCATTCACATTCTGGGACCATCAATTTACCAATCAATAAAACGCAAGAACTCTCGAATCCTATGTGATCACTTCCTATGACCTAAGTACCAGGTTCTCAAACCTGCTTCCTATCAGAGTCTCCCTGAAATTAGATAAAAACTTTCTCACTCCTATCTATAATACACACACACACATATACACACTCAAAAGAAAAAGAGGAAAAAAAATTAATAATAATAATAATAATAATAAAATAAAAAGAAATAAAATAAAATAGATGGCAGGCTGCAGCACTGAAGAAATGATCCAAGCTATTCCTATCTAGAACTTCCTCATTGATTCAGTCTCAACCAGTAAAATTAAACTCTCTAATTAAAAAATAAAAAAATAAAAAATAAAATAAAATAAAATAAAATAAAATAAAAAAGAAAGAAAGAAAAAAGAAAAAGAAAAGGCTTGATGGTGTCAGGTACAGGAAAACCCTTCGTCACGCGGCACTGGCCCTAGCTGTTGATTCCAACAGGGCAGGGGCAGATGGAGAGGTCGGCCAAGCCCAGGCAAGTCCCAAGGAGCAAGATGGTACACTCCACAGCGCTGCTTCCTGTGTCCTTTAGGAGGATAGGCAATGTAGGAAACCCCAGCGGATGGTGAATAGCAGCTGCAATAACAAGAAGGCCTCCAGGGGGGAAGGTCTCTAACAACAGCAGCAGCAGAAGTAGAAGTCTCTGCAGCCTTTGAGCCTTTGAAGCAGCTAGCACTGATAATTGGGTGTTAATGGCTTCGGAAACAGCCAGTCCCAGTCCCAGATGGAGAGCCGCCTCGGGAAGAAAGCTCGCTGTCACGAGTCAAACAGGTAGGCAGTGTTAGGCAACACAGCGGCCAGCTGCAGAGCAATGATCGGCTCCGAAGAATTCAAAGCAGCGGGAGCAGTGTAAACCCTCCTCCCAAGCTGGTCGTTAGCGATGGAGAGGTTAGAGACCAGCAGTGGCCCTAGTGACAGAAAAGTCAGTTCCAAACAGCAGCAACTAGATAATATTAATCAAGATGCGCTAGTAGACTACATTCTAAGGTAGTTTCTTTTTGTTAAAATTCCTGCTAAAGTCTTCTTTGGCTTTGAAACAAATATATTTTTGTTTTTAAAAGAAAGTACATGTCTTGTTTTTGTGGGGAAATGGGAGAAGGAATTTATAATGATGGCATCGATAAAATCCAGTAGTGTAGCACCAAATGCTGTGAAGGACACCTCTCCTGAAAACCATTTGCTGTTCCCCCCAACCTACATATAACATCCTTCCTTATTTTTACTTTCTTGAAGCAATAACTTTTCTGACTGAGGTAGAATCTTGCAACCATAGGCATCACAACTGAGACTAAATATCAGATGGTGCCTGTCTTCCCTTCCCTTGCCCTGGTTGATTGGCTTGACCCAACATTCTTTTAAGATAATTTCTGGCTCAGTACATTTGCAAACTGAAGAAGTGAAGGGATGATTGCCCCAAGAGAGGCAAAAGCGGCAGACAGACGACCAGAATTGTTATTGTACAGAAACACTGATTGGGAACTGGAAGGAAAAAGAAGCCTCTGCCATCCCTGTGGGGCTTCTTTTTGTGGAACATTTTTCTTGGCCAAATGGTTTTGCAGCTTATGATTTATATGATACATAAATCGGATAAAAATTGGCAAAGTGTCCACCCAGTTGGGGATCACCGACAATATCACTTTTTAGAATGCAAATGTGAAATCCTTGACTTCATGATGCTGGTTATTAAATTCTGAAAATACAAAATCATGCAAATGATCATGTTTGGCAACACTGGTTTGTTTCTTCCCTACAGAAAATCCTCTCTGAAATCTAGTTGTGAAAAGTGAGCATAGGGAGTCCTTTGGTTTTAGGGAATATACTACCCCTCTCTTAAAACAGCTCCATTGGCTGCCTGTTTGCTTCCGGGCCCAATTCAAAGTGCAGGTTATTGCCTACAAAGCCCTATATGGCTCAAGTCCTGCCTATTTACGTGACTGCATCTCTCCCTATGAACCTGCCCGGATTTTAAGATCAGCTGGGGAGGCCCTCCTTTTGATCCCACCTCCATCACAAGCGAGAGTGGTGGAGACGAGGAAGAGGGACTTCTCGATAGTGCCCCCCCCCAACTCTGGAATGCTTTTCCCAATAATAATAATAATTTATACTATATTTATACTATATTATTATATTTAAATAATAATAATAATAATAATAATAATAATAATAATAATAATAGAACTGACAAAGTTCTGGAACACAATACACCAGACATCACAGTTGTGGAAAAGAACAAGGTTTGGATCATTGATGTTGCCATCCCAGGTGACAGTCGCATTGACGAAAAACAACAGGAAAAACTCAGCCGCTATCAGGACCTCAAGATTGAACTGCAAAGACTCTGGCAGAAACCAGTGCAGGTGGTCCCGGTGGTGATGGGCACACTGGGTGCCGTGCCGAAAGATCTCAGCCGGCATTTGGAAACAATAGACATTGACAAAATCATGATCTGCCAACTGCAAAAAGCCACCCTGCTGGGATCTGCACGCATCATCCGAAAATACATCACACAGTCCTAGACACTTGGGAAGTGTTCGACTTGTGATTTTGTGAAACGAAACCCAGCATATCTATCTTGTTTGCTGTGTCATACAACGTCGTTGTGTCAATAATAATAATAATAATTATTTGGGAACTATAACACAAAGACTAATTGGGTTAAAATGGATGGAATCCACAGGTGCATCTTTGGAGAGATGCACTTCCAAAGACTCAAAAGATGGTTGCTTTATTGGAAGATTCATGGCTGGAAGATTTTGTAGTCTATTCAAGGAATTTTTCCACATTATGTCCATTTCTACAGAAAACATACATAAAGGCAGGCACAAACATAAAATTAATTAATTAATGCTTCTGAGATCTTTTAAGTGTATTACTTTTTCAAGCATCTAGTCTTCTAATCAGTTAGCCTCTACACAGCAGTAATATCTTCTGTTTTTGCAGACAGGCAGAGTTGTTTGGAAGATAATGCGTTTGGGATGCAGTTGTTATACTTTAAAATCACATTGACATTCCCCCGCAGTTCAGACCTTTATCCCAAAGTTAGTTCTTATTTACTGGGAAATTTACTGGGAATATCACCTGGAAGATATTCTTTATAGTTTCCACTTTGTTCAGTCCAGCTGCAGAATTTTGGGAAGAAACATTTCCTTCAAGTAATTGACATCTGGCAAGATTATTCAGTTAGATGACAATTACTATTTTCTAGTTTTCAAATTTTTTTCTGTGGAAATATTGGATTTGATTTAAAGAAAAGTTGACTTGCTTTCCTACCCATTGAGCCAACATTCTTTTCAAACCAGAGGATTTGTATATTTTTTTCATTCAAAATCTAGTTTGAATTACCAGAACATAAACACCCAGAGTTAAAACATGAGCCTTTACTGCTAACTGCGTACTCTTATGCATGGATCTGTGAGCATTTTACCAAGCAGTTCTGCACTGGAGATATGTGGGCCAGTGGTGTATACTGTTAACATACAGTAATTGAATGGAACATCACAGATAACCTAGAGATGTGTAATAAAATGACACATTTAACACTGTGGCTCTGTTGATAGCAGAACTTTGCACTAGATGTGGCCCTAGAACAAGGAATTTCTTGCACTTTGACTTTATATGTTTTAAACAAACTTTAATTTAAAGGCTGAATCGTTTATGTTGTTGTTTGATTGCTAAAGCTTTGGAAATGAGTTTTAAAGCTGAAAATGGCCTGGAACCTCAATACATGTTTTTATTGAAATCCCTCCATGATACCCAACTTATACCCTAAAGGCACCAGATCCCATCTGATCTTGGAATCAGCTCTGATTAGTACTTGGATGAGAAACTGCCAGTGGCTATATTTCAGAGGAAGGAACAGGCAAACCGTCTCTGAGTGTTCCTTGCCTTAAAAAATGATGAAATTCATAGAGTCGCCATAGGTCAACAGGAAACTAGAAGGCACATACACACACAAAATATAATATCAAATATTTACATAATATGTAATGATAATTTGGGTTGAATTGTATTTTAAGTTAGTGGGAGTATGTTTATATTTTGTTTGCCACCTTGGCTTGACTTGTTCCAGAGAGATAGCTTATAAATCTTTTTTAAAAAATCAGGGATGAAATTTTTAAAAAGAGAATATTTTATCTTATCTATGTGGCCACGATAAAGCATAGGTATAGTGTAATTCAGCAGTGAATTACAACATGCCAGCATTACTATATCGGTCCAACATAGGAATTCCATCACTCAAATGATAAGCTAAGGCATGGCATTACACCATCAGTATCATGATCAACCATTGTTTGTCCACCATGTCATCACTGTCTCTCCTCCACAAGAGCCAACCCCTACAAATGAGTCTTTCTATCTTTTACTTACTGCAGCCTCCAGTGGATCTACGTGCACTCTGTTTTGTATTACCTGTGCCAAAAATCAATACTTATGAGGGGCATAATAAGTTTGCAATCAGGGCAGTTGAGACTGGAGCTCTTCGTGGTCTCTCACTCAGTGGAATGCCTTAAATCAAAGTTAACCAGATGACAAATAACAACAATGAAAAACATAGGGAGTTTGAAATCCTATAATATTGAGAGGTTCCTGGGATCTGACAATATTGGGTTACTGCTGCATGTGTTACTGGGACTCATAAAATGGGGGCATTGTGGGTCTGTTTGGGCTTTGATGCAAGGAAATTTATTGTAGGCACATTATCATAGTGAGTTCAATGGCTGTCTTAATGTATGGTCATTGTTGGCACAGGCTCTGACTGGTGGCATTTCTATGGATGCTGAAGTATGTAAAATAACCACACATTTTCTTACCTTTTTAGATCCTGGGTGTGCCTTCTTTTCAGCTTTTCTACCACTGTTACAATCTTCCACCTCCTCCTAATCTAATTGGTATAGATAATAGGATTGCTTACCTAGTCTTCTACCATGACAAGATCTTCAGTGTTTTAAGGAACATTATGTTGGTACCTTTCCCTTTCCAAAAGAAAATAGCTGTTATCATGTTCTGTCAAACTATAAACACATAGCCTGGATATTTCTTCATTCTAAATCGAAATGGCAACAAAGCAGCACTGAAATGTATTGTGTGCCTATTTCACTATCAGCAGGTAAAACTATTCTCAGATCACACTATGGAACTTGTTTTAAAAATAAGCAGTGTCTATATTTTGACTGAAGGCTTCAGACAAATGAGAATGAAAGGTTAAACTTTTGCTCAAGAATGCCTTATGGTTAATTGGTCCTGGACAGAGGAGAAAAACCTTTTTGTTAAGTACCTCACGAGGCAGCATTAGATTTCGCCAAGCCTGCATTTGCAGCAGTAAAACAATTATATTTCTCCCTTAGCAAATTATAGTGGTTAGTTTACATTTTTGAAAGAATCCAGCAATTTTGCTTTGTTGAATGAAGAATTCCAGATGGTGACCACCAAACTTTTTTACGGCATTATTGATAGAGGAACTCAGTAATTAAGACCATAAGCATGGGTACATACAGTGTATATATAATTAAGATAACTGGTTTTATTGTGTGGTTCATTTTAAAGAAATAAGTAAATACCTATACTTTGTCTTTTAAAACATTCCACAAAAGCACTATAATTCTCTTGTTATATCCGGGGCTCTTACAAAACATTTTACGTCAGCGATGAAAAACAGTGTTATTAAACTAAACTCCTGTTCCTTGTTATTTGCAGTTACTTTAATACAGTATATAAAACTTAAAGGATATGGCTTATAAAAATGCAATCTCTATAAAAGTCCGTTTATTTTAGCTGATTTTTTGCCAAACTTGCTTGGATTCCTTTGGATAGATTTATAACCAAACTGAGGCAACAATTCTTACTACAATTTCACCTGTCCCTTGTGGCTAAGCCCAGCAAATGCTTCCAAGTCTTGCTCTAAATCACAACTGTATAAATTACTCATGAGTGTAAGTGGGATGACTTGTATTTCTTGTATACGATCCAGGGCCACTCTCAGGAAATAATTTTTTATGTGAAAATAATCAGTAATGAAATTATGAAAAGATATTACAAGGATCTTCATTTTGGCTTTGGTGCATCCATACTATAGACCTAGTAGATACATTACTGATTTTTCACGTAAAATGCTTGGGCTTAATCTGGGATGAGGATCATATGGCCCTCCAGATGTTGGGTTGCAGCTGTTAGCATTCATTGTCATTAGCTGGGACTTGCAGTCTAACAACATCTGGAGGGTTGCATGATTTGAACCTCTGTTATAGATAAATGGTTTTCTATGTAGCAAAACCCAAGATTGACCCTTCACTGTCTGCAACATCTCATCTTGGCATAGAAAACCTACTCTTGACTCCAGTATTCTCACCTCATGGAGGTGTACTATAGAGTACCCTGGAGTACTATAGAGTTAAGCTGGATAGTGTGTGGAATAAAAAGGGAGTATATATAAAAAGGGGAAAAGCAGGCAAGAATCAGAGAAAATATTCACATCTATCCTGGAAAGCATCCTTCATGACTTGGATTTTGAACTCCAAGCATTCCTTACTATTGTCTGTGCTGGCATGGACTACTGGGAGTTGCAGGCCAACAATATCTGGAGGACAATACAACTTTCATCCCTTCTGAGATCTTCATATCCACCTTACCACCTGTTTGATTTTTATAAACATTTACCCTGATGAACAAACCTATGGTTTTGAAAACTTGCACAACGATCTTTTGTGTGCATTTCTGGTTGTCCTAATAAAGATGTCACAGTATGGATTTTGGAAATTATTTTATGATCAACATGTCTATGCTTGCATTAATCTATTTTTTTTTTACTTGAAACATAGGCAAAACAATGGACTTCATTGCCCTGTTGTGCATAACAATCTCAAGTGCTACGGTAGTTATGTGTAGATAAACATTTAGCAATTATTATTATAGCTATATGATATATCTCATCATAGTGGGGAAGTCTGCAACCAGTCCAGGTGACCTGTGTGCCTACTTAATCTTCTCTCCAAGTGCTAACTTCCAAGGGACAACTTCAAGCTGTGAATTTGTGGATGCATAATCTGTGGATATAGAGAGTTGTTCTTAGATGTACTTTGATGTGCTAAAGACTGGGCTTGTTTTCTCTTACATGGAACATATCAGGTAGTCACTATTTACCACTGAGATGAATCCTCCAGTTGCTAAAGCAATATAATAAACAGCTTTGTGATCCAACAGTGAGATTAGGTTCTTCCACATCACATATGCAGTCTGCCCTCCACATTTGCAAATGCGATTTTTGTGTATTTGATTATTTATGGATTTGATGAAATTGCTTTCTCTAGGAATCTCTCCAGAGCAATCCCAGAATGTGACCACACAGACACATCATAGGATCTAGAGCTTCCAATCTCTAGGTCCTCCACTGCAATTTTATGGTTATCTTCTATGTGGCAATTGGCCTTAGAATCCCAATGGAGGACCTAGAAAGTTTTACCTCTTAGGTAAAAATATACAAATTTTTATTACCAGTGTTTCACTTTCACAGGGGTCCTGTGCTCCTAACCTCAACAAACACAGAAAGCTGATAGTACTTGCATTTGTACATTTTGTCTATTCACAGTTTATTGTAAAGCTTTAAAGTTGGCAAAGGCACATCTTGTGTGGACATAGTCTTCTGATTCTGAGCCTTTAAGATGATCATGGAAATGCAAACAATGTAAGATTGCATAAAATGCAGTTAGAAAAGCTAAAAGCCACAGATGATCTCATTTGACAACTAGAATTGAAAATAAAGAAAGGCCACTTAATTCACATCTTGTGTTTCAAGAGGACATCATACATACGTAATTTAATCAGACAGTATCAGCTCTAATTAATATCACAAATATCTCTAGTTGTCAAACATTTCTAAATCATTTAGCTTTTTAAATAAAAATGCAAACCATATTGGCAAATAAGTTTTTAACATGATTGTTGGATGGATGGCAGTCTGAAAGAAAAAGAAGTACACATTGAGTTAACTATTTTAGAAGAGATGAATGCTTGACATATTGAGCATAACAATTCCATTTTAATATGCTAATGAAGTAGTAAAAAAATTCAAATAAATCCATAAATACATTCATCCCTCTACTGTTATGACTTTTATTATTCACAGATTGGATTATAGAGTCATGCTGGTAGATCTAGAAATTCCTAGAGAGATATTCTTTCAGGTAAATATAGAGCAATTTTTTATTTGTAGTTTTTCACTTTCACAGGTGACCTGTGTCCCTAGCCCCCATAAAAGTTGAGAGATGACTGTAAAATACATATATTTTGGTGTGAAAATGTAAGATTGAGTTGAAAATGATGTGATTTGATACATTCAAGTAGCCTTGGTGCATGTCAAGAAAAAACTACTTCCATTCTGTATTCAACAGAGACCAAGTGAGGGAAAGAGGAATGTGAACAGATGAAGACTGGTATATGGCATATGTTCTGCATCTCAAAACCTAGATCTGATAGGAGAAAACTGGTGCCATTTTTGGAATCAGTAGGTCGAACATACCCAGAAACAGGGTGAACATTGAAGGCACTAAATGTGTGTTGGCCTGTGTACTCATAATAAATGAAAAAGTCTTGGTGGAAACGTGAAATTCAATTTCTGAAATGTTCATTGAGTCTAGATGTGACGTCAGTCCATGGGAAAAGGGGGAGGAAGAACACAAGGGAGGGAGAGTGAGGAAACTCATTGTATTTTAATAAAGAATTTCTATGTTAAACCATGAATATGCAAGAAAAATAAAAACACAAAGAAAGATAAAGTTTTCATACTTCCAGGGACTCGCCCTCTCTCTTTTGGGGAATAATAATAATAATAATAATAATAATAATAATAATAATAATAATTTATAACCTGCTTCTATCTTCCCAAGGGGACTCAGAGCAGTTCACATGGGGACCAAGCCTGATCAAGAGATAAAACAATATGATGAAAGCATATATAATTAAAACAATAACAGTAAAATAACATTCAGAAAATACATAGCGAGCATCATAAGCCTTATGTTTTGACTTAAATGATACATACTATAATACATGAGTAAACAATTTGAGATACACATCCATGTGATGTCTCCATATTAACACATCATTGCTATCAATAATAAATACTGTGAAATATATGGAAGATCTTTCCCAAAATTGTAGATCATATTCATCAATAAACAGCTACAGTAGAGTCTCACTTATCCAAGCTGAATGGGCTGGCAGAAGCTTGGGTAAGCAAATATCTTGAATAATAAGGAGGGATTAAGGAAAAGCCTATTAAACATCAAATTAGGTTATGATTTTACAAATTAAGCACCAAAACATCATGTTTTACAACAAATTTGACAGAAAAGGCAGTTCAATATGCAGTAATGTTATGTTGTAATTACTGTATTTACGAATTTAGCACCAAAATATCACTATATATTGAAAACAATGACTACAAGAATGGCTTGGATAATCCAGAAACTTGGATAAGCGAGGTTTGGATAAATGAGACTCTACTGTACTTGATATCATTTGGTGGATCTTATTATGCTTGCACATTTCATTTGGTTTGTTAAGTGTTAACAAAATTTAGTATACAATTTATTTTCTTGCTTTATTTTTTTCTAGTTCCAAATAAAAAAAATATTGGCAGGAAAAGCAGAAACTACTGTGTGTGCCTCTGACCTTATACTTATATAAGCCTCCAGTGCTGAAAATAATATTAGACACACACACCTCCCAACACACACACTGAATGGGGTCGTTGAGTGTTATATGTTCAACACATATTAAATAGCAGAATGAACTGTTCTATTAAAAGTACAATCTTGCTTAATGAACCCAAATTCCTTTTCCCTTCTCCTTTTTGCAGAGACTTAGAAATGTCTAACAACAAAAACAAAATGCACAAATATTTTCAGGTGTCGATGAATCATTTATTTTATTTTTCCTTTTGTGGTGTGAACATGCATTGCTCATTAATATAAAATAGCATCTTGTTAATCTCCTACATGCAAATTATTTGAATTTCCCCTGTTTTACATTATTGTGAGCTACACATATTTTGTAAACGTTTAGATGAGAAAGCAAGAGACTTATACTTAAAATATATCCCATTATTTTCCAGTTACATTCTGAATGTGTGCATTTAAGTTAAAATGTTTAAGATGTTTTACAGATAGTATCAAAATACAACAGGAGAGAAGGAAAAGAAGGGGAAAGGATTTCTAAACCACTTCTGGTTTAGTTTGTCATTTTTTTTAAAATTTGGGGAGTGGGGTAAAAAATGGCTCCAGCCACATGGAGTTTTGCACCTCTGTTCTTAATGCTTAGTACTTCTTGGAAGTTTTCATCATTTTCTGGATGTTCTGTTCATGTTTATTTGGAATGCATCTTTGGACCTCATTGCCATTGTAAGCACTCAGTGGAACTAAAACCACGTGTTGTGAAGGACAGCAGAGCATTTTAACATGGGCATCTTTTTTTACTTCGTTACATTTGTGTTGTCTTGCTATGCGATGAGAGAAGCACTTAGGCCTATGCATACATACATATATAGAAATTCCTAGATAAGTATATTCTGCCCTCCACATTTGCACGTTTAATTTTTTCAGACTTAATTACTCACAGATTTGATTAATACATTCTCTTTAGGAATCTCATGGCTCTATGGTCAACTTCCACTGAATGTAGGTGGAGAGTATGCATAAAATCATGCTGGAGGACCTAAAGATTTCTAACACAATGTTCTCCTAGTTTTTTAATTCTCAGTTTTTCCACATTCATGGGGTCCTGATCTTCTAACCCCTGTAAAAATGGAGGGCCTACTGTATACATAGGATTGGCAGCATCAATCCTATGGCAGCTAAGGGCGCTTCCAGACATATATTTAACCCATTTCAGAGTGGGTTTAGGTCCCCACAACCCAGGGGAAAAATGGCTTTCCTGTGGGTTGTCCCCATTGCAGCGCAGTAACTATAGATCTACCATGGGGCCACCCTAAATCTCCCTAAATACAGGGAAACATACTGGGCTGCCTTTAGGCCCCCGGAGGGCTCCTGGAACGTACCAGTGTTTTGCTAGGAGGGCGGGGGAGGAGAAGTTTGCCCCCCCTTTGCCTCCCACTGTAACATTAGTACATTTCAGGAGCCCTCCGGAGGCCTAAGGGTGGCTCAGTAAGTTTCCCTGTATTTTTAAAAGTTTCAGAGGGGGATTTGGGGAGAGGGCTCATGGAGCCCGAAGAAGCAAACTAAGCTGTGAGAACAGACTCCAGGGATTGTGGAAGCAGTCCCAGGAGTCTGTCCCCACAGGGCCCATAGTCCATTAGAACCAGGTCTTTCAGGAAGGGATGGATCTAATGGGCTATCTAATTAGTTCAGGATAAAGCAGGGTTTTCCTGCTTTGTCTCAACTTAATTTGCTTTTACCGTAGGCATCGTTTGGATGCCTCTGGTAAAAGCACGGGAGCTGGTGCATTTTGAGAATGATTTTATCCAGGTTTCAAGCCTCTGATTCCTCTTTATGAGGAGATGAGTAAGTATGGGAAGATCGAATGTAGTACTAGAAAACATATATATTATGCATATTGACTAAAGCCGGCTCCACACATGAATTTAACCCGTGCCCAATTGGGTTTAAGAAACCCGACTGGGCGCAAGTTAAAGTCCAAAGACCTCCCACCAAAGTCCTGCACGCTTTCCTGGGGAAGTGTCTAGATGCCCTGCTGGACCTTCCGGTAGGGTACTCAGACACCAAAGAAAATGGCCTAGAAAAGACCTCAAAATTAAACATTACTCACCTGACCATCATTACCGTGCTGCTAGAGCTCTCCTAGTGTGTAGAAATGATGCACCAGGAGAAGGGGGTGAGGAGGAAAATCGCATAGAAATGATGTGCCAGGAGAGCTCTAGCAACATCATAATGGTGACTGGGTGAGTAATTTTTAATTTTGAGGTCTTTTCTGAGGGGTTTGGGAGGGGGTGGGTGCTGTCTTGGGATTTCCAGGCTCCAGCAGCTAGAAATCCTGAGATAACTGTGTGGATTGGGCACAGAAGTCATGTAACACAATCCCCGGGCCCAATCCATGCAGGGCCCACACCTGGAAAGACCCAGGTCTTTCCAGGTGTCAAATTTAAATAAATTTGCATTTATCTGAAGTGTCATTTGGATGCTGTGTGGATGCACCCTGAGTGCCACAACGGGCTTCTAAAATATTCAGCTATCAATTAAGAGAACTGGTATAAAATTATTAATTATAATAAGTAGCTAAGCAATGAGGCATTGAAGCCTAAAAACAGACTTGAACGCAAGAGTCTGATTGAAATAGCTTTATTAGTTTTGAAAAAAATTCTTAAGATTACTTTGTAAATAGATTGTGAGACCCCTGGATGTAGGCTTTTCAGGTCAATAGTATCCTGTTATTCCTGTGTGCTTTCAAATTGTTTCCAGTTTATGGAAACCCTAAAATAAACTTATCATTGGCAGGATTCATTGAGGTTTGCCATTGCCTTTTTTTGAGTCCAAGGGAGTGTGACTTGTCCAAAGTCATCCAATAGGTTTCCGTGGTCAGGCAAAGATCCAAAATGTGATCTCCCAGAATCATAGTCCAATGCTCAGACCATGCTGTCCCACAACAGCCTCTTTTTTCTAAGAGTTCAGGGCCAAAACAAACAGAAGGAAGCAGGGCTTTATGATGCCATGAGGAAGGTGCTTGTGATGTCATAGAGGTAAGGCAGGCAAAAGGGTGAATTTCTTGCAGTTCAGCTGATTGTGGAAAAGGACATGAGGGAAATATGAAGCCTAGACAATTATAGCATGATGATTCCACTTTAACTGTCATGGTTTGGTTCTATGGAATGCTGGGATTTGCAGTTTATGGAAGGACATTTAGAATTTGAAACCATTGTGCATTAGTCCCTCACCAACCTACAAACTCTGAGATTATTTTATGATGTGAATGGGTTCCTTTTAAATGGAACCCGAATCTGATAACCAGGTAATGCAGCAACCCGGCAAACCACTTTTTGTGTTTGTGCTGTTGCTGCTAGAATTGACATCTCATGTATCTTTACTTATAGAGCTTCAATAATAAAATATAGGAATTTGCATCCAGTTTAATGGGCCACAGTCAAATATTAAAATTATACAAGAACATAGGTAGGCTTCATACAGGGCAGCAGTAAACTATTGCTGCTACTACTACTAACACAATGTCTTTGGTAACATTTAAATTAGTGATAATAAGTAAAAGATAATATCCTTAAATACATTTACACAGTTTCCACACTGTTATTTACAAGGTTGCAAGATGTTCTGTAAACGCACATGCAGCTTCCACACATGTAGAAGAACACAAAGAACACTGTTATGATTTCAGTGATATAATTCAGTAGCTTCACGTCAATTGAGTGCCTCAACTTTCACTTCTATGTTTGCTTTCCATAGGACAAAGTTCCACCTGTGACTTACATTATCAATCCACGTACAATGTATCAAAATGCACCTCTGTAGGCAACCTTGCACCTATCAGCCTGATTAGAGCATGTTTCTCGCAGAAATCATAATTAACTCATACCTGTTACGTCCCCATATTATGCTCTTAAATCATGTATACCTTTTGCAGGTATTAATGTTATTTGTTTATAAAAGTATCTTAACTTTTGCCAAGGGTGATATGTAAGGAAAGGATTATTTGTCCACATGGCACCACATGGCACCAAGTCCTTGGCAAATAAGCAGGATCAGCCCTGGTTAGTACAGTACAACCCTGGATGCATGAGACCAGTATCCTTGGTTTCATTTAGTCGCTTCTGACAAAAATGCCTGGAGAAGACATTTAGCCATGTTTCCTCTAGGCATTTTCTAATCTTTCCAATGGTGACTCTATAGTACTATTGCTTCAGAGCTTCTTTATTTCAATAGGGTTTGCTATTATCCACAGTTTTGCATATCCACATGAAGTTGGGGAATGCATCCCCTTGGATATTGGGGTCGTACTTTATTGGATGAGAGACCACAACAAATGCCCTGAGCTATAAGCTATGTTTCAAAGGAAGGAGCTCTGCCTATTTCCTGCCTAAAAAAACTATGAAATTCATGGAGTTGCCGCAAGCCAACATGCAACTTGAAGGCACACACAACCTCATTTATGTAATGTATTTTCTGAACCTTTTTTCCAGTGAGGCTTAAATACTGGATCTTTGTAAGCAAGTCCTAGTTCTCAAAATCAAAAATGCTACCATTGAAATAATACCTATGTCTTCCATATTTATCTCTGTGGCAGATCTGTCACATGTGTCCTTTCCAGCTGACAATATGGGACAGAACTCCAGTAGTATCATACTTTTACTTTTAAAATAATTTCTTTTTCTTATTTCTTATACTTATTTGCTCTTATGCTCAAGAGCAAAAACAATTTAATTTCTGTATACTTATTCTTTGATGTATATTCTTGATGGAACATAACTAAAGAAAAGATTAAATATAGGATCTGACTCATAGAACTGAGAATCAACAAACCACCAGAGAGTTGTTATTGTGTATGTGTCTGTCTACTATTAATAAATCGAAAAGATAAATTTACAACAATCTGTGTTAAAAGGTTAATGCTGCATAATAAATGCAAGAACCACATACAATGTGCACAATATTATGCATATGAAGGTTGGTTTGGCATAAATCTTAACACTAGTAGAAGACTGATAACAATTGTGGTAAACAAGCCAACACTTGATCAAAGTCCAGATATATTTAGACACAACTATTTTCCTTAGTAGCCAATGTTGAATTCCCTTAATTTTCAGAAATCATTCAGAAATTCATTTCACCAGTTTGAGCCAAAAACATTGGTCTAACATTCCTCTCATTAAAGGAATAAGAATGCACATGGCATTCACTAGTTATTACCTCATACATCTAAGGGCACTTTGAGAAAGAACTAAAACCCCCACCAAAGCAAGTTTTAAAAACCTGCTTTGGTACCTGGGCTTTCGGGGGGGTGGGGTGTATGTGGCTACATGCTATCCCAATTAAAATTGGGATGGTATGTAGCAACCCCAAAACGCCCCAATTTTCCCCTGTTAAGTAAAAGGTACCTGGCCATCATAAGTTACCTTCTCGTGTCCTCTTGGCATGAGGGATTAATGCACCAAGAGACCGGGGGCGGGGGGGAGAGGAAAATGATGCACCAGGAAGATGCAAGGCGGAAACTTATGGCTGCCAGGTACCTTTTACTTAACTTTTAGGGGCAAATGAAGGACTTGGGGAAGAGGGTGGGCACTATACTGCACATTGGGTTCCAGGAGATGACAATACCGCCTCACCTCTGGGTAGTCCCAGGACTACCCGGAAGTGAATCCCCACAGGCCCAATACCCCACTAGACCCAAGCCTTTCAGGAAGGCCTGGATCTAATGGAGTATCAAATTAATTTGGAACAAACCAGGGTAGAAGAACATTTTATTGATTATCCCTTAGGCCATATCAAAGTACAAACTAAACAACCAGGCTTGAAAAGACCTGATTACATTCTATACAAAAATTAGATAAAACACTTGTAACAATACAATAAATAAATATGATAAAACTGAATGTATATATCATATTTCATTGTCACCCCTACAATTGACCCCAATCAGCCCCACATATGAGGATCTCAAACGTATTGTTTTGCTCAAATACAGAGCCGTTTTATATGTTATTTTTGGATCTTGACCGCACATAAAATACGTTTTTCTGATGTGCGATTCCTAATGCATTGTCCGTTTGATATATGGGCCAAGGAATGAATCTCTCACCTTCTGATACAGTTTACAGTTAAATAATATATGTGCTAAATCCTCAATTTCAGATGTTCCACAGATAAAGAACTGCTCATTATAAGGGATGTTATTAAATCGTGTGATGTCTCAGGCACCTTTGGCCCCTGATCCCACAGCCATTGCAGATCAAACTGAAGAAAATTTGGGTTTTTTCCCACCTCAACAAGATTCAATCCCTTTCCAGATGTCTCCTGTGGACATTTCAGAGCCAGAGCCAATTAGGAATGCCCTTGAAATGTTGCCGGCTCTTCCCGGATCTGATAGAATTTGATAGAAGGACTACTTTCCAAACAGATCACTCTCAAAGACAAAGTTTAGGGAGAAGTGTGAGATTAGCAGAGCGAGGAGAGTGTGGCTAAGCCTGTTCTCTTGGGAAGAATTGGGGAGGCAGGCATCTGGCGCCTCGTTGTTAGCAGCTCGTTTCTCTTGGGAAGATTTGGGAAGTCACGCACCTGCTTTGGGGGAGCTCTTGGACTTCAATAAAAGTTCTGCGCAGAGAATCTTTGTTGCGATGTCAACTGAATTTCTGGTTGAAGAATACATTGTCTCTTGATCCTGAGTTTCCAAGCGGCCAGCTGGCACGCTTACTCTCGAGTAGACCGGGCGTTGTGTCTCGTCCCTTGCAAAGTTTGGACTGCATTTCAGATCCATCACGAACAGCCTTAGCCTTGCCTTGAAACCTTGTTTTGGACTATTACTTCAAGTACTTTCCTGAGGAACTTTGCTCCTTTCCCCACTCAAACTTCCAATAAGTTTGAGTGTGTTTCAGTTATTGGATTTTGGACTTTGGACTCTAATATTGGACATAAAACCTTCATTCTTTGGACTAATTCTGATATTTTCTAAAAAGTCAACTGTTTGACTATCTATTCTGCTTATTTTTGTTTGAAACTTTTATTGCTTTAATAAAGATATTATATTGTTTATTGGCCTCCGTGTTGGTTCCCAGTGTTTGTATCAAGCTGATCAAATCTAGCTCGAGTAAATACCTCCCTAAAGTGTTTTGACCTTTGGATATTAAGATAGTTGGCAATTTGGAAGGTACATTTATATTGGCTCAGCCATTTTAGGTTGGCAACCCCACTGAGAGTAGCTATATCTTTTTGAGCTTCTATGTCCAAAATTCTTTGTCTGGCGCTCCTTTTTACTTGGTCACTTAAGGAGCAGGAGACAGGGAGGCCACAACTTCTTATATAATTTGTCAGTTGCGTAATCCATGAGGTCTGTAGTTGGGATTTTATCTGTTCTAATAGGCACCATTTTGGGAGTCTATCAGGCTCCATTACATTGATTTTACACCAGTAATTATACGCCCTGTATTTAGACTGTGCATGGATTGTATAAATTTCCAGTTCAGCTCTCACTGCAGCTGCTGAGGTTGTTTTATCCACTCCCAAAATGCTTCTCAGGTGCTGAGATTGAGCTTGTTCTATTACTGAGATGGAACTTAAACCCCATACTTCTGCTGCACATAATAGCATGGGTGTAATCTTAGCTTTATATACTTTAATTATTGGAATTAGAGTACCTGGGTGGCTATGTGCTTTTAATTTAAGTATTAGATTCAGGTGAGCTTTTGCTCTGAGTGCACTCCTTTGATGGTGGAAAGACCAAGAGTCCGTTTCAGAGAAAGTTACTCCAAGATAAGGGAAGGTGTTCACTTGTTCTATTGCCTCACCATCTAATTGCCATCTGTGTCTCTGCTGTCTTTTCCCAAACACCATTATTTTTAACTTTGATTTGTTGATGATTAGGGAGTTGTCCTGGCAATAGGAGCTGAGTCTTCTTAACAACCTACGAAGTCCAACTTGCGAAAATGATAATAATATCATATCATCAGTATATAACAAGGTGTTAAAGTATGTGTTTAGGATTTTAGGCATATGAACTACAGAGTCTTTCATTACTCCAGGCAGATCATTGATGTACAGATTAAATAGTATTGGAGCTAAGATGCACCCTTGTCTTACCCCTTTGTATGTATTTATCCTGGATGTCAGGGCCCTGTTTACCCCAAATCGTACTCTCAAACAGGTCCTTGTATATAAGGCTTTAATCAGTAGCAACAGTCTAGGTTCCATTTCGAGAGTGGACAACTTAATCCATAATAATTCTCTGTTCACTGTATCAAATGCTGCAGAGAACTCAATAAAGGCAGTGTATAAGTGTCTCCCCTTACCAGCATATTTAGTAATCAGGTGATTCAAAATAAAACAGTTGTTGATGGTAGATCTGTTTTGTCTAAAACCTTTTTCGTTTACCCAGCTTTCAACTCTACTTAATAGGAGTCTAGCATACATTTTTGCAACTATATCTATTAGGCTAATGGGCCTATAGCTTCTGGGATCCTTTTTATTCCCTTTTTTATAAATGGGAACTACTATTGCCAATTTCCATCTGGCTGGGATTTGGCAGGTATTATTTATATGTGTGAACAATCCCGCCAAAAGAGGGGCCCACCAGTCGGGATCTTTTTTAAATAATTCGACTGGTAGGAAATCTTCCCCAGATGCTTTATCACTCTTTAAGCCTTTAATAATACAGTGTATCTCTTTTTCTGAGACTGGTGGCCAGGGAGGGAGGGCTTCCATGAATAATGGGTCTCTGCTTGGGTGCTGTTCCTCTACAAATTCTGTTAAAGCAAACAAACCTTGATAGTAGCCAAAATATAGCCAAATTATCACTCTTTGCAGCTATTTCAAGTCCCAACCAAGTTGTGATATTGTAATTTTTTCTCTTTAATCTTATAAGTTTTTTGTACTTCCTTTTAAGGGTCAACATCCTAGCTTGTATCAGAGTAGAGGAGGACCTCTGGGCTAGTCTCATGACTGACTTCAGTTCCTTTCTTAACAGCCGGCATTCAGTGTCAAACCATGGTGATCTGCCAGACTGATGATTTTTTTTATAGCAGGTTTAGTTGTGACATGTTTCTTCAGCATGTGGCACAGATTTGTAAATGCACTGGAAACTAGTGGCCAGTCAGCTGTAGGTGACTGGATTGTAGTAGCCCAAATTTTTGCACTCTCTGTTTTAAGGCTATCTGTTATTGCTGTAGTATCAACCTTGGCCCATATTAATCTTTTATTGTGGGACACCTCATAGTTATTTGTGAACCATTTATCAGCCCAGTTACTTGGTCCTAAGTCTGTAGTGCCCCATAGTTTCATACCCACTGGTTGGTGATCACTTTTCCCTCTGGGGAATACAATAATCTCTGAGAAAAGGTCCACTTTGTTTGTTGATACAAATTAGGTCTAATATGCTACTTGAGTTAGCTGAGTGATGTGTGTATGGATATGTGTAATTATAATCCTTGTCTCCCAATATTTGAAGATTGCATTTAAAAATTAGCGAGACTAAGTACAATCCAGCACTACTACTTTTGCTATCTCTTGAGCGCCATTCTGGGTGATTCTCAAAGAATTCATTTGGAAGTCTGTTCTTACGAGCAAAGTCATAAAGGGATGGACCTAATTTGGCATTAAAATCACCAAGTAGTATTATTATAGCTTGGGGATACGATGTTGTTAATTCATCCATTACTAATTCTAGACAAATCCCGTGTTTAGTATTGTAATAGGAGGATGTATTTGGGGGAATATATATGTTTACTAATATGACTTCAAAATCCTTGTATCTGAATTTCACAACTAACAGATGGGAGAATTTATTCTCAATGTATAGTTTCTCTCCCGACCATTGCAATTCTTGCTTAACAAGAATGCAAAGTCCACCAGAAGCTCATCATTTATTTGTTATCTTTTGGGCTGGTGCCTCCCAGCTTTGAAAGCCAGGGAGTTTTACTGGGTCCTCCTCCCCCATTAACCAGGTTTCCTGAATGGTTATTACATGGAATTTAGAAAGGAAATCTACTATATTACTATCTACCACTTCCGTCCAACCAGCTACATTCCAAGAGACCATTTATATATTTCCCCCACAAGCAGGCTGTTCTGTATGGGGTAGTGGAGTAGGACATAAGGGTGCAGACACTCAATTTGAATCATAATCTGAAACAATATTATCCATGCAACCCATAAAAACACTGTTATTATAGGGATGTCCAGTTTTCCTCACCGGAGATTGTAATTGTTTTTGTTCTTTCTCATTCCGCGATGTCACATCAGGAGGGGGTGCCTGGTGAGTTGCATCCATCTCCTCCTCATCCAATGAAGGCTCTAAGGTAGTCTGCCTTTGTTCTTGAGAGTTGTGATTGACTTCCAGCTGATTTTGTCCTATCAGGGCTGTATTCAACATCATTGGAGTTATGGATGGCGATATGGTTATTATATTATTCCGCAACTGTCCCAGTGGTGGTTCCTTCTCATTTGTAAGTTTCTTTAATGGCCCAAAGGGATCCCAGCTATTTTCCTTTTGCTGCTCATCACCGGTCACATCTTTGTTCAGTATGATCAAACAGTCATGATCAGTATTTGGTGAAACGAGGTCTATTAGTGGCTCTGCTGCCAGTGTTGTAGACATCAAGCCCCTCTTTAAGATTTCTAACTTATTCCACATGTTATTCTGCTCTTGTCTTGTGGGTAAGCCAAAAGCATCAATGGGAATATCCTCCATTAGCTTGGGAGTATCCTCTTTAGATAATGCAGATTGTGCAGATTGATTCCCACACTCTTGCTCCCTCAGGGTCACAGGTGGCGAGGTAGCAACCTTGGGGGCTCTCAAGTCAGGGAATAGTGGTTTGACCGCTTCATCACAAAAGACTCTTCTGGGAAAGATTTGATATTGGGCTAGAAATCTCCTCATCCTAATTAACATCAGAGGAATGGTGGTTTTTTTTTAAGTTCAGCAGGATCCGCTTTTGGATAGGGTCTCCCGGAAGCCATTCGACAGCATTTAGATGTAGTTGTCCTTGTTGGCAATGAAGAAGTTTCCCCAGGGAATTTTTAATTGCTTCCCTGGTGTTCCAGCAGCCAACATTATAACTGTTCTTATAGATGTTAAGGGCTATCTGCTTCTGTTGTAATAAATGCTTGGATTTAACCGGAGGTAGGTTTTTTATCTTCAAGGTGCCCTTAGTAGTTGTCCAGTCTCTGCCCCTTGTTTATAAGAAGTTTGATGGTTGCTCTTTTGGGTCTCGAGCACACCTGTTCCAGAAGGAATGGAGGTAGTAGTGGTGAAAGGACTAGAGTCATGTTTTTGCATAAGGATCTCCATATCACCTTTTAACTTGTTCAACTTATCTTTTATACCAGATAGCTGATCAAATATCAAAATTACAGTTTGTGCTGTGGTCAGGCATTGCTTTGCAATAAACTCTGTTGAGTTTTCCCTTTTAGGCATTTCCATCTTCTGGGAGTGTTTGTTAGTTGAGATTTTAGTTTTAGGCTGTGTTTCAGGCTCCCTGCTGCCTGTATCTAGGCTAAGTGCATACGGAAGTGACACCTGTGAGGATCCCATTTCATGGCTCTGGCCTTCTTCCAGCTCCTCTCCAGAAGGCAAGGGAAACTGTTCTATCAGAGTTTCTCCTTCCAAGATATCAAATCTATTAGAAGTAGAAATGAGGTTTGTTTCACTTACATTTTCTTTCCTTGCAAAACTATCTTCAATTCTCGGCTGTTTGGTGTGTTTTGGCTGAGGGAATGAACCTAGACTAAAGCCAAGTTGTTTTCTTCTTTTCCATTTTCCCACTGCTCCGTTTAGCAAATTTTCTTGGGCTCCAAAGACTTTTAACTGAGCCTTTTTATTTAGGGTAAGCTTGTCAAGGTGAATTGGATAAGATAAAATGAAGTTACTTTAAAAAGAAGGTAATTAAAATCTGCAAACCTCGGGAGCTCTCTCCCATGCATCTGCTCTCCTCTAGAGCTGGCTGTCATTCAACAAACCAGGGAAACATTGGCTTGTTCTGAATTAATGTGTTTTTACCGGAGGCATTGTTTAGACACCTCTGGTAAAAATCGAGACAGGTCCCGGTTTTAGGGCCTGTCTGGATGGGCCCTAATACCTTCATGCTAAACCAATGTATCCCAGCAACTGCTGCGAATGAGTAGAACTGGGGGCTCAGTCACCTTATTTCCAGGCACAATTCAAGGAGCTGGTTATAATATACAAAACTGTATATGATTGGATCTACACTGCCATATAATCCAGCACAATGCAGTTAATCTGCATTTTGAAACTGCATTATATGGTGGTGTAGATCCAGCCTCAGGTTCATGTGATGTATTTGAAGACTATATGTGGCTGCCCATATTTTGAGATTTTCTGGGGTGGTCCTTTTCACTGTCCCACAACCCAGACCTGATGTGAACATGGGAAAGGACCTCAATGGCTGCTCTCGAGCTTTGAAACTGTCTTCCTAGGAAGATTAGATTGCTGTCCTCCTTACTATCCTTCCATAAGTAGCTAAAGACTTTTATGTTTTGGCAGATCTTTGGGGACTGAATGCTGCTGATGAAAAGGTCTTTCATGTGTGATGTTGTTTATTTGTTGTTCTTTTTGCTCTGTATAAGGGTTTTTTTTTGCTGCTTTTAAATTTAGTTTCATTATATTTTAACTTTTTTACGATGTAAATTTTAGCTCTGTCTCTTGTGTCCCATATTTGATCAAACAAACACAATATCTTACATAGATTCTGATGTGAAAAAATGTAAGATTCGGTTGAAAATGATATGATTTAATATAGCCATGTTTCCTTGGTGCATGGTAAGAAAAAATCACATCCGTTTAGGGCCAATTTAAGTTTGGACTTGCAGCCAGCAACAACTGTTTGCATAATCAGGCAGCTATTCAACCATTAATCATTCAATGGTGCAAACTAAGAAGTTGAATAAGGAGGACGAGGCCAGCACATGGCCAAAGACATAAAAACAGTTACCCAAAATGTCAAACAATTCCCAAAATGTGAGTCCTTGGCCTACATCATTTGTTATTTAGCTGTAAAACTCATAGAACATGCTAAAATAAATTTGTCAAGATGAATTGTATGACACTACCAAATTACTCCCGCTATTATGAAAAGAAAAACAATTATTTTCTCTCAAAGAAATAGCATGTGTAACAGCACAAAAACCGCTATTTGGCTGAGAAGGACAGCACATTTGTACAACCCACATCTTAGCCAATTTAAATATTTTCCCTTTTTTGCTAGATTGGTTTGGCAGTTAATTTTGCATTTTTTCTGTATTCAAACAAATGTTTTTCCCTGCTGAAGTTTCTCAATACACTATTTTCACTTGACTTTCTGCCATAGTTCATCATCAATTCCTTCCTCTGTAACTGATTCTCCTATATGACAGGAAAAGGCATCTTTCTCAAGCAGTGGGTGAAGATAGCAAGGTATTTTCAAAACATTTCGTTGTAAGTTGCCAAGATATTAGCATCTTTTGAGAAACAAAACTTCTTATGTTGCCCGAGGGAAGATCCTACAATTAAGCAGAGTAAGGCAGATTTTTCAGGAAATAGATGGTAAAATGTGACATAGTGTTGTACAACAGAATGGTGAATGCCACCCACATTGTGCTGTATCCTCAAGCCAGCCTGCTGATCAGGGACATAACAGGACTCATTCCCACCACAAGCATTAGGTTTAGGATTAGAATTTTTGACACTTTGTCCAGGCACTTTATTAAATGGTCTAGTACTATCTATGCACTTTTTGGGCTTGACCCCCCCCCCCCTTTTATCCATTGGCGGTGAAGTTGTTTTTATTACCTTATTTTTTATCCGGTTATTATGCTTTTTATTGTATAACTGTGTTAAATTTGTTTACTTTACTTGATTATCGTGTTGCTTTTGTTTTATATGTTTTCACTTGTTATACCTTGTTCTTCTTTTGGGCTTGGCCCCATGTTAGCTGCCCCGAGTCCCTTCGGGGAGATGGTGGCAGGATATAAAAATAAAGTATTATTATTATTAAGTATTAAAGAAGATTCAACTGCCACTTAAGGCAAAAATATTTTCTGTTCAGATGCAGTTAGTAGTTGGAAGTGGATCACCAAGGAATACCAGCTGCTGTAGGCTATATTGCAAAGAAAGGAAATTGTGAACTATGTCTGAGTCTTCCTACCCTATGAAAACTGAAATCCAGGAGGTCACTATAAGATAACAAAGACTTGAAGACAAGTAGGACTTCATCACATGAACTTGCTATTTAGCTAAAATTGTGTTATTGTTGATAGTGGATACATACCACCTTTGATGATCCTCAATATCCCATTTCAGTTTATTAGTGGCATTGCACAGATTCGCAATCATACTTCCACATATCCTTGTAGGTCCGCTTCCTATACTATTGCTGTTCCTTAATGTTTAATGCACAATTGAACTATTCTCGTATTTCAAAACAAAAAGGGAAATTATAAATGTCAAATAAAAGGAAAACAGCCAGTTTGGGAATAGTGAGGGGAGAAGAAGAGAATCCCACTCTCTTATGTCAAGTTTCTGTGGGCATGCTGACACAGAAACAGAAGGGACCCATTGCACTGAGGTAGGTGATGGGAAAGGTTGCAGAATTGAGATAGGTAATGGGAACATTGCAAGACTGGAAGCTATTGGTAGGTTTTAGTTGTCATAGTTAGGGCTGGGAGAATCATGAGGTGGAGGGAGGCAGATGGAGTTATGTGATAGCTACAATGCCAGTTTATCTGCCTTGTTTGATAAAGTCCATAAACACATGCAAGTGCCAACTGGTTTCTGTTCTTGAGAGTAGAATGAGCATCATTGTACTCTTTGTCTCAGGCAGCTAAATGTCATGGGTTAAGCTAGGAGACTTGGCATACTTCCTAAAGGGTAATACAAGTTGGTGAAGAAACACTCCAATTAAGCTAATTAAGGATTTCATCAGACAGGCAGGAGGGAAGCAGGGGAAGTGTTGGGAAGAATGGGGAAACCGTTTGACATCTTCTCTCCCAGCAAGGTCTGCCTTCAGGGATGGCCAGCCATTTCATGACCTTTTCCCATCTTCTTGAGAACCGAGTCTTCTCTCCATTGTAGCATGCTGACAAGACCGTTTCCCATGGGCAGCCACCAGAAGTGCCGTGCATCATGGGATAGCATGCAAAAACAGAGAGAAAATGGGATAAACATCTATGTGATGGGGTCCAAATTCTACATCTCATTGACTAATTGTTGTGGCCCAGTATTGTTTGAGCTGTCAAGTGACCCTGAGGTAAGACCCATTCAGCCTGTGATTACCCCTGCACCTGCCTGGCCAGAGGTACAGCCAGAGTTTGTCCCTGAACCTGCTTTGTCAGAGGATTCGGGATTTGGGCCTGAGATGCAACCAGAGTCTGTCCCAGTGGATTGCAAGTAGACAGTTTGAACCGCATTCCTCTATGCAGTCAAAGCCAGGCCTTCTGATGCCAGATGGGCATTTCAGTTCAGATGCTGAAAATGATAACACGGGAAGGGCTAATGAGCTTGACAGGAGAGGAGCGATAACTTAACAGAGTCTGTGTGAAGGAGTAGACAGTTGCTTTTGAAGCGAACTAACAAGCACTGTTCTTACTCTTTGAGGCCTTGAATTTACCTTAAAAAGATTTGCTTTCTCTGACACAGAGAAATTCAAGAGAGAAGGATCTTTGCTTTGTGTTCCTGTGTATTCCTGGAGCAGTGTATTTTGCTTCAAGTTCCAGCCTTGCTTCGGCCTGTGAATCCAGTTGAATGTTCCAGTGACTTGGCCATTTGGAGATCTATTCTAGCCAAGACCCTCAATGCTTGTTTCCAGCATTGACTTTATACCTTGGACTATCTTGGAGTTTGATCCTGCATTCTAGTCTTGTTTCCTGTAGGGTCATTTGACTCATGCTTGGAATTAATCTTGGTTGGACTATTCTTGATACCTTTCTTGGGGCTTACTTTGATATCCGGTTTGGACCATGTTCTTTGAGTGACCTATACAGACTCTTGTTTCAAGATTTTCTAGTACTTTGCTCTTGTGGATTTAAACCCATTTATTGACTCTGAACTTTGATTTTGTTATTGCTTGCATATAACCTTCAATAAACTGCTTGCTTGTTTATATTCTGGGACTCTGGTATGGTTTTGAGGTGCCCACGTAGCCTAGGGGTGCAACACTAATGTTGTAAAATAGCAGTTCTATGCTGCTGTTTTTGCCCGCCCCCTCCACACAGGAATGCTCAGTAACAGATGTTCATATGAGCTACCATTGCCCAGCTAGAGCTCATATTTTTTCTTTCAGTTGGTGACACTGGCATGCTGTTGTGTGACACATGGAAGAATTCAAAGTACTACTGAATGCAGGTTCCTTGTTCTCCAACATCCTTGAATTTTAGATCCTCGAATGTATGAAAGAAAAAAGAAATATGGAGTATTATCAAATAATGACTATAACCACAGATAGATAGATAGATAGATAGATAGATAGATAGATAGATAGATAGATAGATAGATAGACAGATATCCCAAGCTGCAGTGTATGGATGTAATGGGAATATAAGTTTGTGTCTACACTTTGGATTTACAAGGCAAGTTCTTAAATGCCCTGTAAACAGAAAATATTTTCCAGCACAGCTAAGAAAGAACATCACTTTCTCTTGCCTCTGGCTTTTCTATCCCCTTTTTCCAGATGATTTGATTTTCATGTTTAAGTGACAAATAGGGTTTTAGCTTATTTTTATGGAAAACAACATTGACTGTTTTTGGGAAGCCTATTTATGTCACATTGGAAATGCTAATATATGTCTGGGTTCTTATGCATATGAAACCCAGGTTCCAATGAGAGCTTTTTGGCTTAGTTGTGATTTGTATCCAAGTGACAGAGATGTTCCACTGATAACAGGGAAAACAGATGTAGAAATTTCCATTATTGAGATTAAAATACAGTAAGTGTGCTTATACAAGGCCCAATGCCTTTTCTAGTTATTTACTAAGCAGAGCACTTGCATAAAATAAACACAACAAGGAAGTACCCAGATTCAAATGACCTGGACCCCAAGGGATTAGAATAGACAAAGCAAATGTCAAATGAAAGCATGGCTATATATGCTATCTTCCTTAGGAAAGGACTTAATGTGTGTAATTCTGTGCCTTATGGCAGGTCACTCTGTGCTTCAAGATATTATGACTTGATCCGGGAAACCACTGTCTGTTTGGAAATTGATTAGAAGGCAAACAGCAAGAACAAAACAAAATATTGATAATGAAATAGGTTTAGTTTTACAGAGTTTCTTGACCTCTAGAATGTGCTACAGCACAATACAAAAGAGACAAACATTTGCACAAAAAGACATGTATAACGAACACTGAAATCAAGGCTAACGTCATAAGAATATTTGTCTTCTTAGTAGATTCATGAGAGCTTGTCCAATTGACCTTAATGTTTGCTACTACCAGAAAAAAAGTAATATTTCTGGAGGTCAAGTGCTTTTCCATCTGTTCAGTGCAACATAATAGGGCTACAAAACTCAAAGTGCAATTGCATTGAAGCTTTCCTATCTTTGGAATCCATTTTCAGCATTGCAAGGATTTCAAGATGGGTCTCTTTACTGTGACCACAATGAAAGAGAAATGTTACTTTACATTGTGTCCTATCACACTGCACTGGTAAAGTGCTGTATTCCACTTTAACTGTCACAGCAGCTTTCTGTGGAAATCTGGGTTTTGTAGTTTAATGGAAACAAAGCTCTCTGCATGATAATTCTGATTTTGTTGCTGTTAAGTGCTGTCAGGTCGACATATGGCAATCCAATGAATATCTCCCTGTCATCAACAGCCTTGCTCCAGTCTTTGACATTCAGTATCACAGCTTCCTTGACTGATCTGGAATGGGTTCTTTATTTTTGTTCTTCTGCCTTCTGCCTCACCAAGCATTGTCTTTTCTAACGAGTCATGTCTTCTCATGTTATGTACAAAGTATGGCAGTTTCAGTTTAGTCATCTTGGCTTCTTGAGTTCAGGCTTGATTTTCTCTAGGAACCTCTTAACATGGCCCATGGGTACCGTGTAGTTGCGCCGGCAGTCTCTGGTGAAAGTGAAGGCGCGCGGGGTACCATGTGGCACCTCACACTCCCTCCCTTCTTCTTCATCATGTGATGGAGATGGAACAGGGCTTGTTGGCACCCTAACCCTAACCCTTATCCCTATCAGATGGGAGAAACGGCGGCAACATGCGTTGCCCCACCATCCCTTTCTTCATGGGGAAAGGGGGAGGAAAGTGCAGCTAGCCCCATCAGAACTACCACCCCCCCCCCACACACACACACTTTTCTTCCTGTGGTGGAGAAGGAGGTGCTTTCTGAGGCTTCTCCTCCACTTCAGGAGGAATGTGGGAAGGGTATTCTGTGCACTGTCTGATGGCATTTGGCAAGCCCTGCCCAAGCCCTGGTTAAAAGCTGCAAAACGGAGCTATTTTGCTCCGTATGAAGAGGTCTTAGGACTCAATTATTTGTCTTTTTAGTAGTCCATGGTATCCACAGAATCCTTCTCCAGTTCCACATTTCAGATGAATGGATTTTCTTCCTATCAGCTTTCCATGGAGAATGGAAATAACATGGCATGGTCAATCCTAACTTTAGTATGCTATGATATATTTTTACAATTCAAGATCCTCTCTAATTCCTTCATAGCTGCCTTTCCTACTCTTCTTTTGATTTCTTGACTGCAATCTCTATTCTGATTAATGACTGAACCAAGGTATGAAAAATCTTGAACTTTTTCAATGCCTTCATAATCTACTCTCTCTATATATTATATGCTTTATTTATATTCCACTCTATCTCCCCGAGGGATTCAGAGTGGATTACAGGTACATATATGGCAAACATTCAATGCCGTTATACAATGGACGGAGACAGATAGTACATAAACAGAGGCAAGGCTTCCCTCGTTTCATCTCCAGCATCCAGCTGTACTTGACTTGGCCATAGGGAGGTGCTGTTGTTTCATTTTCCATGCCAAGGAACCTTTCTTGGTCAGATTTTTGTCAGAATGTTTTTCAGGGCACCTTTTACTTTCTCACCAAAGTGGAATCTATTATTGACTTACATTGCTGTTTCAAACTGCTAGGTGAGCAGAAGCTGGGCTGATGGCGAGAGCTCACCCCGACCCGGGCTTGAACTGCCCACTTTCTAGTCGGCAGGATCTTTAAAGTTATGTAAATCACCTGTGGTTGTTACTTCTGTTTTCTTAATGTTCAATTTTAAACCTACCTTTGCATTTTCTTTCTTGACCTTCTTCAATAGCAATTCCAATACCCCTTCTTAAACTGCAATTTCCAGGATTCTATGCAATGTTGTCATGGAGGTTAAAGTGAAATATAGTGCTAAAACAGTGTAGTGTAATAAGGCTTAGTGATATCAAGATAATCTGGAAGGGCTAGACTGAGCCATACATTAATCTACTATTATGGTTGTAACCCAGAGCTCTGCCCTGTAATGGCCTCTAGAGATGTATTCCAACACTCAAATTTCTATTCCATGCTGACATTTTTCCTCTAGTTTGGCTCAAGCAGAAATAAAATCTCAAAACACAATGAAAAATACACCTGCGTTGCAGAAATATTTAAGGAAGGAGTGCATAATACCACAAAGTTAGGACTACTATTCAGATTGGCCTTGTAGTTGTGGTACACTTTATATTTTAGTGTTTTATTTTGGAAAAAGTTATGAAGTAAAATACATATTAATTAGCTACATTCCCACAGCAACATATATATGCAAAATAGATTAAAATTAGCTGAAATTAACTATAATCCATTATTTATGAATTATTTGTTTACAGTTCCTCCATTTTTTTGATAATCTATTTATACATATTTGGTTATCTAGTACTAAATATATATTTATATATAAATGAACCGTAAATATACTTTCATTTAAAAACTATTATATTAATACTAATATTAACCTGAAATAGAATTAAGATATTAACCAGCCATTTATTATTGCACATGTTATTCCTTTTCCCTCTGAATAATGGGCATTTAGTAGTTTCCCATTACATTTTTTGGCAAATGGGAATATGAATTGTGAAAACAAAAAATTATGGAGATCAAATTCTGGGAGCTGCAGAAAAGGCTTTAAGGCACATGTAACCCCTGCCTGTAATATCTGTTTTTAATTCTGGATGCCAACTTTGTTATGACTAGCTGGGAAATCATAGTTGGACCTTGACTTCTGAGTTCTCTTTAATTCCAGAAGCAGTCAGTGATCCAGCCTAAACATAGGAGAAGTGGTACCATTACAAAGGTCAGTTGTAAGCAAAACTCTTGTTTTGTGTTTTTCTGAAGCAAAAAGAAGCAGCTGTTGCCCTTTGTTCTCTTTCATTCTCAAGCCTTTGAAGATGAGGTCTCCTGTTGGTATATGACATTAAGATGCTTTTGAGTTATGGCAACCCTAAGAATGAGACACTTCAGGACACCTTTCAATAGCAGCTCTGCTCAGGTTTTGCAAAGTCAAAAGTATGGCTTCTTTGACTGAGACCCATTAGTACCATTTTAAAGCAATTGGAAAAGAATCTTGCAACATTTTGAAATATTAGCAATTGGTGACTTGTGTGTCTATGAGCTTTAGTCAAACAGAGCTATACAAGGTACTGAAACCATATCTTATGCAGGGTTCATGACCTTGGATGGCTCCCTAAAATTCAGCACAAAACTTAGAACAGATTTGCCACCCTTTTGTAATTTAGCTCAGTGTATCTTGTTGTAAGTCTTTTAATAGTGTTTTTCTCTCTTGTTTTAATAATGTTGTTTCCTGCCTTGAGCCACAGGGAAAAGTGGGTAATAAATTTAGAATTATCATTATCATTATAATTATTATACGAAGGCCACTAGGTACCACAACTTTAAGAAGACAAATAATGTTATTGTTAATACTTATGTTAAAAACAACATATCACTAAAACTCAGAAAATTACTACTGGTTGTCACAACTCTCTATATTTTTACTACTGAAGTAGCAAGTGGGAAAATACATCAGCACATTCTTAAGCCTCTGAAAATACTGCAGTACTTTTTTTTTAACAGAAGCCTTAGATTTCTCACAGATGCCACATGATGGCAGTCTGGTCACATAATAAAATAAAATAACCATCCTGTGTTTTTGACATAGAAAATTAAGATTTTTAAACTCTTATAAACAAGGCTACACAACTTGTAACAAATGAATTAAAGGCAGCTCACCACATTTTCAGTAACATCCAATTTTCACTCCTGGCTTTTAGCTAGAAACACAGAGATTATAAACACCAGGCAAGCCACAATGCATGGCCTAAACAGAGTCTATTGACTAAAAACATTTTACAGACTAATAATCAATAGCAGTCCATATTTCTCATTTATTGTCATAATGTATCATGAAGAGATAAGCCGCCTTTAGTTAGAATTTTTGTATAGGGTAGAAGTGTATCGGCTCTGGAGAACAAATTTGGATTATTCTGGGAGGGCATGCATGTGCATACATTATCCAGCATGAACATGCATGCAAATGTAATTTTACCATTTCTACATTTTTCAAAGAGAGCCAATATCATGTAGTGGTTTGATTGCTGAACTACGACTCTGAAGACCAGAGTCTGAATTCTACACAACCATGGAAACCCACTGGTGTGATCGTGGGCAAGTTACACCCACTCTCTAAGAGGAAGGCAAAGGCAATCCCCCTCTGAACAAATCTTGCCAAGAAAACCCAGTAATAGTTTTGCCTTAGGGTCTCCATAAGTCAGAAATTACATGGATACATGAACAGCAACAGCAACAGCATCATATTCCCCATAGGGAGTCTCCCAATTCTTGGGAAATTGAAAACTTCTGAATGTCAGCTCAGAGGTACATACTGGCCCAGGCAAAAAGTGTGAATCCCCAATAGTCCCAGCCTGGCTTACTGCCTCAGTCTCTCTCCCATAATCCAAGAAATCAGCAAGACTAGGGAAAAACGTTACTGGAGATGCACAAACTAGGGCCAAAAGGCGTGTATGACCCATTGAGTTGTTCTCTGCTCATGTAAGAAGTGGATGGAATACTTGTGTTACCTGGGTGTGACTTAGAGGTGTCTGGATCCATTTGGGTCATGAATCTGCCTTTGGAATCTTTTGGGTCTGTTCTTTGGTTTAGAACTGAAGAGTACTTCACATTTGAACATCACCATATATTGTGCCAGAGTTCTATTCAGTGCTATTTTTGGGTTACAATCTCCAGCATTCTGTTGGGCAGCATAACAGTTGTGTTAAGGCATCTTGGTGTCCACCACCATTGACCATAAAAACTTAGGCCACCTAAAATTACTTTTTATAGCTATTGGAGGTCCATATATTGCTTTCAACAAAATACTCTACAATTTCTCACAGTAATGTTTGTCTTATTCATCATCAGAGTTCCATTTACTATTTTGGACTATGGCTCCCTGAATTCTTCAGTCAGCATAGTCTTTAAATCATTTTGATCATGGAAGATATTCAAATGGGCAATGATTCCTGTCAGAAGCAGTGATATTTAGGAAGTCTCATTCCTTATATTACTAATTATTACTGTATAGGGTATCCTAAATACTGATGCTGCCATAAATATTCCATAAGTGTCCAATTTATAAGGCACCATAGTGATATTTAAGCACATTGCTGTGGAATTCTATAAAATATTTTACAAGCTACTGAAATTGTGTATACCATAAAAGGTAATGTAGCAGTGCTCAAAACTAGAGGGTTTTTTTTTTTAAAAAAAAGAAAATTCTTCATTCATAGTGACACTTATTACCACACTCTTTGCTTGAGTGACTAATAGGCACCCCTGGGCTTGAGAGAGAAGTATGTTGAACCCTTCAAAACAAAATTGTTGGATTCTTGGTAATAGCCAGAAATATATATATATATATATATATATATATATATATATATATATATCTCAACCCCCATCTTGGGGGAATTTTGCCTGTCAACACTTCTTTAATAACCACAAATCTTCCCAGAGAACTATATTCTGGATTGTAGAATCCATTGGGGTCTTTTAGTAATAACCTTTTTTACTCCTTTCTAGTCTTTTTTCTTTCAATTCATCAACTTTTTTTCCTATTTAGTAAAGGGATGTCTGAGACATTTCACAGACCGGCCCACACATACCTCATCTGGCAGTGACATTGCAGTTGGAGACCTCACAGTATGTTGATTCAAGTCCATGGTCACTCTAGCATGACTGGAGAGAGGATCTTTTACAGTACATTTGAGTATCAAAATACCAGTTATACACCAGCAATACATTTTGGACTATTCGTCCCTATTTAAAAATAGACAATTTAAAAGCTTAAATCTCATTGTTAATTCCAAATTAGAGCAGACTAATTGAATAAATAGGAAGCTATGCAAGTTCTGTTAATTCAGTGGGTCTGTGTTAGATGGGATAAAATAGATTTAAGTTAAGTATGTATTTAACACCCTGCTTCATGACTTGCTTACTTGGAATTCAGTTTCCTTTCCAGCAGAACTTATTTTAAAGCAAATGGAAACCTCTCTAGGACTGCACAAGAATTATTCCTATTTGTTTTCTTGAAAACAAACCAATCTGTATGCATGCGATTATATAGCCATTCAAACTGCTGCTAGACATAAACAAATATATTACACAACATATTATACAATTTTGCTAGGAATGCTTACATCATTTTAGTCAGAGGCCTCATTTAGGAAACGATTAAATCTACAATCTTATGCAATCCAGTGCCTATGCAACACATTTCCTCCCATAGACTCTGAATAGACATGCCTAGGCCTGCACTGTTAAATATCAGAAGAAAAATGAATCCTTTGCCTGACTGCCAGCTTCTACATCTATATCTCATTCTATACCATGGTGGGCAACTGCCATCTCTCATATATAAAGGAGTGCTGGACATATGGTCCTCCAGATTCTCCTTTTGTTGGTCATAATGCACAGTGGCATTATAATCCAACAACATGAAGAGACCTATATATTCCTCACCTTACTCTAAGACTTTCTTACATGACATTGCTATTCCAGTTGTGCAATTATAGGTATTGGACACATAGCGAAATGAGCACCTCACTTCATACATACGATTGTACAAAATCCCATGATCATACATTCACATACCACTAGAATTCTGATTTTCCCCACTACTGCTGTTCCATAACCTTTTTCAGTAATTTTACAGTTTCAGCAATGAAAAAGAGAGGCAAATATACCTGGCAAATATTAAATAAACTGAAAACATACTGCTTGGGAATAGTGAAGTATTAAGGAGAAGAGGAGGAGAATCCCCCTTTCTCAACATTACTTTACTGCTGGCATGCTGGCACAGATATGAAACAGCAAAAGGTAGGTGATAGGAACATTGTGGGAAGGGGCAGTCTGACAGTGGGATGGTGCTATGCAATAGATTCAATGCTAGTTTGCTGGTTGTGTGCAATAAAGTCCCTAGTCAGTGAAAAGTTTTAAAGCACCCTAGAACATGAGACATAATAACCCCTCATTAACTGCCATGGTTCTATCCTATGCAATTCTGGGATTTGCAAGTTAGGGTGTTCCTGTAGTTCAGTGATTCCAACCTTTTTGCTTGCCTGGGCCACATTAGAAGAAGGAGGAGGAGAAGGAGAAGGAGAAGAAGAAGAAGAAGAAGAAGAAGAAGAAGAAGAAGAAGAAGAAGAAGAAGAAGAAGAAGAGGAGGAGGAGGAGGAGGAGGAGGAGGAGGAGGAAGAATTGTCTTTGGCCACACATAAAATACACTAACACTAACGATAGCTGGTGAGCAAAAAAATAAGGGTCTGTATATAATTTTTGTGATACCTGCAGATAAACAAAACAAGTCCTCACATAGTAGTCCTAATTATGTGTTGACCCATTCAGAGGGTCTTTTACAATCATCAAGTATGTCTTCTAGCCAAACTGTTTGCAATTATAATACAAATTTTGAATAATGCTCCAGTATTTGTGGATGTAACTTACTCAGATTACTCCATTCCATTCCATTGTCATCTATGAAGTTTGCACTCAAGAACTGTGCAATCGGGTTACCAAAAAAACACCAAAAACTCATATTATTTTACAATTTTGTGTAAAAAACCTCTCCTGGGCTGCACGTGGCCCATGGACAGTGGGTTGGACAAGCCTACTATAGTGCCTTACCAAACTACAAAGTCTAGGATTTCATAGGAAGGACATGTGGCAGTTAAAAGTGGAATTATAGTGCTCTACATGCCAACCTTGAATCTCTCTGAGAATTAGCCCTAATATCCACTACTCTAGCTTTAAAAACTAGGTGCTACATTCAAAAGAAGTTGATTGTTGACTGTTTTTTTATTATTGACCTCATTAATTCTGAATTTCATGATAATTATTTTATTAAAAGCTAAAACCCTACTGCATTAAAGTATGACCATCTTTTACATACTGAAGATGGCAGTAGAAGGCAAAAAAAGAGAGGATGTATTTGAAGGTTAGATGGGAAATTCATTCGCTGCACTGCAATTCTATCCATTTCATCTCCAAACTGTGTTAGATTTCCTGGAACCTTAAATTTTATGGTCTCTTATGATGACATTAAAACATTATCAAGGCTTTTGTTTTTGTATGTTCACACCAGAGCCTCTGTTGCCATGTTACCTTCCTGTGGGAGAAAGCAGCGCATAAAATCTCTTGGAGAACAATAATGAAGGAGAGGAGTTCTCTTTGCTGAGCTCACTTTTGCTTCCTGGAAGCTTTTGTTCTTGTTACATCAAAGCACCAACTGCTTTTGAACACCCAGATCTTTTAGCTTTTCTCAGTAACAATCTCTCTCAGTTCGCAAGGATATAAAAAAAATCTCTAGTTATCCTTTGGAGATAACTACTGTTTAGATTTCCAAGATTAATTTTGAATGAGCCTAGGCTCAAAAACATTGCATACCTGTATTTCTAATTCTGTCTTTTGACTGCTCATCCACTATTGAGCCTAACAGATAACATCACTCCAGGAAATACTTGATTATGGGTATTTCTTTGCTTAGTGATACTTGAAATGCTAGACCAGATTCCTGGGAAACTGAGATTCATTTCCTATTCTCCCAAAAGAAAGACTGTAGTTGATTTGCAGTGAATGCTAGTCTGTTGCTGATATCTTTATTATATAATATGGCTATGGTGTCATTAGTAGTGCTGACTGAGTAAAGGTTTGGGATAGAAGCGAGAATAATGAATGAGAAATTGCATGCCAAATACTAGTTTGTTGTATTTTTACATAAATGACATAACCGTTGTTGTGCACCTTCAAGTCATTTCAGATTTATGGCAACCTTAAGGCAACCCTATCATGGGGTTTTCTTGGCAATATTTGTTCAGAAGGGGGCTGCCTTTGCCTTTCTTTAAGGTTGAGAGAATATGACTTGTTCCCATTCACCCAATGGGTTTCCATGTTTGACTGTGGTTTCAAACTCTTGACTCAAGACTTGGCATCCAACATTCAAACCACTACAGTTCACTCGCTGTCAAATGACACAATAAAGAGCAGACAAAGTTCAGATCCAAATATTCCTGGGATGCAATGCCTATAACTGTTAGCCAGCACAACTGATGATGAAGAATGCTGGGAGCTGCAGTACAACAATAAGTAGAGGGTGGCTCCTTTCCCTCCCCAATTTAAGCATTTCCTTCTTCATATCTAATTGCTCTACTGGATATACCTCTGAAGACTATAACAAACTGTTTCCTCTGTTCTTCCCCACACCCTTTTTAAATTTGAGATTCTGGAAAGTCCTTTCCTTTTTTATTATTATTTTTTCTTATTTTTTATACATCATTTGTTTAACAGCAGACGCATAATATTCAATACAATCTACCATTCATTAACTTTTGGCATCTACTGTTATTTTTATTCTTATACATATTTTCTATCCCTCACCGCTGTGTTCCCCTCCCCCCAAGCCACTACTTTTATACATGAGATATGAGAGAGAGAAAGTCACCCTTTCCAATACTTCCATTATCTTGCTCCTTTACAGAATACTGGCTCCCAACATCTCATCGTATTATCTGGATATGACTAAGAACAAACACTAAGAAAATGTAGCATTGCCACCACAGCGAAAGACATTTATCTTCAAAGATTCATGAAAAAACAGTAAAAGAAAGGATGTGGACATCTCACACACCTTGTATTTTGAATAGACGTAAGTCCTTTACTTAAATGGAACCTCAATTTTCCAGATATAAGAAACTCTTGGTCACCAGCTACTGCATATGAGCAGTGAGAGATTATTATATCATGGCCTGCTGCATTTCCAAGAAGCAATCTGGCCATCCCATAAAAACAAGCCTGGACTAGATTAAATTTTGCTTTGATCCAACAAATGCACATTTTTTTTTCTTTTCAAAAAAAGTGCATACAGATTTGCTACACTAGACTCATGTTTTAATCATTCTCCCTGAAACAAACATCCCCTTCCCCCATGTCCATTTCCTTCCAGGTTTCTAATGTTTTTGCCATATAGAATAGATGTGTGCAGATTTGGCAGAATACACAAGGAAAAAGAATGAGTCATGTTATCATCCAATTCCTAATGGAAAGAATACCTACAGGAGGAAAAGGGCAACACACCCAACAGAAACCTCGGAAGCCAGACTTGTGTGTGTGTTTGAAACAGCTGCTATACAGATTAGCACTTTAGATAGATTCTTATTGGGTTCAACCATTAATGTGTGGGCTAGATGTGTGGGGAATCTTCTGATGTGTCGACAGTTTTAGGGCAACTGTAGTGTTGTCAAAATTTTCTAGTTTCCATCCAGAAAAAGATCCCCAGCCTTTTTCTTTCTTTCTCTCACACTGAAGCTCCCCCTTCCCCACTTTATTGTTGCATCTTATTCTGTTATGCCTCTCTTCTCACTTTCTGAGTAGCATGTTGAAAACTCTTCTGGGAAACAGACCCAATGCTCTTCAGATGTGGAGGCAACAGTAAAATAACTAAACAGAGCATTTTGTTGTCCTCCTCATCTGCCAATGAATTTGAAGTTACAGTAAAAAAAGTTCCATGGTGAGGAAATCAGTTGCTGTTAGAGTGCCTGCTTAATCTTGTTCTGCAAGGTCAGGCCTACCATGAAGTGGGTAAGGTGGCTACTTTACAACAGTGACACTCCTACTCCTGCTCCTCCTCTTCCTCCTTATCCTCCTCTTCCTCCCCTGTCATTTCCTCCTCAACCTTTTCTTCCCCACTCCCTCCTTCTCTTCCTCTTCTTCCTCTTCTTCCCCCTCTTTCTCCCTCCTTCATAATCATTGTTGTTATTATTAATGTCATGCCTTTTTCTCAGCACCAGAACTCAAGGTCACTTACAGATTCAAACAATACCTAGTATAGTAAAGCGCAGAATAGGCCAACATAAATTTGTCCAACATTGTACCTGTTTTTAATGTATTTTGGGATTCCAAAGAAACAACAACATTATAAAAACCATAGTAAAAAGTCATATGACAAACAGTTCTTCTACAAATTCGTTATTTTTTATTGATTCTGTTGTTATGTCTTTTGTATGTATTTTTGGGTTTAATATCAGCAAATAAAGCGTTTTGAATGTTTATTAGAAGACTTTAATACTTTTTTTACTGTTGATGCTTTACTACCCAAAGAAATTTTACTCAGTCACATATTACAAAACAAAACATCAATGGAAGTTGTACCTGTATGCAACCGAGCAAATCTGATACATACAGATTTGATACATACAGGCAGGGCCATAGCCGGGGGGGGGGGGGGGGGTTAAAAGTTCAAAACCCCCACATAATGTGTCAGGTTAAAAAACCCCAGTTTACTCATAAATTGGTTAGCCAGTTAAAATTCATGAATAAACCAGGTTTCGGGGGGGGGGGGTTGAACCCTTAAACCTCCTCCCTCTGGCTACGGCCCTGCATACAGGCATAAATTCAGGAAAAACTACTTTTTTAGAGTTTGAGGGGAAAGTTTCCAACTGGGCCTTCGGGTTGTTTCACTTACAATCTCGTGTTGGGGGCAAACTGCTCCTCCAAATAAGCATTCTGCCTATCCCATGAAAGCTTCCTTCTATCCTAGCATTGCAGAAAGTGAAATACTGAAAAAGGTTCATACACAGAACTCTTATATTTGCTGTATTCTCATTCCCTTTGTCATTTCACATTCCCCTTTTCTTTGGATGTCTAAATTGTATTTCTAAGAATGCAGCCAAAGTTTTAAGTCAGTGCAATGCTAGAAAATGAACTGAAGGAAAATTTCATTTGGAGACAAAATTTGGAAAGACAGTGCTGCCTGCATTCCTCCCTCTCCCATTGAAAGATCCCTGGGGATTATATTAATTTCTATGGGAGTTTAAAATTTCGTTAACTAATTCCAGTATATCAAGATGGTATTAAAGGCATAAGAATTGGGAAAGGCAGTTTTCCTGGGCCATTTCTCAAACCTGCCTTCAATTATTGTTCAGTATTTGAAGCACAACTTGGTATGGTAACCCCTCCTTTTTTGGACGACATTGGACTGATGCAGGCTGAGGAACTCTAGCAGCTGCAGTCTAAAAGAGTTTCCAAGTTTTGATTTGGTGTTACATAATTAAAGTTGTGCCTTATGAAAAATGGAATATGAAAAATTACTCTCTCTAGGGAGCAAATTCAGATTTTTAGCTGATAATATTCCACATGGTGATAGTCTGGGACCTTTCATCATACAGAAAGTAGGCAGCTGCCCTTTCTTGATCCACCTTGTCACTTACATGTGGGAAAGTCTTTCCTAGAGTTTAAACTTTAGATTTTTTGCATACTATCCATGCACTGTGCCATTGAAGCAGATCCGCACAAGGTCTGGGACAAAATGCATGATTTGGACTGCCTATCTAAGGGATACACAGACAAGTGAAGCTTGGTCAATCTAGCATCCCCGATAGAATTTCTATCATATGCCATATGTATACACTGTTGATTGCTGTTACTCATAATCATATGCTTCTACACTGAAGTGTAGATGGGGCCTTAGTCTTTTGGAACTTGTACTTCCTTTTGACAAACATTAAAAATTTAACTGCCTCCCTCCTAATTTTCTTTAAATTAGAACTACCTACTCATTGCAGAATTAGTTCTTTAAATTCATCAAACTGTGCAAGTGTTGTAGGCATATTTTTATTATTATATTTGTTTACTTTTTGCCTTTCCCCCTAGTTTGGCACTCAACAACAATTTACAACACTTAAAAACAAGCATAGATAATAATTCACAGCATACAAAAATTAAGAAATAATTAAACTATCAACTGTTTAGAAACAATTACAAAACATAAATGCAACAAATTATACAAGGCTTGTTTTTCCCTACAATTTACCAAATATGTTTGAATTCTTGGATTTTTCCCAGTTGTTTTGATCTGCTTTCAGGCTGACTCTGATCTTATCACAGGCTGTTTTAGGAAGATTTACTCAAACAGCATTTGCTGTTGCTATCCTCTCAGGCTAAGAGGGTATAAACATTAGGAAGAACTTCCTGACGGTAAATGCTGTTCGGCAGTGGAATATGCTGCCTTGGAGTCTGGTGGGGTCTCCTTCTTTAGAGTTCTTAAGTAAAGGCTGGATGGCCATCTGTTGAGAGTGTTTTCATTGTGTGTTCCTACATGGCAGGGGGTTGGACTGGATGGCCCTTGTGGTCTCTTTCAACTCTTTGATGTTTATGATCCTATGACTTGCCCAAGGTCACCCAATGGGTTTCACAGCTGAGAGTGGATTTGAACTCTGGTTTCCCAGAGTCCTAGTCCAACACTGAAACCACTATATCATGTTGGCACACCTTTATTTTTCATTATGATGGGGGGGGGGAATTCCCATTTTGTATTTTGACCAGCATACAAGTGTACTTTCTCCATCATTCTTGCTTCATCCCCCACCCCTCCACACCCCTGTCATAGTTAACTCAAGCATCTTTATATATTCTGGCATGCTCACAGACATTCAAAAAGCAAACAGAACCTTTCCTTCACATTTTGGAAAATGTGGGTGGCAAGTCATATAGGTGGTCTTTATACAGCTGTGAGTTTACACCGAAAGTATATGCTCTCAATCCGGGGAAAAACACCCATGCATTATACATATAAAATATACACTGCAGATATAAAAAAGGGAGGATTGATGAAGGGAAATACAGTGGAGAAATACCAGGAGCACATTTGTAGACTTAAAAGTTCCAACTGGGATCACTTAAATATTGCATATGACATCAGTTCTGTTACAATCTGTTCTATAAAAATGAATGTGATTTGCAGGTGAAATTGGAACCAACATCAAAAGTACATTTTGTGTATTTGTTTTAAAATTTATCTTATTTCCCCTCTCCCTTTACAGGTACTAAGTGAATAATTTCCCATTTTCACTGTCTCTTGGAATTACTAACAACCTCAACAGTGGGTCTTCACAGATAGTGAGTCTTAAAACTAAATTTGGAACACCAGTACGGAGACTCTCCTTCAAAGGTCAAATATCCCTGAATGCTGCCCTACCCACTGAAGTGAAGATTATCATCCTAAGGAGGTGGATGAGGGTGCTGCTCTCCAATAAGGATTATGCCCCCCCTGCCAAAATCTTCCTTCACTCTCCAATTTTCTAGCATCGCAATAACTTAAAACTTCAGTCGAACATTTGGTAATAAAGTTTAGGCACCTAGAGATAAATGTCAGGCAAAATGAACAAAGGCAGTTAAGCACAACAATTAAGAGTCCAAAGTGTGAATGATTTTAGATTTTTTACTCTTTGAAATGTCATCGATTTAGATATTGAAGAAAATTCCATTGGGTGAACAGAATTCTTATCTGGAGGCAACCTAAATGAATTTTGTGTTTACATGCAAGTCCCATCTCCATGATAACTCATGTTTGTATATACAAAACATGCAAAATACAAACCGCTTCAGGTCATGAGTATTTCAGATAAGGGAACTCAACCTGTATCAGAGTAATGTGAACATGATAATGTACCTTAGCAACTAGTTGATACAATTTGCACCAACTGAAGCTTCCAGATAATCTTCAAGTGTATTTTCACATAAAATAGCTATGAGTCAACTAAGGCATGAATGTCTCTTGCTTCCTGTAAGCAGAAAGAACAGCTATGACCTGCAAAGGGGTATTAATCACTTCCCTTAGCCAGAAATGGTGGCATTTGAATAAACAGGCATTAGTTCTAATTTCTACAGACAACTTCCACACATTCTCAAAATCTGCAGGCTGAAAGCAGTCTTATTTAACAAGACAAGGCAAGAAATTTTCTCAGGTACACCAGTCTGGCTTGCCAAATACTGTACTTCATAACAAAGTGAATCTGGCTACATTTGTCTGCAAAGTGCATGCCATGAAGGGCTCATAATAAGCCACTAGTGTTTCCAACACTTAGATAATGATAAAAGCCTTAAGCAGACTGGAAAAGCATCACCTGTCTACTCTGTCATGGTTTGCAAAGGCACTGTGCTGTGTTAACTGGAAAATGAAGTGCATGAAGCCAATTGGCTGAGCCTGCAAAGACCTGGGGATTGATTTGATACTGTTTCTGTTCTGCTGCTGCAGAACCAATTTGGACAAGTTTTTCAGTGCTGATTGAGTACTGCTGGTAAATAGAGCAGTGTTCTCAGAGAGGCCTTGTTATTTTGAGGCCTGTTTGCTGCTGAGAAAAGAGGGTGAAGAACCAGGACTATATTCTTATCTGAAGCAGATTTATGGACTGAGAAAGGACTCTTTATGACTTGGACTTCTGTAAGTGATCAGAGGGACCATTGTAAATACTACTGTTTATTTTTGATCTCTTGGAATTAGTAAAGTTCCTGTATTTTTGTTTTGCAAACCTGAGTGGCGTGTTATTGTTCTGCAGGTGACTCTGGATCACGGGCACACATAAGAGCTTCCATTTATCATCCTCAATCTGTAATATGTGGACACAATAGTGAAAGAGAAATAAGCTGTCTTCACAGAAACCTTTTCATCTTCCTTCCTAAAATTGCTACATCTCAGCCCTTTTACTTCTGTCCAGGGCTTGGTCAAAAAGACTGAATATACTGCTGACTCATGACCCTGAAATATGTTGTACAAGGATAATCTATCCCTAATAACGGACCATGTCAACCCATTTGGTTACTGATCCCTGTTCTTTTGGTCGAATGTTATGATTGTTATTTATGGTTTTTATTGTTTTATTAGTTGTATAGGTTTTAATCTTGTTTTAATAATGTGTCTGTTGTGTTGCTTATATAGTGTATGTTGCTATTTCTATGCTTGGAAACCACCCTGAGTCCCTTCAGGGAAAGAGGGCGGTATATAAATAAAGTTTTACTTTCTATAAATCATTCCTTTTATTGTCCAGCTCACATGGCTCCTCTTCTTAAATCTGTATAACTGTCTTTTTATTTCCATGACACAAAATTCAATCTCCTTGTCTATATTTTGGAAATCCTTTCTAGCTATTTCTCCTCCCCATCACTGACTTCATAGCTACGTATTTCCTTTTCCTTGACTTTCATGTCTCCAGCAATGCCCCTAGTCATCCCAAAGTAGCCCAGATTCTCCTAATAACTCAGCCTTTTTTCCTTTGCTTTACATCTGGAAGCCCAAAATCTACATGATGCAACTTATATTTCTTTTCAGGAGTTGCCTCTAAAATCACCTTTTCCATGAAAGATATGACACAACCCCATAATCTTACTTTTTTCCTGAACCAAGCATAATTATGTATGAATGAACTGAATATACATTTTCTCTTGTTTCTCTCCAGCTTTATCTTCCTTCCCTCACTTGACCTGGTCAATGTTGCTTTCCCATAATGGATTTTAAATTGAAATTGTCTTGGTGATGGGAACCTGGCTTATTGTTATAGGACAAATCCCATATCTAAAGGGATTATGTTACAGGATTTTGTGTGGATATGTGAAACCACAGATAATAGTGAACACTATTATTTTCAATTGGATGAATGATGGAGATACTGAGAAGAGAGTGTAGCTTGTATAGGAGGCCTTAACTGAATGAGTGACACTGTGGATAAGCAAAATCTGTATATATGGAGTTGTACTGTACTTTACAAACCATCAGGCACACTTTGTTGATGCTGTATAAAAATTGAGCATGAGTTATAGGTTATGGTCTTATGCTAGGCATCTTATGCTTAGCTGCAACTGAATTCAGAATTCAAATAAATGTGCAAAATAAATTGTGGTTCAGTTATGGAAATAATAAGTGTTAATGGATGCTTGTTGTGGAACAGAGAATGAGAAAAACAGATTTCAATGAAAGCCAGTTTCTGTTGAAACTAGTCAAGATGATGCTTAAAAGAAATGGAAGAAATCCTACCTTAATTACTTGAAGATCTTAATAGTGCAAAAAAAAAATACAGACCACCATCTGACAGAATTTAGGCAGGAAGAAAAATGTAGCTCTGATTAGTACATTTTAGCTATTTAATCTCCAGCATATGTGAGAAACATCCATGCCCCCAAGGATGATCACTGAATGAGAACTTCAGACGTTTTCCTCCACTCGCATTATAATTTGTTTTCATTAACACAATCTATTTGGAATTGCACTATTACTACTACTGTCACTGGTAGTTTCCATCCTCCATAAAACAAATCATCCCTCTTTTTCACAGACAAAAAAAAAAAAGAAATGTAGCATGTCATCTTATAAAACTACTGTAATTTAGATTTCTGCAGCTCTTTTTCCAACTGACTTTCCTCAAAGATAGCAAAGTCTCTCTCAGGATATTTTCCATGAACAAATCTTGCAAAGAAGACCCTGTGAATAGTTGGCCTTATGTTTGTTATAAGTCAAAAATGACTTGAAGGTACACAACAACAAATGACAGGAATTTTGGACCACCACTGATTTGGATATTATCCAGGAATCTAGGTATTGGTGAAGTCATTTTATAACATGACATAGTCCCATGAGTGTCACTTTTTGTGATTGTGTTCTTGTGATCCTGTCTATGGTGATAACATCCAGAGGTTTTCCCTGTCCCAGTGTACCTGTTGCCACAAATTCAGAGACACAGAATTTCAATTTGCAGATCTCAAATTTTTATATATATATACACTGTATTGTTTGTTTATTTATTTCATTTATATCTCAACTTCCCCCATATTGGGATTCAAAGGCAGCTTACAAAATAAATAATCATCTGTAGGTCTTGTCAAAACATCTCATACAGCTCCAGCATGCAATTTAAATCACTTAATGAAAGCATCTAGAAAGCCAAAACTAACAGGTGGATGAAACTATACATGGTCTATGTAGAACGTTTAGGAACCACAAATAATTGGAACAATCAGTTGCAAAAGCCTTCCACTGAGATAATTATAGGCTCTCTGATTTGTCAGTTGTGTCATTGCAGAATGCTCTAAACAAGAGAGGCCTCTGGAGCCAACAGCTTGTCACCTTAAGGGGCTTCAGGGTGAAGAATAATATCTGATACGAGTCCAATGCAGCAAACATTATACTTTAAATATTCCATCCTTAGTACTATATGACAGCCACTGCTTGCAGCAGGCCATTTTGATTTACGAGAGAACAGCTGAAGAAGTCAGAAGCCAAAGGATTTTACTTAAAAACCTTTCTATATTTACTACAGTATTTGTTACTGTAATAGTTGAAACATGTTTTATTCTATCGAGGAGTAATGCAGTTGGAATCTGCATCAACTGACATTTCCAAAATATATTCCATAGTATATCTGACACAGATACATCCAATTCCAGTAATTATTTCTTGGACATTACCAGTTCTCCATTGCCTGTATCTAATGCAGTGGTTCTCAACCTGAGGTCCCCAGATGTTTTTGGCCTACAACTCCCAGAAATCCCAACCAGTTTACCAGCTGTTAGGATTTCTGGGAGTTGAAGGCCAAAAACATCTGGGGACCCCAGGTTGAGAATCACTGATCTAACGGCTTTATTCTTTTCTTACTAAGTTTATTTGAATGATCAATATTCTGTCTTTGAATACTGCAGAAAAACTAATTGTTTGAGAAAATGACACAGAGAATCAACATAGTTCCCCTGACGTTAAGTCCAGTTGTGACCGACTCTGGGGGTTGGTGCTCATCTCCATTTCTAAGCCGAAGACACCTCCAAGGTCATGTGGCCAGCATGACTGCATGGAGTGCTGTTACCTTCCCGCTGGAGCGGTACCTATTGATCTACTCACATTTGCATGTTTTCGAACTGCTAGGTTGGCAGGAGCTAGGGCTAACAGCGGGCGCTCATTCCGCTCCCGGGATTTGAACCTGGCACCTTTTGGTCTGCAAGTTCAGCAGCTCAGCGCTTTAACGCAGTGTGCCACCAACATAGTGTAGTGGTCTAAATGTTAGATTGTGACTCTAGAGGCCAGGGTTCAAACTGCTGTTCATCCATGGAAGCTTACTGGGTGACCTTGAGCAAATGCCAGTCTTTCAGCCTCAGTGGAATGAAAAGGTAAACCTCCCTATGAACAACTCTGGCCAAGAAAACCCTATAATAGTTTGATTTTAGGATTCCTATAGGAATGACTTGAAGGCACATAACAATAAAAATTGACATAAGGAGGAGTACTTGTATAGAAGCACCTGTATAGTGCAAGTGTTTGTATGTGTGTGTGTGACTGTAAGTGTGTTGGTCTTCAAATGTTAGTCTCCATCTTCTATTTCTTTTTGAGCTTATGTGAATGACCATGGTGGCAGTGATTTGTTGAAGTGTGATAGACCAACCCTAGGTTGCCTTGTCCCTTTTAAACTGCTGATTCAAAATTTCAGTGTATTGACTCCATGTACGTAGTTTTGCTGGATCAGATCTTTTCCAGGAAGCTATGGGCACAGGAGGTTGTGTGTGCAGAACAAAGGAGGGTGACGTTGACCAAACATTAATGTCTAGTCTCATGTGAACAAGAGGCAGAGCTTGAAACTACAGTAACAAAGTCTCTGGATTACGTATGCCCCCCAGATATGTGTGCTTGGCACTTCTGCTTCAAGTCATTCATCCAGTGATTTTATTCAGCATTTATTTAAGGAAAATAATACATGTATAATTGTACCCTTTCTCTGAGCTCCAGACTTAAGAGGCTGTTTAGTGATGCCCAGAGAAACACGAGAGCTTGTATTGAAGGCTGCAATTGGGTGACATCTGATCCTCAAATATATTGAAGCAACAATTCTTATTGAAAGCAGTTCTTTTAGCAAAGCACAGTGGAATGAAAAAAATGGCATACTGCATCTGGTTTAAATATTTCTGAGTAACACAGTGGTATGACTGGATTAATAAGTACAGAGAAGGAGCTCATATTCCTTTAAGGATGATAAAACAAATAATATTTATCCACTGGTTCTAATGTTATAAGGGCATTGTAAGATTAGACTAAAAGTGCAATTTCATTTGCACATAAAAACATAATAATTTAGTATGTAAATATGCTTGTTTCAGCCTCCTCCTCATTATTTTGATATCAAACCAGTAATCTTTTGCTCTGATCTGCACATGAACATATATTCTGAAGCATGAGTTCCACTCATGAGCCATTCAAAATAAGGAATTGGAATGTGTGAATATAATTCAATCCAGCAATTTCTCTATCTAGTCTTCTTTTGTAATTTCCTTTCTCAAGGACTACAACCTGTAAACCACTTACTATGAGTCCATGGCGGTTAAAATGTTCTGCAACTGCCTCTGTGGTACTGACATTTCTGATGTCAGATTTGTGTACATTTATCCTCTTGTGTGGAGACAGTTCTATCTGTCCAATGCAGAATACAGAGGGCATTGCTGGCATAGGATGACATATATCACATTGGAGGAAGAGTAAGTAAATGTACCTCTGGTGCTGAGAGTTATGTTAAGTTATCAAACTGAATAATATTCATAAAGAGCAATCTATCAGCAGAAGTGAGAACAAAGCCAATGGCATTTAGGGAAAGGGTCATGATTTGCATGACCCTTTCAATCCTATTTGCATTATCCATTTGATCCTATTCCAACAACTGTATGAATATGCTTCATGACTGAGGTCTTAATACTACTCAGTTCTGGGCTTTAGTATAGCTGATAAATCACCAGCAGTAATAAGATCTACCAACTGAAAGGTGACCAGTTCAAAGCCTGGTTGGGGTGAGCATCTGACTGTCAAGCCCAGCTCACTGTTTACCTAAGCACTTCGAGAACAGTTTAGAGCTGTAAGTAGAGAAATTAGATAACGCTAATTAAGTGGGGGAGGTATTTTATGATACCATAAATGAAAAAGACCAGAAATACAGGTGACCAAAAGGAAGGAGGAAGTCCTGGTGGCTTTTCGTCACAGAGAATGGAGCAACAGGTTGTGGCTGAATCTGAGCACAACCTCTAAGACACCAAAGTTGAACCTCAACACGATATACCGCCTTTCTGTCTGTCTGTCTGAATGGCATTTAATGTATGCTGTGTATGTATACTGTGATCCACCCTTTATCCCCTTGGGGAGATAGGGCGGAATATAAATAAAGTGTTGTTGTTGTTGTTGTTGTTGTTGTTGTTGTTGTTGTTGTTGTTATTGTATCTGAAGAAGTGGTTTATCACCAGAAAAGTTGATGCAAAAATAAAACCAGCTTGTCTTAAAGTTGCTGTTATATTTCTCTGTCCCCTTCCCTCATTCTTTTTAGGATATATATCTGGACACAGATTGCCCACAGCCAGTCCTGAGCTATGTTTAGAAATACAGAAAAATATTATTCATGTGGCCCATGGCTGTTTGTACTATGGAAGACTTCCTGTAGCCCCCACAATTCAGCTGGGGAAAATGCAACTGAAAAAGCACTTCCTTTGACTCAAAATATGTTTGAACATGTTTAAAAGGCTATGGAAGGCAGGGGAATGCACAAATATCCAAACTACCCCAGTTTTTAAAATCAAATGAGGAGACACAACATCACTCCCTGTTTCCCAAAATGGCAGGTATGACATTGCACTTCACCTCTGGGAAGTTCTGGACTTGGCCAAACTGGCATTGTTCTCATGACTGTGCTTCATTCCTATAAGGCTACAAATGAAAAAATGAGAGAAAGAACATCAGAAATTTTATTCCAAACACATTTGTTCATATTAACAGCCCATTGATTTCTCACAGTGTAAATGCTGTTTGCAGTGGCTACAAAAAGTATTGACTTGTAGTCCTTCACACAGAGTCTCTGGATTGCTCACGTTGCAATTCACCACACCACACAATTGATCAACAGGGATAACCCATATGCATGTCTGAATGGTAATTTTCTATAATGTCTCCATGCAAAATTACAGAGAAATATAATATCCATGTTGAATAGGGCAGATCTTGCGACATGATATACATTACTTAGTGTATGGGTGGGATAATGGCTTTGAGTTTATCCATCAACAAACTTAGAGCACAATCCACAAAGTGCTATTTTAAATTTAGAATTGCATAACAGAGTGTTTGCCGTCAAATCATCTGAGCAACTCACACCTTATTCTTTCCATCTTAAATTATCTGAAGACTCAGTACACTAACCCTTGGAGACTAATGACATCTTTCCATATTTTTGTAAAAAGAAAGAAAACATGAGCACAGTCTAGATTAGATAAGACCATTTAGCCTATCTCTGACAGTGATTATTATTAGAGGTCCCACAAGTAATGCATATAAGAACACAAGACTCTGAGACGTCAGACTGATACTAAAGAAGAAAGCTAATTGTGCTCATAAGAAAAGTTTTGATCAAAGAAGAGATTATCAGATTTGGAAATACATTACTTTATTTCATATTTTGTCCAATTACATGTTTTCAGTAGAAAAGGGAATAAAAACATTGGAGGAAGTTCTACAAGGTGTATCTAAAACCTTATATAGGATAGACTTTGCATTTTAAAAACAAAAGAGCTTAAGAGAAAAAGAAAAAATAGGCTGGCAATTAAAGGAAGTTTATTATTTGTAAAATATGCACTTTCTATTTCTTATTGCCCGTCTGTTTTAAAGGTTCTACTTATTAAGGCTAGGAATGCAGTTTATTGTCAGTAGGAGAGTTATGCATGTGGTAATAGGTCTCTTGAGGCTGTTTTATTTTAAGTACCTAAAATGAAGGAAAAGCAACGCAGTTATAAATTCTTATCATGGAATGTAAGGGACATTAATAACGCATTTGAGGAAAATCCATTCCTTTTTGCAGTGTACAAATCACAACATCGTTCTCAGACAGGAGGGAAGCAGGGGTGGCAGACAAGCTTGCAAGTATATTTCATCATACATTTCCACCACGTTCAGTAAATATATTCCACAGCAATGTTTCCATCCAAGTCTTCAAACCACCATCTGAAAAGGCATCAGATAAGAGAATGGTATGCTCTCTGATAGTGACGTCTGTGACTTTTTTTGGGTCAAAACACTACATTTTGTAATGTTTACCAATGCCTGCTGTCAAGATTTTTCCATGACTTTTTTTCCTGGACTCAGTTTCTTATTAAGTTCTGCATTTCCCTCGCCAGGAATTTTCATTGTGCTGTCGATCCAGTTTGAGAAGTTCACTTTAGAGTCTGACAGAATCGCTAGCCCTTTAAAGAGATATTTGACCAGGTTGCAATGATTTGGTTGCACATGTATGGAGAAGATATCGCCTTGTAGGGTTTTTTGTTTTTAAAAAAGCTTTGCTAATTTGGTCCTTCATGTAACACCTAATTGAAAAAAGGCCTTGGAATACAATTATAAACTCATTCCCTTAATTTTACATTAAGCAAGACTGCTAAAGGAGCTCTACAAGTAAAGACATTGTGTCTTTCGTTAGTCTCATCCAGCTCCTTACCCCAAACCTGGTGTACTTCAAATGCATTAGACTAAAACTCTTGTGCCCAGGATGGCCACTGAGTATGGTGGCTAAGGATGATTGCAGTTGTAGTAAAACGCATGTTGGGAAAGAGTTGAGAAGGGTTATCTTATTAGTTGCTCATCTGCTTTTTCAGAGATTTTTTAAAATAAAATTCAAAATCTAGGAATGAGACTTTCAAAACATTGGTTCAGAAATATAGTTTCTCTCTCACAGTGAGGAAGGAAATGCTGCCAGGTCCACCTTCCATTTTTTGTCCTTGCTTGATATTATAATTGGAATCCTACTAATGTTTTTGCGGCTGAATGGATCCCAAGTATGATGCTTTGCTCCTTTGTTGACAACATATGCAGGCAGTTACCAATGTATAGACTAATGTGGTCAATGATCTTTGTCTGGAATAAGTAGCTGCAGGTCTGAATAGTTGTGGGTGGTCCAACGCAGCCTTGGAGACTAACAGGGCCATCAATATCAAAGATGAATCTAACCACATTTGGCTGAATGTTAATATCAGCACAGATGACAAGCAGTGTCAACCCAAAGTGTGAGGAATGCTTCCTGAATCAGTAACAGAGTGGAGACGATTATCACGCATTTTAGTTCTGCCAAAATTATATGCTAAAGCAATATATATGTTTGACTTAGAAATCCTTCATCTTCATCTATCTTTATGTATAAGTTTTGCAAGCAAAAAAAAACCCCCAAAAACAAAATGATGAATGCAAATGGAAATACAAACTAAAACAACAAAGCAGCAGCATGCTAAAGATAGAGAATAAAAGTAAAAATAGCCATGGAGAATACTATAAGCGTATAATAGATGCTGAAGAGCCAATGTGGTGTCCATTGAACTAGGATTCTGGAGACTAGGGTTTGAGTCCTGCTTGGCCATGGAAATCCACTGGGTGACCTGGGATAAGTCATATTCTCTCAGTCTCAGGCAAAGGCAAAGGCAAAGGCAGTCTCTCCTCTGAATAAACATTGCCAAGAAAGCCCCATGACAGGCTCATCCTTGGGTTACCATAGGTCTGAATTCTGAAAAGGTTTTTAAAACTGTTTTTTGAAGTCTTCCTGGCAGAAGAGAGAAAATTGATAAAATTGTCTGCTGCCTCCTTTGAGAAGAAACCTACTAAAACATTACTTCTCTAGCTGCACCACATTTGGTGGGGCCACTCGAGGAAAGGCTTAGGTTTGATCCGCACTGTCATGGAACTGCATTATATGGTCTACTGACCATATCATGCAGTTCCAAAAATGCATTATATGGCAATGTACATCCAGCCACAGTCAGATGCTAAAAATAGGGTCTGCTAGAAGGTGATTCTATATCTAACTTGACCCAAAACATTTGGCATTATGAATTAGACCTGGACATTGGGTCTGATGACAAAAACTTTGAGTATTGTGATCATATTGGGCAATGTCTATGGAGAGCTTTGTTGTCTTCTTTTGGATCTATTGAAATTCCCATACCACTTTTCAAGCCGACATTTTCAAAATGACAATTACTGACAAATTATAGTACATGCAGTAAACAGACATTACTCTGTGTGCACTTGGAAACAGAATAGTTATGCCATCCAGCCAGATCTTCAAACCCAAGCTAGCAAATCAAAGCAGCTGGATCAAAGATCAAAGTGATCTTTTCTTTCTGGCAAGTGACAGGACAGATGATGGTAAATTTATTGACAGAAAATCCAGTACATTTTATTCAATGTACATTCTGAGTTCAATCAGCAATAATTAATGTATCATGTATTATGTAACCTTTTGGTGCAAGATCTGGATTTTAATTGGTCACAGGAAGAATTCAAGGCAATTTGTCTTGAAAAATGCTCCACATGTCATAATTCTCAATGTAGTTACCAGAATTTCATTCAATTGAAATCAGAGATATTTGCTGCTAAACCTATTTTTTTAGGTTCAGGGCAAAAATGGAATTATTGCCAAGTAAGTTAAATGGCATTTAGGAATTCCAGCAGAGTGAAGAATTTGTGGAAATTAGTAAGTTATCCATCTGACATAGAAATAAAGATGTTATATTTTTTTGCATGTGTGAAAACGCAATGACCTCATTGCAGGTTTAAAAAAATCAGGAAAATGCATTAATTAGATACATATTTTGAACTAAAATCATATATAATACTCTAATATCATGTTGAAGAGTAGTTCTTGAATGCCCAACAGGTTCAGGTGGTGAATATATTAGGGCTGTTAGTAGGACATGCCAGCCACTAATCTTGATACTGTGCCTATCTTTCCTTGAAAAGTACAAATAAGCAAATGTGTGTGTAACAGTAGCACCTTCCATGCCCAATCTTCCACATTCACCTCTTCATAGAAAGTCCTGTCCATTCTTCCATCATTTGTAGAATGGTGGGAGAATGATATGAAATGTATAGTAGTGGAGTTGCCATCAATGTTCACCACTATTGTGCACCTGCAAAGGCCCATAAGAAAGGTTCACAGATGTCAACTTTTCCTGGACAACTTTTTTTTTATTTAAATGGCTTTTCTATTTAAACTAAACTGAGTAGGTTCAGTTAACAATAAAGACATAATAAGCTTTGAGGCTACCCATTGACAATTATCAACTGGAAAGCAGATGCAGCAGGCAGATAAGTCATCTGGTTACACTATGATGCAATACGATGCAATGTATCTTTGTTTAAATTATAGTGAGTATTTCTAAATTAGCAATTTTCTTTATAGATTAGCATATGCATGTTAAAGCTAAATCTGTCTCTGTTTTTTGTCCTCTCTCTCTCTTTCTCTCTCTCTCTCTCTCTCTCTCTCTCTTTGGATGGAGCATTTCTATAAGTGATCACTCATATGCAAGCAAGAGATCTTTGGAGATTACAAGCTGCGCTTCTCTGTCTTGTTACTTACCCTTCCTGTGTTGCCTTTGAGATGAGTCAGAAGGATTATACACAGAGAAAGAAAAACATGTAGCTTTCGCATCCCTCTTCCAACCACTCTCTCAGGACATTACACAGACTTTCAATTCTCAGGGGTCCCTATGATGAGGACAGTGGCAATTTATTGTCTTGATGAAGGCCAGTATTGTACAACTGCTGGCATTCATGGTGGCAACATCTTACTATGAGAAACCACACTTTCAAGTGAGCAGCGTAGCTCTGCCCTCGCACTATATTGCTTTCCGCCTTTGTTTTTTTTTTTGGATATCGCATGGCATTGTGTGACAGGAACCAACACCATAAGGGTGATGATTCTTTCCTCTCTGCTGGTTTAAACCTCCATGTGAAATTTGACAAAGAGCAAATGACCTCCAGCAAGAGAAATTAAAAGAAGATATATCTACTCAGATAAGAGGGCATCCTAAGAGCATTTTGCAACTCCACACCTCAGATTTGAAATTGACACCATATAACAGCTGCATGCTTTGTCACTGTTTCCAAACCTTTAAATCAGGGGTCCCCAAACTTTTTAAACAGGGGGCCAGTTTACGATCCTTCGGACCGTTGGAGGGCCGGACTATAGTTGGCCACTGAGCAATAATAATAATTAATAATAATAATAATAACAACAACAATAAAAAAGAGGATTGGGAGAGACCCTTTGGGACATCGAGTCCAATCCCCTTCTGCCTTTGTGCACCGAAAGCACAAGCAAAGCATCCCTGACAGAAGGCCACACAGCCTCAATGTTAATAATAATAATAATAATAATAATAATAATAATAATAATAATAATAATAATAATAATACAGGGTTTTGGAACACAATACTCCTGACCTCACAATCGTGTTAAAAAACAAAGTATGGATTGTCGATACTGCAATCCCAGGTGACAGCAGGACTGAGGAGAAACAACTGGAAAAGCTGACACAATCTGAGGATTTAAAGATCGAATTACAAAGCCTCTGGCACAAGCAAGTCAAGGTGGTCCCAGTGGTGATGGGCACACTGGGTGCAGGGCCTCAAGACCTTGGCCTGCACTTAAACACAATTGGCGCTGACAAAATTACCACCTGCCAGCTGCAGAAGGCCACCTAACTGGGATCTGCGTGCATTATTCACCATACATCACACAGTCCTAGACACTTGGGAAGTGTCCGACGTGTGATCCAATTCAACAGCCAGCAGAGTGTCTGCTGTGGACTCATCTTGTTGTGTTTCTAATAATAATAATAACAATAATAATAATAATAATAATAATAATAATAATAATAATAATAATAATGGTTATAAGAGAAGAAGAGACCCATTGGGTCATTTAGCCCAACCCCCTTCTGCCCTTGTGCCGTGGGGGCCGGATAAATGGCTTCGATGGGCCGCATCCGGCCCCCGGGCCTTAGTTTGGGGACCCCTGCTTTAAATGAATATACAATACTTGACAGCTGGATAACTGAGAAATCTTGCTACACATATTTATTTCTCTCCTTGAATTTTCTTGTAAAGAAGGACTGGATTAGGAACAATCAAAAAGAAGTGCTCCTAATTTCATGAAGTTTTCTCTTGGGAAATGTAAAACAGATTGTCCTGTAACTTTAACTGTACTAGGGATGGGATGGGAATTTGTCAATTTCATTAAGGGAGTCAACATTGGAGTTCTCAACCCTTCAGAAGATCCCATACCTTTGCTGGGACTTCCCTGTCCCCTTTCTGGGCCAAAGCTACACAGCTTTCATTGAAAAGTGCTCAACCTCTCCAGCTGACATATTTGTAAGAAACAAAAAACATCTGATCTGTGAGCACTTCTCCCCTCAAGGCCTAGATGAGGAACATGGTGTGAAGTAACCGAGATACTGTGACTAAGAACACCGTTACATGTGTCATTTCTTCCAAGGGATTGCTCACAGGGAGGGCCATGGAGAAAGACTTTCCAAAGTTCTCAAATGCCACCCTAGAAAGCTTCCACAAGTACATGACCATTTAGAACCATGTGACAACATCCATTTCTTGAATTAAGTTCAGAACAATAAACATCCAAATGCAGGTCAGGCATAATTGATATACCAGCTTTTTGTACTGCTCAATGGTCAAGTAGCAGCCTCTGAATTTTCTTCATGGAAAGCCTACCCAAACCATGTTATAGAAATCCAGACTCCAGTGGTGAATTAGTTGTGGCTGATGTTTCAATGAAAAAGAAGGTTCCTGAGAAAAATATTTGAATTTTTCAATTCCAAAATTACTCTACAAGGAATGATACATTGGTTGGGATTTATCTAATAGGAAATCGATGTGAGTTTGCTCTTGGCCACATCACAAAAATCATTTGTTTCTCCAGTTTTCCACTTACTGTCTGCTCTGGAATCTGCTACATTTAAGTCTCCTGGCTGAGCTTTTTGCCGCACCAATCTGTCATGGTGTAGGGCTCATAGTGACTTTCTTAGCAGTGTTTAGTTAATACCAGCTGCCAGTGCTTTAGATATTGAAAACCTTTTTTAAAGTAAAGAAGTTTTCAACCAGAGTGCAAAGCAAGAGAAAGGGAAATTAATTAAGTACAATATTAATTTAAAGATAATCATATTATACTACAATAATTATTTTATATGCTAATGATCCAGAACAAAATGATCATTTAAGGAAAATTACAACATTACTGTCTTTCAGTTATGGGAGGGGGACCATGAAGTAATTGCCCCAAATAAGAATCCTGCCTTCCCAAAAGAATTTTCCCTGCAGCCTTTGGATTTCTAGGATTGCAGTAATTTAAAACTTCAGTTGAACATTTAGAAAAGGCAGTTGAGGCATCCAAAGAAAATGAGCAGGCAAAGTTACTAAGGGAATGTGAAAGCAGCAATTATAAGAGTTCTAGATGAGAACAAGGTTCAGTGTCTCATTCTTTGCAATGCTACAAATTTGAAGACATTTTTAATTGGGAAAGCAGAAGTCTCATTAGAAGAATGTTCTCAATTTTCTCTTTCTGTATCTACACATCTGTTTCTATACAGTACAAGTTTTCTATGAAATAACTGGTAAATGCTGAATAATCTGATTTCAGTTCTGATAGGCTCAATGATGATGTTCTGTTGGAATCATTTGAAAGGGTGGTTCCAAGGTTATGAATAGGGGAGTACCTGTATTCTACAGTAAATTTCAAGCTGTTCTGAATTTCATCCTCTTGTTCATTATGAAGATTTACCGTAATTCAAATATTTAACTATTTGTTTACTTCCTTTGACATGGTTCCATGAACTATCAGAATATTTTAAAAACTAGTTGACAGCTCAATTTTTAGAAAAAAAAAGATATGATCTGAAAACTCTATACTTAGTTCTGAGCTCAGGTGCAAACTCTATTGGCGAGTCATTTCCATTGTTCGCCATTGTTCCTGGGGTCTCCTTCTTTCCAGGAGCTCCCTGTGCCAGGCACACTTCACATGCCTTGGCCAGCTGGTCAGTTCATAGCAGGCCTCACCCTGCCCTCTGTTTGGCTTGGCCTGGGACTACTTGGATCTGTTAGTAGCCTATTTAAGCTGTCCTGTGTTGCTCCTCAGCCAGCGCTTCTTCTTCTTCGCCCACCCTTCAGATCTGTTAACATTGTTTTGTGGTTGTGTTGGAGTTTTGTTCATTGTCACAAGTTGCAGGCGTTTGGTATGGGCCCTGGATACCGCTTGCGTAACTCCCCCCTATTGGGGGGGAAGCTTCCGGTGGCTTAACAGGGGTGTGGCGGTAATGGCATTCCTATATTGAACCAGTCGGAAAACAGCTGCACCTCTTGCCATGGTTAAACGGCATCAGTCAGTAGCCGGCTGTCCAATTCCTGATCCTGGACACATATGTGGTGGTCAACCCTGTTTTTCATTTGTAACCAATAAACAAGTTGTGGCCTTATGTTATCCCAACACTGTGTGTATGTCTTTCTTGGGTTCTGTGGCAGGAGGAGGGTAGTTGCCTTCCCATTCAATTCTTAATTATGCTTTTGTAAATGTAAAGAATTGCAGTACTTTATAGAAGTTTTCAGATATATTTAATGGCCAAATCTTACAATCAAGAAACAATCCTGAAGCATGGTTTCAGAAGAAAAGAAAGATATTTTATAAAGGGCTAATTAATATAATTTTATTATCCATAGTTTTAAATCCTGCATTATTTTAACAGGTATCTTCTATATGATGGACTGCCGCTTCCTGTTGTAGTGGGAACAATCTCTGTAATTACTAACCCTCTGGAACAGGTTTTGAGGATATGTGTGTGCAGGTGGGAATGGACATCCCACCCTTCTTCTACTGACAAAAGCAGTTGTGTTAACAGAACAACCCTATTGGATCCCACTCACTGTAACTAACAGCATTCACTGTGTTGTTAAAAATTTGGAACAGAATGAAAAAAAGATCAAATTGATTCAGAACAGAATTGAAAGGCTCGATTGAAACCTAATTCTGTTGTACATTATCTATGTGTAGTAAGTTTGTGTAGACATCAAAAAACAACTTGGGAGGGTAGACTGTATCATATGTGGTTGTGAATAAAATTCAATTTGTCTAGAATCTATAAATGAAAGCATTATTGTCACTAGTTATCCCTTAAAATTCAATGACAGTTTTTTCCCATTCACAGCTCTCATTGCTCAGATAGTTTTTTCTTATTCTCTCACTAAAAATCTTAGAATTTAAAAAATCGATCCAGATATCCAGAGGAGGGGAGATACTGGGTTAGAGAGTGCTGTCATTATAATTGTATAGGGAGAGAGGGATACAGAAAGGGGAAACTATTACACATTAAGGCTTTGGTTTTCAACCTGTGGGTCCTCGGGTGTTTTGGCTTACAACTCCTTGAAATCCCAGCCAGTTTACCAGCTGTAGGATTTCTGGAAGTTGAAGGCCAAAATATCTGGAGACCCACAGATTGAGAACCACTGCTTTAAAGGAAAGGATAGGGTGCTAGTTGTCCATAAATTGCTTCCCAAAACAAGCAAATGGGATAGTCTGGGTAATAGAATTCCAAGTGAAGAAATGCTGCTGGTGAATGCCAGGTCTGTACATAGGAAAGTAACTGTTATTCAGGACTTGATTTTAGATGATCATGCTGACCTGATATGCGTCACATAGACCTAGCTAGAAGAAATATATGTATTAAAGATTCTATTTTGTTTACCAGGGTTATTTTTCGAGCAGCAAGTGAGACCTGGTTCCAATATGCTCTCAAATTTCTATCTCCTTGACCAGGTGTCCTATTTCAGTTTTCTGGTTTCAAATGTGTCTACCTGAAGCTGAGTATAAAGGACATAGTAAAGCTTCTGTTGGTGTACTACGCACTTTTCTGCTCCAACACTGTCTCTGAGGTCACCCCTGCTATCTCATAATCTCTTTCCTGAGCTAGCGGGGGTAGCCTCAGGATCAATGTTGGAGTATTCTTATACTGAGGAAATTGCTGGGCAATTTCAGCATCTATGACTATTTCCTCAATGTTCACTGCCTATTATTATTCCATAGGGCTACATCTACACTGTAGACTGAAGACTGTTTGACATCACTTTAACTGTCATGGCTCAATGCTATGGGAGTTATATGCTTACAAAGCTTTTGGCCTTCTCCAGCCAAGAGTGCTGGTGCCTCATCAACTACAACTCCCATGATTTCATAGCATCGAGCCATTCTTATGACCTTGTCACATGGGTGCCGGAGGTGCTCCACTTCATCAATGGAAGTGGGGAAGCCAGCCTCCCACTCCCCGCACTAGAATCATAGAATCAAAGAGTTGGAAGAGCCCCTCATGGGTCATCCATCCAACCCCCTGCCAAGAAGCAGGAAAATCACATTCAAAGCACCCCTGACAGATGGCCATCTAGCCTCTGCTTAAAAGCCTCCAAAGAAGGAGCCTCCATATGGATCACATTGCCCAGCTCCAACTGAGGGTGATCAGTTGGGGGGAAGTGTGGAGTGCACGGCTTCCCCCCATGAATTTCAATGGTAACATGGGAGCCCTCCTGTATTGCTGTGGTGGTGGCATGCACTGATTCTGCCCTCCTTCATCTACAGAGCCACGCCAGTGTTGTTTGATGGGAGTTGGCAGGCTCCATGGGTTACCTGGACTAAATTAGTGCATGCCACCGATTTTAGTCCTGTGTGAAGAAGTCCTAAGACTGCAGGATTTCAATTAGACCAACTCTGTTGATCAAAGGTACAAATTAGCCTTGAAAGCCAGGAAAAGAAAGAAGGGGCTGTAATCAAGGCCATTTGTTGTACAACTTTACAATGGATAAGGGGGAAGAAAGATACATTAAAGAAACAGAGTGTACAAGGCAATTATACAGTCTATGCAGTGCTTGTGTGACCACAACGACAGAGCACCAGCAGAGAGAGGGCAAATGAAAGTGGAGAAGAAAGAGAAAATGTTTCTATGGCTGTATCAAACTGTGATCCGTACTCCATAAGTTGCAGCATGCAGTACTGGTGCTCTGTGGGCATTGCATTTTGCTGGAACTCCAGAGGTTGGGCACAGGGAGGCTACCTCAATAGGTTTAGTGGTCCAAATGCAGCCTATAAACCTCATTCTGCACTCCCAGGTATACAATATACAAGAAAATTGAAAGAGAGATATTTTAAAAGGTAATATTGGCATAAAGCTACACTGCTATATGCTTATGAAATCACGAGAGTTGTAATCTTACAAAATATTTAGCCTTCTCTGCCAAATAGTGTTGGTTCTTCACCAAAACTGCAACTATCATGATTCCTTAGCATTGAGACACGGCAGCTAAATAGTGTCAAGCTGCATTATTTCTAGATGCACTCTAAGACTCATGTGAAAGAAAATACTTAAAATTGTCTGTATCATACTGAGTCTAAGAATTAGGAGTTAAAAATCAGCTAGTACGTTTTTTCAGAACTCTACATAAGGGCCAATTATTATACAGAATTGAAGAATGTAGGTTAACTGTTGTGAGCCTAAACAAGAAAAACATATTCATGTCAACTCTGGCACATTATTGTTGCTGTATGGTGATGAGTCGCCACTATGAAAGCAGTTCTTTGCCACCCTGTCTCTTTATTTTAAAAAGTCAATTCCATTTATCTTTTAGCCCTCAAGGTTTAGCTGGTTATGGGACAATATACTCAGTATTACTCTTGCTCTATGACATGATATGATTGCCATAGTGTCACCATAATACACAGCCAAACATTTGAGGGAAATAGGATATGTCAGCGGGGATGATAGGTAGCAGAGTGAAATCAAAAAATTCACCATCCCGGTTCACCTCCTTCTCTCCAGACTGTTTCCCCATGTGGAAAACAGCACTGGACAAACTCACTCCAGCAGACGAAGTCCAACTGTTGATTTACTTTATTTATATGATCTATTTACAGACAGAGCAAATTCAGTCCTTTCCTCCATGAGTGCTTGCCGAAAGCACTCATGCACACACACAGCACATTGCTCATCGCTGTTCTCTGCTCTACACAGGAAACTAACTCCCTCGCATTCCACAGGAACTAGATAGTAAGTCCCGGTCAAAACACACTTGACCCCATTGGTCCTGTGATACATCAATCATTGCAGACTCTCATTAACTCCATAATTGCTGAATCCAGATTGATTTTAACATTTCACAACACACAATACCCTGACAGGATACTCAAGATTTGTATATATATGAAATATTGTTTTACTGAGCCCTGGCTGTATTAATATCAACTGCTATAGAATAATTTAGTATAAAGATGAATGATGCTATTTGACATGTTTTTAAATGTTTGGAACTAAATAAAAGAAAAATGAAATTTCACCCAGAATCAGAATTAGAAGACTCGATTGAAACTAGATTCTACAGAACTTTATTTAAAAAAGAATTTTCCACTCAGAGAAATGGCTTCATATGGAAAGCAAATGTATTTTGCTTACTGAATTTTAGATCTAAGGTTTCATATGGTCTAAAATGACACAGTCCTGATTAAGTTTATAGAACAAAATTGGATTATGAATACCAAGAAATTAGCTCTGATTTTTTGTACTTCCCACTTTACTTAATTTGAAGAAATTAAGAAATTAATGTCTGTCTCTTTGATGATCCCTGTTGATTGTTGCCTGGAATCACTAAGGGATTTCCTAAACCTTTTCTTTGTCAATGGTGTGCAACAGAACTACACTCATTCCTTGTTATTTGTGTTTTTGATTTTTGTTGGTTTGATTATTCACAGATTTGATTAAAATTGTGCAAAGCATCTATACTGCCATGTAATCCAGTTCAAAGTAGATAATCTGGGATCAGAAACCGGATTATATGGCAGTGTAAATGGGGCCTGAGTTAAGTCCTGATGAGTTCTGAAACTTCATTAGAGTTGAATTCCCTTATGTTGCTTTTTCTGATATTGTCTTCCCCAGAGGTTTAGGGAAATTGATCCTCTTTGGAGATTACAGTCTCAGCTGCATCTTCCAACTTGCTGTCAAGTTGATTCCAGGAGATTGTTCCAAGAGATCACTATCAAGTTGGTTCAGGATATGATTCAGATTCTGATTTTGCCTGCTAGTCCCTGTCATTATTGCTCTTGCTACTCCTTCTTTGAGGAGGACAACTCTTTTAGGTAGAACATTCTTCAGGATATGCAGTAATAGTTGGCTAGTGGTAAGCCACTCTCTCACTCTAATAGCCATTAATCTGCTTCAATGGTGCATCAGAATAGCTCTCTCATGCTGCTGCCTGGCTCTCTTCACCCCTTGCATTAGTTCAGGATCAATCACATATGAAATATGCACAATCTTCTGATATGCTTGAACCAGAGTTTTCTTACACCATTGACTGAGATTGATCAAGGCAAAACCTTCTGTGCATGAAGTTTCCTGTATATCTAAATCCACTTTGCACTTTAAGCATTTGTTACCCCTCCACCTCCACACGTTCCATATAGCTAGGTGCACACATTACATGATGGGAATTTTTCCAGGTTCTGTGCTATAAGGGAACCTTTCAAGTTTCTATAATTATGTATTAAAAGTTGTGTTCAATTAGTGCTTTTATGATCAGATACTGCACATTGTATTATATACAACTATTAAACATAATTTGAGGTCAGTAAATGATTGAATCTTTTATTTCTGAAATAAAATAGTCCACAATCCCAATTTTAATGTTAATTTTTCTGGGGAAAAGTATCTGGGTAAAAATGGAACCAAATTGGTTCCTGTACTGATTTTTCCTATTTGTTTCCAAGTCTTCACTCACCCTGAAATTCGTCTCCTAGTCTTCACTCATTTGCTTCCTCCTTAGAGAGATGGAAAAACATAACAAATCCACGAGACATCAGTGGAACTGACAACCCTGTATTTGGACCTCTATTAATTCAAATCATAGTCTTCATGGAGAGTATCTTTATTCCACCATCTTTGTAAACGACAGCGTAGCAGCCATTTTGAGGAAAAATGACACCATCAACAGCAGATTAGGAGCAACATGCTGATAATAATAATACTGGTCAACAAACTTTTTCATCAGACATGATTTTGGGTGGACTAGATAGATTTTTTTGATGCTGATCTGTTTTTAGTTTTTTGATAGCGTGTCTAGTTTTTGTGATGCAATACATTTGTTGGGTTTCTAGCAATCATCCATGCATTTAAAGTTGGGATGGTTTATGTAGCTAGCTTGTTAGCTTGCTGTTTGTTCTTTAGTAATCTGAAACCAAAGGCTGCATTCCAAAGTTTATGGCACCTATCTGGGGTTGCATGTGGGCAAGGGGAGCATCCTTTGGGAACATGCTAGAAGTCACGTAGACATTGGGTATGTAAAGGGGAGTTTATTTGTTCTCTCTCACACACAGAACAACACACGAGGCTTCCACACACTCTTCTACCTTCCATGATGTTTGGAGAGATGTAGTTTCCTGATGGAGATAGGTCTGCATGATCCCAGTCTATGATATGCTTTGCTGTATCCTGAACTATATTTAGAACTAAGATGTTTTACCTGTATGACCAACCTCATACATGCTTGCAAGTAAAATACTTTTTACTGTTTTAATTTGGGCGTCTCTGGTGTTTATTTTATGTGCATGACTCTTTGAAAGGGAAAGGGAGGCTGGTTACTTGTTTTTACCTGTGCTCAAATAAACCCCAGTCTTTTGTTTCACTATTCTGCTCCAATATCTAACAGTATTGGTATATAACTTTAACAGATTATGCATATATAAACCTAACAGCATTACGTGTCAGCAATATTTGTGATTTTGTTACAACTTCAGTAATATTATTTCTTATTCAGATTGAATTTGCTCATTATAATTAAACTTATTAGCATGCCTAGAACATTCAAAAATTACCCCAACTCCTTCTACTCTGTATGTGTTGTATTTATAACTTTGAGGTAGCGACATAACATTACAAAAGATCTAATGAAAATCTTCAAAATGTATTTTGGATGCCCATTAGGTGACCAGGACAAATCATGGGCTTCGCAAATCATTGGCACATCATGTTATAGTGGTTTATATTATTGGCTTCACAGACAAAAGACCTCACTTCCATCTGCAATATCTATGATATGAAGAGCACCCAAGGATCATCACAGCGATTGCTACTTTTGCAGTAGCAAAATACAGTTTTGCAGTGTTAATACAACTGGCTTTTCGGCCAAAACTAGACATAAAATTTGTGAAAGCTATGGGGAAAGCTAATTCTGCAGGGTTTCAGTACTTCATAAACAAATATCCAAAGTTCATTGCAACAAAATTGAAATAGGGAATCTCACAAATTCGGGAGGTTTTGCAGGACACAAATTTCAGAGTCTCTCGATGGTGATGAAAAAGAAGCTTGGCGAGCTTTTAAAATGGTGATATATGTTCATGATATGAGTGAAGTAAACAATATAGATGAACTTTGGTATGACTTTTCCCCCTGCACATCTCTCAAATATACATAAAATTTATAGATGGTAGTATTTCATAAACCAGATGTGCTACCACAAAACGGCATACATATTCAGTTTCAGCAAGAAAAGTTGATCTATAAAATTGTGTTTCTGTTTATGATGAGAAAATAAAGCTTTCATTTGATGTGTAATTTTATTAGCATGCTTTGTTCAAAATTTCAAACTTTTTTGGATTTCTAATAAATCATATATGAACTCATTGGAAAATATGAAATAACAAATGTGGAAGGAAGATCTCAGGTTTTAAAATGTGGTTTACACAAAATTATTACAATGCAGAATTACAGCAATGTCATAGAATCATAGAATCATAGAATAGTAGAGTTGGAAGAGACCACATGGGCCATCCAGTCCAACCCCCTGCTAAGAAGCAGGAAATCGCATTCAAAGCACCCCCGACAGATGGCCATCCAGCCTCTGCTTAAAAGCCTCCAAAGAAGGAGCCTCCACCACGGCCCCGGGGAGAGAGTTCCACTGTCGAACAGCCCTCACAGTGAGGAAGTTCTTCCTGATGTTCAGGTGGAATCTCCTTTCCTGTAGTTTGAAGCCATTGTTCCGTGTCCTAGTCTGCAGGGCAGCAGAAAACAAGCTTGCTCTCTCCTCCCTATGACTTCCCTTCACGTATTTGTACATGGCTATCATGTCTCCTCTCAGCCTTCTCTTCTGCAGGCTAAACATGCCCAGCTCTTTAAGCCGCTCCTCATAGGGCTTGTTCTCCAGACCCTTAATCATTTTAGTTGCCCTCCTCTGGACGTTTTCCAGCTTGTCAACATCTCCCTTCAACTGTGGTGCCCAAAACTGGACACAGTATTCCAGGTGTGGTCTGACCAAGGCAGAATAGAGGGGTACCATGACTTCCCTGGATCTAGACGCTATTCCCCTATTGATGCAGGCCAGAATCCCATTGGCTTTTTTAGCAGCCGCATCACATTGTTGGCTCATGTTTAACTTGTTGTCCACAAGGACTCCAAGGTCTTTTTCGCACACATTGCTGTCAAGCCAGGCGTCCCCCATTCTGTATCTTTGATTTCCATTTTTTCTGCCGAAGTGAAGTATCTTGCATTTGTCCCTGTTGAACTTCATTTTGTTAGTTTCGGCCCATCTCTCTAGTCTGTCAAGATCGTTTTGAATTCTGCTCCTTTCTTCTGGAGTGTTAGCTATCCCTCCCAGTTTTGTGTCGTCTGCAAACTTGATGATCGTGCCTTCTAACCCTTCGTCTAAGTCGTTAATAAAGATGTTGAACAGAACCGGTCCCTCAGAATTGCCATGTTAAACTTGCCAAACATGGTGTTTGGTTTGACTTTTAAATAATTACCTCTTTTGCCGTCGGATATGACAAGGATTCAATATTCTATCATCAGCATTGAAAATCCATTTTACAGATGCAAGAGGAGTAGTAGAAAAAAGTCCCTGCTAATAGATGTGATGTTTAAATACACAACTTCCATACAATTAAGATGAACCCTGTGGCTACTTGTTAAGATAGTAGTTTTAGCCATGGGATTCTCTCTGGAATCCCGTTCTTTCCAAAATGCTGATACCTTCATTTTCCACCATGTTTTTAACACAGTAATTTCACTGTGGTTCATTAAAGATACAAGGCCAATTTTAGATTTTAGTTCTGATTCGTCATGGCTTTAGTGCTTTAATCAGGCTGGTTTCTGAAACATGTTTTTAATTAAACAAAACAACCTTGCTTTTAGCACAAATGGCAAGAGAACAAAAATGTTCAGAAAGAAAACAAAACCATCTCCAATTCTTATCCAGTTTCCTCTTCGGTTAACCTTTACTCTTCTTTAATGAAGCCATTCCCCATCCTTCTAGTAGTGGAAAATGATTACATGGGTCTATTTAACAAGTATGTTATATTCAAGTTATCAGACCCAACTGACTGGATCGAAACTTAGGGTGCATCTACATATATAATTAATACAATTTGACACCTCTAAAGGCATTATAAAATTACAACTCCTTTCTATGCTATGAACAACAACAACAACAACAACAACAACAACAACAACATAATTTTATTTCTTACTTGCCTCTCATCATTGCTCGAGGTTGGCTACAAAACAATTAAAATATATAAGCACAGCAAAAACACTACAAATGCACACACTAAAACATTCCTCTATAAAAGTTACACATCAAAACATATCTCTACAAAATACATACTAAAATAAAAAATAGAGATCAAACAAAGGACACTTAAAATTAATGTTTTAAAACTGTCTGGGTAGACCTGCTGGAAGAGATAGGTCTTTACATGGTTTTTAAATTCCAACAGCTCATTTAGCTGTCAGAGCTCTTCCGGCAGGTCCTTCCATAGTCGTGGGGCGAACAATGAAAAGTTCCTCTGGGTGGTAGTTGCCAGTTGGGTTCTGGCTGGTTGGAGCAGATGTGTCCCAGAAGGCCGAAATGTGTGGGGTGGATTGCATGGGAGAAAGCGATCCTTTAGGTAACTTGGACCCAAATTATGTAGGACTTTAAAAGTCAAAACCAACACCTTCTACTTTGCCCGGAAACTAATTGGCAACCAGCGGAGTGACTTTAGGATAGGTTTGATATGCTCATTCCTAGATGTTCCTGTAACATTGTGCATTTACATGTTTTAAGCCGTCTGGGTCCGCGTGTGGAGAAAGGTGGGGTACAAATATCTTAAATAAATAAATAAATAAATAAATAACAATCTTGCTGCGGTATTTTGAACCAGCTGGAATGTCCAAACTTGGTACAAGGGTAGCTCAATGTAAAGGGTATTGCAGAAGTCCAACCTTGAGGTTACCAGTGCATGCATTATCATCTTATTAGATAAACATCATCATCATCGTCGTCGTCATCATCATCATCATTATTATTAATCTTCAGGTCCTCCAAATCTAGGAAGGGGTGCAGCTGGTGTATCAGTGGAACCTGATAGTAAGCACTCCTGACTGTCACATTTACCTGGGTTGACATTTGGAGAAACAGATTCAAGAATATTCCCAAGCTGCAAGCACAGTCTTTAAGGGGGAGTGTAATCCCTTCCAGAACTAGTTGACAGACTTTCATCCCAAGACGCGGACCCTTGATAGCAAGCACCTCTGTTTTGTCTGGATTTGGTTTCATTTTCCTCATCCAGCCCATTACCTGCTCTAGGTATTCATTCAGAGGAGACACACTATCCTTATCTGAAGCTGTTTTTGAAGGCATGGAAAAAATATATTTGGGTGTCATCAGCATACTAATAACAACCTGCCCCATGCTTACTGATGATCCCTCTCAGTGGCTTCATGTAAATATTAAAGAGCATTAGGGATTGAATGGCATCTTGTGGGACACCACACAACAGCTCCTTTTTGGAGGAGCAGCTATCCTTAAGCACCATCATCTGGAACTTGCCTGAGAGGTTCGATGAGCACCATTGCAGCACAGTGGCTCCGATTCCCAGCTCCTTCAGGCATTCCAGAATGATACCATGGCTGATGGTATCAAAACCCTCTGAGAGGTCTAGAAGCACCAACAGGAACACACTCCCCCTTTGATGTTGAGGCGGAGATCATCCACTAAGGTGACCATCGCAGTCTAAACTCCATATCCTGCTCTGAAGCTGGTTTGGAATGGGTCAATGAAATGCATGCAATCCATGACTCCATGGAGTTGGAGGGAAACTGCTTTCTCAATCACCTGAGCATGATTCCCTTCCAAGTTTTGTGTTTTGGCGGTGGATCTGTAGGTGACTGTAGAGACCTATTCTTGATTCGCATGTTCTTTCACAGTGAGGACATGGATTTCCAGATGGAAGGCAGTCCTAGCAAGGATTGGCTTGATATGCCTATCTCTTGACATGTTTCTCTCTTTCGCTCTCCATTCATGCCTCTTTGAATTCCACAGCACTGTTGGTAACAGCTGACCTTCAGTTAGAATGTTCGAGGGCCAGGTCTTCCCAGTTCTTGGTGTCTATGCCACAGTTTTTAAGGTTAGATTTAAGCCCATCTTTAAATCTCTTTTTCTGTTCACCAACATTTTGTTTTCTGTTCTTAAGCTGAAAGTATAGTAACTTCTTTGGGAGATGGCAATCGGGCATTCAGACAAGATGCATAGTCCAGCAAAATTGATGGTGGAGGATCATTGCTTCAATGCTAGTGGTCTTTGCTTCTTCAAGAATGCTGACATTTGCCCACCTGTCTTCCCAAAAGATTTGCAGGATTTTTCAGAGGCAACGCTGATGGAATCATTCCAGAAGTTGACAGTGATGTTTTTAGATGATCCATGTTCTGCAGGCACATAAGAGAATTGGGAGGATAATCGTTTTATGAGCAAGCATCTTGGTATTGTTACAAATGTCCCAATCCTCAAACACTTTCTGCTTCATTTGAAAAAAAGCTGCATTCGCAGAACTCAGACGGGGTTGTATTTTGGTAAAAAGTGCAAACCGGTACAAGAATGGTCACAGATACAGATTGTTATGGGGATGAGCCTGAGTAAAGAGCCAGGTTTTCAAGCTCTTTCTGAATGCTACCAGGGTGGAGGCTTGCCTGATTTCCCTGAGGAGTGAGTTCCAGAGCCAGGAGGCCACCACGGAGAAGGCCCTCTCTCTCGTCCCCACCAACCGCGCTTGTGACGGAGGTGGGAATGAGGGGAGGGCCTCCCCCAATGAACGAAGAGATCGTGCAGATTCGTAGGGGGAAAGGCGATAATTAAGGTAGGAGGGTCCCAAACCGTTCAGGGCTTTGTAGGTGATCACCTGCACCTTGAATTGGGTCCAGAAGGTGAACGGCAGCCAATGGAGCTCCTTAAGCAGGAGGGTTGACCGCTCCCTATAATTAGCTCCAGTTAGAAGCAAGGCTGCCGAACGTTGGACTAGTTGGAGTTTCTGGGCTGTCTTCAAGGGCAGCTCCACGTAGAGCGCATTGCAATCAGTCTAGAGGTAACTAATGCATGGTCCACCATGGCCAGATCAGACTTCGCGAGGTAAGGTCGCAGTTGGCGCACGAGTTTTAATTGTGCAAAGGCTCTCCTGGCCACCGCCGACACCTGAGCATCAAGCGTCAGCGCTAAGTCCAGGAGGACCCCCAAACTGCGGATCTGCGCCTTCAGGGGGAGTGCGACCCCGTCAAGCACAGGTTGCCATCCAATACCCCGATCGGACATACGACTGACCTGGAGGACCTCTGTCTTGTCGGGATTAAGCTTCAGCTTATTTGCCCTCATCCAGCCCATCACAGCCGCCAAGCACTGGTCCAGTGCCCGAGGGGCTTCCTTGGAGTTCGGTGGAAAGGAGTAATAGAGTTGGGTGTCATCTGCATAGAGATGGAACCAAACTCTAAAACTCCCGATGACCTCTCCCAGCGGTTTCATGTAGATGTTAAAAAGAATGGAGGACAGAATGGAACCTTGCGGGACCCCACAGGTCAATGGCCAGGGGTCCGAGCAGGTGTCCCCTAGTTTCACCAACTGGGAACGGCCCTCCAGGAAGGACTGTAGCCACTGCAGAGCAGTACCCCCAAGTCCCATCCCGGAGAGCCGTCCCAGAAGGATACCATGGTCGATGGTATCGAAAGCCGATGAGATGTTCAAGATAACCAGTAGGTCACACTCCCCCTGTCCAGTTCCCTGCAGAGGTCATCCACCAAGGAGACCAAAACCATCTCAGTACTGTGCCCAGGTCTAAAGCCAGACTGCGATGGGTCCAGAAAATCGGTGTCATTCAGGAAACCCCAGAGCTGCGAGGCAACCACCCGCTCCAGGACCTTGCCCAAGAAAGGGAGGTTCGAGATTGGTCTGTAGTTGTTTAGAATGGTCGAATCAAGGGAGGCCTTCTTCAATATGGGCCTCACTATGGCCTGTTTGAGGAGAGATGGAAATTTGCCTTGATCCAAAGAGGCATTAATTATCATCACAAACCATTTTACCAACCCTCCTCTGGCCGATTTAATTAGCCACGAGGGGCAAGGATCCGCGAAGCAAGTGGTCGCTCTCACCGCACCAAGGATCCTGTCCACGTCATCCGGGTGGACAAGCCGAAATGAATCCCACAAGTTCTGACAGACAGGTGCCTCAGTTACCTCTTTTGGCATTGCAACAAAAATAGCATCCAAGTTGAAGCAAATCTGAGCGACTTTGTCTGCAAAGTGGTGCGCGAACTCGCTGCACCGAGTTGTCGAGTCTTCAGGTGCCCCTCTCCCCTCAGGAGGGCGAAGGAGCTCCGCGACGACCCGAAACAACTCCGATGGTTGCAGACGTTATGAGGGCAGTCGTGAAGGTCTTCCTGGCTGCCTGCAAAGCCGCGGAGTAGGCCCTAATAGCGGCTCTAGTCCGTGCTCGGTCAGCAACGCTACGAGTTTTCCGTCAGCTGCACTCTAGCCCCCTCCTCGAGTGTTTCATCACTGCCAGCTCCTCCGTGAACCAGGGAGCCCAAGTGACTCTTCGCAACGAGAGGGGACGTTCGGGGGTGATCGTGTCAATTGCCCTGGACATCTCGCTATTATAGCGATTTACCAAGGCATTGACAGGATCATCAGCCTCCATGACAGGAAGATCCCCAAGAGACCACAAGAATCCATCTGGATCCATAAGTCTCCTGGGGCGGACCATCTTAATGGGTCCACCACCCCTGCGGAGGTTTGAGGTCACAGTGAGTCTTAAACTGATCAGGTGGTGATCAGACCATGACAACGGAAGAATATTTTGCTCTTCCACTCCGACCTCACCATCTGCCGCAACAAAAACCAGGTCAAGTGTGTGTCCAGCTTGATGAGTGGGACCAGATATCACTTGGGACAGTCCCATGGTCGTCATGGCAGCCATGAAGTCTTGAGCTGCACCAGTCAAGGTGGCCTCGGCATGAATGTTAAAGTCCCCCAGCACTACCAGCCACTGAGAAACCAACACCACACCAGAGATCACCTCTGCCAACTCGGGCAGGGAGACTGCAGTGTCGCAGGGTGGACAGTACACTAGCAGAATCCCCAAACTGTCCTGGGTACCCACTTTAAGATGGACACACTCAAAACCTGCAGATTGCGGATGGCGCACCTGACCAGGGAGATGGACTGCCGAAAGACCACCACAACCCCACTTCCCTGCTCCCCGGCTCTGGCCTGCTGTTGCACCCTGAAACCTGGAGGACACAGCTGGGCGAGATTTACCCCGCCGGGCTCATCCAACCAGGTCTTGGTGATGCAAGCTTCAGATTAATAAAACACCTGGAGAGATCTGGACCTTAAGCTAAGATCTGGATCTTTACAGGTGAGGGCCCTGTGGTAATTGACTCCCAGGACTGCTTCTGCTGTCCTGGGGTTCAATTCCCTTAGCCATCCCAGTTCTTCGGGGTCCTGGAGCCTGAAGGAGGGGGATAGTGCACACCCCCTGTCCCCCAGCCCCCATTTCCCCCTCTAAAACTTACTCGGGGGGCCTGCTGGCAGTGCAGGCTTTTCCGGAGAGTTCTCCTGACAAACAGGAGGTGGCAACCCCAACCGGGGTTTGGGTTGGAGATGGGGACAGAAACCCGAGAGGAAGTGGGTTAAAAACCCCCAGTTCCTCCTGGGTTTTGGGTCTATGTAGAAGAGCCCTGGGATATTCCAGGAACTGTATTACAAAAGGGAATATTTCGGAGTGCCCATAATGATCAACAGGAACATAAGCAATTCAGGAAAAGGAGGTTTGTGATGGAGCTGAGATTTTAGCAGAAAAAAAATGAAGTCCTGCTTCTCATCTCCCTCTGTTACAGCTTCATGGAATGCAGGAACCCAGTGGAATTGGTCCTTGAGGAATGCTGATAGAAGCATCTTGCTGCCCAAGTCTCCTGCCCTCTGACTCTGGGCTGATAGAACCATGTTTCTTGTTTTTGTAGAGGCTTGCTGAAATTAGTATTTCCCACAACATAATTGTCTGAGGGATGCTACTGGAAAAAATGCCATTTTATTTCACCCCAACTCACATTTTAACAGGAGATTTACAGAATTGCATGGAACATGATTTAATGTGTCCTGCAAGCAAATAACCGTATAGTGCCAGTGTTCTTTGGAGACAGGGTGTACAGGAATGCGGAGTACGTGCAGAACTTTCATTGGCATACAGGATCAAGGTTTCTTGTAGATTTTTTTTCAAACAAAGAAAAGCTATTGGAATACTGATGATGTAATTGTCAAATCTCCTTAGAAGCAAAATGTTCAATTTACTTCTCAGTGTAATCATCCTTAATAGATAGGTGTATACATGTATGTGTGTGCAAACAGCTGCATATAAGCAATAGTAAATGTTCAAAGGTTGTTACAGCTCTTGAGCAATACTTCCTTGCTTAATACATAAATCAGTCGACACAATTCATTTACATTGCACCCATCTTCAGCATATTTAAAACCATATGTTATAATTATACTAGAAGAATTATCTACAAGAGATAAGAATGAATACTAGGGAAATCATAAAACTGTTTATGGAAAAGGAAGGACTAACTGGATCAAAGGTGACTAAATCTTTACATGGATTGGTTAAAAAAAGTGAAATGAAAATTTTAGAGTTGAAAACAAGAAACATGAAAAATCATTTATAACACAATTGTCATTAGTTAAACTAGTGGTTCTCAACCTGTGGGGCCCCAGATGTTTTGGCATTTAACTCCCAGAAATCCTCACAGCTGGTAAACTGGCTGGGATTTCTGGGAGTTGTAGGCCAAAACACCTGGGGACTCACAGGTTGAGAACAACTGGGTTAACCTATTTTGATAGCTGGACAACAAAAACAACTTTGGGAATACTAGAAGTTGTGTTTTCTACAGGAAGAACTAAGTAGAATTCATAAACTTAAAGTTTTAAAATTAGCTAAGATAGTAAAAAGATCCAGCATGTTGTAGTAGTTTAAATATAAGGGCCCATCCTGAAATGAGCAAGCTCTTGTGCTTTTACTGGAGGCATCCAACCGACACCTCCAATAAAAGTGAATTAATTCGAGATAAAGCAGGAAAAGCCTGCTTTGTTTCAAATTAATTACATAGCCCATTAGATCCGGGTCTTCCTGAAAGGCCTGGTTCTAATGGGCTATGGGACCTGTGGGACAGACTCCTGGGACTGCTTCTGCAATCTTAGGAGTCTATCTACCCAGCCCAATTTGCCTCTTCAGGCTCTATGAGCCCGAAGAAGTGAAGAGGGAATGGCCATCCAGCCTCTGCTTAAAAATTTCTAAAGAAGGAGACCCCTCCACCATTACCACAAGTTGGAAATAACTTGAAGACACACAACTACAATAATGATCGATAACTACAACCAGACACTTGATTTTTCTATGTTGAATAGTACAAAACTTTCTTTTCTTCTCACCTTAGTACCCAAAACACAACGTGAAGTAACAGCATGAAAAGCTGCAGCAGCTAGCACATGAATTATGGAGTGATGCCTCTGAAACATAAAAGTAAATGAAAAGATACAGTTACATGGAAAAAGGAAAGGAAGTATTGCCTGTAATATAATGTAGTCATAGTATTGTTGTGAGAAAAGAATGTTTACTTACAAGCTACTCATTATCTGTGATGACTCATGGGCCTTGTAGTCCTGCTCATGACATTGTAATGCCTGATGAAGAAGAAAACTTGGGTTTTTTACCTTCCCAGTCAGAACTGGAATCTTCTCAGCCAGATCTTTCCCAGGCAGATCTGGGAACCTTGCACCTGCAAGAAAGTTGTGTCCCAGAAGTATGTCAAACAAACCCTGAGCCTACATCTCCCGTGTTCTCTCGCCATGAGTTTTGTAAACAACAGAGGGGTTTGGAAGCAGCTTCGCGCAGGAGTGCGAGGATAGCAGCTAAGAATGTACCCAATTAAGTCTGCTTTCGTGAGAATCTTTAAGGAGTCAGACATCTGGTCTCAGAGTTTAGCTTTCGTTTCTGGTTCCCAGAGAACTGCTTCGGCGGGAAAGTTAGACTCTATATAGGTGTTTTACCCGCGTAGTAACTTCGCGGAGTCAATTCGTCAGCCTCCGGAGTGAGTTGTGTCTGGACAGCTCGCTCCGATTCAAGCCTCGTTCCTGCTCAAGCCTTGCCTTGTTTCCAGCCTCCGCTCCTGTTTCCCAGCCTTTGTTTACCTACGGATCTGCCTTGTTTCCCAGGACTAACCCTTGCCTTGTTTCACGGATTTTACCAAGTTATTCCACGGACCTTGTTCTTGTTCCTCGTTACCTTGTTCCACGTTTCAAGCCTTGTTTCAAGTATCAAGTTATTTCCTAGCCTTGCTCAAGTTCATGGACTAAAGGACCTTGTCATCTCCCCTCACTTTGCCTGGCAAAGTGAGTGTTTCGGTTATTGGATTACAACTTTGGACCTTAATATTTCATATTGGACATTGTTTCTTTGGACTAATTTTGACCTTTCCTGAAAGGTCTGCTTCTGGACTAACTTTTACATTTGCTTTTACTAACTTTATATATTTCCTTAATAAAGATATTAGATAGAATCTGGCCTCTGCGTATGGTTATTGGTGCTCTGTAGCCTGGGTCGTGACAGTTTGACTCCGCCACCCTAAGCACCAATTAACCTCGGCCAGAATGTCTACCGGAACCGTACCTGGGCCGAGCGGCCAGCCGATTACCTACACCATCGACAAGGATGAGGTGGACCGAATCCGTGACAAGCTCAACGCACAGGATGGGGAAATAAAGGGTTTGAAGGAAGGCGGAATCCGCCTTCCGGCCATGGCGTTGCCAACCAAGTTTACTGGAGAAGCTTCTAAGGTTCATGTTTTCCGTCGCCAATGCCAAGCTTATCTAGAGGCCCGTGATGCCGAGTTTCCCCAGGAAGACATCAAGGTGGCGTGGATTTACAGTCTCCTAGACGGGCCAGCGGCTAACTGGGCGACGGCTCTGTTCGACCAAGCCTCCCCACATCTAAGGTCAGCGCAACATTTCTTGGACCACCTTAAGGCGACCTGGGGAATCGAGGACAATTTGGAGGCCGCCGGGCACAAACTCCGCCGCCTCTTCCAAGGAGACAGACCCATGTCTCAGTACATAGCCGAGTTCCGAGTGCTGGCCCACAACACCGGCTGGAACGATGTTGCCCTCAGAGGACAATTTCGGGAGGGTCTCAACATTGAAATGCTGGAGGAAATCTCCAAGGTGGATCCTCCCCAAACGCTGGAAGCACTCATCGATCAATGTTTACGGGCTGAAGTCATGATTGCCAACAGAAAACAGTGGGTCCGAGGCCAGAGCGGTAGAGCTGGGGCAAAACCCTCCGCTCCCGCCAGCGTTCAGCCGCGTCCAGTGTGGAGACCCCCACCACCATCCCCATACCCCAGAGGGAGCGAGGAGGTGCCGATGCAGTTGGGCAATGTGCGTCCCAGATTAGATGCCGCCGAGAAGGCCCGCCGCCAACGCCTAAATCTCTGCTGGTATTGCGGGAATGGGGGCCACTTCGCCAGAGAGTGCCCAGCCAAAGGGAAGCCCGCCGCCCGTCTTGCGGCGGCGTCCTCCACGGAGACGAAGGCGTCTGAGGCGGCTGGCACACAGCCGGCGGGGGAAGCCAACGACCGGGCGTAGAGAGGCTCGCCAACCCGGTCAAGAAACCCGTTCAAGAGCCGCCAACCGGGGTCCTGTTCCTTCTAGTGGTCACCTTATGGTCAGCAAAAAAGGGACCCGTCATGATCCACGCCATGATAGACTCAGGAGCTACCAACAATTTCATTGATAGAGAGTATGCCGACTCTCTGGGATTACAATATCATGACTTCAAGAATGCCCGTGTGGTGCAAGCCATTGATGGTCGCCCTCTCAAGACGGGCCCCGTAAGCCAGTGGTCGGAACCCACCAGGATGTGGATAAGGGAACATATGGAAGAGATTTCCTTCTTTGTTACTGAGGTTCCCCATTTCCCTGTGATTTTGGGGATTCCATGGCTGACACTTCACGACCCAAGCATCTCCTGGTCCAACAGAGAACTGCAGTTTGCTTCAAAGTACTGCCAAAATCATTGCCTCGTAGCCAAGGTCTGCCATGCCACAGACACCGAGCCCATTATCACCTTGCCAAAGAAGTACTCCGAGTATTGGGATGTATTCAATGAAAAAGAAGCCGAAAGGTTACCCCCACATAGACCTTATGACTGTGCCATTGACTTGGTGGAGGGGGCCCCGATCCCGCGAGGGCATCTCTACTCCCTGACTGAACCAGAGCAAGAAGCTCTCAGGGAATTCATAGAGACAAACCTTCGCAAGGGATTCATCAGACCCTCTCAATCCCCAGCCGCCTCCCCAGTGATGTTTGTGAAAAAGAAGTCAGGGGAATTACGCTTGGTGGTGGACTACAGAGCATTGAATAATATCACCAAGCGGAACAGCTATCCCCTGCCCTTAATCTCGGATCTACTAGACCGACTTCGAGGAGCCAAGGTTTACACCAAGCTGGATCTTCGGGGAGCTTACAACTTAGTTCGCATCAGAGAAGGGGACGAGTGGAAGACCGCCTTCCAGACTAAATTCGGATTATTCGAGTCCCGAGTTATGAATTATGGATTATGCGGAGCTCCCGCAACGTTCCAGCATTTTGTCAATGACATTTTCCAGGACTATCTAGATAGGTTCTTGATAATCTACCTGGACGATTTTTTGGTGTTTTCTAGATCACAATCAGAACATGAGAACCACGTCAAAATGGTGCTACAACGATTGCGGGATCATGGACTTTATGCCAAGCTGGAAAAATGCGCTTTTGATCTACAAGAGGTAGATTTCCTTGGATACCGTATCTCGCCTCTAGGGCTCTCCATGGATCCAGCCAAGGTTTCAGCAGTATTGGAATGGCGGGCGCCAACTAACAAGAAGGAGGTGCAGCGATTCTTGGGGTTCGCGAACTACTACCGCAAGTTCATTCCAGATTTTGCCCGCTGGTCTGACCCAATCACTAGCTGCATCCGTGGAAAACGGCCCTTCCGCTGGACTGATCAAGCAGAGAAAGGGTTCCAGCAACTAAAGAAATTATTCACATCCCAGCCAATCCTTCAGCATCCAGATCCTGAAACCCTTTTTGTGGTGCAAGCGGACGCCTCTGATGTGGCAATTGGGGCTGTGCTCCTACAACCGGTGGGAGATCACCTTCATCCTTGTGCTTATTATTCTCGTCAACTAACCGCACCAGAGAAGAACTATACCATTTGGGAAAAAGAACTATTAGCCATAAAGGCAGCTTTTGAAACTTGGAGACATTGGCTAGAAGGGGCCAAATTTCCCATTGAAGTCCACACTGATCATCGGAATCTAGAACATCTAAGAACTGCCCGCAAGCTAAATCAAAGGCAGCAACGTTGGGCTTTATTCTTTGAACGTTTCAACTTCCAGATTCATTATGTGACCCCAGCCCAAACCAAGCAAGCAGACGCCCTGTCACGTAAACCGGAATACGCTGCGGGACGCAAGGAGACCTTTGAATCCCAACTACTACAACCCGAGAACTTTGCCACGCTCACAGTGGGGAACACCAAATCCACTCCCATTGATTCAACTCCCCCTAATCCAGGGCCCATCTGTGCTCAAGAAATCAGGGCTAGTCAGCAAGCAGATGCCTGGGCGCAGGACCAACTTCGTCAAGGTCTGCACTTTCCCTTTTCGCTTAAAGATGGACTGCTTTGCTATAGAAATCATGTTTATATCCCACCCGGACCGGGCAGGGAAAAAGTACTTCGTCTGTGTCATGACTGCAAACCAGCAGGGCATTTCGGACTATTTAAAACCATGCATTTGATCCTAAGAGATTTCTGGTGGCCCAAGATCCGCAAGGATGTAGAAAAATATGTTAACACCTGCCCAGTATGCCAGCGCTCCAAGATAAGAAGGGAGAAGCCCTCAGGGCTTCTACACCCCCTTCCTAACCCATCTCGCCCATGGGAAATAATTTCTGCGGATTTTATCACTGACTTACCACCTTCCTGTGGATTCACCACGATCCTAGTAGTGGTGGACCTTTTCACCAAGTTAGCCCATTTCATTCCCTGTGAAGGTCTTCCCACGGCCCAAGAGACTGCAGATTTATTCCTCCAACATGTTTTCAGACTACATGGATTGCCCAAGAGTTTGGTCACAGACCGTGGATCCCAATTCACCTCTCGTTTCTGGAAGGCACTACAAAAACTATTGGGCATAGACTCTCGTTTATCTTCAGCTCATCATCCCCAAACGGATGGGCAAACGGAGCGCACCAATGCCACTTTGGAACAGTACCTTCGCTGTTATGTAAACTACCAACAGGACAATTGGGCTTCTCTGTTACCACTGTCGGAATTTGCCTACAACAATGGAGTCCAGGCTTCTACAAAAGAAACGCCGTTCTTTGCAAACTACGGCTTCCATCCACGTTTCTTTTCCCCTGTCATTGAAACTTCAGAAGTTCCCGCAGCAGAAGATTGGCTACAGGAACTCACAGCGGTGCAACAACTTTTGCTTCAGCAACTGGAACAAGCCAAGGAGGACTATAAACGTCACGCGGACAAACATCGCCAGCCGGGCCCCGAAATCAAGGTAGGAGATCGGGTTTTTCTGTCCACTCGCTTTTTGCCCTCCCACCGCCCTTGCCGGAAGTTAGATGCCCGTTTCATTGGCCCCTATCCAGTGGTGGCGCAATTAAACCCCGTGACTTTCAAACTCCAACTTCCACGTTCAATGCGCATTCACCCAGTGTTTCACCGCTCCCTGCTCCTTCCGGCGGATGGTGTGCGGCCAGATGTAGACCGGCCGGCCCCCGTCCCTATTTTGGTGGATGGGGAGGACGAGTTCGAGGTTCAGGACATTTTAGATTCTCGCTTTCACCGCCGCCGCCTGCAATATCTCATTGACTGGGTGGGTTTTGGCCCTGAGGAACGCTCTTGGGAAGACGCCTCCACAGTCCATGCTCCTGATCTAACCCGTCGCTTCCATCAGACCTATCCCGCCAAGCCACGACCTCGCGCCTCGGGGAGAGAGTCCCAGTTTGGGAGGGGCCTTGAGGAGGGGGATAGTGTGATGACTCATGGGCCTTGTAGTCCTGCTCATGACATTGTAATGCCTGATGAAGAAGAAAACTTGGGTTTTTTACCTTCCCAGTCAGAACTGGAATCTTCTCAGCCAGATCTTTCCCAGGCAGATCTGGGAACCTTGCACCTGCAAGAAAGTTGTGTCCCAGAAGTATGTCAAACAAACCCTGAGCCTACATCTCCCGTGTTCTCTCGCCATGAGTTTTGTAAACAACAGAGGGGTTTGGAAGCAGCTTCGCGCAGGAGTGCGAGGATAGCAGCTAAGAATGTACCCAATTAAGTCTGCTTTCGTGAGAATCTTTAAGGAGTCAGACATCTGGTCTCAGAGTTTAGCTTTCGTTTCTGGTTCCCAGAGAACTGCTTCGGCGGGAAAGTTAGACTCTATATAGGTGTTTTACCCGCGTAGTAACTTCGCGGAGTCAATTCGTCAGCCTCCGGAGTGAGTTGTGTCTGGACAGCTCGCTCCGATTCAAGCCTCGTTCCTGCTCAAGCCTTGCCTTGTTTCCAGCCTCCGCTCCTGTTTCCCAGCCTTTGTTTACCTACGGATCTGCCTTGTTTCCCAGGACTAACCCTTGCCTTGTTTCACGGATTTTACCAAGTTATTCCACGGACCTTGTTCTTGTTCCTCGTTACCTTGTTCCACGTTTCAAGCCTTGTTTCAAGTATCAAGTTATTTCCTAGCCTTGCTCAAGTTCATGGACTAAAGGACCTTGTCATCTCCCCTCACTTTGCCTGGCAAAGTGAGTGTTTCGGTTATTGGATTACAACTTTGGACCTTAATATTTCATATTGGACATTGTTTCTTTGGACTAATTTTGACCTTTCCTGAAAGGTCTGCTTCTGGACTAACTTTTACATTTGCTTTTACTAACTTTATATATTTCCTTAATAAAGATATTAGATAGAATCTGGCCTCTGCGTATGGTTATTGGTGCTCTGTAGCCTGGGTCGTGACATTATCTGTGATTAATTATTTCCATGCTGTGCCCTCATGCTTTGGTCGTCTTGCCTACAATATATTAGAAAGTATGTGTATGCATTTATGTGTATGTGATCACATCAGACAAGCTTACTGTGTGGTAGAAGGTTTTTTTGTTTGTGTCAGGAGCAACCTGAGTCACTTCTGGTGTGAGAGAATTGGCCGTCTGCAAGGACGTTGCCCAGGGGACGCCCGGATGTTTTTACCATCCTTGTGGGAGTCTTCTCTCATGTCCCCTCATGGAGCTGGAGCTGATAAAGGGAGCTCATCTGCCCTCTCCCCGGGTGGGATTTGAACCTGGCAGCCTTCAGGTCAGCAACCCAACCTTCAGGTTACAAGGCTTTACCCCATTACACCACCCGGGGCTCCTTGTGGTAGAAGGGGAAAACTGATGCTTATTTCTAATTCATTTTCTAGGATTTAAGGACTGGCTGCCATCCAGCACTGAGGAAGTTTTCCTTAATTCCCCATAATTTTGATTAGGTTTAAATGCAGGTAACTGTCCTGGCTTGTGCTATTATCTTAACTTTTCTATACAGCCTAATTAAAAACAAAACAAAAACAGATTGGGCTGAACAATGGTATAGATTAAAATTTTACCACCATTATGCTTTAGGATTTGGCATTTTTTAAAAACATCATAACCTTCCTGCTAGAATTAAACTGGGATTTATGGTAATACTGCAAACTAAAAAGAAAATACAAACATTCAATAATTAATATTTTTGTTAACTTAGACTTCCTTTTTCAGTGTGGTCTACATACATACAGTTTGGAAATAAAGCCAAATAACAAGCTTCTAGAAATTGGGATGCTACTTGCAAGTTCAGACAACAAACTGTACATAGAAATTAATGTTTCCAAAGTGTCCAAAAACCTTGGCTGTATTATTGCCATCGCTATGTAACAAAATTTGAAAAAAAATGTTCCTGAAAGTGTTATTTCCTGTTTAATTGTGTGGTACTTGCTTTGAAAGTAGTTGTTATACTCCAGAAACCTCATTTGTGTTGCTGACACAAACTATGTTGAATTGGTTTAGACTCTATGAGATATTCATGGAAAAACTATAGCAAAATATGCTGCAGGATGTCTCACAAAAACAAAGTTTTTGCAGTTTAATAAACTTTTCCATGTTTTAATGAAGCAATTGGAAAATGACATTTATAACCCAAGAACAAAAATCGTGTTACATGGTGCTGTTTTAATTAACAAAAATCTATCCAAAGTTTAGATGTTTTTGAAGCTTATTGATATCACTGAGAGACACTTTAGCATGATGTGACTAAAACCAACTCAATATTTAGTTTTGTTGGCCTGACAGCTAAGAACCGGTGATCTGAGGGAGAACCACCAATACAAAAAAATGGCCACAACTTTTAATAAAGTTACAGCTGTCAAGGTTGGCATGACATAGAATAAAAATCCAGTGACATGATCTGCCAAATGAATGATCCAAAGCATTCACAATCTCATCTCTTTGATAACCCTAAATTAATTCAGCCTAGGGAAAGAAAAAGAGTTCATGTAGATTTAAAACGGCCTCCTGACATGGTAAATTTGAGTACCCAGGTTGGCGGTCCCTCCAGATTAAAGGTGGTGCTGTTGAACGCCAGGTCTGTCAACGGAAAAACAGCAGCCATCCAGAATCTTATCCTGGATGAGTGGGCAGACCTGGCATGCATAATGGAGACCTGGCTGGATGAAGCTGGGGGGGGGGTTTACCTCACCCAGCATTGTCCGCCAGGTTGCAGCACCAACCAAGATCCAGAAGAAGGGGAGGTAGTGTCGCAGTGGTCTATAAGGAGTCCATCCCCCTGACCAGGTGCCCCATCCCACAGTCAACCTTGTTCAAATGTGTTCACCTGAGGCTGGGTGACCGGGACAGACTGGGGATTCTTTTAGTGTATTGACCACCCCGCTGCACTACAGTCTCCCTGCCTGAGCTAGCCGGGGTGGTCTTGGGCCTGGCATTGGAGGCCCAGCTGCTTATAGTGCTGGGGGACTTCAATGTCCATGCTGAGACCATCCTCACTGGGGCAGCTCAGGACTTCATGGCATCCATAGCAACCATGGGGCTGTCCCAATTAGTATCTGGCCCCACCCAAAGACCTGGGCACACGCTTGACTTGGTTTTCTGTCAAGGATGGGATGAAAATGGTGGTATGGAGGAGCTCACTATCGCTCCGTTGCCATGGACCGACCATCACCTGGTCAGATTTAGATTTGCTGCACCCGCTAACCTCCACAGGGGTGGAGGACCTATTAAAATGGAGGCTCATGGATCTGGATGGTTTCCTGACAGCTCTTGGGGAGTTTCCCACCACCTCAGTTGGTGATTCTGTCGATGCCCTGGTCGCTCTCTGGAACGAGGAGATGACTAGGGCAATAGACACAATCGCTCTGGAATGTCCCCTCTCGAGTACCCGAACTAAACCATCTCCTTGGTTTACCGAGGAGCTGGCAGCGATGAAGCGAAAGAAGAGGGGACTAGAGTGTATGTGGCGTTTGGAGCCGAGCGAGTCAAACCGAACACGATTATGTTCCTATCTTAGGGCATATGCCGCAGTAATAGATGCTGCAAAGAACTCTTTCTTTGCAGCTAATATTGCGTCCACAAGAACCGTCCAGCGGAGCTGTTCTGAGTTGTCAGAGGTTTGTTATATCCTGTCCCTCAAGACGGGATCCCTGACAACTCGGCAGCCTGCTGTGAAGCATTTGCTCGGTTCTTTGCGGACAAAGTCACTTTGATCCGCTCTAGCTTTGACACCATGTTAACGGCAGTCTCCAAGGATGTAGCAAGAGCACCTGCTTGTCTCATTTTGATGGATTCTTTTCAATTGGTTCATCCTGAGGATGTGGACAAGGTGCTTGGAGAGGTGAGGGCTACCAAATGCATCCTAGACCCCTGTCCATCCTGGCTGGTGAGAGAAGCCAGTGGGGGATTGGCCGAGTGGGTGAAGGTGGTGGTGAATGCCTCCCTTCAGGAAGGCATTGTTCCAGCAAGGCTGAAATTGGCTGTAATCAAACCGTTGTTGAAAAAACCTTAACTGGGCCCCACTCAATTGGACAACTATTGGCCTATTTCCAATCTCCCCTTTTTGGGCAAGGTTGTGGAGTGTGTCCCTGCTGGTTCTGTTGAACCTCTCAGCGGCCTTTGATACTCTCAATCACGGTATCCTTCTGGGATGCCTTGCTGGAATGGGGCTTGGAGGTACTGCTTTACAGTGGCTCCGGTCCTTTCTGGAGGGTCGTTCCCTGATGGTGTCATTGGGGGACACCTGCTCGGCCCCACAACCATTGACTTGTGGGGTCCCGCAGGGTTCAGTACTGTACCCCATGTTGTTTAACATATACATGAAGCCACTGGGAGAGATCATCCAGAGTTTCGGGGTGCGGTGTCATCTGTACACAGATGATGTCCAGCTCTGTCACTCCTTCCCACCTGTCACTAATTAGGCTGTCCAGGTCCTGAACCGATGTCTGGCCACTGTGTCGGACTGGATGAGAGCGAGCAAACTGAAACTGAATCCAGACAAGACAGAGGTCCTCCTGGTCAGTCGTAGGGTCAGACAGGGTATAGGGTTACAGCCTGTTTTGGATGGGGTTGCACTTCCCCTGAAGACATAGGTTCGCAGTCTGCGTGTTCTCCTGGACTCATCGCTGAGCCTGGAACCTCAGGTCTCTGCAGTGGCCAGGGGAGCATTTGCACAACTAAGATTTGTGCGCCAGCTGTGCCCGTACCTTGGGAAGTCTGACTTGGCCACGATGGTCTACGCTCTGGTTACATCCTGTTTGGATTACTGCAACGTGCTCTACGTGGGGTTACCTTTGAAGACGGCCCAGAAGCTCCAACTAGTACAACGGGTAGCAGCCAGATTAATAACTGGAGCGGCATACAGGGAGTTAAGCCAGCTCCACTGGCTGCCGATATGCTACCGAGCCCAATTCAAAATGCTGATTTTGACCTACAAAGCCCTAAACGGTTCTGGTCCAACTCACCTGTCCGAATGTATCTACTTCTATGAGCCTTCTAGAACCCTTAGATCGTCTGGGGAGGCCCTGCTCTTGGTCCCGCCAGCCTTGCAGGCACAGCTGGTGGAAACGAAGGACAGGGCCTTCTCGGTGCTGGCTACTCGGCTGTGGAACACCCTCCCCAGCGACATTTGGCAGATTCCAAATCTCCTGGGCTTCAGGAAAGCTTTAAAGACATGGTTGTGTATGCAAGCATTTAATGAATGAGAACATCGATTTCACATGGTCTGGATTAAGACTTACGTATGAGGATTTTGGACGAATGGATTTTGGATATGTTTTAAATTTTACATAATGTGTTTTTACTCTGCCATGTTATTTGTTTATATGAACTGCTCTTTTAGTGTATTGTTTTCAGGCATTGAATTTTTGCCTATTTATTGTAAGCCGCCTTGAGTCCCCTCGCATGAGAAAGGCGGGGTAGAAATACTGTAAGTAAATAAATATAGCAGTTGACAGCTGGGAAGCCAACTTTGGGTCCTCTTTTATCCAAGGATGAGAGAGCTCCTATTCTGGAGCTGAGAATTATCCCATATGACTCACCCAAATGCCCTAAATTGGGATATTATAAGAATGATTAATTCAAAACCCTAGTTCCATCCTTATCCTGAATCTCACTAAAACAAGTGTCAATCACTCAAACACACATTAACAATTTATTAAAGTGTCATAGCAGCAAATGGTGGGTGGCAAGGCAGTTGAAACATGACTACCTGGGAGGTATCAGATCTCTTTAATTTTCTGGACCAGAATTAAGGTTTTGACAACAATGTTTGGTACCAGGGAGGCAATCCCCGCTTTCCTTGGGAAGAAGCAGCTGACCTCTAGAGAAGATAGTGACTTGTTACAGCACCAAACCCTCCGCAGGTTGGACTGCAAGGCCTCTTTCCAGTGTTATACTTGATTATACTATGAACTGAAAGCTTTCAATTAGATACCTAAAAAGTATGACTTGTATGGAAAAGTCAACTGGCTGTACTGTTCCAACGTTGTGTGCCCTCAAATTGTTTCCATGACTTTAAGGTGCATCCTTCATGGGATTTTTTGAGGCTGAGTGTGTCTGACTTAACCAAGGCTACCCAGTGGGTTTCCATGGCAGAACAAGAAACCCTGGTCTCCTGTGTTGTAGTCTAATTACCAAGCCACTTCACCATTTTCTAAAGACAAAGCCATCAGAGGAACAGGCTGTGATATTCCCATTTGTAGAATTTATGACCATGTTGATGTACCACATAAATATGTGTTAGGAATTCCTGGACAAAGTCATCATAAATCCCGAAAATCCACCTGGCTTTACTTTGGGTATTAATAATGTATGGCAGCAATGCAGCAGGTTTCAGATGATCAGGGATATTCCAGTTCAAACAGTACTCATAGCTGAAGTGTAGGAGTAGATTAATAATTCCTCAAGGCACTCTAAACTTGAAGCACAATAGACGAGTGAACTAAGCCCATGGACAACAGAAACCTACTTTTTCCAACTTTCCACATCATACATTCTTTGAAAATGTATTACTCTTTTCTGTAATATAGGATGGCATCCCCTTGATTTAAATGACATAATAAAACATTACAAGACGGAATTATTTTACAAACACACCAAAGACATGTTAAAAGAGTCAAAATGCTGGCAGCCATGGCAGAACATTGAATTCTCATCACTAACGTCTTATTATTCAATTGTAAGTTAAAACCTCAGTTAAAATAATTCCTGTAAATTCTCTCAAACACTTGCCAGTGTGCTCCAATCATGGGTCACAGTCTAGCTGATTCTTAAGTAATATCCAATTGCTTTGTCAACTAACAAGTATATTATACAGGTTTAGCTCAAAGTTAATGAAATAGATGCATTGCTAGGCTTTATATCTTTACAGAAAAATTGTTACCAGAGATCGAAAGAATATGTTATGGTTGAGCCTCATGGCTCTACTACTGGGAGACGCATTTTTGATTCTGTAACTCCAATAAACTTTGTTATCTTTTATCTTGTGGCGTTCTGTCTTTGACAGAATAGGTTCCTATACCACAGCAAGCTTTTCATTCAAAACTAATAATATGCACATGTGATCTAGTAATCATTGCATAGCTAAACAAAAGCACTGTAAACCTTCTGGATACTGCTTGAAAGTTTCTTCTAAAATACATCCAGGGAAATCTATGATTTTTAGGGATGGCTAGTGATGCAGGTTTATCCACTTTCCCGGTTTCTCTCTGTGGTGCTATTCATGTGTGCTTAGTAAGAGATTCTCAAGGCAGCTGCTACTTACCTTGCCTATTGTAGCCTGGTACTTAGGGTTTCAGCAGAATACAGAGCAAGTGTGGGAAATTAATGCATTTGTTCTATATTATTTCTGAGTCAGCTGTTGAGTTTACAGTATGTGTTTTCAGACATTTTAATGGCAATTGCTGTAAAATAAAATATAGGAACAAACACATCAATCTGAACAAATTATTAAAATTCAGTAGAGTATTTAGTGAAGGGTTTCATTTTGTTTTCTCACTCAAGTCATCACATCATATAATCAGATTTTCAATATTTCAAGGGTGAAGTCATTCAATTGTTCTTAATTTTTCCTTCAACCTAAGGAAGCCTTTTGTAAAGGAAACAGTTTTGGTTGACCTAGAGTCAAAGAAGGAGAAAACTTGGGAAATTTTATGTGTTTTTTAAAAACTATTTGAGGTCATGCCAGACTAATCTGATCTCTTTTTTTGATAAAGTTACAAGCTGGGTAGATGCAGGGAATGCCGTGGATGTAGCTTACCTGGATTTCAGTAAGGTCTTTGACAAGGTCCCTCTTGACCTTCTGGCAAACAAGTTAGTCAAATGTGGGCTAGGCAAAACTACAGTTAGGTGGATCTGTAATTGGTTAAGCGAACAAACCCAAAGGGTGCTCACCAATGCATCGTCTTCATCTTGGAAAGAAGTCATGAGTGGAGTGCCGCAGGGTTCCGTCCTGGGCCCGGTTCTGTTCAACATCTTTATTAATGACTTAGACAAAGGGTTAGAAGGCACGATCATCAAGTTTGCAGACGACACCAAACTGGGAGGGATCGCTAACACTCCAGAAGACAGGAGCAGAATTCAAAATGATCTTAACAGACTAGAGAGATGGGCTGAAACTAACAAAATGAAGTTCAACAGGGACAAATGCAAGATACTTCACTTCGGCAGAAAAAATGAAATGCAAAGATACAGAATGGGGGACGATGCCTGGCTCGACAGCAGTACATGTGGAGTCATCGTGGACAACAAGTTAAACATGAGCCAACAATTGATGCGGCAGAGAAAAAAGCCAATGGGATTCTGACCTGCTTAAATAGGGGTATAGCGTCTAGATCCAGGAAAGTCATGCTACCCCTCTATTCTGCCTTGGTCAGACCACACCTGGAATAGTGTGTCCAATTCTGGGCACCGCAATTGAAGGGAGATGTTGACAAGCTGGAAAGCGTCCAGAGGAGGGCAACTAAAATGATCAAGGATCTGGAGAACAAACCCCATGAGGAGCGGCTTAAAGAACTGGGTAGGTTTAGCCTGCAGAAGAGAAGGCTGAGAGGAGACATGATAGCCATATACAAATATGTGAGGGGAAGTCATAGGGAGGAGGGAGCAAGCTTGTTTTCTGCTGCCCTGCAGACTAGGACACGGAACAATGGCTTCAAACTACAGGAAAGGAGATTGCACCTGAACATCAGGAAGAACTTCCTGACTGTGAGAGCTGTTCGGCAGTGGGACTCTCTGCCCCGGACTGTGGTGGAGGCTCCTTCTTTGGAGGCTTTTAAGCAGAGGCTGGATGGCCATCTGTCAGGGGTGCTTTGAATGAGATTTTCCTGCTTCTTGCAGGGGGTTGGACTGGATGGCCCGTGAGGTCTCTTCCAACTCTACGACTCTACGACTCTATGAAATAAATCATCCTAAATATTTTTATTGAATAATCACAACCTAGGGTACAGGGCAGATAAAGATATGAGTGAAAAAAGTCTCATGTTTTCTGATCTATTCCCATTCTGATTTGAATTCATTGGTAATCTTAGAATATGTCCTTTAAATCCACTGCAATATTTGATTCAGTTTCAAATAAAGATGGGCACAATAAAGTATGGCTATGATTTAATATTGGCCCATTTAATATAATAAAGCTGTGCTGATTTAGAAAACTATGAGGATTTTTCTTTTATCATGTATTGCTGCCTTTAGTTTTCCAGGATATATTTATAAGGATTTTCATCAGGGCTGTCAACTCCTCATTCAGTTTCCTACAGTTCTCATTAATGTAATATTCCACTTAGTTTATGAAATGCAGCCACCTACTACCATACATATTTTATTTTAATTGTTATGTCTGGATACTTTATTTTTAAATAAAACACACACATACAAACACTAATTTACTTTCTGAGCTAATAGCAATATGGCTCACAGCATTTCCTAATAATATGGGTGAGAAATAGTCCTCTCTTTGTTTTTTCAAGTTTCAGTATGCCTCTATGCAGTCTAATAAAGAAACCGTAGGATATCACTCACTACTCTTCGACTATCACAAAGGCACCAGGGGAAAATGTAGTTCAAAATGGCAAGTGCTAATTTTCAGTTGAATTTAATTGTCTGCAATAGTCTCTTTTTTTCATTTCTCTAGAAGATGTCTGGCATTGATATGATCTCAGAGACAGGCAATACAGTAGCAGGTGGGCTATTACACTCAGATGACTAGACTCATGAGCCTATTCTGTCCACAAAATTATCTGAGCATGGTTGTTCATTTTGTTTTGCTACATGTTCTCATGGATCTTACCAATGGCACCGGCATTATCAGGAAGCCTGTATAATTGGTGTTTTTGCTCCTGATGCCAATGCCAGTAAGGAGGTCTGAGATTGCATCGATCATTCCATTGCTTTTATCTCGGAAAGTGTAGACAGAACATTATATATTGTAAATACTACTACTATTACTGTTAATGTTACTTTGTGGTCTTTCACTGTCTTTCCAATAAATAAGACTATTGTCTCGACTGTGCTGCAGGTTAATCTTGGAACATGATAGGAGAGACAAGACTTGGAGGCCTCATTTCCCCTTGTTCTTTTCCTCTAAGTGTACGGATCACTTATAGCTATGAGAGCAACAGTAGCAATGAGAAGAGTTTACTGGACTACAACAACATCATATCACTGGCATTTTCAGATGAACAAGAAAAGAGGCATAGTGGTAAGGAAGACTAGTGAGGAAGCCAAGGCAATATTTTCCATAAGTTTGGATCTGCCATGAAATTAAACTGCAGATTTCGAATGGGGAAAGCATACATTTCAAATTTCCCAGTTCTGAAATTTAATCAGATCATTGAAAATAACTACTTTTTTAACCACCTAAGATGATATTTTTCTAAAACGAATGTCACAGCTGGTCAGTCATCTGAAAAAACGAAGTCCCTCTTTGCAGGATGTGACATATCTGAAATGGTTCAAACAAACATTGGCATTCAATTTCATTGCTATTAGATCAAACACTTTTCATGGGTAAATTGGTTTTTTTAATTTATTTAGTTATTTACAACATTTATACCCCGCCCTTCTCACCCGAGGGTACTCAGGGCGGCTTACAAAAATTGGCAAAATTTAATGCCCAAATTGCAATCATAAAAACAAAACAATATAAACAGATCTGTTAATAACATAGTTAAAACACATTATAAAAACCTTAAAAACGTATATATAATTAATTCCATTCAACCGAGATCCTCATTCTTCATCCTTAAATCAGGCCATGTCAACTTTGTCATTTACTCATCAAAAGCTTGGGCACATAACCATGTTTTCACGGCCCTTCTGAATCCCAGCAGGGTAGGAGCCTGTCGGATATCTCCAGGGAGGGCGTTCCACAGTCGGGGAGCCACCACCGAGAAGGCCCTGTCCCTTGTTCCCACCAGCTGTGCCTGTGTGGCAGGTGGGACTGAGAGCAGGGCCTCTCCAGATGATCTTAGTGATCTTACTGGTTCATAGGAGGAGATACGTTCGGACAAGTAGATTGGGCCAGAACCGTTTAGGGCTTTATAGGTCAAAACCAGCACTTTGAATTGGGCTCGGTAGCATATCGGCAGCCAGTGGAGTTGGCTTAGCAGGGGGTGGTACGCTCCCTGTATGCCACCCCAGTTATTAATCTGGCTGCCGCCCGTTGTACTAGTTGGAGCTTCCAGGCCATCTTCAGAGGCAACCCCACGTAGAGAGCGTTGCAGTAGTCCAAACGGGATGTAACCAGAGCGTGGACCACCGTGGCCAAGTCAGACCTCCCAAGGAACGGGCGCAGCTGGTGCAGAAGTCTGAGTTGTGCGAAGGCTCCCCTGGCTACCGCCGAGACCTGGGGCTCCAGGCTCAGCGATGAGTCCAGGAGAAACCCCAGACTGCGAACCTGTGTCTTCAGGGGGAGTGCGACCCCATCCAACACAGGCTGTAACCCTATTCCCTGTTCGGCCCTACGACTGACCAGGAGGACCTCTGTCTTGTCTGGATTCAATTTCAATTTGTTAGCCCTCATTCAGTCCGACACAGCGGCCAGACACTGGTTCAGGACCTGAACAGCCTCCTTAGTGACAGGTGGAAAGGAGTGACAGAGCTGGACATCATCTGCGTACAGATGACACCTCACCCCGAAACTCCGGATGATCTCTCCCAGCGGCTATAAATATTCTCTACCTTAGAGTGTAACCAAGCACAAACTTTTAAGAAATTGCTAGAGGAAAAACCACAGGAGGCAAACACAGATTTTGACTTTTGTTGTCAAATCAGATATCTCAGGACCCTTCTACGCATGCTTTATAACCCAGGTTAAACTTGGTTAAAAGGGGTGATGGCTAGACAACACTAAGCCAAAATGCAGGAGGAATCGGATTAAGGGCTGGAAAACACATGTTAAAAAGGTGTCCTTTAAGCCCGATTCCTCCTGAAAAAAGTGCACCTTTCCATGCCTGTGTATCCCTGCAGACATGGAAAACAAGTGCTTTCCTTTCCTCCCCCTGTCTGGACTTTTCCCGAGCACATGCATATCTGTCAAGCCTGAAACAGTTGATCTGCTGATTAGCTGCTAAACGTAGACACACGTGGCTCAGGGAAACAGAATAGGAAAGGAAATACAAATTATATCTTTTACATATTTAATATGAAAGAGAACTTGACTTAAGAATTGGGGAAGATAGAGATGTGAAGGAAGTGTTTTTGTTTTTTAAAAACATGGCCTGGTTGTGTGTTGGATCACATATGCGCATCTCCAAAGTGATTTTGTTTTTAAAAAAACCTTTGCCAGATATTCCCCGTTTGCCCTCCATATTAATCAGGATCAAAAGATAGCTGTGTGGCAGGGGAACAATATATCGGGATTCAGCTCTCCCTCTCTGGACGGCCTCTCAGGTACTGCATTATTGAAACTCAGTTCCCTGTCTTGTGGTTTAGGGCTGTCTGGAAGCACCCTCACTGGAGCATGAAAAGCTACTGTGGAACTCTGAGCAACACTAATGTTTTAGTTTGTAGAAGCTAAGGAAGCTGAGCAGTCAGAGGCATATTTTCAGACAGAGTACCTGAAATGCAAAAAAAAAAGGATGAGGTCAAGAAGTCTGTTGTGTCAAATGACCAAATGTATCCAGACTGAGACATCATATATGCAAACCTTGTCAGAGTGCCTTCACATGCAAGTTTAATGGCTAATGACATGGAAGAAATGGAAAGTATATCCAACTCTCTGGAAGAAACTGCATGAAAATAAAATTCAGGAACTATTACCTGAATAGAATGCTGAATCTCTGTGGATTTCACAAAATTATCACCAGCTGGAGCATCCACAGAATGAAAAATTCCTGTGAAAATCTGTGAGACTTCATAAAAGGCGTGGGTTGTAAATTTTTTACTGCTAAGAGAGGAAATAATGGTGAAGTTCCTTGAAGAGATGTCTGCTGAAAGCTACAGCCAGATGGGGCTGTGCCCAAGAAAGAAAAACAGTATGGAACTCTTTCTGCACTCTAAAGTATTTCTTTCTGCTTATTGTTCAAAGGCAGGTAGGAATGGAGTACCACCAAAGCCCATCAACTTAAAGACCACGTCTACACAAGGAATAAATGCAGACTCACCCTAAGGTTGGTGCTGGCAGTCCAGGTGACATATGGCTAGTTCCAGGAAGGACCCACCTTTTTTTGGCCTCATCCTGTTTTTCCTCCATGCTAAGCAAAGTTGGGGGGAAATCCAGTGTTTGCCATGTGGCTTCAGTCTGATTTGCCCTGATCATCCATCCAGGTGTCAAAAACTATGCTATCCCCCTTCCCCGTGTGATTAGTATGGAGAGAAAGAGCGACCCCTCTTTGTTGATCGTATCTCTGGGTGACTGCTTCTGACCTCAGCAGAATTGATGGTACACAAGCAGGCTTTTCATGGCACCCCAAATCTGATAACAAAGGGGCAACAGTGGTACCAGAAACATGGGATGGGCCAGTGGAGCGTATGCAATGCCAACCAGGCTGGCCCATGTGAACAATGATGTGAGGTTGCAAGAGTGAATGCAACTGCCATTATGGTTAATCTAATGCAAGCCTGGAGCATAATGCTATAGACTGGCACCAGATTAAGCAGTCAGTGTAGGCATGGCAAAAAACAACTACCACAACAACTGGAAAAACAAACGGGTGTCTAAAGATATTAAGAAACTTCAGCAGATTTGAATTTAAGGGCACTTTGCCTTCTATGTATTTGTCAAAGTTCATATGTAGTATACTGCTTTTTAATTTTTTTAAAACAAGGGTAGGGAACTTTAACTGGTTTTTTTTTTTTAAAAAAAAAAAATCATGTTATAAGTTATCTTGAATCCCAGCAGGGGGAGAAATTATATCTATATCTAATCAATTTGATCAATTATTTATATTAGTTTATTTAAATGAAGGTCAAGATCATATACATTTTAAGGAAAGTGTAAATATATGCCAGTGTAGTTACATAGTTGAACAACCAATGGCACAGCACTTGCTTTGAATTCATCCATTGCACGTCCATTGAACAATTTCCTACCTAACAAATCAAAAGTGTGTGAGAAGACAATGAATGTGTGTAAAACAATTGGCATATAAAGTCATTTTAAAAATTATTTTAAAACCATTTCAAAAATTATTAAAACCATTACAATAGGAGAAAAGGAAAATAGTACACATAGCCACAATTGAGATGATACAGATTTTGTCAAAATATGTTATAATTTTGTTTTTATTTTCCAAATCTTATTCCTATTGATGCTACAATATTGCATGCTACAACAACTGTTTGATCTTTGATTTTTTACAGTGTCACATAAATGGTACTTTCTTGTTGAACGTTCAGATGCATATGATTTGTTTTACAATGTTGTGTTCCTTTTAGTATCTTTTTCACAAAAGGGGGAAAGAGATCATCTGGTTTTATGTCCCATAGAAGACATTGGCTGAATTACACCAGGCAACTGTATTACTATTCTTTTGAGTACAAGCTAAGACAGACTTTTTCCTTCTTAGTTCCTGTTGTTAGAGACAGTACCCTCCTATGTTTTATATAACATTAAAAAACACATGCGAGGCAAATTGGTTGTGGAAAAGGAGCATAAAGGCAAAGCCAGTTGGAATATGTAAGGGGAGGGGGTTGAAATGGCTCTTATCAGTTAGGTACAACCGATTTGTAAGGGCAAATTTGCATGTCCATTCTAACCATTTGCAAGTTTATGAAATGTTATCTACAGATCCCATTTTGCTATTGTAGTAGATGTCTGTGGGCATTACACAAATGCTTCAGAAGCTACTTTCATTTATGCATTCTTTTTCAGATATTTACAATTTTACAAAAAGATGTAAGTAATGCTTTGATTGGAATTTCTGGTTGAAAAAGCTCATTTTTGTAGCCAAAGACATGTTTTGGCTAGTTTCTGTTTGATTGCTTTTTAATTAAAAAAAAAAAAGAATGGGAGAGATTTAATTTCATGCTTTGCAAGCATTTTTGAACATATCCCGCATGTTCTCAGAGAATGAGAAGAATAGGTTATTTTTTTAATATGCCAGAGATTTCTCAGTTCTTTAGTAGGTCAAATTCCTTTCAATTAAAATGTAATAGAGTTTTAAAGTGAAGTGGAGTGACTGTACTTGTAGAATTCGATTGTCTATTAACCCTTTCTTGTAGGACTGCATTGTCTCACAGTGGATCACCAGCAGAAGCCCTGGTGTGTCATTGATGGGCGCAAATAATAAGATCTTCTCAGAAATGGATCTTCACTTGTGAAACTTTTGTGCAACTGATGCCAAATGGGATGTTAAAATTTCAGCAGAAAATGCTGTCTTAATATGATTGCTTCTATTATTTTACTGCTTGAACTGTGTGTCATTGCAAATTCATCTCAAAAGATAAGCTATACATTTTGTCCTCATATACAAAAATCCTAATAATCACCTGATGACCAAAAGTTAAAAGTTCAGGAAAACATAACATCTTTTTTTCTCAACAAGGAATATGCCTCGTTGCATACCTTTAAAGAGAGCAAATTGAATTCAGGGGCTCAGTTTGCAACTTTCCCATTTTAACAAAACATGTACCAAGAATGGAGATGTTGTATAAAAACAGTACAGAGAGACAAGTAGTCTAAATGAATGGTTTTGAGAAGACGTGACAGAAATGGATATTGTCTGGGAAAACAAAGACATGCAAGCTCATATGCATGTCTTCTTTATGGATCCAACTTTTTCATAAGAGGAATTTCATCTCTTTCATTACCAAGATATCAAGGCAGCAGAACCTTTCTCTATTCCAAAATATAATCGTACAGGTGAATTTACCTTTTTAGTTTTATCACTCTCTCATTGTCATATAAATCTACTGGGATGACAAGGCATATCCATGCATGCTCATGTAACCCGAGATATGTTCTTTCCATTATGAATACCATAGATTTGAAATAGTTGTTGTAAGCATAAAGAAGTACAAAAAAGAAAGAAGTCAAAATACTGACTCGTATAACAATCTACAGCAGAACACATGCCAAGTAAAATGAATAATGTCATGATTAACCCCAGTGTTTTAAGACAAAACATGAACATTGCTATAGGACATTCATTTTACAAATCAAAATGTCAATACCTATTATAACATTAATGCTATCATCATCTATAATTTACATACAGAAATGTTATGTTTTCCAGCTCACAGCTAACAGGCACAACACTGTTAATTAATTTAATTTGGTAATTGTTTTGATAATTAAAAAGATTTCCCAGTTTAATATGATGATTCGTCTGTAAAAGACTAGGAAATCCAGTTTAATTTCCCTAAATCCAAGATTTTAAAATGATAAAGAAACTTATGGCTCCCTTCCCATCAAAAAAGTTGTAAGGTTTTACCCCTTTCCCATTCAGACATAAAACTAAGTTTACAGATGAGGAAACAAAAGACATTCAGTTAAAAATAAATGTGTATGTTTCTGTATACTGCTGATCTTTACATGTGTTGCATGTAAAGCCTTTCAAGAACCTTTAACTAGTGAAAAATTATGTCTTGCTTTTGGTACCAGGTCACAGATGAAAATTAATGTACATGCTTCATAATATGTGAGAAATTTAATATATATAGGGAGTGTACTAGTCTTTTCCTGAGAGTGTAACAAGGGCTTTGGCTGTTATTATATTAAGGCCAGAATTCAATTGTGCACTTTTACTGGATCTTGCTGTTTCCACTGGCAATCCTCTCTCCCTCTTGCATTCTTCTGTGTCCGTAAAACTGCTCTGAATGGCTGGATAATTCACCAGTGTAAATGGGATGCCATAGAAAATTGTGGTAGGAAGAGAATGGGAAGAAAGTGGCGATACCATAGGTGTTAGATATAGGAGGTCATCATTGGTTATGGAAGTACACTATTGAATCTTGACTTGAGAGCATAAGGAGAAAAAGTGAGTGAAACTGTTGTGATGGAGTCTTCGAGTAGAGATCCTACTAGTTGTATTAGAAGAGGCAGGAAAACTGCTGGTGAGCAAGACTCTGATGAGGAGCAACAAAGTAAGAGAATCTGGGAAATACTTATGGAGCCCACTGATGATGATACCTTTGAGGGCTTTGAAGGGGATTATGGGGCTGGGAGTCAGGAGGATGGGATGTCAGACTCTGGGAGTGAAGCGATGGAGTGGACTAAGGTTCAGGAGATCTGGGAGATTCTTGAGGAACCCACAAGCAGTGGTACATTTGAGGGATGGCTCAGAGAAGATACAGATGGGTCCTGGGGAGTTATGGGTTTGGATAGAAGGTGGACTGGCTGGAGAGATCGTAGAGGGGCAGCAGCTGGATATGGGGCGTTGGGCGGCCCCAGCTCTGATGAGGATTTGCAGCACCAAGGTTCAGCTGTGGATGGGGCGTTAGCTGGCTCAAGTTCTGAGGAGGACTTGTAAATAAAAGTAAGTTTGTTGCTAATGTAGCCTTGCAATCGGCAAGGTGTTTGATGGGCGCTTTCGGGATCTCTGTTTCAGAAGACGTGTTTGGAAGACTGCTTTGGGACGTAAGTGTTAACCTGGGTTTTTAGTGGCAACAGGGGCTGGCATTGTGTGGGTTTGCGCTGGATTGTCCTGTGTTGGTTTTATGCATTAGCTGCCGGCTTGCCTCCATTGCTTTGGCTCTTTGTGTTTACCTTGGACTGGAATTCGGTGACTATGACTTCTCCCTGACGACTTGGACTGGAACTCAGTGACCGTGACTTCTCCCTGATGACTTGGACTGGAACTCGATGCCTGTGACTTCTTCCTAATGATGCGGACCGGATGTGGTGGCTGTGACTTCTCCTTTATGACACGGTTTAGCTTTAACTATGTTTTGGAGCATTGTGTGGCTGTTGGTCACTGTGGGTAATTGCTGGTAGCTTTCCTGTGTTTGTTTAGCTCCAACCAGCAGGTAGAGCGAGTTCCCAGCCTTTTCAACTAAGTTTGTTTTAATCTGGATTATTTCCCAGGATAATCCAGATCATATCCTAAGTTTGGGTTTTTCGAGGTTTTTTTGGACATTGTTACTTCACACTGAAGAGAAAGTGTTTTGAGCCTTTTTTTGGTTGCTTCTTAGGCTCTTTTGTGTTGTTGTTTTTTTTTTTTGCAATAAACTGAATTATTTATATTGGCTGGCATCTGACTCATAACAGAAACCTTCTAATTTTTCCTCTAATTGTGATAGTACAATATAATTGTCATTTAAATAATGCTTTAAGAATCTGATAGATGCTCATTTCAAATAAGCCAATATGACTAGCTCTTGCAGGTGAGGAAAGATAAAGAAACAAAATGTAAGAAAGGTGTTAGGGTCTGATCTAGCTTTCTGAGTTTTTATCATAAATATTTGCATTTAAAAACCACGAATTAGTAGGAAAAATATCTAATCACTTTAATATTATTTAGCACCTTCTTTTCTTTTGTTTTGGTAAAGACATCACCTGTAGATAATCAATAACTGTGTCCTTTATGCTTGTTATTGTAATAAGAAATATCCCTTTATTTTAAATGCAAATGATGTCAGCCTACAAACAAATGAACAATTATTGAAAGAAAAGATCTTCTCTGTAATAAATATCAAAATAGGCTGACCTTCCTAGAAAATCCAGATCCCAAGCCAAATAATAATATTTATTGACCCTTATTCAAACTTCCCAAAGATCCTAATAATACCGCAACACTGACAGTACAGTATATATTTCCATTATGTTATTGCAACTTTATAAAAGTAGAGCTATGATAACCTAACCATTCATTACAGACTGACAGTATTAGATTTGCCATGTTCTCCCTTACTTTTGCACTTGCCTTTGATCTGGGAGACAATTATTCAAATGAAGGAATTTATATGCATGATAATCATAATTCCTAAACTTAACAAGAGAGCATGGATGAAATGAAATATGAGCAAGAACTGTAGAACTGGACCAATGTCTACACAGTTAGAGCACAGAACATGCAGTATCCATTTGTCGGGAACATGGGCTTTGATCCTGATATCAAAAACATAAATCTCATTTAGTCCAAACTACAGTAGACCTGTTGAATCAGCAGAAACTTGATAGGTCAACATCTTTGTAAATCCCAGTGTTTCAATGTGTATGCAGTACTTTAGTAGCACTACTAGCTGGATTTAGGCCAATACAAACAGAAGAACAGAGCTGACAGCACATCTCCCCAAACACTTAGGATTCATACCAGCCTTCCAGATATTCTGGAACTTCCAGCATTCCTGACCATAGGCCATGTTGGCTGGGGCAGATGGAAATTAGTCCAGAACATCTGGAGGGCACAAGGTTAAGGAAGGTTCATCAAGATGAGGTTTTACCTTGAATAAAAATTTGTGTTTCATGATTTCAAATGAAGAGACAACTGCCAATATAATGGACAACTCCTGGTCAAAATACAAAGAGAAGGGTCTGACTGAATGTCTGCTGAGTGAGTAATAGTATATTTCATGCGTCAGAGACATGTACATGTGCATGTGCTTGTTTCATGAAATAAAAAGCATATGAAGCTGCTTGAAAGAAACTTCTCCAATTAATGAATATCAAAAACTGATGCCTGACCTTCAGATGTTGACTATATTGCAATTTGTATAGCTCTTCTGTCTCCAAAAACATGGAATGCAGCATTGGAGAAAGCAACTTGTGATGGAATCAAGCACACTGTCTCTGCTCTGAAGGCCAAGCCAGTTGTAATACATCATAAGTGTTGAATTTAAGATTAAAGGCAGGTGAATTGATAGAAGATAATTTTCTTAAGAATGTAATGACATTCTACATAATTGATGATCTGGAAAGAAAAGGGTTACATAAAACCACTTCAATAATGAAACGGGAAGGATGAAGACTAGAGTGCAGATGGGTGCAACAAGACATGATATAGAGGGCATCTTTGCTCCTATAAGGGGGCAACACATGCAGCGAAGAAATGGCATGTCACTGAAAATGAAACTTGTTTACTGTAGAAAATGTTATAGGAAGAATAGAATGTGACCATAAAATACAACCCACAGGAAGAATTAAAAGTAGTAAAAAATATATAGTAGCACAGTGAAATCTCAACTTACAAGCAACCCAACTTGCGAGTTTTTTGAGGTATGAGCTGTTGCTCGGCTCATTTTTTGCTTTGAATTACGAGCTAGTTCCGAGTTACAAGCTAGCTCTGAGTTACAAGCTAGCTCCCAAGAGGATGGCCGTAGGAATCCCAGGGCAGCAGCACCACTGTTGCCACTGCATTCTTCACCCACAAAGCAACATGGTAGCTGAGCAGGGGCTTCTCAAGTGGTGGGGCCAGCGCTTCCTCTCTCTTTAACCTTCCCAGAGCAAGGAGGCCTTTGTGCGGGCCCTACGAGCATGCACACTTGCGTTATCCTCCTTTTCCTATCAGCTTTTGCGGCCTAGGTGAGCAAAGGAGTTCAAGGGAGAGAGGAAAGGAGAAAAAAAAATATCTGGAGGCATAAACAGTGGGGGTGAAGCTAGAGCGCCAGAGCAGAGGTAGGCAGGAAGGCCGGTCAGCAACAGCTCAGCAAGGTGAGCGAGAGTGAGAGAGAGAGGGAGAGAACTGTTTGCCAGTTCCCTCCTCTGAAGTCCAAACCAGGTCTGATCCAGCTTAGCATCCTAGATCAGGATGAGGAACAGACGACCTCCCATCAGTTTCTATCTGTTTTAGAAGGGTGATGATTTTTGTTTTCTTAAAAGTACATTTGTATCCTTTTTAGTTATTTATAAAGTACATTTTCTTACTTAAAAACATGCAAAAATTGGGGTGGTTTTTGAGGGGACAGAATGGATCGATAGCATTTCAATAGGAAAATTTGCTTTGAGATAAGAGTGATATGAGTTAAGAGTTTGGTCATGGAGCACATTAAACTCTTAAGTCAAGGTATCACTATATTAACTTATCAAGGACAAACATAAATACAAAATGCAAAAACAAAACACAAAACAGGAGGTGTAGGTCATTGAATACTTTATTGCTTTATGATAAACCATAATATAAAAAGATGGCATCTTGTTAATGACACAAGGATGTGTAAGTGTGGTCTGTCAACCCCTGTCCTTTTCAACAGGTTACAGGAAGCTATTTTCTAGGTCTTAGCATACTTTCCAAAACCTTCAGGATGACAGTTCTCAAGCTCTGTCATTACCACTGCTGCTGCTGCATATGAAGTGAAGAAGGGAGCAATTCAGAAAATGAAGGTACAAATGCTGTGGGCTCCAGGGGGAAGGCATCCTTCTTAATTCCCTGCCATCTTTCCTGGTCTTTGTCAGAGTAATGCGCACAGCGTAGCAGCAGATGAATGACGTCAGTTGAGTGCAGAACGAAGGGACGATCAGAGACAATGTAAAAAGGTATTTACAAAATTTACTGAACAAGACAAACAGACTTGCAGACGATAGACACAGGACTTTCAATCTAGACAAACAGCACAGATCTTCTTAGCAGGCAGAAAACAGATCTCATCTGATGCAATCAGCTATATACAAACACACTTGTAGTCTGGACACTCCTCTCTGGCTCCAGCCACATATCCAAGGTCAATACAGCTTCTTACCAAATTAACTCTTTACACACTATAGCATTTCCTGGATGATGCAATACATGCTAGACACAAATTTCATTTAAACACTACTAATACACAAATCCCACATTAACAGTCTTCTGGGATGGTCTTACATCCTATATGTTTTCTCATCCTTTCCCTGTCCTTTCTCACTTCCTCATCACTTTCTTCAATGAGTTAACACCAAAGTCATTCTGGACTCCATTTCTGCATGTTACTGAAATGGAGTCCCATGGAGTCCCTCCAGAAGTTGCCCTTCATCATTTGATGAGCTCTGTGGGACTCCATTTCAGCAACATGCAGAAAAAAGAAGAAGATGCAGAAAATATTCCATAGCATATTTGGAAGCATGGCAGGGACTGGATAGAGAATATAATTTAGCACTGGTGTCCATCTCACCAGTGGAAGCATATTGTTAAATACAACTTAAGGAGTAATATTACCATCAGTTTTGCCTGAAGAAGAAAAAATGTAGAGAATTAATGAGAGCTTTCATGTTTAGATTATTTTTGAGAGAGCAGGATTTTCAGGAAGTGCCAGTAAAGTTTCCCAAGAAAAGGAGATACTGTATATCTAAGATGCTGCTGAAGCTGATCTATGAGCTGGTAAGAGACCTTCATCTCCCCCATCTGGGCACCAGAGTAATTCAGAACCTGTGGTATTAATACAAAGCAAATACTCTGGATCTTGGGTAGTTACAGTGTTTTCACTTAAAAGCAATTTACCACTAAAATTTTATATATATGTTGGCACTGTCAGCATTTATATTTCATGTTAGCTTTGAGGTTTTTTTGACTGCTTAAATAATACTGAACTTGCTGATGTGTTTGTTTCTGGACTCAAAAATATCTTTAGATCCTTTAGAAGCTAAGGTATCCCCCAATTGATTTGTTTTAATTTTGTTTGTTTTTCATTTTGCTAAAAAGAATTCAATTGTATGATTCCATCGGAGTCTGCATTACTCACCTTTCCATGGCTGACGTGAGCAAGGAAGTGATCTGTTGGCCGAGTCCTACATGAAAGTTCTACTCTTGGTATTTACAAGGTTTAAAGTGGGAACATATGGTACTGTGGTCTAACATGCCAAGCTGTACAATTCTTGTAGAAGTGCTTGTTACCATGTTCCAAGCACTTGTCAATCACAGCGTACTACAGGCATACAACTTAAGGAATGGAAAAGAAGTATTTAGTTGATGATACTGTGCTGCATTTCAGCATACTCCTGAAATGTTTCTTCTATAAGATGTTTCACTGATCTGAATAAAATCCACTGAAGGATGTGACTTGTTTTAAAAAAATAAACAAAGGCCAGAATGATTTTTATTCATATATTACATCACATAACTGATTGTGATTATTTGAAATTCCTTGTAACAAATTCCTCATGGCCTCCACACTGATACAAAATTCAGATTGATTTGTTGAGGTGTCACATTTCCTTTCTCCTGCTCTTCATCTTTCATGAGTCACTACAGAAAAAGCTGAGCATAATCTGGGACCATTATAAGATAGATGCAAATGAACCTTAATGGCACCTGAGGCCCACCCATAAAACACAACTATAGCACTATGATTGTATTTTAACTGCTACACATCTAGCTTATGGAATCCTGGGACTCAAAGTTTGATGAAGCATTAGAGGTTGGTATGAGAAGTCTAAATAGCCCTCCCTAAAATCTATGAGATGGAACATGGCAGTTAGAGTGGAATAATAATACTTTAATTGTGTTATTTGAATGGGTCCTCGGAGTTTGCCTTATGAGACTGCAAGTAGCAGTTTTGCACAGGACAGAGGCAGAAGAAAGGTTTGAACAACCAGGCAGCAGGGGAAACATCGATGAAGCAGGAGCAAAGGTAGATGGCCACAGCAGCTCTCAGTTTGCTACTCCAAAAGTCTTAGGCACATAAATCTGAAATATTTGTTAGAGGGAACAGTATGGTTCTGTGAGAAGGAAGTTTTCAGTCCCAGCTCAGTACTAAGCCCAATTAATCAGAAGCAACAGGAAGCCTTATTCTTATGTCCAAAGACTTCTGATTGATCACTGTAGGAAGGAAGATACCGGGTAACACATGCAATTGATCTGATTCAAAAAAGTTCTTATGTTATTAGCATTATGTAGATAAAACAATTCAATGAAGATACACATCTGTCATTGCTCATTACTTCTGTTTTTAATTATTCTAAAATTCAAAAAGTCCTCAGCCCATCATCCATACTGGTTGAAAGATTTTGGGTACCATATTTCAAAAACTAGGTGATTTTCTCACAGCTCTGCTATTGGTAATGCTGATGATACATGAGACTGTATTTGTGCAGTATTTTTTGAACCTCAAGGGTTGTTCTGCATAAAAATCAGTGCAAACTGATTTTTATCAGTTGCTGAACAGATATTACAGTTTAGCTGCTTTGGGGATTACAATTTCAGAGACAGTGCCGTATCCAATCCTTGTTTTCAGCCCTGATTGAGAAATTATTCTTCAGAAAGCAAAGAGCCATGAAGTATCTCATTTCAGTTATAAACTTATTCTGACAGCTATATTATGTCATGCCTGAGTAGTGGGTGGGTATCTGTTATGCTATTGTAGACAATTAAGTTTATTTAAGATGTCAGATCTAGGTTGAATTACATGAATTGTGGTCCCAAAAATGAAAAACCAATGCTTCAGTCCATAAATATTTCAGTTTCCATTTCTCTCCAAGGTAAGCTAGAAGCAAAATAATCTGAAACATTCAGAAAAGTGTTGAGATATTATTTGTTTTTTACAGTAGCAGAGGTCATGATGTCAAAATCATAATGGAAAGAACAGACAGTTTTATTTGGCATGGTTTTAAATTTTGGATGGCTACATTTGGCTTTTTAAATGGTGCTCTTCTCTTTACATGCCACTATGAATTTAAAGTTATAGAATTGATTTACTTGTGATACACTATTGATTGAAGATATTTGTTATTTAACTTTCAGATTCAGAAGATGGTGAATCTTTTCCCTAAAGCTGGTAAAGAAAATACATATTAGACAAGATACTACATAATGAAAAATATATTTCTGTAAAAGCCATTACAACTGTACATTGTCACAAGACTTCAGCAATAAAGAAGTCTGTATTTTACATGAAAGCATAAGTATACATAAATATATGTATACAGTATCATATTATTTCCTTTCATAGTAAACTTAGAGGGCAGAGATTGGATTACTGGCAGATGGAAGAAAAATGGGGCAAGAGTAAAATAAAAGGGTGGTTTCTGTGTATTTGGAGGACTGCATAGGTACTAGGCTTGTCCGATCGATGGAAAAAATGTTTCAATTCTCGTTTCTAAAGTAGGGGGTGCTGGCTCTTCGATGTAGAAATTATTTCTAAATGTTTCACCCAAAATTTTCGGATATTTCCGAAAATTCATAATGTTTCTAAAATGTTTCTAAAATGGCGGACGCGCATGCGCAATCGCCAAAAAACAGGAAACCGGGGGGGGACTTTTCTGGGGGTCTCCCGCCCTCATTTCTTGAGCTATTCTCATCAAATTTGGTACAGTGGGAGAACACATTCCACACTCTTTGCTCAACAAATTGCAGAATGTTTCCTGTCTCCTATGATTTTTGGCGAATTTTTATAACTTTTTATAATATACTATTTTTTTATATTTTAAGAAACCTGTTCCTGTTTTGAAAGTCTTATTTCCTGTTCAATTGGGTTCTTATCACTGTAAAAGTCCCTCTTCTACTTGTGTAGACTTTGGATTAGAAATGCAGCACACGCCAAGCAATGCCTTGACAGGATTGGCAACGTCCTTTGGAAACTATAAATTGCCTTTGAAACTTTTGATCAATGGTGCCACTGGCTGACCTTGTGATTGCAAAAATGAAACTCTGGCTGAGGACTTTGGATTAGAAATGCAGCACACGCCAAGCAATGCCTTGACAGGATTGGCAACGTCCTTTGGAAACTATAAATTGCTGTGGACCCTCTATTGAATCAAATCAATGTCTGACTTTGTGATTGCAGAAATAAAACTCAGCCCAAGGCTTGGGAATAGAAATGGAGCGTGAGGGAAGCAATGCCTTGGCGGGTGCCCCACGTCCTTTGGAAACTATGTCTTCCAATGTACCCTTTAGGTTTGAAAACAATGTGTGTCTTTGTAATTGATGCAATCCCACTCAGCTTGGGATTATAAATGAAGCGTGAGGGAAGCTCAGCGCTTACAGGGACGCAGACGTGCTTAGAAAACTATAATTTTCAAGCTCCCTCCTTTTAAGGCTTGGAAAGAAAGGCTTAAGGGGTGATTGCTTTATTCCAGAAAAAGTAAAAAAGGAAAGGCTAAAGGTCTCTCTCAGGAGCTCAGCGCTTACAGGGAAGCAGATGTGCTGCTTAGAAAAATATAATTTTCAAGCTCCCTCCTTTTAAGGCTTGGAAAGAAAGGCTTATGGGGTGATTGCTTTATTCCAGAAAAAGGAAAAATAGAAAGGCAAAAGGTCTACCTCAGGAGAAGGAACCAACCCAAAACTCAGCACTAGCAGGGAGGGACGCAGACTCCTTTGGAAAAAAATTCCCAACATCCACAGCAAGGACTCTGCCCCAAGCCCCAAGCCAATTTTCCCCCAACACAATATCTAAGCACTGTAGCAACCCTCTACCCCCAGTCACTTTGCCCTCTCAGCTTCACGGCGCGCGCGAACCACCCTCTCTCCTCGGTATCCCAACCCAGAATGGCTTGGCTCCGTGCGGAGGCGATTTTTATAGCGATTCTACACGTGGACGCGGAGGACGCTAGCCCCCACCTTTTTTAGCCATCGTGGAAGACTCTGATTGGCAGGGAGCGGGAGCCATGTTAGGCTGCGCTAGGCTCCCATCCATGTTAGGTTGCAGAAACAATAATAATAATAATAATATTTAAAAAATATTTAAAAAAAATTTGGAGGAAAAAAATTAACGAAAATTTTAAGACACAATTACAGAATGGGCCAACGATGGATCGTATTACATTGCCAGTAGCGCCCAGGGAAAACGTTTCAATACTCGTGTCAAAAAACGGGAACAATACGAAATAATTGCGGTAGGGGAATTTTTACGACAATATGGACAACCCTAATAGGTACACTAGAAATATTCATTTTATTAATAATAATGAATTAAAAACACCATACTTCATAAATGGAAGGCAAAACAAAGATAAAATAATATCTCAATGAACTTTTAAACCTTTCTCTTCTTGTGACATTTTCCACTGCTTTCATTTATCTGTCTGTCTCCAGAAAAACACCTTAAAAACCTTTAAAGTTGAAATATCTACTTCAGATAGTATGAGACTGAGAGTCCACAAAATTACAAACAGCAAAATTTAACATTACCAAAGAAAAGAAATAAATAAGGAAAAAATTCTGATTCCAGAACTCCAGTCTTTTCCCCCCCTATGATCTGATCACAGAATCATAGAATCATAGAGTTGAAGGAGACCACATGGGCCATCCAGTCTAACCCTATGTCATGCAGGAAAAGAACAATCAAAGCACCCCCAACAGATGGCCATCTAGACTCTCCCTAAAAACCTCCAGAAAAGGAGACTCCACCACGCTCCAATGCAATACATTGCACTTCAGAACAGCTCTTACCATCAGGTTTTTCTTAATATTTAAGTGGACTCACTTTTCCTGCAAGTTGAATCCATTGCTCAAAGTCCTAGTCCCCAAAGCAAAAGAAAACAAGCTTGCCCTCTCCTCAAAGTGACGTTCGAATATTTAAACATTGCTGTCATGTTCCCTCTCAGACTTCTTTTCTCCAAGCTAAACATACCCAGCTCTTCAGCCATTCCTCATAGGGTTTGGCTTTCAAACCTTTGATCATTTTGGTCATACTCCTCTGTAAACATTCTAGCTTGTCAATATCCTTCTTGAATGTTGGTGCCCACAACTGGACACAGTATTCCAGATGAGGTCTGACCAAAGCGGAATAGAGTGGGACTATGACTTCCCTCAATCTGGACACTATATTTCTATTGATGCAGCCCAAAATCCCATTGACTTTTTTAGCTGCTGCGTCACACTGTGGACTCATGTTCAGCTTGTGGTGTAAGACTCCTAGCTTCCTTTCACATGAGCTTATCACACTGGCCGCCAGAATTGCCACAGATCATGGTGAATTTGGAGGTGCCCAGCATGGGGAACCTGTCGCCCCACGACCCCGCATTGCCTGACTTACACTTAACCCCATTCCATGGGGGGAAGTGTCCGACAGCCTGCTTCCCCTCATTGTTGCTAATGCAACTCAGGAAGCCTCCTATGTTGCTGCCATGGTGGCATATGCTGGTTCCACTTTAGTTTGGCCATGGAGCTCTGCCAGAAGTGGCTTTACATTGTGGGATGGGAGCTGGTGGTCTCGTGGCTGAGGAACTAGTTTGTGCTGCTGAATTCAGCCCCATCTAATGAGATTGGTACTGTTTACAAGCCAGGTGTCACCCATCCTATTTCTGTACATATCATTTTTATTGCCTAAATGTAGCATCGTTTAATTCTCCCTGTTGAAATTCATTTTGTTAGTTTTGGTCCAGCTCTCTAATCTGTTCAGCTCATTTTGGATTCTGATTCTGTCCTCTGGAGTATTAGCTATCCCTCCCAATTTGGTGTCACCTGCATGCTTTCTATTCCATTGTCCAAGTCATTGATGGAAATGTTGAATACAACTGGGCCCAGGATAGATCCTGTGGCAGCCCACTGGTCATTTCTCTCCAGGAGCCATTGAGCACTCCTTGGGTTTGACAAGTCAACCATTTCCCAATCTATTATCTAGACCACATTTTACTAGCATCTTTATGAGAATGTCATGGGGTACTCTTTTCAAGGACAGTCTTATGTTTGTGTGCATTAAATATCCTGGCTGGCTCTCAATGCTAGCACCAGAATATGCAGCACACAATATAATTTAGAAGACAGCTAAACACGTCACAGTCAATTATGATATTAACAAATAATTTAACATCATGTTAAAACCAACCCTAAATTAAAATAGAAGAAGACAACATTTCTTCCTCAGAAGTCTGTGAATAAGCCACCAAAAGTCCACCTAAATGAAAAAGTATTTGCCAACCCACACTGTTTAGGGCAAGAGTGGAGAAGACTGCAGTCCTCTGGATGTTGCTGACTTTACCTCAGCCCTGTCCAAAAGAGCCAACAGTGAAGGAGGATGGGACTTGCAAGTTCTGCTCTGGGAGGATATTTCCTGTTTTCTGTTCTATCTCCAAATAGAGAACACATTTCTAAGGAGAAACAAAATTCCTTCTTGGAATCTGGAACTGATGCAGCCTGACATCCATCCAACCCACTTTACTTTGAGAGAAGTAAACATAACAATAATTTATTATCATGATTTTCAGCTGCACAAACAATATTTTGTCACTGACATCTTATTCCTCAAAGCAGTTTGTCTTTTATGAGCCCTGTGTCATAAAGCAACAGCCAATTTTGTTTTTACAAGGAAGCTGCATACTGAGCAATTTCTATTCCTTGCCATTCACAATGACATGGGGAGGCTTTATGTGCATGAGGTAAGCCACTGTTCTGTGGGGTGTGTGTCAGAGGTGAGCTGTTCTAGGGAAATTTTAGAAGCACAGCCTCCTCAAGAATGAATCAAACCTTGGGCTGCTAAAGTTGAGGGAGGTCTAATCAATTACACAACTCTTGAACACCCTCCAGTATCACTGCCAAAGTGATCTATCTGTAACGGGAGTGCATTTTTCAAATGGGAAAATGCACCCTGTACAATGTGTGCCCCTCATATTTTATAATCCCAGGATAGTGTGAACATTTCCCTACATTACCTCACTCTTCTAGTTGCCAAATAAACTCAGTCCACTTGCTGAGGGACGATTCTTTGTTTCTATGTGACCATCAAGGGTAAAAATCTTTTAGCTTGTCAAATAAATGTATTGCACCCTTACTTGAGAACAAAGTGTCCACTGGATTGGAAAGATGTGCCATAGCATATGATGGAGGAATCAACATGTACCCAAGGCTAACCGAAGACATTTTGTTACCTGAGGCAAAGCAGCAACTGGGGCATGCCCCCCTCTAACATTCCATGGATGAACACAAAAACACATGTAGCCAAATAGTATCAGAGTTCAGTCAGGATGGCAATTTTTTAATGAAGAACATACAAGTAAGAAATTGCTGCACCAGTCTGCATTTGCCTGAGCATACTGGTAAATACAAGAGTCTTGCCTCCCATTATCTCCGCATTGCTGACTTAATTTAAAATAAATTTATTTTGCACTTTTGAACACAGCAGCAATTGAAGTAGGTTTAGGACAAAGGGTGAAAGGTGGAGAAACTGTGACATTTCAGGTGGAGTCGGAAAAATGGGAGAGCAAAGGATTAATTGGGACTTTCCCTGCCAAACCAGAATAGTTAGAGGCAATGATAATGCTCCCACACCACCCATTCAGGCGAAAAATGGGCCAAGCTATTTTAGCATATCAGGTAGAAAGTATAATTATTATCTTGCTCAATTCATGACAATAAAACTATTATAATGAAGTAAATAGTTAACAACTTGTTGAATTATTATGGAATCCAATATTTGCTCTCTGGGGTAGTTGTTTCATTCTATCTAATGATAGGGCTGAATATGGCCAGTTGGGTCTTTTCATGGCATTGAGATACATACTGTTAATCAGAACAACAAATTGCTATTAAACTTGCATCACAGAAGAACAGTTGACAACATAATTGGGAACAACAGTGGTCAGGTGCCACACTTCTGCTTTGCTGTTCCTAAATGCTCCAAGGACCCCTTAACTAGAACCATGTACAAATACTTGGAATAATAATAATAATAATAATAATAATAATAATAATAATAATAATAATAATGCAGACTGTGCAAGGAAACCGACGAAACCATTGATCATATCCTCAGCTGCTGTAAGAAAATCACACAGACAGACTACAAACAGAGACACAACTATGTGGCCCAAATGATTCATTGGAACTTATGCCTCAAGTACCACCTCCCAGCAGCAAAGAACTGGTGGGATCACAAACCTGCAAAAGTATTGGAAAATGAGCACGCAAAGATACTGTGGGACTTCCGAATCCAGATTGACAAAGTTCTGGAACACAACACACCACACATCACAGTTGAGGAAAAGAAAAAGGTTTGGATCATTGATGTTGCCATCCCAGGTGACAGTCACATTGACGAAAAACAACAGGAAAAACTCAACCACTATCAGGACCTCAAGATTGAACTTCAAAGACTCCGGCAGAAACTAGTACAGGTGGTCCTGGTGGTGATCAGCACATTGCGTGATGTGCCAAAAGATCTCAGCCGGCATTTGGAAACAATAGACATTGACAAAATTACAATCTGCCAACTGCAAAAGGCCACCCTACTGGGATCTGCGCCCATCATCCAAAAATACATCACACAGTCCTAGACACTTGGGAAGTGTTCGACTTGTGATTTTGTGATATGAAATCCAGCATATCTATCTTGTTTGCTGTGTCATACAATAAAAATAATAATAATAAACAACACAAAGCCACAAACGTTCCTTTGAGGGTGTCTGATCCAAAATTGTTTTCTCTCTGCTGTTGTATTCTTGCAGGGCAACAGGCCTATGCAAAGAAACCACCACGTATAACTGCTTAAGATATTGAAGATAAAAAAAAAACATACAAAATTGTGCCTCCAGAGGTGGAAGTGGTGAGGGAGATGGAAAACAAATACATTTATTCATGGTGAATAAAGAATAGCTATCTAAATTTAGCCTTTTGTGATTAAATTCTTTCTCATTCAAAAAAATCCAAAACAAGAAGGGAAAAACTATAAACAAAGGCTCATGCAGCCTTCCAGATATGGTTGGACTTAAGCACTCAGAATTCCTTAGCATTAGTTATGCTGGCTAGGATGGCTGAGAGCCACAGTTCACCAATGTTTGGAGGGCAGCACACTCTGTTCCCCTAAACCCCTTCTCTAAACCACCTCAGGATTTTACCATGGACTATTTTATAACAACCTCAGCAGATGGGGCTTACTTTGGTGGCATACGCCAGTTCTGCGATAGTTTAGCCATGGAGTCCATTGGCTCCCATCCCACAATGTAATACTACTTCTGGTGGGCTCCATGGACAAACTATTGTGGAACCAGCATATGCCGCTGCAGTGGCAACATGGGAGGTTTCCCGTTTTGCATCAGCAACATTGAGAGGAAGCCGATGCTTCTCCCCATGGGATGGAATTGTTGGTGAGTTGGGCAATGTGGTGTGCAAGGAGACGGGTTCCGCATGTCCACCGACAGGCACTTCCAGATTCACCATGATCCGTGGCAATTCTGGTGGTCTGTATGATAAGGTCACAAGATTCCTGCTACTAAAAAAATGGCATGCAGTCAGCTTCAAATTAATTCCACTAAGTTTCATTTCCCATTTCTTTTTGGAATCCTCTTCCCTCTTCCTATCTCATGTCATCTGACACAAATTCCTAGTTGTATTTATTTCTCCATGTTATGTTTTTCTTTATCCTTTCACCTTTATGAGAATATCACCCTAACAATTAACTTCAGTATAGAATTGTGGCTGTATCCCTCATTATTTCTGATGAGACACCACAAATTGCTCAATTATCCTTGCTTGTGCACTTTAGTTTAATAATAGCTCATTTATAAAAAATGGCTTGTGTATTTTAGCAAATATCATGTTTATACACGTATGATCTTTGAATACCTGTTAACACATCATTTTCTCCCATCTTTACTTTTTATAATAGCTAAACCAATGACATTGCTTGTCATCAGCCTGTTGAAGTCTCAGGACTATAATTTGTAAATTGAACATACATTTGATGCTTAAGAGATTTTTTTTTCCTGTCCATTATAATTGTTCTGTCTGAATAGCATTTCAGTATGTTAGTTATAGATCAAGTGTTGCATTTTACAGCCAGGATTAGCAAACATCATTTGAAACTATTGAACTAAAAAGTTCATTTTAATGGATCACTATTATAGTTACTTGGGGTTCATCGTTGACATGTTGAATATCTAACTACATAGGTTTTTAAAGAAAATAATCAAGAGTAACTTCATATGAGCATCCTGAGGATGCTGAAATATGTCCATAAAAGACATTGTGATGTTAATGTACACTTGCAGGTCTGACTGTGCAAATATCTTACATAAGTATGCATTAAGTACTGTACAAGTTCTCAAAAGCTTGTGGCCTTTCCTTGCTTTTCAGGGTTCAGTTTTCTAAATGTATTTATAAACAGATTGACTTTAATTTTTACAGAGAATATCATCCTTGGTCTACAAGGTAAGTGAACTGTTGGATTTACATTTCAAGTGAAAAAATTTATTTGGCATCTGAGTGGCACTGAGATAAAACACATTTCACTTTGTAAATCCATACATTTCTGCAATTGACATCTATATATATAAAAGAGTGATGGCATCACGGCAATTCACAAAACAACAAAAGTACAGGCCCCCCAACCTCAAAATTTGACAACACAACCCATCATCCACGCCTCAAGGTTGATACAACAAAAAGAAAAGAAAAATAAAGTCCTAATTAGAGAGAGAGGAATAATTTTTTTATCCAATTGCTGCCAGTTTAGAGGGCTAATCTCTGCCCACTTGGTTGCCTAGCAACCAAGGGACAGCCAGGTTTCAGTTAGGGGACAGGCAGATTTAGGCCTCACTTAGACTTCTTCCACAGATTATCTAATTTGCACTGGATTATATGGCAGTGTAGACTCAAGGCCCTTCCACACAGCTATATAACCCATTTATAATCTTATATTATCTGCTTTGCACTGGATTATTTTGACTCCGCACTACCATATAATCCACTTCAGTGTGCATTTTATACAGCTGTGAAGAAGGGGCCTCAGATAATCCAGTTCTGAGCAGATAATATAAGATTAGAAATATACAGTAGAGTCTCACTTATCCAACGTAAACAGGCCGGCAGGATAAGTGAATATGTTGGATAATAAGAAGGGATTCAGGAAAAGCCAATTAAACATCAAATTAGGTAATCGTTATACAAATTAAGCACCAAAACATCATATTATACAACAAATTTGACAGAAAAAGTAGTTCCATATGCAGTAATGCTATGTAGTATTTACAGTAGAGTCTCACTTATCCAACACTCGCTTATCCAACGTTCTGGATTATCCAACGCATTTTTGTAGTCAATGCTTTCAATATATCGTGATATTTTGGTGCTAAATTCATAAATACAGTAATTACTATATAGCATTACTGTGTACTGAACTACTTTTTCTGACAAATTTGTTGTCTAACATGATGTTTTGGTGCTTAATTTGTAAAACCATAACTTAATTTGATGTTTAATAGGGTTATCCTTAATTCCTCATTATCCAACATATTCGCTTATCCAACATTCTGCCGGCCCGTTTATGTTGGATAAGTGAGACTCTACTGTACTGTATTTACAAATTTACCACTAAAATATCACAATGAATTTAAAACACTGACTACAAAAACATTGATTATGAAAAGGTAGACTGCGTTGGATAATCCAGAACATTGTATAAGCGAATGTTGGATAAGTGAGATTCTTCTTTAATATGAAATAATTACTGGGATAGAATAATGCAGAACAATATAATCTCTAAAACCAGGACAGTAAATAAACAGGGGAATTCCACACAGGAAACAATCAGGGCCAGCTAACACCTCCCAACAAAGTATTCCCATCATCAAAGTCTGGCAAATCCTGTTTTCTCAGGGCCACAGCCAGTAGAAGCACATAAAATATTGCAAACAACATCACTTTGAAAACAAGGGTATTCCAGACAGGAAACAATCAGGGCCAGCTAACACCTCCCAACAAAAAATTCACTCAGGGAGGAAACAGCCAGGCTTTAAAGCTGCAAGGCCATTACATCCTAATCATTTTTCCTAATTGCAGCATTCATACTTGCCTCCAACAAACAAAAAAAACCAATCAGAAATATTGTATATTCACAACCTTTAGGAAATAATATCCCCTGATGGCGCAGCGTGTTAAAGCGCTGAGCTGCTGAACTTCTGGACTGAAAGGCCACAGGTTTGAATTGGGGGAGCAGAGAGAGCCCCCACTGTTAGCTCCAGCTTCTGCCAACCCAGAAGTTCGAAAACATGCAAATGTGAGTGCATCAATAGGTACTGCTCCAGCGGGAAGGTAACGCCGCTCCATGTAGTCATCCCACATGACCTTGGAGGAGTCTACGGACAATGCCGGCTCTTCGGCTTAGAAATGGAGATGAGCACCAACCTCCAGAGCAAGACACGACTGGACTTAATGTCTGGGGAAAACCTTTACCCTTGACCTTAACTACCACCAATTCCTCAATACTTTATTTCCCATACCACCATACTTCGCCACAGCAACGCGTGGCCGGGCACAGCTAGTACATTATAAAGAAGAAAAAATGCACACAAAACAATGGTGTGTGACTAAAAATGGCAAGATTTGAAAATAAAAAGTGCTCACATATGCTTTACTTACTGGGAAAAATGCATACCTAGGGTGCTTCCAGACAGGATTAAAAGTGAATTTAATGCTGCCCAAAAACCTGGGCTTTCCCTGGGGGGGGGGAGGGCTATGTGCAACCCCCCCTTAAAGATGTTTAAGATCAATCCAGAGAGTGCTGTAGTTTTTAACTTAGAATTTGTTTTAATAATTTTTTATCTGAATTTTTTAGTACTGTTTATATATAATCATGTTTTAATGTTTGTATATTTTAAATGGTTATGCTAATGCTTTTATGTTAAGCCACTTTGAGTCCCCTTTGGAGGAGAGGAAGTGGGGCATAAACAAACAAACAAACAAACAAATATAAATTTATTTATTTATTTATTTATTTCGTATTAAAAGTATTGCATAAATTAGTATAAAACTGATAAAAATAGAAGGAGCACAAGCAGCCTCAAACAATTCTTCCTCTGTTCATGAGGCAGGACATTGTAGACAAACATACGTATGCAGAGTTGTCTGTTCTGCTCCACAGTCGTACAAGGTGGAGGATTCTTTTAAATAGTGCCATTTAGCCAGGTTTTCTTTTGATCTGCCCACTTCACTTCTGAGTCTGTTCAAGGACTTCCAAGTTGCCCATTCTTGGCTTGCTAAATAACAACAACAACAACAACAACAACACACCAGACATCACAGTTGTGGAAAAGAAAAAAGGTTTGGATCATTGATGTTGCCATCCCAGGTGACAGTTGCATTGACGAAAAACAACAGGAAAAACTCAGCCTCTATCAGGACCTCAATATTGAACTTCAAAAACTCTGGCAGAAGCCAGTACAGGTGGTCCCGGTGGTGATCGGTACATTGGGTGCCGTTCCAAAAGATCTCAGCCAGCATTTGGAAACAATAGACATTGACAAAATTATGATCTGCCAACTGCAAAAGGCCACCCTACTGGAGTCTGCACGCATCATCCGAAAATACATCACACAGTCCTAGACGCTTGGGAAGTGTTCGACTTGTGATTTTGTGATACGAAATCCAGCATGTCTATCTTGTTTGCTGTATCATAATAAAATAATAATAATAATAATACCAACCCGGTTAAAATCAGGATGATATGCAGCCTCTGCAAAGCTCCCAATTTCCCTCCTCACCCCCCTGTCTCCTGGTGCATAATTTTCTCATGACAAGAGGGCACAAGGAGGGAACTTATGGCAGCCAGGTTCTTTTTACTGTACATTTAAGGGGAAATTTGGGGCTTGGGGGAGGGGGTGGGTGCTCTCTCTGTCTTTTGGGCTTCAGGAACCTGAAAAACCAAGATGGCTATGTGGATTGGCTGCATGACATGTTCCCTGGGACCAATCTCCACAAAGTCCACACTTGGTATGAGCTGGATCTTACCTTAAGATCCGTATCTTACATGGTATTTAACTAATTCATAACAAACCAAGGAAACCTTTGGATGTCTCTGGTAAAATAGATCCCGTTATATGGGCCTATCTGGATGGGCCCCTAGAGGCATACACACACAAAATACATACATCTTGAAAACATTATGTTCAAAAAATGCACACACATTTCTGTGCGAGAAAACAACATCAAAACAATAAGGAGCTAATGTAAGACAAGAACATTGGCGCAACAAAACTAAATTGATTGTAAGGGTTATCATATCACTTATCCTTGTAGGCTGTTCTAGAAGACTTTTTGACTAAAGGGTAAGGTATACATGTTTTAAATCAGTAGCAATAACATCTTGTGGGGCTATATTGCGGGTTGGAAGCCATTTTATCTCCCCAGATACTTGGCTGGCCACACTAGTACAGTGGCAATGAATGAAAGTGATGATTCAGTCAACAGGAATTTATTTCTAGTCATACCTTCTAGGCTAGAAGTGAAACCTGAACCAGTACTATGGCCCACTACATTCCTGGATTCCATTTTTAAGCGAAAAAGAGCAATTTTCTGGCACAATCTTTTTTTTAAAAAAAAAAAAATCCTAAGGTGTTCAGGGAGGCAAAGGCTGCACTAAGTCTGCAGGCCACATCCTGATCTAAGAATTTTGATAGCTAAGGTATATACATCTATACAGCTAACTGGGGAAGGTCAACCTGGGTTACTTTAAAGGCATGATCTAAAGTAGGCATGGGCAAAGCTCAGCCCTTCAGGTGTTTTCGACTTCAACTCCCACAATACCTAACAGCTGGTAAACTGGCTGGGATTTCTGGGAGTTGACATCCAAAACAACTGGAGGGCTGAAGTTTGCCCATGCCTAATAAAGTGTTGAACTTATTTTAGGAATAGGGTTCACCACCTTGCAAAGCTTCAGTAAGATTTGAACAAAAATCTCAAGTAGATTCACTGTCCCACTAACAGGAAAGCCCCCAGTTGAAACTGAGGGCTTTAATATATTTTAAATTGCCATCGCTCCCTACTAGGAAATCCTAAAATGTGTTGTTTGGTAAGATACCTTGAATTCACTGTTTCTTGGCTAGGAAGTTCCAATCAACTCTCCTGGATAGCAGGGGTGAAATTCTGAGTGTCCTTCCAAAATACAAATGCCATGAGTCCATAAGATAGAAGGATAATTGTTAAGGTGGTACCAAATCTGCTATAAAGTTGCAATATACTCCTAGCTGAAGCAGGAAAAACTGCCATCTCACAATCCAGGACCAATATCTAGGCTAGGAAAGTATGCTCTAATATTGGCAGAAAAGGCTTTAATTCATGCACAACACGGATCCTTTCATACCACACCACTATAATATCATCATTACATGGCTTCCTCCTAAGGAATCTTGGAATTTGTGTTTTAGAGTGGTACTTTGAATTATCAGTCAGAAAGTTCCAAATTAGAGCTCCCTGGACTCCAAAGTTCAAATGGAATCAAACTGCTATAGTCATGTAGCGTAAAAAGGGCACCAGGTCAGCCACCAATTCCCTAGTCAATAAACTCTCTCACAACTAATGAATCAGTCTTATCTACCTTTAGCTGCAATTCCCTGATTTTTAACTCAAAGATCAATGCCAACTTTCACATAAAAGGCATTTCCGTGTGTTGTGGTCATTTCCTTTATGTGCTGGACCAGAACAACTTTAGGGGTGGTGGCTGGGGATTTGTCAGGGAAGAGAATCCTGTTACTTCCTCTAGGAAGCTGATTGACTCAAATCAGTTCCTTTCATGAGCAGACTCAGGATACCAGAATAACAACTTGTTCACGTACATGATGTGTCAGTCATCATCCAGCTAACATTTCCCAGTATGAATTAAATCAATGCACAGGCACCTCCCTGTTCTAGTTCACATGCAAGCAAGCAATGCATTCAATAATCTTCAATGAAGTTCTAGTCTGTTTAAAAAGGGGAAGTTCAACTGTAAGCATGTGATTCATGTATTAAAAGTAACCACATGCTTTTATGAGGATACGGCTGCTACAATTGGTATGTTAACACTATACTGAAATGATTAGCTGCTGCCTCATAGATTGCTTTTTGTAAAAAAATATTTTTGAGAAACTAGGACTGGGAATGTTTAAATAATTTCCCAGACTAGGACTTTACCGGATTATATCATATAACAGTTTGCATGTACGGGTTGAACATGTTTAGTTCAGAATTTCAAAATCTGTAACACTCCAAAATGTAAAATTGTTCACATGGGTGGCTGTGATTACGATACCTTTGTGTCAATGTACACAAACTTTGTTTCATGCAATTTGTTGATTTTTAACTCAAAGATCACTATCCATAAAATTATTAAAATATTGAATAAAATTATCTTCAGGCTATGTGTATAAAGTATATATGAAACATAAGCCACCTTCATGTTTAGACTAGGGCCCCATCTCCAAGATAAGCTATTATGTCAGTATGTAAAAATGCAAGTACAGTAGAGTCTCACTTATCCAACACTCGCTTATCCAATGTTCTGGATTATCCAACGCATTTTTGTAGTCAATGTTTTCAATATATCATGATATTTCGGTGCTAAATTCGTAAATACGGTAATTACTACATAGCATTACTGTGTATTGAACTACTTTTTCTGTCAAATTTGTTGTTAAACATGATGTTTTGGTGCTTAATTTGTAAAATCATAACCTAATTTGATGTGTAATAGGCTTTTCCTTAATCCCTCCTTATTATCCAACATATTCGCTTATCCAACATTCTGCTGGCCCATTTATATTGGATAAGTGAGACTCTACTGTATTCCAAAATCCAATAAAATAAAATAATAATCCAAAATCCCAAATTACTTCTGGTCCCAAACATTTTGGATAGGATAATCAACCTATATTTATAAATGCAATATCTTCCAATAGAAGTACTGTTTTCTGAAAATAGCAATAAATGTGAATTAATTTCAGATAAATAGATAATTTTGATAGCCTTTAAAGACAATGGGGCCCCTGGTGGCACAGTGTGTTAAAGCGTTGAGCTGCTGAACTTGCGGACCAAAAGGTCCCAGGTTCAAATCCTGGGAGTGGAGTGAGCGCCCACTGTTAGGCCCAGCTCCTGCCAACCTAGCAGTTCGAAAACATGCAAATATAAGTAGATCAATATGTACCGCTCTGGCGGGAAGGTAACAGCGCTCCATGCAGTCATGCTGGCCACATGACCTTGGAGGTGTCTATGGACAACGGCGGCTCTTCGGCTTAGAAATGGAGATGAGCACCAACTCCCAGAGTCGGTCACGACTGGTCTTGACATCAGGGGAAAACCTTAACCTTAACCTTAACCTTAAAGACAATAATTTAAAGCATCACAAGGGGGCAAGCTGTAGAAGGTAAAACATAAAAAAGAATTCCCTCCCTCATTATCCACCTAACCTCTCCCCCTGTCTGTTGATTGCACTTGCGATACTTAACTGAAAACAACATTTATAAAGATATCACAATTTAGGGATGCTTATTTATTTCTTTTAGCATCCAAAGACAAGGGCAGGACTCATTGGCAGACGGCATCATGACTTGGATGAGGTATTCCTCATTTTCACTATGCTTGTCTTTCTTTGGATCCTTCTAGGAGAACACCCAATCAGTGGCTGAAGAGGAATGGAAATTTTCCTGTGAAAAATGCTAAAGTGGATGGATGGCTTCTGTTGTGACTGTGCCTTCGGGGACTGTGAATGATAGTGGTGGGATTAGGAGAGGAAGGAAAAACCCTCGCGAGGAGGGCTGGTTGGAGGATTTGCACAGGAAGAGGATCAGGGAGGTTGATGGGGAATCCTCTGAGGAGGATTCAGATGTGGAGTCTGTGGAAGAAATGGATGCTGGGGAACAGGTGGTGGCAGAGGACGTGGGCACTGACTGGGCACGGGCACCGGAGATGCCTGGGGCGGAATCGGGGTCCATGGATACTGCTGACACTGGGGAAGCTTGGGTATCTTCAGAAGCAGACCCCACTTGATCTGCTTGGAGGAGTGAGGATGGAACCACAGGTGTGGATGGAGCTGGGCGTGGGCAGGATTTTTGGGACTCTGATGAAGAATTCGGAACGCCTGACCCAAGGGTGTTAGCTGTGTGGAGTTCTGATTCGGATTAAGAAGTTTGAACACCTGCTTTTTGGGCGTTGGTGGTTTAGACGCCCAGGGAGACCTGGATAAATGGGGAATGGTTGGCCACTTTACTTTGCGTGTGGCAAGGTGTTGATGGGCGCCACTGGGACTCCTGTATGTGTTATTGAAGACTGGACTGGGACTTTGCTTCAGATCTGCTGTTCGCCTTCATTGTGTTGGCTCTCTGTGCCATCCCATTTTGTGAACCTTGAATTGATGACTACAACCCCTGGACCTTAGACTGGAACTCGACTCTGCTTCTGCCTTCGCTCCTAAACGCTACTTGGCGTCGCTCTCTAATTTGTGTCAACCTGTTGGGTTATCTAAGGAATCATGCATGCATTTTCAATGTGGGATGGTTTATGTAGTTAGTTATGTCTGTTGCTTAGTAACCTGACAAGCTGCATTCCAGAGTTGATGACACCATTTAGGGGGTTTTGCATATGAAATGGGAAATGGGAGTATCCTTTCTGGGGACACACAGGAAGTGATGTACAGATGCCTCTATCTGTCTCTTCCTCTTCGCTCCTGACCATGCCATGCTGATGTTCCTGTCTGTTAAGAGATACGTAGTTTCCTGAACTGTTTTTCTTTGGAACTAAGATGTTTTTGCCTGTATGACCATCATCATACAAGATTGTGAGTAAACATATTTTTGCTATTTTATTTTATGTCTCTGATGCTTATTTTATGCGCATGACTTTTTAAAGGGAAAGGGAGGCTGGATAGTTTGTCTTATTGTTTAATTTCTTTTTACCTCTGCTCACATAAACCCCTAGTCTTCTGCGTTTTTACTGCTCTGCACTAATATTTAACCATATTGGGATCATAATCTTAACAGGTTATGAAAATATATTCCTATTACAACCTACTGCTCTCGACTCCTGGCTTGCCTCCCAACCCTGTCGCTACTTTCTTTTCTGACCCTGGACCGACCTGACAACATCTCTTTGCTTTGCTCCTTGGGCTCCTGGTGTTGCCTGCACTCTTGAAGTGGATTATCGCTGCTCTTCCTGCTTTGACTCCGGACCGGTTTGACGACGCCTCCTTGCTCTGCCCCTTTAATTCCACAGCCTGGTGTTTGCTTCTGCAGCGGCTTGGAGTCACTTCCCTTTCGCACCAGCTTTCCTGGGTCTGGCGGTTGCTTAGCAACAGCCTCCAATATTGCTTACTGAGTTGCTCTCAGTAGAGAACTCTTTCGCCCAATTTGGGTTCCTGTTTGGGTTTTCTGAGCTGCTATCTCTAGTTTGTGACTTTGGGGAGTTTTCTGGAGCCTCTAAACCTTTTGCTTTGCTTTGATAGTTTATTTTAAGTCTGCTCAGAACTTATGAGCTAATTTGAAGAACTTTAAATTTAATCCAGATTATTTCCCCGAATAATCCGGTTTATTTGTCAATTCACAATTTTGGCATAGTTTTTGTTTGAACTGCTTAATAACACTGAAAGTTAAGTGTTTCAAGCCTTTTTTAGGTTTGTGTCTTGTTTTTTGGGCTATTTCTTGAATAAACTCTATTTTGCTCTCTAGTTGGCATCTGACTCTTGGCAGCTGCCCTCTGGTAGTTTAGTCTCCTCATGAATTCTCCTGGCATTGGGAAATTAGCTCCCCCCCTTTACTTGTAATAAGTCAAGATTGCAATCCATGCATTTGATATATGTCACAATTTGGGCATTGCACCATGGGGCAAGATGCGGGTAGTTATAGTGGAGAAGGGTCTGTGTGGCCTTCATCCCCTATTGAGGTCTGTTTAAGGGACCTTGGATATGGATCAGGGCTCAGGGATATAAAGGACTTGTCTTACTCCCAGGTGACAGGGAATCCACAGCACGGCTGTGCACCACATTAGTTCCTAAGCTGTCATCCTGTGGTTGCACCTTAGTAGGCAAGTTGAGGTGGTAGGGATTGTCAGATAACAGGCAGGCAATTGATACCCGGGTCTTTTGCTTCATGTTGAGCCAACACTGTAAATAATAAAATTGTTATCTTTGTTCTTCAATCATGAACTGTACACTTGTTTCTTTCCACCCAAGATAGCTCCTTACCAGCAGACCTTCAGTTCATATAATGCTTTACATCAAAATGCTATATTAGATTTGTTCATTTAATTTGGAGGAGAGGATGCTTAAGTAAATTATATACCAGAGGAAGGTTGTAGGCTTGCCATGCATGCCTACAGTGGGCCGCACAATGATTTCTTATATGTATACTTAATTTATTTTCTAGGGGGTACATAAGTGTACATTTGGCAAACGTTCCTCTTACCATGCAGTGTGAAATAGCTCTCAATTATCTCAGTCAAGGGATAAAGGTGGATTCAGCTGATACATACAATCTTGAAAGCAATTGGCCAAAATTTTAATCAAACCATCAAAGCAAGTATTTCGAGATTGTTAATAAAGGTTGCATATTCTGACAATCAACAGTATCTTTTAAAGGTAAAGGTTTCCCCTTGACATGAAGTCTAGTCGAGTCCAATTCTGGGGGGTGGCGTTCATCTCCATTTCTAAGTCGAATCATAAAATCATAGAATCATAGAAAAGTAGAGTTGGAAGAGACCTCATGGGCCATCCAGTCCAACCCCCTGCCAAGAAGCAGGAAATCGCATTCAACCCACCCCCGACAGATGCCCATCCAGCCTCTGCTTAAAAGCCTCCAAAGAAGGAGCCTCCACCACAGTCCAGGGGAGAGAGTTCCTCTGCCGAACAGCTCTCACAGTGAAGAAGTTCTTCCTGATGTTCAGGTGGAATCTCCCTTCCTGTAGTTTGAAGCCATTGTTCCATGTCCTAGTCTCCAGGGCAGCAGAAAACAAGCTTGCTCCCTCTTCCCTATGACTTCCCCTCACATATTTATACACAGTGATCATGTCTCCTCTCAGCCTTCTCTTCTGCAGGCTAAACATGCCCAGTTCTTTAAGCCGCTCCTCATAGGGCTTGTTCTCCAGGCCCTTGATCATTTTAGTTGCCCTCCTCTGGACACATTCCAGCTTGTCAACATCTCCCTTCAAATGCGGGGCCCAGAATTGGACACAATATTCCAGGTGTGGTCTGATCAAGGTAGAATAGAGGGGTAGCATGACTTCCCTGGATCTAGACACTAGATTGCTATTGATGCAGGCCAAAATCCCGTTGGCTTTTTTAGCAGCCACATCACATTGTTGGCTCATGTTTAACTTGTTGTCCACGAGGACTCCAAGATTTTTTTCACACGTACTTCTGTCAAGCCAGGCGTCCTCCATTCTGTATCTTTGCATTCCATTTTTTCTGCCGAAGTGAAGTCTCTTGCATTTGTCCCTGTTGAACTTCATTTTGTTAGTTTCGGCCCATCTCTCTAGTCTGTTAAGATCATATTGAATTCTGATCCTGTCTTCTGAAGTGTTAGCTATCCCTCCCAGTTTGGTGTCATCTGCAAACTTGATGATCGTGCTTTCTAGCCCTTCGTCTAAGTCGTTAATAAAGATGTTGAATAGAACTGGGTCCAGGACAGAACCCTGCGGCACTCCACTCGTGACTTCTTTCCAATATGAAGACGACGCATTGGTGAGCACCCTTTGGGTTCGTTCACTTAGCCAATTACAGATCCATCTAACTGTAGTTTTGTCTAGCCCACACTTTACCAGTTTGTTTGCCAGAAGGTCGTGGGGGACTTTGTCAAAGGCCTTACTGAAATCCACTACATCCATGGCATTCCCTGTATCGATCCAATTTGTAACTCTATCGAAAAAAGAGATCAGATTAGTCTGGCATGACTTGTTTTTTGGTAAATCCGTGTTGACTATTAGCAATGACCGCATTTGTTTCTAAGTGTTTGCAGACCACTTCCTTAATAATCTTTTCCAGAATCTTGCCTGGTATTGACATGAGGCTGACCGGACGGTAATTGTTTGGGTTGTTCTTTTTTCCCTTCTTGAAGATAGGGACCACATTCTCCCTCCTCCAAACTGCTGAGACTTCTCCCGTTCTCCAAGAACTCTCAAAGTGGTTCTAAAATAGCTTCTGCTAGTTCCTTCAATACTCTTGGATGTAGTTAATCTGGTCCTGGGGACTTGAATTTGTTTAGAGCAGCCAGGTGTTCCTGGACAACTTGTTTCCCTATTTGGGGTTGGATTTCCCCTAATCCTTCATCCATTCCATGTTGCTGAGGTTGAAGACGGCTTTCTTTTTGTGAGAAGACCGAGGCAAAGAAGGCATTAAGTAGTTCTGCTTTTTCCCTGTCCCTTGTCACCATCACCCCATCTTCTCCTCGCAGAGGCCCTATCGCCTCTTCCTTTTTCTACCGATGTAAGCAAAAAAGCCTTTTTTGTTGTTTTTAATGTCCCTGGCAAGCCTGAGCTCGTTTTGTGCTTTAGCCTTGCGAACCTTTTTCCTACAGGAGTTGGCTATTCATTTGAATTCTTCTTTGGTGATTTCTCCTCTTTTCCACTTCTTGTGCATGTCTCTTTTGAGTCTTAGCCCAGTTAGAAGTTCTTTGGACATCCATTCTGGCTTCTTCGCACTTGTCTTATTTTTTTTCTTTGTTGGCACTGTTTGCATTTGCGCCTTGAGTATTTCACCTTTAAAAACTCCCATCCATCCTCAACTCCCTTGTCTTTTAATACTGGCATCCACAGAATGCTGCTCAGTATTTCCTTCATTTTTTGGAAGTCAGCTCTCTTAAAGTCCAGAATGTGTGTTTGACTTGTCTTAGTTTCAGCCTTCCTTTGTATGGCAAACTGCAGGAGCACATGGTCACTTGCCCCTAAGGATCCGACTACTTCGACTGTATTGATCAGGTCTTCCACATTTGTTAAGATGAGTAGCTGATCCCCTTGTTGCCTCTTCTACCTTCTGGATCATAAAATTGTCTGCAAGGCAAGTGAGGAATTTGTTGGACTTTGTACTCTTGGCCGAGGTTGTTTGCCAGCAGATATCGGGATTGTTGAAATTGCCCATGACTACTATATCTCTTCTTTGTGCCTGTTTGGTCAGCTGTTGACAGAAGGCTTCATCAAGTCCTTCATCCTGGCTCGTAGGTCTGTAGTAGACACCCACAACGAGATCTATTTTAGTCCTGGTTCCCTTGATTCTTATCCAGATGCTTTCAAGCTGGTTTCCCGGATTACAGTCTTGCATTTCTTCTACAACATAACTGTTTTTGACATATAAAGCTACTCCCCCTCCTCTCCCCTTTGTTCTATTTCTGTGAAAGAGGTTATAGCCTTCAGTGGTTACATTCCAGTGATGGGAGTCATCCCACCAGGTTTCAGTGATGCCTATGACATTGTACATGTGGTGTTATGCTAAAAGTTGGAGCTTGTCTTGCTTATTTCCCATGTTCTGTGCATTAGTGTAAAGACATGTAAGCCCCTGTGACTTTCCCCTGAGCTGTTTATTTGGGATTATTGTGCTCTCAGTACATGGTCCTTGCTGTGTTTGTGCAGCCCTCCAATTAGCCTTTTGGTGGTTCCCTGTGGTCGTGGGTAATATAGTGTTCACCAGGCTGTTGTTCCATTCCCCAGTGGATCTAGTTTAAAGTGCGCCTGATGAGGTTTGTGAGTCTGTGTGCAAAAAGATGTTTTCCTTGTGTGAGATGCATCCCATCACTTGCCAGTAGGCCATCCTCCTGGAAGAGTAGGCCATGGTTGAGGAAGCCAAAACGCTCCTCCTGACACCATTTTCTGAGCCAGTTATTGACTTGTACTATTTTTCTGGCCCTTGTAGAGCTGTGTCCTACAACGGGAGGAGGGATGAAAAGATCACATGTACATTACACAGTTTTAGCTTTGTTCCTAGAGCTTGAAAATAGTTTGTGATCTTTTGAAAAGTATGCCTAGTGGTATCATTGGTTCCTACATGAATCAATATGGGGGGGGGAGGGTGATGGGGCTTTAGGAGCCTGGTGAGCCTCTGAGTGATATGGTGTATTTTTGCCCCCAAGAGGCAGCATATTTCTCGAGCCATCCCATCCAGTCTGGAAATGATGGCTTCCGTTCCTCTAAAGAGAGAGTCACCTACTACTAAGACCTGGTTCCTTTGAGGATTGACAGGTTCCCTTTTGTGCAAAACAGTGTGTAGTAACCTGAAGAGTGTTCCTGTTGAAGTGAATCGTGTAGGTGTAAAGTGTTGTCCTCCTCCTCAGTATCGCCAGTGCATTCATCAATGACAATCCATTGTCTCCCAAGGGTGTTCCTGTTGCTCCTGGTCTATGATTGGGGATGGAGCATCTGCATGATTTTGTAAGTGTGAATGTGGTGATGCATCACCCCTGTCAGGGCTATCCGCTGTGCATTGATCAAGGGTGGCCTACTGAGTGGTATCTAAGTAACTGTGGTCCTCCACAAGATGTGTTTCCTGATTAGATGTTAGTGGTGTAAGAATTTGGAATATGTTGTGTAAGTCAAGCTGAGCAGAAGTATTCTGTGGAGGCTTCCTGGTCCTGTGTCTCTTTCTATGGGTGACCTCATTCCAAGCCTGAGGGTTGTCCACATTCGAATAGATCTCCCCATAAAGTTCCTCATCATGCTGTTGGTGTGATGCGGGTTGCCTATCTAGAACAGCGTGTTGTGCAGTGTCCAAGAAGAGCTCGAGTTCCTGAATGTCCTTAAGGGTCTTAGTGCGGTCCTTGAGTTGTTGGATCCTCTTCTCCATCAGAGTCATCTGTTTTCCTTTGGAGCAGATGTAGTTGATTAGTTTTTGTGTGAAAAAGCGGAACATGCCACAGCTGGTGCATGTGATGGGAAGGTTTTGCTTTTGTTGCATCTCTTGGTGAGTGAGGTTGCCTAGCGGGATCTGTATAGTGTTAGGTAATGTGCATGCACTTTATGTGCAGACTGCCAAAAACCACCTCTTTGTGTATTTGTTTATGTTGTTTTGTTTTCTGCATGTACTGTAAAGGATAGTTAGTAAAGGTGTCTTTCCTAACTATCCTTTACAGTACATTCAGAAAACAAAACGGCATGTGCAACACTGGCTAATATAGCTTCCCCAATGTGATGACTCATGGGCCATGTAGTCCCGTTCCTAGCGCTGTTGTGGCAGATGAAGAGGAAAACTTGGGTTTTCCACCATTTCAGCCAGAATTGGAACTTTCCCAGCCAGAACTGGAGCCCTTGCACCTGCAGGAGGATTGTCTTCCAAAAATCTGCCAAACAAGCCCTGAGTCAAAATCTCCCCCATTTTCTCGCCGTAGTTATTATCAACAACAAAAAGGAGTTCAACAGGCTAATCGCAGAAGCCTGAGAATCGCAGCCAGGCATTCAGCTGATTAAGACTGCTTTCATGAGAACCTTTAGGGAGTCATGCATCTGGACACAGAGATTGACTTTCGGTTCTGGTTCCCCAGAGAAGTGTTCTTTGGTGGGAACGGGACCCTATTTAGGTTCCTTGCCCTGAAGGAATTTTGCGGAGTCAATTCGTCAGCAACTGGAGTAGGTTGTGTGTGGACAGCGCTACTCCCGTTTCCAAGCCTTCGTTCCTGTTTCCAAGCCTTCGTTCCCGTTTCCAAGCCTTCGTTCACGTTCCCAGCCTTGTTTTGCTTCACGGACCTTGCTTTGCTTTCCAGGACCTTGCCAAGTATTTACCACGGATCTTGTCCCTGTTCCTCGTACCTTGTTGCCTTGTATCAAGCCTTGTGTTCCAAGAATCAAGTTTACTTCCTAGCCTTACATCAAGTTCCTTGGACTAAGAACCTTGTCATCTCCCCTCACTTTGCCTGGCAAAGTGGGTGTTTCGGTTATTGGATTACAACTTTGGACCTTAATATTTCATATTGGACATTGTTTCTTTGGACTAATTTTGACCTTCCCTGAAAGGTCTACTTCTGAACTATTTCCTACGCTTGCTTTTATTAACTTTATACATTTCCTTAATAAAGATATTAGATAGATTCTGGCCTCTGTGTTTGGTTATTGGTGCTCTGCAGCCTGGGTCGTGACAGTTTGACTCTGCCACCCTAAGCACCAATTAACCTAGGCCAGAATGTCTACCGGAGCCGGACCGGGTGGCCAGCCGCTCAGCTACACCATCGACAAGGATGAAGTGGACCGAATCCGTGATAAGCTCAATGCGCAGGAGGGAGAAATAAGGGGCCTGAAGGAGCGCGGGGTCCGTCTCCCAGCCTTGGCGTTGCCGACCAAGTTTTCTGGAGAAGCTTCTAAGGTTCATGTTTTCCGTCGCCAATGCCAGGCTTATATAGAGGCCCGTAATGCCGAGTTTCCCCAAGAAGACATCAAGGTGGCGTGGATTTACAGTCTCCTAGACGGGCCAGCGGCCAACTGGGCGACGGCACTGTTCGACCAAGTCTCCCCACATCTGAGATCAGCGCAACACTTCTTGGATCACATTAAGGCGACTTGGGGGATCGAGGACAATTTGGAGGCGGCCGGCCACAAACTCCGGCGCCTCTCCCAAGGGGACAGACCCTTGTCCCAGTACATAGCCGAGTTCCGAGTGCTGGCCCATAACACCGGTTGGAACGACATAGCCCTCAGAGGACAGTTTCGGGAGGGTCTCAACATCGAGATGCTGGAGGAAATCTCCAAGGTGGATCCCCCCCACTCTCTTGAAGGACACATGGAAGAGATTTCCTTCTTTGTTACCGAGGTTCCCCATTTCCCTGTGATTTTGGGAATTCCATGGCTGACCCTCCACGACCCAAACATCTCCTGGTCCAACAGAGAACTGCAGTTTGCTTCAAAATATTGCCAAAACCATTGTCTTGTAGCCAAGGTCTGCCATACCACAGACGCCGAGCCCATCATCACCTTGCCCAAGAAATACTCAGACTTTTGGGATGTATTCAATGAAAAAGAAGCCGAGAGACTACCCCCGCATAGACCTTATGACTGTGCCATTGATTTGGTGGAGGGGGCCCCGATCCCGCGAGGGCACCTCTACTCCCTGACTGAACCAGAGCAAGAAGCTCTCAGGGAGTTCTTAGAGACAAACCTCCGCAAGGGGTTTATCAGACCCTCTCAATCCCCAGCCGCTTCCCCAGTGATGTTTGTGAAAAAGAGGTCAGGGGACCTGCGCTTGGTGGTGGACTATAGGGCATTGAACAATATCACTAAACGAAACCGATATCCCCTGCCTTTGATCTCGGACCTCTTAGACCGGCTTCGAGGGGCCAAGGTTTATACCAAACTGGATCTTCGAGGAGCTTACAATCTAATTCGCATCAGGGAAGGGGACGAGTGGAAGACCGCCTTCCAGACTAAATTCGGTTTATTCGAGTCCCGGGTCATGAATTTCGGTTTATGTGGAGCTCCCGCAACGTTCCAGCATTTTGTCAATGACATCTTTCAGGATTATCTAGACCGGTTCCTGATTATCTACTTGGACGATTTTTTGGTGTTTTCTAGATCACAAACAGAACATGAGAACCACGTCAGAATGATGTTAGAACGATTGCGGGACCATGGACTTTATGCCAAGCTGGAAAAATGCGCTTTTGACCTACAAGAGGTAGATTTCCTGGGATACCGTGTCTCGCCACTAGGGCTCACCATGGACCCGGCGAAGGTTTCAGCAGTATTGGAATGGCGGGCGCCAACCAACAAGAAAGAGGTGCAACGTTTCTTGGGGTTCGCAAACTACTACCGCAAGTTCATTCCAGATTTTGCCCGCTGGTCTGATCCAATCACCAGCTGCATCCGTGGGAAACAGCCTTTCCGCTGGACGGAACAAGCAGAGAAAGGATTTCAGCAACTAAAGAAATTATTCACGGCCCAGCCAATCCTTCAGCACCCAGATCCTGAAACCCCTTTTGTCGTGCAGGCGGACGCCTCCGATGTGGCAATTGGGGCTGTACTCCTACAACCAGTGGGAGATCATCTTCACCCTTGTGCCTTCTACTCCCGTCAACTGACCGTTCCAGAGAGAAATTACACTATTTGGGAAAAGGAACTTTTGGCCATAAAGGCAGCCTTTGAAACTTGGAGACATTGGTTAGAAGGGGCCAAATTTCCCATTGAGGTCCATACTGATCATCGGAATCTAGAGCATCTAAGAACTGCCCGCAAGCTGAATCAGAGGCAGCAACGCTGGGCTTTATTCTTTGAACGTTTTAACTTCCAAATCCATTATGTAACCCCAGCCCAGACCAAGCAAGCAGATGCTCTGTCACGGAAACCGGAGTATGCTGCAGGGCGCAAAGAGACCTTTGAGTCCCAACTGCTGCAGCCCGAGAACTTTGCCACGCTCACAGTGGGAAACACTAAATCCACTCCAATTGAATCAACTCCCTCTACTCCAGGGCCCCTTTGCGCTCAGGAAATCAGGGCCAGTCAACAAGCAGATGCCTGGGCTCAGGACCAACTTCGCCAAGGACTACATTTCCCCTTTTCGCTTAAGGATGGGTTACTTTGCTATAGAAATCATGTCTACATCCCTCCAGGACCGGGCAGGGAAAAGGCACTTCGTCTGTGTCATGACTGCAAGCCAGCAGGGCATTTCGGACTATTTAAACCATACATTTAATCCTAAGAGATTTCTGGTGGCCCAAGATCCGCAAGGATGTGGAAAAATATGTCAATACCTGCCCAATATGCCAGCGCTCCAAGACAAGAAGGGAAAAGCCCTCAGGGCTTCTGCATCCCCTTCCTACCCCATCTCGCCCATGGGAAATAATCTCTGCGGATTTTATCACTGATCTACCACCTTCCTGTGGATTCACCACGATCCTAGTGGTGGTGGACCTTTTTACCAAGTTAGCCCATTTCATTCCCTGCGATGGCCTTCCCACGGCCAAAAAGACTGCAGACTTATTCCTTCAACATGTTTTCAGATTGCATGGATTGCCCAAGAGTTTGGTCACAGACCGTGGGTCCCAATTCACCTCTCGTTTCTGGAAAGCACTACAAAAACTATTGGGCATAGACTCACGGTTATCTTCGGCTCACCATCCCCAAACGGATGGGCAAACTGAGCGCACCAATGCCACTTTGGAACAATACCTTCGCTGTTATGTGAACTACCAGCAGGACAATTGGGCCTCCCTGTTACCGCTGTCAGAGTTTGCCTATAACAATGGTGTCCAGGCTTCAACTAAAGAAACCCCGTTCTTTGCAAACTACGGCTTCCATCCACGTTTCTTTCCCTCTGTCATTGAAACCTCTGTGTTTGGTTATTGGTGCTCTGCAGCCTGGGTCGTGACACCCAATCACTCAATTAACAGGGGACATCAATTTAAGTACTTGGTCTCTCTTTCATTACAACAGTCACACAATTGTTAGACTTTGACCACAGGAGCCAAGCCCACACGCAGTTTCCAATGCAATCGTAGCCAAAGCTTACCTGAAGCCAGGGAGCAAAGATGTCTTCTTACTTGCTCAACTTCTGCGAGAACCAAACTGCCCCATGAGTTCAGCCTCTAGCTAATATAGCTTCCCCATTCACTCAGTTAACAGGGGATAATGCCTGCTGTCAATCAACTTAAGTACCTGGCAGAGCCGGCCCTAGGTATTTTTCAAGTGTAGGCGAACAGAATTTTGGCACCCCCCAAAAAAAACCAATCACTGAAAAATAAAAGCATTGAATAAGCGAAAATGTTGGATAATAAGGAGGGATTAAGGAAAAGCCTATTAAACATCAAATTACATCAAGATTTTACAAATTAAGCACTAAAACATCATGTTTTACAAGAAATCAACAGAAATAGCAGTCTCGACTGCGCCCCCGTATGTTTTGCGCCCGAAGCAACCGCTTAATTCGCCTCATTGTTGGACCGGCCCTGGTACCTGGCCTCTTTTTCAATACAACAGTCACACAACAGTAGAGCCGGCTTTGTCAGTAGACGCTTCCTAGGTCATGTGGCCGGCATGACTGCATGGAGTGCTGTTACCTCTCCACCAAAGCGGTACCTACTGATCTACTCACATTTGTATGTTTTTGAACTGCTGGGTTGGCAGAAGCTGGGGCTTATAAAGAGAGCTCACTCAGTTCTGCGGATTCAAATTGACATCCTTCCAGTCAGCAAGTTTTGCAGCTTAGCAGTTTAACCCACTGCGCCATCACGGCTCCCAGGATCTTTTAATCATACACAAATATACAAGCCATTATTTTAGATAATGACACAAGAAAAAATGCACTATTCAAATACACATACATACACATGCACACAGTATATATCTTGAAGGAATACAACTTCTCTCTGTTGTTCCAGAAAAGTCAAAACATTTTGCATATTAATTGAACTATTGAGTTCTTTTTATGAATATGCCTATGGAACGCCCTCCCAAACGAAATTAGACAGGCTCCCTCCCTCTTGTCTTTCCAAAAGGGAATAAAAACGTGGTTATGGGAGCAGGCATTTAAGCACGAGTAGCAGCAGAATTGCAATATGAATATATGACTCATTGACAGACCCCCACCTGGACAAAAGCGCCTGAAATGTATATTTAAATGTACAATTACACAGGTTTTTTAACGTATATTTTAATTTTATTGTAATTTTTTAATCTTGGAAGACTTTTAATCTGATGTAAACTGTGTTTTTGATGTATATTGTAAGCCGCCCTGCGTCCCCTGATGGGTGAGAAGGGCGGGGTAGAAATGATGTAATAAATAAAAATAAATAGCATGCACACACTTGGTTATATTAGTACAGTGTTACAGAAGTGGGAAATTAAAACATTCAGCCAATTTATTAATAATATGTTACATAGTAAAAAAGGCGAGATAGGGTTTCATAATTTTCTAATTTGTATTTGTTGATCAACTGTCAGTATGACAAGTCTGGATCCAACCCACTGTATGCTTATCTATCATATAACATTTCTGCTCTTGAGCATTGCAATTTATTGTAGATATTGGGACCTGAGCATTTTAATGATTTCTGCTACATCTGTTTTGAGCTTTTTTTTAAAAAAAGTGCTGAATGAGTCATCACAAGAAAAATCACATGGGAAAAAGACCTCTACCTGAGAAATACAATTCTTATTTTTGTCCTGTACTTTCTCAAATGTTAGCCTGTTTCTATAATGAATTGAGCAGGAAACTCTGCCCTTTCCTTTGAATGACTCATGATGTAATACATTTGCAGATTAGGAGGGACACAGTTTGTCCAATGTGTTACAAGGCAGCAAGTAAAGTGTTTGCCCAGTTCCTCACATTCGCCTTCAGTGGAAATGCCACACTACATCATTTGTGCTAAATTTAGAATGAGTGCAGAAGGTTGGTGCAAGAAAACCAAATTTCACTTAACACATTTATTGCTCTGTCTTTGCTCTTAAGAAAACATTCTTTTTTGTGTTTTCCAATAACATAGATGGCTAAAAATGTCTTAAGGATCACCATTTCAATCAGTCCTGAAGTCATTTAAAACTATCAGACCACATAACCGTCATCATTGATAGATGGGCCATTTATGAAACAGATTGTACGTTCAGTCTGCATGAAAGCTAAATAGGATGTATAGTGTATCATTAAGGCTTCATTCATGTAACATATGCTACTGCTACTTTAAGACCCAGATCTAATTGGGAAAAATGCATTGTATACCAACTGCACACCTTTCCCCCAGATCTGTATATTATTTGCAGTTTTTGTGTGTGCATAATGTAAATATGCATTTTGGGGGGAAAGTATTTAGAGAAATAGAAACTATAATGGATATGAAGATAGGAAAAAAAATAACATTCTAACCGCAGCAAGGTTGTTGATAGCAAGGAACTGGAAAGGTAAAATAAATATACAAATAGAAGAATGGTACAAAGAACTATGGAAATCAGCAATAAACGATAAGTTGACTTATAGGTTAAGAGTTAAGAAAGGGGTATGGAAGAAAAATGACTTTGATGAGGTTTGGGGAAAAATTATTGAGAATGGTTTAAAAGAAGTAGATGGGAAATTGCCTCCACAAGAAGAAATGGTATTTTGGAAAGAGAATCCAAATTGAAATGGCTCGGAGGGGGCTGGGCACAGAGTTTAAAATTTTAAAAATTAAGGAAAAAAAAAGATTGGTTCTGGATCTCATGGTGGCAGAGCGCAGTCTGTTTAGCACCTTCCAAGTCACCTAGTTTTCTGTGTGCCCATGAGGGAGTTTCTCATCTGGTATCAGCCACTTGAGGTTCCAAGTTTTAGTCTGCCACTTTTGGACTCTCCCTTGCCAAGGTGTTCCTGTGAATATCTCTGCAGATCTTAGAAAGCTACTTCTTGATTTAAGATGTTCGCATGCTGGCTGATATCTGAACAGAAGATGGGCCGGAGATGTCAATGCCTTTGTTCTTTCTTTACTGAATGCTATTTCCTGATGGATATCAGGTGGTACAATACTAGCTCTCAGTATAATTTCTCCATCAGAGTAGGACATAGACTTTCTGTTATAATGCAGCATGTCTCATTAAGAGCCCCATTCACCATTTTAATGTGGTTAGATGTATTCTATACTGGACATGAGTATTCAGCAACAGAGTAGCAAAGTGCAAGGGCAGATGTGTTCACTGTGTCTTGTTGTGATCCCCAGATTGTGCCAGTCAACTTTCATATGATATGATTTCTAGCACTCATTTTTTGCAAGATAATCAAGCAGTACGTCTTTGAAGTCAGAGCATGGTCTAGAGTAACTCTCAAGTGTTATGGTGTGCTGAAATGTTTCAGTGGGATTCCAAGCAGTGCTTCTTGGAAGTTAGAGCATGGTCCAGAGTAACTTCTAAGTATTATGGTGTGCTGAAATGCTCCAGTGGGATTCCTTCCCAGGTAATCCTCAGAGCTCATATGCTTGTCTGTTCTTAAGATGATAGGCAGTAAGAGCACCTAAAGCTCCAGAGAGCTTCTGTTCAACAATTTCAAAGCTTGAGCAGCGATGGCACGAAACTCTACTGAAGTGATTTGATACATTTTGAGAGTTTTGATTTATACATAATATTCTATTCCTCGCCAATAATGTGCTGCCACCTAAACTTTTCTTTCTTTTTTCATTTGGTACCTTTTGGAAACAAACTCCACAATTGGAGTTTACTCACAATTTACTCTAGTCGGGTCTAACAATTTGTATTTTGACTTCTTTGCTTCCCATGTTTTTCCATGGGATTATATAAAATCTTGTAATAGTGGTGTGACATGGGAGTTGTTTCACACAGTTAGAAAACAGCTATTTTGTTGGAAAGTTCATTGTGTGTTACTTAATCACCCATATGTGTGAATGAGGACTTGGAAATGGAAACCAGTACCCTTTTGTCAATGTATATTGGAGGACAAAATCATGTTCAGTATCAAGTCAGGTGCAATATCTGTTATTTCCTTTAAAAAACTGTGTATTTTACACTGTTGTCATGGTAATACTTGGCAGATATTTTGTTATAGTGAATGTGTTTATTGAATCATACTTGTGGTTTTATAACAATTCAGTTTCTAGCATATTCTGTTAAACTGCAGGAAGAAAAGTTGGATCAACAAAGAAAAACTCTGATAAATGATCATGCCAACAACTGAACTGAAGGGCCATTTTGAATAATGGGTGACATTTGAAACACAGGTGCTTTAAGGGGCTTGTTGTTTGTTCTGAAACATTCAGAGGGAATGGGAACATAAGGTACAGAATAAAAGTTTCTGACAGCAGATACTACTTACATCCAATTCATTATTAAGCAGATGTAGGCTTTTCCAGATGGAGTACATGTTGTTTATGGCTGATGTATTTGTTGCCATAATTTCCAGGGTTTATTATTTTAAATAACAAGATGATATTTCTATTTTAATTATTCAGTGGAAATTCTAAGCACCAGCAGAAATGTTTTGATCCCACCCATAGTCTTTTTTTCAAAAGGAAAATGCCAGAGTATAGCATTCACACACATCATGGTATGACTGTGGGCCATTTACATCAGTCCTGCTGTATACATCAGTTTCAATGTACATTGGTCACTTTGCTGGCTTTCCAATTCTAAGTCGCATAAACATAAATCAGCTGATGTAAGTCTGCAACATGTCCGCTGATGTAGGTCCACAGTTGAAGTATGCTTGGACATTGTTCTTGTGTGCCTTCAAATTATTTCCATTGCATGATGACAAACCTATAAACCTACAATTGGAAGATTTGTATAGAGGGATTTTGCCTTTGCTTTTGAGAAGGTTACCCAGTAGGTTTCTATGGCAGGTTGGGGATTTGAACCTTGGTCATCAGAGTCATAGTCCAGTGCTCAAACCATTACACCATGCTGGTGCTTTCATTTATATATACATTTAATAATAATTAATCAAGCTTGAGTGATGGATATTATTTGTCAAAAATGAGTGGGAAATGTTATTACTTCCTACTGTAATTAATCTTTCCAAATACTGTTAAGATGGCATTCCAACGTATGGTATGGAAGAGCAAAAATAGAGATTATTTTTTGGCAATCATTTTATAAGATCAGCCCTTCTGAAGATCTGGGAAAGATATAAAGAGAGATTTTATTTGTGACGGCGTGAGTGGCGCCATCTATATGTCGAACTGTAAGTTGCAAGATTTGAATTGTATCATGCCTGATTTTGCCTTTACCCTGTAAATGTAGTTTGATTGATTGGTTATATATAGCTGTCAATCAATGTTGTTTGCACCAGTTATATTGCTCCCTCAGCTCAATTGTTTGACTCCACCCTTTCCTGGAGTGGGTCAGTGTTTCCTTTTTCATTCCACCATCAAGCTTTCTATCAGATGGACGTGAGAGAGAGACTTGGCTCTAAAAGTCCTTGATTAAGTTACCTCTCAGCACAAATTCTGAGGTTCTTACCTTTGAGACGTATGCTTCATGTTCAGGTCAACCTGGACGACGTTGAGGAGTCTCAAGCGCCTTCAGATCAGTTCTTTGGCACCAGAGGAAGACTGTGTCTTCAAACATAGGCCATTTGGACTGAGGCTGAGGATTGCTCCGGCATTCACAGCCATTGAGAAAGAGGGACCTGGAAAAGCTTCTCAGCTGCAGAGCTCTTTGGACTTAAGACAACCAGAGACTGTAATGTATATTTTCCTTTACCCCTTTGACACTTCTACCTTGCAGAATCCTTGGTTGGCCAGTTTGAATAGCAATTAATAGTCTCAGTATGGCAGGTATGAATGCTGCAATTAGGCACCTTGATTAGCATTTAATGGCCTTGCAGCTTCAAAGCCTGGCTGCTTCCTGCCTGGGGGAATCCTTTGTTGGGAAGCGTTAGCTGGCCCTGATTGTTTCCTTTCTGGAATTCCCAATTTCCCTGCTTTCAGAGTGTTTCTCTTTATTTACTGTCCTGGTTTTAGAGATTATATTGTTCTGTATTATTATACCACAGTAATTATTTCATATTATATTTATAATCTTATATTATCTGCTTAGAAGTGGATTATATGAGGCCCCTTCTACACAGCTGTATAAAATCCATACTGAAGTGGATTATATGGCAGTGTGGACTCAAGACAATTCAGTTCAAAGCAGATAATATAAGATTATAAATGGGTAATATAGCTGTATGGAAGGACCTTGATTCTACACTGCCATATAATCCACCTCAAATCAGATAATCTGCATTTGATAGGCAGTGTGGATCAGGCCAAAGTGCACTCTGCCCCTGCCCTGGGTGCCATTTTGGCTGAGGGAGTTGCTAGGATACAAAGGGGGCGGAGCCTAAAGGTAGCGGGGGGGAGGGCTAAAGGCAGCAGAGCCTACCTTTCTAACTGGCAGTTAGGGGGAGAAAGGCTCTTCCTCATCCTCTGTAATTTGGACTATTTTTTCTAGGTTTTTTAAAATTGAAAGACGTATTTTGGATGACTATGCCAAATTTGGTGTGATTTGGTTCATTGGTTTTGTTGTTTACTCCATAGTAAAATGAACATTACATTTTTATATAGAGAGATTATTGGAATGGGCCACCAAATCAGAATTAGTTAAAACCTTCATGATAAATTAGGTAGCAAATATAGGAAGGCCAATTACGTTAAATGAAAGGGAACAGATGTGGAACAAAAAAACCCAAGATATACGTACTTATGCAATAGATTTAAAAGAGAACTGGCACAAAATGATGTACCGTTGGTATATGATGCCACAAAAACTTGGGATTATGTACAAGAATGTACAAAACAAATGCTGCAAATGTGGAAGGAACATTCTATCATATGTGGTGGTCATATAAAAAAGCCAATAGTTATTGAAAATGGTTCAGGAGGCTTGCCAAAAGATTCTAAAATAAATATTTAAATGAAGCCAGAATACTTCCTATTGGGTATGACAGATGAGGAAATTGATTTGGACACAAATAAAGATATTTTGTCTGTGTATCTGACCATGGCAGCAAGGATGAGTTATGCAAGATTATGGAAACTGGAAGAAGTGCCATTAAAAGAACAATAGTTAGATAAAATAATTGAGATTATGGATATGGACAGATTAACATTTTTTATGAAGAGACAGATAAGTAGTCCTATAACACTGATTGACTCACGACCCTTTAAGGAATACATGAAAATATAGTTGAAAGAAGAAAAATAAACTGAAAAAAAATCAAAAGATGGAAAGAAGGAAAGGCCCCAGAAAAAGACTGAAGAAAAGGGGCAAAGATATATAAAACTTAAATACAAACAAGAACTTTAAAATATATTATTGTACTGCAAAGAAGAAGAATGAAAGTACAAATTTACCGCTTTATTTTTCCCTCCATTTTTCTACCCATGTCCCTATTCCCTTTACCCCATCCCCTTTTCCAAAGTATGCCTTACCCCTCTTTTTTATATTTTTGAGAACCCTCAATAAAATCTATTATATAAAAAAGATGCCTATATCCATGGGGGATGTTCCTGGTTGGACCATAGTTACCTGAAATTGTGGATATAAACAACACATTAGCATACTTCTGGTCCCAGCATACCATAAAGGTATATTGGAGGATATAGGGATTCCTAGAAAAGACCCTGTATATACCCTGTGAAACAGTTTCCCTGATTACCTTTCTAATCACAGTGTTTTGTACTGTGTCAAAGACAGCTTTCATAGGGCCTACAATAAATTCAGTAATATTACTTTTATTTAGATACCACATCAAAAATAAATGTAAGAGTTTTACATCTAGTAAAAAGAAAGCCAGGCTTTATCCATAGGCTTACAAGCCACACTGGAGTCAGTTTCCTAATCCAATAAAGTTAGTGTGTGCCATTGGTCATGGTGGATTTTCCTGTTTCGTGGGCATCAGATTACCTTGAACTTTGCATGATTATAAGCCATGACTACTAGGCACAATCATATTCCTTGTATTGAGTCTGTGAAATATAAAACCTTCAGACTTACTGAATTTTGAAAAACTTTGGAGATGCACAAAAGACAACAAAAAGAAAATGCTGTTTTAGTTTTTTGTGAATGATAATTGCTACTGGCTTCAACAAACTTGAGGCATTGTAAAAAGCCTCTGTGGGGAGTTTGTAAAAACAGATGTAGCATAGAGGGGGAAATTATCTTCTTACTGTGCCCCCCCCCCAACCCCAGTTTTAATCCTTGCTAATAATGAAAGATCCTAGGAGTTTGGGTAAAGAAAACCTCATATAGAGCTCCAGAAACAAAACCTAAGGCTTTCAAATACTTTTCTAGTCTGGGAGTCATATAACCAGGGTTGCCAAATTAGATTCAAGATGGAGCTCCTGTAACTTTAACTTTTAACCAATCTTTCAGCAGAATAAAGATCTGTAAAATCTGTCAAGCTGAACAGAGGAACCTGTTTTCCCTCACCTCCCAATTTGCAGCCATAGCTGTTCCCTACCTATATGATGACAAGAAATGAGTTAAATTGCTCCCTTTTTCCACTCTTCATTGAAGAGGGAATGCCAAAGTTATAATAGATATAGCACTATGATTTCCTAGTATGAAATGGCCCCTGGTGTATTTTCCAAATTACTCACAGGCAATATTCATAGGTGGCTCAAACCAAATCCACCATCTTTTGGTCTGTATATAGTTATGGAGGCTGTATAAGTCCTATTTTCATCCCACTGGAAAGAGTTTTGAATCAATATGTGTGTTAGCCCTACTACTCATCTTTATTTCTCTTGTTCATCTCGCTTGAAGTGTGGTGACTCTGAACAGGAGAATCTACAAATATACGTTCTCTGTCTGACTGTGATTAGAATTCCCAATTGCATGTCAGAGAAGGGAGCAAGTTTGTTTTCTGCTGCTCCAGAGACTAGGATAGGGAGTAATGGATTCAAATTGCAGGGAAAGAGATTCCACCTAGGCTTCAGGAAGAATTTCTGGATTACAAGACCTGTTTGGCACTGGAATATACTGTCTTGGAGTGTGGTTGATTCTCCTTTTCTCAAGATTTTTAAATAGAAGCTAGATAGCCATCTATTGGAAGTGCTTTGATTGCAGAGGTTTGGACTGAATGGCTGTTGAGGTCTCTTCCAACTCTATGATTATATAAGAAGAGTAATGGGACTAAACACAAAGATTGATATGGCTATTAGTGCATTCCTTCTCCTCATATGTACATTCACCACATATTGGAAATGAGTAGACAGAGTTATAGATGATGTTGACAGACTGTAGGACAAGCTACTGCATCCTGTGGAGTCCTGGGATTTTTAGTTTAGGAGCAGCATTTAACATTTTCTGACAGACAACTCTAGTGCTTCACCAAACTACAAACTCTAGGATTCCATACAATAGATTGATGACAGTAAAAGTTATTATGCTAGAGTAGAAGGTCAGCCAATGGATTTTTTTTAAGTACAAGTCATCTGCAGGTCCTCTTGATTTTTTAAAGAGGAAACATGGTCCTACAGAAAACAATTTTTATGTTAAATGTGGTAGTGATCATTCTAGTAGTAATTTCCTTGAAATGTTAGTCTCATGCTGTTAGTTCTCAGAAATTGGAAATGTTTGTCTGTATTAATTTGTTTATTTTATTTTTTAAAAAAGATTGTGGCCTGGAATTTCAACTTGATTTCTATTGGGGTAAACATGAATTCTTCAATATTTTAATAATATTTTATTTTGCTGCCTTGTCATAGGAAATATATTTGCTGACAAATCTGAACCTTGACAATAGAATGCTCTAACAATGAACATAATGAAGGAATGTATGTGTGTGTGTGTGGGGGGGGGGGGGGGGGGAGAGGTGTTGAAGAGCTTCAACCAAAAGTATTGATGTGGTTTTGTCATTTAAATGAGTGGTCTGTAGTAAACCATAAAATGTAAATACTTTTTCCCAGTACTCCCAACCTGTTCTGTTAATCTACAAAACAGATTTACAGAAATTAGTCTTTTGATCACCATTTTCATCAAAAATGAACCACCATTTCCCTTTTACTTTTTCTACATTTAGAAAAAAATAGCATCAGCAGTATGAGTCAAACAACAATAAATGAGATATTCACCTTTGATATTTTGAAATGGAAACTAATATCAAGAAAGCAGTCACATTGTTCAATTAGTGCTAAATTTAGATGTACCTAGGACAAATGTTGTGCATAAATTGTTGAAGAGGTATGACTAAAATGATACAATTTTAGCCCAAACTTTAAAAAGTTGTTCAAAGCGCTGAATCTATTTGAGCATAGAGTTCAGCAGCTTGGATATATGATGTTGTACATCATCTATATATATAAAAGAGTGATGGAATCCTGGCACCGAGCAAAACAACAAAACTAAACACCCCCCAACCTCGAAATTTCACAACACAATCCATCATCCACGCCTCGAGGTTGAAAACACAAAATATCACGTCACGAACCTCCACAGGGCCTAAAAACCCCAAAAACTGGAGCTATTCAGTGCAATTCCAATGGGCCACAGCAACGCATGGCAGGGCACAGCTAGTTATTTTATATAACATATTCACCATCATTTTATACTTTTAAGGCACTTTCATTATTTAGATCTTATTATGATGTAAATGTATATGATGAGGTTTATTTCTTTTTAATTATTATTTGTTTGGTTAGTCATTATAAGTTTATATCGATGCTATTTTATTTATTGTTTGGATTTAGTTTGTTTATTGTGGCATGGAATGTTTGCCATTTTTTTTGCCTGGAAACCGCTGTGACTCCTCACGGGGAGATAGGGTGGGTTACAAATAAAGTTTATTTGCAGAGCCCAAATTAATAAGAACATCAGCCCTGGCCTTGTCTTACTCAACTGCTGAGTATGCTTGCTCTGTTTGGCACAAGTCTGTCCACGCGAAGCAGTTGAAAATAGCAATGAATGAAACATGCAAAATAATCACAGGATGTCTTAAACCTTCACCTGTTGATAAATTCTACAAGCTAGCTGGCATTGCCCCCCCCCCCCCCGATATATGATGGGAAGTTGCTGCTAACTGTGAGAGAAATAAGGCTATACACTGTGAAAGTCATCCTCTGCATGGCTAACATCAGCCTCCTCCCAGTAGACTCAAATCAAGGAAAAGCTTAATGAGAACCATCACTCTTCTTAATGTTCCCCCTGCAGTAGCAAGAGTATTCCTCTGGGCAGCTAAGCCAGGAAATCCAAGTTGGATGCCCCCCCCCCCCACACACACACACGAGGGTCTTCCTCCAGGGGCAAACCAAGAATGGGCAACATGGAAGTCCCTGAACAGAACCGGAGTGGGCAGATCAAAAGACAACCTGGCAAAATAGCACTATTTAGAAGAATCCTTTACCTTGTGTGACTGTGGAGCAGAACAAACAACTCAGTATCAGTATGTTTGCCCACAACGTCCTGCCTCATGTACAGAGGAAGAATTGTTGAAAGCTACAGATAATGCGTTGCTGTTGCCCATTATTTAGTTGCTTGTGTTCCCTCTATTTTTATCCGTTTTATACTTATTTATGCAATGCTTTTGATGTGAAATATATAAACAAACTATTATTATTTAAAATTTAGATTAAAATTTAGACTAAACATAAATTTAGACTAAATTTTACTTTAGGAAATTCAAATTTAGTAATGAGTGTGGTGGATTTCATTTCCTCCCTTTCTGATATTTTCTTGAAATTGAAAATTATCCGGGAAAACAGAGTCTTTATTTGTAGCATGTGAACAAGAAAGTTATCTTTGATGCAACATTTATCTAAGCATGAAGGGAAGAGGAACTGACTAAAATACACGGTGTGGTTTCCCTTTAGTCCAGTTTTTATTTAGGACCTAGATGCATTGTAGAAAGTATCAGAACTTTCCAAGACTTTTTTGTTTCAATTCAGAGTAGATCTGCATATCTCTCCTTCCACCTCCAAATACTTCTTGAGATATTTTGGTTTTTGTTTGTTTCAGAGTGTCATTTTCCACAGAATTTCAGAACCACATGGTTATTTTACTCCCCATCCCTCTTGTTTGAGGGTTCTGTTTGACTTGTCTGCAGATGTGTTTACATTGACATCTATATTCCCTTGGTCCCTCTAGCTTAGCTCTTTTTATTCACTCCCTAGCTTTGCCCAGGCTATCAGTTGTCCAGTCAAAGTAAATCCAAAAAAAGGTACTGATCATTCCTCATTTATGATATCCAATCAAAATAGAGGTCTTGGCTACAACCTTCCCTGTAATACAGTTGAAGTCTTTGACAGGCTGCCACCCTAATTGGATCAGTCATTATAATTACCAGGAGATTTTACTGGTAATATATTGCACCTTAGAGTGCTGCTAAAAGCACCGGTGTTACCTTGTCTTCTCTTATTTACATTTGAGAAGGCATTTTGCCCCTAACTTAAGCTACCACTAGGATCTCAATGAGACAGACATACATATTCCAACACATCTAGCTTCCTGCATTCTATTGTATGTCATGTTTAGCTTTTACCAGGTTATCCTCTATATTTTATAGTATATTCCCAGGCCATAAATCTGGCTACTGAATAAGTGTGCCCTGTAACACTACAGTATTTTAAAACCCTGTACATATCCTTTTGAAGTAAATGAGTCTTTGTAGGCTCTATTTTAAAAAGGCAGATTTTGGCTAGAAGGTGGGAAAAAGCTAAACATTGAAACCAGTTGGACTTCCATGGGGAAGTCATTCCCATGCCATTTATGGTTTTAAGTCACCAGGACCTTGATTTCAGACCAGATGTTAAACTAAATGTATCCCCAGCAAAGGTAAAGGTTTCCCCTTGATGTTAAGTCTAGTCGTGTCCAGTTCTAGGGTGTGGTTCTCATCTCCTTTTCTAAGCCAAAAAGCTGGCGTTGTCAGTAGATACCTCCAAGGTCATGTGGCCGGCATGACTGAATAGAGTGCTGTTACCTTCCCGCCAGAGCGGTACCTATTGATCTACTCACATTTGCATGTTTTCGAACTGCTATGTTGGCAGAAGCTGGGGCTAACAGTGGGAGCTCACACCGCTCCCCAGATTCAAACCGCTGACCTTTGGGTCAGCAAGTTCAGCAGCTCAGTGGTTTAACCCACTGTGCCACTGGGGGCTCCTAAATGTAACCCTATTTGCACTAAAGGGTGTGGGGGACCTTTGGGTGATGTTTTACAGAACAACTCCAACAGCCTCTTCTTGTTTCCCATGATACCTAGGGTTTCTGAAAAATGAAGTCCAAAGTATAGAAGGCCAATATTTTATTCTATTTCCACTACAGAGTAAAGATTCACTTGATTTAAAAATTCACACAGGAGTCCCCATCTGTCATGGGATGCTGGTCGTATTTTAGCTATACCTGAATAACATACATTAACTGTAAGGCATTTAAATGCCATCCCTTCACAGCAAAAAGAGGCAACAGGTTCTTGTAATGTATCAACATGATATAATGCCTGCTTCTTAGTCACATGGAACAAGAGTCGGAAACTGGTGATTTAAATATGATTTTTTCCAGGCACACAATTACTTCTGAACCAATGCCTTTAAAAACAGGAAGGGAATGATTTATATAGTGGAAACATTTTGATGTTGCTTTTTTTTCTTTTTTTCAAAGAAACATTTATATATTATTTGAATAAACAAGTGACTCAAAAATACTTTATGTCAAAATCTGTCCCACTCATAACTTTGTTTTGAAGGTCATAAGTGAATGTTATGCCCCAACATGGCTCTAGTTGCCAATTAGTTTCTGGTCAAAGTCCAAAGTGTTGCTTATTACCTTTGAAGTCCTAGATGGTTTGAGTCCAGGTCACCTGCAGGATGGCCTCATCCCAAACAATTCATCCCATACAATTAGGGTGGAGACACTTTTTAGGAAACACTTGCTTCAATCAGCCAGGACTAGAATGGCAACCCTCATCCAGAGGACCTTGTCATCAGCTGTCTTTAGACTGTGGGATGACCTGCTGAAAGAGATTCGACAACTCAACATGCTGTCAGAATTTTTAAATGAATTAAAAATGGATCTTTTTTAGCAGGCCTACCCTATCAATTATAAACCATGAATTTTAAATTGAATTTTTATAGCTGTGAATTATTTTAATGAATGTTTTAATCTTCAGTTTACGGGTTTTAATCTATTTGTTTTAAATGGTTTTATGTTTTTAATCTATCGTAGTTTAACTCTGTGTTGTATCTCACCTTGAGTCTCAGGGAGAGGCTGGTAACAAATCTATTGTTGTCATTTTTGCTGCATCTTGAAATAAGAACCTTGAATGAAACTGCCATCTGTATTTGCAAATATGCAAATAAGGTAAATCTATTTTATTGTGCAATATTCATTAGTTTTCACATGGGCTGTTTACACTAGGTGAAAAAAGCTAGAGTAACCTGCTCCAGAGCCATCCCAGATACATCACAGGAGCACCCCAAAGCCATTTTGCAGTCCAGATGGTCAGCACATTGACATTGGTGCCCAGTCCTCCTGAAGTCTGACATCTCCACCTCCACTATTTTCCATTCAGAAACAGAGCGTTACTGGTGACAACACTTCTGATGAAGTCACAAGAGGATATTCTCTTATGTGATCTCCAGAAGTGATGCCATCAACAAGGCTTTGCTGAGGAACTGCTTCTGGATGGCGAAACAGTCTTTTTGATGTGTGGTCAATGGATTTCCCTGGATCCAGCCCAATCCAGCTGTCTGCACATCAAAAACACTGGGGTTACTCCATTGTTTCCTAAAAGCCCCAGAGTAACCTGTGGTTCCTTTTGTGATTGATTAAACACTGGAAGCAGCACTTGGCCATGCATCATCTGAACCTCTTGTAGTGGGTTCGAAGTAAATGCATTTTATTTGGCCCATGTAGACACGGGAATGGTTAGCCTTTTCTTTCTTTGTATTAAGTATACCAGATAGTACAAAATAAAATGTTTTGGAAGATAAGTGCTTGCAGTTAAGGCCCTGCATTAATATTTAGGCATTGAAATTATGAATTTTTTTTGAAGGACCTTAGCCACCTGCAGGAATATATAAATTTGGTTGCTATTTGGGGATTGTAATGATTTTGTAATTGGGCTAAAATGTTTCAGATTGATGGAAAACTGCGTAGGATGTTGTTTTTAAAAACATTGTTATTTTTTTAAAAAAATAGTTATGGATCATTTAGACAAAGCAGGAAGAAATGCCGACACCAATTGTGCAATATGGGCAAGGGGAAAGTGATATTCCACTTTCTGACTGACTCTAGGTTTGTTCTGAATTTTTTTCCCTATGGCAAGGCACTGATATGGATCAGAGTCTGGGTCTTTTTCTTCTGGTAATTTTTCTTGCTTGCCATAAATAGTATAAATGATGAGATGCAGACATAAGTTTTGAAACAGTTCCACATCTCTCCACTCCCCACATGTGTTTTTAAGGTGTCTGCCAAGAGTATATTATGTAAGAGATCTCAGTCTTCAGTCAAGTGTACCAGCGTAGCGTGAGTGGGTCTTACTTTAATAGACAGCAATACCAGCTTGATTATTGTGGTTTTGAGCTCTTGGCCAATCTCGATACATGGACTTAATCCTTAGCTGGGCTCAACTATTTCCTAAAAATTCTGAAAAATATATTTGTTATTTTCAAATCTTAGTTGGGGCTCTGGTGGCAGAACTATTATATCAATGACATCCTGCTAAAGTCAAAATCCTTCCAGAGCTTCCGAGGCCTCCGTTGGTGGTGACTGGAGTGGCAAACAGGTCTCTTTTTCCTCACTCCACCATCAGTAAGTATAGTTGCCATTTAGGGAAGGGGAAGGAAAAAGTGACTTAGGTTCACACATTGAAACTTGTATCTGAGTACAAAAGTATTAACTGACAGTTATTGTGAGTTTAAAAAATAATAAAGATGTTCAGTTTTAAGGTACAATATCAGTCAATGCAGAGTATAGATAACAAAGGTTTATCATTTGAAAAAGTGGAAGATTTATTTTCCGTTTGCTGCACCATGGCTTTCGACTCAATTATTGGTGGTCTGGCTTTATTCCAACTGGATTTTTGACTTGGTTCCAAACCCACTGATCTTCTAGCATTTTTGAATGATACCAGGCTTTAAGCAGTGTAAATCTTACATCAAAAATCAGCAAAAGTCAATTTTGACAAAACACAAAGAGGAGGGCTGACTGATACTTCAATACTAGTAAGTAAATCTATGCTGAGCTGAGAAGAAATCCCTAAATTGAAGTTCTATTGTGGCTTTAAAAAAAACTTTTGTCAAAACTTTTAAAAAATCCAAAAAAAATCAGCAGATGTATGGATATATTTGAAACATGGGGGGAATGATCTTCAGTTATCTTGTGTCATTTATAGAAAATTCAAGGGCATAGTTTTTGTGTGTTTTTTTGTAAAACTTTGAAAATTCCACAAAAATGAGTGAAATGTTCATTTCATTGATGTTCATTGATAGGCTAACAGCAGTAAATGTGTACTATAATTATAGCAAGTTTCATGCTAATAGTGCTAACAACGAGGGAGAAAGCAGCCATATTGGCACAATTAATTAACTAAAAGTAACAAAAAAGTAGTTAACATATTATAGTTCGGATACGGACCCCACCCAATTTCATAAACACTTTAAAAACCATTTCTCCCACCCTCTGATTTCGTACTGAGTATTGAGACATTGTTTCATTGATTGCACAGGCCTAGTGAGTATACATATATAAACCACTAACATTAAACCACCTTTTAAAAAATTCATCAATTTTATGGAGGTTTAGCAAATGATGGAAGAAATATCTCAGAATACTGTAGAAGGATAGGAATAGCCAAATATCTTCCTTTTTCTCTCACAAAAACTATGACTCATTCAACATTGGCAAAGTGTCTACTTAAATTGGAATTAGTTTCCATAAACCTAAACTTGTTTATCCTTTAGATATAAGCAAGAGTGTGACCAAAGAAATATTAAATGTCTTATTTTTCAGATAGAATTATCTCTTGGCAACACTTGGTCTTATGAAAGCTGTTGGTCTTATTTACATAATTATATGCCTTTTGCTGTTGTCTTTTCAAGCTGTTACTAGTAAACAACCATCATATGATGAAATTAAGAAGACATCTGAGGTCACTGCAATAGCATTTGCCTGTACATGCAATACTGAGGGCAACCTTTTGTTGTAATGACACATCTCTCAGGATCACAGTTTCAGGATAGTAAGACTACAGATTCAGCTTGCATACTAGCTGATTCCAAAAGGTTAATAGGAGTGTGAATACAAAGCTTTCTGAAAACTAGAAGCAGAATTAATTAGGCTATTCTTCTTGCATGGGAGTATTTCTTAGAATGTTTACGTTCCAAAGCAAGAATGGGCAATGTTTATATCTTATTTAATTCTTATATTCATTTCTGCCTGGTCTTTCCACCAAAGTGTGAGGGGATAATTCCAGCCAGATATCCTGCATTTCTTCCAGTGAGCTCAAGACAGAAGACATAGGTGGCTTTTTCTTTACTCTGTCCTTACAAAAGTGTGGTGTAGTGTGTCAGGATAAGAGAAAATATGATTGATCTAATGTCACCCAGTGAGTTTTAGGATACAACAGACAACTAAATCACACCATTTACGTATAGATGTTGGATTGCAACTGCCACTGTCCATTGGCTGTGCTTGCGAGGGTTAATAGGAGCTGTAATCCAACCACACAGAATAATAATTGCTCACCTCTGCTGCAAGGACATATTTACACAGCAGTATCACTGTCTTATGTCATGCTTGCTATTTGATAGAAGGATGCTTACCTATTCTTCCTTTTGAAGGAAAATGTTTGTAGTTCAGTGTCAATGTATTCTGAGACCCAGCTTTGGTCTTGAAGAACAGAGTATGGTTTTGGGCAATGCCCTTAATCAAGCAAGTGACTTCATCCCATCACTGACATCAGAATTCTGTCCTCCTAAGATCTGGTGTGGTGTAGTGATTGGAGTGTTGAACTGTGACTTATGTGATTCATATTCTAATCCACACAGAACTCATTAGGCTAATCATGCTCGTTCAGTCTAGCATATTTCACAAGTGTGTGAGGATAACATGGGAATGAATGCCACTTTGGAACCATTAGAAGCAGAGCCGGCCCTAGGTATTTTTCAAGTGTAGGCGAACAGAATTTTGGCGCCCCCCCAAACCAATCACTGAAAAATAAAAGCGTTGGATAAGCGAAAATGTTGGATAATAAGGAAGTATAAAAGAAAAGCCTATAAAACATCAAATTACATTATGATTTTAAAAATTAAGCACCAAAACATTATGTTTTACAACAAATCAATAGAAAAAGCAGTTCAATACATGGTAATGTTATGTAGGAATTACTATATTTGCAAATTTAGCACTAAACATTGAACAGGGATATAGGGCAGTGTGGACTTAGATAACCCAGATAGCCCTCAGTATTAAAAAAAACCCTCTAAAATCAGGACAATAAATAAAGAACAACACTCCGAAAACAGAAGAAATCCAGACAGTAAACAATCAGGGACAGCTAACTCCTCCCAAAAAAAGATTCTCCCAGGCAAGAAGAAGCCAGGCCTTGAAGCCACAGGGCCATTAAATGCTAATCAAGGTGATTAATTACAACATTCACACCTGCTTCAAAGAAAAGATCTTTCTCCCACCCTGGACCTTCTACAGATATATAAACCCCACATACCTAGCTTCCAAGTTCCTACAGACCTCACAATCTCTGAAGGCCCCAAAGGTGGACTTGCGTGGTGCGAAGGTGGGTCTGCACTGGCCGGAAGGCCCAGCGCGGCCGCTGGAAGGCCCGAAAGAGAAGGAGGTGGAGAGTGGTGCCCTCCTCCCAGGACGATGGTGCCCCCGGGACAATGGCGCCACAGGCAAATGCCTATTTCGCCTTATGGTTGGACCGCCTCTGATTAGAAGAAAGACAAGATATAAATGTAAATAATAAATAGAAAAGACAATTATTTGGCTGAACCTGTGAATTAATTTGTTTAATTACTGTAATTGAGCTACCTTGAAGACTTCTGAGATGCTTCAGCTACACACTTCCTGACACAGACTGGACATAAAATACATGAAGCCATGCTTGTGCATCTATATTTCTAGAGTGAATCCAAGGCTCTACTTTAAAGCCTTGGGTGGTGTAACCTGTATGTTTTTGTGCAAAATCTACCATACACAAAACTTTCACAATGTTGGTCTGAGCATCGTCTTTTGGAAGCAAAATGAAGATCTAGCAGGAATGCCTGTGTTCTGTTTTGCTGGTAGAACTACTGCTGGGCAACATCTGAATGGTTCCAAGTTTCATCTGGCGACCCATGACATCTTAGAAGAAGTTGCAGCCTGTACTTTCCTTCCCTCTTTTTCAAATTGTAAATAATATTTGAAACATATTCATGCTCACCCTATTTCTAATTACTTATCTCCATTTCCTGTAAACAAGTGAGATTTTGTACAGCTCTGACCTTGTGCATGTGAAGCACTGTTAAACACTATTGATATCACTGGAAGAGAACACATGCTCAAATCCTTCCCACTGAAATAAGCAGGATATGTTTGGTAATTCATGGAGGACAGTCTTCACTTTGAAATAGATTTCACTGAAGCCTTTTCTACATATTTGCTGAAATGCCATTTATTCTAGTTTGACAGTTAATGTGTAACAATGGACATTTCTTTAAAATATGCCCAAAGATATTTGCACTTGCATGAAAATCCCAAAACTGGGCCTTTTTTTAATAAAGATGGCCTGCTATCTCTGCTCTTTTGTTTCTGCTTTACATAGGATGACTATGGACTTTATCCCATGTGTGTGTGTGTGTGTGGGGGGGGGGGGGCTTAGAATTATAGAATCATAGAGCTGGAAGAGACCTTTACGGATATAGATATAGATGATATAGATATAGATATCTATATATATATATCCATAATAAAAGTGAAAACCCTTATGTGTGTATGTGGCATGGGTGTCTGCGCACACAGACAGCCTCTGGCCTCCACAAACAGGCTATAGTTCCTAGTGCTGAGGAGCCAGCAAATCACTCTTTTCCACTGACATTGCGGTTACAACGAGCTCCATGAACATGCAGCCCAACCCCTGACAATGTCCTTCCCAAACACTATGGCCCACCACCAAGGAATGCTTTCGTTTGGGGACCATTTCATCCTAGATTTTGCATTTTCCTCCACCACAGGCAGGCATCCCAGGGTTCTCCATTGGTGTGGAATTTGCATGACCCTGCCTACTGGCCTTCCCTTTCAAATCTGTCTGCAGAACAGAGAAGAGGATGAGTTTGGGGGATTGACTCCACATGGTGGAAGTTGTAGTTCACCCTGCATCAAGTCAGAGCATTGTGACTCCTATTGGGGAATGTTGAGGAATTGTAGTTCACCTACACCCAGAACACTATAAACCCAAACAATGATGAGTCTGGACCAAACTTGCCATGCATACCCGATACACCCAGATTTGAATACTGATGGGTTTTGGGGGGATTGGCCTGGACATTTGGGAGTAGTAGGTACTGGGATTTATAGTTTACCTGCAATGAATGAGCACTTCGAACCCCACTGATGATGGACCATGACCAAACTTGGCACACAGAGCCCCCATAACCAATAGAACATATTGAACAAGTTTGGGGAAAAGGGAGTTATAGTTCACCTGCATCCAGAGAAACTGGCCCACACTGACAATGGACTGGGACCAAACTTCGCACAGAGAAGCCGCATGACCAACTGAACATACTGCAGGGGTTTGTGTGAATGGGTCTTTATTCTGGGAGTTGTAGTTCACCTGCATCCAAAGAGCACTGAACCAAGCCAACAATGGATCTGGACCACACTTGGTACACAGACCCAAAATGGCCAATTTTGAATGCTGGCAGGGTTTGGGGAGGATTGACCCACGATTCTGGGAATTGTAGTTCACCCACTCCAAACAGAATACACAATATTCAAAGACAAATCATGCCTTTTCCAAATAACCCGGGCATTGCCGGGTCCCCAAGCTAGTAATATAATAAAAGAGAAACAGCCAGCTTGGGAATATTCAAAGAGAGGGGAGGGGAAATGGGGGTAGAGGGGGAGAGAAGGTGAAATCTTCCCCTGATATCACTTTACTGCTGGCACAGAAGCAGAAACAAATGGTAGTTATTTATAGATTTTACTGATTAATAGCTAGGGGAGGGGAATCATAGAAGGGGGAAGCAAACTGGCAGTAAGAATCACACAGAGTGAGTGAAGGAGACTATACAGCTACCATGCCAGTTTGTCTGCCTCATAGGCAAAGCTCTGAGTCTCTTTGTGCCTTGTGTAACAAAATGCAACTGGGGGAATAACATGTCCCATTTTGCTGCATTTGGATTAGATTACCTCTACTTTAGTTCAGTCTGCCTAGCATCATGCAGTCCTATGTCTCTGAGCGTCTGCTGCTCTCACTCGGACAGCAGACAAAACTTGTTGTTTACACAGCAATGGACCATCCTGTGCCAAAAAAGCTTTCTCCAGGGTGTGCAATTGTGGTTTCTTTCATATTGCCAGAATTTTGCTTTCCCCCCACTCTCAAAGGCTGGCTTGTTAATTAAATAAAAAAGAAATCTTAAGGAAAAAATATATACAAAGCCCTCAAACAATCTCATGAAAAAGTTCAAGCATGCAGAGCAAACAACATATACATCACATGGAAAATTGACTTGCCTAGTAATAACAACAACAACAACAACAACAACAACACGTTTTATTTATACCCCCGCTCCCTCTCCTGGAAGGTAGTCAGAGTGATTTATAGCAAGTAACAGTTAAAGCAATACAAAAAAAAGGTACATAGATCAAATTAACATAACTTGAAACAGAACCATTGCAATGACTGAAAACATATAAGAACATAATATCAACATAAACATCAAAAATAGTTGCTCTTGCTGGAATAGAAGAATTAAAAATGCTAACTATTGATCCTACTAACATACCTCCATTTAAGACTGATCGTCCCCAAAAGCTTGCTTCCAGAGCCAAGTTTTAAGTTGCTTTCTAAAAATCAACAAGGAGGGAACCAATCTAATTTCCTTAGGAATGGTATTCCAGAGCCAGGAAGCTACCACTGTAAAGTCCCTCTCTCTCATTCCCTCCAGATGTGCTTGTGATGGGGGTGGGACCAAGAGGAGGGCCTCCCTGCAGACCTCAGGGCTCGAGCTGGTTCATAAGGGGGGATGTGGTCGAGCAAATAAACTGGACCCAAATCATTTGGGCTTTATGGCTTTATGGGTTATGACCTGTACTTTGAATTAGGCCTGCAAACAAACAGGCAGCCAGTGGAGCTGTTTTAGCAGTGGAGTGCTTTGCTCCCTGTAATCAGCTCCTGTTAGTAGCTTGGCTGCAGATTTTTGCACAAGTTGTAGTATCTGTTGCACCTCAGGATAGCTTCACCTTGCTAGAGACACCAGGCTGAACACAAGATGTAGTCTTTTATAGTTTATTGAGAAATAAGTATAAAAATAGTTCAAAAGAGGTAAAAGTTCAGTTTCAAAATATAGTTATAAAACAAAGCTGTAATCCTTCAATCCATAGAAGCATAGGCATGAAACAAGATCCTTTTAACGAAAGTCAAAGTCCCAAACACAGAAATATATCAGGCTACAAGGTAATACAGAAACTCAGACTTGATACAGGAAAACCGACTTGGTTCTTGACTCTAGCTAAGAAGTTGTTTTGACAAAGATCTCTCAGCAAACCCTTTTTAAAAGCATAGCATGAGAGCCCTTTGGCCTCTCGTTTGTTTGCTATTCGAAGACTCCTTCTCACACCCTGGAATTCCAGATGACTAGCATGATCAAGCTCAGTGGCCCCCATGTCAAGGCCGTCAAGGCCGCTGAGCCCATTCAGAGCTACTTTCAGAGCATATCAGAGCTACTTTCTGTTTCCAACACCTGAATTCCATCATCAGAAACAAGCTCATTACTTCCCATGGGAAAAACTCCTTGCCCTTCATTTCCCACAGCAGGCACACTCTGCAGCTGAATCCCATCAGAGTCATCTTGAAACTCATCCTGAATCTGAATCCCATCATTATGCACTTGCATCCCAGAATCCTCATCAGAATCACACAAAGGCAAAGGCTGAGTCGCAACAGTATCCAAGCCATTTTCAGAGGCAATCCCATGTAAAGTGCATTGCAGTAATATATCTGGGATGCAATCAAGGCATGGATCACCATGGCTAAGTCTGGTGTTTCAAGGTATGGGTGCAGCTGGTGCACAAGTTTTAATTGTGCAAAGGCCCTCCCAGCCACTGCTGACACCTGAGCTTCCAGGGTCAGCACTGAGTCCAGAAAGACTCCCAAGCTACAGACCTGTGAATTCAGGGGGAATGTTACCCCATCTAGCACAGGTTGCCACCCTATACTCTGATTAAGCTTCAATTTGTTAGCCTTCATCCAGATCATCACAGCTGTCAGACACTGGTTAAGAACTAGTGCAGCCTCCTTGGCTTTTGGTGGAAATGAATAATAGAGTTGGGTGTCATCTGCATCCAGATGGCATTGAACTTCAAAACTCCAGATGACTTTTCCCAGTGGCTTTATGTAGATATTGAATAGCATGGGGGATAGAACTGAGCCTTGTGGGACTCCACAAGCCAATAGCCAGGGGCCCAAGCAGGCATCCCCCAATACCATCTTCTGGGTTCAGCCCTCCAGAAATGTGTGGAGCCACTGTAACACAGTGCCCTCAAGTCCCATCCTGGAGAGTCGGCTCAGAAGGATACTATCATGGATGGTATCAAAAGCTACTGAAAGGTCCAGAAGAACCAACAGGAACACACTCTCCCTGTTTAGCTCTCTGTGTAGGTCATCCACCAAGGCAGGAAACAATGGGGGGAAGCTGTGTGGTGCTTAATGGCAAGTCAAGTGATGAGGGGTGTGGGGTGATGGGTTCCCCATGCCCCCCAACAGCAGTTGCTGGATTTGCCACTATGAGTGGTGATGCTGGCAGCACATGTGACGGGGTCGTAAGTTCCAGACAGATATGTTCAGCCCTGTTATCTGAAAGAGACCTCTTTTTTTCTACCAGTACTTTTGGACATTGACTTTCTTGCCCTTGGCATACTTTCTAGCTAAGATTCTATTACTGAGACCTTGAGGATACAAAAGAGATGTTCTCTCCTGATCTTGTGTTTCAGTATTAATCTCAGCTGCTATCTCCTCTCCCCCTCCTCCTCCCCCTCCTCCTCCTCCTCCTCCTCCTCCCCCTCCCCCTCCTCCTCCTCCTCCTCCTCCTCCTCCTTTCATCATCATTTGGAATTGAGGTTATCTAGAATATTACCTCTGTCCTTGCTATAAATGGAATAAATACTTTAGAGTATATATAAAATGAATATATACTTTCACTGTTATGGCTCAATGATGTGAAATCACGGAAGTAGTAGTTTTACAAGATACACTCTTTGATTCCAAGGAGTGCTATTATATCATCAAGTCCCAGGATTACATAGCATTGAATCATGGCAGTCAAACTGGTGTCAAATTGCATTAATACTACAGTGTAAATGTAAGCTTAGTCAGTCTGTGTAAGGAGAATGCTATCTCTTGCCCTGAACTGTCTATATAGTAGTTTGAAAATGGAAGTTACTGGATTCCACTTACTCTCTTTATTCCAGTATGTTTCAGTATGCCCACTGCCATTTTAGTTTTTTTAAATACAAGAATATGATTTTAACAAGAAATGCTACCAAATTTTTATAAGATATCATGAACAGTAAAGAATTGTATGGTGGAATATTCTTTAATAAGCCAGATCTTTGTCAGTTTTCTCCTTTTCTTGTAGATATTCTGGAGTTATGTAGAATAAAACAATTCAGATTAGGAATGCTTAGCAGAACAAGGATGTTCAAGAGATGTCTATAATCTGGAAGAAGTTGACAATATTTTGATTAAATATCTATGCATGATGGTCTGGGTCCACAGACTCAGGACCTCATCACATGAAGGTCTTTGATGAAGGGGATAGCGGGATTATCCATAGGGCAGTGGGGCAAATTGTGAGGCAGTGGGACGAATCTGTCACCCAGTGCCCCATATGGCCTGCATCACCCACTTGCCCATTACATGCCAGAAAGGATTTCTTTGTGGCATGCTCCTGTACTGTCCCCAGCATGCTTAATCTGAACATGGGTAGTCTTCCATGTTTAGAATTCCCCATTGTAGAACACTTCAGTTCAGCTGGCATGGAGTCCTGCCGAAAGTAGCTGTGCATCATGTGATGAGATCTGGCAGATTGTGCTGCCTCCATCGGCAAAGTGTTCTATGATGGGGGATTTTCCCAGTGTTATGAGGTCCTGAGTTCTGGACTTCATGACACAAATCAATTTTAGTTTATTTGATTTTTGACACAAATTAATTTTAGTTTTCTTAATCCTGAAATGGTTAAGTATATTTGATGATTGTTGAAAGTACACATTGGAAGGATTATGAGTTGCCTTGATTTACAATGAGTTTTTCTGCACTATGGCCTTGCTTTGCAACAGCTGTTTTCAGTGCCAATAGCTGCTGTAGTGCTGACTCCTTTTGTTATATACTAAGAGAAAGTTCCTCTCCAAGAGGAGTTTCTTGCAAATGATCAAAGAATCATGCAAAATCCAAAATAAGGGAAGCAAACCCATATGGTTCTTTGATCACATAAGTGCATCCTGATCACCAGAATTTCTTCTGGAATAAGGGGAGGCTGAATGAGAAAATGTCTTTGTAACAGATGAAAAGCAGGGCTAGAAGTCCATGAAACACCAGTCTGGATGTGGCCAGGTTGATCATCTTTGGGCGCGTGATCAGAAAACAGAATTAGTAACACAATTTGCAGAATGTTTGGAAAAACTATGTACCTAAATATAACAGGAACAGTAAATCATGAGATTGCATGCTGTTTCTTTTTATGGTGATTTTTAATGAGAATGGAAAATTGAGTACTTTCATTTGCTCAGTGTTTGGTACACTCTTTAATGGTACCCCCTGTTGCATTTTTAGACAGGGTACTGACTAAAGGCAAATAGGAAAACACAATATGATTACTAGGAATGTATGCAACAAGTTCTCTGTAATTAAGGAAAATAAAGTATTTTGCCTCCACATAGGGAGCCTCTATACATACAGATACAGAGAGAAGAGGCTTCAAATTTATGCCTCCCTCTCCAACATGTGGCTAGTAGGGGCTAAAAGCAACTGAAAAAGCAATAATGTGATTGGGGCAAGAAAGTACAGCCTCACTCTACTTATGGGATTAAATTCATATGAAGCATGCTGCTTGAACAAAGCTTTACATGGACTGGAAACCATAACTGTGAATTTGTGGCTGGAAATCATTATATGAGAATTTGTTCTGCATTGTTTTCAAACAGGACATTCTTATTTATAACACTTGCCTGCTGATTTTTTTTTTAAAAAAACATAACATGTTGCTTTTTCCATGAATTTTCTTGGGACAATATGGTTTGAAAAATAAAGGATAATTTTATTCTTTCAGCAATGCAATTCTGTAATAATAACTGGAGGACCATGGAAAAACAAACATTACAATTGGCCCTTAAAACAAATGTCTCCTGACAGTTCCAGGGTGTCAGTGAAAAATTAACCACATTAAAAGAATATCCTGACTGTTAGAATGGACTGACAGTGGAACAGACAATTTCCTTCTTTGGAAGTTGTTTAACATCTGTGGAGTTTCGGAGTACCGTGCCATCTATATACAGATGATGTCCAACTCTGTCACTCCTTCCCACCTGTTACTAAGGGGGCTGTTCAGATCCTGAACCGGTGCTTGGCAGCTGTGTCAAACTGGATGAAGGCGAACAAATTGAAATTTAATCCAGACAAGACAGAGGTCCTCCTGATCAGTCACAAGGCCGAACAGGGCATAGGGTTACAGCCTGTGTGGGATGGAATCACACTCCCCCTGCAGATGTAGGTTTGCAGCTTGGAGGTTCTCCTGGATTCATTGCTGAGCCTGGAACCCCAGATTTCAGTGGTGGCCAGCTCTTGCACAATTAAAACTTGTGAACCAGTTGGGAAATCTGACTTGGCCACAGTGGTCCACGCTCTAGTTACATCCCATGTAGATTACTGCAATGCACTCTACGTGGGGTTGCCTTTGAAGACTGTTCAGAAGCTACAATTAGTCCAACAGGCAGCAGCCAGGTTGATCACTGGAGCAGTGTACAGGGAGCACAAAACTCCCCTGTTGCACCATTTCCGCCAGCTGCCAGTCTGCTACAGAGCACAATTCAAAGTGCTGGCTTTAGCCTATAAAGCCCTAAACTGTCCTGGTCCAGCTTACCTGTCTGAACATATCTTCCCTTATGAACCACCTCGAAGATTAAGATCATCTGGGGAGGCCCTGCTCTCAGCCCCACACGTTTCGCAAGCACAACCAGATCATCTGGGGTGGCCCCTTGGCTGTAGAACTCCCTCCCTAGTGATAGAAGATCAGCCCCTCCCTCCTGGCCTTCAGAAGGAAAGGAAAAACCTGGCTCTGGGATCAGTGCAGTGCAATAATAGATGTGTAATATGTACAATGACCATGGAACAATTTTAAGCTATGATTTTTGGATGGCCTGATTTTAACTGAATGAAATGTTTTAAATGTCAATATGTATTAATTTTTATTTGCAAATATTTTAAGCTTATGATTTATATGTGTTTTTAAGGCATTGAATAATTGCTGTATGTAAGCCGCCTTGAGTCCCCTTCAGGATAGAGAAAGGCGGGGTATAAATAGGGTAAATAAAAAATAATTGGAAGTATTTCAACGGAGGTTACATGGCCAACTGTTAGTGATGCTGTCGAGACACAGAGGCCTTAAAGAGCCACACACACACTATTTAGTCCAACAAAAGGTTTATAGCAAAAAGCAAATAAAATCTCAGACACTTAGCTTCAGTGTCTCTGGCCAAAACCCAAAGAATTTACCCAAACTGGGCTCCAAAAGGCAAACGGAAAATAATCCAGGCTAAACAGGAGGAAAAACCGGATTAAAAAGCAGTAAGAGTAACCAGCAAACAAGCAGCACTGTACACAAGAGTTCCAACAGACAGCGCTGCCCCCAAAGAGTTAACTGCAAGAAGGAGTTGCCAAAGCCAGCCGTAGTCCAAGAGTCATTGCCGAAGAAGCCAAAGGATACGTCATTTCCATGTCTGTCAAACAAAGTTGTCATCAAGTCAGTCCACAATCCAGGGAGGGAGAAAGCCACACTCACAAGAAGTCAGTCCAAGTCGAAGATCCACAGGTAACACGAACTCCAGGCTGCAGAACCCGAACCCAAAACCCAACATGAGAACAGGCAACGACAAATACACAGGATACGTAACCGACACTTTGCCTTTTGCAAAGATTCCCCATTTCAAAGCCTACTTTTAACTTACACATCATCATCCGATGATGAGCTGGCCTCCACCCCATCATCATCTCTTACAGCTGTCCTTGTCTTCACACGTGAACCCCTGTTTCCATCCCTACAGTTCCTCCATCTCTTGTCAAGACTTAGGTTTCTCCATGATTCAGATGTATCTCCCCTTTGCCAATATGTAACATCTACTTTACAAGAAAAATGCTCTGTTTCTTTGACATATCTGCTGCAAGGATATTATTACAATGTACTGTGAAAAGATATGGTTTAAATCACATCAGTTCTCTTCTGGTATTTCAGTGTGTGAATTCTGATTTTACCTCAGAATATGGTATGCATTGCAGAAAGCATATCTTGTCTTTGGAACGTTAGTGTGGGCCAGGTGAAGTATGCCTTATCTGAAATGATTGGGATCAAAAATGTTTTGGATTTTGAAATATCTATATTTTGTTTCATATACACCTTATACACATAGCTAAAGGTAGTTTTGTATAATAGCTGTAATAATTTTGTGCATGAAACAAAGTATGTCTAGTACTGAACCATCAGAAAGCAAAGGTGTCACTATCTCAATCACCCTTGTGAATAATTATGGATTTTGGAGTATATTGGATGTTGGAATTCTGGATAAAGGATGGTCCAACTGTACAATGGTTGAGAGTGTTGGACTGGAACTTGTGAGAACCAAGCTCCAGTTCTCATTGAGCCTTGAAACACACTGGGTAATCTTAAGTGAGTATCTCAGCCCAACTTTCCTTAGAAAGTGATTGGGAAGATAAACTTGGAAAGACAGCCATATCTGTTGCATTGAATGGAGTAGAATTAGTGAACAACCACCATTCAAAATCCAATTTCTAGCTCCAACTCAAGTAAACCGATTGAATCAGATGCTAACTAGTAAGTCAACACTTACACTTGACTAAATGGGCTTATTGTAGTTGGGAGAAGCAATACAATTTAGGCAGTGTTTTCATTGTTGCTCTTGCCAATGTCACATCAGCTACAAATATCAAAGGAATGGGCTAGGAATTGCTGCCTGTTTTTCATCATCATTATTGTGGACATTCTACTTTCCAGCCAGACTGTTTCTGCTTTCTAATGATAAATTTTTATAAAGATTTAGATAGTTCAGCCACCTTGAAAATATTAAGGAATATAAAATTAAACCAAGAAAATTAATGGATAACTAATGTAAAGCAAGAGGTTTACATAATAAAATCTTAAATGATTTTATTAAAAATCCAGTGCTGGTCATTGTTAGCCTTAAACAGCATTTATACATGAGGGAAAATACTCATGGGAAGATGCAAACATGTCAAAGCACATTAAGTGATATCAGACAGTGAGATGAAACACATACATTTAGGAAATCCCCATTTATCACCCCTTGGAGCTTTGGCTAGTAATATTGATTCTTGCATTATTTTGAAATATTTTAATTTTCTTCTTCTTGTGGGTAATTGTATTATATATTACATGAAGGCACTTAAAATGTTTAGAAAATATTCACTGCCTATTAGTCATGAACACACACTTTGTTTTCAGAATTCTTCAGTACCAGTATCACTAGTTACAGTGGATATTTTCATTTTAAATATGTCTCTGAAATGTAATTTAAAAGACTAAGCAATAAAGTTTTTTTTAAAAAAAATGTCATGGCTTCAAGCTTCATATATTTTAATCAAAAACAGCCTAATTCTTTTCAAGCTTGTATTGTGGTCTTTTTGACATCCTGAAGAGGCATAAGTGAGACCACTAAGCCACATCATAAAATATTTTATTTGCTTTGAGGAACTAGTTAGTATAACTCATGGTGAAGTTCTGTTGCAACAAATGACCCCTCTGTTATGAGAAAAATAAATTTCTTCTTTAGGTCCTTGTGTAATGAATTTTTTGTTTTTGACCTATATCAGTATCAAGTTGGGAGATCAGATCTGAATGATTACATCATAATGCAAAAATGATATAAAATAAAATGCCAACCTCCACCATATTAAGTTATTTACTTATTTAATATTTTGCTCCTCTGATGGCCAAACATGGCACACAGGGCAACTGCAGATATTTAGGAGTTCCATTTACCAATTTCCAATTGTTATTTGTTTATTATGTTTTAAATGTGTTTTTCTTGTTTTACTCTGTTGTTATTGGCTTGGTACTGCTTGTAAGCTGCCCCAAGTCCCTTCGGGGAGATGGTGGCGGGATATAAAAATAAGGTTATTATTATTATATTATATATTTGATGGTGTACTGCATGCATAATTTTTGCTTATTTGTTGTGGAGATTGATGCTCTCCTCCTTCCTCCACAATAACACCCCCTCTATTTCACTGTGATAGTTTCCATCCACAGCTGTTCACTGGTTGATGAAAAATATGGTGGGGGGATGAGAAGTACCTAAATATATTCCTATTGCTAGATTCAGACTGATGGCATTTGCTGAGACTGCAGCAGGTGATGTAATCTGGTTATTGGGCTTCTTAGGGCCAGACCATTCTCTCTTTCTCTCTTCTTCCCTGATGTCAACTGACTACTGAATGACTGCAGAGGAACTAAGGCAGTGAAATACTGCATTCTGGGTGTTGTACCAGGAAGCCATGGAGTAGTTCCATCTAAGAAATTTTATGTTATGTTTGGTGATGTAGGATGCCAGGCCATTGTGCCTTTGATGTAGAACTGTAGTAGTTTTATATCACATTAATTCTCATGCCTTCATCTCTGGAATTCGTACTTGGTCAAAGTATTTAGAATTGTCAATTAGAATGTTCTCCATCATTACTTTGCAGTGTAGCTTTATTGGCCTCCAACAGAATTCTAACTACAGCTAGCCCTCTACATCTACTGAGGTTAGGGACACAAGACCCCTGTTAAAGGTAAACTAATGAAGAAGATGCTGATTTTTTTACCCAAGAGAATACTTCTCTAGGAATTTCTATATGTTCCAGGATGACTTCATCATCAACTTCAGCTGGAAGCTGAACATAGGAGGCTCCACCTACATTGCCATATAATGCAGTTTGAAACTGTATTATACGGTCAGTGTAGTCCAGTGGTTCACAATCTTTGGTCCTGCAGGTGTTTTGGACTTCAGCTCCCACAATTCTTAACAGCTGATAAGATGGTTGGGATTTATGGGAGTTGAAGTCCAAAATAACTGGAGGACCAAAGGTTGAGAACCACTGGTGATGCCTCATATAATGCAGGTCAATGCAGTTAAACTACATTATATGAGGTAGGTGGGACCCTAGAGATTCCTAGATCTCCAGTCACTCAGTAGCCAATTGTAGCCGGTTTTTCCAGCCGTGCTTTTCTCTATGTTATCCTGCCCGCTCACAGTTTTCTGTCACTCTTTCCCCCCCAGCTTGCTCTGCTTCAATTGACAGAGGAACAATTTATTTATTTATTTTGTTTTATATCCTGCTCTCTCTACCTCATTGAGAGACTCATAGCAGCTAAAGGAGATTTGTATTACTGAAATCATAGGTTCTTGTTGTTCAAGTGTTATAGGACTTCCTTGGGACTGTTGTGAACTTAGGCTGACTTAAAGGCATACAATATCAACAAATGTAAAAATAAGCGAATAACACATTTTCACTAACTTTCTTATTTCTGCTAAAAATTCATCAAGATTTTCTTTGATTAAGTGAATGGAATCACTTGCTAAATAAAACATTAAAATTAGTTCAGGATGAATCGTTGTAGCAAATGATGATTCTGCCAAATATTCCAAAAATAAACATTTTGGTATACAGTGAGAGTTTAGAATAGCTCACAATGTTCATTGAAAATGAATTGGCTTTTTGGCATTTCTGTTTGCTTTCTGTTTTTATTCTATTTGAGAAACAAACAAAAAAACAAACAAACACAAAAACCATTTTTTGAGAGTTGAGTAACCCTGACCAGAACAATTCTGAACTGATGAGAGTCCTCAAAATTTGGGACTTATTCTGTACACAATTCACACATGATTGTTTTGCACAGAAAAACAGCATTTTCTGCACAGAAAAATAATATCTCTACAGAGAAATGCTGTTTTGTGTACAAAATTGTTATAATTGGGGTTTTATTTTCCTAAAAAATTAAACATGGTTGATTTACATAGAGAACAGCATTTTCTAGGCAGAAAACAGCATTGTCTGCACTGAATTAATATTTTTATGTTGAAATATTCTTTCCTACACATAAAGTGCTGTTTTCAGCACAAAAGAACCACGTGCAAGTTTTGTAAGAGTAAGTCCCAAATAGCAAATAGTTTTTATAAACTACATAGTTTCACAGGAAGTATTCTGGAAATTACACATTGTTACTTTTGAGAAGAAATGTACTGAAGAATTGCATCCTTAAGTGACATACTAAAATAATCTCTTCCTCTCCTCTCTTCCTTCTCTTCTCTCTCTCTCTCTCTCTCTCTCTCTTCTTTGGTTCTATTAATCTTCCTTCCAGTCCTTCTTGCAGAAACTACCTTTGAAATGTTTTTTTAAAAAAAAATGTACTGAGCATGTTTGACATCAAAGTGACTCGGGCTAGTTCTATCCAGGACAAAATCAAGGATGTTTGCATCAAATGTCCAGAACATTGACAAGAGCCAAAATATGCACTCTGAAGTATGAGTAATCTCTAGCATACATAGTAATTAAGCCCTTTGAGAATTCTGGGAACTGTAGTCCAAAAATCAAATTTCAAAGCTGTGTTGTCTACGAGACTCTGGGGTCTGTAGTTTAAAAGGGAACATTTTTGAATGCTATTGCTAGTCAGAAAGAGCCAATGCTAATTATTTTCCGAGCCTAAAAGAAAGTCAGTGGCAAACTTCATCTGAAAAAATCTTGCCAAGAAAATCCGATAGGGTCGCCATAAATTAGAGTAAATGTTTAGTTGCTGTAAAACTGGCAAAGGAGAGCAATGCTTTTAGTGACACTTTTAGAGAGCATTTCTGAACAAAGCTAGGCTTGATAAAGGGTATTGTAGATCATGGCCTTATAGCTATTATTCAGTAATTTACAGTTCCAATTAGAGCTATGCAGCATTATTTTCTCATGATTTGTTTAGTCTAGCTGATGCACTTAACAGTAACAAGTACTCATGCCTCTTTTATGCTGATGGCTTTGAAATGTTTAAAATAACTTGCTAACTGATTACCCTGGAGACATTTTAATGGCCACCATTGAAAGAATGTGTCAGGGGTACTCAAGAGGAAATCTCTACTTCACCTTAGATTTATGTGCAGTATTGCCAGAGGGAATACATGATTTGACACACATTCTTTGAAAAAGGAAAATCCTCAAAACACACACAAAGATACAGACAGACAGACACATAGGTTATTTTTTACTCTTGCCCTCTAGCTGAAGTACACAATTCTTAATTACTGCAAAATTGTAAATGTTATAATTCAATTTCAGCAATGACTTTAAACCCTCTATTCTGTGTATTATATTCTATTTTATTTGCACAAATGTTAAAGAATGCTCATTGATGGCATGAGTAACTGTCTGATGCATTCATTTGGGTGAATGACAGTTGACTTATAGGAAAAAGTAGGAGGAAATGTACAGAGGCACAGCAATTCTGAAGGGAATCCTTACTTTAAAAATGTAAGTTGCTTGCACAATATACGGTTGAATTTTTATAATAACATAAAAAAAGACCCTTGCCCATCCTGGCTTATAAAATCAGCCAGGGGAGGATTGGTGGAGTGGGTGAAGGTGCTGGTTATTGCCTCCTTGACCCAAGGTATAATGCCAATTAGATTCAAGGAGGCAGTTGTAAGACCGCTATTAAAGAATCCAGCACTGGATCCCATTGACCTGAATAATTACAGGCCAGTATCAAATCTCCCTTTCTTAGGCAAAGTTCTAGAGAGGGTGGTGGTTTCACAACTCCAAAGTTTCTTGGAAGACACCTGTTATCTGGATCCATCTCAATCTGGTTACGGAACCGAAACGGCATTTGTCGCCTTGGTGGATGATTACAAAGAGAGCTAGACAGGGGGAGTGTGTCACTGCTCGTTCTCCTGGACCTCTCAGCGGCTTTTGATACCATCGACCATGGAATCCTTCTGGGCCATCTCTCTGGGATGGAGCTTGAGCGCACTGTTTTACAGTGGCTCCGGTCCTTTCTGGAGGGGCGGACCCAGATGGTGGAGCTGGGGGACTTCTGTTCGACTCCCTGGCCTGTGGGGTCCCTCAGGGTTCAATACTGTACCCTATGCTATTTAACATTTACATGAAACTGCTGGGAGAGATCACCCGGAGTTTTGGAGTTTGGTGTCAAATTTACGCAGGCGATACCCAACTCTGTTACTCCTTTCCACCAAAAGCCAAGGATGCCGTTCTGATCCTGAACTAATGCCTGTCATCAGTGATGGACTGGATGAGGGCCAACAAATTGAAAATAAAACCGTGCACCCATACCTTGAGACGCTAGACTTGGCCGTGGTAGTCTACTCCTTAGTCACATCCCATTTGGACTACTGCAACACTCTCTACGTGAGGCTGCCTTTGAAGATAGTTCAGAAACTACACCTAGTTTAGTGATTGACAGCCAGGTTACTAACTGGAGCCCCGTACAGGGAGAGAACCACTCCCATGTTGTGGCAGCTCCACTGGGTGCCGGTCCGTTTCCGAGCTAAATACAAAGTGCTGATCATTACCTATAAAACCCTAAACAGCTCAGGTCCAGGCTATTTGTTAAATCGCATCTCCCTGTATAGATCATCTTGGGCACTTTGGTCAGCCGAGGAGGCCCTGCTCTCAATCCCACCCCTGTCATAAGTGTGGCTGGTGGGAATGAGAGGGGGGCCTTCTCTGTGATTGTCTCCTGCCTCTGGAACTCCCTCCCTAAGGAAATTAAAATGGGCCCCACCCTCCTCTCCTTTAAGAAACTGTTAAAGACACATCTATGCACCTTAGCATATGGAGATGAGGACTAACATAATTGCCACCCCATAGCAGTTATGGTGTAAGTGAAACTAGAAAAAGGACTGAACATTTTCAACAACTTGGTCACTTAAATTGGTCCAGGTATACGCTCGCTCTGTGCAATAATGTTTTACTGACTGTCATATTTAAATTTATTGTTTTTTTCTAATGTGGGATTTTTATTATAACGTGTATGTTATTGCCATGTTATATTTTTGATATTAATGAAGAAATTATGGCATTGTTTGCCGTTTATATGTATGTTAACCACCCTGAGTCCCTCTGGGGAGAGGGGGCGGTCTAGAAATAAAGATTTATTATTATTTTATTGTATGACACAGCAAACAAGATAGACATGCTGGATTTCATATCACAAAATCACAAGTCGAACACTTCCCAAGCGTTTAGGACTGTGTGATGTATTTTCGGATGATGCGCGCAGATCCCAGTAGGGTGGCCTTTTGCAGTTGACAGATAGTAATTTTGTCAATGTCTATTGTTTCCAAATGCCGGCTGAGATCTTTTGGCATGGCACCCAATGTGCCCATCACCACCGGGACCACCTGCACTGGTTTCTGCCAGAGTCTTTGAAGTTCAGTCTTGAGGTCCTGATAGCGGCTGAGTTTTTCCTGTTGTTTTTCGTCAATGCGACTGTCACCTGGGATGGCAACATCAATGATCCAAACCTTTTTCTTTTCCACAACTGTGATGTCTGGTGTGTTGTGTTCCACAACTTTGTCAGTCTGGATTTGGAAGTCCCACAGTATCTTTGCGTGTTCATTTTCCACGACCTTTGCAGATTTGTGATCCCACCAGTTCTTTACTGCTGGCAGGTGGTACTTGAGACATAAGTTCCAATGAATCATTTGGGCCACATAGTTGTGCCTCTGTTTGTAGTCTGTCTGTGCAATTTTCTTACAGCAGCTGAGGATAGGATCAATGGTTTCGTCGGTTTCCTTGCAGAGTCTGCATTTTGAGTCATCAGCTGATTTTTCGATCTTGGCCTTAATTGCATTTGTTCTGATGGCTTGCTCCTGGGATCAGGATCAGGCCTTCTGTCTCCTTCTTCAGTGTCCCATTTGTGAGCCAGAGCCAGGTGTTCTCCTTATCAGCTTTTCCTTCAATTTTGTCAAGGAACTTTCCATGCAATGTTTTGTTGTGCCAGCTGTCAGCTCTAGTTATTATTATTATTATTATTATTATTATTATTATTATTATTATTATTATTAAAGATCCCATCTAAGGGATTCCTTAAACTAGAAATGGGCAAGTGTGGAGGATCCGGTGGCTAATTATTGGCCTTGCTTCCTTTAAAGTCGCAGAGACAGTCAAACTGCAATGACAAAAATCCTAAAATAGCTACAGTAGAGTCTCACTTACCCAACATTAGCTTTTCCAACATTCTGGATTTTCCAACACTGTTTGTGTCAGGACCCAGGCTGCAGAACACCAATAACCATGCGCAGAGACCAGAATCTATCTAATATCTTTATTAGGGAAATATATAAAGTCAATAAAAATAAGTGTAGAATATAGTTCAGAAGTAGACCTTTCAGGAAAGGTCAAATATAGTCCAGGAAAACAATGTCCAATATGTGATATTAAAGTCCAAAGTTATAATCCACTTCACCGAAACACACACTATTTGGCAAGCAATAGTGTGGGGAACTGTCCATAGTCTTTGAGGCTTAAGGTAAATCCGAAGGAAACTGGAAAACAAGGCTTGAAACTGAGAAGCAAGGTCCGTGGTTTAAAACGCAAGGCAAGGCAAGACTTGAAACTTGGCTAGAACAAACTTGAAACAAGGCAAACATGAATCAAAAACTGAGTCCATAGAAGTCCATGGTACAAGGCTGGGCTGGAAACTTGATCCGGGAACTGGGAACTGGAGTACGAAGTCTACACACGATTTCACTCCTCAAGCCGACGAATTGACTCCGCAAGGATTCCTTTGCGGGCAAACACCTATATAGGATCTTGTTTTCCCACCAAGGAACACTTTCTCTGGGGAACAAGAAACGAAACCTATACTGTGTCCAGATGCATGACTCCTTAAAGTTTCCCAAGGGAAGCAGACTTAATCAGCTAATTGTCTGGCAGCTATCCTGGCGCTCCGGCGAGTCGCCTCTCGAGCGCCCCTATCTTGATTATAATAATCCCAGCGAGAAAATGGGGGAGATTTCTGCTCAAGGCTTGTTTGGCTGACTTCTTGTGGGCAAACATCTTGCAGGTGCAAGGGCTCTAAATCTGGCAGAAACGGTGGGAAACCCAAGTTTTCCTCTTCATCTGCCACAATAGTACTAGGAACGGGACTACATGGCCCATGAGTCATCACAGTTTGTCTCCCCCCTGGATCCCCAGCTGTTTCTCTAGGCAGCAGGGATTGAACTTTTTATGGAGTTGAACTCCATAAATATTTCAACAATGTTGTTACTGTAAGTTCATTCATGCAATTCTATCTATTTGTAGTCAATTTGTTAGTAGCCAATCTTTTTTAGTCAATGTTTTCAATACATTGTGATGTTTTGGTGCTAAATTCATAAATATAGTAATTACTACATAACATTACCGTGTATTGAATTGCTTTTTCTGCTGATTTGTTGTAAAACATGATGTTTTAGTACTTAATTTGTAAAATCATAACGTAATTTGATGTTTAATAGCTTTTTCCTTAATCCTTCCTTATTATCCAGCATTTTCGCTTATCCAATGTTCTGCCAGCCCGTTTATGTTGGATAAGTGAGACTCTACTGTATAAATTCATTTCTGGATTTGAAAGGGAAGAGACCCTACACTTTATATAGGGATACTTTGATTGTGCTTTCACTGCAGAGCAGGGAGTTGGACTAGATGGCCCATGTGGTCTCTATGATTCTATTTAAAATGTGAATTGCTGCTCCAGAAGATTTCCAATTTGCCCTCCTTCTTTATACCAGAAATAAGGCAGTCTAGGGACCCTGAAAGGATCCAAGGGAGCAGAGCAACCAAGCAACACTCCAACCCTCAGCCTTGGGGCTGTATGTGGACCCAGTACAGCACTTTGCTAAGCCTTGAAACAAATTGACAAATTGGGTTAAATCCAATATTGTGAGGACAGTCTCAGAAAAACTTTCTTATCATCACCATCTCCCTTTTGATCATTCCCTTCAGCACTCTTTCTTGGATGAAAGCCAGCTCCAGAATGCTTCTTGTTGCCACTGTCAGAAATATATAGGGGTGGGATTCAGGAGATTACATCTTTCCCAATTCAGCTTGATCCACCATTTCACCAGCAGAACAACACCATTGAATACTCTCATATCTGTATTTATGCTTCAAGGGCGAGATGGATGGACGGTATCCTTGAAGTGACTGGCTCGACCTTGAAGGAACTGGGGACGGTGACGGCTGACAGGGAGCTCTGGCGTGGACTGGTCCATGAGGACACGAAGAGTCGAAAATGACTGAACGAGGAAAGGAGGAGGAGCACAATTTCTGAATATGTCTATGGACCTCATCACATGGAGGCCGAGAGGCCAGGAGACAGCATATCACTTTGTCCTCTTATTGTGGTTGGTTATGGGATCCCTTCCCATGACGTTTCCCCACTGTCTGCAGCTTTCTTCCACATTCTCCCTAGCTTCTCTGTGCTGCTGGCACATTGCCAGCATTGAGCCCAATGGATCCCTGCTAGAAGTTGCCCTGAATCATCTGATGGGCTCTGGCGGACTCCATGCTGGCAACATGCTGGCAGTGCCAAGAAGCAAGGACAAGATGCTTCTTGGTCTCCATATGATGAGGTTGCTCATTGCTGAATGAGTTTTTCTTCCTGCATTCCTCATTTTGAGGTGGGCATAGGATGAGGTGATCCAGGACTTTAATTAAACATGGAAATTCCAATGAACCTGTGTTTTTAAAGGACATTTTAAAACATTGCTTCTTTCAGTGGCAAACCCAGCTACATGGAAAGATGATTAGTTTCTTGTTCATATATTGTCTAATCTAAGGCACAGCAACCCTCTGGAAGAAATCTCATTATTTCAGTCATCTTCAGCTCACAAACCACTTATCCAATTTTGCAATATAGTGAGGAAAATTATTCTTGCTGAATGTCTCTGTTTGCCAACATACAATATATTGCCATAGTTTTCATAACTTTGAAGCCTTTGGTGGTTCTTCAATTATAAAATGCCTTGTAAAACCCTGTCTGAGCATCTGTCTTAATGAGAATGGGGGTTTCAATTAAATGTATATCCTACTATTTTGGGCCAATGTGAAGATATAAAAAACCAAAACAAAACCAATGTTCAAGAGGTGTCCCCGTTTGCTCATATTTTTGGCCCATTATAGAAACTAATTAAATGACTTTAAGGCTAGTTTCAGAAGGAACATTTCTTCTCTTTTCAAAGTACCTTTCATAATATTGTAAATCTCTCTGGTGCCATGTGAACAATTTTGCTCTATTACATTCATTCAATTAATCATAGTAAAGAACTCACTTCATTAGCACATTCCATTGGCACCAACAAAAGTGTTTTAACTAACCAACTCAGAGCAAAATAAAAGTAAAACACACCACTTAAATTGAAGATAAATGTGGTATTTAAAGAGTAGTCACTGTGGCTTCTTTATTCTGGTACATCATATTTACAGCAGGTATCCATTCCTAGAGGGTGAAGGCTGCTTCAAACATGGTAGAATCATAGACTTGGAAGTAATGCAACCCTTGAGTCATGGGTCTTTTCTACACCATCCACCTAGATCATAATACCTATTTGCTGTCTCCTGAAGTGACATTAGCCAGGGCGATGGGGTTCTCTGGGAAGTTAAGGGAGATTCCTTCTCTCTCCCCTCCCAGCGAAAATGCTGTTTTTGCCTGCTTGAATGGAAGCATAGATCCAAGGAAAGGAAAGTACAGTAATAGTTCCACTAAATTCTGCACTCATCAGGCCCCATTTAGTATACTGCATTCAGGTCTGAGCACTTCATTTTAAAAAGCATACAAATTGGAGGAGGTTCAAAGAAGGGCAATGAGGTTTGGACAACAGAATATATTGGGATGGTTGAAAGAGTTGGACATATTCCCCTTGGTGAACAGAAGGCTGATTGCACTCTAAGTATTTCAAAGGCTGTCACAAAGGAGTATGCTATTATCTATGGCCCCAGTGGGTAGGATCAAATCCAATGATTTGAAGTTACAGGAGGAAATATTTAAATTGAACATTAGAAGTAACTTATTGATAGTAAGAAAGATTCAACTATGGAACCAATAGCCTAAAGAGGTGAAGGGCTTTCCATCTCTAGATATTTTCAAAAGGGTCCTGGGCAGCTCCCTGCTGGGGATGCTTTAGACAGAGATCCTGTATTGAGCAGGGGATCAGACTTTATTGCCCATAGGGGCCCTTCCAATTCTATGATTCTATGATTCTATGAGTATGTGATTCTGACTGAATATTAGTCTCCAGATAAGAGAAAAACAGCAAAAGCAACTACAACAAATTAACGTCTGGTTTGCTAGGAAGAGTTATGAAATTAAAACCACTCCATGAGAATGGAAAGAAAGGAAAATGAACATTGCAAATTAGCATACTAGAAATTGCTGGAGAGAGTTAACAGCTTGATAGCCAACCCAAAGAAAACATCCCATTTAGATTCACTCTGTTTGCAGTCTGTAGAATAGATTACACACAGACTTTCCTTGAAATAGTATTTCCGGTGGATACAAAAAGGCGTGGCAGAATTATATACAATCTTCTCTTCACTCATCAGTCATAGCAGTAGAGGATGAGCACAACATATATGTAGGTGGAAGAGGAAAAAAGAACAATTGGCGAATTGGCAAGAAATTCAAGATGCCTTGCAAGAGCCAGCTTGACCTTATCTAACCTGGTGTAGTGCATTTGACAATTCAACCATCATAGTGTTCAGGCAGTTACTGTGCCTCCTGAAACATATGGAAATCATTTAGAAGAAAAGGTGGGCGAAAGCAGGAAAATTAGTTTTTTAAAATTTTGGTTCACATTCTCTCTCTACTGCTCTTTCTTGAAGAAATTTGTCATTCTGGAAAAGCCATTGTTGGTGAATGTGCCATAACCAGACCTACAGAGATATTAGCTTCAACATATCGCTACCAGGTGTTTTTTACACAGATGACAGTTTTCTGGCAAAACAAAATGCCCCAAAGGAAGCTGGGTCAACATCCTCTCACAATTATGATTGTGTTTTCAGAAGTGTGCAATGTCTCTCATTAGAGATAGAAATCATATAGTATTAGCTTGATTCATATTTCAACCCATACCTTCAAACCATGGAATAGGATATAATACATAAGGCAAAATTTCTAGACACAGTTAACACAGTTGTCCCATTGATCTTAACTGGGGTCAGTTCTGTGTAGTGCAATATAGGATTACATTATAATTTATGTTCTGAACTCATACTATTTTGCATGCCCTTCTTTTTTCCCCATTTTTTCTCCCCATTCATATTATGCTGTTTTTATCTTGTTTGTGTTTGCTAGGACTGCCTCAAAATATTTTGTTGTATAATGCAAAATGTAAGAAGATGTTCATCCAGTTTAATATACAAAAGCAAACTAAACTGGGAGTTGAGTCTTATCTCTACAGTGATAACTGGGCAGCTACTTCCAGGTCTGTCCTCCAGCAAATAACAATTTCTGCAGTCAGGTGGAATGCCTAGGGTCTTGCCACTTCTTCCATTCACAGAGTCTTAGTACCTGATGTAATCTTTGTAAGTAAGAGAGGCTCAAGCCTGTGTAGTAGTTTAAGCATTGGATTATGACTTTGGAGATCAGGTTCAATTCCTTGCTAGGCCATGGAAACCCACCTTGGGTGAGTCACATGCTTTTAGCCCCACATAATCTCCTGATAGGTTTGCCTTAGGGTCACCATTAGTCAGAAACTACTTGAAGGCACACAACAACAATTTGTAAGTAAACCTACTTCATGTGTTTTTCAAAGAATAGTCAGTTTGTTTTATTTTTCTGTTAGACCCTATAGCTTTGGGATAGGGGGTGGATTGGATGTTGTTTACTTCCTGTTGGGAAATACTAATTTCTTGGCTTGAGATATGTACTACTCCCTCTCTCAGTTTCTGACACCCATTGACTTAATATTTTAGTGGAAGAAATAAGGCATTTCTACTCCTTTAACTTTACAAAGCAATGGTCCAACCAAAATTTAAGAAATCTATAGAATCAAACAGAGGGATCCAAATGTGGCCATATATGCCCACTGCATATATAAAACCGTAGTTAAATTCCATTATGATTTAAAGGGCAGGAAAAATGAATGCAATTTCTTGCAAGGATTGACCAGTTTTTACAGAAAATTACAAGTATTTTCTATTGAACTACATAACCTTTGCATTGGGGAACTAATGGCAAGGTTTTAAAGTCTTAATTGAAAATTGGCAAGACAGGCATTGACATTTGGCAAATTCCAAGCAAAAGTGGCTGTTCCAGAGCAGGTGGCATAGTAAAAAGTAAAGTTGGCTATAGAAAATAAGTGCAGGTTACAGGGAAGCAAGAACTCATATGCACAAATTGAAATAACAACTTGCAGAGCTGGCGTTTTGGCTTAATGCTTCTTTTTAATGTGGTCAGCTTTACAATATTTTTGAAAAAAATCATGGCAACAACTTTTACTTCGTTCTGACTTGTTTTTACTTTCTTCCTTATTTCAACCTACCAGCAAAGTGAATGTTATTCACTGTAGTTTTATACTACTTTCCCTCTGAGGTGCACAGGGCAGCAAAGATGGCTTCCCCCGGAATCAACACCCTTTTGTTGGCTTAAGGTCACCCAGGAAGCATTGAGGGGGTTTGAACCCATGTCTCCAAAGCTTTAAATGAGAACTCATTGTATAAGCTAGACAGGTTAGGCATGAATTTATGATGATAGATTCAAATGTGTTCATGTCTAATCAGCATCTCAGTTCATGGCATAAGTATGTGGGACACGGCCTTCTCTGATTAATTGTGGAATGTCATTCCTTTGAAGGTCCTGTTAGAGCTATAAGGTAAAGGTTTCCCCTGACATAAAGTCTAGTCGTGTCTGTCTCTGGGGGTTGGTGCTCATCTCTATTTCTAAGCTGAACAGCCAGCATTGTCCAAAGACACCTTCAAGGTCATGTGGCCAGCATGACTGCATGTTACCTTCCCGCCAGAGTGCTGTTACCTTCCCGCCAGAGCGGTACCTATTGATCTACTCACATTTGCATGTTTTCAAACTGCTAGGTTGGCAGAAGCTGGGCCTAACAGCGGGAGCTCACCCTGCTCCCCGGATTCGAACCACCAACCTTTCATTCAGCAATTCAGTGATTTAACATGCTGCGCCACCAGGGGGACCATAGTTAGAGCTGACACTGCCTTAATTCCAGCACCAAGATAAAACAACTTTTCAATGAAACTCTTCGGGATTCAAATCTGTGAAGGGGTTTAAACAATTTTAATCTGTTTTACATGTTAAATTGTTTGATATGATTTCAGAAACCAAATTTACTTCTTACTATTTTAAATCTTTAAATTGGTTCAACTTGTTTGAATTTTATTTGTTCTGTATGTCTCACTGAGGATTTTGCTTTAGGTATAATGTGCTTTAGGGTTTTTTTTTGGGGGGGGAGGGGGGACGGAGGTTCTTCCTCAGCTGTTCTTCCTTTGTCAAAATATCACAGACCAGTCCTAATATTTCAAGAACATGGAGGAATGCAGATGAGGTCACTGAAACTGTAACAAACATGAGGAACTCCATGTGAGGAAAAGGCATTAATGCATCTGTGCCATTTCACAGTGATAGGAAGCCTTAACTCATTACCTCTCAGCGGTGTACAGGGCTACCAGTCAAAGCTAATATCCCTTTGTGCTTCCATGAAACTATTTTTTTAAATCAGGAAAGCTTTTCAAGTTTCACAAGAGAGACCTTAGGGTATCAAGATCTTAAAGATTGCCTGCAACCAACTTTGGCATCAATGACTGTTATTCTTTTTATTGCCCAGTATCTATTATGCACTTTAGGACATTTCAGTATTGCTGAGAGAAATAATAATAAAAAAACCTCTGGTTTAGATGGGCAAACTCTTCTATCTGGTCAACCTTTTTGTTAAATCTTATATTTGTCTTTCAGAATCAGCATAGGAGCAAGACAATGCAAGAACAACACTGTTCTTTGTAAGCTTCTTAATATTGCTCCATGTTAACTAGTATTATTGCTGCACAGATGGTTGGGAAATATTGCAGCTCTGGTTTTCTTGTAAACCTTGTACAAATTGTTATCCCATGTACCAACCATACAGATGTTAGGGGTGAAAAGTAGTTTTCTGGATTTGCCCAGTCACCATGCTGTAAAAATGTATCCTGTTCCAATGTTAAAGGAGATGAAAAAGAGAAAGGTCAGTATGGAATAGTGTCAAAATAGAAGAGAAACCAATATGGGATTGATTCAACTACATCTTCCCAAAAAGGTTTAGAATAGGCTCTCTCATCAACTGATCCTACAGATTTTGAGAAAATTACTACAACTGTCAAAATCCAGGCTGACTGGAAACTGTAGTCTGAAAGTAAAGCTCACATGGTCTACCCAAGCTATCATTTTTAAAAGACATATAAACACACTAGCCTTAATAGAAATGTGTAGACCACATGAAGAGATGCTGTGCCCATTGAGCTTGGAAATCCACCACCACTAGACCAAAATAAATGGTTATCCCCAAAGATTTATATACTGGATACAACTTATGAAATTCCAAACTAATATAAATGAATGATTTATTGTCAAATAACAATAAATGTTAGCTTTACAATTAAAATCAAAATAATTTTTGTTCAAATAGATTAAATACTTAGCTTGCCTTCACTTCCACTTATTAAATGGTGAGGTGTTTGAGTACTTAGCAGCATGCTAATGTTTACATTGGTTACCAAAGGAATAAATTTTCTAAGGATGCAGATGTCTAAGTAGTTAACATTACAGCTTACATCTGCTGCCAAGAAAATAGGAGACCTTGAGCTGTTTTCCCTCAAAAGTGCTTCATTATTCTATATTTTTGATATAAATATCACACCCAGTTTTATATTTTAGACAATTTCCTGTCTTTGTATACATACTTTGGGAAGTTAGCACTTAGAGGTAGGTGTATTTAGTATATTATATGGAGTGGATAGAGTCCAGATCCAAAGACCAGGACTTTCATAAGTGATACCTGCCAGTTGAAGGCATTAGGACTGATCTATATGAAAGGCATGTCAAGGGTTCTATGCAGTCAGAAAACTCCTGTTCATGCAGAAGTGACTTTTAGTTTTGGTTAAGGAACCAAAAACACAGTTGTCATGGTCTTCTAATTGGACAATAAAACACACAGAGACTTTTCCCCCCCCAATAAGCAGGAAGACCTTTCTTTCTCCTTTGTTGAAGCAGTATACAAAGTATATACAAAATATACAAACTTTACAGCTTCTTCTTCCTCACTACTCAAAGCAGAAATTTTCAAACACACTCTCCAAATCACCCTTTGTCTCTCGTCAAACTCAGTATAACTAATTACAACCTACATATCACTCCCATCACATTAACACCACACCCTAATTACAGTGGTTTAACTCTTTTACAGGTGGTTAATCCATAGATATTAACTCTATCACTTAGAAAATGTCAGGTAATTTCCAAATCTTGACAAGGCAGACTAGTACTAGAAATCCAATTAAGTACACTCTGACTTCTTCCAAATAGTGGGCTATTTTGAGCAGTTAGCATCCCATCATTAGCTACTTTTAAATATTGCTTTTTTCTTCCCCTTCTAAATGTGGCTATATCCCCCCCTTTAGTCATAACTAGTATAGTTCATATGGGTAGCAAGTTCTGTTCATTTTTCTGAGTGCCAGCTTGTAAACTTGACTGTGATGTTAGCTCTGTGTGTGTGTGTTCAATCTATTCTCCTACCTTCTTCCCTGGTTTGCTTTTTCCCCACTTGTTCTTCAGGTTTGGAATTGTCACCTTCTTCACAGATGAAATAACACACGTGCATGCATTTTCTGTATAAATAGCCCCAATATGTGTGGGTCATCTTTATGTATTTTCTCCATTGACTAAAGTATGTTTGTGCATATTTTCCAGTTATATAATTTTTAGCTATTCATATTTTTGTGAAAAATATATGCATGGTGTATGTATGGATTACATATCTGAAATACATCATGTGCTCAGACATATACACATTTGTATATATAGTCTCATAAGCAATCTCAGAAAGTGTGCAACAGATGATTTCACTGAAAATGTCAACTTCAACAAAATTGTTTTCCATCCCTTACACCAAATAAATCAATTAAATAGCAAGCCATCTTTACTGATGACCTCAAAGTCTTCTTGTTGGTGATCTGTCATCTTCTTTGACACTTCAGTTTGTATGTTTTAGAGTTGATGCAGGCTTTCCAGTTGCATATTTGAACAGCTTAAACGTGAAAATCAATTCTCTCTCTTTCAAAATATCAGTATTATCCATTAACGATATGAAGATTTGCTCAAGTGACTTCCTGTATTGTGGGCGAAGGGTTACATTTCAGGTTAAAAATTGCATCTGGCAGCTGTTATCTCAATCTGCTAAGGGGCTTACTTACATTGTAAATATCCATCTGTATTAACTGCCAGCTGCTTAAAGGATGAGCCAAACTTGGGAAAGTGTCTTTTGGTTTCTGTGATATTTTAAGTCTGTTTCTGTAGAAAGCTGTTGTGTGTGTTTAATGTGTTTATGTATTTTACTGTGTGTGGAAATATGTTTCTCGCTGTTATATTTAAAATGCTTTTATGCTGTTTTAAATCACTGTTGTCTTTAATAAGGTTGCTTACTAACTCTATATACTTATGTATAAGTCAACCTCATGTATCATGTGAGGGCACGTTTTGGGGCCAAAATTATGGGTTTTGATCTGTTGATAAATCGAGGGTCACATCATGGAGAGTGGAAAACATCAATGCTGCCTCAGGGAGGCAGTCACCCCTATACTCCCCCATAATTTTCCCACCCAGCCATTCTAAAAGCCAAAAGTGGAGCCATGGCTGAGGAACTAGAGGGGGTCAGTGCTTCTTTCAGGTTCTCATTGGGCAGACTAAACTATTTCCTTTCACTACTCTGCTCAGAAAAGTGGATGATTCCTTTTTTGAATAAAGCGACAGTATTTACATTGACCTGTAGATAAAATGACCCAATTTTTTGGACTTTTCATTTGGACTAAAATTTCTAGACTTATACATGTGTTTATACGGTAATCACTTTCATTTTTAAAAAATTATATATAATTGATTTTAGCAGTGTTTTGTTTTAAGTTATCTGATCTACTTTAGAGACAGGCAGCTGGGTTATATTATAATGTTCCATCAAATTGGAAACCAAGTTTAATGAAAAGAAAAGAATCAAGGTTCTTAGATGTGAGAATATTTAATATATGTACATTTAAATTATCGATATCCTACCTGTCAACCTGACAGCAGGTCTTCATAGTAGTTTAAATAAAAATTAACACACAATAGATGTGCAAAGATACTCTTTTCCAAAAGAAGTGGGTGGGGAGTGATGAAGATAATTTAATTGCCTGCTTTCCCTTATGGTTGCTCCAAAACTAAAGAGGAAAGATCCAGAAATGCCAAATAGTCACGAGAGCAAGTGATGCATTTCTATTTCCACTTTTGCAGGCAGTTGGATAACATGTGGTTCTTTGCTATACCCAGAGCTCTTGGGTAAGAATGATAAAAGGGCTAACTAAATCCAATTTTCAGTCCTAACTAGAGCAGACCCATTGAATTCACTGGACTTATATAACTGCTGCCTTAAAAAGACCCAGTCATTTGATGGATCTACTCCAACAATGAAATATTTTTTTTAAAAAAAGAAATGGTTCAGGGCAAGGTGCCATAGTATGTTGCATGAGTTATCAGCCACTGATTTGTAAAACAGGGAAGTCTATGTGGAAAATCAAAGCAAACTAACCTGCTATTGGAATTTCATAATACAAGATCTCAGATACTCTTCCTATCTCACTGGAATATGATTGATATATGTCATCATGCCTCACAGACAAATTAACTGAGCACAGCTGTTCAAACCAGGTGTTGTGGATGACTGCAGATTCCAAGTAATTTTTCCCATCCATTTATCTCCCTGTTAGAAAATGCTTCAGCTATTTATTTCCATGTAAGAGGTCATAGTTAAAAATAGTGCTAAACATTAGGAGTCAAACTCTTAACATTATTTGGGAAATATCATTATAATGATATAGTCACTCTGTCAGTAGGCTAAGACTTATTCTTTTTCTTTCAGTAGCCTGTTGAGAATTGAAGGTTTTGAATGAAAGAGCTTTTAGTAGGAGGCTATGCTTTTTTTTTTTTATAGTTTTCCCTGTCCCGCACTTTTAATTCCTTTTGAACCTTTTTAACTATGTTTTCAAGTATTCATGGTATAGTTTTATTTTAAGACTGATTTTGTCATATGTTGTACCTGTATTATAATTTAATTTGTAAGCTGCCTTAATTCTTAGTTAACAACAGCAGTAGCATATTTAACTATCCCACACCAATTGAAAATGTTGATGTGGGGGGGGGGGTAGAGAAATGCACGCCAAAGTGGGTTTTAAAAACCCACTTTGGCAAGCATTTCTGTCATGCGTGGAAGCACCCACTGGGACAGGACAAAGATGATTAAAGCAAAGAATGCTGAATAGTCAAGCCCCTGACATCCCAAAGTCAGGCAGCTATAAATCTCACAGCATGTACTAGGAGTTCTTGACCTTCCCTGCACTTCTTGCTCACTGATTTACTTGGCTTATTGACTAGGTTATGACACACATCACTTTGTCTTTTCAATGTCAATTTAGTTATAATAAGTACTGGCTTCTCATGACCAGTCTAGAACAGCCAAGACCTTGATATCATGCTTCCCTTCATCCTTAGTAATCTCCCTTGACTTTCTTCATATGGGCTGGACTGGCTTGACTCATGTGTAACTGCTTTATTCTAATCTAGCCTGCTGACTATAGGCACTTGCTGACTATAGGCATAGAAAACTTTAGTAGTTTTTAAATAAAGAAACACAATTTTCATCCAGTAAAGAAAAATATTCTTATCAAGTAAATTGTGAAACAATTATCGTTTGGGTCTGAAGATCAGTATGTTAACAGAAGGAAAGTTCACTGTCCCCTTCCCCATACAGAAGCTCCCTCACCACCAGAATAATTTAAGATGGCCCAAATTACTGCAATATGAAAAGATTAGGCAATGGCAGGGAACACTTGATTGTAGAGTAAGATTTAGGAATTTTCTGAATTTCATTATACATCATATTCCCACTATCTCCCTGTGAAGTGTGATTGTCAGACATCATGTGAAATAGGTGGATGAGCAGAGCACCAGCTGTGCATGCCAGGTGTTCTGTGCTGGAGATGCCAAATAGCTTAAAGCAGCAGTCAGAATAGGAAGAGAGTTGCATAAGCAGACTCACTTTATTTCAAAACTTGTACAACTTTCATGGCTTTGTTGATTGCATTTCATGTGGTTTTCTTCAATGAATCAACACTCTTTTCATCTAACAGATGCATGAAAATTGAATACAAATGACTTAGGTGAGTGTGTTATATCAATGGGTTTGAAAATTATCAACAGAGCTAGATGATTTATCCATTACATATGAAGGAATAATAAGATCATGCTTGCTTGCCCTACTTTGATACTGGCATAGACAAAACCACCTCTGGGCATTATGCTCCCCCCCCTCCAAAAAAAAAGATGCATATGCACTACAGTTGACTGGACTGTTGGTGGGAAAGGATTTTATATCATATCTGAAGGCATAGGTTTGCTCAAAAAGTATGTTCTTGTTTCTCAAATCACAACCTCCCTGAACAGCTGCAAGCAGGATAGCAAGTGTCACAGAAGCAAGCAAAAATACAGCAGTCTTGTCACATTAAAAACATGTGCTTCAGCCCATCTATTAGCAGAGTCCAACTGCCAGCATCTGACCTTATCTTCACACTCTTTAGTAAACTCCCAGATTCAGGTTTTCATCCAAAATATCCGAAGGCTTTAAGCTTCACCATTGCAATATATACAGATTTACAAACAGGACACACAGATACACTTTCCTTGTACTTGCAAACAATCAAAAGTAATCCAATAGTCATATACAACATTGGCAGATACGAGAGTTGAATGAAAAGTAAGGCCTCCACCTTCATAAATTCTCAACAGATGGCAGTGCTGGTATGCGGCAGGTACTGGCTTGTTCAATTGAGTCTCCTCTACAGTTCCATTTGGCAGGAAGCCTTAGCATTGAATGGTTGTGTTGTTAAAGTGCGAAGTATGGAACCCTGCGCAGACGGTTGGTCAATGCGACTTAAGCAACGTCCAGTCATTGAATTCTTGACAGCTGAAGGTGTCACCCCAAAGGAGAGTCATCAGAGAATGCAAGCTGTTTATGGTGATTGTGTTGATGTGAGTACTGTGTGTTGTTGGGCGAGCAAGTTTAAAAGAGATTGAGGTGGGAACATCTGACTTGCGTGACAAACAAACAGTTGGATGTCAAGTGACAGTAAACACCGAGTTTCATAAGCAAAAGGTTGACAGATTGATTCAGGACAATCATCATATCACTCAAAGAGAAATTTCAAGCATAATCGGCATTTCACAAGAACGTGTGTGTCACATTATTGCTTTGCTTGACTATCGGAAGTTCTGTGGGCACCCAGGGTGCTGACGCCTGAAATTAAAGCACACAGATTTGAAATTTGCCAGGAACTCCTCTCGCATTACGAGAATGAAGATGACGCCTTTCGCCTTTAGGGTGACATCTTCTGCTGTCAAGAATTCAATGACTGCACACTGCTTAAGTCGTATTGAACAAGCGTCTGTGCAGGGTTCCATACTTCACACTTTAACAACACAACCGTTCAGTGCTAAGGCTTCCTGCCATCCGAGGAAGGGTTTCTGTGAACGGAGAACTGGGAGGTTTTGGAAGAGGTAGAAAAGTTTTGGTAAAATGAATGTCTTAATTGATGCTATTCTTCCCAGTAGTGATAGTTCAAGGTTGTTCCAGTTTTTTAAATCTTTCTTGATTTCTTTCCACATTGGTTCATAGTTGTTCTGTTGCAGATGGTTGTTTTTATTTGATATGTGAATGCCCAGATATTTAATTTTTGAGGTAATGTTTAGACATGTTGTATCTGTAAGTAACTTTTGTCTTTCTTTAGAGATATTTTTCGTTATAGCCTGGGTTTTTTTTAGATTTAACTTGAGTCCTGTCATGTCTCCAAATTCCCTGATTCTTTTTAGCCAATTTTCCACGTTGCTTATCGGGTCTTCAATAACACATATCATGTTGTCCGCAAAAGCTCTAAGCTTGTATTTTTGACCTTGTATTTCTGCGCCCTTTAGATTTTTATCATCCCTTATGATGTTGAGTAGTACTTCCAATACTGTTATGAAGAGGAGAGGTGAGAGAGGGCATCCCTGTCTGGTGCCTTTTTGGATTTGGATTTTTGTGGATTCTACTCCATTTATTATTATTATTGCTTCTTGTATGTTGTATATTGTTTCTATAGCATTTTGGAGCTCTGTTCCTATGTCTATTCTTAATAAAGCTTAATAAAGAAAGACCAGTTGACGTTGCCAAAAGCCTTTTCTATATCCAGAGAGAGAAAGAGAACTTCTTTGTGCTTTGTGATTTCATAATATTCAATTAAGTTCAGGATGGTTCTAACATTATCACTTATTCTCCTATTCAGTAAGAAGCCTGATTGTTCTTCTTTTATCAGGGTTTCTAGGAAGTTTTTCATTCTGTCTGCCAGGATGTTCGTAAATAATTTGTAATTGATGTTTAGAAGGGAAATGGGCCTATAATTCTTTACGTTTATTGCGGGGGAGTTTTCGTTATGGATCATTGTGATTGTGGCCTGTTGCCAGGATTGTGGGAGCTTGCGCTCTGTCATTTCTTGATTCATGACTTTCTTCAGATGTGGCATTAGGGTTTCTTCGAAGGTCTTATAATACACAGCTGTTAGCCCATCTGGGCCTGGTGCTTTCTGTGAATCTAATTTGCGGATTGCTATTTTTATTTCTCTGTCTGTGATTTCTTTATTCATGTCTCTTTTCTGATTCTTTGTAGTTTTCGTTATTTTTTGTTGGTCTAGGAATTTTGAGATTTTGTCTTCATTTCTTTCTTCTTCACTGTATAGATTGTTGTAGAACGATCTCAATTAGCTGAGTATGTTTTCTTTTTTAGTGTAGGTTGTTCCATCAGCTTTTATGGAGCTGATGAATGCCTATTCTTTTTTCTTCCTCAATCTTCTTGTTAGCCACTTGCCGGATTTATTTGCATTGTTGAAATGGTATTGTTTGAGGAATTTTAGTTTTTGGAGGGCTTCTAAATCGTATTTTAGTTCTTCATTTTTGGGGTTTTTCTTTAAATGTCTTTCTGTCTTTATTATTTTTTCCTCGAGCTCTTTCTCCTTTGCGTTTCTTTGTTTTTTCTTCCATGCTGATTGCTGTATGAAGTCTGGGGTTGAATTTATGTTAAAATATTCCATCAGTAAGTTTCTATATTTTGTTATGTCATCTTCCTTTTTCAATAAGCTATCATCCAGTCTCCATCTTCGGAGTTTCTTCTTTTGGTTTAGTGTTAATTCAACTGGGCAATGGTCTGAGTTTGTTCTTGCTAAGATTTCTATTGCTTTTACTTTTGATGTCAGGGATCTGGAGGTCCAGGCCATATCTATTCTAGACCAGCATTTTTGCCTTGCCGAGTAAAATGTGTAATCTTTTTCATCATCATGGTGGAATCTCCATGTATCCTGCAGGTCGAATGCCTTTTGAATGTTTGTCAGTGACTGTGGAAGATTTCCTGATTTCTCCTCCTCCTCCTCCTCCTCCTCCTCCTCCTCCTCCTCCTCCTCCTTCTTTTTACTATTTTTGGATTCTGTTCTGTCTTGTGTTCTATCTGTCACTGCATTGAAGTCCCCTAGTATCATTAGGTTGTCAAATTCTTGATTTAGCAGATGTTCTCTAAGTTCTCTGGAAAAATGGGATTTTGAATTGTTTGAGGCAAAAATACTACATATCAAGAGTTTAGTGTTTTGGATCTGTAACATTACCCCTACCATCCTACCGTCTTTATCTTTGAATGCGAGTTGGGCAGGAATGCCTTCTTTGATGTAGATTACTACCCCTCTCTTTTTCTCTTTCACTGATGAATAATATTCCCTCCCAATCTTAGGTTGTTTGAGATATATCCCATGTTTTTGGGAGATATGCGATTCTTGAATAGCCACCACATCGTAATTTTCTTTCTTAATTTTGTTAAATACTTTATTTCTTTCATTTGCTGAGTTTAAACCATTTACATTATTTGAAAAACACTTAAGTACCCTTTCCATGTGTGCTTTTTAATGGTCGGTGGAGGCTTTTTCTTCTAGGGTGCTCTTGACTGGGTCTTCTTTGGATGAGAAGAGCTGGCTACTAACCAACCTGTGCCACAGCCTGGCTAAATTATTACTAAATTAGAAGACAAATTTCCATACTCTTATCTATCTATCTTCATGTATGTTCAGAAAGAATTAATGTAATAATGCATCTTCTCATGGTTAGGAAAATGTAACCGGCTGACCCTTCCAGTCTTCTGTTTAGGTGCTCACTACTGTTGAGTTACTTTAAAGTCCATGCACTTCCCTTTTTATAGTCCTTTAACTTTAAGATAGATTTGGACCTTGCAGCCTTTCAAACAGTCATAGTTGAGATCATATGACCACACAAATGTTATTAGTTAATTATAGACAAGGAAGTGCTGAGGATGATAGAAACACAGTCTAATATAGGCCTATTCAACCTGCGGTCCTCCGGATGTTTGGGTCTCCAGCTCCCAAAAGCGAAGGGTCAGGAATTATGGAAGCTGACATCCAAAACACCTGGAGGGCCACAGGTTGAAGAGGCCTGGTCTAATATCTGAATGACAACATCTTCCCCATCACTGAACAATTCTTTCAAAAAGAATTCTAAAGTAGGACACATACACACTATTTGGCCTTGCATGGTCACCATCTTTTGTTTTTTCTAGCTAATTAGCTATTGCAGTGAATGATGAATAATAGTGGTTTCTGAAAAAAAATGGAAGTTTTAATTAAAAGGTCAATATATACCCAGAGCCTTGGAAGCTATATTGAATCCTCTGTGTTGGAATTTGGAATTTGGCTCCCGAACGTCCCCTCTCGCTGCGTAGAGTCACATCGACTCCTTGGTTTACTGAGGAGCTGGCTGTGATGAAGCGTGCGAGGAGGGGACTAGAGTGCATCCGGAGGAAATCTCGGGATGTGTCTGACCAAGCACGGGCTAAAGCCGCTATTAAGGCTTACTCCGTGGCTTTGCGAGCAGCCAGGAAAGCTTTCACGACTGCCCGCATAGCATCTGCGGCCAACAGGCCAGCGGAGCTGTTCCGAGTTGTTGGGGAGCTCTTGCGGCCTCCTGAGACCCAGGGGCTTCCCGATGACTCTGCAGCTAGGTGCAGCGATTTCGCGCACCATTTTGCAGGCAAAGTTACTCAGATACGTCATGAGTTGGACTCCAGCTTAATTGTAGTTCCAGCTGAGGTAACCGAGGTACCTGTCTGTTCGATCTTGTGGGATTCTTTCCGGCTTGTTCTTCCTGATGACGTGGAGGGGATTCTTGGGTCTGTGCGGGCGACCACTTGTGCTCTGGATCCTTGTCCCTCTTGGCTGGTTAAGCTGGCCAAAGAGGGGTTGTTGGATTGGTTTGTGGCTATAATAAATGCCTCTTTGGGACAGGGGTCAGTTCCATCCTGCTTCAAGCAGGCGGTAGTAAAACTGCTATTAAAAAAGACCTCGTTAGACCCATGTGTATGTAACAACTACAGACCAATTTCCAACCTCCCGTTTTTGGGCAAGGTTCTGGAGCGGGTGGTTGCCGCGCAGCTCCAGGAGTTCCTAGATGACACTGATTTTCTGGACCGCTCGCAGTCTGGTTTCAGGCCTGGGCACAGTACCGAGATGGCTTTGGTCGCCTTGGTGGATGACCTCCGCAGGGAATTGGACAGGGGGAGTGTGACCCTGCTGGTTCTCTTGGACATTTCAGCGGCTTTCGATACCATCGACCATGGTATCCTTCTGGGGAGGATCTCTGGGATGGGGCTCAGTGGCACGGTTCTGCAGTGTCTCCAGTCCTTCCTGGAGGGCCGTTCCCAGATGGTGAAGCTGGGGGATACCTGCTCGGACCCCTGGCCTTTGACCTGTGGGGTCCCGCAAGGGTCTATCTTATCCCCCATGCTTTTCAACATCTACATGAAACCGTTGGGAGAGGTCATCCGGAGTTTTGGAGGGTGTTGCCATCTCTACGCAGATGACACACAAATCCACTACTCGTTTCCATCTGAAGCCAAGGAAGCCCCTCAGATGCTGAACTAGTGCCTGGCCGCTGTGGCGGACTGGATGAGGAGGAACAAGCTGAGGATCAATCCTGACAAGACAGAGGCCCTCCTGGTCAGTCGTTCGTCGGATCGGGGTATTGGGTGGCAACCTGTGCTGGACGGGGTTGCACTCCCCCTGAAATCACAGGTCTGCAGTTTGGGGGTCCTCCTGGACTCAGCGTTGACGCTTGAGGCGCAGGTGTCGGCGGTGGCCGGGAGGGCTTTCGCACAACTCAAACTTGTGCACCAACTGCGACCATACCTCGTGAAGTCTGACTTGACCACGGTGGTGCATGCCTTAGTTACCTCTAGACTGGACTACTGTAATGCGCTCTATGTGGGGCTTCCCTTGAAGACGGCTCGGAAATTACAACTGGTCCAACGCTCGGCTGCCAGATTAATAACTGTCACGACCCAGGCTGCAGAGCACCAATAACCAAACACAGAGGCCAGAATCTATCTAATATCTTTATTAAGGAAATGTATAAAGTTAATAAAAGCAAGCGTAGGAAATAGTTCAGAAGTAGACCTTTCAGGAAAGGTCAAAATTAGTCCCAAGAAACAATGTCCAATATGAAATATTAAGGTCCAAAGTTGTAATCCAATAACCGAAACACCCACTTTGCCAGGCAAAGTGAGGGGAGATGACAAGGTTCTTAGTCCAAGGAACTTGATGTAAGGCTAGGAAGTAAACTTGTTTCTTGGAACACAAGGCTTGATACAAGGCAACAAGGTACGAGGAACAGGGACAAGATCCGTGGTAAATACTTGGCAAGGTCCTGGAAAGCAAAGCAAGGTCCGTGAAGCAAAACAAGGCTGGGAACGTGAACGAAGGCTTGGAACGGGAACGAAGGCTTGGAAACAGGAACGAAGGCTTGGAAACGGGAGTAGCGCTGTCCACACACAACCTACTCCAGTTGCTGACGAATTGACTCCGCAAAATTCCTTCAGGGCAAGGAACCTAAATAGGGTCCCGTTCCCACCAAAGAACACTTCTCTGGGGAACCAGAACCGAAAGTCAATCTCTGTGTCCAGATGCATGACTCCCTAAAGGTTCTCATGAAAGCAGTCTTAATCAGCTGAATGCCTGGCTGCGATTCTCAGGCTTCTGCGATTAGCCTGTTGAACTCCTTTTTGTTGTTGATAATAACTACGGCGAGAAAATGGGGGAGATTTTGACTCAGGGCTTGTTTGGCAGATTTCTGGAAGACAATCCTCCTGCAGGTGCAAGGGCTCCAGTTCTGGCTGGGAAAGTTCCAATTCTGGCTGAAATGGTGGAAAACCCAAGTTTTCCTCTTCATCTGCCACAACAGCGCTAGGAACGGGACTACATGGCCCATGAGTCATCACACTATCCCCCTCCTCAAGCCCCCTCTCAACATAGGGCTCTCTCCCCGAGGCGCGAGGCCGCGGCTTGGCGGGGTAGGTCTGATGGAAGCGGCGGGTTAAATCGGGGGCATGGACTGTGGAAGCGTCTTCCCAAGAACGTTCCTCGGGACCAAAACCCACCCAGTCAATGAGATATTGAAGGCGGCGGCGGTGAAAGCGAGAATCCAAGATGTTCTGAACCTCGAATTCCTCTTCCCCATCCACCAGAATAGGAGTGGGGGCCAGCCGGTCTACATCAGGGCGCACACCATCCGCCGGAAGGAGCAGAGAGCGATGAAACACTGGGTGAATGCGCCTAGAGCGCGGGAGTTGAAGTTTGAAAGTCACGGGGTTAAGTTGCGCCACCACTGGATAGGGGCCAATGAAACGGGCATCTAACTTCCGGCAAGGGCGATGGGAGGGCAAAAAGCGGGTGGACAGAAGAACCCGGTCTCCTACCTTGATTTCGGGGCCCGGCTGGCGATGATTATCAGCGTGGCGTTTATAGTCCTCCTTGGCTTGGTCTAGTTGCTGGAGCAAAAGTTGTTGCACCGCTGTGAGTTCCTGTAGCCAGTCCTCTGCTGCGGGAACTTCTGAGGTTTCAATGACAGAGGGAAAGAAACGTGGATGGAAGCCGTAGTTTGCAAAGAACGGGGTTTCTTTAGTTGAAGCCTGGACACCATTGTTATAGGCAAACTCTGACAGCGGTAACAGGGAGGCCCAATTGTCCTGCTGGTAGTTCACATAACAGCGAAGGTATTGTTCCAAAGTGGCATTGGTGCGCTCAGTTTGCCCATCCGTTTGGGGATGGTGAGCCGAAGATAACCGTGAGTCTATGCCCAATAGTTTTTGTAGTGCTTTCCAGAAACGAGAGGTGAATTGGGACCCACGGTCTGTGACCAAACTCTTGGGCAATCCATGCAATCTGAAAACATGTTGAAGGAATAAGTCTGCAGTCTTTTTGGCCGTGGGAAGGCCATCGCAGGGAATGAAATGGGCTAACTTGGTAAAAAGGTCCACCACCACTAGGATCGTGGTGAATCCACAGGAAGGTGGTAGATCAGTGATAAAATCCGCAGAGATTATTTCCCATGGGCGAGATGGGGTAGGAAGGGGATGCAGAAGCCCTGAGGGCTTTTCCCTTCTTGTCTTGGAGCGCTGGCATATTGGGCAGGTATTGACATATTTTTCCACATCCTTGCGGATCTTGGGCCACCAGAAATCTCTTAGGATTAAATGCATGGTTTTAAATAGTCCGAAATGCCCTGCTGGCTTGCAGTCATGACACAGACGAAGTGCCTTTTCCCTGCCCGGTCCTGGAGGGATGTAGACATGATTTCTATAGCAAAGTAACCCATCCTTAAGCGAAAAGGGGAAATGTAGTCCTTGGCGAAGTTGGTCCTGAGCCCAGGCATCTGCTTGTTGACTGGCCCTGATTTCCTGAGCGCAAAGGGGCCCTGGAGTAGAGGGAGTTGATTAAATTGGAGTGGATTTAGTGTTTCCCACTGTGAGCGTGGCAAAGTTCTCGGGCTGCAGCAGTTGGGACTCAAAGGTCTCTTTGCGCCCTGCAGCATACTCCGGTTTCCGTGACAGAGCATCTGCTTGCTTGGTCTGGGCTGGGGTTACATAATGGATTTGGAAGTTAAAACATTCAAAGAATAAAGCCCAGCGTTGCTGCCTCTGATTCAGCTTGCGGGCAGTTCTTAGATGCTCTAGATTCCGATGATCAGTATGGACCTCAATGGGAAATTTGTACAGCCCCAATTGCCACATCGGAGGCGTCCGCCTGCACGACAAAAGGGGTTTCAGGATCTGGGTGCTGAAGGATTGGCTGGGACGTGAATAATTTCTTTAGTTGCTGAAATCCTTTCTCTGCTTGTTCCGTCCAGCGGAAAGGCTGTTTCCCATGGATGCAGCTGGTGATTGGATCAGACCAGCGGGCAAAATCTGGAATGAACTTGCGGTAGTAGTTTGCGAACCCCAAGAAACGTTGCACCTCTTTCTTGTTGGTTGGCGCCCGCCATTCCAATACTGCTGAAACCTTCACCGGATCCATGGTGAGCCCTAGTGGCGAGACACGGTATCCCAGGAAATCTACCTCTTGTAGGTCAAAAGCGCATTTTTCCAGCTTGGCATAAAGTCCATGGTCCCGCAATCGTTGTAACACCATTCTGACGTGGTTCTCATGTTCTGTTTGTGATCTAGAAAACACCAAAAAATCGTCCAAGTAGATAATCAGGAACCGGTCTAGATAATCCTGAAAGATGTCATTGACAAAATGCTGGAACGTTGCGGGAGCTCCACATAAACCGAAATTCATGACCCGGGACTCGAATAAACCGAATTTAGTCTGGAAGGCGGTCTTCCACTCGTCCCCTTCCCTGATGCGAATTAGATTGTAAGCTCCTCGAAGATCCAGTTTGGTATAAACCTTGGCCCCTCGAAGCCAGTTCAAGAGGTCCGAGATCAAAGGCAGGGGATATCGGTTTCGTTTAGTGATATTGTTCAATGCCCTATAGTCCACCACCAAGCGCAGGTCCCCTGACTTCTTTTTCACAAACATCACTGGGGAAGCGGCTGGGGATTGAGAGGGTCTGATAAACCCCTTGCGGAGGTTTGTCTCTAAGAACTCCCTGAGAGCTTCTTGCTCTGGTTCAGTCAGGGAGTAGAGGTGCCCTCGCGGGATCGGGGCCCCCTCCACCAAATCAATGGCACAGTCATAAGGTCTATGCGGGGGTAGTCTCTCGGCTTCTTTTTCATTGAATACATCCCAAAAGTCTGAGTATTTCTTGGGCAAGGTGATGATGGGCTCGGCGTCTGTGGTATGGCAGACCTTGGCTACAAGACAATGGTTTTGGCAATATTTTGAAGCAAACTGCAGTTCTCTGTTGGACCAGGAGATGTTTGGGTCGTGGAGGGTCAGCCATGGAATTCCCAAAATCACAGGGAAATGGGGAACCTCGGTAACAAAGAAGGAAATCTCTTCCATGTGTTCCCTTATCCACATTCTGGTGGGTTCTGACCATTGACTTACTGGACCTGTCTTGAGGGGGCGGCCATCGATGGCCTGCACCACACGGGCGTTCTTGAAATCGTGATATTGTAATCCCAGAGAGTCGGCATACTCTCTATCAATGAAATTGTTAGTGGCTCCTGAGTCTATCATGGCATGGATCATGACGGGTCCTTTTTTCGCTGACCACAGGGTGACCACTAGGAGAAATAGGACCCCGGTTGGCGGCTCTTGAGTGGGGTTTTTGACCGGGTTGGCGAGCCTCTCTACGCCCGGTCGCTGGCTTCCCCCGCCGGTTCTGCGCCAGCCGCCTCAGACGTCTTCGCCTCCGTGGAGGAAGCCGCCGCCAGACGGGCGGCGGGCTTCCCTTTGGCTGGACACTCTCTTGCAAAGTGGCCCCCGTTTCCGCAGTACCAGCAGAGATTTAGGCGTTGGCGGCGGGCCTTCTCGGCAACATCTAACCTGGGACGCACATTGCCCAGCTGCATCGGCACCTCCTCGTTCCCTCTGGGGTATGGGGCTGGTGGCGGGGGCCTCCACACTGGACGCGGCTGGATGCCGGTGGGAGCGGGAGGTTTCGCTCCAGCCCTACCGCTCTGGCCTCGGATCCATTGCTTTCTATTGGCAAGCATGACTTCAGCTCGTAAACATTGTTCAATGAGTCCTTCAAGAGAGTGGGGGGGATCCACCTTGGAGATTTCCTCCAGCATCTCGATGTTGAGACCCTCCCGAAACTGTCCTCTGAGGGCTATGTCGTTCCAACCGGTGTTATGGGCCAGCACTCGGAACTCGGCTATGTACTGGGACAAGGGTCTGTCCCCTTGGGAGAGGCGCCGGAGTTTGTGGCCGGCCGCCTCCAAATTGTCCTCGATCCCCCAAGTCGCCTTAATGTGATCCAAGAAGTGTTGCGCTGATCTCAGATGTGGGGAGACTTGGTCGAACAGTGCCGTCGCCCAGTTGGCCGCTGGCCTGTCTAGGAGACTGTAAATCCACGCCACCTTGATGTCTTCTTGGGGAAACTCGGCATTACGGGCCTCTATATAAGCCTGGCATTGGCGACGGAAAACATGAACCTTAGAAGCTTCTCCAGAAAACTTGGTCGGCAACGCCAAGGCCGGGAGACGGACCCCGCGCTCCTTCAGGCCCCTTATTTCTCCCTCCTGCGCATTGAGCTTATCACAGATTCGGTCCACTTCATCCTTGTCGATGGTGTAGCTGAGCGGCTGGCCACCCGGTCCGGCTCCGGTAGACATTCTGGCCTAGGTTAATTGGTGCTTAGGGTGGCGGAGTCAAACTGTCACGACCCAGGCTGCAGAGCACCAATAACCAAACACAGAGGCCAGAATCTATCTAATATCTTTATTAAGGAAATGTATAAAGTTAATAAAAGCAAGCGTAGGAAATAGTTCAGAAGTAGACCTTTCAGGAAAGGTCAAAATTAGTCCCAAGAAACAATGTCCAATATGAAATATTAAGGTCCAAAGTTGTAATCCAATAACCGAAACACCCACTTTGCCAGGCAAAGTGAGGGGAGATGACAAGGTTCTTAGTCCAAGGAACTTGATGTAAGGCTAGGAAGTAAACTTGATTCTTGGAACACAAGGCTTGATACAAGGCAACAAGGTACGAGGAACAGGGACAAGATCCGTGGTAAATACTTGGCAAGGTCCTGGAAAGCAAAGCAAGGTCCATGAAGCAAAACAAGGCTGGGAACGTGAACGAAGGCTTGGAATGGGAACGAAGGCTTGGAAACAGGAACGAAGGCTTGGAAACGGGAGTAGCGCTGTCCACACACAACCTACTCCAGTTGCTGACGAATTGACTCCGCAAAATTCCTTCAGGGCAAGGAACCTAAATAGGGTCCCGTTCCCACCAAAGAACACTTCTCTGGGGAACCAGAACCGAAAGTCAATCTCTGTGTCCAGATGCATGACTCCCTAAAGGTTCTCATGAAAGCAGTCTTAATCAGCTGAATGCCTGGCTGCGATTCTCAGGCTTCTGCGATTAGCCTGTTGAACTCCTTTTTGTTGTTGATAATAACTACGGCGAGAAAATGGGGGAGATTTTGACTCAGGGCTTGTTTGGCAGATTTCTGGAAGACAATCCTCCTGCAGGTGCAAGGGCTCCAGTTCTGGCTGGGAAAGTTCCAATTCTGGCTGAAATGGTGGAAAACCCAAGTTTTCCTCTTCATCTGCCACAACAGCGCTAGGAACGGGACTACATGGCCCATGAGTCATCACAATAACGGGGGCGAGTTACAGGGAGAGATCTACTCCCCTGTTTAAGGAGCTCCACTGGCTGCCGTTCATTTTCCGATCCCAATTCAAGGTGCAGACCATCATTTATAAAGCCCTAAACGGTTTGGGACCCACCTACCTTCGTGACCGTATCTCCTACCATAAACCTGCCCGATCTCTTCGATCATCAGGGGAGGCCCTCCTGTCGCCACTGCCTATATCCCAGACCCGCCTTGTGGGAACAAGGGAGAGGGCCTTTTCCGCTGTGGCCCCCCGATTATGGAACTCGCTGCCCATTGAAATCAGGCAAGCCCCCACTCTTTTAGCCTTTAGGAAAGATTTAAAAACGTGGCTTTTCCGGTGTGCTTTCGGAGAGTAACTGTTATGCACTTCTTTTGTTACTCCCCCCAACATCTATCCTCTAGACTGTTTTTCTATCTTATGTCCCTGTTCCCCGTGGTTTTTATTCTTATCTTTTTCTCACCCCAAGTTTTAACTGAGTGTTCATGCGGCCCGCCCTGTTATATTGCTTTTTTTTATTTTGTGTTGTACTGTATATGACAATTTATTGTATTGTTTAACTGTATTATGATATGTTGTTTTTATATTTTGCTATATTGTATTGTCCTGGGCATGGCCCCATGTAAGCCGCCCCGAGTCCCCGTTGGGGAGATGGTGGCGGGGTATAAATAAAGTTTTATTATTATTATTATTATATTTGGTAAATATTGACATGTCTCTAAAACAATATACTCTACCTAAAAAAGAGCTATTGGTGGAGTGAAATTTTGTTGCCAAACTGGTCTTCAGTTGATTTTCTGAGAAAGTTTGTGGTGTAACTAGAACTTTTTGTACACTCTGTTTTATAAATGAGGGTCCAGACATTTAGTTTTCTGCTTGGCAAAGTTTGACATTTATTGCTTGAGATTACAATGTCCCTCATTAATTTTTAAACCAGTTTATCATCTTCCGTTGCCCTTCTTTGTAACAAAGGCATTGGTGCTCCATGACATTTCCATCTTTTCCTACTTTTGTGCATAGTTTTGACACCTCCTTAATATATTGCCAAGTCAGCCAACACAAACATACTTTATCAGATTGGGCCCAGAGTGGAGGGCCAAAGAGATCCTTATAATTATATTGCATATTTCTAATCATATTGTAAAATAATACTTCTGATTATTTGTTAAGGGGGTAATAGAGAAATATATGCAACATAAGAATATGTTTAAGGAAAACAATTTTAATACGTCGATATTCCTTCCCCCATTTAGATATCAGATGCCATTTTATATCACAATATTATGGCACAATGATTTCACTATGGTTCTATCTCATGGAATGCTAGGATTTGCAGTTTACAAAGGGATAGTAAAGATTTTCATCTAATTAGCTCTAGTCCCTCACTAAAGTACAGACTTCAGAATTCAGCAGGATGCAGTCGTGGATGTTCATGAGGAATCGTAGTGTGTATATGGATGAGAAAGTCTCATTATACTCTGAACTGTGAAAAGTCCCAAAGTTTTAACAAACTTTTTTATTATGGAACACAACATTATTTTCATTCAGATGACCTTACTTTCAGTAAGGTAGGATTTGTTCATATATTTAGCATAACCAAACAGCAATACAGTTACTGACTGAAAATGTTGGTATGGTATGGCATGTCTGAATTTTCTCCCCACCCATACACACATTAACTAGAACTATGTGTCCTATCCAAGGTATTTTAAAACAGGCAACATATCTCCTATATAATCAACAATTAATAAAACTATAGCTTGAATCTTAATGCAAGCCCAAAATAAGTAGTTCCATTGAATTAGTTGCAGAATGGTGAGTCAACATAATGCCAAGTTCTATTAATTTATAGGTCCACTCTACTTGGAACTAGCAACACAATTCAATGCACATGGTAATGGCAATGTACTTACATTCATGGCAGTCTGAACCCTGCCACATGCACAATTAAGGACCTTGGTGTAGTAACACCAGAGGCATTCCAAGTGGCCAGATTCTGGTCAAAGAACATTTGGTACAATGCAAAGTTTTAAAATTTGTGTTTTTAAATACATTACAACTATACCTTCGGTTTTGCTTCTGATATGATAAATTAATAATAAATGGAGGTGAGTAAATGAAGTGTTGTAGAACCTTCAGGGATTATCTTTTTACCAGAAGAAGGAAAGATCAACTGAACTGGGTTGTTGTATGTCTTTCGGGCTGTGTGGCCATGTTCCAGAAGCATTCTCTCCTGACGTTTCGCCCACATCTATGGCAGGCATCCTCAGAGGTTGTGAGGTATGGAGAAAACTAAGCAAAGAGGTTAATATATATCTGTGGAAAGTCTAGGGTGAGAGAGGTCAGTGTGAATGTTGCGTAGTTAATCACTTTAATTAGCATTGAAAAGCTTATCTGCTGTCTTCTTCCTGCCTCTGGGGCATCCTTTGTTTAGAGTCGTTAACTGCCCTTGGTTGATTCATGTCTGGAAATCCTCTGTTTTCAGAGTATTGCTTTTTATTTACTGTTCTGATTTTTGAGTTTTTTAATACTGGTAGCCAGATTTTGTTCATTTTCATGGTTTCTTCCTTTCTGTTGAAGTTGTCCACATGCTTGTGGATTTCAATGGCTTCTCTGTGTAGTCTGACATGATAGTTGTTAGAATGGTCCAGCATTTTTGTGTTCTCAAATAGTATTCTGTGTCCAGGCTGGTTCATCAAATGCTCTGCTATGGCTGATTTCTCTGGTTGAATTAGTCTGCAGTGCCTTTCATGTTCTTTGACTCTTGTTTGGGCGCTGCGTTTGGTGGTCCCTATGTAGACTTGTCCACAGCTGCATGGTATCCGGTAGACTCCTGCAGAAGAGAGAGGATCCCTCTTGTCCTTCGCTGACCGTAGCATTTGTTGGATTTTCTTCGTGGGTCTGTAGATAGTTTGTAGGTTGTGCTTCTTCATCAGTTTGCCTATGCGGTCAGTGGTTCCCTTGATGTATGGTAAGAACACCTTTCCTCTGGGTGGATCTTTGTCTTGACTCTCATGGCTTGTTCTTGGCCTTGCAGCTCTTCTGATGTCTGTGGTGGAGTATCCATTGGCCTGTAGAGCCCAGTTTAGGTGGTTGAGTTCACCTTGGAGGAGGTGAGGTTCGCAGATTCTTTGTGCACGGTCTGTCAGGGCTTTGATTGTGCTCCTTTTTTGACTTGGGTGATGGTTGGAGTTTTTATGAAGGTATCTATCTGTGTGTGTAGGTTTTCTGTAAACTGTGTGGCCCAATTGTTGATTGGGTTTGCGGATGACCAGAACATCTAGAAATGGCAGTTTTCCTTCCTTTTCTTTTTCCATGGTGAATTGGATGTTTGGGTGGATGCTGTTAAGATGGTCCAGGAACTTGCTGAGTTCTTCCTCTCCATGGCTCCAAATTGTGAAGGTGTCATCTACGTATCTGAACCAAACAGTTGGCTTTTTTGGTGCTGTTTCTAGGGCCTGTTTTTCAAAGTATTCCATATAGAAATTTGCTACTACTGGGCTGAGAGGGCTCCCCATGGCCACTCCATCCTTCTGTTCATAGAATCCAGTGTCCCACTGAAAGTAGCTAGTGGTGAGGCAATGGTGAAACAGGGCTGTGATGTCTTCTGGGAAGTTTTGTTTGATTAGTGTGAGGGTGTCAGCTACTGGGACTTTGGTAAAAAGGGACACCACATCAAAGCTGATCAGGATGTCCTTGGTGCTTAGATTGAGGTTGCTGATCTTTTCTTACCATACATCAAGGTGTTCTTACCATACATCAAGGGAACTACTGACCGCATAGGGAAGCTGATGAAGAAGCACAACCTACAAACTATCTACAGACCCACGAAGAAAATCCAACAAATGCTACGGTCAGCGAAGGACAAGAGGGATCCTCTCTCTTCTGCAGGAGTCTACCGGATACCATGCAGCTGTGGACAAGTCTACATAGGGACCACCAAACGCAGCGCCCAAACAAGAGTCAAAGAACATGAAAGGCACTGCAGACTAATTCAACCAGAGAAATCAGCCATAGCAGAGCATTTGATGAACCAGCCTGGACACAGAATACTATTTGAGAACACAAAAATGCTGGACCATTCTAACAACTATCATGTCAGACTACACAGAGAAGCCATTGAAATCCACAAGCATGTGGACAACTTCAACAGAAAGGAAGAAACCATGAAAATGAACAAAATCTGGCTACCAGTATTAAAAAACTCAAAAATCAGAACAGTAAATAAAAAGCAATACTCTGAAAACAGAGGATTTCCAGACATGAATCAACCAAGGGCAGTTAACGACTCTAAACAAAGGATGCCCCAGAGGCAGGAAGAAGACAGCAGATAAGCTTTTCAATGCTAATTAAAGTGATTAACTACGCAACATTCACACTGACCTCTCTCACCCTTGACTTTCCACAGATATATATTAACCTCTTTGCTTAGTTTTCTCCATACCTCACAACCTCTGAGGATGCCTGCCATAGATGTGGGCGAAACGTCAGGAGAGAATGCTTCTGGAACATGGCCACACAGCCCGAAAGACATACAACAACCCTGTGATCCCGGCCATGAAAGCCTTCGACAACACATCAACTGAACTGCTCTGTGAGAACAGGTTCAAATTTTCACAGACCAGAATGTTATGGGACTATTGTTCAGGTGTAATGAAGACATCAGTGACTGAAAACCAGAAAAGTCTCTCTGCTACTAGAGGCTGATCTGTTTGAGGCAAAAACATCTGTTCTGTACTTCTAGACGAGTTCCAAACAGATGGCCACCTAACAGATTCAATTAAGAGACAGCATACCATAGAAAGCTGAAGGTGGTGGCAGCCATTTTTTTTTGCCACAAAACGGAGACCATAATTAGAACACTGATTGTATCTGATGACTTCATCTACACACTAAAGAAACTGAAACCGATGGTGCCCTTCACATGACGTAACCTTCTAATGTGGGATAGAGGTATCTTGTCATTTCTAAAGTGTGGATTTTACTGACTATTCCTAAGCTGGTTGGCAAGCAACTTATTCCACAATTTGTTTAAAAATGCCCAATTTAACATGTAATGGGAATCCCCCTTCGCCTGTTTGTAAACATAACAATGACATCACTATGGAGGGAGGAGACGAGATGGGCAGTATTGATTTCTTTCTTCTGTCTTTACCATGTGATGGCAAATCAAATGGATAAATCTTAAAGAAAGTGGAGAGAAGGATTAAGTGTGATGGGGGTAGGAAAATCTTATGTTTAATTTAAAAACAGGGTGTGGCGAAGCTGAAGGAAAAACCAACTCTCTCAAACTCTTGACTTATCCTGTGGGATGAAGTCCATAGAATTATAGAGTTGGAAGAGACCACAAAACCATCCTGCCTAGCCCACTGTCATGTAAGAATACACTAGAAAGAAAGAAAAGGGAGAGGAAAAGAAATAATCCCTGAAGCCTTAAATACCTTTTCATAAGTGCTTCACACTGAAAGTTCACAATTAGCATATGTCTATGGGGAACATCTTTTTCAGAGGCCATTGGAATGAATGCATAATTTGATAGAAATTGCAAAGCATTGCCAAAAAGATGAAGTGAAAATGTATTTCTGAGAACCAGAAAATAAGAACAAAATATACTCCATATCTTTAGGCAGTATTTCTAACCAATTTTGGAGATAAAACTGTGACATGTGGCACAAAAATGGAATATACAAAAAAAAAAGCTATTGAATGGATTGCTGAGAGTTTTCTGGGCTGTATGGCCCTATTACATGGCCATACAGCCCGGAAAACTCACAGCAACCCAGTGATTCCAGCCATGAAAGCTTTTGATAACACATAGAAGCTATTGAGGTTTTTCTTACTTAAAAGTATATGTTTTTAAAACATATTTTATTTATTTGTTGGTATATTATCTTAGCTATTTTTAGTTGTTGGAATCTTTTGCTCCAGATTTTACATGGTGTGTGTTATGATAGTATGGAAAGAAAAGTTAAACTATGTAACCTCATGCTATGTTTGCCAAAGAAAGAAATAGAATTTGGGTGTAATTCTTTGGAAGATATGTTTTTGTTATATAGTTCTTTGATTTGATTTAATCTGTCATATCTTAATGTGGAGCTGTAGTGATCCCCCTGACCAGACGGCCTCTTGCACAATCAAAAGGATTTTAGTGTGTATCTAAAGGTGAATGCCCAGAACAGATTAGATACTGTGTTGCTGTACAACCCACCTTCAATTCAGCAGTCTCCATTCTTGAGCTAGCCAGGGTGTTTGTGTTGGTTTCTCCTTGGGCAATGGTGCTGGCGGAATTCAACATCCATGCTGAGACTTCTCATGACTTTATGTCTGCTATGACAATTATAAATCTGTACCAAATCATATCTGACCATGCTGTATGGTACCCCTGGAAATCATTTTCTATTATGGCTTAGATGGTGATAATCTGAGAACAGACAAACTGTGTATAGTTTTATTATCATAGACAGATCACCACCTAGAAGGGTTTTTTTTAAATTTCTTTTTGATACATCATAACAATTAACTATTTTTGCCATACATAACTTATTTCAGTATACATTGTTCCAAAGGTAACTATTTCTTAAATGACATTTTAAACAGTCCTTAGAAATGTATCACCCTCCACCCCCACCCTCCCCCCATACCCCTACCCCCCTGGAACAGCCATTCAAAATTGTCAATACATCAGTTTAATCGTGTGGAATGCCTGGTTCAAGGTGCGGTATCTTTTGTCTCCATCTATTTTGTCGATTAGAACAGTCCATTTCCTTAACCAGTCTTGATCTTTTAGGCTATTTGTATATATTTTTTTCTTTTGAATGATGAAGTCGTTAATTATATATTCTGATATATAAGCCCACCAGGTTTCTACATCCCATTTTGTATCATCCCTCCATCCTCGGGCTATCGTGGCTTGTATTGCGGCTGTCATATATTTTAGAATCTCTGTCCAATTATTGTTATCTTCCCTTACCTTTACTGTGAGAGACATGTATCTAGCTTTGTCCCATATTAATTCTTTCCCTATTATTTCTTCCATTATCTTTCTTATTTTTCTATAAAAGTTCTGAATTTTTCTACAGTCCCACCACATGTGGGAAAATGTACCTATTTCCCCACAGTTATGCCAACACTTATTTGAAGTATTTTCCCGTTATGTGTGCTACTTGGAGTGGGGTTCTGTACCATTTGGATATTATTTTCCTTTGGGTTTCTTTAATCCTTATATGTTTAATTTTATGAATATTGTCAATCCAAGTCCCAATTAATTTCTCAGTAAAGTTTTTTCCTGTTTCCAATAATGTATAATGGTTATTTTTGTATTGTAAGTTAATGTGATTAGTTCATCATACAATAGCCCAGTTATTCCTTTATCTATTTCTATTTTCCTTTTAATTATTCTATCCAGTGGGGTTTCAACTACTTCTCTTCTTTTCATGGCCTGGGCTTTACTGGACAGACCTAACCATGCTATCCAGTTCCCTTGACCACATTTATCTTTTATTTTATCCCACTTTAATATTTCTCCTTTGGGATTCATGATGTCCCCAATCCTTTGGATACCTTTTTCCTTCAGTGCCCTAATTAGATTTGTGGATGTCTTGTCCTTATTTTCCAATGTTTCTAGTGGGAAAGGGTCAATTTTATTTATTTGTAATTAATTTTGCCATTTTTTCCAGATTAACAACATTGAAAAACAGGGGCCCGCTTTTAAATTCTTTAAGTCTTTTCTATCAATTCTCTCTCCCAATGATGTTCCCCTTTGCCAATTATTTGCTTCCTTTTCTATTTGCACCCATTTTTTGACCCTTCCAATTCGAATTCTAATAGCCTCGCTAACTGGCTTGCCTCGTAGTATATTCCCAACGAGGGAGCTCCCCAACCACCCATTTCTTGTTTACTATAGTATAAAAACTTGGCAATTTATTTTTGTTTCCTCCCACTACCCATTGTTTGATAGAGTTATCCCACTTCTTCAACAAATTGGTAGGAATATTCACCGAGAGGGTTTGGGACAAGAATAAAAATCTTCATCTTATAGATTTTTAGCCTTGTAGATATGTCTCAGAATTTCTTTCCCCATGTGATAATTTATTTGCTTATATTTTTCCATTGGTGATTATAGTTTATTTGTATGATATTGTTGATGTTTTTTGGTATATCCACTCCTAGGTATTTCATCTTCTTTTTCCCCAATTTTACTCCCATAATGTTTTGAACCTTCTTGAGCTCTTCCCATGTTAAATTTTTATCTAATATCTCTGATTTGCCTAAATTTATTGGAAGGCCCGAAGTTGATCCAAAGTCTTGAACTGTTTTAACTAATGATTGTAGTGATTCCTCCACCTCCCCTAAAATTATCATAACATCATCAGCATATAAATTAATCTTAATGTCTTCCTTGCCCACCTTATAGCCTTTAATGACCGGGTTATTCCTTACTAAGTTTGCTAAAGGTTCAATGGCTCATGAAAATAGGGCCGGGGAAAGGGGGCATCCTTGTTTAGTTCCTCTATTAATATTTATTTGTCTGGTTTGTGTCCCATTTACTGAGATAGTTGCTTTGTTTTCACTATATAGTTCTTTTATTACCTTACACACTTCCCCCCCATATTACATTCCTCGCAGAGTCTGTTCAAATATTTGTGATCTATTGAGTCGAATGCTTTGCAAAAGTCCAATTTTAATATAAGTACTTTAGATTTTTTTTTTCCTGTGGCATGGTTCAAAATGTTCAAAATATTCCTTATAGGGTCCGCTAATTTCCTGTTTTTTACAAATCCGTATTGATCTTCTTTAATTATATCCGGTATTATATCTCTTAGTCTTTTTGCTAATATTTTAGTGAATATTTTGTAGTCCACATTGCTTAGGGATATTGGTCTATAAGAGTTAGGATCAGTTTCATCCTTATTTGGTTTTAGGATTGTGAGAATTTCCAAAAATTTCCAGGTATTTGGTACATTTTGTTTCTCCATTATTTCATTAAACAGTGTAACAAGGCTGGGGTAATATCGTCTTTAAATATTTTATAAAATTTTGTTGTAAAGCCATCTGGCCCAGGTGATGAATTTATTTTTAGACTTTCTATTGTTTGTTCAATTTCTGTTTTAGTTATTTTACTATTTAGATTAGATTTTGACTGTGAATTTATTATTTTTTCCAAGAGGTCTACTTGTTTGATTGACTCTTTACCTTCGTAAAGTTTTTCATATTAATGAGCCAGAATCTCCCTGATTTCCTCCTCTGTAGATCTCAAATGTCCTCTATCATCTTTCAACTTAAGTATTCTGTTTCTAGCTTGTTTTGATTTTAGGACTCTGGCCAATCTCTCCGAATTATTAATTGAATTGATTTGATAATCATTTCTAACCCGTAAGTATTTTTTGTGGTCTCTATTTTATCTAAATTCTCCAATTGCTTTTTTCTCTCTTTTCAGTTTGTCTTATTATCTACTGTTGGATTTTTTTTGGAATCGTAGGAATGCATCCTCAGTCTCTAATCTTAATTTGTCAAATGTATGCTTTTCTTTCCTATTGATCCCTATTTCCAATGAAATGCAAGTGCCCCTTATGGTTGCTTTAAAAGCGTCCCATAAAGTCTCTTCTTTTATTTGTGGTTTTCTATTAAATCGAAAAAAATCTTGAATCTGTTGTTTAATTACCTGTTTATCCTTTCCATTGAATGTTACCTTTGGGTTGAATATCCATTTCCTTGGGGGCTTCCTTACTGGGTTTCCTAATTTTAACAGGAGGGGAGCATGATCTCCTGGCCAGTCGTTCCCCACTTTAATCTCCTTTATTTGTCGTGAATTGTTAATTCCAACTATGAAGTAGTCTATTGCAGTGAATTTTGTATGCCTATGGGAATAAAAGGTTGGGGTAGTTGCCTCCACTCCCAATCTATTATGCACTTCTATGAGGTTCCATTTTTTGAAATTGATTTTGCATTCAGGCTTACCTGGGTTCTACTCTGTTTTTTTTTTGTTTGTTTATATAGTTCCATGTTAAGATCTCCCCCTATTATTATATCTCCTTTTGCTTGTTTTTCAATTTTAGCGCAATACTTTTGTATAAATCCTACCACCTAGAAGGGTTTAAACTTTGGAGTACTCGGAAACTCTGCATTAGGATGATCTTCCTCAAGAGCCTTATGGATATGGATGGATTCTTGAGGCTTTTGGAGAGCATCTTGAGAAGTTTCCTTCTGCCTAAGTAGAGGTTTCTGTTTAAGATGACTTCTGGAATGGAGAAATGTTAGGGCTGTGGGCATAATAATTCTCTCAACTAGAGTGATGTTGGCAGAAAATTCAGAGAAGATCCAACTGTCGAGAAGATGGAGCATATTTCAGGCACTATTGTGGTGTAATACAGGTGTTAAGAGCAAACCTTTCCACCATTGTACAGCTAGTGCACAAATCTTTCACATATGGACCCATGAGAAGAATCTAGATCAGTGGTTCTCTTTAGCTCCCACAAATCCTAATAGCTGATAAGCTGATGGGGATTAGTTGCAGTCCAAAACAGCTGAAGGGACCAAAGGTTGAGAACTACTGATTTAGATAATTGACAGCCCATTGTGAACAACTTGCCTGACAGCTTGCAGCTAAAGTTGCTTACTTGAATGGTATAATTAATACATTTCAATGTAATTTTGTGAGCAATTCAAATAATTCAAAGTAACTTTGGTCTCTGTTTGTTAAGTAATAATGGATACTTTTCAATTTGTCTACTCTGTGGCTATGGCTAGGATTTGTGGAGAGGTAAGAGCTGCCATAACTTGAATCTTTCCTCTTTGTGACATCAAAAAAATTCAGAGGGGGGACTAGCTGAGACAGTGCCTTGCTAAAACAAGACCGAGTTCTGGTGTCTGAAAGAAGCAATAATAAGACAATTACTGAAAAATTCTTCTGTGGTTCCCACTGTTTTGGATGACTATTGGTCAGCTTCCAACATTCCATTTTCAGGCATGTCATTGTTGTGTGCAGTGTTTCTCTTTTTCGGATGGTACCAAGAAGCCAGTAGAAGTCCCAACTTGTTGCTCAATTGAATCATGTGTGAAGAAAAACAAAACAACACAATCCCTCCCACCCTCTCCTCAGCTAAGTCCACACAAGATGGACCCCCCCCCCCCCCCAGTGAGCAAAGTACACTCTGTTCTGGATGGTATAGCATTGCCTGTGAACTGAAGAACAGAGCTCTACTGCTCTTGGATCCAGAAGTGCTTTGAGAAACCAAGTGATATCAATACCCAGGAATGCATTTGCTCATTTTTTATTGTACATTATGGCATCTTTTCATGAGGAGGGTGAATCTGGCTGCAGTGATCCACACCTGAGTGTAGGTTAAAGATATCCCTAGTTAACAGATATACCCCAGCTGAAATTTATACTGAGTGTTGTAAGCCTGCTATTGTAGGATCAGCTGGAGTAAAATGCCACTCTTTCCCATTTCAAGTATTATTCATATCCTGGCTTACAGCAGGTATATTACTGCAACCTGACACTGAAGGTTAGTCTTTCTCCAGTGCTCATTTTGGTCTAACTTTAGTTAATTTTCAAGGAAAAAAAAATCAAGATGTTGGTGTTTTGCCTACAATAAAAGTATGAACACCCATGAGTGAAAGTACTGCAAGCTTCCTGCAATAGAAAACAGCCTCTAAACTTTTAAAAAAGCACTAAAAAGTGAGAGGTGTCTGTTTGCAATATTAATAAACTGGGAATACGTCATATTTACATTTTTTGAAAGATTCTGAATGCTTTCAAATTTATCTCATGCACTGTAACATAGAAAACATATGGTTCTTGCAGTCAATTAGCCAAATTACATTGTCATAATGTGTTTAATGTGAGTTTAGCACAGATTAATTACTAGTTCTTTTCTGCCATTCAGAGAAGTATCTCCAAAAATGTTTGAGATTATGGAAGTATGGGATCATATACTTTTTTGCATATGTGTGGCAAATATGGGGACCTTTCAGGACATTCTGATCACCGAGTTTGCTTTTCTGCTTCTCTAACAAGTATGCTGTGAGAGGTCACTTTTTCCAATTCTCATTGATTCAACCTGGGCATGTTTACGGTTTTCCTTGTTTGACATTATGAAGATGTTCTTAAGCTAACAGGAGCAGCACAAATGTTTCATATAAAGTATGTATGTGACCACTGAAAAACAGAAAAGAGTGCTAACAACTAGGTTAAATTTTATTTTGCAGAACACCAACAATTACTATCACTGGCATGCCAGAAAGTTGTTCAATCTACTTTGGGCTGGCATCCTGGTAAATAATAAAGAGGTTGTAAGCCTAAGTTACCACATTATAAATTCATCTCTATGGTCATTGCAGCATTGCAGTGAGGCAAAGTGCAGTCATAAAGATAGGCTGCTTAGCTGTAACCATGTTTGTTCAAGTGGTCATCTGTAAAATTCGCACCTGTGGAATTGTCTGCATCAACACAACTGATTTGGATCCTCATTGCAGGCTCTTTAGCTAAGTAACTCCAACCCCACACATCCCGCATGGATAAAATGAAGCAAGGGGGCCTGGAGCCTCAGTTCCTGTACTGCAAGGCAGCAGCTGAGAATGAAGGAATGACCATGTAAGTTGGATGGGCAGAACATGTGAATTTCACAGATGACCACTTAAAGAAACATGGTTACAGGTAAGCAACCTAGCTTTCTTCAGCATGGTCTCTCTGAAATATGCACTTGTGGTAGACTAGCGAGCTGTCCCATGGATTGTGGCCATCATGCCAGTACTGAAAATAACACTGCTCTTCCAAGAGCTGCATCCTTCTTAGCAAAAAGGTCCAGCTTATAATGAGAAATAAAAGTGTGCAGTGTTGACCAAATGGCCACCCGACAAATGTCCTGCCGTAGAATGCCTCTTAGAAATGCTGTTGATGCAGCAACTGCCCTGGTTGAAAGGGCATGTACTCGAGCAGGTAGGTCCAGTCTGGCTAACTGATATGAGAGTTGTATTGTTGCTACTATCCAGGCTAATAGTCTTTGAGTGGACACTGGGAGACCCACGGTGTCTTTAGGATATTTTAAAAATAGTCTCACAGACTTTCTCAGAGGGGCTGTGTGGTGAACCTAAAACACAAGGGCCCTTCAAATGTCAAGGCAGTGTAGAAAGGCAGCTCTAGGGGAGTTGACTAGGGGAGTCATGCCAGACTAATCTGATCTCTTTTTTCGATAGAGTTACGAGTTGGGTCGATACAGGGAATGCTGTGGATGTAGCCTACCTGGATTTCAGTAAGGACTTCGACAAAGTCCCCCATGACCTTCTGGCAAATAAACTAGTAAAATGTGGGCTAGACAAAACTACAGTTAGGTGGATCTGCAATTGGCTAAACGAACGAACCCAAAGGGTGCTCACCAATGCGTCATCTTCATCATGGAAAGAAGTGACAAGTGGAGTGCCGCAGGGCTCCGTCCTGGGCCCGGTTCTGTTCAACATCTTTATTAACGACTTAGACGAAGGGTTAGAAGGGACGATCATCAAGTTTGCAGATGACACAAAACTAGGAGGGATAGCTAACACTCCAGAAGACAGGAGCAGAATTCAAAATGATCTTGACAGACTAGAGAGATGGGCCGAAACTAACAAAATGAAGTTCAACAGGGACAAATGCAAGATACTTCATTTCGGTAGAAAAAATGGAAATCAAAGATACAGAATGGGGGACGCCTGGCTTGACAGCAGTGTGTGCGAAAAAGACCTTGGAGTTGTCGTGGACAACAAGTTAAACATGAGCCAACAATGTGATGCAGCAGCTAAAAAAGCCAACGGGATGCATCAATAGGGGAATAGCGTCTAGATCCAGGGAAGTCATGCTACCCCTCTATTCTGCCTTGGTCAGACCACACCTGGAATACTGCGTCCAATTCTGGGCACCACAGTTGAAGGGAGATGTTGACAAGCTGGAGAGCGTCCAGAGGAGGGCGACTAAAATGATTAAGGGTCTGGAGAACAAGCCCTATGACGAGCGGCTTAAAGAGCTTGGCATGTTTAGCCTGCAGAAGAGAAGGCTGAGAGGAGACATGATAGCCATGTACAAATACGTGAAGGGAAGTCATAGGAAGGAGGGAGCAAGCTTGTTTTCTGCTGCCCTGCAGACTAGGACACGGAACAATGGCTTCAAACTACAGGAAAGGAGATTCCACCTGAACATCAGGAAGAACTTCCTCACTGTGAGGGCTGTTCGACAGTGGAACTCTCCCCCCCGGGCTGTGGTGGAGGCTCCTTCCTTGGAGGCTTTTAGGCAGAGGCTGGATGGCCATCTGTCGGGGGTGCTTTGAATGCGATTTCTTGCTTCTTGGCAGGGGGTTGGACTGGATGGCCCATGAGGTCTCTTCCAACTCTACTATTCTATGATTCTATGATTCTATGAGGGCTCTAGAAAAAAAGCTGGGAGGACAATGTTAGAGCTTTAAAAGTTTCCAATGTGCTCAAAACAATTTGAGGTTGGGTTTTAGAACCTTGGATAGCTCTTTTAAATAACCAGCTAAAACTCATACTAGTTTTACTATGCCCTACTGATACATAATCTTGAGCCAAATTCTTCTACAACAGAACATCTCCTTCATGACAGGAGACAAATTTCAATATATTGGACATCCATCCAATATCTGGGTGAAAAGCTATTATTTACATGGCTGTAATAATTTGATTATATTGAGGTACTGTTTGTGGACTAGTTACAAGACTGATTCCTAGAAGGTAACTTTAGGGACCACATTGAGTCATTATCCATGTAGGAAATGTCATACGTGCAGCAGTTTCTTTTAAAAACCTGTAACATCTTATTAGCACATTCTTTTCACCATCCTTCTATAGATCTCAGTTCAGAATATGTGTTCCCTCTGTCTTTATTATTCTGACAACACATCTATGTAATAAATTAAGACTTGGGAGATTTACACCTGAATTTAGCTTAACATGCTAATTTGCAGATCTTGTAAAATATATTCATTTCGTCTACAGCTTTTCAAATCCCATGGCCCATTTGAAAAGAGGGTAAACAGCCAAATACCAGGTACTGTAGTATCCCTTTCTTAAGAAAACCTTATGAAATTCATGGAGATGCCATAAGTTGACAACGACTGGAAGGTTTTGTAGGAACATACATGAGGTTTCTAAATTGTGACTAACAATTGTTAACACCACATTGGTTTCTAGGGATAGAAGAAAAAACACTGGTAACATTTTAAATTAGCCTATAATTTTATAAACGTGGCATGGAATAAATGGGGAGTTTTGACACTGAAAAATAGAGAAATAAAAGGGAGGTATAGTCCTCACAGCAGGTGGCCTCAGAAAAATGTGTTTAAATCCTGATAGCTGTATTAAAGCACTTTATCTAGTGGCCTTAGGGTTGTCAGGCTGCAACCTGTAGAATGAATGTTTATTTTTAATGTGTTGATAAAGTGGAAGATAAGAGTTCCATGGCAGCTGCTGCCTACTCTTTTTTACACGTGTTTTTTTCTTACTGTACCCTGAAATAACAAGGAAGGCTACAGTTTTTAAGAAGCTATTTAGCAAAATTTAGATCTTTCTTTTTCTCTACAATTGTAGTTCTCTTTAAATTGTTTTTCAGCAGGATTATTGTTTTCATACATTTATGCATGCAACATAAACATACATTAAAATATAATCCAATATTGCATGATAGACAGGGCCGGCCCAAGGAAATTTTCAAGTGTAAGCGAAACAGGATTTTGGTGCCCCCCCCCCAAAAAAAACCCCCAATCACCGAGAAATAAAAGGTAGAAGGTAGAGGTGAATAGAATGGATAAAAGAGTTTACCTTACAACCAGAAGTTTATTAACAACATTATGTTCATATAGTAACATTACATAGAATTAACTCCAATCTTAATAAATAATAATAATAATAATAATAATAATAATAATTTAATAAATAAATATTTTAATAAACTTTGCAACAATTTTAATTTTTTAACATCCAGTTTTCCTTAACACAAATAATAATAATAATAATTTAATAAATAAATATTTTAATAAACTTTGCAACAATTTTAATTTTTTAACATCCAGTTTTCCTTAACACAAATTAACTTGAACACTTGTAAAAATTAAAACCTGATTTTTCTGACTTTCAATTTGGAAAACTCATGTACTAGGGAATCTGTGTCCATGTCATCCAACAAGCTATTTTCAATGGCCAAGGTTGATAGTCCACTCAAGCGCTCTTGACTCAAAGTAGATCTTAAGTAATTTTTTATAAGTTTCAATTTTGAAAAACTCCTTTCACCGCTGGCCACGGATATTGGAAGTGTTAACAGAATTCTCAATGCAGTGTAGACATTTGGGAAAACATCCTCCGAACCATGATTTATAAAAGACAAGGCATCAGCTGGGAGACTTCCAGGGGGAAGCATATCTGCAAGTAATTGTAGCTCTGTATACAGATCACCAGCATTCACATCGTGGTCTTCTCCATCTGTCAAAACAGTTTCAAGGCGTTGACAGGCGTACTTCAATTCTTTTTCATTCCAACATTTCCCAAGGCTTGAAATGTCATACAGAAATTTGAAACTTCCACTATGGTTGTCCATTAGCTGAAATCTCTCCTTTAATGAGGATATTGCTGTGTCAAGCACAACAAAAAAAAAGTTCACTTTAAAAGACTCTTTGCCAGAATGTACAGCTTCATCTTTACATTCATACGAAAATTGTCTGCTTACTTTTCTCGGTCGAGCTTCCTGTTCGTTTTCAAAGTCGGCAGTAGCATCGATTTTTTCTGCCAGTTCCTTTGCATCTGTAATGATGCTATTTAGACCTTCTTCAGATCTCATCCTTTCTAGAAAACTTTTCACACTCTTAATAAGAGCCATAGAATTTTGAAGATCGATTGACACTTTTTGCAACTGTTTACTAACGATATTTATCTTGTGCAGGATCTCATGCCATGTCACTATGCTGCACAGAAATGTGAAGCTTTGCAGTCTTTTAAGAAGAGCACCAGCACGGCTCCTACAGAGTCCATCAAATTTCTGATCATGAGAAGCTTCATATACGGCATCATATTCTTCTTCAATATGGAACCTCAAAGGCAACAATGCTTCGATTCTACTTTCCCACCTAGTACTGCTAAGTGGTTTGAGTGTGAGAGTTGAAACATGCTTCAACAAAGTACCCCATCTTACTGGGGAACCTGAAAAAAGGTTATAGAGGTCTTGTACGGTGGCGAAACAGTCTGCTGCAATCTTGCAAGACATAGCTGCATCATTTATGACCAAGTTCAGGGAGTGGTTTCCACATGGTACATAAAAGGCTCTAGGATTTAAATCAAGGATCCTCCTCTGGACTCCAACATGTTTTCCCTTCATTGCAGAACCATTATCATATCCCTGGCCTCTCATGTTTTTTAATGGAATACGTCGTGCTTCCAACTCATGGAGTAATATTTCTGTCATACCTTCACCTGAAGGACTGGCAACAGGAACAAAGCCTAAAAAATGTTCCTTAATCAAGATATCTTCATTTGCTTTACATGTAACAAATCTAACCACCAACGTCATTTGTTCGGTGTTGCTAATATCTGGTGTGCAGTCCAATATAATAGAATAATATGTTGCCTCATGTAGTTGTTCCAAAATATTATTCTGGACCTTGCCTGCCAAGAAAGAAATAAACTCGTTCTGGACATTTTTACTCAAATAGTGGACATGTGTTTCTTTGGAAGTGATTCTTCTCACATGTTCAGCCATCGGATCATCAAACTGTGCTATATGTTCTATCAATTTTAAAAAGTTGCCATTATTAGGTTCAAATAGAACATCTTTTGTCCCTCTAAATGGCAATCCTTGAACCCCCAAAAACCGTGTAGCACATAGCAAGCGTTTCAGAATTTGATCCCAATGTTTAATTTCAGCATTAATAAGTCTTTCATGCTCTGCATCAATAGTTTTGTTTAAATGCAAACGTTGCGAGAGCTCACGCCAAGATGAACGGTTTTCCATATGAGGACGGGATTTCTCGTGACTGCTCAAAAGCCTGCTCAAGTTCCGCCAGTTAGAAAACCCTTGGCTACCTGCAAGACTGGATGTGTCGTTTCCAAAAATTTTGCAAGTAATACAAAACACTGCATTTTTAGATACAGAATACTGTAGCCAATATCTGTTGACACGCTCTCCATTACACAACTTCCTTGAATAATGAAATGGGGAAAATTTTCTGCCATGAATGTCCTTAGGAAACTTTATGCCTCTGACTTGCTGTGGTCCTCGCTCAACAATTATTTTCCGTGCCTCATCAGTTATTTTGAGTGGCCACTCTCCACAATCATTGGAAAGAAATAACAAAGGGTCTCTTCTTTGTTCCTGAAAAAAAAGGGGGGTGTATGTTAACTTCTAGAAGTTTTTCTAAGATGTAATGCAATGCAAGATCAATAAGTATAATACCTCGTTATGCAATCTTTAAAGAAAAAATGAACAAGACAGGCCAGGGCCAATTATATTTCCCAAAAATCTGCACTAATATTTTTAAATTGAATCTACTTACCGATTCAATAGCTTGCCGACTAGTAGATGGCAGGGCTGCATCTCTTAATGAATCCTCATCCACATCTTCAGTGTCAGTCCCAGTAATGCCAATACAGGAAGGTGGTAATGGTATTGCTGAAGTTGCAGTGAGAAGGTCTTGACTGGTTGATGGTCCTGGTAGAGGCTCTGAGATTGGTATCTTTCCGTCATCAGCATGATCTGATTCAGTCAATTTAGTTGTCTCTGGCTTTCCTGTCTGGCATGATGGTGAAGTCGTGAAAAACCTTTTTAATGCTTTAGCTTGACTCTTATCTTCTTGGCTATGCTGCAACCTCCTTTTACGATGAAATGCTCCCGATGGCTTCTTCTTGCTTGACATTTTCTGCTAAGAAACCCAACTCGTCATATAAGGAAGGGGACTGACGCAGAACAACTTTCAGCTTATGACAACACAGCAGAAATACAGCCTGCAGCTCCATCCAAGAACAGTAGAGTCTCATTTATCCCACATAAACGGGCCAGCAGAGCGTTGGATAATCAAAAAATGATGATTAGCATTGAATAGCCTTGCTAGACCTGGTTATGGACCAAGCATTTGAGCATTATTCCTTTTCATGCTATACTTGAGAACTGTTTAAGTACAGCAGAGACTCTACAGCAGAGTCTCTACTGTAGAGTCTCACTTATCCAACATAAATGGGCCGGCAGAACGTTGGATAAGCGAATATGTTGGATAATAAGAAGAGATTAAGGAAAAGCCTATTAAACATCAAATTAGGTTATGATTATACAAATTAAGCACTACAACATCATGTTATACAACAAATTTGGCAGAAAAAGTAGTTACATGTGTAGTAATGCTATGTAGTAATTACAGTAGAGTCTCACTTATCCAAGCCTCGCTTATCCAACGTTCTGGATAATCCAAGCCATTTTTGTAGTCAATGTTTTCAATACATTGTGATATTTTGGTGCTAAATTCATAAATACAGTAATCACTACATAGCATTACTGTGTATTGAACTACTTTTTCTGCCAAATTTGTTGTCTAAAATGATGTTTTGGTGTTTCATTTGTAAAATCATAACCTAATTTGATGTTTAATAGGCTTCTCCTTAATGCCTCCTTATTATCCAACATATTCGCTTATCCAACATTCTGCCGGCCCGTTTATTTTGGATAAGTGATACTCTACTGTACTGTATTTACAAATTTACCACTAAAATATCACAATGAATTTAAGACACTGACTACAAAAACATTGATTACGAAAAGGCAGACTGTGTTGGATAATCCAGAACACTGTATAAACGAATGTTGGATAAGTGAGATTCTACTTTAATATGAAATAATTACTGGGATAGAATAATGCAGAACAATATAATCTCTAAAACCAGGACAATAAATAAAGACCAACAGCCTGAAAGCATTCCACAAAGGAAACAATCAGGGCTAGCTAACACCTCCCAACAAAGTATTCCCATCATCAAAGTCTGATAAATCCACTGTTTTCTCACAGCCACAGACAGTACAAGCACATAACATATCGCAAAGAACACAACTCTGAAAACAGGGGAATTCCACACAGGAAACATTCAGCGCCAGCTAACACCGCCCAACAAAAAATTCACTCAGGGAGGAAACAGTCAGGCTTTAAAGCTGCAAGGCTTACATCCTAATCATTTTCCCTAATTGCAGCATTCATGCTTGCATCTAAAAGCCAAAAAAAAAACCAATTAGAAATATTGTATATTCACAACCTTTAGGAAATAATATCCCCTGATGGCACAGCGTGTTAAAGCGCTGAGCTGCTGAACTTCTGGACCGAAAGGTTTGAATTGGGGGAACAGAGTGAGCCCTCACTTTTAGCCCCAGCTTCTGCCAACCCAGAAGTTCAAACACATGCAAATGTGAGTAAATCAATAGGTACTGCTCTGGAGGGAAGGTAACACCGCTCCATGCAGTCATCCCACATGACCTTGGAGGAGTCTACGGACAACGCTGGCTCTTTGGCTTAGAAATGGAGATGAGCACCAACCCCCAGAATCAGACATGACTGGACTTAATGAGGTATGGATACCTCACAATCTTTGAGGATGCCTGCCATAGATGTGGGTGAAACGTCAGGAGAAAATACTTCTGGAACATGGCCACACAGCCCGAAAGACATACAACAACCCTGTGATCCCGGCCATGAAAGCCTTCGACAACAAGTTTACCCTTTACCTTAACTACCACCAATTCCTCAATACAGTAGAGTCTCACTTATCCAACACTCGCTTATTCAACGTTCTGGATTATCCAACACATTTTTTTAGTCAATGTTTTCAAAACATTGTGATATTTTGGTGCTAAATTCATAAATACAGTACTTACTACATAGCATTATTGCGTATTGAACTATTTTTTTCTATCAAATTTGTTGTCTAACATGATGTTTTGGTGCTTAATTTGTAAAATCATAAACTAATTTGATGTTTAATAGGCTTCTCCTTAATCCCTCCTTATTATCCAACATATTCGCTTATCCAACATTCTGTTGGCCCGTTTATGTTAGATAAGTGAGACTCTACTGTTCTTTATTTCCCAGAACACCATACTTCGCCACAGCAAAGCGTGGTTGGGCACAGCTACTTTATTATTATATAATATATGTAATTATTAAAACTATAAATCCCAGCAACTACAACTCCCTACTCAATTAATTTTTTAACATAACATAAAATCACCAACTACAACTCCCAAAACAAGGGATTAAACAGTAAACATGTACTTTTATAGAAAGCATGTACAAATTAATATTTAAATATGTATTTGTATCACATATCTGAAATTATTTCTCACATTACTACAGAAATGATTCCATAGATGGAAGAATTAACACATTAGAATGCACACACATTAGAAATTGGCCCATCCACTTCCTTATTTTAATCTATGCTTCTATATATTTTATACTGTTTACTTTTTGTACAAATGATACACACAGTCAACTGTGTCATGAGAGATGCCTCCCACAGGATGGTAACATAATTAAACATCCAGTTGTTCCCCTGGGCAAGGTCCTTGCAAATGGCCAATTATCTCACACCAGAAGCGACTTGCAGTTTCTCAAGTCACTCCTGACAACAAAGAAAAAATAAAATAAAACTGATTATAGTAGTAAGAAGCTAGGAAACATGAAAGCACAAGAGCAATGCCCATCCATTTTGAGAAATAATGTAAGATTGACTTGTAAGTTTAGTTGCAACTTGTTGTCACTAATTCAGACAGCCTTGATTACCTTGCTCAGAAGGCTGCTGGAGACCTGTGGTATCCCTGAGCCTTGATTCTTTATGTTAAACGATTGTTGTTTGGCTGGTTGTCCTTGTCAGTCCCCACACACCACACGCCTCGTGCAAATGTTTTTTTTTTCAGTACGCATGCACAGCGCGGGCTATGGTATTGCGCATGCGTAGAGGGTAGGTCACTGCTCACAATAATCACACTGTGCCACTGTTAGTAGAGCTCTTTGGTCCTATTTAACTAATTCCCACATTACTGACAAAATAGCTGGCAGGGTCATAAAAAGTTTAAAATATTTGGATATTAACTATAGACTTTAGATTTGACTCTTCAGCACCCTACAGCATATAAACATTTGGTTAGATTTCAGTATATCAATCAAAATAAACTACATATTTTCTCTGTACTGAAATATACTTCTCCCTCAATCATATTTTCCCTGCCTCTTACAAAATTCTGGTCCTAACTGTCCTCATTGGTCCTAGTCCTTATCTTTTTATTTCATTCACATGGTGCTTCCAGGCTTCACAGAAATGTGCACCAAAGCAGGTTTAAAAAAACCCACTTTGGCACGCATTTCTGTCCCCACATCTTCCCTCAAAACCCAGGCTTTCCTGGGTGGCTTTCTCTATTCCATTGTGGTAAGTACCACAATGTCATGGGGCCACCCCAACTTCCCAAAATGCCCTTAAAATAAGAAAAAACATACCAGGCCAGCATGATGCCTCCCCGGAGACCTCCTGGTTCATAGAAATTATGTGCCAGGAGGTTGGGGGGGGGAGAAGTAATTTGGGCCCCTGTCTCATGGTGTGTCATTTCTACATGCCAGGAGGCCTCTGGAGAGACGTCATGCTAGCCCAGTAAGTTTTTTCTTACTTTAAGGGCTTGGGGAGAGGATTGGGGGTAGATGCCCTCCTTTGTTCTCCAAGCTCATGGGGCCTGAAAAACTGAGATGGACTGAGGGGACTGACCCCTGGGTAGTCATGAGACTATGCAGTACTCACTCCCCATAGGGCCCATACCCTATTAGACCCAGGCCTTTCAGAAAGGCCCGAATCTAATGAGGTATCAAATTAATGTGAGACAAAGCAAGGTTTACCTGCTTTGTCCCAAATTAATCTTTTTTTTATTGGAGGCATTGTTTGGCACACATTTTGGGTCCTGTATGAAAGGGCCCTCACTCACACTGCTTCATTCCAAACAATCCCTCTTCTGTCAGTTCAAGGTCATATATAAATATTAGGCTTGATCGATCCACAAAAAATTTGATTCTAAACTCGTTTCAAAACTAGAGGGGGGCAGCTTTTCGTTTCTGATGGTATTTCCGAATTTGGCCCCCCAAAAAATTCGAAATTAACGAAAATTCGTTATTTTCTAAATTAATTCGTTAATGGCGGACGTGCATGCGCAATTCCCAAAAACAGCACAGAGGGAGAGGACTTTACAGGACTCTCCCACCCTCATTTTTTGAGTGATCTTCTTCCAACTTGGTACAGTGGTAGAACACATTTAACACTGATAGCTCACCAAAATTTGGAACGTTTCCCTTATCCTCTGATTTTTGGCGAATTTTCATAGCTTTTATAATAAACCATTTTTTAATAATTGCAGAAATCTGTTCCTGGTTTGAAAGTCTTATTTCCTGTTAAATTGGGTTGTCTTTACTGTGAAAGTCATTGTTCTACTTCAGAAACTTTGTTTTTGTGGCTGAAACTTTGTTAAATTGGTGTGTGTGTGATATATACTGTGTATATATATATATAGTCCCTGCATAATGTGTGTGTGTGTGTGTGTGTATATAGGTAAAGGTAAAGGTATCCCTTGACGTTAAGTTCAGTCTGACTCTGGGGGTTGGTGCTCATCTCCATTTCTAAGCCCAAGAGCCAGTGTTGTCCATAGACACCTCCAAGGTCATGTGGCCGGCATGACTACATGGAGTGCCATTACCTTCCCGCCAGAGCGGTACCTATTGATCTACTCACATTGGCATGTTTTCAAGCTGCTAGGTTGGCAGAAGCTGGAGCTAACAGCAGGCACTCACTCTGCTCCCGGGATTTGAACCTGGGACCTTTCGGTCTGCAAGTTCAGCAGCTCAGTGCTTTAACACACTTCACCATCGGGGCTCATGTATATATAATATACATACACATACACACAATGTGGAGAATATGTGGAAAGGTAGATAGATAGATAAGTTGGGAGCCACAGCGAAGGCACCTTCCTGGGAGCAAGGTCTAATAATAATAATAATAATAATAATAATAATAAAAAATCCCTTACAATATCCAAGATGGGTACCATTATTGGCAGAGAAAGCCAAGCTGTAGGAGTTGAAATCCAATCATTTATCCTCCCTATAGAATCAATTTTATATGCATTTTTAGCTACAGAAAAGCTAAAATCAGGACAGTAAAAGAACAACACCCAGAAAATGGGAATTCCAGACAGGAAACAATCAAGGCCAGCTAATACCTCCCAACAAAGGATTCCCCCAGGTAGGAAGCAGCCAGGCTTTGAAGCTGCAAGGCTATTCAATGCTAATCAAGGTGACCAATTGCAACATTCACACTTGCCTCCCACAGACAAGAGTTCTTTCTCCCACCCTGGACCTTCCACAGATATATAAACCCCACTTGCCTAGCTTCGCACAGACGTCAAAACCTCACCGCCGGGCCCCTCTCTGTCTCTCTCGGTCTCTCCATTCCCGGCTCCATCCACCGCCTTCCCGCCTCACAGAGAGACACCAGGCCTGAGCTGAGGCGAGGCGGCGGCGGCGGCCATTTCCCCCCTCCGTCTTCCTCCTCCTCCTCGGCCTCCTTCCCCCTCGCCCCCTCCCATTGGCTGAGCCCGTGACGCCCCTTTTGCTGAGGGGCAAAAGGAAAGGGCCTGAATGGTGGGAGTTTGGGTGATTTGCAAAAGCTTTTTTTTCCTAACGAAAAAAACGACGACATAACGAAAAACGGCCTCTCGCGATTCGAAACCGCGATATCCAGACGTGTGGACAACCAATGCTTCAAAATTGCTTCAAAACAAACGAAAATAACGAATTAATAACGGTTAACGGGGAAAACGAATTATTTGAGCAAGCCTAATAAATATACATCTCTTGAAAGCAGTTGTGACAACAAATTAACTTTTGATTGTATGGCCATTCTTTCCACTGCTGCTGTGAGTAGTGTGGGAAATATCCTAATGGTAGAACCAATTTTAGCCAAAGTTGGCTACTGAGAAAGCTCATGGACAACTCAGAACAAGTGTGAAAATAGCAGCTGTAAAATGGAGTCAATTGCCCATCCATGCCACAAGTCTGTTAGCAAGCCTTATATTTGTCCCTCGGTTTCAGCTTATATCTCAGAAGTATTTACCATCCATATATACTAAACAAGTCACACTTATAATACTGCCATACTTTAGTTAAATCCCAAGAACCAAATGTTTTGTACCCAAATCTAAAGCTAAAGAACATGTTACAAATAAAGATATGCAGTGACATTCCGATGACTTAAGTTCAAGAGGCAGTGTTCAATACTGGAAAGCTATGGAAATCAGCATTACTCCTCTGGAAAAAGTAAAAAGTAACAACACATTGCATTACCAGCTCTACAACCACTATAGTTTTTGTTTTAATTTATATACAGAGACCACCTTTATACAAAACAAGCATTTTTTTTCAAGGCTCAAGAGGTTTGGCTCCAAGGACCCCTCAAAAAAACTTAAGTAGCCAAAAAGTTGGCATGTTTGTTTGAAGAATAGAACTGATCGTTAGTGGTAGGTCACAGGGTACCTATGCCAACAGGGAATTTTGTTTCCCCAAGGTTGAAGAAAATTCTTGGGGGGTATATTTTTATGTGGTATTTCTGCCCCTCCCACTATTTAGTGCATTGGTGGGGAAAATGGGCTCAAGCAGTTATGGGACTTGCAGTGGAACAACATCTGGAGAGCCCTATTATATTAGATCAAGAGCTTTACAATTCTAAATTTTCTTCTTTTCAGAAGCCAAATGACAGGCACACTCAACTCCCTACAGCACCCCCCACCCATCAACCAATCCAGACTGGGAACCACTTGAAAATATTACAGTAGTTATTTATTTGACATGTTTTAATAAGTGAAACTCTGTGTCTCATATTTTATTACTGCTTGAAGACAAGAACAAAATGCAGCCATTGTAAATTTTCTGGAGTTGTATATATACTTTCTGGGAACAGATTTATAATTTTTGATTGTGTCCTTCTGTGTGTGTGTGTGTGTGTTTTTAAAGAATACAGGAGTTACTGGGATTAAAAAAATACATTTTCTAGCAGTTGCAAAATTGACAAATGATTACACAATCACAATTCCAGATTTTCTAATGATCTGATTTTCTCCCTGTCACCTTTCTTTACTATCCATGATCAATTAATTTAGAAATCAATGTTAGAAGTAAAAATGTCATTGAATTTAACAAGTTTTGATAAATAACTTTTCCAGCTCTTTTCTGACTGTCTTGCTGAGGGAGGAAACTGACCTCACCTTAAAAATCTGCATGTTTTCCAGGTTTACAAGGCATTATGGATATACAAAGACTGAACAAAGTGCATCCATTTTAAAATTTTCTTTCAGTTCTATGATTCAGGGATTCCCTAGTTTTATCAGTGAAATGACATTGCTCAGCACTCAAAGATTCAGTATGCGCATATTAGAGAACTTAGAATAGTTGATGTAGGTAAAACATATAATGGAGCAGAGAAGGTGTGTTGGCATTATTTGCTTGTGGTAAAGCCAAGAGTGATTTATGTGGGCTGTTGGAAAAGTGTAGCTTAATAAAACACCTATATCATCCTCATTGTGTATCATGCCTTTGCCACATGTTTTGGAGAAACTTAATGACAATGTTCAGAAGATTTCTTTTCCTTTTAGTTTTATTGGCAACTCTCTTTTTTTGTATCCTTCCAGATGCCTCAGAACTATGAATCTTGCCAGTAAATTCTCAAACAGCCTACAATAAGTTTTGTGCAGATAATAATGTCACAGTTTTATGATCTGATACTTTCTCATAATGCATATGGGACTGAAATATGTTTCTTATATAAATGTTCATAAGTTTTATGAGGCAGCAGGAGCTCAATAAGTTCTGGTCCAGAGAAATGCATGTTTTGACCATTTTTGGATTTGAATAATTCTGATGGAAAAAATAGATTTTAGAAAAATAAAAGAAAACATTTGGAAATGTATAGTAGTTAATTTATGTATACGGACTTGTGTAATTTAAAGTTCCTCCAACGTTTAAATGTTAGATTAAATTCTAATGGAAAAAGTTCAGTGGTGATGGTGGGCAATACCAGACTGGAGGTCAGAGCAAGGTGAAGCATAGTAATGTCCAGATTTTGTTAATATACCAGTGGTGTAGCTATGTTCTGTTGCTGTTTTTATTTTGTATTTTAAAAATTGGATAGAAAATAACAAATATCACTTGAAGATATTGGCACAGTTTAGTATAGGTCCTCAGAAGGGGTTTGAGGGCGAGTACATGATCCATCACTCTAATTCCAAAAGACATATCTATGAACATGTGTCAGCCTTATATTTCCAATATGACTTTGGCTTCTTTCCTTTTAGAGGCCAAAATATAACTTAGACACAGTTGCCTACTACAGGCACTTTAGAGTAACATTACACTTGGGGCGGCAGAGGGGGAGGGGAATTCAAAATCCATCCAGTGGCAATACTTTTATTGGGCCCTTTCAAAAAATGCAAAATAAAGAATATGGATAAACTGACATTTTTGTTAAAACAGAATAATGGAAAGGGAATGAGAATGACAGACTGGACAAGTCTCGAGGATTACATAAACAAGAATAAGCAATATGAGGACAATATGACTATCAAAATGGAGGAAAAGATTATACTATCATGATTATTATTTTTTTTGAGATTTACAGGAATATGGGATAATCCCCATAGTTCCTATAAAGGGCAAAAGGAGGAAGAACAGAAGTCAACCACCATTTTCTTTTTTTCTTTCCCCATTTTTATATTATTTTTTGAATTTTTCTTTTTAATTATATACACCTTTAGTCTATCTTTTCACCCCTCTTTCCTATAAACAAACTTGTCCTCATACTTTCACTGTATATATTATTTGAAACTTTAATAAAAATTATTTAATAAAATAATGCGAAATACTTTTAGCTAGCATTTAAAGATTTGGAGGCTTCTTTATCAGGTAAAAAAAAGGTAAAATAGAATTAAGGGAAATGGCGTGAGAGTGTTTACCGTAAATGAAGTATTGGTTGGGAAAAGTACCTTCCACATGGCCATAAACTGATTGCGAAGAAAAGCAATAAAATAGAACCAATTGGGCTTCTTCACATTAGGTTACAAAGCCCCAAGCCTGCTTCCAAACCACTAGAACCAACCTCAAATATTTTTTAAAGGCATACATGACTACATATACAAGAAACACTTTCAAATAAATGTAATGTATACAGTCATCCATCCATTAAGAAAGGAGCAAGCACTGGGACACTATCATATGACACAAGGAATTTTACATCAAATTTGTATTTGTAATGAGATTTTTTTTAAAAAAAAACCCTACATCTTACATTGAAGTCCAAGACCAGATCTTGGGAAAGACTGTTCTAGATCAAGGGATTTTAAGCACTATTTTGTTGTTGTTTCCCATATCAAAATGAACAATGCTTAGAAGAATTCATGTTCATTTTTCTCAATTTTCTTTCACATGTGCACCTACCTTTTTGTGTCTTGGCTTATCCTTCCTGAGATTTTCCTTTTTTCACCTTAAAAAACTCATCATTATGTAATTGCATAATTGTGAAGCTCTAAATGAAATCTTTGTTTTTCCTTGCTACCAAATTTATAACTTTGGAAAAGGGAATGAAACACAGAATAGTGATACATAAATTTGGAATAATATATTTTTTTCTTAGACACAGGATGGCAGTAGAACTCTGTATAATGTTTTCTCTCTCTCTTCTGATAAAAAAAGGATTTCATGAATGCCAGAGCCATGAAATGTTGGTCAAACTATTCTTTATATGAAAATATCGATGAGTATGGTATTTTAAAAATAATCTTTATTAGTAGTTTTCCACATATGATAAAATCACTAAAGAAACCCCCCTCAAAAAAAAAAACAATAAGAGGGAGAAAATAGATAGTAGTAAGAAGAGACATGAAGAAAAAGTGGAAGAAGACGTGAGATAGGAATAGAAGTAAAAAGCAGAGGATAGAGAAAGAATGAGGGGAGAAGCAAAGAAAGAGAAAGAAAAAAAAGAAAAAAGTTTAAAAATTTTGACTTCCGTCGTCTTCCGTGAGGTTTCTGCCTTTTCCTTCTTTATTTACTTTCCTTTTCGATCACTCCCCAATATCGTTTTCTTTCTCTTTGGGTATATATTCTGTTTTAACTCATATCTTTATCTTCTTATAGTCATGTTTAAGATATTCTGTGATTTGATTCCAGTCCGTCTATTTCATTGGGTTCCCCTTATTTTTGGAGATTAGATAGGTGAGTCTATGCATATTCCTTATTTCTAAGATTTTTATTATCCATTCTTCTTCTTCAGGTATTTCCTTTTTTTCCATAGTCTGGCCTAGCATATTCTTGCTGCAGTCATTAGTAAGAAGAGAAGTTTATACTGTTTTCATCTACTTTTTGGTCATTCATATCTAATAAAATATTTATGGTCTCAGTGGGATCTTCATTTGTAACATTTCCTGCATCTTTTCCTGGATTTTTTCCCAATAAACCTTTGATTTTTTACATAGCCACCACATATGGTACAGGGTTCCTTCGTTCTTCCCACATTTCCAACATTGTGTGTTTATATTTTAATAACATTTTCCCATTTTTTTCGGTGTCATGTACCACCTATATGCCATCTGTATCCAATTTTCTTTTAGGTCTGTTGCGTACTTATATTTTTTATTTTTTTATTTTTATTGATGAGTATGTTTCTAAAGAAAATGTGAAATTTATTTTTGAATTCTACAGTTTTTCCTCAATAGGAATAATTTCAGAAATGTAAAATTTATTAACTGATTTACATTAGAGATTTCAAAAACACCTGCATTAAGTGATGTGACATCTATATATTATTCTGTTGGCTGTAGGTTTCCTGTGATCTTCAGGATGCTTTATTACATTTTTTTTGAAGGGAAAAAAGCATTCCCTCAGTTTGGGATTCTGAACAATGTGAGAACTTCAGCTAAGCCTGGCGTATTGGTGAATTCACTACCAAGGAAAATCAGTCTGGCTTTGTCCATTTAGACCTTCTTGAGACCAGCCACACTTGAATATTGCTTTAAACCTAGATTTAATTTTTTTTTTAAAAGAATGATCCAGAATGACCCATTTTCCCTTAAGGACTTTTGAAGAGTTAACTGGCCATTTTTAGACCAGTTTTGGGAACATGGGATATGCAAAATTGGCCTTGGGCTATGTGTGGCCCAAAGACGCTTGAGGAGTGGTCAAATTTTCAGCACTATATGAAGACTTTTTTTATCTTCGGCATTTGGTTAGTTTTAGTAGTCTGGCCTTGGTGGTCATTTCTAGTGTCCATTCAAATAAACTTAGTTTATTTATAATAGACCACTGTAATCAATGGTACTGAAATTAGATATACTACAGTTCTTATTTATTCGCCTGCTAGAATTGCCACACATTGTGGCGAATCTGGCGGTGCTTGTTAGGAGGCATGTGGACCTGTCACCCTATGCCCTGCATAACCCAACTCACCTATCGCCCCAACCAATGGGGGGCAGTGTTGGCCGCTCGGTTTCTTCCTGTTGACTTCTATTGAACACAGGAAGCCTTTCGTGTTGCTGCCGTGGTACTAGTTCACCTATACTTTTGCAACGGAGCCCTGCCGGAAGTTGCTCTATGTCATGGGATGGTAGCTAGTGGGCTCCATTGCAGAAGTATAAGTGAACTGATGCATGCCAGCAAAAATTACCTCATGTGATGAGGTTGGTAGTCTCACTATTTTCAAATGCATTTACTCCAACTGTGTTTAAGATGGCATCTAATTACATGTGATTTAATCTGAACTGAGATTCTAAATCATGCTCTTCAAATGTGCTCCAGACTTTTCAAAGGTCATCTGATTTGATTAACAATAGATGGCAGTGTTGCCTTTCTCAAAGAGTTTGTTTAGTTAGTGGAAAATCAGAGAAAAAATATTGTTCAAACAATCATACAGGCTTCAGTTTATTCATGCTGTCTGCATTGTAATTAAATGTCTGCAAACTTTGGCATTTATTGTGAAGTGGTTTGTGATGTAAAGTTCAGTATGCATTTTTTAAATGGTGACTGAAAGGTGAATAAAAAATTATTTAGCAGACAGAATTACTACTGGTTCTGGGGAAAACTCTCCCAGGCTAGTTTCAGGTTTTATTTCATATTTTTTTTACCAGTCAGGGAGATCATAACGGGATTTAAGGTAATTAGATTGACATGAATAAATAGATCATCCCCAAACTATTCTTATTCTTGTCTAAGATGAGAAAGTTTTTTAAAAAAATCTTCAGCTGGTATCTAGAGTCAGTGATGGATCAAATAAGGATCTTCAAACAGTGTATTGTCGAAGGCTTTCATGGCCGGGATCACAGGGTGGTTGTATGTATTCCGGGCTGTATGGCCATGTTCTAGAAGTATTCTCTCCTGACATTTTGCCTACATCTATGGCAGGCATCCTCAGAGGTCATGAGGCATGGAGAAACTAGGCAAGGAAGGTTAATATATATCTGTGGAGAGTCCAGGGTGTGAGAAGAGTTCTTTGTCAGTTGGAAGTCAGCATTTGATGAACCAACCTAGACACAGTATATTATTTGAGAACACAGAAATGCTTGACCACTCCAACAACTATCATGTCAGACTACACAGAGAAGCCATTGAAATCCATAAGCATGTGGACAACTTCAACAGAAAGGAGGAAACCATGAAAATGAACAAAATCTGACTACCAGTATTAAAAAACTCAAAAATCAGAACAGTAGATAGGAAGCAACACTCTGAGGGCAGAGGAGGTCCAGGGATGGCTTATGACTCTGAACAAAGGATGCCCTCCAGGCAAGAGACAAACCTTTCCAATGCTAATTAAGGTGATTAACTGCAACATTCATGCTGACTTCCAACTGACAACTCTTCTCACACCCTGGGCTCTCCACAGATATGTATTAACCTTCCTTGCCTAGTTTCTCCATGCCTCACAACCTCTGAGGGTGCCTGCCATAGATGTGGGTGAAACGTCAGGAGAGAATGCTTCTAGAATACATACAACAACCCTCTGATCTTCAAACATAATTTGTCTTTTGCACTATATAACAAAATGTTGAAAAAAAATTATGTTCCTGATTTGAAACTATTATTCCTATTTAATTGTGCAGTGCCTACTTTGAAAGTAGTTCTTATACTCCAGAAATTTCATGTTTGTGTCTGCCACAAACTATGTTGAATTGGCTGAGATTCAGTGAGATATTTATTGAAAAAACTATAGCAAAAGTGCTACAGAATGTCCCACAAAAACTGAAGTTTCCAACATACCTCACATCTCCTTCCCAGATATCTTGGGGAGGAGGTGTAAGGAAACTTCACCAAAATGAAGTTTCCAACTTACCTCAAAAAAAAGTTACTATTTTCTAACCAAGCCCCTCCCCACATTCATTCAGTGGCTACTAGTACATTCCTGTGCTAGGACACACATCATGGAAACATGTTCTTCCAGGAAGTACCAAACTTTTCAATTCACACAAATACAAAATTATTTGGATATATAAGGCAGACTCAACTTTAATAGATTGGTCACCTATTAAAAACCTAAACTATATTAACAAATATGCCTCATGTTAAGGTGATACTTTTAAATACAGAGACAAGATTTGGATATTTTGGTACCACCAACTACTCCAAGTTTGTACAGAAGATAGTATTAAACCAACCTTCCTGCAAAGCCAGAGGTTGTTCACTTTAGGCCACTGGCATTCTATATACCGTAAATACATTTTGCATGCTCAGCTTCCTATTTCAGAACTTTAAACCATATAAATTCAGTTTTCTCTATTTAACTTGCCTCCACCATAAGGCTGAGTGAGTTGACCACTACAAGTGAGTGGCTTTGAATTGGTTGTGAAAGAACAATAAAATGCTAGTATGTGATAACAAGAAAACATTCAGTCAGGTAGTTATTATTCCAATATTTATTGCCAAGGAAAGTGAGAAGTGTTTGAGGTAATCTGACTAACCTTGATGCTAATATGGCATGACTATCCTCAGATATTATGCACCTTGATGTGAGATGGAGGAAAGGTGGCATTTCTTTCCCTACCTCTGGTACCCAAATGTCTTTGGGTGGTTCTGATACAATAATAGAGTATAGCAGCATCATTTAAAACACCTGTTTTCAATTTAGCATCAGTCTGAAGTATTTCTTATATGTGGAATCTTTGAGTGGATCTCTTCAAATTTTTGTCTTTAGGTTTTAAAATATTTTATGAAGTATATTAAATATATAACCACATATATAGCGGTAGTATAGAAAACATCTAGCAGCAGAAAGCATAATAAAACATAACCATATTTATCCTTAACCCATCTCCACTTCTCGTTGGAATAAAATACAAACGTTTATCTGGAGTATTTTGCCATGTTTGACCCTCCTGAAGTATTAGAGAGGATTATTGGCCACCCGCCCACCCTCTTTGATGTACTGGAATGAAGTTTTAAAATTTAAAAAACTCACCACCTTTCTATACAAAATAATTCCTAAAAACACTTTGGGGAATTAGAATATTGGGAGGAAATTGTGGAAATATTTATTATTCTTCCCAATGGAGCCTTATGACTCTTGGGAACCCCATTTTTGACTTAGAAAGGAATAATAATAAATACTGTTTCTAGCTCTAGAGCAAGACACATGTTGGTATTTCTGTTTTTGAATTTTTGCCACTTATTATCACACAGACATCTGGCCAGTTTCAGACAGTTAGGTAACATGAAGGCAAAGCAAGTAAAATCTTAGGAAAGTTTTTTCCTTCTTGCCAGAAGGATTAAAATTGGTGACATTCACAATTATGGTTTGATGGGTGTATTCTGAAACTATTTAGTCAGAATAGCATACTTAACTTTAAAACAGCAAATATCTCATATAGCTTACTGATAACACAGTCCTGATCAGATCTGTTCATAGGCAAGCTTCAGCCAGTTCAATCAAATTCACTCCTCAATGGGTATATATACAATCATAGCATCTACCTCTACATTTCCATCCAGATACAACAGAGATTTTATTTTTGACCCCTGGGCTTGTCCATCATGTCACCTACTGGAGTACATTATTGTCCATTAGAGAAGCAATAGCAACCTCAGGGAGGATTTCAAGCTGGGCATGAAAGTAATATATGTATCCCTGCTAAATCTTAAGCATCTGGCCATCAGAAGTAACCTCTCTCTGATATTTTTAATTACCTGCCCAGCTGAGAGAGTGACTGCCATACAGAAATATATTGTGTTCTTATGAGTATGATCATGAACAGATCCCATGGGAGTAAGGTCCTCTAAAATTGATGGGGGTCTGCTTGCACAGAGGCGGTTCAACCACCAGGCCAACTAGGCAGTTGCCTGTAATAAATAATAATAATAATAATAATAATAATAATAATAATAATAATAATAATCTTTATTTATACCCTGCCACCATCTCCCCAATGGGGACTCGGGGCAGCTTACATGGGGCCATGCCCAGAACAATACAATATAAACAAAATATAATAGAACAACAAATCATAGCACATTAAACAACACAATAAAAGAAAATATACACGACATTAAACAAGATCAAAAGAACAATAAAACCAAGGGCGGGCCACATGAACACTAGGTTAAAACTCGGTGTGAGAAAGGAGGTAGGAGTAAAAACCACAGAGGACAGGGTCATAAAGTGGCCATCTTGTTGGGGGCGCCATTGAGGCAACTCCTGTCTCCTGCGGCCTGCCTCCACAAGGTATTGAACTGCTTTTTCTGTTGATTTGCTGTAAAACATGATGTTTTAGTGCTTAATTTGTAAAATCTTAATGTAATTTGATGTTTAATAGGCTTTTCCTTAATCCCTCCTTATTATCAAACATTTTTGCTTATCCAACGCTTTTATTTTTCAGTGATTGGTTTGGGGGGGGGGGGGCACCAAAATTCTGTTTGCCTACACTTGAAAAATACCTAGGGCTGGCTCTGTGTTTGCAGCGCATGTTTACATGGCATTCCTCCAAAATGTGGGCTAAACTAAAGGAAGATGATGAAATTGGTCATTTTGGGAGTCACAGAAGACAGTATTACTGAAGTGTTTCTACAGGGTTGCAGGAATAAGACCACACCCCTCATAAGAACTCTAGTTTTTGCCATTAAATTTTCCTGTGGTTCCCACATTTATACCGATACAGAGAGTAAGATGTTGCAAATCATTCAAACTCAGAACTCTTATGTTTGTTGTGTTCACAGTCCACTGGTAGCTTGACCTGCCTAATTACCTTTGGATGGCTACATTGCAATTCCAAATACTCAGTTAAAGTTTAAAGGCACTGTAGTGGTAGAAATTTGGGAACTGAAAGAAAATTTAATTTCAGTGGCAGAATTCTTATTTGGAAGAACATCCTTATTTTTTCTCACCCCATCCTGATCTTTCTGAGAGTTTCTGTTCTAGAGCTTATAGAGTGTCCCAAGGTTCCATCGTATTTCCCATTTATTTAATATTCATATTAAACCATTAGGGAAATAACCTACAGCTCTGTGGGACAGTGAAAGCACAGTGCAATTACTATGTTACATTTAATTTTTAACTTATGAGTCTCAGGAAGTCTGTGGAAGACTTGAATGTGCACCATGGAATGGCTTTGGTGCGGTTGAGATGAATATGTTAAAGTTTAATGCAGACTGGGTGAATGTGCTGTGGGCACAAACTGGATGGAGGTACATCACCAATCTTGGATGGAGTTGCATTACTCCTGCAGGACTGAGTTTGAGGTAGGGTGAGGGTCAGAAAGTCGTGGCACAAAATAACAGAAAAAATGGTTACCAAGGACACCAGCATAATAGTAAAGTAGCCAATACATGTTAAGATGGAAGCATTGTTGGAGGCTTAGAATACGGATGGTCTCTCTACCGTCCAGTCTGGTCCTCTCTTATTCTCTCTCTCTCTCTCTCTCTCTCTCTCTCTCTCTGACATATTTGGTTTGTATTTCCCTTCTGTTTTCCATCTTTCGCCCTGAAAATGAAGTTTAATGCTGACTATTTTTGACCTAAATAATATCCTATGCTGTCACAACAGCACAGAGTGACTTTTGCTTGCTACCCGTCATTTCTGTGATTTGTAATTCAAACACAGCATACATTTAATGGATGGAGTTGCGTTGCATCTATTCAATTTAGGACTGCTGACTGTTGTATTAGTCTGCTTTAATTTACTTTCTGCTGCATCTGGCAGTTGCTTGCACCAGGCCCCTTGAAATGTTGTTGAGTTTTGACATGAGAGATTAAAAGTGCTCTGCAGCAAGATAATACCCATGTTGACTTAGTGGTCTTCAAAACAGAGAGACGCAAAGGTCTGTATCAAATCTCAGAAAATGTCTTTGAAGTTGGATAATTAAAATAAAGCTGATAAGGTTGGAAGGTAATCCATGTTGGCACTCACTAGAAACTCTGAAAGGTATCTGAAGTTTTACAGAATAAACTTTGAAGTAAAGTTAGAGTATAGCCAAGGTAACTTTATTTGTTGGCAGTCTCTTATATTTGTGTGTGTGTGTGTGCGTGTGTGCTGTTTAGAACTTTCTTAGCTAATGGCAGTTTTGGATTTGCTTTGTCAACAACTATTTTCTGGATGAAGAAGGCTGATGTAGAACTATGCCTTTTAACCCACAGGAGTACATTGTGCAGTGATATAAAGTAGGGGAAGGATATGACTTTGATTTGTACTTACCAAAATAACAAATTTATTCTACAAACAAATGAAGTTGTTGTTGTTTTTTGTTAAAAATATATGAATGTGGAAGAATTCACACATCCAGGCAGATGACTTTGGGCTAGCCCTTAAAAACTGGGTTTTAATTTCTGCTTATTCACTTGTGTTTGTTGCCAGTGAATTCAAAATCTCCTAAATATCCTAAAGACCACAGGTGCCATCTGATCTTGGAAATTAAGCAAGGGCAGCCTTAGTTAGTACTTGAATGGAAGATCACCAATGAAAACAATATGGTTTATGCTATATTTCAGAAGAAGGAAGTGGCTAAACTATTTGTCAATATTCCCTGCTAAGAAAGCACAATGAAATTCATAGTCACCATAAGTCTACAAGGGATATAACATAATTGGTGCCAAACAAGCCAAGCAAGGACATTAATCTATCGTGACTATGTTTAAAAAAGACAGAAGTAGCATGTGTAAAATATAAATGTGTGTGTTGCCATAGCAGTAAGATATTTTGATTATTGAATGATGGATTTTCAATATTTCTTTTTTCAACCTTGGAATATGAATCTATGACAAAGGAATGAAGAATCCAACTATGCTGATCATCAATTAATTTAAGATCTTAGGTATAGTGTTAAAAGCATGTACATATACCATAATAATAATAATAATAACTCTTTATTGATTAGTCAATTTTGACCATATCAAAACATGTGAAACATACAAAACGTACACACTTACCCATACATACAGTAAAACCATATAAAATCATGTATAGATCCAAAGCATCCTGGCCTACTAGCCTACCTACCCACTCCTAGGTAGTTGTGCAAACACAGAATAAAAATATTAAAATTAAAATTAATTATTCCCTTAAGGTAAGGTTTAAGCGCGGGCAAGGGTAAGTAAAACTAATGGCTTGTCCATAGTAAATTTTAAATTTGGATTTTGTTATTGGCATTACTATCACAGCTCTCCGCTTCCATCTTCTCGTGGATGGCCAGCGCTTTTTGCGTAAAAAGGGTCAGTTTTAAAACAGAGAAATGTAGAAGAATGTGCAATTTCTCCTTATTCTCTAAATGAGTATGGTTCTCCAGCAGAGGCTCTAAATAGAAAGATCGAATCCTGTTGTAATACGGGGCATTTTAAGAAAAAGTGTTCTGAGTCCTCCACTTCTGCATCTGCCTCACGGCACCCACAGGTTCTCTTCGTCTACCTAGCTTAGACTTAATGTCAAGTTGCTCGAATCTAGCCTGGGTAAAAAGTTTTCTAATATATAGTGGAAGTGTAAAAAAGAGGTAGGTTTCCATGCCCATGTTGCATTTAAATTTAGCCAGGAATGGAGTGCCTCTAGCTTGCACTATGATCATAGGATCAATTTGTGCAGCAATGTCAAGGGCTCTTTGGTAAACAATTGAGCATACTTTAGCCCCAAAATTTATTAGCTCGAGAGGGGCAAAATCTAACTTACTGACAGTGTGGCCGAGTCTGCTTAGCCATGATGACCATTCTTTGTGGTTTTCTTGCTTTAATAGGCATATGACTGGGAGTCTATGTGGTTGCATTTGTCTTATTTTGTACCACCAATTGATCTGCCTCTTCCGAATTACTGTGGAAATTGGGGGTACTTCCATCTCTGCTCTCACTGCAGTTGACAGGGATGATCTCTCCACACCTAAGCCAATTTTTAAGTGGTGAAGTTGGAATCTTTCTACCAGTGCCAGATCTCAATCCCCCCATATTTCAGCTCCATACAAAGCAATGGGGAAAACCTTAGCCTTAAGAACCTTCAGAAAGGAACGCAAAGATCCCGGGTAATTGTGGTTACATAATTTATGAATTGCCTGCGCGGCATTATCAGCTTTTGAAATATTTAATTTTAGGTGTTGGGACCATGCCCCAGATGTCACATAATGTGGACCTAAGTATTTAAATGTCCTCACTTGTTCCACTTTGTGCCCATCAAGGAACCAGTTGTAAACCTTAGTTTTCTTGCCAAATACCATTATTTTGAATTTTTCTTTATTTATGGTGAGGGCATTTTCAGTACAGTATTGGCTGTTTTTGCAGGGACCTCCTTAACCCAACTGGGGTGGTGGATAACAATACTATGTCATCTGCGTATATCAAAATATTTAATTCCCTATCGAAAATCTTTGGTCCATGACATTCTTTCATATTCAAATATTCCACGATATCATTTATATAAAAATTAAAACAGAATGGTGCCAACAGACATCCCTGTCTCACACCTGTAGTTGAAGCTATTCCATTGGAGACCGCCCCGCTATTACCTAATCTCACTTTCACTGAGGAGTCAGCATATAGAGCAGTCAGAAGTGCCAGGAGTCTTTTGTCTATGTTGGACTTTGAAAATTTTCTCCAAAGTAACCCTCGGCTTATAGAGTCAAAGGCAGCGGATAAATCTATAAAGGTAACATATAAACTTCTGTTCAATGAAGAATATTTGTCAATTACATGCTGGAGAACAAAGGCATTGTCTATAGTGGAGTAGCCTTGCCTGAAGCCTGCTTGTTCTTCCTTTATTATCAGATTATTTTCAGCCCATTCCTCTACTTTGTCCAGAAGATATCTTGCATAGATCTTAGCTGCAATGTCAATCAGGCTGATTGGGCGATAATTCCTAGGGTCGGCTTTGTCTCCTTTCTTGAAAATTGGCACTATAATGCTTAATTTCCAACCTGATGGGACAGAACATGCCTTATTTATATGGTTAAATAGGCCCGCTAGTAAATGTGCCCACCAGTCTATATTTTGCTTGAACAGTTCTGGGGGGAGAAAATCTTCACCCGGGGCTTTGTTTGCTTTCAGCCTTGTTATGATTGTTTTCACTTCCGCTGCTTGCACTGGTGGCCATAATATGCCATTATTATTTTTTTTCAATTACTAAATTAATACGTTGCAATACAGCTAGCTGGAAAGGGGTATGCGCTGGTCATGTTCACATCATACCAGATAGTTTGCAATTGCAGCCACTGTCTGAATACATCTTGCCCATCTGCCTTAGGGTTACCATAAGTCAGAAAAGACTTGAAGTCATACAACCAATGTGATAAAGACAATTGATCCAAAGACTTAGCAAGTACATTACTCAGCATTTGAACATGGTTTAGAAATATTGTTTAAGTAATATTCAAGTGAATATTCAAGTAGCTCAAGTGAATTATGTTATATCTTCGTGAAATTATTTATACAGATTGCGACAATCATGATATTTAAACTTGCAGTAATACTCTTAATACTACTCTGGGGTAAATATAAATAAGCCAGTGAGAGCCTTCATGATGAAATAGTAAATGACTCTGGAGACCAGGCTTTGAATCCCTGCTGAGCCATGGGCTTTAGATGACTTTCAGAAAATCACAGGAAGATACTATAACATTTGGATTCAAAATCATTTGCAATAAAAGACATATGTGGTAAAACTGAAAGTAACAGCAAATTGCATTAACCACCATACTGAAACTTATTTTACTTTGAGAAATATTTCATTGATAACACCTAATTACAACTAATATTCACTCTAAACACCAAATCAAAATTATTACTCACTCTGAAGACCAAAAGTCTTCAAGGAAGTCTGAATCAGTGAAACGCATGGAATGTGCCGTCTATCATTCAAATGCGACATATGATCTTGATCTTTTCCTGTTTTGAAATGGATTTTCTTTGGCTTCACAACTTGCATAAATATTTCAGCTTCTAATCTCATGAAAGGTCCATTCTCATTCCAACTCTTTAAGGATACCGAAATGACATTTAACTGTGAAAAATAAATGCCATCTCATATCATAACAGTCCAAAAAGTAACTGTCAGACTCTGAGCCTCGTACAGGAAAAGTAATCATTTTGGAGTCTGGGGACAATTGGACAGAAGTTTTCTCCACAAATCAGAAGTATGATTACCTGCTAAGTGTTTACGTCATTCAATCACTAATGAGAAGGGCCTAACTTCTCATAACTTTAAGACTATTTTTTAAAACGTTGCTCTTAACTATGAGGTTACAAAAGAGGTTGAGAGGTATTGGTTTATATTTTCAACTAGGTGTGAGAAGAGATGTAGAGTCATCTCTACTCTTGGGGTGATCCTGGACTCATTGCTGATCCTGGAGGCCCAGGTGTCGGCATTGGCCAGGAGTGCCTTTGCACAATTGAAACTTGTGTGCCAGTGGTGCCCATACCTTGAGTTCCGGCCATGGTAGTCCACCCCTTAGTTACATCCCATTTGCACTACTGCAACATGCTCTACGTGGGTCTGCCTTTGAAGATAGTTTGGAAGCTCCAGCTGGTACAGAGATCTGCAGCCAGATTACTAACCGGAGCTTCGCATAGGGAGATAACCACTTCCATGTTGAGGCATCTCCACTGGCTGCTGGTTTGCTTCCGGGTGAAATTCAAAGTGCTGGTCATTACCTATAAAGCCCTAAATAGGTCAGGCCCAGACTATTTGGCTAACCGTATCTCCACATACAAGCTTCCTCGGGTGCTTTGGTCAGCGGTTGAGGCCTTGCTCTCGGTCCCTCATCTCAAGCACAGCTGGTGGGAATGAAAGAGGGGGCCTTCTCCATGGTCACCTCCTGCCTCTGGAACTCCTTCCCAAAAGAGATCAAAATGGCTCCCTCCTTACTCTCTTTTAAAAAACAATTTAAAACTTTCTTATGCACTGAAGTGTATAGAGAGATAAGGCATAGAAGATCAATGCTTATACTATGGAATGGAAATGGCTTGTTACTCTGGCTACATTGGCTTTTAAATTTTAAAGGTTTTTATCTTTATTGGTGTTAATCCTCCAGTCTGTTATTAATGTTTAACTCTGAAAACGTAACTTAGTTATGTCATTGTCTAATGTTTGGTGCTGTTTTTATTATTATTTTGATGTGGATATTGGGTATGTTTTGGGATTTGGGTGGTTTTGGTAATTTGTTCTTTGTTTAGTATTGTATGGCATTGAATGTTTGCTGCAACTTGTTGTAAACCACCCTGAGTCCCCACAGGGAGATAGGGAGGGATATAAATAAAGTTTTACTATTACTATATTCTCTTCCTCCCAATACAACAAAATGACAAAATTTCACATTTTTCCTTCTGTTTCTTATAGGTGTCAGAAATGTTGGAAGTGAAAGGATACATGAATATCTCAAACAATCGATTAGACATGGCAGTGGACAAACATACTTTTGTGTCCTTCTCTTTATCTCTTCCTGAGTCAATTAGCATTTACTCATTCATCCAGAGCATGTGTTTTAACCACATATTCAAAGTGCTCTAACTCTTAGCACTATATTAGCAAATATGCTTAGAAAAAAGATTTTTAAAAAAACAAGCAAACACTAGGTATTCCTGGTTTAGTACTAAATATAGTTACAGTCAATGAGTATTCTTGAATTTCTCCAACCATACATGTACTGCAATCCTTTAAGTAGATTCTGTGACTTTGCCAGAAAAAAGAAATAAAAAATAATAAGTCTTCTCTAGACTGGAATGTGTGCATAACAAAAATGTGGGTTTGACTAGTCCATTCTGCTCTCATCAGTATGTACATTCCCATAGCGGATGTCTGGGAATGGGATGGAAACAGGTGCAGCTGGAATAGAGGAACCTTATACAAGGAATTCGCTTTTTTTTCTCCTTAGAGGAAAAACAAAAGATAAGGATATTGTGCAGTACTCAGTAAATCTCTACCACTGCTGGCAAGCTAATGTTGCTTTTCTAAATTATCACAGTATTCTCCCTGCTTGAATAACATTCCTATTTTATGTTCTCTTTCTTTCTCTTTGAAAACTTGTGCCAAAATGAAGTGGAAAGAAAAATGTCTGCTGATTTCATATGAAGGAAATAGGACTTTTACCTAGGATCAGTCCATCAACATCAAGAAGGCATTATGTTGAGCGTAATTTTTTAAAATTTCTCAAAGATCTACCTGTCTATATTTATACACTCCAAAAGATTTAGAAAAAGAACATTATTTAAAAAGACATTAAATGATTCTTAAAAACCAGCTTGAAAGCTCACTTTTTTTTAAAAAAAACTTTGTTAAATGCATAGTTACATAGACACTGAAATAAGTAACTACATGGTAAGCAATTGTCTGATCAATTGTATGAATGAAACTGAATCACTTTGCAGAGGTGCATCTGTCAGGTGGAAACAAATTCCTGGGGTAACAACATTGGCAGGGAAAGGCTCTTATGTAGATAAAAGTTTGGAGAAATATCATAAAATATCACCACATAGTTCTGAAGGCCAGTCTGCTGAAGTCAAGAATTGGAAGAGTTTAGCTTAATTAAGTGCCTCTATCATTAAATATAATGCAAAGTGTATCTATGTAATTAACATCTTGAGACTATTCTCTATTTAAAGACTGAATCTGAATTATGATCCTTTCTAAGTAGCATCCACATACAGTAGAGTCCCATTTATCCGACTTGCCCTCATCCGACACACCGTATTATCCGACGTGAGGTAGGGTGTGTGGGCGCCAAAGGCGCAGCGTCAGCAGAAGCTTCCTCTTCCTCGATGGTCAGGCTGTCGAGGAGGAGGAGGAGGAGGAGGAGGAGGATCGCCAGCAACAGTGACGCGGGCAGCATGCAAGCTTTGCTTGGGGGCTGCGCTGCCTCCACCGCTTGTCCTCTTCCTCCTCCTCTTCCTCGATGATCAACCTGCCAAGGAGGTGGGGGATCGCCGGCTTCTTCTGCCACCCTTCCTATTATCCAACAGTTTCTCTTATACATTCTGCCCCCCCGGTTTATGTCGGATAAGCGACACTCTACTGTACCTAACAAAGTTAAAACCATTTGCCAGTTCCATGTCCATTGTATTGATTTTGTTTGTCAAGCAGTTTCTCAAAGGCTAGGACTTCTTTAGGCTTTTTTGTAATATTCCATCTACACATACTTATTCTGTAGAGTGGTGCTTCCTTTTTTATAAAATTCAAAATGCTCTTGTTAATTTAACAAAATATCTTTGTATTCATGGGAGATATGTTGTCAGATGGACTTTCATTACTTGAAACCACAGATTAAATTATCTGACTTCCAGTCTCAGCATACAAGAAAATTGGGTTGGAGGATTTAGAGATTCTGGGAGAATTAACCCTGCTCGGAATTTGCTTGATCCTCCAGTGAAACTTCTGGGGGAAGCATACCATACAATCACTTAGATGACCTAGCAAATCCATAGAGACAGTCCATTTTTTCCTCAGGTAAAGGTAAATGATAGGAGTTATGAGTTCTGCAGTTATAGGTGTCTTACTATATTTATTTAGAATAAGACACACATAATCACCTTAAAGATCCACACTGAATGTTAGAGTTTAAAATGAATGCAATAAGGATAAAATGCCCAGTTTGAGCTTTGGCAAGTTTCTAGCACCAGGTGAAGAACAGTATACATAGAGGGACAACTAGTGAAGGATTTCCACTTAGGCAACTAAATTTATATCAGGCAGTTATAAATGATCTATCGATTGCCAGGACAAAATGAAATCTGGGCTGTGTTGCTGTTGTCTTGAGACACACGTGTGTGTGATTTCTCTGCCAACAAACACAAGAGGTAGCAAAAGGATTTGGCTAACTTATGGCCAGAGCAGTTGATGCAACCCCTATATCTTACCTATCTACTTCTTTCTTTTTAGGACAGAAACCTGGACTATTATTATCAGAATCCCAGTGGCCAACTGGTACCGTACTTACTATTCTTGCTAAGAAGAATGCAACAAACAGAGAACATGAATTTTATTTTATTTTATTATACCTATGGTTACTTGGTAAGAGTAGAGTTATAAAATTATTCTTTTTTATTCAAACTACTTGTTAAAACAAAATGAGGTATGAACCAAATATGGGTCCCAAGCATATTGCAATCTCAAATATATTGGATTTCTCTCTTCCTTGCCACCCACACAACCACATTCACAAACCAGCAGCAACCAATCCAATTTAAATTAGTACAAAACTACTTCCAAATTTTGTCACATTTAACCAGTGATATGTATGAGAAATAGGGCAGTTAGAGCCATGTGAAATATTTTTGTTAAATCTTAAACTGCTCATAACTGTAGTCAACACAGGAGGCCTGATAGGGCTTTTGTAAAGAATGAATATTTATGAATATTTAATTGCATCATCATATAGTACAAGCAAGATTGTGCAAAATCGTGTTTTCTTTTGGCTTTGTTTTTGGCAATCTGGAAATGGCTACCTGACTCAAAGTGAAACATTGGTGGACATGTGAAAGACTGGTATTTATTTGTAGAAGTATACATTACATTAACACTTCATCTTCCCACCAATGAATACAAGACAGTAAAAGAGGGTATTCTTCTTATATGCATATATGGCCATATTTGCAGTGAGATGTAATTTAACATATTTGCTTTGCCTTTCTTCCTCTCTTATTATCTCATCTCCTCAGCCTACTCATTTCCAAGTGGATCCCAGCTACAGTACCAACTTACTAGCCTCAGAAATCAGACTTATGAGCGGGCTGTGTTTGCCAGTCTACAGTGGTAAGTTTTGAATTTTGTGACTAACTCTTGCAATTCCCTATAACAGAATCCATCTCCAGGCTGGCTCTGCAAATCTAATCCCAGGGCTCCTGACACTCTCGTTTCCTTGTATCCTTACAATCCTCTTTGTATTTGGTTCTCAGACCTTAAGTTTGTGGCTAATCTGGACAAGTGGTTGTGTTGACTAGTGGATGCAGTGTGGGAAAGCATGACCAGTCTTCCCCTTCTATTCTTAAATGTAAAGCGTCAGACACAATATCAAAGATAAAAACAGGAAATATTATTATGCATAATAAATAAACATGACATCTCCAAACTCTTGCCATGCTCCCAGTTCCACAAATCCTGTTCAGTATTTTACCCTAACTCCTTTACTGATAAGCTTCTAATTCCACTCTTTCATTGCATTCTGAAGGCTGTAATTGGCTTGCTTTAACCAGGCTTGCCCAATACCCAGCTTCTCACTTTATATTTCCCAACCCCTTTCATCCCTAGGAGCCCCCGGTCAGCAGTTTGAATTTGGGAGCAGGGTGAGCTCCCGCTCTTAGTCCCAGCTTCTACCAACCTAGCAGTTCGAAAACTTGGAAATGTGTATAGATCAATAGGTACCATTCTGGCGGGAAGGTAACGGTACTCCATGCAGTCATACCAGCCACATGACCTTGGAGGTGTCTATGGACAACACCGGCTCTTTGGCTTAGAAATGGAGATTAGCACCAACCCTCAGAATCGGACACAACTAGACTTAATGTCAGGAGAAACCTTTACTTTTTACCTTCATCCCTACTCTCCCCCGGCCCCAAAAAACCAAGAAGCTGTTCTGCAAAAATCCAAAAGGGCAAGTAGTTGGATAAAGAACCATCTGAAAATCTGTTCAGTATGCTTTCATTTCATTAATCAATCAATACTAATTTAAGACAATCGATTTAATTTAAAAGAAAAGCATTGGATGCTGCTGTCACTTGTTCAAATATAATTTGCAACTTTATTGGCAATTATATTGGTTCTAACTAGTTAAAATCATCTTTGCCCACACACCTTTAGATGTATATATGTGGAGCTCCTCCACTCAATAGAGAATCCTGATTGTCCTAGGATTACTCTTTGCATGTAGGTCCCTGCTATCTCTTACGCAGCCCTTTCACCCTGCCATTGAACAGGGAGACAGTAGGGGAGATGGCAGGCATATGCACTGCCATCCAAGGGACTTGGCTGGCAGTCTTGATCACTCTCCAACTCATGTGTCTATGAATGTGTGAGGGGGGTTGTGTGAGTCCTTCCAACTGTTTCACTGGCAGCAAATGCCTTGTTTGCTTACAGCCGTTCTCTTTTATCCTTGCTTTCCTTTTGAAAATATCATGCTGTCTGTTCTTATCCCACTGCCTTCATTATCAGATGCACTGGACCATTTCTGTGACTCTGACCGCTTGCATTATATTTTTTCCTTGGTTAATGAGCAATCATAGTCCAAATACAGTTGTTTGTCATCTATAAATTTTGGTCTGTCGCCTACTCAGTGTAGAAATAACTGAATATTTCTGGACATGCATCTCATTTGCTAGCCCTACTCTAGGCAAGTAAACAGTTTCCGCCTTTATTGGTCACCTCTAATTTGCTGGAAATAAACTTTAGTAAGCTTAAACAACTCCTCCTCCAGGAACCACCGACATTCCAAATACATTTTTAAATGCCCTGTTTGTTGCTCAGTGTTTCTTTTCCTGTCTAGAAAGGCAAAAGCATATCAATTTCATACATTTACAAATGTTAGACATTGACCTTTTCATCATCCCAAAATATTTACAAAAACACATGCATACACACACAGACTCTAGCTTCTGACTCCAAACAGTTCTATAACCCACAGTCAGGTGGTAGTGATCTATCCTGAATCTCTTTTTGGGGCTTACAACACAAACTGTGTGGGAATAGTCATTATCTTTAACTCAAATGTGAAGAGTTGGCAACTCATTTCCATTCTTCCAACAATCTCTTGCACAAGAAGGCCTGAATCCAACTGTCAATCTTAACTAGATCCATGAATCAATGGGAACTCACAGTTCTGGATATTCCATTTGTTCAATGGGTGTGATCATGTCAGAACTAATAGCTGGACTTAGGCCCATGGCTTGGGGTGATTCAAGGCAAAAAGGAAGTTTTTGGTCATTTTTCTGTCTGTAGAGGATCTTTCTGTTTCAGATAAACTCTGTCCTCTACAATATTCTTAAAAACAAATATTTTCAGTCAGAGGACAGAACTCAGTTAAAGTTATAAATATTAATGCAACCAGGCTTGAACAGGAGAAATAAATAAGTTTATTCCAAGATTGTGATCACACCTCCCTTATATTCAGCCTTTCAGTTTAAAAAGTAATAAAGGCAGCTAACAAACCTAAGTAAAACATATTAAATAATTAAAATAAAATAACAACAATCAATAAGAATTAGAACAGGTAATATTACCAGATTAAAAAGCTGCATGTTCACACTCATTCCAAAAGCAGTGATAACATAAACTTATCACAAGTCTAAGGAAAGTGCACACTACAATCTAGGAGCAACAAATTCCACATCTGGCAGGCTTCTGCGCATGATTGTATTCTTATGAAGCCTCTCTTGAAGTTCTTAACATCAAAAATGAGATAAATGCATTCTTAAATACCCAGCTCCCAAGTAGTTTGGGTTCTAAAGTTTAAAGCCAAAACCTTAAATTGCTTCTGGAAAGCAACTGGCAATCAAAGGAGGATATTCGGCATTGTGATCTGAATACTATCAATCCAAATATCCACAGCTGGCTAACACATAAATTAGAACTTCATCAGAAACACTGTTGTCTTGGTCTTGCAGTTTCCCTGGAAGAAATACTTGGCTCCAACACTAATAGGACTGTGGGGTAAATCTGTTGCTCAGTGGGGTGAATCTGTTGCTCTGCTTTTCCCATCACATAGGGAATCTATTTATTCATTTACAGTATTCATATTCCGCCCTTCTCACCCCAAAGGGGACTCAGGGCGGATCACAATGTACATATACATGGCAAACATTCAATGCGACATACCGACAGAGACACAGACGAAGATACAGAGGCAATTTAACATTTCCCAGCTTCCAGGCTTCATGCTCGATTCCGGCCACAGGGGGAGCTGCTGCTTGATCCACTGTGACATTGAGTCCTTGATGGATTACTTCCTCATTCCTTTTCCACACGCTGCTTGATAGTTTTTATGGTGTTATAAATTTGTTAAATTAGCCTCCCCACATAAGTGGTACCTAAATCTCCTACTTGACAGATGCAACTGTCTTTTGGGTTGTTTAGGTCAATAATGAGCTGGGCTATTTTCTTTAATGGTCGGGCGCTCAATCTGACGCAGGCTGGCTTCGAACTCATGACCTCTCGGTCAGTAGTGATTTATTGCAGCTGGCTACTAAACAGCACGGGTCCCTGGTGGCACAGTGTGTTAAAGTGCTAAGCTGCTGAACTTGCAGACCAAAAGGTCCCAGGTTCAAATCCTGGGAGCGGAATGAGCGCCCGCTGTTAGCCCCAGCTCCTGCCAACCTAGCAGTTCGAAAACATGCAAATGTGAGTAGATCAATAGGTACTGCTCCGGTGGGAAGGTAACAGCACTTCATGCAGTCATCCTGGCCACATGACCTTGGAGGTGTCTATGGACAACGGTGGCTCTTCGGCTTAGAAATGGAGATGAGCACCAAATCCCAGAGTTGGTCACAACTGGACTTAACTTCAAGGGAAACCTTTACCTTTACCTTACTAACCAGCTGCTATACAGAATCCCAGAATACTTGTAAACACAAAATGGTCTATGTACAAAGAAAATATAATGTCCAAATAGCATATAGTATTATTAAAGTTCCTCGTACAAAGCTCAATTCGGTAGTACCAGACAAAGTGAAAAGGAGCAAAAGCTCTAACTCAAAAATTATCTAGGTCTTTATAAACCTTTGAATGAACCTTCAGAATCACTCGCAGTTGAAATCACCATAAGCAGAGTCATTTCTTGCAAGCAATTAGGCACTATGTAAGTATATAACAGTTATATGGGTTACCTTTACTTCTGTTAATACTGCTGGTAAAATACTTGTTACTCTGTTTTGTTTTAGATATAAGTTCATTGTTGCTGATTATACCAACTCCTGAAGAAGGGGATTTCCCCCCCGAAACAGGGTACAAAAATACCTGGGAACCCCTGTTGACGTTACTTGGGACTTTATTTGGACTTTACTTGTGAAGACCTTCTTGAGAGCGATGCTCCATAATTATTTTCTTCATTCTGTATACAGCAACATGACCAACCATCTGTTTACTTTGTTTGGAAGATATTTTCATTGATTATGTATCCCTGAAGCCTATATACATTGGAACCAATATCAGACTTAGATAACTTTTGTGTTAGAGCTTTTGCTCCTTTTCATTTTGTCTGGTACTACCGAGTTGAGCTTTGTACGGGGAACTTTAATAATACTATATGTTATCTGGACATTATATTTTCTTTGTACATAGACCATCGTATGTTTGTGTAGATACTAACCAGCTGTGCCACAGCCCGGGAAAGTGTCACCCTTGGGGAGAGGCCCCATGATGACTCCATTGGAGCCAGCAAAACACACTTTCACACTGGTGGGAGGTGGGGCCTCCGCCAGAACTCAAACAATGTCGTGTGATGTCCGACATGGGGCTCCATCCTCTAGATGGGCTGAAAGCATTCTAGGACTCTGAATTCACCCCATCTGATAAGGTCTTTAGATTAATCTTTAAATGCACCTGCCTTTGATAATTAAGCAACAGCCTGAAAATGTATTTGTTCCTAAAGGCCTCTGATAATTCTATGACAGCTATGAAATCTGTAAATAGAAATGTAGTTTTGAAATTCTGAGAGAAACGGGAGAGAGAGAGCAACTCACTAAAATGAAAAGAGTTGGTTATTGAGAATCAGTGAGAAAGTATTGATTCAATCTCTTGATGCCATGCTCTTGCTATTAAAAAGGCCCACTGCCTGGTCATAAAAAGAGGCTAAGAACTTGTTTCTATAATATTTTTATTATTCTGATAACAACTGTTTGACATTTTCACATTGGCTCTGTTAATCTTCTTCCAATACACTTTTTGCCAGAAAGGAAAGGAATGCTTCATATTTTTCCCTCTAATTTTGAGTCTCATATTGGAAAAAATTCTATTTTCTCATATTATTATGAAATACACATACTGAATAAAAAGCTTCTAATGTATGATTTATGACAGTAAAATATAAACCAGGGCCATGGCATCAATTTCCCAAACAAGCCCGGAGTCGAGTTCTCCCCCTTTTTCGCGCCGTAATTACATTCTCCAGCAGAAAGGAGTGCAACAGGCTAATCGCAGGAGTTTGAGAATAGCAGCAAAGCATTCAGATGATTAAAGCCTGTTCCCATGAGAAATTTTAGGGAGTCATACATCTGGACACAGAGATTGACTTTCGTTTCTGGTTCCCCAGAGAAGTGTTCTCTGGTGGGGAAAACAAGGCCTATTTAGGTTCCTTGCTCCCGGAGGGATCTTGCGGAGTCAATTTGTCAGCAACTGGAGTAGTGTGTGTGGACAGCTACTCCGCTTCCAAGCCTTTGTTCCTGATTCAAGCCTTCGTTTTCCAGCCTTGTTCTTCCACGGATTTTGCCTTGCTTTCCAAGACCCAGCCTTGCCTTGTTTCCCGGATTTTGCCAAGTAAATACCACGGATCATGTCCTTGCTCCTCGTTCCTTGCTGCCTTGTATCCAAGCCTTGTTTTTCCAAGAATCAAGTTACTTCCTAGCCTCGTTCAAGTTCATGGACTAAAAGACCTTGTCATCTCCCCTCACTTTGCCTGGCAAAGTGAGTGTTTCGGTTATTGGATTACAACTTTGGACCTTAATAATTCATATTGGACATTGCTTCTTTGGACTAATTTTGACCTTTCCTGAAAGGTCTACTCCTGGACTAATTCATACGCTTGCTTTTATTAACTTTACATATTTCCTTAATAAAGATATTAGATAGATTCTGGCCTCTGTGTATGGTTATTGGTGCTCTGCTGCCTGGGTCCTGACAGTTTGACTCCGCCACCCTAAGCACCAATTAACCTAGGCCAGAATGTCTACCGGAGCCGGGCCGGGTGGCCAACCGATCAGCTACACCATCGACAAGGATGAGGTGGACCGGATCCGTGATAAGCTCAATGCGCAGGATGGGGAAATAAAGGGTTTGAAGGAACGCGGAATCCGTCTCCCGGCCATGGCGTTGCCAACCAAGTTTTCTGGAGAAGCTTCTAAGGTTCATGTTTTCCGTCGTCAATGCCAGGCTTATCTAGAGGCCCGTGCTGCCGAGTTTCCCCAAGAAGACATCAAGGTGGCGTGGGTTTACAGTCTCCTAGACGGGCCAGCGGCCAACTGGGCGACGGCACTGTTCGACCAAGCCTCCCCACATCTAAGGTCAGCGCAACACTTCTTGGATCACATTAAGGAGACCTGGGGAATCGAGGACAATTTGGAGGCAGCCGGCCACAAACTCCGGCGCCTCTCCCAAGGGGACAGACCCTTGTCCCAGTACATAGCCGAGTTCCGAGTGCTGGCCCACAACACTGGATGGAACGATGTAGCCCTTAGAGGACAATTTCGGGAGGGCCTCAACATTGAGATGCTGGAAGAAATCTCCAAGGTGGATCCTCCCCACTCTCTTGAAGCACTCATTGATCAATGTTTACGAGCTGAAGTCATGCTTGCCAACAGAAAACAATGGGTCCGAGGCCAGAGCGGTAGAGCTGGGGTGAAACCTCCCGCTCCCACCGGCGTCCAGCCGCGCCCAGTATGGAGACCCCCGCCACCAGCCCCATACCCCAGAGGGAGCGAGGAGGTGCCGATGCAGTTGGGCAATGTGCGTCCCAGATTAGATGCCGCCGAGAAGGCCCGCCGCCAACGCCTAAATCTCTGTTGGTACTGCGGAAACGGGGGCCACTTCGCCAGAGAATGCCCAGCCAAAGGGAAGCCCGCCGCCCGTCTGGCGGCGGCGTCCTCCACGGAGACGAAGGCGTCTGAGGCGGCTGGCGCACAGCCGGCGGGGGAAGCCAGCGACCGGGCGTAGAGAGGCTCGCCAACCCGGTCAAAAAACCCACTCAAGAGCCGCCAACCGGGGTCCTGTTTCTTCTAGTGGTCACCTTGTGGTCAGCAAAAAAAGGACCCGTCATGGTCCATGCCATGATAGACTCCGGAGCCACCAACAATTTCATTGATAGAGAGTATGCCGACTCTCTGGGATTACAATATCATGACTTCAAGAATGCCCGTGTGGTGCAAGCCATCGTTGGCCGCCCCCTCAAGACGGGTCCCGTAAGTCAGTGGTCGGAACCCACCAGAATGTGGATAAGGGAACATATGGAAGAGATTTCCTTCTTTGTTACCGAGGTTCCCCATTTCCCTGTGATTTTGGGTATTCCATGGCTGACACTTCACGACCCAAGCATCTCCTGGTCCAACAGAGAACTGCAGTTTGCTTCAAAATATTGCCAAAACCATTGCCTTGTAGCTAAGATCTGCCATGCCACAGACACTGAACCCATTATCACCTTGCCCAAGAAGTACTCAGAATATTGGGATGTATTCAATGAAAAAGAGGCCGAGAGATTACCCCCACATAGACCTTATGACTGTGCCATTGACTTGGTGGAGGGGGCCCCGATCCCGCGAGGACATCTCTACTTCCTGACTGAACCGGAGCAAGAAGCTCTCAGGGAGTTCATAGAGTCAAACCTTCGCAAGGGATTCATCAGACCCTCTCAATCCCCAGCCGCTTCCCCAGTGATGTTTGTGAAAAAGAAGTCAGGGGAATTACGCTTGGTGGTGGACTATAGAGCATTGAACAATATCACTAAGCGGAACAGCTATCCCCTGCCCTTAATCTCGGACCTACTAGACCGACTTCGAGGAGCCAAGGTCTACACCAAGCTGGATCTTCGGGGAGCGTATAATCTAGTTCGCATCAGAGAAGGGGACGAGTGGAAGACCGCCTTCCAGACTAAATTCGGATTATTCGAGTCCCGAGTTATGAATTATGGATTATGTGGAGCTCCCGCAACGTTCCAGCATTTTGTCAATGACATCTTTCAGGATTATCTAGATCGGTTCTTGATCATCTACCTGGACGATTTTTTGGTGTTTTCTAGATCACAATCAGAACATGAGAACCACGTCAGAATGGTGTTACAACGATTGCGGGATCATGGACTTTATGCCAAGCTGGAAAAATGTGCTTTTGATCTACAGGAGGTAGATTTCCTGGGGTACCGCGTCTCGCCACTAGGGCTCTCCATGGACCCGGCAAAAGTTTCAGCAGTATTGGAATGGCGGGCGCCAACCAACAAAAAAGAGGTGCAACGATTCTTGGGGTTCGCGAACTATTACCGCAAGTTCATTCCAGATTTTGCCCGCTGGTCTGACCCAATCACCAGCTGCATCCGTGGGAAACAGCCCTTCCGCTGGACAGATCAAGCAGAGAAAGGGTTCCAGCAACTAAAGAAATTATTCACGTCCCAGCCAATCCTTCAGCACCCAGATCCTGAAACCCCTTTTGTTGTGCAGGCGGACGCCTCCGATGTAGCAATTGGGGCTGTACTCCTACAACCGGTGGGAGATCATCTTCATCCTTGTGCCTTTTATTCCCGTCAATTGACCGCACCAGAGAGAAACTACACCATTTGGGAAAAGGAACTATTGGCCATAAAGGCAGCCTTTGAAACTTGGAGAAATTGGTTAGAAGGGGCCAAATTTCCCATTGAAGTCCATACTGATCATCGGAATCTAGAGCATCTAAGAACTGCCCGCAAGCTAAATCAGAGACAACAACGCTGGGCTTTATTCTTTGAACGTTTTAACTTCCAAATTCATTATGTAACCCCAGCCCAGACCAAGCAAGCAGATGCTCTGTCACGGAAACCGGAATACGCTGCAGGACGCAAGGAGACCTTTGAGTCCCAGCTGCTACAACCCGGGAACTTTGCCACGCTCACAGTGGGGAACACCAAATCCACTCCCATTGAATCAACTCCCTCTACTCCAGGGCCCCTTTGTGCTCAAGAAATCAGGGCTAGTCAGCAAGCAGATGCCTGGGCGCAGGACCAACTTCGCCAAGGACTACATTTTCCCTTTTCGCTTAAGGATGGGCTGCTTTGCTATAGAAATCATGTTTACATCCCCCCAGGACCGGGCAGGGAAAAGGCACTTCGTTTGTGTCATGACTGCAAGCCAGCAGGGCATTTCGGGCTATTCAAAACTATGCATTTGATCCTAAGAGATTTCTGGTGGCCCAAGATCCGCAAGGATGTAGAAAAATATATCAACACCTGCCCAGTATGCCAGCGCTCCAAGACAAGAAGGGAAAAGCCCTCAGGGCTTCTGCATCCCCTTCCTACCCCATCTCGCCCATGGGAAATAATCTCTGCGGATTTTATAACTGATCTACCACCTTCCTGTGGATTCACCACGATCCTAGTGGTGGTGGACCTTTTCACCAAGTTAGCCCATTTTATTCCCTGCGAAGGCCTTCCCACGGCCAAAGAGACTGCAGATCTATTTCTCCAACATGTTTTCAGATTGCATGGATTGCCCAAGAGTTTGGTCACTGACCGTGGGTCCCAATTCACCTCTCGCTTCTGGAAGGCACTACAAAAACTATTGGGCATAGACTCTCGTTTATCTTCGGCTCATCATCCTCAAACAGATGGGCAAACTGAGCGCACCAATGCCACTTTGGAACAGTACCTTCGCTGTTATGTAAACTACCAACAGGACAATTGGGCTTCCCTGTTACCACTGTCGGAGTTTGCCTACAATAATGGGGTCCAGGCTTCAATTAAGGAAACCCCATTCTTTGCAAACTATGGCTTCCATCCACGTTTCTTTCCTCCTGTTATTGAAACCTCAGAAGTTCCCGCAGCAGAGGACTGGCTGCAGGAACTCACAGCGGTGCAGCAACTTTTGCTCCAGCAACTGGACCAAGCCAAGGAGGACTATAAACGCCACGCTGACAAGCATCGCCAGCCGGGCCCCGAAATCAAGGTAGGAGACCGGGTTCTTCTGTCCACTCGCTTTTTGCCCTCCCACCGTCCCTGCCGGAAGCTAGATGCCCGTTTCATTGGTCCCTATCCAGTGGTGGCGCAACTTAACCCCGTGACTTTCAAACTCCAACTTCCGCGCTCTATGCGCATTCATCCAGTGTTCCATCGCTCCCTGCTCCTTCCGGCGGATGGTGTGCGCCCTGATGCAGACCGGCCGGCCCCCGCCCCTGTTCTGGTGGACGGAGAAGAAGAGTTCGAGGTTCAGGACATTTTGGATTCTCGCTTTCACCGCCGCCGCCTACAATATCTCATTGACTGGGTGGGTTTTGGCCCCGAAGAGCGCTCTTGGGAAGACGCTTCCACGGTTCATGCTCCTGATCTAACCCGCCGCTTCCATCAGACCTATCCCGCCAAACCGCGGCCTCGCGCCTCGGGGAGAGAGTCCCAGTTTGAGAGGGGGCTTGAGGAGGGGGATAGTGTGATGACTCATGGGCCATGTAGTCCCATTCCTAGTGCTGTTGTGACTGACGAAGAGGAGAACTTGGGTTTTCCTCCATTTCAGCCAGAAAGGGAACCATTTCAGCCAGAAATTGAGCCTTTGCACCTGCAGGAGGCTTGTCTTCCAGAAATCTCCCAAACAAGCCCGGAGTCGAGTTCTCCCCCTTTTTCGCGCCGTAATTACATTCTCCAGCAGAAAGGAGTGCAACAGGCTAATCGCAGGAGTTTGAGAATAGCAGCAAAGCATTCAGATGATTAAAGCCTGTTCCCATGAGAAATTTTAGGGAGTCATACATCTGGACACAGAGATTGACTTTCGTTTCTGGTTCCCCAGAGAAGTGTTCTCTGGTGGGGAAAACAAGGCCTATTTAGGTTCCTTGCTCCCGGAGGGATCTTGCGGAGTCAATTCGTCAGCAACTGGAGTAGTGTGTGTGGACAGCTACTCCGCTTCCAAGCCTTTGTTCCTGATTCAAGCCTTCGTTTTCCAGCCTTGTTCTTCCACGGATTTTGCCTTGCTTTCCAAGACCCAGCCTTGCCTTGTTTCCCGGATTTTGCCAAGTAAATACCACGGATCTTGTCCTTGCTCCTCGTTCCTTGCTGCCTTGTATCCAAGCCTTGTTTTTCCAAGAATCAAGTTACTTCCTAGCCTCGTTCAAGTTCATGGACTAAAAGACCTTGTCATCTCCCCTCACTTTGCCTGGCAAAGTGAGTGTTTCGGTTATTGGATTACAACTTTGGACCTTAATAATTCATATTGGACATTGCTTCTTTGGACTAATTTTGACCTTTCCTGAAAGGTCTACTCCTGGACTAATTCATACGCTTGCTTTTATTAACTTTACATATTTCCTTAATAAAGATATTAGATAGATTCTGGCCTCTGTGTATGGTTATTGGTGCTCTGCTGCCTGGGTCCTGACAGGGAGAATGGAAAGCCCAGTGACAACTGTTCCACACTGCTGAGCGAGGAAGAGGCAGAGCAATGTTTTTGAATGTCTGTCAGACAAGGACACTTGAAGAGGGAAATGGAAAAATCACCTGTGTTTCAAGGCATCCCCTCCTCTCACAGTTGTTTGGGTTCAGTAGACATTCAGAACAATAGTGGAACTTTATGCTATCTCTGCCTCCTTTTTGTTGACCAGTACTGGGTTATCTTGGGCAAGCCATGAACTTTTAACTCAACAAAAACAAAACAAAACAAAACATGTAGAGGTACAGTTTCTAATCAATGACCAACAGAAGCATGCTGTATGCAACTGTAAATATGTGCAGCAAAGTTTACCAGTGTAAAGGGAAATATCTTATTCTCTCAGAGTATAGTTTTTAATCAGGATGCAACATCTCTATCTCAACTCCTATCCAAAGGTAACCCATGGTGTTTCTATACAAGTTGTATCAGAAAAACAATGCAAAAGGAATAGCACTGTAACCAATTTATATTAGTCTGTGTTATATTTCAGCAGAATGGATTGGCAAATCTGTCTGAGTATTCCTTGCCTAAGAAAACCCTATGAAAATCACAGAACAACCACAAGCCAACAGGTGGCTTGAAGGCACATACGCACACATATTCAGGATATATATATTTTCAACAAGAACATTTTGAACACAAACGTGCTTGGCTTATTAAGTCTTTGCATTATATCTGCCGCATTTACATTTGAAAGTACAAAATGTTTCTTATTCCACAACTGCTTTCCTTTGCATATTCAGCAAGTTTAAAACAAAAAGCTAATTTCTTGTTGCTGGCGCTTTCTTTTTCTGTTTATTTACTTCAGAGTTTTCCAGTCCTCCCATCTTTCAGGTCATTACAAAAATATAATACATCACTACAGACTGTGCAAAGCTGTGATCAGGTTCCCTATCTCCCTGTACACTACTGTTCAGGTGCTAACTGTGGATGGCAACTGCAAAGTCCCTATGTGTTCTTCTTATGACTGATTTGGGCTGCACAGTCTTATAGTATATCTTTCCTTCCCTGAGCTCAGGATGCTATACATGCCTACCTTCCACACAATAACCCTGTCAGGTAGTTGGTTCAAGTGACTTAGTGAATTTCATGACCCCACTGGGATTAGGATTTCCCAAGACCCACTCCAATATTCCAACCACCCCTTTACACTCGTTATTGAGCTACACATTTGTCCTCTGCAACATAGGATTGTATTTTTTCTGAAGAAGAGGATTATCTGATCTCCTGCCCCCCCTCCCCCCTCCCCTTCTTCTTCTTCTTCTTCTTCTTCTTCTTCTTCTTCTTCTATGTAAGCAGCAGACCTGCAAAACTTGACCTTTGCTGAACATTTGCAAGTGGAAAAAATCCCAAAGCTTCTGGGCTCTTGTTCAGAATGGCTGTTTATACCTCAGCTCCTGGCTGAGACCTCTGGTCAGCTTTTGCCATAAAACCAGAAGTGGAGAGGCTTCTGGGAAGTTCTATCTTCCAATCTGTGAGAGAATGACAAAGAAAAGCTATCTTAACAATAGTATTTCATTTTCTCTTCATACCTTTGTATGATACATCAGCACTGGAAAATGGGCACTTCTGTATTTCATTAAATAATATTTCAGTCCAACTATTATCTTTCTCCGTCACACTTATGCCCAATCTTACCAGTTGGTTATCAACAGAACATATCCAGAAGCTTTATAGATATACAACATTGGTTTAGATTGCTCAAGTTGAAAGTGAAGAGAGATCTGAACAACCTTCTGGACACGATTGGATCTTCTTGTTTGTTTGTTCTGGGTTTTATTAGTGCAATAATTAAATGAAGATCAATTTGTTCATTTCTCTGTGTTCTGAGACCTCAAATAGCCTCTCTAAGTGTATGAAAAAAGGACAGTCCAGGGCATGAGTCTTAATCTAGTGTGGGGTCAAGGAGCCTGCAGGAAGCAAGTGGAAACAGGATACATGTGTCCTCTTCTCTAGGAACAATCACAAAGAAGGTACATCAGGGCATGCATACTATGGACTTTGTATTCAGTCTAAATTAGTTGTGTTTTGTTCCCATTGAAATCTGTGGGATTTTAGCCATTGTCAACTTTTCACTGATTTTTGTTTATTTAATCACCAGCTACATCCAGTCAGGAACTGGATGTACTGCATCTAGTTAGGAACAAAAGCTGCTGTAGCAGGGGGCACTGAAGGCAAAGATAATTTATTCTGGGCTCACCAGGATTTTGTTCCAGATTCTTGTTCAGTACTAAAACTCAGTTTTAATATTAAGGAACAGTTTCTCCTATCTTGAGATAAGGATGTATTTAAAAAGAAATAGAGGAGCTGGAGCTATTTTGGGTAGTGGGAGGTGAATTATAGGCATATCTTTGGATGAAAGCCATGTCAAGAGAGTCACAGGCAGGTGAAAAAGAAATTCAATGGAAGAATGGACTGAGGTAATAGAAAGATATACTATGGGATATGTGAGATTTTATAGGGTAGCTTGGGAGGTGCAATAAGTTAAAAAGAGATGAAGCTGAAATACAGAGGCTTCATACACCTCAGTGGTAAATGTTGCTGCTTGTGTTTTTAACACTCAGTGATCTAGGTATCCTATCCACAGCAATTGAGTGATCCCAGGCATCCCCTCTCACTTGTAATGGAAAGACCAAAATACATTTGAGCACATGCTCATCCTAGAATTCTGTTTTCATTCCAGAGTTGAGTCCAGTTTTTCCTTTCCACAAAATTCACTCTTCTACTTCCATCATTCATCCCATTAAAAATAACAGGGTTCACAATTGTTTGCAATTTCACATATCCATGCAAAATCCAGTAATGTATCTGTGGTAGATATGGGGGTCATACTGCATTTTTCATCAGTGTTTAGTATATAACTGTATATAAATGTTTAATGAAGACATACTCCTTTGTTCCATTTAAATGAATCATAAAATTGTAGTGTTGAAAGAGTCCACAAGGACCATCTAGTCCAACCCCTGCTATGCCATGAAGACTCACTATGTGTGTGATCCTACAAGCTTGATATTTGATCTAAGAGAACATAGGATTTCACAACATAAAAAGGAAACTTTTGAAAGAAGTAGAGTAGTACACGGTCTCTACGCTCGTCAGGGGAGGCCCTCCTCTCGATCCCACCACCCTCGCAGTCGCGGTTGGTGGGGACGAGGGAGAGAGCCTTCTCCATCATGGCCCCTCGGCTCTGGAACTCTCTCTCCAAGGAGATCAGGCAGGCCCCTACCCTCCTTACTTTTTGGAAGAGCCTGAAAACCTGGCTCTTCCAACAGGCCTTTGGCGATTGACTTCCATAGCAAAGGATTGACCAGTTGCCCATTTTTATTTTTATTGCACTTTAGCCGGCCATGGTCTCCTTTGTTTATGCCTTCCCGAGAACTTTAATGGGATAATGGTTTTGTATCGTCCTCTCCCCGACTGTACCGGATACTACTAGCACTTTTATGGCCCAGTTCTTTTTAGGAGCCAACCCAGGATTTTATCAAGCATGTTTGTTTTATATGATTTTATTTGTTTTATGACTTGCTTTATTGTTGATTTATTTGTGTTATTGTTGTGTTTTATATTGTCTGTTTTGCCTGGGCTTGGCCCCATGTAAGCCGCCCTGAGTCCCCTTGGGAAGATGGGGAGGGGTATAAAAATAAAATTATTTATTATTATTATTAGTAGAATAAAACAGTTTCACAGAAAGGAAGTAAAACTTAACATGTTGGCCCGCTGCAACATTTCATATAACCAGCAGAATTTTTATGAACAGCATATAAAATGTATTCTGTTTAAAATCACTGATGAATGTATAGTTCTGTTACATTTCTTTAGAACACAGCTTACCCACTAACAGAAACACGCACACTTTCTGTTTATTAATAGCTTCATCCAGTGACACTTCATCAGAAACAATTCATGCCATTCAAGCGTTGTTAGAAAAACTGTATTTAAGAACAGGAAGGGATACCTCAAATTCAGCTCCATGGTATCAGAAAACCCAATACAATTGCAAATAGATTATGTCACTCAAAATTCTAAATGAATTTTCCAGATTTATTTTGTAGTGCAATCTGGTTGTGATATTTAGCTCTTTCAAAAAGCGTTTCCTTCCCAGTATATTTGTCAAAGGAAAATGTGCCATATATCTGAAATTCCTGACCTGAATCTCAGTAATTGGCTGACATCATGATGATGATGATGATGATGATGATGATGATGATGATGATGATGATGATAACAACAACAGCAACAACAACCGTTATTTATACCTCACCCCCTCTCTCCGTAGGGACTCAGGGTGGCTTACAGCAATCAAATAATACAAAAAATTAGCAATAAGCAATATAACAACAAAACAATTAATTGTGGCAAAGTGTATTAAAGCACTGAGCTGCTGAACTTGCAGACTGAAAGGTCGCATGTTCAAATCCCAGGAGCGGAGTGAGCGCCTGCTGTTAGCTCCAGCTTCTGCCAACCTAGCAGTTCGAAAACATGCCAATGTGAGTAGATCAATAGGTACCACTCCGGCAGGAAGGTAACGGCGCTCCATGCAGTCATGCCGGCCACATGACCTGGAGATGTCTATGGGCAATGCCGGCTGATGAGATGAGCACCAACCCCCAGAGTCAGACATCAGGGGAAACCTCTAACTTTACCTACAATTAAAATGACATAACAATATAAGTATTGATAAATAGCAAAATTAAAACTATTTGCCCTCTAAAAACAATCAAAATACAGGCGCTGTTTAAACCAGCTATTTCTGTTGTCAAGCTAGCCAGCAATTATGATTAACATTCTCATGGTCAATTTCAATCCTGTCCAATAATTCAATAATACCCTAGCCATTATCGAAGGCTTGCTTCAATAGCCAGGTTTTAGCTCCTTCCTGAAGATTTACAGGGTGGGTGCTTGTTGTATTTCTTTGGGGAGAGCATTTCAGAGTCGGGAAGCCACTTTCAAGAAGGCCCTCTCCTCGCTTGTGAGGGAGGTGGAATCAAGAGGAGGGCCAGGATCATAAGGGGAGATGCGATCACGTAAATAGGTAGGACCCAAGCCATATAGGGCTTTGTAGATAATAACCTGCACTTTGAATTGGGCCCGGAAAGAAATCTACAGCTAATGAAGCTGCTTTAAGAGGAGGGTCATATGTTCCTTACAACCAGCTCCTGTCAACAGTCTGGCTGCAGATTTTTGCACTATTTGAAGTTTCCGGACCGTCTTCAAAGGCAACCCCACGTAGAGTGCATTGCAATGATCCTTGCAAGATGTAACCAAGACATGGACCATTGTGGTAAAGTCTGGCTTTTCGAGGTACAGTAGCAGCTGGCACACAAGTTTTAATTGTGCAAAGTTTCAAGTGTCAGTGCTGAGTCCAGGAGGACCCCCAGACTGCACACCTGTGTCCTCAGGGTGAATGTAGTTTTCCACTAACCTCACACAGAATATGGCTTTTAAGGAAATGTAGTTACTTGATCTGCTTACTATATATTTTAATTTGTAGTTCTAATTCAGATGTCTCTTCATTAAAAGGGAGTGATTGTACAAGCCAGGATTTCATATTCAAATCTCTCAACACAGTATATAAATGGAGGACTGTTGTTTTCCAAACAAATTTAATTTATCCTCTTTTTATGTCTTGACTGTGTAAACAATGAAATCTGTATGGTCTCAGACACGAGCATACCTGCACCCAGCTTTTAAATTCTTTAGAGAAGGGGAACCTCTCTTTTTTCCTTTGCTAAAATACATCCCAGAGTTTAATATAATGCTTGCTTTTCATTGACCTCATTGTGATGGAAGCCAGTAAAGGTCAACAATTACTACTTCTGCTCTTTGTTCTTTCTATTTTACTATAATAAGTACATAGACTGGATGCATTTATGTTTGGGAAGGGGGGTTGCTAGGAATGTGTAGACTGCTGTATTTGAAAGATTCTTTGAAGTTTGTCAGTTGGGAATTCAAGTCATTGCCACATTCCTTTGAAATACTACTGGGGTTCCCTGTTTTTCATCTATGTAATAATACAGTACATTTTCCCATCTTAAATTCCTGTTCTTCAGAATTTGTTTGGCCACTAATATCTGCATCTAATGAATTATAAGAAAGATTATCTAGGAACAACTCAGTCCTACATCAACTAAGACCATTAATAGGTCAACAGTCTAGGATCTGGTGAAAGGATAGCGAGATGAAGGGTGTGGGTTCTTTAAAAAAAAATAATTTCAGACAACTTCCAGGAAAATGAGACAGGATGCTCAAATGTACCTAATATGGAAACACTTAATTCACAGAGTGAATTTCAGGTCATGGTAGTTGAAGGCATATGTATTTGTGAGAATGCCATGCTTTCATTGTTGACAAATGTGCCTCTCCATGATCTGCAAATAATTAAAATTGGGAAGGATGAAGATGTTCCCTAATTCAACTTTAGCAAGAAATAGTGTTATTGTGCTGCTTTTCAATTTTTTTATCAGTTTAACTGTCAGCATCAGGCAACATACGATTGCATCACAGTGTACAATATACACAAGTCCAGAAATGAATCCAAAATATTAGGCCAATGCACATCTGAAACCATCTGAATGTATGTGAATCTATCTATCTATCTATCTATCTATCTATCTATCTATCTATCTATCTATCTATCTATCTATCTCTTAGTATAGTATATTCAATACTCATGAAGTACAAAAAGAATGGCCAGTAAAGTAGGTGAGACCAGTGAAAATATTCAGAAAATGTTCACACAGTGGGACAGAACAGAAATTTAGTTTGACTGAGGAAACTTTTCATAGCAGCTCAATGAAATAGGACTAAAGGAAAAGCTCAAATAATGTGGGAGAGAAATAACAGAATGTATTATTGTCCACTTTCTTTCAGTTGGCCAAAGATCATTTCTACTAATGGCCAAATGGAAGATTTGATTCTTCGTTAAGCTGCTTTCGATTTCTATAGATTGTCTGGAACCTTCCTCTTCTTCAAGGTTGCAAAATGATTGCATTTGTAAAGCTTGCTATTGATGTATAGAATTACACTACACTAAATATTCCCTGGTTTCACTGGGAGATGGTGTCAGAGCGGTCAGTCTCGTGGAATGAGACCTACTAAGTTCACATCCTACTTGTAAGCTTTCAATGATCATTAGTACGGCCACTGTTGGGAACAAAATGCTGAACTATATAGGCCTTAGATATGATCTATAAAAGCTCTTTTTTGTTTTCTCAAATAGCACTGCATTGGTGGGTTCTTTCTTCCCACGTACTTTGGAGTAAGTTCTGCAGAAAAATGCACATGTGTCATATGGACTCTCAGTTTTCCATTCATCTCTCCAAAACCTTGGCTTAATTTTTTTTCCCTTGCAAATATAAACATCTTTAAACATTGGTTTTAAACATATGGATTCTAGTTAAACACATTTTATATTCAAATTCACATAGGAAATGGCAAAGAAAATACTTAGCAACTAAAAATATTTAGCAGAAAACCTAGTGTATGTAAAACTGCTTACCAGGCCATCTGATTTTATTTTCACTGAAACATAACACCCAAAAGAAGCTTTACAATTTATACTAATATATTGAAACAGAGAGGCACAATAAGACCTCAAATATAGAAAGACTGCCAAGGAAAAACAGACTCCAAAATGTCAAATCTTTGCTTGCCAGCAATTTGTAACCCAAGTCATATAATTTTGGACATCTGTCATGTTGGCTACTTCCTTGTTTGTATTTATTTATTGACTTGAGGTAATGTTTATGCTTAAATTGAAACTTCTCAGATTTTATTTCCTGAGAAATTTGAGATTATCCTTTCAATCACCAAATGGCCAACCATCCCTCCATATATTTTTTAAAAGTCTGATCTGCAGAAATTTATCTGAACACTTTACATGTTGTTTTACAGTAGGTACCATGCCATCTCCACACACTCTTCACTGTTCAGAATGGAATTAGGAAAGCTTTTGAGGTGGGAATTGGGCAACTTCGAGCAGTATGAGGGCCCTGTTTACTTTCAGGACTTTGGAAGGCTGGATTGCATGGAGGGCAACACACACACACATTTCTAGTACTGTGATATTGTTAAAGAAAGAATTGTTCCAGAGACAAGAACTGTAGGTCTTCCACACACATAGGTACAAACACACTCCAATAATGTGCAATCATGTTTTTACTGAGTGTCATGTTTAAATTTATTGTTTTTTCTAATTTGGAATTTCTATTATGAGAATGTTATCACCATTTTATACTTTTGATATTAAGTGAAGTAGTTGTGGCATTGAATATTTGCTGTTCATATGTATGTTAATCACCCTGAGTCCCTCTGGGGAGAGAGGACAGTCTAGAAATAAAGTGTTATTATTTTTATTAAAAGAGCTGATGATATTTAAAATTCCCTTGGCCACATTTCCTAGCTATGGGGTGAATAAAGAGGTGGGTGGAACAATGTGGTTGGTACTTCTGAAGACCTTTCTGCACTTGACTAAATCCTGGAAGGAACTGGGATATTAAATCCTAGGTCCTCCTAGGATTATTAGTCCCCACCTGAAACTCAACCCCCACTCTATCCGGGAAGGGGGGGGAGGTAGATGACCTCCTACCCTGTTTCCCCTAAAATAAGACATCCCCAGAAAATAAGACCAAGTAGAAGTTTTGCTAAATTGCTAAATATAAGGCCTCCACCGAAAGTAGACCTAGCAAAGTTTTTGTTTGGAAGCATGTCCGTCAAACAGAACACCAGAGCATGCAGGATCGGTAAATGTACATACCATAGAGTGTTGTAATGGAAATAATGGTAGTAACAAGAAATTCTTGATAGGATTCACAGTTTGTCTGGTTATGCTGGTTTGTGATGACAACTACTGTACAGTATATAATAAATATTCATTTTTTTTGTTCAACAATAAATGTGAATTCTTCTTCATGGAAAAATAAGACATCCCCTGAAAATAAGACCTAGAGCAGCTTTGGGAGAAAAAATTAATATAAGACACTGTCTTATTTTCGGGGAAACACGGTAAGTCAACTGGATCCCCCCAGCTACTCAATTCCCCCCAAAAAACTTACCTGAGAGGCCTTCTGGCAGTGCAAACCCCTTCGAAAAGCTCTCTTGACACACAAAAATGACATGTCAGGTGGTGGTGGTGGGGAGGAGCCCAAATAACTGAGAATGCTGTGGGGATTGATTCCAGGACTGTGAAAGTAGTCCTTTGGAATCAATCCCCATAGGGCCCTCATCTGAAAAGATCCAGAATTTAGCTTAATGTCCAGATCTTAATTAATCAGGTGCAAACTGGAATGTCATTTGGATACCTCAGATAAGGAGCCCCCGGTGGCTCAGTGTGTTAAAAGCTGAGCTGCTGAACTTGCAGACCGAAAGGTCGCAGGTTCAAATTCAGGGAGCAGAGTGTGTGCTCCAGCTTCTACCAACCTAGCAGTTCGAAAACATGCAAATGTGAGTAGATAAATAGGTACTGCTCTGGTGGGAAGGTAATGGCGCTCGATGCAGTCATGTCGGCCACATGACCTTGGAGGTGTCTGCGGACAACGCCAGCTCTTCGGCTTAGAAATGGAGATAAGCATCAACCCCCAGAGTCGGACACGACTGGACTTAATGTCAGGGGAAACTTTTATTTTTTACTACCTCAGATAAAACTGAGACATGTCTCAGAATAACGGACTGCTTGGAAGGGCCCTGAGTCTCTGGCCTCAGCCATCCCAGCTGGTATAGAGCTGTGTCTGCCTTCATGTATCTAGCTTTGGAACTTGGGAAGGAATCTCTCTGACTCAGCTCTTCATTAATCAGTTCATTAGTCAGTTCATCAGTTCATTAGTCAGCTCTTTGGTGAGAAGCAAGCACATATAAACATGGTTATTATTATGTGCCTTCAAATCATTGTCAACTTATAATAACTCTAAAGAAATCCTAGCATGGAAATATCTTGGCAAGATTTGTTCAAAGGCAATTTGCCTTTGCCTTCCTCTGAGACTGATAGGGCATGATTTTCTCAAAGCCACAATAGGTTTCCATGGCCAAGCAAGGTTTTGCACTTTATTCTCCAAAATCTCAACCCAACGCTCTAACCACTATACCATGCTGGCCCACCATATAAACATTGTGTCCCCTTTTTTTGTAACTTTAACAAGCACATAATTACATGTTATGAAAAATCTGTATTACATGAAGAAAACAATTTGATCTGGCAAGGAGGATTCCAAGAAAATCTCTTTGAAGAGGGCATACTTTCCAACTGTTCCAATTTGATGAGGATTAATCTTCTGGCATTCCATGTTCTCAACTGCTTTTAAAACAGTTCCATTTCTTTATCTTCTTCCCCTTCCCCTTTACTTACTTACTTCATTTGCTGCAAACTGAGCAAAAAAAGTAATTTGTACCAAGTTAACTGAGTAGAAGGACAAGGAAAGGAGGAGATAGAATATTAAGCTTCCCATTAGGGTCAGGTGAAAGCGAATTACTGCAACTTCTCCTCATATGAGTGTTCTTCCCTAGTCATAACTTTTGCTGTCTTAACCCAGTTCTGGTGTCATTTAGCCACAGGTGTGTGTGTGTGTGTGTGTGTGTGTGCATTACATTCTTTCTTAAAAGTTGGCCAAAGATTTCTTCTTAATCAGCAGTGAATCAGTTTTCATCTGTGAAATTTTGGAAGGTATGGAAGTGTATTCCATAATGAAGAATGTTAGCTCAAAAAGGGATTTGATTAACATTTGCTGAACCTTTTGAAGACTATCTTAATAAGTGGATGGGTGAGTTCACAATAAAACAGCTGGTAGTCCTTCAAATATCAAAGACAGCACTCGAAACATCCAGAACAAACATTTACAAATTACAAGATGGTTACTATAGAGAATTTTGTGCAGCTTGCACAAAGATGTGCAGCAATGCAGCTCAATCTGGATTTGCGTAAGCAAGTAATGATACTTAGTTGCTGTGGAAAAGTGTATTTTATCTAATATTTTCCTGTCCTGAGCATAGGAAATCAAGTCTGCAAGATAAGCTAATGTATTCTGCAAATCATATTTCAAATTCTAGGTGGTGAGTTATACATCCATCAGTATTGTTCAATAGCATCACACATCACATAATACAAAATATTCCTCTTTCCTCTAGTAATAGTTAGAAGGTTACCAAAGGTGTAACAAAGAGGAGGAATTTCCCCTCTTCATAAGCATTCTGAATGAGGTGGCTTGTTTAGATCCATTTCAATCAGGCTAGGAATTGTTATAGGAAATGATCTACACAGAGAAGTAAATAGAGAGTGTGCCCCTATTTGTTTTTGCTGAACTTTTCAACAGTTTTCATACAACATTTACTTCTCTGGTATGGGACTCAAGAGCATTGGTTTACAGCGGGTCAGATCTAAAAACGGAAAGAATATTAAAATGTATTCAAAAATGGTAGAAAAACAAGTTTTTCAAGTGTTAAGAGACCCTGATGGGACAAATTCTGTATGATGAGAAATTTTATAGTTCAAGTCTCATTATACACAAAATTCACATGTGTTTATTTTGCTGAGAAAAACAGCATGTTTGGTGCAAAGAACAGCATTTTGTGCAGATGAAGCTATCTCTCTTTTGGCATGGGAATATTATTTGATATGCAGAAAATCCTGTTTCCTGCAGAGAAAATGCTATTCACCATTTGTGAATTTTGTGCGCAATAAGCCCTAAATTGTGAACAGCATTTTCTTGCAGTAGGGTGAAAATTACTGGAATATTTTATTGCTATATTTGAATAGAGCCGGTGTGGTGTAGAGGTTAAAGCATTGGGCTGCAACGTTGCAGACCAGGCTCAAATCCCGGAGAAGCCCACTGGGGAATCTATGTACACTGACAAAAAGGTTCTCTTTCACACTGCATTTTTCTGATCTGCAGTTATCCTAATAATGCAACACACATCACACACACATTGTGGTGGGATCCCTAGTCAACATGCTCTACATGGGACTGTCTTTGGAAACTCTTCAGGACACTTTAGTACATCTAAAATACGGTGGAAATGTTTCAAACTGGGGCTAGTTACAGTGCTATTTTTGACCTTTAAAGCCAATATGGTTTGGGTCCAGATTATGTAAAAGAGTGTGTCTCCTTATACAATCCAGTTCAAATTTTAATATCTAAAGGTGAGGGTTCTCCCTCAGTTGCAGCAATTAATCAGCTCCATTTGGTGAGGGAGCATTTTAGTAGCTGTTTGCAGGCTGTAGACCTCATTTCTCCTGGAGATCTAAGTTGGCTTTCTCCTTGCTCTCTTTCTGGCATCTGTTAAAGAGATTTTTATTCTGGCAGGACTTTTAATAATGGAGTAGAAGTTTGTGTGTGAAGTGATGTGCTCTATTTTAATCATTTACTGCAATTACATTTTAACTTTTTAAACCCATTTGAACCAAGTTTGAAAATTATATTTTAATTGATATTTTAGTTTAATATTTTTAAAATTATTGTTTCCCACTATCCCAAATATTTTAGCCTTGAATCCCATCCTGGAAGTAAAGTCAGAATCAATAGATAGATAGATAGATAGATAGATAGATAGATATAGATAGACAGACAGACAGACAGACAGTAGGGGTGTGCAATATTTTAGTTAATCATTGTAAGTCATATCAAATTTTTTATATTTGTACTTACGATGCAATATCTGATGCATGGATGTGGCCTGCATTAAAAACTTAAGAATTGAAACTTACCCAATACTTTTTCATTTGAATTTTGAAAAATCTTGGAAGCTTCCCAAAGTCAGTTTCATTTCTGGTGTAAGAAAGCAAAGCAAAGTTTAAAAGTCTGCCTTTTCTCTTTAAATTAATGGCATCTTGCTGTTACGAGAGGGAAGCAGCAGGGAGAAAGCAAAATTCACTGGGACAGAGACTGACAAAGCACAGAATTCTGGAAAATGTAGTTTAGGAAGGAGATGAGCTCTATGTGAGATAATTTAAAAGACCCTGCCCTAAACTACATTTCCCAGAATTCTGCTCAGCATCAGAAAGCCCCAATCAGGATAGGGGAGAGATTTGTTCCTCTGTAGCAGCAGCCAGCCAGTGTTCTAATAAATTGTTGAATCTGTGAAGAGGAGGGCTGAGTGATATTTCTAGTAAGTAAATCTCTGCCCTAGGCTGGGAAGAAATCCTTAATTTGAAGTTCTATTGGTGAATATGAGAGATATTCAATGAGATAGCTGTTGTGACTTTTTTTTAAAACCATTTTTGTCATAACTTTAAAACACTCTCTAAAATCAGTAGATGTATGGATATTTCTGAATTTGTGGGGAATGACCCCCTGTTATCTTGTGTCATTGTATAGAAAATTCCAAACAAGGGAACAGAAAGCTTATTGCTGTTGTGTGCACAGGGCAACCACCTCCTAGGACTTGAGAACAAGCCACATATAATTTGGGAATAAAAAGGCCACAACTTGTTTATTGGTTACAGCTAGAACACCAGCCAAACAGTTTGAGCCAGGAGGTTCACTCTCATTGGCTGGTGTTTCCCGCACATGCTGGAGAACGTGCAAAGCACAGGTGCCCCTGGCAAGAGGATTGAGAAAAGATGACAGGTGGAGATAGCGCCTGCCGCCACAACTTCCCAGCCCAATAAGTCAGACCAGGCATTTTCATACGCATATTAGAATTTTACATTATTCAGTATGGTACAGGATTACCACTTATTCCTTAATTAGATGTATTTGGGTACATTGTCATTGTCATCATTATGACCAACAATAACAAGTTAAGAACAAGGGCCATTTTAATATGTGATTTATTCTAAACCTCTTATTATACCATACTTTCTAATACCCCTTTGCATTTTGCCTCACCTGCTTTCTCTCTAGCTGTTCACCTTTCTCAAAATCTTCGACATTTCCCATATTTACAGCAATATCTGTATTGTCCTCAGCTCTGTCCATCACAGGTGTCACGTTTCTTTCTTTTGCCGTAATAATGGACACCTTATCTTTGAGACCCCTTTTACACTGCCATATAATCCATATTATCAAAGTAGATAATCCACATTATCTGCTTTGAATTGGATTATATGTGTCTACACTGCCGTATTATCCAAAGCAGGTAATGTTAATCTCATCTGTGCAGAGTAGAAGGGGCCTATGTCTGCACATTGTGCTGCAACCTCTCTCTCTCTTGACAAACTCCCCCAACCTCTCTTTAGCTCACAGCCCCTTCTTTTATATTTCCTTTCACATTTCGCTTTTATCTCTGCATCTTCTCCTTTACAATCTCACATACAGATTATGCAGTTTCCTTCTTTCACATGTGTACATGCTGCAAAACAAAACAATATACTTTCCAGCTTTTTTCTTTTCTCCTGTTCTTTGCAGTTTTGCCACTTGCTTCAGAGAGGGAAAAAGCCTCTTCATTCCCAACCAGTATTCACTTCTTAGAAAATGACCTCTAAATTACATGAATTTGGGGTTGGGGGATTGGGAGGAAAGGTACTCTGTATTCAAAAAACATTAGTAATGTAACTTACATTGTTGCATATGTTCAAATGCCTATCCCTTCATATCAATTATTGTTCCAAGACAACATTTTGTATATATTTCATTACATCAATAAAGGGAGAAATGTATACATATTCTATTGTTTATAAGAAACAAAACACAGTTCAACATTCCAGTGTGGGGGAAAATTATTTTGGATCTTTTTGAATTACAGAGCAAGAATTATAGAACAGAAAGAACTTGATTGTGGTTTTGACTTCATGCAAAATCTACAGGGAAATAGGAATTAAAAACACAGACAGACAGTGTACTAAATCCTATTATTAGTTCTGACTAATAGGAACTGAGAGGAAAACCACTGAATCAATTGATTTACCTATATTTTGACTCAGTATGCAATAATTGATTCAAGAAGTCTCATTTACTTAGGATTAACCAGTATCATTTTAGCCTGCAAGTGCATAGTAATTGCCTCAAAGTAAATCAATGAGTTGGTTTAGAGAAGGGGAACATAAGCCATAAGGATTTTGTCTGAAATCAGGTCAACACTTGGCAGGTTAAAAGCTGATGACTGGATTACTTGTATTGGGGGGTAGCAGTGGTGACTGAGCTGCTTAACATCACCCTGATATGTCATACAATAAAGCTAGGCTCTTTATGGTAGTGGCATTTTTCTTAGGTAAACAACTTTGAACAGAGACCTAAATGTTCTTATTTTTATTTATTTATGGGGAAACATTTAGTATAATTAAAATGCTTTGCAAAGTCCGTGGCTTAAATGCTTTGAAAATTTTGCTACTGCTTCTACTCCTAAATTTACTATAACTACTACAAGGGAACACATGCTGCTGAAGTTTGTATCAAAATAAGGTGCTCAAAGATCTTTCATAAAATAGTCTACACAACTCAAATAAACTGCAACATTGCAGTGGTGTGTAACCTTAAAACTAGAAAAGATTTTGCACACAACTGAATTAGAAATCTGACTATGATTGTAACCACCACATAATCCCCTTAATTGTATTTATTTTGGCATCCAGATTGTCACAGATGTTCATCTTTGCACAAGCAAAACTGAAACAACTGTGAGCATAGTAGTTGCTTTTTAAGAGGAAGGGAGAAATTGGAATGAAAAGTATAAGGATATTTAATGTGTGAGCTGACCATGGTGTGCATTTATGAGTAACTTGCTGAGAACCAATTTTCCTCAGAAACAATACAGTGACGCAAATCCACTTAACCGTACTTGGGGTTGTTGAGATTATTCAGTCTCTTCCTTAATGAATGGGTGAAAAGGGGATCTTAAACTGGGTCAAAAAAATATTTTGAAATGATGTTTTCAGGCCCAAAAGAGATAAGATAGGCCTGCACTTCTTTTTATCACTTTCTTCAGCCAGGTCACTATAGATGTGTCTACAGGAATGCGGATATTGCCATTTTAATAGTTCTTGTCTCATGGGAAGTTTAGCTGACCTTGTCAACCCTGAAAGAGTTGTCTTAGTAAGGAGATCTTTTCAGGTTTTAAGAGGTCTATAAATGAGCTAATGCTGATTAATAGTTCTCTAGAATGAGGAGTGCAAAGCCTTCATTGTATTCAGCTTTTCAGTACAAGGATTACATTGATGAAGCCAAGGCAACAAAGGTAAAATGTGGTTATTTCCCTCTACCTACTTTAGAACAATTCTATTCACATTAATAGCCCATTCATATAAATTTAAGTTCTAGAATTACTTGGAACCCTTAACTTTCATTTTGTGGTCCATTGTTATTGGCTCATTTTTTTTTAGCAATGCTGTTTAGAAACTGGTATCTTAGTATAATCCCATACATGTGTGCTTGGGTTTTGACAACAACAACAACAACAACAACTTTATTCTTATACCCCACCACCATCTCCTCGAAGGGACACATGACAGCTTACAAACAGGACAAATGTCCGCAAGACATAAAAGCAAACACAATAAATAAAACAAACACATTTTTAAAGTATCATAAAATACAACAACAAAAATAAAACAGACTAGACATTACAGAGTAATACAGATAACACTGGAGCTCCATCAGACGAGGTTCCACAAAAAACAAAGACCAAAAATTCTAAAATGGGCATGACTGAGCTATAAAGAGGCTGGGCAAAGGATAGTGCCATAGGGCTGGGGAAATGGATGGAGAGCAAAACAGAGTACTTTCTGGTGAACTAGGGACTTGGCATATATAACTAGGAACTAATTGAATGCCTGTTGGAATATTCAGGTTTTCAAATCCCTATAGGTTTTATTCAGGTTTTATATCTGTAAGCCGCCCCGAGTCCCTCTGGGGAGATGGTGGCGGGGTACAAAAATAAAATTATTATTATTATTATTACTATGAAAGGTGGTAGGGGGCTTGCCTAATCTCCCTGGGGAGAAAATTCCAAAGGAGTCCCACCACCATGACATTGCTGCTTATTTTTTCTGCGATGCAGAACTTATTCTTTTGGTCCCACCTCCATGACAGGCATGTTTGGTGAGGTCTCCTTGATGGCTGCACCTATGAGAAGTTTGGTTGCTGTCTTTCAACCAACAGGCAATGTCTTTTTAGACTTTAGGTTTTCAAACTTGTTGTAGAAGATGATGTTTTTAATTATGTGTTGTTTCTGTATTTTATAATGCTTCAGATGCATTTTCATATCATTTTTACTTTGTGATTTTACAAAATAGAATTGTTGTTTAGATATTAATGTAACTTTCCTATTAATAATTTTAATATTTTAAACTTATAAGCTGTCTTTGCAGAAGAAATAGAATAAATCACATACAGTTTCTAGCCGTTGAAAAGGCCTTCTCCTCTGTCCTCACCAAATTGCACTGGTGGGACCCAGATAAGGCCCTCTCCTGATGGTCTTAAATCCATGTAGACTCACATAAGGAGATACAGTTTTTGCAACAGTCTGGACCCAAACCATTTAGGGCTTTGTATGTCATAATCAGCACTTTGAGTGATGGCCAGAAATGGATTGGTAACTTGAAAACTGAGTTTGAAGGTTTGAAACCTCACTTTATTTTTCTTTTTAATAGTGGCTAATGCTTAAATCAGTCAGAATACAGCAATGGGTATCCATAAATGTATCAGATAATCAGTCTAGTGAACTTACAGACCTTTGCCTATGTAAAACTAGTCATGGAAAAATACACCGAACTATGTAATACTTTTAAAACACACACACACACAAACACACATACATCAGTCATTTGTGTCTGGGATCTGTCATTTTCCCATGCTATTTTATACCACCCAGTATACAGATGTTACAGTAGAACAGCTGTGGTGAAAAAGAAAACCTTACATATCATGGGAAACATGTGTATCTCAAATTTGTCATGGTTTTATGAGCATCTGAAAGTGAGAAATAGGGATTGTCTTATTAAGGAGCTTTATTTGCCTTTGCTGGGGAAATCTAGGAATTTCACGGAATGAAATCTTAAGCACAGCTATGAAAACCAAGAATCTAGGAAACATAATATGACACAAAACACCCAATGAAAGCCCTTTGTGCTTCAAAATCTTAGTGTGATTTTCAAAGTACAGTAATACAGAAGCAAACTCTGGACAGTATAGCCAAATGATACTATCATTCATCATGTTTTTTCTTTTGAACATTTTCCTTGTTAGTGGAGAGTGAAGTGACAAGTTGACAGTCAAAGTAACCTGGTGGTTGAAAACACTGGAATGAACAACAGAAGAAAGAAAGAGACTGTGGTGTAGCTTGATATAAAAAAGCACAGTATGACAGATGACGGATATCAAATGAGACATTGGTTTGGCCATGCTAATCAAAAGGTACTTTAATCACATGTCAAGAGTAGATTACCATGAAAGAAAGAAAGAAAGATCCCAAATTTTGTTCTGCACATTATATTTTTAGTGGAAGGTTGGAAAAGAAGACACAGGATTTGAAGCCTCAGATTACAGTTCCCCAAATGTGTAGCTAGATTTAGGACTTGGTAGCTCAAAGCTCTTGGGCTCAGTGCCAAAACCCTAGTAATTTTGCCATCTTGGGGCCAGTGGGGGGGGGGGTAGTAACTTAATATCACAGAGCTGCACCTTTCAACTGGATTTCCCACAAGCATGGTGGCACCAAGAGCTAAGAGTAAGCACTTTTGATTGCAGTCAGATATCATTGTGGGTTCACTTGTTAAAAGTTTTGGTACGTTTTCAGAAACAGGGAGCAATATTGTGCTGTGTCTATTTTAGGTATCTTCCCATCTTGGAAAAGTAGTCCATCAAAACTGCTTTGTGCCACCTTCCAATGACTGTAAGCTTGACTTTAGTGGCCAATGTGTATATTCTCTAGCAAGGTCTTTCTTTAGCTAGAGCTACTCCAACTTTCAATTCACCTTTGTCATGGTTTGTACAAGGCACTGTGCTGTGTGTGTTAACTGGAAAATGAAGTGCATGAAGCCAATTGGCTGAGCCTGCAAAGACCTGGGGATTGATTTGATACTGTTTCTGTTCTGCTACTGCAGAACCAGTTTGGACAAGGTTTTCAGTACTGATGGAGTACTGCTGGTGTAGAGAGCTGTGTACTTAGAGAGGCCTTGCTATTCTGAGGCCTGTTTGCTGCTTAGAAAAGAGGGTGAAGAACCAGGACTGTATTCTTCTCTGAAGCAGATTTATGGTCTGAGAAAGGACTGTTTATGACTGTGGACTTCTGTAGGTGATCAGAGGGACCATTGTAAATATTAGGTATGTGCAATCCAGGAAAAAATGGTTCTAAACTATCTTTGAAAGTAGAGGGCGCTGGTGCTTTGTTTCTAAAGTCATTTCCGAATTTTGAAGCCAAAAATTTGAAACTTTCTGAAACTTCTGAGTATTTGTAATTAATTCATTAATGGCGGATGTGCCTGAGGGGCATCCTTTGTTCAGTCATTAGCCGTCTATTAGCCCCAAGGAACACCCTACATCCTCCTCTGATTTGCTGAAAAGCTGGGCTAACTAGGATTCAGCCATCTGTTGATTAGGGATTTCTTCTGACATCACTGGTTGGGGTTTCCTCTGTGGAGGGAAAAATAAATAGCTGTCATTCGTGGATTTGAAATTAGTCTGTTACAAGGTCTGCCTCGAGAGAGGGGTGAACCTTTGGAATGTGCTGGGAAAAAATACAAAACAGTTTGTGATAAGATTAATTTCTCAGCCTATTTTATACAAAGGAAGGAGCTCAGAGAACACAATGGGTTTTATGCAAATATAAACAGTTCAATAGAAGGCATACAAAATTAATCTGCATGCTTATATTTAGCAGCTAATATCTATGGACACCATCAGGGAGCCAGAAAACTATTTTAGGTGATGGCATTACATTTACATGCTGGTATTGTCTTCTCCGGGCCCCTGGTGGTGGTGGGGCCCCTGGTGGTGGTGGGGCCCCTGGTGGTGGTGCAGTGTGTTAAAGCGCTGAGCTGCTGAACTTGCAGACCAAAAGGTCCCAGGTTCAAATTCCAGGAGCGGAGTGAGCGCCCGCTATTAGCCCCAGCTCCTGCCAACCTAGCAGTTCAAAAACATGCCAATGTGAGTAGATCAATAGGTACTGCTCTGGCAGGAAGGTAATGGCGCTCCATGCAGTCATGCTGGCCACATGACCTTGGAGGTGTCTACGGAAAATGCCGGCTCTCCGGCTTAGAAATGGAGATGAGCACCAACCCCCAGAGTCGGTCACGACTGGACTTAACGTCAGGGGAAAATCTTTACCTATTGTCTTCTCCTGATGTTAGTTTCTGAGCGATTCTCCAGGAAATATGTGAACCGTTTGCAAATGTAGGCAAGCCCTCCTTTGTTAAAAAGGCTTTCAGTATAGATATAGGAAAAGTATCAGCCTGGGGTTGGGAGGTGGGTGTGCATTTCCTGTCTAGCCCTCCTGAGGCAATCTGTTTATGAAAGGTGAGTTAATCTCTTTTGGAATATGTAGCTGCCTGCCCCTCCTGGAAAGGTTACCGGAAATAGGAAAAAGACAGAAAGGGGGAGGGATGCCACCCTTTTGAAATTGTGCAACTCTATTTAAAATATAAAATAAAATAACTTTCATTTTGAATCGTATTGAATTTGTTTCAAGTTCATCTTTTGGGAGGGTGGGTCTGATTTATTTATAGTGTACATGATGACTACTTAATGTAGTTTGAAGGCAGCTTGAGCGTGCAGTGTTTAAATGAACCACACTGTGAATGTGTGCAGTGACACACATTAAGGGTTTTAAACTGGGATAAGCAAAATTGGGGAATACTCTGAGATAGAACCCATAACACACACACTGTATGGCAAAACTGATTTAGGGATGGGTGCTGTCGTGATCTGTATATGTGCAGGGAGAATTTTTGTAAAAACGCCGAATCCTCCATGACGGTAAAGCCACAGATACTGCAGATCCTGGAACTGGGTTGAAGCCAACCTTTGCTGTGTGTATAAGCACCATCCAGGCTTCAAACTAGTCTCACGGCTTACCATGTAATCATCTGTACATTGAAACTGCTTCCTCTTCTGCCAGTTTCACACTGACCTAAGTGGTCAGTGTAGATGTGCCCCTGATTCACTAGTGAAATAGTGAAGCAGCATTTCAATCAAACTACCATTTCACTACTTCACTGATGCATTATATTGGTGTAACTAAATTTATAAATATCATTAAAGGGTATAGAAGAGTATAAAATACCCTTTATCTTTTCCAGAGGCGGTCCAACAATGAGGCGAATTAGGCAGTTGCCTGTGGCGCAAAACATACGGGGGCGCAGTTGAGACTGCTTTTTCTGTTGATTTGTTGTAAAACATGATGTTTTGGTGCTTAGTTTGTAAAATCATAATGCAATTTGATGTTTAATAGGCTTTCCCTTAATCCCTCCTTATTATCCAACATTTTCGCTTATCCAATGCTTTTATTTTTCAGTGATTGGTTTGGGGGGGGGGGGGCGCCAAAATTCTGTTCGCTTACACTTGAAAAATACCTAGGGCTGGCTCTGATCTTTTCTACCATCCATCATCACATGTGAATACTGTAGCCTATGTCACAATTCAAAAAACCCAGTCTGAACTGCACATTATTCCTTTGTGACTTTTTAAAAATTCTGATATGTCTCAAAATATTTTTTTTAAAAAAACATCTCTGGAAATAGTCCAGGGCAATACACTACATAGAGGTGACAGTTACATATTCATTATACATTCATTACATAACACATTGGGATTTTTGGTGGTGTGTATGTCAACCTCTCTGAATTAAAACCTGTATTCATGAGAGACAATGGAAATTCTTGTAGCCGCTTTAAGACTTCCTGACTTATTTTTCCATCGCTTTTATGTATTATGATACAGTTTCTCAGACTGTAAATCCATAAAAGTCATCTTAAAATAAAACTGGTAGTTTTAAAAATACACAAAATTGGGGGGGGGGGGGGTTGGAAGAAAGATGAATATAGTTAAAATATTTTTAAAAAATATGAAACATCACAGATCAGACATTCTAAACAGAAATTTTGTATAATCTCAATTTTTTTTCTTTCTGACATGGTCTTCAGATCATCAACATTCACAGTAAAACAGAGCTAAGATGGATTTAATAAAATATTCATTTTATAGTATATGGGCATTATGTCATTAAGTGACTTATTAAGTAGGAACTGCAACAATAAGTAGTGGTCAAACATATGTCATGAAGTGTGGTTGTTAAATGCATTGTAAATTGGAATTGTTATTTTTGTTGTTTGAACTGGAGAACTGAATAACTTCCAATATGTTCTTGATCATCTTTCCAATAAATGTGTGTATGTTATTTTGTTTTTCTGTGGGGAAAAGTGGAGATTAACAGGTGCAGTTCATTTAAAAGAGTAGATCAAAGAAAATTAACCAGAGTATTGAGTTTTAAAAGGTCATGCAACTTTAAGGTTGGAAGGCGAACAAAAGTCTTAATGCCTCTTTTCATAGAGTTTTTCTGAACTGTTCTGCTTGAAAATGCAAAGGTATGCCAAAGGATACTTTTAAAATGAAATGTTAAGCCTGATTTCCTAGATATTACTGAAAATATTATTTGATAGGTTGTAATTTGGGTCCACAATCCCACAAAATTGTTTGGATGTTGTTATGATGTAAAAAAAACCTGCCCAACTTTATATGTTGTGTGTCACTATGATAACAAAAGGTATAGAAATTGGCAAGTATAAACAATTGCATAGGTGTTAACCTAAGCCAAATGTTTCTGTCTATTTCTAATGTGACTTCATGCTTTTTAATCTTCTCAAGATGTGTTAGTAACTTACTAATAGATCTGAATTTTGTGGTCTATTGCAAAAATATATTTTTCAGTATTCGTTAAGCATTTGCTTTTTAAAAAGTCTAAAATCACATCCTTGAACGGAGAATATGCAGATGCCAGATTTATTTTTATTTTTGAAACTTTGTTTGTTCAAACATGTCAGAACATGCAGTGCTCTAATGGTATACAGTGACTTAAAAACACATTAACTGTAGAAAATTAATTTTCTGTTGTGTGCCTTCAAATTGTTTCCTATTTATGGTGACCCTAAGTCGATTCTATCATAGTTTTCCCTGGCAGAATTTGTTCAGACAGGGTTCGCCCTGTTTTCCAGAATCTTTGGCTCCATCTACAATGAAAATTTAATTTTGTTTTAAACTAGAAAACCTGCATCTATGAAAGCTTGTGAAAGAAAGCCCTTAATGTGTATCAGTGATCTGAGGTTGTGTGATCAAACTGGCTGAAGGATTTCCTATATAATCATTTGCACAACAAAACCCACTTTCCTCAGTACCAGTTTGAAATGGAATAAGTGGTCAGTGTAGATGTGCCCTTACTCCAATTCTCAAACCACTACCCATACTGGCTCAAATATTAGAGAAACTAATTACATTTGCCACTATCTATTCCACAAAGGCATGAAGTATCCAGAAGTTCAAAACCACATCCCGAGAGCCATATTATATATTATACAAAAAAGAGACACGGTTTTCTAACTGTTCTCTTTAAACAAGCAAGCAAAGTTCACAGAACCTCAAGGCCTCCAGGGCAACCAGCATCCCCCTGGCACCCTTTGGCCAGAGATGAAAAATGTCAAGTAGTGCCCACAGAAATATTAGAGGTCACGATTTCTCAGTTAAATATCAGCCTATGTCTCCCAGACTCCAAATGGACTTTTTAAGAAACTGAAGAGAGACCTGTAGGGTAGTAAGTACTGGTGGAGAATGAGATTGACTTCTGGATCCTAGGATTTGCCAACTTCAGTTCAGATTATAAAGTAGCTGTCCAAGGCACTGAACTCTCAAACTAACTTCATCTCCTTAAAAATTCAGACTAAAACTTTGAGCAAATTAATCATAGACTAGACCAACTGTTGTATAATTATTTCTCCAGAAATTTCTCTTAATTTTCCAGGGAAAGATGTTATGCTATGGACAAGCAGTGAAGACGAAGAGCAAACCAATCACATTACCTATCTTGTAAACAAGGCACACTAAAAAACTCAACTGTAAGAAATGCTAAGTCACCCAACATATATAGAAGGAAAATGTCACTCTCTTAGAACTTCACCCCATGGGATAAGTAAAGCATTTGGGATTGTTGTTTTCCTCTTAAGCTTTGCAAAGCCCCACATTGAAAGTAAATAGATGATCTCCCTACCCCATCACATGGTTTTCCTCTTTCTGCTTTCTTTTCTAATTATCCATTTGCCTTCTCATCACATGGGAGACATATTGCTCCTTCCACTGACTCCTCTCCCATTTTCTTTGGATATTACTGTTGCTGTCCAACTGCCTGCTTGATCCTTTTTTTCACCCAAACACCACACATAGTAACAACAATAATAAGTTTATTAAGAAAAGTGTATGTAATATAAAAACAGTTTCAAAATAGTGTTCATAATAAGCAGACTAAGCGTTCACTAAAGTACCAGCAAAACCCCTTATGCAAAAGCAATTTCAAAGTTACATCTATGAGCTAGATTTCCAGGAGCTTAACAAAAAACAATGACCAACTTTGCATATGAATTCCCATAAGCACCGAAAGCAAAAGCAAGAAACTATAATCCAAGGGTTGTTGCACTTAAATTAGAATGAGGTGAAAATCCCTCCCTACACCAGTCAGTTGGCTACATAATGATTTATATTTTCAGTAGTGTGTTTGTGCCTTGCTCTGAGGTCAAGAGAGTATGACTGCACAGCTTCCAGAACAGACCACATCTGATGCCTTCTAGTTTGTTGGGACATGAACCTGAGCAGGCAGAACCTGGAGGTTCTCTCAGATAGAGGGAAAGACCATATGGCCCCCTCCAGAATGGTCCCATGCTTTTTTTGGGGGGGGGGGGATCTGAAGGCCTGCCTGCCAGTGATGGATGGGCCAACATGGTTGCTTCCACTATATCGGCTATAGCCACAAGTAATGACAGTGGGAATAAATTATCAAAATTTGCTTGAGATAGTGCTTGCAGTTCTGGAGGGACTTGTTTAATTTTTGCTTCCCATAAACTTAGCATGGGGATTTGGTTAACCAGTTAAAATTCATGAGTAAACCAGTTTTTTAACTGAAAAATTGTGTGGGGAGGATGGCAGTTGAACCCCTAACCCCCGCCCCCTGGCTATAGCCCTAGGGGACAGGTTTCTCCTTATTCTTCATCTTCATTGCTATGATACTGCACCTTGTTGATGGGAAGCTATTTGCTGGTGTGAAAATCGTCTATCAGACAGATGGCAAGCTATTTAACCAGACTGAAAGCCAAAACCAAGGTCACAACTTCTGTTATAGAACTCCAGTATGTTGATGATAATGTGGTCTGTGCTCAGTCAGACGAAGACCTACAAGCCACTCTAAACACCTTTACAGAAGCATATCGAAAGCTGATCGAGAAAACCAAAGAGTTCTTTCAAAAGGCAACAGCTAATCCCACAACAATGTCAGAAATACTGCTTAATGGTACAACATTAGAAAATGTTGCCATTTCTGCTACCTTAGTGAAACGGAAAAAGGAAAAGTATGCTAATGATAATGTGGTCTGTGCTCAGTCAGACAAGCCACTCTAAACACCTTTACAGAAGCATATGGAAAGCTTGGCTTCTCACTGAACATCGAGAAAACCAAAGAGTTCTTTCAAAAGGCACCAGCTAATCCCACAACAATGATATAATCATTTATATATCCAATCTGTAACACCAACTCATATCCAACTTGTATAAGAAAGGGATTGTCGTGACGTACCTACTTAAGTCTGAACTGGATTTCAATGAAGTCAGTAATAAACCATAACCCTGTCTCTGTTGTATATCCAACAACTAATGTTAATCTATTTGCAGAATTTGTTCCAAACAAGCAACGTATATTCTAAATTAAGTATCTAATAATTATATTATTATGCAACTGGAACTGTATAACTCATAACATAAATGTACAATATGACAACACTTCACATAAGTATACCTATAAACCTGTTGCAGTTTCAGGTTTTACTCTGTCTTGACACATAAGGTAAATAAAACCAAACAATTTTTTTTTTACTAACGTCTTGATAATGTTCTCAAATGCTGCTGGAGTTGTTATCCAACTGAGTTTGTACAATTCTTAACATAAATATGTATACTTTAGTAACACTTTACATAAGTATTCCTTTAAAACTATTGCAGTCTCAAATTTTAACTCCAGTCTTGACAAATAAAGAGTAAAAATCAAACAAGGTCTTACTGACATCTTGATCACTTTCTCAAGCAATGCTGAAGTGTAAAGTCTTATCTGCCTGAACATATATCCCCCTATGACCCGTCCAGAATCTAAGATCATCTGGGGAGGCCCTGCACGATTGGCAGGGATGAGAGACATGGCCTTCTCAGTGGTGGCCCCAGGCTATGGAACTCCCTCCCCAGTGAGATCAGATCTGCACCCTCCCTCATGGTCTTTAGGAAGAAACTAAAAACCTGGTTATGGGACCAAGGCTTTACTCAACAGCAATAAGAGACATTGAACTATATGTGCAATGAAGAAATGACATTGGACTGGTCTTGGATCAATGCTTTCGGATTGTGTGATTTATCTGTTTTACTTGTGATGTTTTAATCGGTTTTTACTTGGAATGTTTTAAATGCTATGGGTTTGACCGTTTTAACACTATGTTCATTGTTGTATAGTATGCTGTAAACCGCTTTGGGTCCCCTAGGGGAGGAAGGCGGTATATAAATGAGGTAAATGAATACATAAATAAAATATGCAAATAAGTGTATTTCAACATCACAGTTTTTATTCTAATTTTGCTTTCTCATGGCATATTCAAAGTTACTGGAATATTGCAAGAGCCAGTGTGGGATACCCACTAAGTTATATATTTAGCATTGAAACTTTAATGAAGTTTAATGAACCAGAAAACTATGGCTAAAATCCAAGGTGACTACTATAGCTCAATAGTTAATACTTTACCATAATGTTTTCTGGTCTTGTTCAGACCTGTTTAGATTTATTCAGCTATAACGAAACCTAATTAGTTAACCAGTGATGGTTGCATACGCGTAACTATTTCATGTTATAAGTGCAAATGCATGAGAATGTTTCTATTACTATGAATGCTTATAGCAAATCGGTGATGCTTACTGATTATTTCCTTGTATGGCTCAAGTATTTTTTTCTTCTCTGTGGTACCTACTTAATATCTCCAATTACTGCGGTCCAAATGCAGCCTGCCTGGAAATGGCACTGCTTGCCCTGGAAAGCCTGGTTTCTATTTCCTTTTATGTAAAGGATGGCATGGTTACTGAGTAATGAGAAATGAACAATGTGCTGCCAAGGCTCAAAGACACAGCATTTCTTCCAGAGCTTGTCTGTGACTCAAATTAAGCCCTACTCCCTACTTTTTTTTCTACCTCTTTCCTTCTGGAATAGTAATTTGGTGGCATTTTCCACCCAGGAATTTGTAGAGCATGAACAGGGTTGCTAACTGATGGAGTGGGGGGTGGGATCCCAAGTAATGTTTTGCTTGCTGGCCAGTTCCCAAAGTACCAAGTGGAAGGACATCCGGCATGAATCTTCACTTGTTCTATATAGCTAAGGTTAAGGGTCCTAAGAGCAGGAGGTGGAATATTTTCACTGTCTTGAAAACAAATTTCCATAAATAACTGGTGGCTTATTTCTCAGGGAGTGCTCATTTTTCATTTACAGTTTTGACTCATCTGCATGGGCTGTTCCAATAGGTCTCCATTCAAAATGGTACAGCCTTTTCATTCCCTTCTGCTATACTCTCTGTGCCTTTTTTATTAGTCATTCTGAACAGTTTAAACCATAAAACAAAGAAACAACAAAAATTGTAGGGAGCATATTAGGTTGCTTTGGCTATTTTCCCTTATGGGAACATCAAGTTCAAGCAAATGCTTTTTGTAAAAATTTGGAAACGCTGTGCAAACAGAATTTTATAAATGAGAAGTTATGCCTTTCAGAACAATAACATTTATGCATCTCCTAATTTCCAGGACTATTTGATGACTATTTAGTTGTAGCCTTCTGTTTTTGGTAATTAGTAGATACTGTTATTACTATTGGCTTGTATTAAAATCCACTGGACAATGTTAAGACCTTGGCCTTCAAGATATTTCTGCAATCCAAATGCAATCCAATCTCTGTAGTGTAAACCTGTGGTGTCTGAGCAAGTAATAGGAGCAATGTATAAGGTACACCATGGACATATTTAGAAGCTTTGAGTGAAAACAAAAATAATTTGTATGAAACACTACACTTTAAATGTGCATATCCACAAGGAGTCTATCTATAGATATTTAATTACTTCATCACTTTTATCTGATACATAGGTAACATAGATTCATAGCAAAGGAATAATTGGTAATAATTGGTACAAATTGGGACGGAACAGGAATTCTGAGTGAAATTCCAACTCCTTCTTGGTACTATGGTAAATATCTTTGAAGTACTTCTAATTTAGCTGTATTTCAAACTGGATTGGTTCAATTCAGACAATTGGAACTTTTTCTGAAACAGACCAAATCTGAATCAAAATTTAATTAGCAACCCACAGATGCAGACAATGTGTCTCCAAAAATAGATAACCCAAAGTCTTCATAAAAGAAAAACAGTAGAGAAGGGGGAGAAGGCAGGGAAAGAGGAAAGTGTAATATCTGAAATCATAGTATCATAGAATAGAGTTGGAAGAGATCATATGGGCCATCTAGTCCAACCTGCCATGCAGGAAAAGCACAATCCAAGTATCCCTGGCAGATGGCAATCCAGCCTCTGTTTAAAAGTTTCCAAATAAGGGGCTGAACAGCTTGTATCATCAGGAAGTTCTTCCTAATGCTCCTTTCCTTTAATTTGAACCCATTGCTCTGAGTCCTAGTTTCAAGGGCAACAGAAAACAAATATGCCCCCTCTTCCTTATGACACCCTTTCACATATTTATACATAGCTATAATGTCTCCTCTCAACCTTCTCATCCCAATTGACACCAGAATCACCATGCACCAGCGGAGGGAAGGGAATGGGGGAACCTGTTGCCCCACACCCCGCATCACCTCATCCCATTGGGAGAAGTATCCACCACCTGGCTTAACCCTATTGATCTCTGTGAAACATGAGAAGCCTCCCATGTTCCCTTTTACCATGGGAGCCCCGCTGGAAGTGGCTGTGTCTTGTGGGATGGGAGCCGGCGAACTCCATGGCAAAAGAGAAGGGGAACCGACGTACACCATCAAATTCAGCCCGGTCTGATGAGGTTGTAGTTCTTTTTCCTAAAGCAGAAACTTTAAGAGTTTTGTGGCACTTGTGGGACCTGGGAAAATAACAGCACTGGGCACTTGTGTGGACAATGTTAGTCCTTTTACCATGTGTTGCATCATCCACTATTGTTCTTTTAAACTTTGTATTCTGTCCACTGAACCAGGGCACAAACAAAAACCTTAAGCTCATTTTTATTTTTCATAGCTCTCAGATTCTTGTTCTACTCTTTACAACAGTTGTGGCTTTCTGTTTTCAAATCTCCCCCTAGATTTTAATAACAATACAAAAAAAGCTATTTATCCAGACTTATGCAGGCATATTATTGATACAAAGAAATATGGACACTATTGATCTTTAATACATTTTATTATTTTTCTGTCCTTTCATCTGCATTTTTCTTGCAGAATCAACATTCTGATATATCTTCTTCTTTTTTTTTTTTTAACTCTGGAGTCAATATTGTTAATGGCTGTCTGTCCCCCTAAGTGCAGTTCTCCAAAATGTCAGCTAGGATGTCGCTCCCCCTGAGGCCAGAATCGAGCATGCCCTCATGAAGCCGGAAGCTGGAAAATGTTAAATAGCCTTTGTGCCTCTGTCTGTATGTCGTATGTCCAATGGCATTGAATGTTTTCCATGTATATGTACATTGTGATCTGCCCTGAGTCTCTTTTGGGATGAGAAGGGCAGAATATAAATACTGTAAATAAATAAATAAGAACAGGAGGGCAAGGGAAACCATCATCACTCACAGCTGAGTATGATTGCCTTCCATGTGTTGAGTCTTGGCAGTGGGTCTGTAGCAAGGGAACCCTCCTCCCCCAGTTGAACTGGCAAAAGAGTCCTATGTTGTTGATCCTCTTTAAAAATTATAATTCAGAAGTGTACTAAAAAATCACATACCAAGAAATTATAAAGAGAGATGTGGTCATTATTTGAAGGTAAGCTATACGTGGAGGGCACACATCCCCGCTCCAAAAATCTTTATATTTTAATATGATTGCATGATAATGGAAGGGAATAGTAATTTGCTCTTTTCCTGCAGGTATGAACAAGGAGGAAAAGCCAACAACCTGTCTGGAGATGTTGAGCCCCCCCCCCCATAAGACAAAGGAAAGGTGTGACATGATCAAACATTTAATTTGCTCTCAAATTTTCCCCCTTTATATATAGGGATATTTGAAGATTTGTTTTGAGAATAATAAATCAGGTTCCAGTAACAATATAAATATGATCTCAAAATCAACATGCAAAATGCTATGTCTATTGTAAATGCAACCATGCAGAATGAAAATATACAGATTGGAGATATGTGTGCATGGATAACACATAATAACATCTGGAAAAAACAGATATACAAAATTAAAGAAAGAGACTTGAACTAAACAGTGTTGAAAATGGGGAAGACTTTCCCCCCTCTATATTCATGAAATAAACCAGACAAGGTTGATTGTATTAGGTTCAGACTCTACCAAACCTTGACTTCTTTTGAAAAAGAGACACAGGAGGAGCTACAATTGTGTAGATTCACTACAAGAAAGCAAAAGAGAATGTCCTGTCTACTGGATGGAACCTGAAGCTGAAACTCTGCGCAGGAATTCAAATTCCTGTATTTACATTAAACATGATTTAATTTATTATTTCAGAGTTTATGAATGAATACTTTGATCTGTGAAATTTACTAATGTAAAGGAGGGAGTAAAGCCACTGGTTCAGTGACTAACAATCTCATCAGATGGGCTGATTTATCCATCATATGCTGCTTGCTCTCCACTTTCGACACGGGACACACAGGGACTTCTGGCTGGGCTCTATGCTGAAAGAGGAGAGCAAGTAGTGTACACCGCCACTGCAGCAAGACGGTAGGTTTCCTGTGTTACTTTAGGAGAAATGGGGGAAAACCAGGCAGCGACACTTCCCCCAGTGAGATGAGGATCAAGGTAAGGCAGATGTAATGGGGTGTTGAGTGACGGGTTCTCTATGCCCCCCTCCAGGACCTCATGGTGAATCCATGGGTCTTTGTGATGAGGTCCTATGAGGCAATTGCATTTCAATTCGTCACAAGATTCTACTAGTTTTCATTCCTATTTTAAAGTGTTGATCAGACCATTAAAACCCTATAAATGTAGAACTAAAGAAGGTTCTGCTCACATATAATCTTCATCAATTGCTGAGAATATTCTCCTTGTGCCATTTCCACCAAGGATATAATCTTTTCAGTTCTGGAACACATCTGTAAAATGACTTTCCAAGAGAAATTAATGTCACATCTTCATTTATTACATATTCCAGCAAACATTAAATACTGGATTTTATTGCCATTGTTATTGTTTTGTTTATGTTATTCCTGGTTCTGAACATTATTATAATCTTACATTATTTTTAACATCTTGAATCAATTTCAGCTGTTTTACTGGTTTGTGGTGTAATATTGGTTATTTTGACAGCCATAGGTTTTATATTTGTGAATTGTTCCCTGGACATTGCCAGCTGGGTTTTATATGACTATTTTAAATAAATAAGATTGTATAAATAATAGCAACAATAAAAATAAAGTGGCGTTTTTCCATGCAAACATTCCATCTGTTTATGTTGATTTTGCCACAGGTGAATCCAGTTAAAGTCCCATCTCCACCAGTGTCCCAATATGGACTGGGCATCCCTTACACATGCAACGTGCTTTTAAAAGGGTATCCACTTCATTTTCTAATTGTGCAATTGGTATTAAATCTAAGTTCATTATCAGGCATTCATGAACTGATGCAGAATAGGGGCCCTTTTAATTGAAATTGCTTTCAATCTGGTGCAAAGATATTTGTTATCAGACAGCTGAGAACCAGGTAGGATTTTGGATATTGCATAAAATCTTACATATTAGAATTCTTCTGATGACTAGATAATTGCAATATGCCAATTCTCATTGTAAATACAGATTACTCTATTTTGACAACTCTTATGTAATAATATGATGTGTACTTTTTTCCATTGTTCTTCAAGCATATTTGAAGAACAGCATCCAATAAACTGTAAGAAATGTACAAGAAATTAATTAGAACCAAACACCAAGCTCATCTTATTTATAGTTATATGTGTGAATAACACTATACTGCTCTGGTAGCCAGAAATATGATTCCACTTAGATAATATATAAGAAAGATGCATTCCCCACCAAAGTGCTATGTTTACAAAGATTTGTGAAGGTCCATTTCTAAATCACGGGTTAGAAAATGAATCATTTAAGAGATTATGGTTTGATAATTCAAACAAGTCAATGTAGCAGGAATCAAAATATAAAACAGCATGACTCCTTTGCGTAAATGATGGAGGGCTAGACTTTGTTTATATTATTGCTTCCATCTCAATATGTTCTCAAAAGAGAGAGGAAAAGGACAATGCCAATACAATTATATAACTACAGTAGAGTCTCACTTATCCAGCACTCGCTTATCCAACGCATTTTTGTAGTCAATGTTTTAAATATATCATGATATTTTGGTGCTAAATTCGTAAATACAGTAATTACTACATAGCATTAATGTGTAATGAACTACTTTTTCTGTCAAATTTGTTGTATAACATGATGTTTTGGTGCTTAATTTGTAAAATCATAACCTATTTTGATGTTTAATAGGCTTTTTCTTAATCTCTCCTTATTATCCAACATATTCACTTATCCAACATTCTGCCGGCCCGTTTAAGTTGGATAAGTGAGACTCTACTGTATAGTGCCTCTTTACCCCAGACAACAATTTGTATCAGAAGGCAAAAAGCCAAAATATATTTTGAAATAGGCTTGTACCTTCAAAAAGTATAATTTGCAAAATCTACCTTTAAAAAAAAGAAAAAGAAAACACAATTATATATTTCAAATGGTTTTGTTTACATGTGAAATTGATGATTAATGTATCCAGCAATAAATGGGGTGTTAGTTTCCAACGTCAACTTAGAGGAAAATCAAAGAAACATGGTAGCACGCTTCCAAAGAACCAAAGCAAAATAACCAAATTTGCTTAATGGTCCCCAGTACCGATTCTGGAACACATTGTCTATAATGGAAACAAATCTTACAGCCAAATCCTGTTTTCAAGATGTACATGTGATTCCAAAGGGAGGCACATGACATTATGTAACACTATTTTGGAATTCACTTAATGATTGTTGACAGGCCTAAAGTACACATACGCTTCCTTTCTTTTTCTCTGAAAACAACTGAATAGATTTTGCTGTCATGCGAGTCAATATAAATGTTGCGTATGAAACTCTGCTTCTTGAATATGTAGATTTTTTCCCTTTTTTAAAAAAGCCCTACAGTTTAAACAGTTAGGCAGCCATCTTAGGATACATAAACCACATCTACGCTGAACACTTAGGTTGGTTCTGAAGTGGAATAACAGAAATTGGTTTCACTGAACAGATGATTAGATTAGACCTCTTTCAAAACTGGTTTGAGGCCCATATGATGATTAGACAACCATGGAGGGTGGCCTTGAAACTGTTCGAGGATCTGCAGTATTCATGGTTTGACAGTCGCAGAGAATACAGGTTTTTTTCCGACTACATCCACAAGAATGCAGATGTGTTCATCAGTGGATTGCTTCAGGAATTTGCATTCTGGGAGTTACCTTAGTTGTGTGGTGTGTGCATTATGGGCTTTACCCCTGACTTTGCTTATCTTGGTTTAAAGGGTTGAACTTGCCAATATATTTTATTTCATTACTACCTCATTACTTCAATCTAATCCCCAAAAAATATAACACATACAAGAGATAAATCAATTAAATAAAGGAAGTAGTATTGTACTATACTCCCCTCTCTCCCTCCTTTCCTTTGAGGTAATTGGACCCACATTCTCCTCTGCAAAATAATTCAGCTAACAAAGCTGTGTATATGACTTCCCTTTTAACCCCATATTGCTAATTGGTGGAAATTATTTTAGAAGATAATGAGCTGAGAATAAGGATATTGGTGATATTTTGATATTTTAATTTATCTATAATGCATTTTCTTATGTTGGAAAGGAAAACTGAAAATTCAAACAAAATATTAATTATTACAATTACAGCATAGATCTTTCTTATAGTTGATGCAGTATCATTTTAACTAGTTTCATTTTTAATAATATCCTGAATATCTTTAAAAGGCCTGAGTGAGCAAAATAATCTTTATGAGACACCTGAAGCAAAATGAAGAAAGTATTAAGATTTCACCACAGAGACTTCCCCTAAATGTCAGCTTATTCCACTTCTCATTCTCCACATGGAGAGAAATCAGTCATAAAGCTCATTTATTCAAATACTGTGCCTCCAAGAAGGGCAAAATATTTGGATGCTTTTTATATGTCCTCTGCTTTCTACCAGCTATTATATGGCTGTGTTCACAGCCTGAAAAAGGTAGATATATAGTAAGAAGAGGCAGGATATGTGGCATAGATCTTCATACAAAACTTCTACTCCCCATTTCCATGATATGGGTTCTCAAATTCTATTTGGCAGAAACCTCCATTCCACTTTATCAGATGGTTCGAATATACCCTTAGTTGTCTGGAATTTAAAATAATGTGATCTTAAATTATATGATAACTAGCTTTGCCCGGCCACGCGTTGCTGTGGCTTATGGGAATCCTTTGTTGGCCAGGTGGAATAGCAGTGAATAGCCTTGCAGTCTCAAAGCCTGGCCGTTTTCTGGAGTAGCTGGAGCTTTTTGTTGTATGAACATAGAGGCATGGATGAGGGGTTGTGCTGCCAAGTTTAGTGTTTCTGGGATGTGTAGTTTTGTTGTTTTGTCCTAGGCCGAAATTTCATTACCCTTTTATATATATAGATAAAAATAACTTTTTGTATGCTGCCTCCATCTCCCCAAAAGGACTCAGAGCAGCTTACATGGGGACGAGCACAATCAACATAGCTAAAATAACACACAAAATACATAAAACAATATCATAAAACAGAATAAAACAACAACGTTATAACAGAGTATAAGAGAACCATTGAAGCAACAACCAATGAACCTGAAATAACAATCGGTTTCTGAGCATGGGTGCATGGACTGATGCAAATCAATTTTGAGGATAGGGCTGATGGATAAAGTGTATAAGTCAGACGGCAAAAATAGGGGTGGAGGGTAATGTAACATGGAGCATAATATCTTTGGGTACAGAACACTACTATAGTGCCAGGCTGAGATTGTATGCTATAGTTGGGGCCAAATTATCTAGGAGATTGTCTAGTGAAAAGTACAGCAGAACATCCACGTCTTTAGATCTTTACGGAAGATAGACAGGGTGGGTGCTAGCCTAATCTCCCTGGGATGAAAGTTCCAGAGCCAGGGGGCCACCACCGAGAAGGCCCTCTTTCCTTTGGCCCCACTAGCCACACCTGCGACAGGGGTGGGAGTGAGAGAGGAGCCTCCCCAGAAGATCTTAGAGATGGTGCAGGTTCGTAGGGGAAGATGCGGTCACAAAGATAGACAGTCCCTGAACTGTTTAGGGCTTTACTGGAAACTTATCGGCAGCCAGTGGAGCAGTTTGAAAAGGGGGGTTGGCCGCTTCCTGTAATTTGCTCCAGTCAATAACCTGGCTGTTGACCTTTGCACCAACTGCAGTTTCTGGTCCGTCTTCAAAGGCAGCCTCACATAGAGTGTGTTAAAGTAATTCAACATGGAGATAACTAAGGCATGAACCACCATGGTCAAGTCAGACTTCTCGAGGTATGGTCGCAACTAGCGCAAAGCTTTAATAATGCACGAGCCTGGAAATTGGAAAAAACACCAGAAATGGAGGAATGGATCGTGAAAGTGATGGAGGTGGCTGAGATGGACATTCTGACAGGGTATCTCCAGTCAAAAGACCCTTCTGAGTTTAGGAAAGACTGGGAACCCTTCAAAAGGTTTTTAGAAGGAAAGACTATTTCAACGTGGGGGTTTCAAATTTGACTATTATACATTTTAACTTTCACCACTCGTTTATGTAAAAAAAAAGTCATGACGAAGAAAAAAAGAACTAGAGTTCACAACTGCTGGTGGCTTGTGAACAGATTGTGAAACAGTGAAAATAAGCAGATAATTCAGGTGTATTTCAAGGGATTCTGGACCTTGCGCAAAATAGAAAACTGAGTATATTTATGGAGAAATTGTTATATTCCTGGGAATACCTGAATAAGCATGGAGATCTCTGGGATATCTTACTGGAGTGTGCTTTACTGGAAAAGCAGGGAACTAGACTGTTTAATTGATGACTTCTGGAATAATAGATAGTATAATTAGAACAGGATGGATTCAACATTGGTATTTCCATTAAGACATCCTAGTCTATATATTTGTAGAAATGCTCTGACTCACTACCTACATATTGTAATTTATTATGCTTTACTTTATATAATAAAAGAACACTCCTAAATAAAAAAGTGATACAACAGACCATAGGATAATTCTGCCTGAAATGCAGGCATTTATATTCTACCATCTAAGGAAATAAAAAGTATTTTTAATGTACTAAAAAAAGCAAAAATATACTATTCTAGGAGTAAGAATGTGATTTTTACTAGCCTTAATGAAATATTGACTATCATAAATGCTCTGTTAACTCTGTTATCATATCTCTCTGTTAACCAAATGATGACATACTGCTTGGAAATCCTGACTATTATTATTATTATTATTATTATTATTATTATTATTATTATTATTATTATTATTATTATTATTATTATTATTATGACACAGTAAACAAGATAGATATGCTGGATTTCATATCACAAAATCACAAGTCGAACACTTCCCAAGTGTCTAGGACTGTGTGATGTATTTTCGGATGATGCGCGCAGATCCCAGCAGGGTGGCCTTTTGCAGCTGGTAGATCGTAATTTTGTCAATGTCTATTGTTTCCAAATGCCGCTGAGATCTTTTGGCACGGCACCCAGTGTGCCCATCACCACCGGGACCACCTGCACTGGTTTCTGCCAGAGTCTTTGAAGTTCAATCTTGAGGTCCTGATAGCGGCTGAGTTTTTCCTGTTGTTTTTGTCAATGCGACTGTCACCTGGGATGGCGACATCAATGATCCAAACCTTTTTCTTTTCCACAACTGTGATGTCTGGTGTATTGTGTTCCAGAACTTTGTCAGTCTGGATTCGGAAGTCCCACAGTATCTTTGCGTGCTCATTTTCCAATACTTTTGCAGGTTTGTGATCTCACCAGTTCTTTGCTGCTGGAAGGTGGTACTTGAGGCATAAGTTCCAATGAATCATTTGGGCCACGTAGTTGTGCCTCTGTTTGTAGTCTGCCTGTGCGATTTTCTTACAGCAGCTGAGGAGATGATCAATGGTTTCATCAGTTTCCTTGCACAGTCTGCATTTTGGGTCATCAGCTGATTTTTCGATCTTGGCCTTAATTGCATTTGTTCTGATGGCTTGCTCCTGGGCTGCAATTATTATTATTATTATTATTATTATTATTATTATTATTATTATTATTATTGACACAACGACATTGTATGACACAGCAAACAAGATAGATATGCTGGATTTCATATCACAAAATCACAAGTCGAACACTTCCCAAGTGTCTAGGACTGTGTGATGTATTTTCGGATGATGCGTGCAGATCCCAGTAAGGTGGCCTTTTGCAGTTGGCAGATCGTAATTTTGTCAATGTCTATTGTCTCCAAATGCCGGCTGAGATCTTTTGGCACGGCACCCAGTGTGCCCATCACCACTGGGACCACCTGCACTGGTTTCTGCCAGAGTCTTTGAAGTTCAATCTTGAGGTCCTGATAGCGGCTGAGTTTTTCCTGTTGTTTTTCTTCAATGCGACTGTCACCTGGGATGGCAACATCAATGATCCAAACCTTGTTCTTTTCCACAACTGTGATGTCTGGTGTGTTGTGTTCCAGAACTTTGTCAGTCTGGATTCGGAAGTCCCACAGTATCTTTGCGTGTTCATTTTCCACAACCTTTGCAGGTTTGTGATCCCACCAGTTCTTAACTGCAGGGAGGTGATACTTGAGGCATAGGTTCCAATGAATCATTTGGGCCACATAGTTGTGCCTCTGTTTGTAGTCTGTCTGTGCAATTTTCTTACAGCAGCTGAGGATATGATCTATGGTTTCATTGGTTTCCTTGCACAGTCTGCACTTTGGGTCATCAGCTGATTTTTCGATCTTGGCCTTGATTGCATTTGTTCTGATGGCTTGCTCCTGGGCTGCAAGGATCAGGCCTTCTGTCTCCTTCTTCAGGGTCCCATTCATGAGCCAGAGCCAGGTCTTCTCTTTATCAGCTTTTCCTTCAATTTTGTCAAGGAACTTTCCATGCAGTGTTTTGTTGTGCCAGCTGTCAGCTCTAGTTTGTAGTGCGGTTTTCTTGTACTGGTTTTTTGTCTGCTGTGCTTTGAGGAGTTTCTGATTTTTGACTTCAATCAAAGCAGGTTCTTCACTTTGTTTTACATATTCTGCCAGGGCATGTTCTTCTTCTTTGACTGCTTGTTTTACTTGCAAGAGTCCTCTGCCCCCTGATCTTCTAGGCAGATACAGCCGGTCAACATCACTGCGAGGGTGCAGTGAATGATGAATGGTCATGAGTTTTCTTGTTTTTCTGTCCAAATTGTCCAGTTCCATCTGTGTCCAGTTTATAATGCCAGCAGTATATCTTATGACAGGTATGGCCCAGGTGTTTATGGCCTTGATGGTGTTGCCTCCATTGAGCTTGCTTTTGAGAATTTTTCTGACCCTTTGTGTGTATTCTTTACTGACCACAGTTTTCACATGTTCATGCTTGATGTTGTCCAGCTGTAATATGCCCAGATATTTATAGGCCTCTGGCTGGTGACACCTTATTGTTTGGCCATTGGGCATATTGATGCCCTCACTTTCAATTATTTTACCCTTCTTCAATGCCACTGTCGAACATTTGTCCAAACCAAACTCCATGTTGATATCAGTGCTAAAAATTCGGACAGTGTTGGTCAGAGATTGGATTTCAGTTTCCGTTTTCCCATATAGCTTCAGGTCATCCATGTACATCAAATGTGAAATTTTGTGAGAATTCTTAGATGTTTGGTAGCCGAGATTTGTTTTTTGTAAGATTGTTGACAGAGGGATCATGGCAATAATGAAAAGCAGAGGGGACAATGAATCTCCCTGGAAAATTCCTCTCCTGATGTTGACAAGTCCATAGCTTTCATTCCAACAAACAGTTCAGTTTTCCAGTGCTCCATCATGTTTTCAATGAAGGTGCCAACGTTTTTACTAATCCCGATGGCGTCCAGGCACTTGATGATCCAGCTGTGCGGGAGTGAGTCAAAGGCCTTTTTGTAGTCAATCCACGTCATGTGAAGATTAGCTTTTCGGCTCTTACAGTTCTCCAGAATCATTTTGTCAATCAATAACTGGTCTTTTGTGCCCCTGCTTTTCCGTTTGTTGCCTTTCTGTTCATCTGGCAAGATGTTTTTTTCTTCAAGATAGTCTTGAATTCTGTCAGCTATGATGCCAGTCAGTAGTTTAAACATAGTGGGCAGACACGTTATTGGCCTGTAGTTTCCTGGTGCTGCTCCTTTTGCTGGATCCTTTTGTATCAGGTATGTTCTTCCAGTTGTTAGCCATTCACTGATACTTCCTTTCTGCAGCATCTCATTGAATTGTTGGGCCATTTTTCCATGTAAACTAATCAGATGTTTGAGCCAAAATCCATGAAGTTGATCACTACCAGGCGATGTCCAGTTCTTGACTTTTTGCACTCGTTTGCTGATCATTTCAGTTGTTATTTCCATCAGTTCCATTTTGTTCTGTGAGAATTTTCCTTCAAACTCCTTTATCCACCCAGCGTTTTTGTTGTAGTTTTTATTATTTTCCCAAAGTTCTTTCCAGAACTTTGTTGTTGCAGTTTTCTCTGGCTTTATGGTTACTGTGTCTGTTGTTTGGTTCAGACTCTGGTAGAACCGTCTTTGGTCTGATTGAAACAGTTGATTTTGTCTGTACTGGATGATTCTGGCTTCATACCTTTCAATTTTTCTGGCTGTTGCTGTAATTTGTTCTTTCATGATTTCCAAAGCTTCTTCAATTTTTCTGGTGTTCAGCCAGTACTTTCGGATCAGGTATTGCTTGATTTTGTCATTCTTCAGTTTCCTCTCTTTCATATTTTTCAGGTTACTTGCATCTGATCTAAGTTTCTTGATTTTCAACTCTAGCCTGACCTTCCACTTTGGTTTTCCAGTCGATTTTCTTTGGGGCTTCCTTGGTTGTAGGAGCCCAAGTTCTTCTGTTACTATCACTGCTGCACTGTAGGCAAACTGGTTAGTTTGTTCAATTGATGTTATTTGGACAGTGGAGAGTGCTGCATTCACATCTTTCATGAGAGGCGCCAGGTGTCTCTTGGGCACTGTTTTTAGAGTTGGGAGCCGCTGTCTTATTGCATTTGCTGCAGCATGAGCCATGATCTTATCCTTGAGCTCTTGTTGTCTTGCTGTCAAGGTTCCTGGTGGTTCAACAGATGTTTCAAGTGCTGGTTCCTCAAATTCTTGCAAAAGCTCCACTCTTTCTTCTGGTTCAATCTGTTCCACCATTCCAAGTGTTGCTGGAGTCTCTGCTGCTGTCTGTGCTGTGGTCTGATGGTAATCTATTTTGCAAATTTTCTGGATTTCTTCGAGTTCAACTTCACTGAACACTTTGTTTCTGATTATGAATCTTCGTTGGTCAGCCAGTCGGGGTTCTGTTATCTGTGAGTCAGGGTACTCTTGTTTCCATAGCTGATGCATCCTTTTTTGGTAGCCACGCCTTTGAGGTTCAGATTTGTAGTAGCATTTCATAATTGTGCGGTTTTCTGGCATTGTATATTTTTGCCGCTTCTGTGACTGTTCATTTGGGTTTTGATGATTCCGTAGCCCACTTGTCGATGGATGTCCAGAATCAGCAGCATCCACCGCGGTCCTTTTTATCCTGGGCGACGACCGAGCCAGTATAGACTTCGTTTGGGTTTGATTCTCCATAATGCTAATGGGTTAGGTGCTCTTGGTTGTGCTCCTCAGCTGAGGCCTCTCTGGCTTGGTTGGACCTACCGGTAGTTACACTACCGCCAGCACAGCCCTCAGTCATCATTGGAGCAGCTAAGCCCCCCCCCCACGTCAAGGTGGCACCTGCGGGGGGGATTATTATTATTATTATTATTATTATTATTATTATATTTTCCAACTGTTGTACTGGAACAACAATGACTGTTTAGTTTAACTTTAACAGTTTTTGGCAGTTCTTTGTTAGAACATTACCAATGTCAGCTGCTTCTAACCTAGCGATTTTACTCGAAGTGTTTAATGCCAGTTCTAATGCTTTTTTGCTTTTTGGTGCGTTTCTTTGCCAAGTGCTTTTGCATTTTTATATTGCCATTTGTTCAGGTTATATATATATATATATATATATATATATATATATATATATATATATATGGATACTTTAGCTTTGTTTTTGGTTTTTGTTTTCTCTCTCTCTCTCTCTCTCTCTCTCTCTCCCTTTTTGATCCTTTTTTAATCGCAGTTTTCCTACTTTCTATACAATCAAATGTTCTCACTCTTTTGATGTTAATTTACTTTATCTTAGAAGGTAAAACTTCAATAAAAAATATATTTTAAAAAAATGCAAAGTGTTCCCAGCCACCGCCAACACCTGAACCTCAAGCATCAGTGCTAAGTCTAGAAGGACCCCCAGACTGTGGACCTGTGTCCTCAGGGGGAGTGTGTAACTCCATTGAGCACAGGTTGTCACCCTATACGCCAATTGGCCGAGTGACTGACTTGGAGGACCTCTGTCTTGTCAGGATTCAGTTTCAACAAGTATATGTTGTTTTATGTTGATATGTGTTCAAGGCATCACATTGTGCCTTTGTTACAAGCCATCCTGAGTCCCCTTCAGGGTTAGAAGGGATATAAATAAATAAATATGCTAGGATGGGTGGGTGAGAAAAGAAATGCCAAATATATCAGCACAGTGATTGACTTAACACTAGTTAATTGTTTCTAAGTGGTGACAAGGATATTATGGTACAGAAATCGAGATTAGCAAGAGTATGGTAATAAAGAGCATTTGCCAAAGCCAACTATATGCTATAGAAACTACAGCTATATGCTTGGAAAACTGAGCCTGAGGTGAGGTCACTTTCCACCTTCTTTCACCCTTGGTCGGATGCATTGCTATGCCAACATGAAGCTAGAAGTGATAGCATATCTCATGTCAATTTCCATTCTTGGGTGATTTTCCTGCTTTGTAGAGAAGTTTGGAAAGGTGATGCATTAAAGGGAACATATCTGTGTTGTTTTATAATAGTTTTATCCACCTCTTGTGTATTTGGGTATTAAATATCAGTCAACTGACATGTCTCAAAAATAGTAGTATCTGGACAATATTTGCTAAATAGAGAAGTAAAATAAATACAAAATTGGTAGTATAGGCATCCCTGCTTTGAGGTACAATGCTCATTCAAGGCAGAAGAAATAGTATTTTTTTTACATTTATTTGTAGTTTCAATCTATCTTTGTAGTTTTTTTTGTTTAAGGATTGCCAGCCACTTTAATTTTCTTATGATGACCATACATCTTACTACTCAAGAAAAAGGTGATTCAAAATCAATTTCTAATATCTCACTATGAGAGACAAATTTGGATTTGCTGTCAACTAGATTGGGACCCCAGTCATGGGCTTTGATGGGTCTTGTTAGCCTCTCTGTTTCAACCTGGATTTTTGCTTTGGAGAAAGAGAACAGCTCTTGAGACATATGACCTTTTCACTTGGCCCTTTTGGCCATGCCATTACAAACACTGTCAGGTCCACAAACCGCTGCTTCTATTCTCTTCTGCAGGTAATCTCTTACCACCACTGTATGTCCTTTTTGAGGGGCCATTCCATGTGCTGAATGTTTCAAGATTGCCCATATTTCTCCAAGGACTTGTATTGCTATTCCTTTATCATCATGCGACTCAGGTTGCTCCTGACACACACAAAAAAATCATCATGTATGATGGAGAGAGCTTCAAATTGATTTTACAGTTTAAAAGGCATTTGCCTTTTTCCTAATTGATTCCTAATCCTTCTATTTCCATGTGTCATATTCCTCCCAAAGACTTCCTTCAATATTTTGAAACTGACTTCGTCCTCGGAAACATCCCTTGCATGTTGCTCATGGTTTCACTATTTTATGAGACAAGACAAATGAGGAGACAGTTGGGATGGAAATTATATTCAAAAGTATTTGAAAAAAATGATCAGAAATGTGTTTTTTGAGTAATGAGGAGAATCTTGGAAGGATTATAATATTAACAGTTTGAGATTGCATGTGTTTCTATTTGCAGAGTGGCCAGAACGATCTGGAGCCAAATATATAGTTTGATCTAAGAAAATCTCAAAGGCTAATTTACAAATGAAACCTGAACTGTATTAACTTGAACTCCTGGGAAATCAAATGGAGAAGAAATACAGAAAATTACTAAGGTATATGACAATTACACAATTATTGTAAGTGCAGAAGTGGAAGAATATGACTATACCAACTTGTGAAGAATGGTTATGGAATGTTTTGGACTTAGCAGGAATTAATACATTGACAACTTTAACTAGATCAAAATCCTCAGCGTCATTTTTGAAGATCTGGGAAGTATTTTTTTTGCTATACATCAACTGTAAGTTTTGATGATCATTAGATAAATCAAATAGCTTGAGCAGTATAAGTGCATATACTGTAAATTTATATAAAGAAGAAATGTTATTTAGCTATGTGTAATTACTCTTAGGAGAGCAGCAAGTCAATGTGCAAAAACTCCACAAGCTAATTTTCTGAAGAATAAATCTGGAGCTGCGAAAATTGTTCAAAAATTAAGCAGATTTGGAAGAAATTATCTCAACAGGAAGAAAATGGCTAAAACTATATATTACTTCTTTTGCGAATGAAATTAGCAAATAATTATTTCCTTAGGAGGGAGACTTGAATGTGGCAGAGCTTTAACATTTCCTTTTTAATGTACGAGGGTTGAATGAAAAGTAATGCCTCCACCTTCGTAATTCCCAACAGATGGCAGTACTGGTATGCGGCAGGTACTGGCTTATTCAGTAGGCTCTCCTCTACAGTTCCATTTGGCGGGAAGCCTTAGCATTGAACGGTTGTGTTGTTAAAGTGTGAAGTATGGAACCCTGTGCAGACGGTCGGTCAATGCAACTTAAGCAACCTGCAGTCATTGAATTCCTGACAGCAGAAGGTGTCACCCCAAAAGAGAAAGGCGTCACCTTCATTCTCATAAGGCATCACCTTCATTCTCATTCCTGGCAAATTTTAAGTCTGTGCACTTTCATTTCAGGCATCAGTATCCTGGGTACCCATCATACACAGATCTTCCGATAGCCAAGCAAAGCAATAATGTGACCCACACGTTCCTGTGAAATACCAATTATGCTTGAAATTTCTCTGAGTGATACGACGATCGTCCCGAATCAATCTGTCAACCTTTTGCTTATGAAACTTAGTGGTTGCTGTCACAGAACGTCCAACTCTTTGTCACGTAGGTCAGATGTTCCCGCCTCAACATCTTTAAACTTCCTCGCCCAGCAACACACAGTATTCACATCAACACAATCATCATAAACAGCTTGCATTCTCTGATGAATCTCCTTTGGGGTGATACCTTCTGCTGTCAAGAATTCAATGACTGCACATTGCTTAAGTTGCATTGACCGACCATCTGCGCAGGCTTCCATATGTTGCACTTTAACAACACAACCGTTCAATGCTAAGGCTTCCCGCCAAATGGAACTGTAGAGGAGAGTCTACTGAACAAGCCAGTACCTGCCACATACCAGTACTGCCATCTGTTGAAGAGTTACAAAGGTGGAGGTATTACTTTTCATTCAACCCTCATAATTAGTTAGCATTATACTTCTTCAGTACAAAGACTAGCTAGTTACCATTACAGAAACATTTGTTAATTTTTATTGTAATGGTTTATTGTCCCCTTTCTCAAATGTAATTCAAATAGTTACTTTAAATTCTGGGTGCTATGAAGGTTTGCTGAGAGAATGAAAGGAGAAAGGAAAGAAACATCAAGGCCATCTGCTTACTTTCTGGGTTTTTAAAACTAGAAAACAGAGAAGGAAGTGTATCCACTGGCCATTGGGATTTATTACTGAGAAGAAACACCCCTGAGTTATTGTCCTTAAAAGGCACCTTTTAAAAAAGAAAAGTCAGACAAAGTTACCACCCCACCTACGTGATGCTGTTCAAATGCCAAAAAAATTGGCCCTGCTCAAAGAATTGATTTTTTTAAAAGAAAATTTCTATCCCCCTCCAAAATGCTTTTTCTTTTCCTTCCCATGTACTGTTTTTGCTTTCGCAAGCTCTGCCAAAAATTATGGTCAGGCCTAATTTTGAAAAAGGAAAGAAAAAGACTCAAATAGCACAGTCATCTTAGTATAACTTTGATTCAGCCAAGAGCACAGCCTATAAAAGTGCCATGATGTCTATGACATTTGTAAAAGGGGTTGTATCCTCAGGAAGCATATAAATAATGACCTGAGATACCAATGATTTCTAGGATAGTCCAAAAGATTTCTACAAAAGAAAGGACTTTGACTTTCAGAAGACTTGTAGCAATTCTTATACCCTGTTGGTTCGAAAGTTGGGAAAAAAGTGTCAAGGATATAAAATATGCAATGTGTGCTAAAAAGAGCTTATTTATTGACAACATTCACTCCACACCCCCAATCCTATAGCAATCAAATATGTGTCATGTTAACATTTTCGATAAATCCTTTAGTTGCTGTTGCAAATACTTTATTGAAATATAGTTTGTCATGCTAGAATTTAGAGCTTATTATATATTCTATTTCTTTAACATCAAATATGTTCAGCAGGTTAGTTAAAAAAAACCCCACTATCAGCTTAAGTGGAGAACAAGTGTAGTTGGAATGGTGAAAAAAAACTCCTGCAGCAATATGGCCAGAATTCAATCTTCTAATGTTTGCTGTTCCTATCAGTTAGGAGGGATAAATTCTCTTCCCTATTCTCTACATTTTCCTGTAAATTCACAACAAGAGCTTTAAAAAATATTTCCAGATGACAACCAGGATGCTCCTGGAGGTGATAAGGAGCTATATTCCAAGGGTGAAATGAAATTGTTGTCCCATTTAACCTTCAAAATAAAGCTACTAAAACTACAAATCCTTTCCTCAATACTTGCTCCAGAGGGCTGAGAACTATGGAGCAGGTTTTAATGTAAATAGAGGGGTTTTGGGAGTGGACAACACAAAGAAAGTCCCATTGTACTAGCAGAGACCTATTAGCATTACTGAACATTGAACTATTTTCTCTATAGGCATTATCATAATATCCACCATTTTATAATTTTGCAGTGTTGCATCTTTGGAAAACTTTTAACTTTGATTATCTAGATCCAGTGCAGTCTGGCTTTAGGTTGGGACATGGAATTCAAATAGCTTTGGTTGCCTTAGTGGATGATCTAGGCTGGGAACTGGACAAGGGGAGTGTGTCCCTGTTGGTTCCCTTGGACCTCTCAACTGCCTTCAATATCGTTGACCATGGAATCCTTCTGGGATGCCTCGTAGGTATGTATTTCTAACCAATGGAGCCCTATAGCATTTGGTATTGTAGTTTGAAGCCACTTTTTGTTTGGGCACATTATACTTTGAGTTCAGTCTGTTGGGAATAGTGCTGGTTTCCACTCTTCTACCTCAGACCAAATGAAAAATGCTGGAGTTGGTGTAACCTGTAATGCCTCCAAATGGAACAGAGTGTCAGGTACAAAGCAAACTTCATTTGCCCTATCTGTTGCCTTAAAACAACTGATTATAAACTGTATTTATACTTTTGGATTTACTTGCCTATTATCACCAGTCTTTTCATTGTGGAACAAATGTGGTTTTCTTGCTAGCACTGTTGAGGTCAAAAGGGAGACAAAGAGGACTATGCCTTATCACATCTGGATGCATTTATAATTTTAAACACTATCTTTGAAAAATAATACATGCAAAAGTCCTGGAAACAGATAAACATTTCTATATCAAAGTACTTGTACCAGTTGCTATATTATTTAACTTTGAACACGTTCCAAAGGCTTAGGCCTTTTCAATAATAATGACTGGCTGAACATTTTTTTTAAAAAAATTAACATTTGGGAATGTCTTATATCTGACAAAGGAAAACGTGGGCATCTTTTATGAAGCTTAGTTCTTGACCAAGGTCATTTTCATTTTTACCACATAAACAAAAATTAAAAAGAAAAAAAGTTGTTTAATGAAAACATAATGCAGCAACTTGGTTCTCAATAACAATTTCAGGTTGTTTATGATTCACTAGCCCTTCAGTTCTTTCTTGCCACAATTAAATTTTGTTTCCTTATTTGAGGGTTACCAATTTTTATGACAATGTGTGAGGTCACAATGAAGTGTGAAATACTGTTAACTATACAAAGTTCAACAGTACTTGAGTTTTCAGCAAATGGAAAAACTCATTCCACAACAACTATTTTATGTAAACCACATAATAACTTTGATAATAGATCAGCATGAGAGAATACGTTGTGTTGTAAAAATGTTTACAGAATTATAAATCTGTCTCACTTAAGAATTTGTTATACACCTGATCCATAATAACATACAATTAAAACCAATGTTTTGAAATAAAGTTAAATGCCAAAAAGAATCTTTCAAAGTTTGGAAAGCATCTGGTTTCATTTCAGACCATTTATGAAAAGCAGAATGTGTTTTTCTCTTTGCTAGAAAACTTTTGAACGTATACAAGGAAAAGTAAAGTTATACTAACAAAACAAAACAAAACCATCAAAACCAATAGACAAAATCTCATATGCAAAACTGGATAGTTAACCAGAGTGGAAAAAAATCATTTGATTAATTAAATTGTTAAATTGTTAATAAATTAGGTTTTTATGCTTGATTAACAATGTAGCTATTCCCACATTTTAGCAACTTAATTATTTTAGGTTGCTTCTGCCCCTGTGAAAAAAGCTGTAAAAAAAGAGGTGTAAAAGGGAACCACCTTGCTATTTCCACTTGACTCAGAAATTGGTGCATACTTGTATACATAGAGATGAAAATACATCAGCCTCCCCCAAGTGTTGCATTCAGAGAAAGAGCCATGCAAGTGTAAAGAGAAAGAGGAGTTCCTGATTCATGTGGCTTCCCTATACTTTTTTCTTTCAACAGTTTTGATATTTCAAATGGAAAAATGTACTCACCCAGAGCAATGTGTGGGTAGGTCTCTTCAGATTCTGGAACCTTGAATGATCAGGAAATGGATCTTACATCAGAGCAAAGGTTGGCATGGCATGCCAGAAAAGAAGTGGAATAGGCATGTTCTTCTGACTATTGATTTGGATTTATAGGAATGTCAGCTGCATAAGGGACATGGATAAAAACTCAACACTATGTGTGTGCTATTTTATCATTATCCACTGTAAATAGATATGGAAGTAATGTATGAAATTATTTTTAATGATTGAAAAGCATGTCCCTCAGGTGTCAGAAATACCTATCTAGAAGAATCCTGGAGTGAGAATCACAAACGTTTATGGTCTCAATTCAACATCTTCTCAGCATATCCTTAGTATCTTCATGTGGTCCTACACTATGCTAAACCATACATTCTTGTACAGTCTTGACATTGCCTCACATAACCATTCCATGTCTCACAGGAAGCAGGCAAGAAAGGAGAGGTATCTGGCTAAATATCTGTATCCAAACATGCAATGATTATAGAAGTGAGATTGCCGCAGAGGCCTATGGTGGTCTTACTACCTTGTCACATGGCCATAGGTGTCACCCGACATCTGTTATAACATGCCCAGCTAGATTCCCTGAGAGTCACCGTTGGCCTGGAAAAGGCAACTAATTCACAGCTCATCTTTAAGCATTTCTAGGGGAAAAAATAAAACTGTCTGCTGAACATGCAACAGTTCAAATTTTGGCTGCAAACGCCATAATTTCCTGGAAACCTTTGGTTATTCAATTCATGCATTTTAATTAAATCCAGGTATGTGCTTTTTGTTGCCTTCTGTCAATAATAAAAATGAGAATATTGCACTAGTTTTTAAAAAACAAAAGCTCTCTGTAATTTATCACATGCAAATGTTAATTATGGGTGGCTGTTTGCTCTGAGCCTGGATTTCAAATTAAAACAGTAGAGCATTTTCAGGTATAGAGGTCTCAAAACTTGGGCTTAATGGCAGAGTTTGAATTTGTGGTGTTCATGAGTATATTTCTCATTCCTATTCCCTATTCATATAAAGAAGTTTATGCATTTCGTTTTTCATTCATTTCAAATACACGTATTGTCAAGGTCAGATGCCAGCCAATGGATGAAAATACAGTTTATTGTATAAACAACTCAAAAAAGCTCTTTAAACAAACACAGGAGCTTGTGACACTTAAACTTCAGTGTGAAAAAGACATTTAAACTGAAAAAACTCCAAAAAACCAAACCGGAGTATAATCCGGATTATCCAGAGATATAATCCGGATTAAAACAAAACTGCTTAGATTCAGCTCAAAATTGCAGGATAACTTGGAGAAGGCAAAACAAACTACGGGCCAAATTCCCAAGGGTCCAAAATAAACAGAATCCCAACTGGGTTACAAAGTAGAGTTTTAAGGCTCAAAACAAACAATGTCCCAAACCGGCCAAACTTTGCCACCGGAGGCAGTGCAAACAAACCGGTGCTGGAAACAAAGTAATGAAGGGCAAAGAGTTACTGCAGGGTCAGAAGCCAAGCCAGTGGTCAGTAATGGAATGTAATTGCAGAACCAGGAGTCAAACCGGAATTGGGAGCAAAGAGTAATTGCAGAGCCAGGAACGAAGCCAGCGGTCGGTAACGGAGCGTAACTGCAGAACCAGGAGCCAAACTGGAATTGGGAGCGGAGCATTACTTCAGGATCAGGAACGAAGCTAGCAGTTGATAACGGAGAGTAGTTACAGGGTTGAGAACGAAGCCAAGCCGGAATAGGGAGCGAAGAGTAATGCCAAAACGATGTGCAGTCCAAGGTCCAAGATGAGAAGTCGTCACAGCAAAGTCCTCGTCAATGGGTTGACACAAGTAGCCAAAACGACGGAGGCGAACTAATGCAGACAGTAATCACAATGCAGTCTAAAGAAAACCCACACAGTTCCAACCCCTGTAGTAGAAGTAACCCAGAAAAAAAACTTACGTCGGTTGCACAGTCTCAAGCCATTCTTCAGGAAAACGAACACAAAACCCAATGGCGCCCAACAACCACCTTGCCACACGCAAGGGCCCAGTAGCCAAATGCCCACAATTTATTTACAATTCGTCTTCAGAACTTGAGCTGGGCACTGCTCTTCCACAGGTTGTTCCCATTCGTCATCTGAGCTGAAACCACCCGGCCGACGCCCACACCTACCCTCAGCTGTGGAACTATCCCCACTCCTCCAATTAGACCACCTTGGGTCCGATCCTGAAGGACCCCACGTTTCCTCAGCGTCCCCATCACCAGTGAGCCCAGTCTCCCCATCTCAATCCTCTGGAGCGTGTGTCCACTCCATGCCATCCTCTTCAGCCCGTGCCACATCCCCAACATCCATTTCAAGCCCCTCATCCCCTTCAGAATCCTCAAATGAATCCTCATCTGTTGATTCCTCAAATATCTCTTTAAGCCTCTTTCTCTGTAACTCCTCAAATGAGTCTTGCTCCCGAGGAGCCTTTCTTCTCTTCCTGTTACTATCAGTAGTATCATTGACCCCAGAAGGCTCATTCACAACACTTATTTCTTTTCATTTGTTTGTAATTTCTCACTAATTTCAATGGGGGAACAGCCAGTTTCTGTAAAATCAGCTCCTCAGTCAAATGGCATGATTCTTTATACATTTTGCTACTCCCTCGAGGTATGAGACATATCAGGCTTCAGACAGGTTTGATAAAATGCCTTTATACAAAAAAGTCCCATTAATTGCAGTAGGACTAAAACAACTGTATTATCATTCCAAGCACCAAATATGGCCTGTGAAATGCAGATTAGAGATCAGTAGAACCTAGAAAAAAGAACAACACCTGGCATTATCTTATTCTCCTCTTCTGAGGCTAGCAAGGCAGTATATCTCTATACTGAAGTACATGACTTCCATGGAATTCAACTGAATTCTCAATATGGTGTTTACTATTCACCACAAATGTAAGGAGTATTCTAGAAAAAGGAACAGGAGGAAGGTGGAAAGACATTTGGACATACAAACGTTCAGTTTTTACATTCTGTCATATCAAACTATTAAGTACAATGGAACATTTGTTGGCATTTTATTATTAAAGCAGTGAACATTATGGTGCTAGGATTTTGTTCGTGCACACACACACACACACACACATATACTGCAGGAAGAATCTTGTTCTTTGTACTCCAAGTTTTCCTCTCTAAGCCATCTCATGTGGGATTTCAATGGGGTCACCAAGAAGGTTTAGTGGGCAAGCATATTTTCATGTATTGCAATTTCAAAGGAGCTTTATTTCTCACTAACATTGTGCCAATGTACAACACATCTGCCAACAGTTCTCCACCTCTGGAAAAAATATCTTACACATAGGCCAATTTCACCTCACAAAACTTTTAACAAGATATTTCTGAGCTTGAAATGTAGAAGCAGCATTCTATATTAAAGGTACCAGGTTGTCAGACATGGCAGCATTTTGACAACAGATGTGCCATTCTTTTAAGCTGAGGAGACAATTGCTGCAAGATTGCCTATCCAGCAAAATTATACTGAGTTACTTTATTTAATGTTACTTTTCCAGATGCTGCCATGTTATCTAATGGAAAAGGAATAGATGTTTTTCATTGGTCTTGCTATCCTAATTCTACTACATGTCTTCAGTTGCAAAACATCATGCTCAGAACATATAGAATTAAGTGACAATCCTTTGTTCTCACCATTAGTGTCAAAACACAACCCAGTTCTTTGGAAAGCCACAGAACAGAGAGTTAACAGTAACGAAAGTTTAAGACTACAGGCAGGCCTCCATATGTGTGGGTTTGACTTTTGCAGATTTGATTATTCATGGTTTTGATTAAAATATTATCTCTTGGAATCTCTAGATCATTTAGTGCAGGTTAATGGTCAATTTCCACGAACGGTTTATCATGGGGCCATGCTAGAGGACATGGAAATTCCTAGAGTGAACACCTTTCTAGGAATATCTAGGTCTTCCAGTATAGCAGAAGTTGACCACAGAGTTGTGTTGGAAGACATGGCAAATTCTAGAGAAATGTTAAGTTATAAATCTAGATGATGATGATGATGATGATGATGATGATGATATAGATGACCCAAAATGCAGACTGTGCAAGGAAACTGATGAAACCATTGATCATATCCTCAGCTGCTGTAAGAAAATCGCACAGACAGATTACAAACAGAGGCACAACTATGTGGCCCAAATGATTCATTGGAACGTATGCCTCAAGTACCACCTTCCAGCAGTAAAGAACTGGTGAGATCACAAACCTGCAAAGGTAATGGAAAATGAGCACACAAAGATACTGTGGGACTTCCGAATCCAGACTGACAAAGTTCTGGAACACAACACACCAGACCTCACAGTTGTGGAAAAGAAAAAGGTTTGGATCATTGATGTCCCCATCCCAGGTGACAGTCGCATTGACGAAAAACAACAGGAAAAACTCAGCCGCTATCAGGACCTCAAGATTGAACTTCAAAGACTCTGGCAGAAACCAGTATAGGTGGTCCCGGTGGTGATCGGCACATTGGGTGCCATGCCAAAAGATCTCAGCCGTCATTTGGAAACAATAGACATTGACAAAATTACAATCTGCCAACTGCAAAAGGCCACCCCACTGGGATCTGCGCACATCTTCCGAAAATACATCACACAGTCCTAAACACTTGGGAAGTGTTTGACTTGTGATTTTGTGATATGAAATCCAGCATATCTATCTTGTTTGCTGTGTCATACAATGTCGTTGTGTCAATAATAATAATAATAATAATAATAATAATAATAATAATAATAATAATAATAATTTATTTATATACCGCCCTATCTCCCCGAGGGAACTCAGGGCAGTTCCCAATCACAAAACAACAATGTACACTACATAGCCAGCAAAAAAGACACAATATTAAAACAAGATAAAACTATAAAATTAAAATAATAAATAACAATGACAACAAGCCATGATCGAGGGGACAGGGATCATTAACCCAATATAGTAACATAATCTGGTTAAGGATGGATGAATTTTATAGAGCATGTTTCAAGGCCATAGGTTGGTGGTATACCAGAATGGGTTACTCAGAAACCTGCCGGAACCACCAGGTCTTCAGATCCTTACAAAAGATGGACAAGGTAGGGGATTGCCTGATCTCCTTTGGGAGTGCATTCCAGAGCCGGGGGTCCACTGCCGAGAAGGCCCGATCCCTTGTCCCCACCAATCATATTTGGGACGGTGGTGGGAGCGAGAGGAGTGCCTCCCCAGCTGATCTTAAGGCCCGCACCGGTTCATAGGGGGAGATGCTATTGTGGAGATAGGCAGGGCCTGAGCTGTGTCGGGCTTTATAGGTCAATACCTGCACCTTGAATTGGGCCCGGTAGTTTATCGGCAGCCAGTGGAGCTGTTTCAATAGGGGCATTGTATGCTCCCTATAACCAGCACTAGTTAGAAACCTGGCTGCCGACCTCTGAACCAGTTGGAATTTCCGGACCATCTTTGTGGGCAGCCCCACGTAGAGAGCATTGCAGTAATCCAACCTGGATGTAACTAAGGCATGGACCACCGTGGCCAGATCAGACTTCTCGAGGTATGGTTGCAGCTGGCATACAAGTTTTAATTGTGCAAAGGCCCTCTCAGCCACCGCTGACGCCTGATCTTCAAGTGTCAGCAATGAGTCCAGAAGGATCCCCAAGCTGTGGACCTGTGCCCTCAGGGGGAGTGCAACCGCGTCGAGCACAGGTTGCCACCCAATACCCTGATTGGTCCTATGACTGACCAGGAGGGGCTCTGTCTTGTCTGGATTAAGCTTCAACTTGTTAGCCCTCATCCAGCTCGACACTGCTGCCAGGAATTGGTTTAGGGTCTGGGCGGCTTTCTTGGAATTAGGTGGAAAAGAGTAGTAGAGTTGGATGTTATCTGCATAGAGATGGCAACTGGTTCACCTTGCTACAACACACACACTCCACCACAGCAGGCTTGAGTTTTTCAGTTTATTGATAAAGAATAGCAAAACTTAATAAAAAGCAGAAAAGAAAGCAATAATCCAATTGAGAGTGCAATCCATAAAACACAGTTCAGAGTGTCCGTAGATAAAAGTACAGAGTCCCAAAAATAGCAAGGCAGTTCTGTAGAAACCAGAAAACATGAGGTTCAAAAGTATAATCCTAACACAAATTCCAAACATGAGACGAGGCATGAACTGAAACTAAGCAAGAGTTGAATCTCCAACAGCGATGTTGCTCTGACTGAAATCTTTCCAAATTACATCTCCTTTAAAACCTCTTTGCAAGCTAGAAACACATTCCTCTGAGCTCTAGCTCCCCCACGCTTGCCTCCAATTCTCACGGAGCATCTGGAGCCCAATCTCAACTTCAACCTGGAATCCCTGTCTAACACAAATTCATCCCCCTCATTCCCATCTGGGCTTTGTTGATATTTAGAATTCTCAGACTCCTGTGAAAGGTCATCCTTATCACAAACTTCAGCAGCATCTCTGCTAAACTCAGAGCTATCCACATTCCCCCTGTTTTGTTTGTTTTTCTAAGCCATCAAAACTTTCTGAATCCACCTGCATTTCAGAAACATCAACATTCCCAGGGACAAACTGCTGTTCAAATTGCTGTTCCACATTCCCTGGAGCAGACTGCTCAAACCCAAATCCCCTTTCAAATCCCCCTTCATCATCAGACTGAACCATAACAGCACCGAACTCTAAAACCCCGGATGACCTCACCCAGCGGTTTCATGTAGATATTAAAAAGCATGGGGGATAGAAGTCAGGGGTCTGAGCAGGTATTCCCCAGCTTCACCATCTGGGTACGACCCTCCAGGAAGGAGTTGATCCACTGCAGAGCAATGCCCCCAAGACCCGTTGAAGAGAGGCGTTGGTGATTCCCATAAACCAATCTACAAACCCCCCACTGGCAAGTTTCTATTCTATGATTCTAAGTTTAATGAGCCAAGATGAGCAAGGGTCTAGGGTACAAGTGGTAGCCCTCACCGCTCCCAGAACCTTGTCAATGTCACCAGGCTGAACAAGTTGAAACGAATCCAACAAAACCTGACAGACAGGTGTCTCAGTTACGTCCCTTGGTTTTGCACTAAGGCTGGTGTCTAAATCGGAGCGTATTTGAGCGACTTTGTCTGCAAAATGATGTGCGAACTTGCCACATCGGGTTGTCAGGTGATCAGGAGGCCCCTCCCCCTCAAGGGGATGGAGGAGCTCCCTGACCACCTGAAACAAATCTCTTGGCCTATTGGTTGCAGCCGCGATGCGGGCAGTCGAGAAAGTCTTTCTGCCTGCACACATTGCCACGAAATATGCCTTAAGAGAGGCTTTAGCCTGTGTTCGATCTGATGCTCTTCGAGTCCTCTGCCAGCGGCTCTCTAGTCCCCACCTTGTATGCTTCATCATGCCAGATCCCCAGTAAACCAGCGGGCTGGTTTGGATCGTTGCGACAAGAAGGGTGCTCAGGGGCGATCGTGTCTACTGCCCTAGAGACCTCCGAGAGAGGGAATTCCTCAGTCAGTGTGAGGTGAACCTGGATGAGCAAGAGAGAAGCCTCGTGTTGTCAAGCTCCTGTGTGTGAAGGCTGCTGTGTGTAAATGAGCCCAGATTGGACAACAAGCCCCACAAGCATAAGGGGTGAGGCGGCAAAGATTTCAGCTAACGTTCCAGACACATCACCCCCAGCCAGAGGAAGGTGAATTTGCGGAGACTGCAAGCGACAACACGACCTGAAGGCTGAGGAGTCTGCAGTGCTGCTGCAGAAGAGGCCAGAAACCTCTCCAGCAAGCCCTTCTGTTGCTGCCTTTGGGACTCCTCATGAGTAGACTACAGCCCCAGGCCCTTTCCATCTGGGTGTGACTCAGCACAAACAAGGTGGGTGCAACTATAAAACCCGAGTCCACAAGGCCCTGGTAGGGCTGAGGAGTCTGAAGTGCTGCTGCAGAAGAAGCTAGAAGCACCTCCAGCAACCCCTTCTTGATTATTTATTTGCACTCAGGGATCATGTTTAATTTTCAGTTTTTTGGGTTTGATTTTATAGGATTTTATTCTTAGAGGATTAAAGTCCAAGGGTTGTTTAGGGCCAGAGAAATAGAACATAGACATCAAAATACCCAGGTTTCGAGAATATTGCTTTTGGTTGGCTTTGGTTCAGGCACAGTCTCACTGTGACGGTTCCTGTTTACATCAGAGTGTTGCGTGTGTATAACCCACGGACCCCTTTTTCGTATCTGGACCATTGCGAGATCCTCTATGCCTGCCTGCTCCACCACTAAAGAGGCCTTACTGAGTGCACTGATCTCCTCTGACTTGGACTGATGGACTATTATCCACCTCAATTGAGCACCATGCTTTCAAATATGTGCGGCTTATTAGGTCACTCTATGAGCCTTCTTTTCCATCACTTGAAGGCTCTGAACAAAGAGCTGGATTACTTACTTGAGGGGATATTACAAAACCCAGCTGTGTCAATTGATAACTCCTGGTATCAGGGGAAAGGGCTGAGGAACTTCTGGACCAGATATCCTCCTGGAATGGGGGGAGGGGAAATGAGGCTTTAACTGATCCTGGAAGGAAAGTAGGGGGGGGGGGGTGAAATTGATAGTGACACTGATGTCTGGTAAAGGGGAAAATTATACAGCAGAAACATAGTTCAAGACTGCAGGGATACACTAAACAGGTTGAACTTTATCGACAAGTCCAATAAAGAGGAGAATCTGAACTTCAGAAGCCAACAAAGGCAGATAGACCATCTAGAAAGGTAACCACATTACAGTCTTCCAAGCTAATAAGCTAGCCTTTGATGTATTGGACATACAACTTAATAGAGGCAGGTGAAATACATCTAACTGGGTCAAATTGTCCATTGCAGAGATTCTCTTGTATTCCTCCGAAATTAATATCAATGCTATCACTTGGCTATCCAAAAACAACAGCAACAATGCCTGGCAGTTATTGATAACATTCGATGATGCCTTCATGTCCAAAAATATATACGCCCTCAAGCCTAGGTTATGTAGGTGGGGTATTCTGGTGAGAAGGGTTTTTCAAGATGTAGCCATCCACCCGTTACTACCTGGGCTTAGAGGAACCGCCCAAAGAGAAAGCTGTCTAAAAATTCATTTGAGGCCCTTTATCTCAGCATCTCAGGCTCATGACAATGAGCCAACTTGTAAACGGAGACACCCCCCACTCCGCTGAAAACCCAGAAAGAGCCCCAAATGGCAACTCCAGTCTGCCCTTCTCTCTTAGCTAACACCATTCCTAGAGATGAATCTATTCCATCTGAAAGTGGGTAACCTGGACAGTTTGGGGCTTCTACTTATGTACCATCCATCCCGCGACAGTCTCCCAGCCAGAGCTTGTGAGGATGATCTCCGACTTGGCATTGGAGTCTCAACGGCTAATTGTGCTGGGAGACTTCAACGTCCATGTGAAGGCCACCCTATCTGGCGCAGCTCAGGACTTCATGGCTACCATGACGACCATGGGACTGTCTCAAGTGATATCTGGGCCCACCCATGTAGCTGGCCACACTTTGGACCTAGTTTTTATTGCGGATGGGGAAAATGTCGGTGTGGAAGAGCAAAAAAAATCTTCCATTGTCATTCTCAAAGCTTAAGGTGGGGGGGGACCCCAAGCCGTACTTACCGTAGCCTCTAACCTCCGCAGGGGTGGAGGACCCATTAAGTTGGTCCGCTCCAAGAGACTGATGGATCCGGATGGATTCCTGACAGTTCTTGGGGATTTTCCTGCCATGCTGGCTGACGATAATTTAATGTGTGTTCTTAACTGCTCAATTTTAACTTCATATCATATTAAGTATGGGATCGTAACTTAATTTATTTGTGATTTTTGTTTAAATTTTATGGTTATTGTCTTTGTTGCAGGCATTGAATGTTTGTCTTTATTTGTTGGTAACTGGCCTGAGTCCCCACAGGGAGATAGGGTGGGATATAAATAAAATTTATTATTATTTATTATTCTGTATCTGGTTTTTTTGGCAAGTTTTTATATTTTTGTGGTTTTTATCACTATAATTTATTGTATATATTTTTTGTTCATAAGTTTTTTTTTTACTTTTTTGTACCCTGCCTTGAATCATCAGAAGAGGCAGGTAATAAATAAAATGTATTGTTACTATTATTATTATTTGCTAGTTACAAATGCATAACCAAGAGTTACACATTCATGGCTTCTTTATATTTATGATTCCTACACATCACTTCATTTAGGAGATACATATGGACTATGGACTACGACACTTATATAAAGTATTTGTTTCCCATGGCCAAGCCTCACTATGTTTTTTGAGCATGAAGAACCTGTTTCGGCCTCAAAGTCCATCATGATAATCTGCCTGACCACTTCCCATAATACCATGGCCCCAAATTCTGAATTTTTATTGCAAAGAGCCTGCTCTGGCTATTTCTTGGATTACTTGAGTATGATAGGAACAGGACTAGCCAGACAGATATGTTCCCCAGACAGGGCTGGTCCAACAATGAGGCAAATTAAGCGGTCGCTTCGGGCGCAAAACTTACAGGGGAGCAGTTGAGACTCCTTTTTCTGTTGATTTCTTGTAAAACATGATGTTTTTGTGCTTAATTTTTAAAATCTTAATGTAATTTGATGTTTAATAGGCTTTTCCTTAATCCCTCCTTATTATCCAACATTTTCGCTTATCCAACGCTTTTATTTTTCAGTGATTGGTTTGGGGGGGGGGAGCGCCAAAATTCTGTTCGCCTACACTTGAAAAATACCTAGGGCCGGCTCTGTCCCCAGAGAACTACTAGAAGAAGTGAAGTAAAGCTGAAATGTTTTTTAGAGAAATATATAAAGGCAACTGAGCACTGAGCAGCTGTTCAATTCACTTCTAATGTTCTCAACTGCCAGGTCAGCCTCAGGGGAGCTCTTAATGTTGACTCTAATTTAAAATATCTTTGAGGCTTCTCCAACTGTACTTGGAGTTTTCAGCAAGTTCAAAAATTCAGCCAGGGCAAAGGACACATAAGGCCATCATTTCCCTTCATTGTTGTAAATCTTCAGTTATTAGTATTAGTATGATAGTTTTCTTTTCTTTTTTTAAAATATACCACATTTTTCACTTCCAAAAAAGCAACCACTCAGAACCAAAAGCAACCATTTTACAAAACATAAAAAGAAGAAACACAATAGCTAACCATCAAGAACCTAAAAGCAGCAGACAGACATAGAAAATACATGCAAAGAATCCAAAGTGGACAGTAAAAGTGAGCAACCACATTAGAGACAAATGCTAGTTTCAAAAGATATGTCTTCACTTGATAGTGAAACACAGATAAAGCAACCTCTCAGACTCGACAATTATAGCACTATGCTGCTGTGGTACCAGTCTATGGAATCCTGCAGTTTGTAGTTTGATGAAATACAGGAGTAACTATAGAAGGCCCCTTGAAGACCTTGGAAGACCACACTCTCCTGCAAAAATATTTCAAAAGTTGCTGCCACAGGTTTCTTGGGGGCATTTGCACCATGTCTTTGGCTTAACTGAGTCATTTGAAGTCCAGGAGAGATCACTTCATGTTCACTACTGTTACTTCTTTTAAAATAAAGTTTCTTGGTCCCAAAATATCCCCATGCCCATAGAAGATCTTTATGGGATGTGGTGGGGATTGACTGCTGGGATGCACAAAAACAGCCATGACCACTAGAAATCTCTGGCTAAGAATACTCAGATCTTCTTCCCAAACTGCAAATCCAAGGGTTCATTGTGTATCTAAAATGCTTTAGAGATTACTTAAAATACAGAAGGAACATTTCACTGTGTACAGTAAGGTGTGTGACGTGGCAAAAGCAAGCCAAATATTAGTTTGGTTTAGTGATGTGAAATTTGTCTTTCATTTTCTTCCACATTTGAATGTTTTATACCTCAAATCCTTTCTATCCCACATATGAAAAGAAAATGAGAATATAAGATAATTCTTCAAAAACAAACTAAAGCAAAACAAATTGCCATTTGCACTAGCCAAACAGAGAAGATGCCACTACAGGCAGGGCCGTAGCCAGAAAAAAATTTCGGGAGGGGTTTTGAAAATTTCGGGGGGGGGGGGTTGAACCCCTAGCACATACCCCTCCCCGCTACAAACCTGTCAATATCTGCTTGAGATAGTGCCTGGAGGGACTCTTAATGTTTTGCATATCATACACTTAGCATGGGGATTTGGTTAACCAGTTAAAATTCATGAGTAAACGAGATTTTTTTTATAACTTGAAAAATTGGGGGGGGGGTTGAACCCCTAACCCCCCCCCCCCCTCGCTACAGGCCTGACTACAGGCACTCTCAGCCCCAAGAAGACAATTTTGTGACTACCTGAAATATATATATCTTCATAATTGCATTGAGGATGAGGCTCTTTTTTAAAAAATGGAATAACTTTAATTCACCCCCACAAGTGTTTTTGATGACACAAGGACCAAACACTGGATTTTTAAGGGTTAAATCCCATGCTTGGGTGGATGATTATTCAATTTCATTTTCTCTGATACTCAGGGCCCTTCCACATAGCCATATAACCCAGAATATCAAGGCAGATAATCCACAATATCTCAACTGTCTCAACTGAAGCTATATCACTAATCCTTGTTTCCACAAGTCATTTTTTTTTCAAAACTCCAATTATCACAGGCTCAGAAAGTGAGGTAAAATCTTCCAAACAGGGGCACAGATAGCAAAACAAATATCACAGGGATGTTAACTCTCTCCTTTTAGATGTGTCATACTTTTAAATGTTCCAGGAGTTGAGACTCCTGGAATGATTCCAAAAAAAATCTGGCAAATCTCTTAGGAAGACAGATGGACAAATGTCAGTGTCAGGGGCAGCCCAAGTGCTACGTGAAGTACACGGTTGCGGAAGGTGCCATCCTCTGCTATCCTCTAAAGGGCGCCTACGGCAAAGGCTCAGCGCATTGCTAAGGAGGGCCTCGGCCCAGGGCTTAGGCAAACCCGGTGTCCCTAGGCCAGGCCTTTCCCCAAGCCAAGGCCCTCCTCAGCCCTAGAGGATCACTTCCAGCGCGCCGCTGAGGAGGGCCTCAGCCCGGGGCAAAGGTTCGGCCTAGGGATGCCAGGTTTGCCTAGGCCCCGAGAGAGGCCCTCCTCAGCCCTAGAGAATCATCTCCAGTGCGTTGCTGAGAAGGGCCTCGGCCCGGGGCCTAGGCAAACCTGGCATGCCTTGGCTGGGCCTTTTCCCCGAGCCGAGACCCTCTTCCACCCTAGAGAATCAGCTGAGGAGGGCTTTGGCCCGGGACCTAGACAAACCCTGTGTCCCTAGGCTGGGCCTTTGCCCCGAGCCAAGACCCTCCTCAGTGGTGCGCTGGAGGTGACGTGCCAGGGCTGGCCAGCATGCTGCCCCACTGCCCTTCCGCCCCCGCCTGGCCCGCCTCTGCTATCAATACCTGGTGTGCAGCACAACACCTGCGGGAGGCTGCGCCACCTCCTCCGCTTTGCCGGACTGCCCTCACTGTCTTCACCTTCATCGCCTTTGCCCTTGATCTCCGCCTGCAATGTCCGGCACGCCCTTCACACCTGGGCTGGATTGCTGCGTGTTTTCCGGGCTGCCTGGCCATGTTCCAGAAGCTTTCTCTCCATATGCTTAACCCACACCTATGGCAGGAATCCTGAGATGTTGTGAGGTTTGTTGGAATTGAGGCAAATGAGGTTTACATATCTGTGTAATGATGTCCAGGGTGGGAGAAAGGAAGAACTCTTGTCTGCTGGAGACAAGTGTGGGTTTTGCCATTGGCCACCTTGATTAGCATGTAATGGCCTTGCAGCTTCAAAGCCTGGCTGCTTCCTCCCTGGTGGCATCTTTGACTGGGAGGTGTTAACTGGCCCTGATTGTTTTCTGCCTGGATTTCCCCTGTTTTCAGAGTGTTGTTCTTTATTTACTGTCCTAATTTTAGAGTTTTTTAAATATCAGGGGCCAGATTCCCTTTCGGTGGCCTTTTAATGCCTATGGATTCCTAAGGACCCTCAGGGCTCTTCCACACAGCCATATAAACCAGAATATCAAAGCAGAATAACCCACAATGTCTGCCTTGATCTGGGTTATCTGAGTCCACATAAATAATCCAATTCAAAGCAGATAATGTGGATTATCTGCCTTGATATTCTAGGTTATATGGCTGTGTGGAAGGACCCTCAGGGCTCTTCCAAACAGCCATATAACCCAAAATATCAAAGCAGAATAGCCCACAATATCTGCTTTGACCTGGGTTAGAATCATAGAGTTGGAAGAGACTTCATGGGCCATCCAGTCCAACCCCCTGCAAGAAGAAGGAAATCTCATTCAAAGCACCCCCGACAGATGGTCATCCAGCTTCTGCTTAAAAACCTCCAAAGAAGGAGCCTCCACCACAGTCTGGGGGAGAGAGTTCCACTGCCGAACAGCTCTCACAGTGGGGAAGTTCTTCCTGATGTTTAGGTGGAATCTCCTTTCCTGTAGTTTGAAGCCATTGTTCCACGTCCTAGTCTGCAGGGCAGCAGAAAACAAGCTTTTTCCCTTCTCCCTATGACTTCCCCTCACATATTTGTACATGGCTATCATGTCTCCTCTCAGCCTTCTCTTCTGCAGGCTAAACATGCCCAGCTCTTTAAGCCGCTTTCTGAGTCCACACTGCCCTATATCCCAGATCAATGTTTGGTGCTAAATTCACAAATATAGTAATTCCTACATAATATTACCATGTATTTAACTGCTTTTTCTGTTGATTTGTTGTAAAACATGATGTTTTGGTGCTTAATTTGTAAAATCATAATGTAATTTGATGTTTAATAGGCTTTTTCTTAATCCCTCCTTATTATCCAACATTTTTGCTTATTTTTCAGTGATTTTTTTTTGGGGGGGGCATCAAAATTCTGTTCGCTTACACTTGAAAATTACCTAGGGCCAGTCTTAGTCAGCGTGCTGGAAGAAGCAAAGACCACTAGCATTGGAATGATGCTCCTACACCATCAACTCAGCTGGACTGTCCTTGTTGTCTGAATGCCCAATCACCATCTCCCTACATCTCGCTACAAAAAATGTTTCAACCTCCCCCACCCCTTCTCCCATTTTTTTTTCTGGCTACAGGCCTGAATGGGATTGTCAGGACTTTACTGCAGCTGGGTTGGGATTGGAGGGGGGAGAGGTTGAAACAACACATTGGTAGAGTCCAGAGGCCAGATTTAAGATCCCATGTAGCTTGGTTCTTAGTTGTTGTTGTTTATTTGTTCAGTCGCTTCCGACCCTTCATGATCTCATGGACCAGCCCACACCAGAGCTCACTGTCAGCTGTCACCACCCCCTGTGCCTTCAAGATCAAGCCAGTCACTTCAAGGATAGCATCCATCCATCTTGCCCTTGGAAGATTGGCTCTTAGGCAATGTATTTAAAGTTTGGATTGAAACTGTGCTGTGCTTCTGAGGCCGGATCCACGCTGCCCTATTTCCCAGGATCTGATCCCAGATTATCTGCTTTGAACTGGATTATATAATAATAATTTCATTTCCCACCTGCCTCTCCTCATGCCTTGAGGTGGGTCGCAACACTGCCAAAACACATAATCAAAACACATAATGTATTTTATTTTATAAAAATAAAAAACTAATTAATAAACACATAATCGTTCAGAAACACTCCACAGAGAACATATGTTAAAAGACATTTCTACAAAATACATATCAAAATACACAAAACAAAAGTTAGACATAAAGTGAAAATTTAAAATTCATCATTAAAACAATTTGGGTAGGCCTGCTGGAAGAGATAGGTCTTCATTTGTGTCTTAAATTCAGGCAGCTGATCTGTCAGAGCTGTTGGAGAGCTATATATGAGTCTACACTGCCAGATAATCTGGCATGGACATATAATCTGGGATTGGATACTGGGATATAGGGCAGCGTAGAACCAGTCTGAGGTTGAAGCCTCCACCTACCACTACCAAAGCAGCTACTGTCCAGTAAGGATGCATGATAATATCTGAACTTTCTGAGTTCAACAAAGTCAATTTACACATACATTTGCCAGCTACAAAGTGCTGTGTGTAATAAGAAGAAATTAAATGTGGTGTCAGGGGAATGTAGAATCCTAGTCAGGTAGAAATTTAATGCAACCTAAGATGTTTACTCAGGAATTAGTCTGACTAGGCTCAATGGAAGTGAATATGTGATCAGCATTTTAAGAGAAATTTGCCTTGCAAATCAGAAAAAAACACATCAGTGTGTATTGGACAAAGTGTTCTGTGATAGGAAACATGGGATGTGCCAGATACATACATTATCTCTTGCAACAGACAAAGTTTTTCAAGGGTGATGGTGGTGAACAAAAAAAGAAGAGTGGAGAACTGTATGCTATCATGTCTGTTGTCTTGTTTCTCATATCCAGACATTCTGTTCTTTGATTATAAAGAACTAGTTGTTCACTTATATCAGTGATGGATGGTCTAAGCAAGTCATCCAAAGGTAAAAATAATTTGTGAAAATTGTGTGTAAAACTTGACATTGATTGTTTCAATGAAAGCACTAAATATTACCGTAGAGTAATATTGTAGAGTAATATTATTACTAATACTGTAGTTAGTGTAGAGAAAAAGTGAGATGAGGCTGTAATGAGATAAAAGAGGTACTGTATGAAAGCTAAAGGAGAACATATAATATTATTTTATGTCTCCATGTAGATCTCTTGTAAGTTTCTTTCCTACCAGATGTAACTATAACTGTGTATAATTTTTGGACTCAGCCCTAGTAGCCAGACTAAATAAGGGATATACAGTGTTGTTTTTTTTATAAAACAAGCCTCTTTGGCATACCAGACCAGAAAATGACAACATAGAATGCAAGAATTTTACTTATTACAACGGTCCCGAATTTGTTGTTTTCCTGATGCACTGACTAGTACTTCCCATGATTCACCCCAGCATGGCTAATGGCTATCATGGCCAAGAATGATGGAGGTTGTAATCAATCTGTCTGGAAGATGGTAGATTGGGTCAGCCTGTCCTGTTATTATTTGCAGTTTCAAGATAAGAGTTTTGCTTTCTTTTGAAGCCCAGACCCAGGACTTGGTTAACTAAGTAGAGAACGGAAAAACTAGGCAGTACTGATTAGGCAGTGCAAAAAGAGAAATATCTGAGCAATTGAAATTATTATATAACTAAAAGGATTTTTAAAAATTTTCTGTATTTACAGTCAACTCTCTGTATCCACAGATCTTTCATTTATGGATTCAACAGCCAAACAATTTAGAAAACAAATCTTGATTTTGCAGTTTTATATAAAGGATACCATTTTACCGTAACCCTGTGTATAATGACTTGAGCATTCATGGCTTTTGGTATCCACAGGGGTCTGGAACAAAGTCCCAATGGATACCAAGGGTCCACTGTAGTAAATTATATTGGTAGTAGGCCTGATCCCTATATACCAAAGGGCAGTTGCACAGGAAATTGGTGGCATGGGATTGTGCAGGCTATTATCTTCTCTTTCCAATAAACTCATGCATTTTGTGGGTTTTGTGGAAGGCCTAACCAAAAGATCTTTCTTTTGGTCATGGGTGAAGCTGTAGGATTCACATCTAGGATGTACGTAAAGTATTCCTTATAAGCCTCCCATTGTTCTGGCTTAAGTTGCCTTCCCCATCCATCTTTTTGGTATATTCTGTATTGTTAAATGTGCTGTCATGGTATTTAACATACTGAAGTTCTTACGCATTAATGTTGTAACTTTGGCAGTACAGCATATATCCAGATCCAGATTTAGGGACACACAGTTTATGTGGTACTTTATTCACTCTTTAATGGGGGTTCCTTTAAGGGATCTTGATATGTAGGCCATTACAATCAGGCTGTTTGAAAATGGTTGGTCAGGCTCCAATCTCATCTAGCATGATACAAGACAGTGTATTGTTGTTTGCATGAACTCCATAGATGCCACTCCATGTTGATTTCTAGTATGAGGTGCAGAAAGAGGATGTATCAGGTGACTGGCGAGGTTCCTGATCACTGGATCCTGGTCTCATGCCTAGACAACTTGATATAGGTGATAGTTGTGGACTTTTAAGTCACTGAAATAAGGTATGTAGTGCCTTCACTCCCTTATCTACAATAACCCCTTGATGCTTGACCTGCACCTAGATTTACTCATACCAGGCTTCCCAAACTGTCCATGAGGCAGATGCAATTTTTGCTCCAAAATCTTCACATTAACAAGACAGTTATTAACAAAACAAGTGCACATATTTAAAATACGCGCAAACAGAATGCACATATATTGTCAAATGCTTTCACGGCCAGAATCAGGGGGGTGTTGTGTGGTTTCCAGGATGTATGACCATGTTGTAGCAGCATTTTCTCCTGACCTTTTGTCTTCATCTGTGGATGGCATCTTTAGATGATCCCCTGAAGATGCCAGCCACAGGTGCAGACAAAAGGTCAGGAGACAATTTGCTAGAACATGGTCACACAACTGTTGTGGTTTAGTCTGATGAAGATGAGGGGCTTGGGGTTTCAGGGCCTGAGAGTGCTGGAACCAGGTGCAGCTGAGGAAGGGGAAAAGGAGGGAGTTTTAGAGCAAGATGATGTCTCTGAGACTCCAACAGTTGATGATGTCTCTGAGACTCCTGACTGTTGGAATCCAACAGTCAGGGAGGTAATCTTTCACCTACAAGCAGTCGTGATAACATTAGCTCATCCAAGGGAATAGTTGGCTTAGATGCAGATATGAGACTGCTTCTGAGGGAAGAGAGATTCAGGTGCAGGAAATCAGAAAGAATCTGTGTGAGAGAAAGACAGAAGCCCCTCAAGGTCAAAGAAATGCATTCATGTTTTGCAGTCCTTAAAGCAGAGAGAGCTCTGTTGGGATTTTAGATCAAGCAACATCACTATCCATGTGCCATCTCATTCCCAGGGCAGGCCTTAACTTAAGACTCAAGATTTATGTCATGTTTTGATGCTGGCTTTATGAATATGTCTTTGGATTCATGCTCATGTTTCCCTCCTTGTTTTCTGGATTTATATTGGGATTCATGCTCATGTTTTAAGCCTTGTTTCTTGGATTTATCTTGCCTTTGGATTGTTTGCCTGTAGACAGTTTGACCTGGCTTTTTGCCTGTGAGACTTGCCTTCTATATTAACTGTTGGATTTTACCCTTTTACTTACTTTATGGTGTTTTCCTATGTGTTTTCTTCTATAAACAGGTTTGACTATCATGTTTGGTTTCTTGGTGGGTGCTGTGTGAGCAAAGTGAGGTGCAACAACAGCCTGGAAACCACACAACACCTCAAAATGCACATGCTTGAAGTACAGTTGGTCCTTGGGTTATCAAAACTCATGGATAACATAGTAAAATGAAATTTTTTATATAACATGACAAAATCAAGGCTTGCTTCTTGGTTTTTTGTTTTTGTTTTAATATTTTTAAGTCATGGATGGTTGAATCAGTGAGTGCATAATTCATTAATATGGAATGACAGTTGTACACTCAAAATACTACTTATTAGCTACAGCCAATAGGAGAATGCATTCAAACAATGTTTGTTGTATTAAACTGACAGCAACAACAACTAAGGAAGCATGCACAGGCTAGTTGGGGAAGTGGGAAATAGGAAAATGTGCAGATGCTGACTTTATAGATGTGTACATCTCTAGTATAGACTTTGCTTCCAAAGCCATATTGGGAAGTTTTCCCCTTAAAAAAGGAAATGGCAGAAGTTTGGAGAGTGTTCCAAAATCCATTTAGGAAAGGATCACATTGTTTTTGGTCAGAATTTAGACTCTAATCTTTAGCATCATCTCTTGACAAATTGTGCTGAAAACTTTTTTTTTTAAAAAAAACCCTTTCTGTTGACGTCAGTAACATTATGTGTTCTGTACAAACCTTTATTTTCATCATTTAATTTACTTATCAATGTTATTTCCTTATGGAAATAGCCCTATAACTTGGGATAGCCTTAGTTCATGGACACATCTGGAAATAATGTAGCAGTGTACATGTTTCTACATATAAACATTGACTTATTAAAAACAGGTGTTCTTAAAGTTTGGTGCAGGCCATGTAGAGTATAAACAATCAAATCAAATCACAGGAAAAAATAGAAATATCTGCTCTTATTAAACCCTTTACAGTTATGATGATTACAAGTGAGAAACAAAAATATTGAATCAGCATTTGAGGTCCCCTCTCAAATTAATTGATCTTTTGATTACTAACATACATTTATTTAATTTCTATATATAAAACACCAACTGATCACATCATATATAGTCCCAGACCATATTGAAGTCAAGTAGTGCTAAATATTTTCTAATTCCCCTTATGAACTACAGTAAAACCCAAAGCCAAAATCCTAACATTATTCTTACGTTAGAGCATTTTCCTACCCTACTTAGAATTCCAGTTCATTGTGGGATCTAAAAATGTCTCACAACCAAGATAACGTTTTTGTTTTGGGAATAAAATATGTTGCATTCAAAAATCTGAAGCCTAAGGATTCAAGTTGAAATGAAAATAAAATTTGATGAAATAAGACCTCTTAATAGAGGATATTTTCCTTACCTCATTGAATTCCAATATCTTCAAAATAAAGGCCATAATTAAAACCCACCTATTGTTGTACCTCAGGATAGCTTCACATTGCTGAACACACCAGGATGTACACAGGTTGAAGTCTTTTGTAGTTTATTAGGAAATAGAAAATAAATAGTTCTTAAAAAGCAAAAGTCAAGATCCAAAAGACTGTTGCAAAACCAAGGCTATAAAGAATAATCCAAGAAAACCTTAGGCATAAAACAAGGTTCCATTAATACATGACATAGTCCCATGGACTTGATTACACAAAGCTGCAGGATAATCCAAGAAAGCAAGAGCTGCTTCTAACTCAAACAAGACGTTGCTTTTGACAAAGGTTTCTCTCTCAGCACACCCTTTAATATTCTCTGCACAGCATGAATGCATTTCTTTGCCCTCTGACCTCTTTCTTTCTTTTTTTTGTTTGCTATTCTGAGACTCCTGCGAATCCAAAATTCCAAACGGCCAGCTCGATCCAGAGATGCCATTTCGTCAAGGTCAGACAGCTTGTTAGCAGCAGCCTCTGTCTGCATGCTATCTAACTGGGAGTTATCCTCCCTTTGCACCTGGCTAGCTTCAGTATCATCTCCAATATCATCAACACCATTCCCTGCCGTGAAAATGCCTCCTTGCTCCTCATCCCTCACAACAGGGACACTCTGAACCTTAATCCCATAATTCCCATCAGAGTAATCTTGAACCTGAATCCCACAATCCCCATCAGAGTCACTCTGAAACTCTAACTGAGTCACAATACCTATCGAGGGCTTTTGCTTATCTGCATCATTGTTTAACCCCAAAAGGTGTGAATGGTTTCTCTGTGTGTGGGCCCTTGATATCCATTGAGGTTTGGTTCCAGGATATAAAAATCTGTGGATTCTCAAGTCCCATGATATACAATGGTGCATTAAAAATGGTGTCCCCTTATACAAAATAACAAAATATTTTCAAACTGTGGATGATTGAATCAGTGGATACAGCATCAATGGATATTTAGGACTGATTGTACCTATAAAACTGTAAATGAAAAGTGGCTGAAATTTTGGGAAATCATTTACAGGTGACAAAATGTCCATGCAGGTTTGGGAATTAGGAGGCCCACACTGCTGGACTGTAACTCCCAACATTGTTTATCATAAATAATGACAACCGGGGGTTATGGTCCAAGAAATACCTGGAGGGTCAAATGAATTCCCAGCTATGTATCAAAAGAACTATCTTGTAAGTCTGTTCCCAAAATCAGATATCTGCCACCAGGGGGTAGTGAAGGTTCGTTGCCTGGCATGCCATGTGATTTTGAAAGGCAGGAAAAATATAACTGGGTTTGAAGGCAATAACAGAGGTTTATTCACCTGGCCAGATGGATGACAGAACAGCGTAACCACCAAAGGAACTGACACAACTCATATAGAAAAGTGCAGCACATTTTATAAAGTTTGATGTAATATATATGTGTGTGTTTGTGTGTGGGGGGGTGTTTCTTGGGGTGACAGGATTAAGCGAATTTTATCTTTTTATTTTTTTTTCTCTCGAGGCTGAGAGGATGGGGCTCAGGAGGTGTGGGAGAGGTCAATAGTCACAGCCAAAGAATGCAATTGAAGATTTATTTATTTATACAGGGGTTTTCTCAGAATCACAAAAGGAGAGTTCATCAGATTAAGTTGTTGGGCCTTCCTGGATGTTCAGTTTCCCAACAGTTTCTCAAGCTCATATCATATCAGGTTTCTTTGGGTGCCCGGGAATATGACTATGGTTGCACCCCAGGTTTGGTGTTTTGACAATGTAAACTTGTATAAGGGGTGTGGGGCAATTGTCTGTGGCCTGGGGGGTTCCCTGCTAAACCATTTTTTGGGCTTGGTAAATGATTAGATTAATTCTCTCAGGAATGTTTGGTTGAGACCCAGCTAAGCTGTAAAAATATGTTATACATTTATAGTTATTATTATTGGAGGAGGGGGTTGATTTTTTTTTATAACTATTCTTCTTCTGTGTAAACTGAAAAAATGCATTTGGGGAACAAAATGGTTTCATTGTAGTGCATGAATTGAAATAAAAAGATGTTCCCAATGGAACAGCTAAAAGAAGATGAATACAACTGCCCATGCCACAATCTACTATTAGTTTAACCCTGATCACCCAACACCAATCCATCTGAAAAACCAAAGTCAAATATATCTATTTAGCTGTTTGAGAAGCATAAGTTGGATGCAATAGCCTAGTTATGTGATATTTTAGTTCCAAACATTACAGAAGGGTTGTTTACAAAAATCCTCATCTCTATATATTCACAATACATGGTATGGGATGTAGGGCCAAACCTATTGGTTCTACTCTAATGACAGCACTGAGCAAACCATTCACAGTTGGATATCTTAGGCCAGTGGTTCTCAACCTGTGGGTCCCCAGATGTTTTGGCCTTCAGCTCCCAGAAATCCTAACAGCTGGTAAACTGGCTGGGATTTCTGGGAGTTGTAGGCCAAAACATCTGGGGACCCACAGGTTGAGAACCACTGCCTTAGGTACATGCAATTGTGTGAGTCTAGATCCCATTTGCTGAAGTTCTGTTCAACATAAGGATATTAAGGGCTAGAGAAGGCGTATTTATTTATTTATTTATAGTGCATGTGGTAGGGCTCAGACTGCATTGTAGTAGGTGGTCTTTGGTTTGCTCTTCTTCACACTCGCATGTCGTGAACTTTACTTTGAGGTCCCATTTCTTAAGGTTGGCTCTGCATCTCGTGGTGCCATAGTGCAGTCTGTTCAGCGCCTTCCAAGTTGCTCAGTCTTCTGTGTGCCCAGGAGGGTATCTCTCATCCGGTGTCAGCCACTGATTGAGGATCCGGGTTGACATGAGAGAAGCCTCCTCGCAGGATCGTTACACATCTGGCTGTCCCCTGGGCAGCCTCTTTGTAGACAGCTGATTCTCTCACAATCAGAAGAGGGTGTAGAAATGTGGGCATTGGGAATGGGATCTCATAAAGACCCATGAGCATTATGGTGAAGAAAATTCTGACATATCACATAGGCTTCTGAGTTAATCTATGTGTAATCCTTTATGAATAAGGTTCTAGATACTTTCCAGAATGTTTCTGATTGTATTGCAGTAGTTCACAGTCCTCAGACAAAATTAAACACTTCTACTGCTCTGTATTGTACTGTACAGTAAGGCTATGCAATTTGCCTTATGCACTAAATTTACTGCACTTTATGTGATGCTACACGGGCGTGGGATAAAAAATGTTTTTTTCAAAATTGTAGCTATTTTTAATGTAGTTTGGGGTGTTTAATTTGAGAAACACAATAAAGATGTCATACCACACACAGCTCTTGCGCCAATTCAATTTTTAAATGAATTAAGTTGTTACTTAGCTTTCATTAAATGTGAGTGCTAATGTTCCAGTGTGAGTTCTTTTAGTGCTTATGAATGGATATTGTGTTTTATATCAGCAAATTAAAATGTTTTGAAATTCTGTTAGAAAACTTTAGCCCTTTTATTACTGTTTATTCTTTACACTACAAAGAAATCTTACGGTGCATCTACAGTACACTGTAGAATTAAAGAAGTCTGACACCACTTTAACTGCCTTGGCTCAATGTTATAGAATTATGGGAACTGAGGTTTGGTGAGACACCAATACTCTTTGGCAGAGGAGGGTAAAGAGCTTGTAAAACTACAACTCCCGGGATTCCATAGTATTATGTCATGGCAGTTAAAGTGGTGTCAAACTGCAGTGTAGATGTACCTTTAGTTACATATCATAAAATAAAAGCATCATCAATGCAAGTTGTGAAAATTGAGCAAATTTGAGGTTTAGAGCACCAAATTCTTATAAAACCAGCACGCATGTGTATGAAGTGAAGACAGATGGCTTCCATGGTAGTTTTTTTTTTTTTCGTGTCAGGAGCAACCGGAGTTGCTTCTGGAGTGAGAGAATTGGCCGTCTGCAAGGACGTTGCCCAGGGGACGCCCGGATGTTTTGATGTTTTTACCATCCTTGTGGGAGGCTTCTCTCATGTCCCCGCATGGAGCTGGAGCTGATAGAGGGAGCTCATCCACACTCTCCCCAGGTGGGATTCGAACCTGGCAGCTTTCAGGTCAGCAACCCAACCTTCAAGTCACTTAGTCCACTATGCCATCTGGGGGCTCCTTCCATGGTAGTGAAATCATAAAATAGGTTCAGCAATTTGGATATTGCAATTAAATTCTAATTAAAATGCAGTGTAGATTCACTACCCACTTAGCCATGATATCACCCTGGGTGATCATGATATCACCCTGGGTTCTGGGCTTCTTAGTAGCAGGGTAACAGGAATACATATTTCATCTCCTTTTGTACAGAAACCATCTATCCTACCACACTAAATTTTACCAGGCATTACCTCCTGCTCCATCTGGGTGCTAGAATGTCATACATTATAAGTGTCGAATTGGTAATGGTCTGAAAGAGATGAGGAGGATGCCTAATTTCGACCAGGAGATGGAAACATCTAAGAAATGAGAGAGATGAACAACATATAAACAGTGAAAGATATCAACACAAAATTGAGTTGAGGGGAGAAAGGGCAGGCCATATTATGCTCTTTGGGAGTTCTTCTCATAACCCTCAAACTGCATGGATGTAGCTTATGACATTGCTTTTATAATGCTGAACTTTCTTCTGAACTCCTTTGAATATCTTAAACTGTAAGCAAGAGTTCTTTGTATATCCAGAGTCTGTAATCACCCACCCAAACACCTTTGACTTGGAAGAAATGTACCATTGGTTTTATTGGAATTTGTTTACAACCATATGGCTTAGGATCAGAGCGTTTTGGAACTAATATGAATATTAAGTGGATGCTATTCATTTTTGCACATGAATACGTTTATTTGGGGAAGCAACTGAACTGTAAAGCTTCCCTTATCTAACAAGCAACCTTTCCAGATGGAAAATTAAGCTGGAAACAATCAAAGTAAATAATGAGAGATGCTAGCTATTCCAGCTGCCAGCCAAACAAAGCAGTGAATTTTGTTTTATGCAGGTGTTAAACCAAGCCTTGACATTTACTAAAAATAAACTATGTTAAAGCAATGTTTCATAGTAATCTGCATACAACTCTGATTACTTTAGCCCCAGTTTCCATTTCTTTTGGCGAGAATCAAACTCATCATAGTAATTTGTGGCACTTTGTTTGACTTTGATTTGTTGCTCATAGAGTTGCAATACCAGCACATCTTATGAGCAGGCCCAGTTCTTCATTGATGCTGCTGAAACTGCCACTTTGAGTGCAGCCCTTCCTGGGCATACCTGAAGTGGCGGCAGTGGCGGTGACCATTAGGTCGCTCGCCATGGAACCAGGAAGTATTTTGTATTCTCGCGAGATCTCGCGAAATCTCTCGAGATCTCACAGAAATCTCGCAAGAATACAAGCTACTTTCTGGTTCCGCAGTGAGCGACCCAATGGTCAGGGCCGCCACCACCGCCCGCCGCCGCTGGTAAGTTTGGGGTGGGGGGGCGTAATTTCGGGGATTGTTTTACTGTACGTCCAAGATGGATTATAGTGTCTGTGTAGAACCGCCTACAGTCATTTATGTGGAAATGTAAAATTGGGGCAAAACAAATCGAGACTCACCTATACTACTGGAAGAGGTGTTTCTTCATCATCAATCATGAAGCAAGCATTGAATGGCCAGTGTAGCAGGCTTTCATAAATAATGAGAACAGATTCTAGCTTGTCCTTCATCTCAGGCAGCAAAATATCTTGGGTCAGCCCTGGGCACATATGCATAAGTCTTGGCAAATCCTGTGAACAAATTAGCCAATTATTGCAGTTTTATCATTCTCATTGCCTGTCCTGTATTTCCTAATATGGCTATTCATTTTTCAAACTATAAAATAAGACAAATTGAAACATCCATAAACAGACTTTTTCACTTCCAGAAAAGAAGTCATTCCTTGTAAATGCTGACACAAAGAATGCTTTACTGCCCACCAAGGAGCACTTGTGGCTGTGTTTCTATAGTCAGGTTTGCGGTTCTGGCAAAGGATAGTGAATCTGGGATGCCATCAAAACAATAATATTATTCTATTATATCAGTAAAGTAATGCAATAGGCTGCTAGTGAGAAACAGATGCAAAACAAAGTTTTGTGTAGAAATTCTGCAAGGAGTCATTCAGTAATTAAATCTGGCAAAGGACACTTTGAAACATAATTTAAAATGACAATTACGGTATTTATCAGGGTGCTTGTAAATGATGTTATATGAACTAGGTACCAAGTACATGGATCAAATTATGAAAACTAGTTTTTAAGGGGCAAGGATAAAAAGATTTATATCAACTGGGGACCCATTTGAACTATAGCTGGCTGGCCCAAGATGTCTTGTTGTCTGGGGCAAAGTCCAAGACTAGGCTCTCTCCCCAATTATGTATAACCTCTCCATTACAAATTTATAGCACATCGGCTGTATCCGGCAATGCGTTGCTGTGGCCCAGTCTGGTTCAATGAAAAAAACTCTGGAAAGAGTTCTTTCTCCCACCCTGGACCTTCCACAGATATATAAAGAGAAGCCTCCCATATGATGGCAAAACATGCTGGTGTCCCCTGGGCAACATCCTTGGTGATGGCCAGTTCTCTGACACGCTGGAAGCGGCAAGGCTATTCAATGCTAATCAGGTTGGCCAATTGCACCATTTCTTGAGGGCCAGCAGAAGGGAAATGCCAGCTGGGTAAGTTATTTTATTTTTCTGATGCTTTTTAAAGGGGTTTGGCGAGGGGGTTAGGGTGTCTGAGTGTTCTCCTTGAAGGTACCAAGAGCACATCTGGATACCTAGCCTCAAAAGCACAGGCTTTTGTGGCTGGTGTGCAGACTACAGTCTGCCCTGGCTGAAGTGGACTTTTCTGCTGTGTGGAAGCGCCCTTAGTCTCCAGTGCCTTTCATGTTCCTTGATTCGTGTTTGGGTGCTGTGTTTGGTGATCCCTATCCTAAATGTATTTAGGAATGTATCCTATTTTTTAAAATATCTTAGATATATCACATCCTAAATACATTTCTCTAAACCAGAATTCCAAGGCTGTTAAAATGATATAATTAATTATAGTGGCCTGAAAGAGATCGAAGAAGTGATCCAGAAGTCCTGTTGGAAAGAAAGGCTTCTCCTGGACATGAAACAGGAAGGTCAAAATGCAAAGCTGTCTCCTCTGCACAGCTGAGAGGATGTTTGGGGCATTTAGGGCATTCTTTAAATCTATCTAATATCTATCTACTATCTATTTATCTATCTTTTTCAAACAATTTTTTAATGCTGGAGAGGAACATATACAGCATTTGTGGAGGTTGATTTGGCTATGTAGACAAATCTTTTTACAGCTTTTTAAATGTACAAGCATGCTTGCTTTACAGGACAACATTATGGATAGTTACTGGTTATCAATATGGCTATTGGGATTGCTGATAAAATTTCGGGTCCTCTTGGCATGCTAGAACTTTGAATTGGTCCAATGAAACATGCACAGGTTGAAGGTAGGAACAGAAATTGATTTATTCAGCAATGGCCATTGGCCACAGTGGATGCTCAGGGACAGCAGTGTCCAAATCCAGCGTGTTTTCCAGTTACAAGCATGGGTATTATATAGACAATTTAAAAACATTTGGGAACATGAAAAACAGAGGTGATTGCTGCAGTTCCAGGATATGCGGTTTCATTGGTTTAAGGAGCTCATCCACTCTTGGCCACTAATTGACTGAAAGTATAAAGATCCACGAATCTCGGCTGCTGATTAGCTTGAGCGTTCAGGTGGGAAGTTTAACAAACTGTCATTGGCTGTATTTGAAGCTGTGTGCTCTCCATTTGTGTCCGCCTTCTGGAAGGGTGGAAGATTGGGAAAGAGTGTAGGGCTAGGTTCAGGGAACAAAGGCTTACCGCTGGGGATGTTGGTCCCAGAATTTCCATATGTGGAGCAAAAGATGGCTGGGTGTCCTTTGAGATTAAGACAAAAGGGTGAGAGGTGGAGCTGAATGGGCCTATAGCTTAGGTCATACCTGGGCCTTTTGTGAGGCTAGGGAGCTGACTGGGTGCCGCTTGCTGCTTATGGTGAAGATGTGTGTCAGAAGGTGTATAATGATTGTGCACACTTAGCTAGTGAATGGACAAGGTGTGGAAAAGAGGATTTGGCTTGCTTTTCTGGGTATTTCCAGATTTGTGTCTGGGAAATCTCTTCACATTCCAGACCCCTATGCCATCTGGTTTTTTTTTGGGGGGGGGGGGAGGAGGGTTGGTAGTAATATTATACATATAGTTACACAATATAACTGATCATATAGCCAATTAAACTACTCTGCTGCTCTTGCATCATATCCCAAATCTGATACTTGAGGCAGCCATCTGATTCTCATTCTTTTTAATAACTGCACGAAGGCTAATGATCAATACCGACTGTTCAAAAGCATGTTTGACCCTTTCATTAAAAAAGAAATCAGGGCTTACACTAAGGTTTATATTCCCTCTGTGATGTCAAAGAGAGGAATAGAGAAGGAATTTGAAAATAAAGTAAGCAATATCAGGGTACAGTTCTGCAGAATTGAGGGTCATAAAAACTTTTAAAAAAGTGATCTCAGATTTACTCCATCACACAGTTTTCTTTTTTAATTTGCAGACAGTAACTTGGATCCTAATAATTTACTGAGAAAGGTTACTCAGTAGCATATCCCATTGACTTCAGTGGAAAGTACATGGATATAGGACTGCATTTTTAAGAAATTAAAAATCCTTACATTTTCTGCTAATCTACAAATGACCTCCATAGGCTAAAAAGCTTTGGTAGGGCAGGGAAACCTTGTAGAAGGGTGAGAATGGGGGGAAATCAGTCCCATTTAATTGGAGGTCCACAGAAGTAGTTACCACTTGTTCAAGGCCTTTCTGAGGAAACACACAGTTTTTGAATATGAAGAGAAATAGAATATTGGGACACTCACAGAATTTGGCAAATGTTGTCTCTATAAAAACATATTTAATCGTTTTCAGGAAGGTAAGGATCTAACATTACTCTCTGGTTCCACTTCAAGTTTTGATCCCACTTCCTTGAATTCTCTAAAGAACAAAAATAGACATAGAATACCTACCTCTTAATTCCATTGTTTTTGATGTTATTCTTCAAGAAACAATAATTATATGTTAGAAATACTGCACATACCAGGTTTGCCTAGACATAAACCCCATTTTTTTAAATAAATGTTATGACTGAATGTTAAATATGCTGGACTCTTTTTTTTTAAAGTCCTTGTGTTCTTTATAACTTTACACAGTTTTAATGCAAAGTTTGTACCTTTAACTCATCAAAATATCTACATGCTTTGTGATTGTTAAAACTCAAACACACAGACAACCTATTAAGAATAACAAAGCCTGACCTAATTGTGAAACAGTTTGTTGCTATAGTTTTCATTAGGACTGGAAGTCAGATGTTGGCATCTCAGTAGGTTAGAGAAATCCAACTTTGTTTATTCAAATGAGAAATAAAGCAGTGCCATTCTGCTGAAGCAGAAAAATATGCATACATAACAACTATTCATTTCATTGTTCTGAAGGGGCTGTGCACATAAGTGGTTCCTCTTAAATCTGGCCTGTACCATTTGTGATTCTCTAAGCTAAATATGATTCACTAACCAGGTTTGGCACTTGCCAAAGTTTGACTAGTCCCTCATTTTTTGCAGTTTTGGACAGATAGCTATGATTGGAGACCTTGGTGGATTTTGGGCCCTTCCACACAGCTATACAGTATAACCCAGAATATAAATGCAGATAATCCACAATATCTGCTTTGAACTGGATTATCTGAGTTCACACTGCCATATAATCCAGTTCAATGTCGATTTTATACAGCTGTGTAGAAGGGACCTAGGAGGCAAAATAGATAATAGAATTTCACTCACCTTCATTCTCTGTCTTACTGAAGTGTTTAATGTACATTGCACACGTCATTTGCTGCTACAATGCTACTCAAGATTAGAAGACCTAATTGACTTCATCAGATTACACTGGGAAGTGTTCAGAAGTGTTCAGAAGAAGAGAGTTCAGTCTAATTCCATTTCATAATAAAATTGAGTTTTCCCTACCTTTTAATCACTGTTCAGTGCATTCAGTTGTCTTGCATATTTTTCAGTGAAGAAGTTTCCACACTGCAGACATTTGGCCCTGCCCACCATCCCTCTTGGTGCTTTTTGGTACTTCAGCTCCCACAATTCCCAACAGCAGGGAGGGAGGGAGGGAGGGAGAGAAAAGGGATGGGAGGGAAACCCATTTGGAAAGGCAACAGCACTGGCCTTCCCAACACAGGACATAGGCAAATCATGGAAGGAAGGAATAAAGGTATCCTAAAAGGCTATTTAATTTTTTTGCCAAGTAGAAGCATTATGAGGTAGCTTACAACCAAACCTTTCTGCTTGGGGAGCAAAAGGAAATTGCCCAAAAAAGTTTATTTTGACTCCTCCCCCAATTTCTCCTCCCACAAGTTGAGTGATCCTAACCTGAGAGCAACAAGTGCTACTTCATTAGAAATTTGGCAAAACATCCGGAGTGTTTAAAACATCCCTCAATGTTTAAAAGACTCAAAAACTGCACTTACCCAAAATGAATGTGGTGAACCCAGTGGACTACCAGATTTTAAGTGTAGAACTCAGTGGAATTTAAGTTATGTGATGAAGTGGTTATATTACAATTGCCACAGACCATCACTAGCCCTGCCTTTCTCTGCACATATTTTATTGTCAGTCCCATTAATTCACTGCTTTTTAAAATTTGTTTCTCGGTATGAAACTTCAAGGGGTTAATTATCCTAAAGACAACAGATCTGATCTCGGAAGCCAAGCAGGGTCAATTTTGGTTAGTACTTGGATGGGACTGCCAACAAATAACAGGTGCCATAGGACATATTTTAGAAAATGAAAGTGGCACTACCACCTCTGAGTATTCCTTGCCTATGAAAACCCAATGACTTTTGTTATCATAAGTCAACGGGCAACTCTGTCATATGTCAAAGAGCAAATTTCCTCCTGTTAAGAAGACGATTGTCTTCTCCTGTACAATCTGCCTCAGACACTGAGGTTCTCTGGAGGATGCTTACTCCAACCAGCCGAAACTCAACTGGCAACCATCACCCAGAGGACTTTTTCTTCGGCTGCCTCAAGACCGTGAAATGACCTGCCAGAAGAGCTCTGACAGCTAAATGAGCTATTGGAATTTAAAACACAGCTGAAGACCTATCTCTTCTGACAGATTTTAACTATGAATTTTAAATTCACATTCTATGTTTATAGAATTATAATAATAGAATCCAGCATCATAGAGTTGGAAGGCACCACATGGGTCATCTAGTCCAATCCCTGCCATGCAGGAAAAGCACAATCAAAGAATCCCTGACAGATGACCACCCAGCCTCTATTTAAAAGCCTCCAAGAAAGGAGCTCCCACTACACTCTGATGCACAGAGTTTTACTGCTGAACAGCTCTTACAGTCAGGAAGTTCTTTCTAATGTTCAAGTGTAATCTCTTTTCCTGTAATTTGAACCAATTGCTCCTAGTCCTAGTTTCCAGGGCAGTTTCCACATTCCCTCCTCCCTATGATATCTTTTCCCATATTTGCACATGTCTCTCATGTCTCCTCTCAGTCTTCTCTTCTTCAGGCTAAACATACCCAGCTCTTTAAGATGCTCCTTATAGGGCAAGGTTGCCAGACCTTTGATCATTTTAGTCACCCATCTCTGGATATGATCCAGCTTGCCAATATCGCTTTTAAATTGTGATGCTCAGAATTGGACACAGCATTCCAGGTGAGGTCTGACCAAAGCAGTGACATCATGACTTCCCTCGATTTAGACACTATACTCCTTCTGATCCAGCCCAAAATCCCATTTGCTTTTTTAGCTGCAGCATCACATGGTTTGCTCATGTTCAGCTTGTTGTCCACGAAGATTCCTAGATCTTTCCCACCTGTACTGTTGTTGAGCCAGGCATTCTGTATCTTTAGGTTTCATCTTTTCTCCCTAAGTGTAGTATCTTACATTTGTCCTTGTTGAAATTCATTTTGTTAGTTTTGTCCCAGCTCTCTAATGTATTAGGGTTGTTTTGAATTCTGATCCTGTCCTCTAAAGTATTAGCTAATACCTATCCCTCCTAATTTGGTGTCATCTGCAAACTTAATAAGCATGCCCTCTATACTTTCATCTAAGTCATTAATAAAGATGTTGAACAGAACTGGGCCCAGGACCTTTTTCTGGTACATCATTTCTACACACAAGGAGAGCTGCGGAGAAGGGGGAATGGTGGCCGGGTAAGTTATTTTCTGTTTTTAAGGCTTTTCTGGGGGTTTTTTGGGAGGGGGTGGGTGCTGTCTTGGGTTTCTTGGGCTCAAGGATGGGCTCCGGAAGTCATGTGATGTGATCCCCTGTCTCCATCAACACAATGGCCACAGCTTGAAAGACCCAGGTCTTTCCAAGTGTCCAATTACTTTGGCACAAATCAGTTTTTTCCTGCTTTGTGCCGAAGGAATTTGTTTTTACTTGAGGTTTTGTTTGGACATCCCAGGGAAAAATGTGAGTGGGTGCACATTTTAGGTGCTGTCAGGATGCACCCTATATCATATATCCTGCATATAAATTAGACAGCTAGGGTGATAAAATGTAATCCTATTGTATGTAATCCTCCCTCACCAATCAGAAATCTGGAGCATTACTGCACATGCATGGAATTAGACTGAAAAGCAGAATGAAGGGCCCTCCCTTCCCAGTGGCCACTGTTCTGGCCTCACAGGGAAAGAAGCATAGATTGTATCTGCTGAGTTTAATTCTACCACCACAGCATCTCCTTTTCCTTATGTGTTGTGTCTTATTTAGATAGTTAACCTGAGAACTGTCAAATTAGCAATTACAGTAGTGTTGTGAGATACCTGGATTTTCTGATAGTTGGTTTCAGTGCTATACTTAAGAATGCATTACAATTCTCTAGAAGAGAATTCTTAGTACTTCACCAAACCATAAATTCCAGTGTTCCACAGAACAGAGCCATGACTACTGATATTAAGCCAGTACTACTGAGATTCACTCTCAAACTGAACAACGTCACAGGGTTCTTATGAGGGTAAAGTTGGGAAGATGAAAACAAAGTTTGCTGCTTTGGTTCACTGGAGAAAAGAAGGATATAAATCAAGCCAACACTTTATTCGGGAATGAAGTAGTATTCTTTGTCTCATTCGTCTTGGAGTTCTGTTCAGAAAAGACCAAGGAACACAAACTTTAATTTTTGAGAATTTCTACTGGATGAGGGAGGAGAGACAGGTAAAATAATGATCTTAACAGTGCACACTTCTCAATACTAGGCAATTTCTGAAGAGTGTGATAGGAACTAGTTATTGCAAAGAGTATTATTTAGTTTAATTGATCCCAGCTGGGCTTGGAAAAGATTCTGGCCCAAATCAGGGTGCTGCTTGCCAACAGTCTGTCATATTTGATTGCTCACACTGCTATGAACTTGGCGAGAAGAGGTCAATCACATTGCAAAAACTAAAGCCTCCTCTGTATCCAAACTTGCTTAAAAATGCAGAAGGGCTGCCAGCTGACTAGTGAACTATTCTCTTTTCAACTTTGTTTTAAGAGGCCCCTGGTTTCTTGGAACTGGGGAAGTGATGTGCTGCTAAGCAGTGAGATGTTCCACATGTGAAGCTGTGGGCAGACAGAGCTGTGCTACAAATGGAGGCATCTGTTTTCATTAAAGTGCTACTCATTCTGAATTAGGCCTAGCAGTAAAATCCAGCATATGCTGCTCGGTGGAGGGGTTCTCTAGGAAGACAAGGAAAGTCTCTGACTTTATCACCACAGCTTTGGAACCACTAGCACATTTAAATTGGCTTTGGCTGATTTATTTTAATGAAGTTATATTAAGGTAGCTAACCCTCTAGCTAACTGTGAAACTACTTTTTAATGTATTGTGTGATGTATGATAAATATGAGACAACTGTTTAATGAGCAATGAATACACAGGTTTCCAGAGGGGTGGCCTATATAGATGAACAAGAAGTATCTCTATGTATACTTTAAGTTTATGAAATAATCATAGGATAACTGTGTATTTAGCTAGGACTCATAAGCTTTAGTTTGAACATAATTGAAAGAAATTCATGGAAACAGAATGTTGTGACTGCACCTTCGGGGACTGTGAATAATAGTGGTGGGATCAGGAGAGGAAGGAAAAACCCTCGTGAGGAGGGCTCATTGGAGGATTTGCACAGGAAGAGAATCAGGGAGGTTGATGGGGGATCTTCTGAGGAGGATTCAGATGTGGAGTCTGTGGAAGAAATGGATGCTGGGGAACAGGTGGTGGCAGAGGACGTGGGCACTGACTGGGCACGGGCACCAGAGATGCCTGGGGAGGAATCGGGGTCCATGGATACTGCTGACACTGGGGAGGCGTGGGTACCTTCAGAAGCAGACCCCACTTGGTCTGCTTGGAGGAGTGAGGATGGGACCACAGCTGTGGATGGAGCTGGGCGTGGGCAGGATTGTTGGAACTCTGATGAAGAATTTGGAACCCCTGACCCAAGGGCGTTAGCTGTGTGGAGTTCTGATTCGGATTAAGAAGTTTGGACACCTGCTCCTTGGGCGTTGGTGGTTTAGACACCCAGGGAGACCTGGATAAATTGGGAATGGTTGGCCACTTTACTTTGCGTGTGGCAAGGTGTTACTGGGCGCCACTGCGACTCCTGTATGTGTTATTGAAGGCTGGACTGGGACTTGGCTTCTGATGTAAGTTAATCCGGGTTACTCCGCAGCGGAGGGCTGGAACTGTGTGGTTTTTCCTGGACTGCACTGTTGTTACTGTTTTACATTAGCTGCTGTTCACCTTTGTTGTGTTGGCTCTCTGTGCCATCCTGTTTCGTGGACCTTGAATTGATGACTACAACCCCTGGACCTTGGACTGGAAATCGACACTGCTTCTGCCTTCGCTCCACGGCGTCGCTCTCTAATTTGAATCTACCAACGGTTCCTGACTCCCAGCTTGCCTCCTGACCCTGTCACTGTCTCCTTTCCTGACCCTGGACTGACCTGACGACGTCCCTTCGTTTTGCTCCTTGGACCCTTGGTTTTGCCTGTGCTCTTCTAGCGGGTTATCACTGCTCCTCCTGTTTTGACTCCAGACTGGTTTGATGATGCCTGCTTGTTCTGCCCCTTTAATTTCTCAGCCTGGTGCTTGCCTTTGCAGTGGCTTGGCGCCGCTTCCCTTTCGCACCAGGTTTCCTGGGTCTGGCGGTTGCCTTGCAGCGGTCTCCAATTTTGTTTACTGAGTTGTTCTCAGTAGAGAGCTTTTTCGCCCAGTTTGGGCTTCTGCTTGTGTCACGCCCAAGGCAATGGATCACCAAGAACCGACACACGGAGGCCAAAAACTATCTAATATCTTTATTAAGGAAATATATAAGAATAATAAAAACAAGTAGGAAATGTAGTCCAGTAAAAGACCTTTCAGGGAAGGTCAAATATAGTCCAAAATTATATTGTCCAATATTTTATATTAGAGTCCAAAGTTTTAATTCCAAACCGAAACACACTCTATTTACAAGCAATAGAGTGGGGAAGCGTCCAAAGGTCTTTCCAAAGTTCAAAGTAAATCCACGGCAAGAACTGGGAACAAGGCTTGATACTAGAAACAAGGTCCAAGGCTGGAAACACGGCAAGATGGTTCTTGAATACTTGGCTAGACAAGGCAAGGCAAGGGAACTGGAGTTGCAGACTTTACGAAGTCTACACTTGGCTGGAAACACGAAATCACTCCTGAAGCTGATCTGTTGACTCCACACGGAATCCTCCGCGTCGGGCACTTTTAACTAAGTCTCTTCTTCCTGCAAAGCAGGTGTCCAGAGCTTCCTTTCCCAAGGGAAAGAGAAGCGAAACACATCTCTCTCCAGATGCGTTCCTCCCTAGAATTTCCCAGGGGAACATAGCTAATTAACGTCTTGTTTAGCTGCTAATCTCAAGCTTCTCCGAAACTGCTCTTTTTCTCCCTGACTCGCAGCATAGGACTGTTTCCTAGCAAAAGGGGGGGAGGCAGTAGGAAAGGCCTGCTCAAGGTCTTTTTTAATGGGCTCTTGGGTAGAATCATCAACAACAGGCATCTGGAAAAATTCCGTCTCTTGCTGAGCCGGCAAAAAACCCATGTTTTCGTCATCATCAACCACGATGGCGCTGGGATCAGAACTCCAAGACCCATGGGACATCACAGTTTGGGGTTTTTGAGTTACTATCGCTAGTTTGAGACTTTGGGAAATTTTTTGAAGCTTCTAAGCTTTTTACTTTACTTTGGTTGCTTATTCTAAGTCTGCTCAGAACTTTTGAGCTGGTTTGAAGGACTTTGAGTTTAATACGGATTTTTTCCCTGAATAATCCGGTTTATTTGTCAATTAGCAATTTTAGCGTAATTTTTGTTTAAACTCCTTAGTAACACTAAAAGTTAAGTGTTTTAAGCTCTTTTTTAGGTTTGTGGCTTGTTTTTGGCCTGTTTCTTTAATAAACTCTGTTTTTGCTCTCGAATTGGCGTCTGACTCTTGACACAGAATTAATTAACATTATCTCCCTTAAGTAGCCTTCTGTTCAACGTGGATATTTTCTGTAGGGAAGTACAGATTCTCCCTGGACAATGTGGTCTGGTTTAAGATTAAAGTTATAAGAATGAGGAAAATAAACTCAAATCACCTCCAAGATCTTATTATTTTGACCATAAATTGAAAATGTCCCATCTCTTCCTTTCTCAATATCCTCTGGCACTCTATCCTCATCATTCTGGAGGGTCCTGTTTCTTTCAAAGAGCCCCAGGGAAGCTCAAGTGAGGAGGGATAAGAAATGTCCCTTATGTAAATATCCTTAGATTCATTTGTCATAGGATCCATGCCATCATTTCTAATATGATATTAAGAAATGATATAATATGGTATTATAATGATATTAAGATGTGCTGAGATGACTAGTTAAAATTCCTACAGCTTATGAAATAGTTGTGGCTTTTGTTGTTAGAAACCATGGAAATTTGAGCAGGCAAGAAACAAAAACCCAATCATTTATCTAATCAGGATATGAGCTTTTTGCAGATTGGCTGATACAACCTAGGCCAGCATGTTTAGCATTTTTATCAGGCATGACCAGGTTTCTCATAACCCAGGAGTTTTTCCTTTTTTTGTTTTTTATTTTCTTTTTTAATATTTTTATTTTAGGACATACACATACACAATGTTTACATTTTTTTCTTCTTTTCATAATAGGAAATATTAGGTTTAATTTTTAATTTATATACTAGTTCCACTGAAGCAAGAATGCAGTTTAGTCAAAGATCAGCTAATGTATCATTCTACATTTCAATTCTAATAATTAATTAACAATATTCCATAGAAAAGCAGCATTAACAATCAAAACATTAGTATTTTCATGTCACAGAAGCTGTATAGTCTGGCACTAACCAAAAACACTCTTGATTTAGTTTGAAATTACATTTTTTGCAGTGCACCAGTTTCCAAAGGGATAACCATGTTAGTGGATTGGGAACTGCTTATCTGGCTGAACCACAAGGGTGCTTAAAATAGTTTCCCTTTATCCTCGAGACAAGAGACTAGTGAAGTGCCACAGTTTTTCTCCTGAGCCCAGTGCTATTCAACATCTTCATCAATCATTTTGACAATAGCATGATTATCAAATTTACAGATAAACCAATTTGGGAGGGATAATTAATACCCCAGAGGACAAGATCAGAATCGAAAATGTCCTTAACAGATTAGAGAGGTGATCCAAAACTCACAAAATGAATTTCAACTGAGAAAAGTGTATGGTAATACACTTAGGCAATACAAATGAAATGCACAGGTGTAGGAAGGCTGACTCCTGAGTTGAAAACAGTGCATGTGAAAGGGATTTAGGAGTTTGTTAGCTTTGATTATGTGTTCCTGCATAGTAGGGGGTTGGACTGGATGATGTTCATGGTCTCTTTCAGCTATATGATTCTATTATTCTAGGGTGTCAAAGCTTTAGAAGGAAGAAGGGAGGCAAAGGGAAAGGATGTATCTAAACATCTAGAATTATTCTGGCATGAGGTTTTGTGATTATCAATTCAATTTTTCAGATGCACTGACATAGGGATACAAAAACCACAGATTTCAAGATACTAGTTCTGGGGGTGGAATAGAATGTAATAGGATACCAAAACATGCAAATTACGACCTGAAAATAGATCTTCACAGGATTGTGTGATACGATACAGGTTTTTCAAATAGTTAGCAGTAGTCTCGTCTGTTATTATTTATGTGTGAAAGCAAAAATTAGCCTCCTTGGAATCAAACTTTCTCTGAGGAGCCACATTGTTCAAAATCGAATGATCTCAAAGACAGAAATCTTCTGAACAGGGTGAAATCTACTGAACAGGGGCACAGACAGCAAAACAAACTCCACAGGGATGCTATCCAAAGCCTATAATATATGTGTGTGAGTGTGTGCGTATGTGTGTGTATCTGGAGTTACACTTCAAAAATGTATCTGATCCAACTTATATACAAATTCAACTTAAGAACCAACCGACAGAACCAATCTTGTTCATAACTTGGGGACTGCCTGTATATGTGGTTGTGAGAACTTACTGTATTATTACTGTAGACCAGGGGTCCCCAAACTAAGGCCCGGGGGCCGGATGCGGCCCTTCAAGGTCATTTACCTGCCCCCCCCCCCGCACTCAGTTTTAGACTTAGGCTTGCCCAAAGTCTGAAATGACTTGAAGGCACACAATACCAACAATCCTACTTAACTTGACTATCTCATTGGCCAGAAGCAGGCCCAGACTTCCCATTGAAATCCTGATGGGTTTATGTTGGTTAAAATTGTTTTTATTTTTAAATATTGTATTGTTCTTTCATTTACTAATACTGTGCTTATATGTATATTGTGTATACATATAATATTGATACTAATATTATAATGTAATACAATACAATACCAATAATTATACGATATAATAATATTAATTACCCTGTTTCCCATAAAAATAAGACATCCCCAGAAAATAAGACCTAGTAGAGGTTTTGCTAAATATAAGACCTCCCCCGAAAGTAAGACCTAGCAAAGTTTTTGTTTGGAAGCATGCCCGCCGAACAGAACACCAGAGCATGTAAGATCGGTAAATGTACGTACCATAGAATGGTGTACATGGAAATAATGGTAGTAACAAGAAATTCTTGATAGGATTCACAGTTTGTCTGGTTATGCTGGTTTGTGATGACAACTACTGTACAGTATATAATAAATGTTCATTTTTTTTTGTTCAACAATAAATGTGAATTCTTCTTCATGGAAAAATAAGACATTCCCTGAAAATAAGACCTAGAGCATCTTTGGGAGCAAAAATTAATATAACACTGTTTTATTTTTGGGGAAACATGGTATATATTATATATTAAATGTAATATTACTAATAATATTATGGTATAGTGGTATAGGACAATATAGTAATATATAATGCTAATATTGTACTATGCCAATAATATTATATATTGTATGTACATACAATTTGTAAGCCGCTCTGAGTCCCCTTCGGGGTGAGAGAGGGTGGGGTATAAATGTAGCAAGTAAATAAAAAGTTGTTGTTGGGGTTTGTTTGTTTTTTTGCACTAGAAATAATACATGTGCAGTGTGCATAGGAATTTGTTCGTTTTTTTTCCAAATGATAATTTGGCCCCTCAACAGCCTAAGGGACCATGAACTGGCCCTCCACTTAAAAAGTTTGAGGACCCCTGCTGTAGACTGTCAAGATGATGATGATGATTATTATTATCATTATTATTATATGTACATAACAACACAGTACACATGCACATTAGGTCCAAGTGTCTGGGGTTCATCTCTGAATATTGGACTCTTCCCAATGGCCTAGAATTTTAGAGATTTTTCATAAAATGTGTGCAGTTCCAAGAAGTGGTGCCTTCTGCAACATGTGAATTGATGTTCTGTCCAAATTAAGGCTTTTCAAGTGCTTTTCAAGGTTTCTTGGATTGCCTCCGAGAGCACCAACTACTATTGGTACCACTATTGTTCTCTTCTGCCATATTCATACAATTTCAATTTGTAAGTCCTTATATTTTGTGATCTTTTCCAGCTCTTTGTCCTCTATTCCACTGTCTCTTGATACTGCAATGTCAATAATAAAAACATGTTTCTTTTGCACAACTGTTATATTTGGTGTGTTATGTGACAGGTGTTTATCTGTTTGGATTCTAAAATCCCAGAATATTTTTGCTTCTTTTCTGTCTTGTGTTCATACCAGGTTTTACTGCAGGGTAGGTCATGCTTCTGGCATAGGTTTCAGTGCACCATTGCTGCTAGCCTGTTGTGACATTAAATATAGTCAGTCTGGGCTATTTTCTTGCAAGTGCAAATGAGGTGCTCCACTGTCTCATCACCCTCTTTGCATAAACAGCAATTTGGGTCATGGTAGGACTTTTCAATTCTTGTATTTATTGCATTTGTTCATAAGGCTTGTTCTTGTGCAGCAAAATTCAGGCCTTCCGTTTCCTTTTTGAGAGTTCCCCTTCTAAGCCACTCCCATGTTTTCTTGCTTTCAACCTTCCCTTCAATGTTCTTAAAATACTGCCCATGGAGTGACTTACTTAGGCACTGCTCTTTTTGTGTTGTAAACTGTTGGGCTCTGTAGTCTTCTTCTGATTCTTTGGCTTTCAGCATCTCAGCCCTATGGACTTCTTTCAGTGCTGGCTCTTGGCTTTCTTGGATGTATTCTTTCAGGCCCCTTTTCTCTTCCACTATTGATTGCTTGACTTGGAGCAGTCCTCTTCCTCCTTAAGACCTTGCTAGGTAGAGTCTGTCAATGTTACTTCTTGGGTGCAGTGCTCAATTTATGGTTATAATTTTTCATGTTTTTCTGTCCAGGGTGTCCAATTTGGCTTGTATCCAGTTAATTCATAGAATCATAGAATCATAGAGTTGGAAGAGACTCCATGGGCCATCCAGTCCAACACCCTGCTGAGAAGCAGGAAATCACATTCAAGGTAGCCCTGACAGATGGCCATCCAGCTTCTGCTTAAAAGCCTCCACCACACTCCGGGCAGAGAGTTCCAGTGCCAAACAGCTCTAACAGTTAGGAAGTTCTTCCTAATGTTCAGGTGGAATCTCCTTTCCTGTAGTTTGAAGCCATTGTTCCGCGTCCTAGTCTCCAGGGCAGCAGAAAACAAGCTTGCTCCCTCCTCCCTATGACTTCCCCTCACATTATTTATACATGGCTATCATGTCCCCTCTCAGCCTTCTCTTCTGCAGACTAAACATACCTAACTCATTCAGTCGCTCCTTGTAGGGCTTCTTTTCCAGACTTTTGATCATTTTAGTTGCCCTCCTCTGGACACATTGTCAATATCTCCTTTCAATTGTGGTGCCCAAAATTGGAAACAGGATTCCAGGTGTGGTTGAACTAAGGTAGAATAGAGGGATAGCATGACTTCCCTGGATCTAGACAATATACTCCTATTTATACAGGCCAAAATCCCATTGACTTTTTTAGCCGGTGCATCACATTGTTGGCTCATGTTTAACTTGTTTTCCATGAGGATTCCAAGATCCTTTTCACACGTACTGCTGACAAGCCAGGCGTCCCCCATTCTGTATCTTTGCATTTCATTTTTTTCTGCATAAGTGGAGTATTGTGCATTTGTCCCTGTTGAACTTCATTTTGTTAGTTTCAGCCCATCTCTCTAATCTGTTAAGATCGTTTTGAATTCTGTTCCTGTCTTCTGGAGTATTGGCTATCCCTCCCAATTTGGTATTATCTGCAAACTTGATGATCATGCCCTCTAGCCCTTCATCTAAGTCATTAATAAAGATGTTGAGCAGAACCGGGCCCAGGACAGAACCCTACGCCACTCCACTTGTGACTTCTTTCCAGGATGAAGAAGACGCATTGGCGACACCCTTTGGGTTCATTCACTTAGCCAATTACAGATCCACCTAACAGTAGTTTTGCCTAGCCCACATGTGACTAGTTTGTTTGCCAGAAGGTCATGGGGGACCTTGTCAAAGGTCTTACTGAAATCCAGATACGCTACATCCATGACATTCCCTGCATCTACCCAGCTTGTAACTATCGGAAAAAGAGATCAGATTATTTTGGCATGACTTGTTTTTGATAAATCTGTGTTGACTATTAGCAATGACCGCATTCCTTTCTAAGTATTTGCAGACCACTTCTGTAACCATCTTTTCCAGAATCTTGCCTGGCACTGATGTGAGGCTGACCTGATGGTAATTGTTTGGGTTGTCCTTTCCCCCCTTCTTGAAGATAGGGACTACATTTGCCCTCCTCCAATCTACTGGGACTTCTCCCGTTCTACAAGAACTCTCAAAGATGATTGATGTAGTTGATCTTGCCCTGGGGACTTGAATTCGTTTAGAGTGGACAGGTGTTCCTGGACAACTTGTTTCTGTATTTGGAGTTGGATTTCTCCAAATTCTTCATCCATTCCTTTTTGCTGAGGTTGAGGATGGCTTTTTTGTGTGAAGACCAAGGCAAAGAAGGCATGAAGTAGTTCTGCCTTTTCCCTGTCCCCTATCACCATCACCCCACCTTCTCCTCACAGACGCCCTATCGCCTCCTTGTTCTTCCTTTTTCTGCCAACGTAAGCAAAGAGGACTTTTTATTGTTTTTAATGTTACTTGCAAGCCTGAGCTCATTTTGCTCTCTAGCCTTTCAAACCTTTTCCCTACAGGAGTTGGCTATTAATTTGAATTCTTCTTTGGTGGTTTCTCCCTTTTTCCAAACGTTTGTGCATGTCTCTTTTGAGTTTTAGCCCAGTTAGAAATTCTTCGGACATCCATTCTGGCTTCTTTGCACTTGTCTCATTTTTCTTTCTTTTTGGCATTGTTTTAATTTGTGCCTTGAGTATTTCACTTTTGAAAAACTCCCATCCATCCTTAACTCCCTTGGAATTTAGTGTTGGCATCCATTGAATGCCACTCAGTATATCCTTCAATTTTTGGAAGTCAGCTCTCCTAAAATCCAGAATGCATGTTTGACTTGTCTTAGTTTCAACCTTCCTTTGTATGGCAAATTGCAGGAACACATGGTCACTTGCCCCTAAGTATCTGACCACTTCAACTGCATTGATCAGGTCCTCCATGTTTGTTAAGATGAGATCAAGAGTGGCTGATCCCCTTGTTGCCTCCTCTACCTTCTGGACCACAACATTGTCTGCAAGTCAAGCGAGGAATCTGTTGGACTTCGTACTCTTGGCTGAGTTTGTTTTCTTACTTACTCATTATTTTTTATTTTGTAAAGAAACATAGTACATTGAAAGTGGTGGAACAATATACTGAAAGGAAAGTGAGGGAGGTGAAAGGGTTCTGAAAGTAGGTAGAAAAAGTAGAGAGAAAAACGGAGGTGAAGAGTTTGTTTTCCAGCAGATATCAGGATAGTTGAGATTGCCCATGACTACTATATCTCTTTTTTGTGCCTGCTGACAGAAGGCTTCATCAAGTTTTTCCTCCTGGCTTGGAGGTCTGTAATAAACCCGCACAATGAGATCCTTTTGAGTCCCGGTTCCCTTGATTATTATCCAGATGCTTTCAAGTTGATTCCCCAAATTGCAGTCTTGCATCTCTTCTGCAACTTAACTTTTTTTTACATATAAGGCTACTTCCCCTCCTTTTTCCTTTGTTCTGTTTCTGTGAAAGATGTTGTAGCCCTCAATGGCTACATTCCAGTGATGGGAGTCATCCCACCACGTTTCAGTGATGCCTATGACATTGTAGCTGTGGTGTTATGCTAAAAGTTGAAGTTTGTCTTGTTTATTTCCCATGCTTTGTGCATTAGTGTAAAGACATGTAAGCTCCTGAGACCTCCCCTTGAGCTGTTTATTTGGGGTTATTGTGCGCTCAGTACTTGGTCCTTGTTTTTGTAACCATCCATTTAGCCTTTTGGCGGTTCCCTGTAGTCATGGGTAAAATATTGTTCCCAAGGCTGTTGACCCCCTCCCCCGGCTGACCTAGTTTAAAGTGCTTCTGATGAGGTTTGCGAGTTTGTTAGCAAAATGGTGTTTTCCTACTTGTGTGAGATGCACCCCATCCCTTGCCAGTAGGCCATCCTCCTGGAAAAGCAGGCCATGCCTGCAGTATAGTGTACTACAAGCACAGTTCATGTATTGATTGACTTTATTGTATTTCCTCCATTGAGCTTTGATTTCAAGATTTTTATGACTCTTCTAAGATATTCCTTCCTAATTGTGCCTTTGACTTCTGCATGCTTGATGTTCTCTGTTTGCAGTATTCCTAAATATTTATATCATTTATTCATTGGTAAGCTCCTTACTTCTATACCATTTGGCATTATTTACTCCTTTGCATGCTACTAGTTTTCCTTTATTAAGCTCCAAAGATGCACACTTGTCGAGTCCAAAATTCATTGCAATGTCCATGCTGAAGGTTCTTACTGTGTTCAGTAGTGATTCAATTTCTGCTTTTGATTTTCCATTATTATTGTTGTTATTATTATTATTTGTACCCTGCTTTATCTCTCCCACAAGAGACTCAATAAACCATCATTTATTAATACCTCTGCAAATTCAACTGTTCCTCTTTCTAATCTACCTTCAAAATTTCTGTTTGTTTGCCTGTTTGTTAAAAGTCACTTGTGTTCCTGTATTGTATGTCCAAGAAGGTAGAAATAGCCTGATCAGTTTGGGGGTACTCTCATTTTTAATAGCAGATTAGTGTCCGGTTGTTCTCTTCTATAGAAATGTACTGAAAACACTGTGGTGCATATTTATATATCTATAGATATAGATAGATCTAGAGACCATCATATTTTAAATAAATAAATATATTACTGATGTCTTTGTATGTATTTATATCTATGTTTGCTTCATTTTTTTAACTCACAAGGAAATAGGTGGAATATCCTGTATTACAGCACTAGGACAAAAGTGGAATAAATAGTAATCAATAACATTATTTGGTGTAATAGTCGGGGTTAGGTGCCACAGAGAAGAGTCTGGGGACTGTGTGCAGCTTGTGGTTGGTCTACTTCTGCTTTAGAGTGTTGATCCCTATTTCCCAATGTCCCTAACTTTAACTATTGTTTCATAATGAGGCCAGAGAGAATATTGTGCCCCTTAATCTATTGTGACTCGTAATCTTCTACAAACACAAATGAATTTTATACCAACTACATGGTCCTTATTTCTCCTCAAAAAGTATTAAAAAGTAGAGTTTCATGGCCATGTATAAAATTACTTATTTTAGAAATGTTTTGCTTTACCCTCTATTTATAATTCCCTGGGAGGGATTACAATCAAGTCAGTTTAAAACTATAGTTTAGATATATCCTTGGTCAACAAGTGTATAAAAGGAAGACTAAGCTCAACCCACCTACTCCTGAAAGTCATCCTCTGTTTCAGTTTTTCTAGGCTCTTAGACCTGGGGAAACTTTTTTGTGAAGCCAAGAAATTGTCATGAGTTAGAGGCTAAGTGTACACAAAAGTCATCCTTTAGAAAATGTTTCCACCACAATTCCATGCTTCTCGACATCCTGTCTCTACTTGATGCCTCAGAGGAAGAGGGAATTAAACCCCATCCTAAACCACTAAGCCACAACTAGGGCACCAGAATATAAATCACAGGATGTGCATTATAAATTTGTCCAACTGTGCCTTGCAGCTAATGACACTCTTTGTTCTGACAAAATATCATTGGCATCAATTGAAAAGTGTGATTCTCATCTCAAGTTTGTGGCAACTTAAAGACCTAAAACACTGCTTTAAAATCAATGGATGTTCCAAAGGATGGGATTCTGTTATTTCACAGAAAGTGTATCTTTGGGTGTTCTAGCTGACTTCACTGATGGTCAAGGGACATCTTATTGAAGACAAATGCTTTGTGAGGTCATTCAAACCTCATTTTCTGAATCTGTTTATTGATCTAATTTTAGGTTTGTATTATTTTTCATAATTTATCTTCATAATTGTTATTTAATTAAGAGAACATAATGAAGTAATGAAATCTTGGATGAAGAACAGCTGCTCCAAACTATAAAGTATGTATACATTTTAGAACTGAAAGTAACAATAATAACATAATTGGAAAGTAATACATGAAGGCTGTGACCCAAAATTACAGGAACTCTTATGGAATTTATCTGAGAGTAAATATATATAGAATTATGCCGCTAATTTGCAGTATAATTTCAATTTATGGCTGCTGCTAACAAGGTTAGTCCTATCATGAGTAAAGGAATTTCTTGAGCAACAGACACTGGAGGGCATTATTGCCACCCCTTAGCTGTTTCCTATCATTTCTGTAGGAAGAACTGAAAATGCAATCCAAGAAATTACTACTCCAGATTTATTCAAGGAATTGAGTTCTTGAAATATCTGGGTTGTTGTGTGTTTTCCAGTCAGTATGGCCATGTTCCAGAAGTATTCTCTCCTGATGTTTCACCCACATCTATGGCAGGCATTCTCAGATGTTGAGAGGTTACCTCACAACCTCAGAGGATGCCTGCCATAGATGTGGGTGAAACATCAGGAGAGAATACTTCTGGAACATGGCCATACTGCCCAGAAAACACACAACCACCTGTGATCCTGACCATGAAAGCCTTCAACAACAAATCAATCATCTGTACAGCATTGGGCATGTGGACCTTCAGCCATCAACAAGAACCAGTGTACCCAATTATAGCACTTTCCCAGGGCTTCTCTGTACTAATGCTTTGGACTAATCCTGAAGGTAGCCACATACTCTATCCATAATCTGTGGCAGCGGCAGGATGAAGTCTGCATTGTCCAGCTGGGCTGAAACTGCTTCAGCCGCACTGGACCATGAATTTTACTGCCCTGTTGCCATCGACACTGCCACATGACCAGAGAGCTCTGGAAGAACTCTTGGTCATCATGGGCACCCCATACTGCCATCAGCAGAAGTTTTCACTCTCATTCTCTTTGGCTTTGCAAGTGTCTCTGCTGATGTCACCGTGGGGCATTTGTGATGGCCAGGAATGCTGTCAGAGCTCTGAGCCAACTACCAGTAGTGTTGAAGGGGATAAGGCTCAACCTTACCCCTTTTATCTACACAGATGAGCACAGGATAGAAAATGAGGGCTATGGGTCATGTGGACAGTGAATCAGTCCACATTGTACCTATCTGTGCTCTCTACACTATGCCCAGGCTGTGGTACTGCTCCAGAGATTCAGCCAAAAGGTGAGACAAATGACATGGCATGAAAATGACATGGAAACTGGAGCTAGCTCAAGGACTCCACAGACTCAAAAGTGAACCCAGAGTTTTAAAGTAATGATGCTTCTCCACTCTGAGTTTATCTATCTTACATATACCAGATTCCTATATGTGGAAATTGTTTCCAAAAGGTACCAAATCCAAATGAATGTTCTAGTGTGGCAGCACACTGCTAATAATAATAATAATAATAATAATAATAATAATAATAATAATAATAATAATACCCAAACTGACAAAGTTCTGGAACACAACATACCAGACATAACGGTTGTGGAAAAGAAAAAGGTTTGGATCATTGATGTCGCCATTACCAGGTGACAGTCGCATTGACGAAAAACAACAGGAAAAACTCAGCCACTATCAGGACCTCAAGATTGAACTTCAAAGACTCTAGCAGAAACCAGTACAGGTGGTCCCAGTGGTGATCGGCACATTGGATTCCACACCAAAAGATCTCAGCCGGCATTTGGAAACAATAGACATTGACAAAATTACGATCTGCCAACTGCAAAAGGCCACCCTACTGGGATCTGCGCGCATCATCCGAAAATACATCACACAGTCCTAAATACTTAGGAAGTGTTCGACTTGTGATTTTGTGATACGAAATCCAGCATATCTATCTTGTTTGCTGTGTCATACAATGTTGTTGTGTCAATAATAATAATAATAATAATAATAATAATAATAATAATAATAACAACTTTATTTTTGTACCTCGCCTTCATTTCCCCGAAAGGACTTGGGGCTAACATGGGGCCAAGCCCGGATAAGTACAAAAGAACAAAATAAAATGCGTACATAGTACACTTCATCAGCAGGTAAAAACACATCAAGATAAAAACATAGTTATACACAGTAACATAGTAAAAGTAAAATAGTGACAATAGCATAGTCAAACATAATTTAAAACAAGAGCAGGAGTTAATGAAAATGAACTGGGCCAAAGTGTGAGGAGTACATATTGTAAACCCAATGGGAGATATAGATGAAATAAAGTGCTCCATTTAGTAGGAGACTTGGGATGGGATAACGATGGAATTATTTTCTACTGATGGAACAGAATAAAGTGCATCAGATATAGTAATTGTCACTGAAACGGGACCTGTAATGGGGATTAGTGTTCATTCTCCAAAAGCACACTGGAAAAGCTAGGTTTTTAAACATTTCCGAAAGGTTGACAGGGTTGGTGCTTGCCTAATCTCCCTGGGGAGTGAGTTACAGAGCTGAGGGGCCCCCATGGAGAAAGCCCTCTCCCTCATCCCCATAAGCTGCACTTGTGACGAAGGCAGGAGCAAAAGAACACCCCCCCCCCCCCGAAGATCGAAGAGATTGCGCAGGTTCATAGGGGGAAATGCGATCACGAAGGTAGATGGGGTCTGAACCATTCAGGGCTTTGTAGGTGATAACTTGCAACTTGAATTGGGTCCGGAAAATGAACAGCAGCCAATTGAGTTCCTTAAACAGGGGGGTTGACCGCTCCTGTAATTTGCTGCTGATCTCTGGACCAATTGAAGTTTCCAGGACGTTTTCAAGGGCAGCCCCACATAGAGCACATTGCAATAGTCCAATCTAGATGTAACTAAGTTATGGACCACCATGGCCAGATCAGACTTCACAAGGTACGGTTGCAGCTGGCACACAAGTTTTAAGTGTCAGCACTGAATCTAGGAGGTCCCCCAGACTGCGGACTTGTGTCTTCAGAGGGAGTGCAACCCTGTTGAGCACAGGCTGCCACCCTATACCCCGATATGACATACAACTGACCTGGAGGACCTCTGTCTTGACAGGATTAAGCTTCAGCTTGTTGGCCCTCATCCAGCCAATCACAGCAGCCAGACACTGGTCGAGTATCCAAGGGGCTTCCTTGGATTTTGGTGGAAAAGAGTAATAGAATTGGGTGTCATCTGCATAGAGATGGCACCGAACTCCAAAACTCCAGATGACCTCTCCCAGTGGTTTCATGTAGATGTTGAAAAGCATGAGGGACATAATGGAACCTTGTGGGACCCCACAGGTCAATGGTCAAGGGTCCAAGGAGGTGTCCCCCAGCTTCACCAACTGGGAATGGCCCTCCAGGAAGGACCGGATCCACAGCAAAGCCATGCCCCCAAGGCCCATCCCAGAGAGCCAACACAGAAGGATACCATGATTGGTGGTATGGAAAGCCGCTGAGATGTCCAGGAGAACCAGCAGGGTCACACTCCCCCTGTCCAGCTCTCTGCAGAGGTCATCCACCAAGGTGACCAAAGCTGTCTCGGTACTGTGCCCAAGTCTGAAACCAGACTGTGACTCGTCTAGAAAATTGATGCCTTTCAAGAATCCCTGGAGCTGAGAAGCAACCACCTGCTCTAGGGACTTGCCCAAGAAAGAGAGATTAGATATTGGTCTGTAGTTGTTTAACATGGTGGAGTCAAGGGAGGCTTTCTTCTATGTTGGCCTCACTATTGCCTGTTTAAGGCACGATGGAAATTTCCCTTGATCCAATGAGGCATTGATTATCCTCACAAACCATTCTGCTAATCCTCCACTGGCAAGTATAACTAGCCAAGAGGTGCAAGGATCCAGAGTACAAGTGGTCGCTCTCACCACTCCGAGGATCTTGTCATCAGGTTGCATAAGCTGAAATGAATCCAGCAACATCGGACAGACAGGTGCCTCGTTACCTCATCTGGCATTGCACTAAGGCTGGCATCCAACTCAAAGCATATCTGAGCGGCTTTGTCTGCAAATTGGTGTGTGAACTTGCCGCACCGAATTGCCGGATTGTCAGGGGTCTCCCCTCCAGGAGGGTGGAGAAGCTCCCCAACCACCCGAAAAAACTAGGATGATCTATTAGTTGCTGACTCTATGCAGGCAGTTGAGAAAGCCTTCCTAGCTGCCAGCAAAGCTATGGAGTAGGCCTTAATTGTGGCTCTAGACCAGTGATTCCCAAAGTGGGCGCTACCTCCCCCTTGTGGGTGCTGCAACGATCCAGGGGGGCGGTGATGGCCACAGGTACATATATCTTTGCGTTTAATTGCTATTAATTTTTTTAAAAAATAATTTCCAGGGGGCGCTGAGTAATATTTTTTCTGGAAAGGGCGGTAGGCAAAATAAGATTGGGAACCACTGCTCTAGCCTGTGCACGATGGGAGATGCCACGAGTTTTCTGCCAGCAGCACTCTAGTCTCTTTCTCAACCACTTCATCTCTGCCATCTTACTCGGTCCACCAACCCTGCAGAGGTTCGAGGCCACAATGAGTCTTAAACTGATCAGATGGTGGTCGAACCATGATAATGGAATGATATTTTGCTCTTTCACTCCAACAGCTCTACCATCCACAACAAAAACGAGGTCGAGTGTATGTCCAGCCTGATGAGTGAGTCCAGATATTACTTGGGACAGCCCCATGGTCGTCATGGCAACTACGAAGTCTTGAGCTTCACCTCTTAACGTGGCCTCTGCATGAATGTTAAAGTCTCCCAGTACTACCAGTCACTGGGAGACTAATACCAGGCTAGAGACCACCTCTTCTAGCTGGGGCAGGGAGACTGCTGTGTCGTGGGGTAGACAGTACACCAGAAGAATCCCCAAGCTGTACCGGATTCCCACTTTCAAGTGGACACACTCAAAACCAGAAGATTGTGGAATGGCACATCTGACCAAGGAGATGGACTGCTGAAAGACCACCATGACCCCTCCTCCCCACCCCCCAGGCCTGGCCTGCTGATGCACCCCAAAACCTGGAGGACACAGCTGGGTGAGATTTACCCCACCCAGCTTGTCCAACCAGGTCTCAGTGATGCAAGCCAGATCCACCCCTTTATCCCAGACCAGGTGCTGGATGACAAATTTTAACCATTGATGGATCTGGCATTTAGTAGCAGAACCTTCAGTCCAGGGGGTCTGTCATGAAGGCTCCCATATCTATCCTTCTCCAGGGTCGCAAGAACTTTGTTGCACTGCATCCTGAAATAATAGTGACTACCTTTCCTCCTTCCCCATACAACCTCAATGGTTCCCCCTCCTGGCTCTGGTCCACCCCCCCCCCCCGGGAGACAGGCTGGGCGGAACTGACATTTAGAGGCTCTAGTCAGCCCTCCAGTAATGGAGAGCCACCTAAGATCCTATCTTGACTGGTGTTTGAGAGTGTTTCCAGTAATAGAGAAAGGAGGGAGTCATTAGGGGTACTAGGTGGGCTAAACAAGATGTCTGTGGGTGGGATTGGAGAATGGATTGAGCAGGGACTGGTGTCAATGAAGGGGTCTCCAAGCAAATCCCCGAGAATGAAGGGGCCCTGTCTGGAGAGTTATATGCACTCCTATTGCTTGATCTTTGTCAGACCCCAGGCAGCAGGGCACCAAGAACCATACACGGAGGCCAATCTCTATCTATATCTTTATTAAGGAAATGTATAAAAGTAATAAAAACAAGTGAAGAATATAGTTCAGAAGCAGACCTTTCAAATGAGGTCAAATATAGTCCAAAAATGTATTATCCAATAAATGATATTAGAGTTCAAAGTTTAAATCCAATACCGAAACACACACTATTGCCAAGCAATAGTGTGGGGGAAATGCCAGAGTCTTAGGAGTCCAAGGTAGCTTGACAACAAGGCTGGATATAATCTTGGTTCTTTACCAAGGTCCGTGACTAGGAACAAGGCAAACAGTGATTCTTGGAACTAGATCCGTGGTTAAAAGCAAGGCAAGGCAGTACTTGAATTCTTGATCCGGGAAGCAAGGAACTGGGATTATAAAGTCCACACACGATCTTACTCCTGAAGCTGCTCTGTTGACTCCGCAAAGATTCTCCCACGTCAGGCACCTATATTGGGGTCTCGTTTTCCCACCAACAACCTCTTTCCCTAGAGAACGGGAAGCGAAACCCAACTTTGTCCAGATGCAAGACTCCTTAGAATTTCCCAAGGGAAGCAGGTCTAATCAGCCTGTTGTTTGGCTGCAATCCGTAAACTCCTGCGATTCTGTTCCCTCACTCCTCGTCTGCACAATAGGATTCTCTCCTAGGGAACGGAGGCGAGGAATGTCCAAGGTCTGTTTTACTGAATTCTTGGGTACAAACATCAACATCCGGCAGGTAAAAAGACTCCGGCTCTTGTTGAACCGGCGAAAACCCCATGTTTTCGTCTTCATCTGCAACGATGGCACTAGGAACAGGACTACAAGGCCCATGAGGCATCACAATCTTATTGCATCTGTTGGATATAAGTAGACCATTATGTAAGGATCAAAACTACAAAATGTATCAAATCACTTTGGTACATAGCTTGGAAAATTGCATTTTATCACAAAAGAATGCATATCATCAACAGGTTTTTTGTTTCCTATAAAATTTGTTCAGATGGATTTGGTACTTTTTGGAAAAAGCTCCACATATTTTTAGGGTATTTATTTTATTTATCATGTCAGAAGCAAATTGAAGGTAACAAACAAAAGTTAAAAACTTGGCATTATACTAGATTTCCTTTGGTAATATTCACCTTCTGATATAGAGAAACCTCATAAGCTAGAATACTGGAAATTGGCATTTCATATTTACATAGAAAGGCATAATGGTATCATAATTCAGTCTCATAAATAATTTTTAACAGAGTATTAATTTTGATTTATTCTACATTGAAAGACAGCTCTACAGCTGTGGGAGCAAGGGTATCAAATATCTTCAACAGACCTAATTCTGATCTTGGAATTTTATCTTTTCTGAAGGAAAGTTAAAACTACTTGGGTGAACAATTCATTGTATGCATTTATTTTTTGTTTAACTCTTTGGAGTTTGTTTTCATTCTTACCAGTTCTGTCTCAGCATCTACCAAGTGCTTATTTTTTTTTACCATGCAAATGATATTGGTTGTTATGAATAACATGAAAAAAGCTTAAATTGCTAAATAATTCCAGACCTTGTAGAACAAATAATCTTCCTTAAGATGATAAACTTTATTTTATAAACCTCTAGCAGAAAATAAATCAAGACTATTGTCCTTTAAGTATTAGGAATATAACTTGTGATATAATTCAGGTGTAATTTTCTGGATATGTGCACTGCCAATGAGTTAACTTTCTCTTAGGGCACATCTATACATTATTGACCACTTAAAGTGAAAGGGCCAAAGCTCATAGTGGTCATGAGGTAACATGGGGCAAGGTTATTTTAATGTGGTCGTGGCTTACATTAAACAAAGACAGGGGGTGTTCTGCATTAGGGCCCAGAATTTGGATCATCCCCAGACTTTGGGCCAATGTAAACATTTGGGCCTGTTCCAAGATACAACTGGCCACAACTGTTTACATTGCCATTCCATGTGTCCCAAAGTTGGGTGGCTTGGGAACACAGGGTGGTGCTTACTGTACCCTCCCATTCTCTGTGTCACAGTGGCAACCAGTCGTCATTTATTCAATGATTCAAAGACAAATTGTTCCTAGCCTATTAGCTAGGCTTGATCGATCCATGAAAAATTTGATTCTAAACTCGTTTCAAAACTAGAGGGGGCAGTTTTTCGTTTTTGTTGCTATTTACGAATTTTGTCCCCAAAATTTTTCAAAATTAACGAAAATTCGTTATTTTCGAAATTAATTCGTTAATGGCGGACGCGCATGCGCAATTCCCAAAAACAGCACAGAGGGAGAGGACTTTACAGGACTCTCCCACCCTCATTTTTTGAGTGATCTTCTTCCAACTTGGTACAGTGGTAGAACACATTTAACACTGATAGCTCACCAAAATTTGGAACGTTTCCCTTATCCTCTGAGTTTTGGCGAATTTTCATAGCTTTTATAATAAACCATTTTTTAATAATTGCAGAAATCTGTTCCTGGTTTGAAAGTCTTATTTCCTGTTAAATTGGGTTGTCTTTACTGTGAAAGTCATTGTTCTACTTCAGAAACTTTGTTTTTGTGGCTGAAACTTTGTTAAATTGGTGTGTGTGTGATATATACTGTGTAATATATATATAGTCCCTGCATAATGTGTGTGTGTGTGTGTGTGTGTGTGTGTATAGGTAAAGGTAAAGGTATCCCTTGACGTTAAGTTCAGTCATGTCTGACTCTGGGGGTTGGTGCTCATCTCCATTTCTAAGCCCAAGAGCCAGTGTTGTCCATAGACACCTCCAAGGTCATGTGGCCGGCATGACTACATGGAGTGCCATTACCTTCCCGCCACAGCGGTACCTATTGATCTACTCACATTGGCATGTTTTCAAGCTGCTAGGTTGGCAGAAGCTGGAGCTAACAGCGGGCACTCACTCTGCTCCCGGGATTTGAACCTGGGACCTTTCGGTCTGCAAGTTCAGCAGCTCAGTGCTTTAACACACTTCGCCATCGGGGCTCATGTATATATAATATACATACACATACACACAATGTGGAGAATATGTGGAAAGGTAGATAGATAAGTTGGGAGCCACAGCGAAGGCACCTTCCTGGGAGCAAGGTCTAATAATAATAATAATAATAATAATAATAATAATAATAATAATAATAATAAATCCCTTACAATATCCAAGATGGCTCACTGCTACAGAATCTTGGGAGGTTTAGTTTGATATGGTACCATTATTGGCAGAGAAAGCTAAGCTGTAGGAGTTGAAATCCAATCATTTATCCTCCCTATAGAATCAATTTTATATGCATTTTTAGCTACAGAAAAGCTAAAATCAGGACAGTAAAAGAACAACACCCAGAAAATGGGAATTCCAGACAGGAAACAATCAGGGCCAGCTAATACCTCCCAACAAAGGATTCCCCCAGGTAGGAAGCAGCCAGGCTTTGAAGCTGCAAGGCTATTCAATGCTAATCAAGGTGACCAATTGCAACATTCACACTTGCCTCCCACAGACAAGAGTTCTTTCTCCCACCCTGGACCTTCCACAGATTATTATTATTATTGCTAATTGAGAGACCATGAAGGCCAGTCATATAGAAAAGGAGGGTGACTTTGTTTTTGCCGTCCTTTTTCCCTTGGCGCCTGGCCAATGGCCTTTTCAACCGGTACCGTGGACTTCATCTCCCAGAATCCCTGGTCTTTGAACCATCCACGAGGGTTTCTGGGAGTTGGAGTCCCGAACGCCATCCATTGGCATTGCTGGAAACCGCTTGGGTCTTCAACTCCCAGAATTCATAGCCATTGAAGAAGCTTGCAAGCGTTTCTGGGAGTTGGAGTCCAGAATGTTTTGCTGGCTGAGGTCGGAGCACAGCCACAGAGGGTGGTTTTCCTCTGTCGCCATCCTGCTGCCTTGGGCTTCCGAGCGGCTGCCCTTTGCAGGAGGGAAAGGTGGAGGAAGGGTTTGGCTGGGCCTGCTGCCTGAGAAGGGAGGCGAGGCCTAGCCAGGCGCCAAGCACTGGCCTCACATAGGACGCCGTCCCAGGAAAGAGATGCCCTCCCGGGAAGGGGCGAGGAGGTAGCGGAGGAGGGCGGGTGTACATGGATATGGAGATGTGTGTGTGTGTGTGCGTGTGTATGTATGTCGGCTGTTGGGGAAGGGCGGAAATTGAGGCCTGGATGTGCAGCGGCTGCCTGGAGCCTCCGCGGCCTTTCCGGCTGCCGGGGAAGGCGGCAAAGTGTATGGGTCCGTGGGGGGCACCTGGAGGCCCGCAGAGAGTAGCCACCTTTCGGGTGGCTTTTTTTTTTTTTGCAAAAGCTTTTTTTTCCTAACGAAAAAAACGACGACATAACGAAAAACGGCCTCTCGCGATTCGAAACCGCGATATCCAGACGTGTGGACAGCCAATGCTTCAAAATTGCTTCAAAACAAACGAAAATAACGAATTAATAACGGTTAACGGGAAAAACGAATTATTTGAGCAAGCCTACTATTAGCGTATAGAGTGAGGGTATGCATTCTAATTCTTTGTTCCAACACCTGAGAACAAAGTGTTTCTGAAATATTGGAAACATTTGGAAAAATTACAAGAATTCATAAAGGACAAGACTTTTTTAAAAAAGTCCTTTAAAATACGTTTCATTTGTATCTGCAAAAGTTTTGCTTTTACAAAAAGCAGTGTATTTCAAGCAAAAATAATCAAGGAAGCCATTGTTGAGATTTCAGCTAGGACTTTGGATAAGGAGGTCCATGCCTAATGAGCGTCCGTTAAACCAGATCAGCCCAGATCAAATACAAGCACTCCAGTTTGAAGGCAAAGCTACAGAGGTTTATTATGATTTGAAACATATTCTTTTCTAAAGGCCTTTTAAGGGACTTCCCTGTCAAATGGCAAAGGAAAAAAAGATCCCAAGGAGCCTAACCCAAATTGTACTGTCAAATGAATCATTTCTAACTCCTTGGAAGAATATTCAATCTATCTGGGAAACTTATCTAAAAAGAATGTTGCAATTGGTGGTTGATTGATATTATTACTGCTGTATTAACTCTTGTTTTATTGTCTTACTGTGTTTTATTTTTTTTGTATATTGTTCAATGTATTTATTCTGTTGTTTTTGTAAATTGTGCTGGTCGGGCCTTGCCCCATGTGAGCCGCCCCGAGTCCCCGTGGGGAGATGGTGGCGGCCTAAAAATAAATTATTATTATTATTATTATTATTATTATTATTATTATTATTATTATTATTTGTTTCAATGTGTTCATTAAGACTCCAGCATATATAAACTTAGAATGCTTTTCCTCTACTTCCATTTTTTTTAAATATGATTTGCTATAAGCTATATATGTGGTTAGATATACTGGCAGAATATAAGTCCTTTAAATTTTAAATGATAGATTTAGATTTCATTTATCCTTAAAAATACATTTGGTGCAGTACATCAATTAAAGCACACATACATATATTTAAACTGCTCTCAGCCTTATATTTTATTTCTACTTTTTACTAAGAAATAAATATTTATCATTTTTAAACAAAAAAGAAACAAGAGACCAACAACATCAGAAATTTTTCCAGAAAAAGATCACCCACGATTGAATAAAATGACCTCAGATTTATTCATTTGTTTGTAATTTAAAATTTAAAACTATGAGAGTAGAGATAAAATGTGTCCCATGGATAATTCTGAGCCATGGGTCAGTCTAAACAAAGTGGATTACAGACCTTTTGTGATGGTTAGGATGATTAACACTTGTTGTATATGGGATTGCAAGAATAGCATTCAGCAGTTGACCTTTTCTATGAGTATAAGATATAAGCTTGTCTTCCAAGGATGAAAAATGGTTCTGCTTTTTACATTTATGTTTAATGCTATCAGTAAGCTCTGACTGCTTGGTGCCTTAGACCCTGCTAAAATAAGAAATACCAACATAGTGGCAATAGCAGGAGAAAATGAAACTATCTCAGAACAAGTCAGGCAATTGGACTGTGTTCAGCCTAGTATTGCTGACGCTGGCAGACAGTCGCTTTCTAAAATTTTAGACAGGACTTTACCTGCTCAAGTGGAGACTGGGGCCCTATCCACACTGCCATATAATGCAGTTTTATAATGCAGTTTAACTGCATTGAACTGGACTATATGAGTCTACACTGCCATACAATGCAATCCATTGCAGTTGGACTGCATTCTGAAACTACATTGTATGGCAGTGTAGATGGGGCCTGGACAGAAGGCCTTCTGTACATGCTCAACTTTTTGTGTCCCAAAAGTAATGAGAATTTTTTTGCATAGTGCAGAAAGGCCAGGAAAGGAAATTATGGGCTGTGGCAGTGGGAGGGAGAACCCAGGCAGTTTGACCTTCCTCACTTGAGTCTGCACCTTGGTAGCAGTCAATTCATTAACAAAATGTGTCATAGTTTTCACATCTTGCCATGGGTGAAAATGCAGAGAAGACTGGAGCAGCATCCTTCAGTTTCAAGAATTGAGAACATTGTGGCTAATGTGATACAGACCTGATCTGATTCTTTATGATTTCTTTCCCTGAGCTCAAAACCTCCTCAAAGGATATAATTTTGGGATAGTTGAAAACATATGAACAACATCACAAGTGACGACTTCCTTCAATGCTATGAAGAGTGGCAGCAATTTTGGAATTACTGTACTCTATTGCAAGGAGCCTATTTTGAAGAGAATATAAACTGTGATTGCATGTATGTTCAATTTTTTAAAAAAACATGCCAGTTACTTTTGTGACAGAAAACATAATTGATCACAAGCACTCTTAAGCTTTGAACAATTTATAATTACCTTGATCCATGTAGGGAGCAAGTCCACAATATGTACCTGTGTCCTACATGGAGTTTCACAGATTTCCAGACTAAAAATCCTCTTGGTATTAAATATGTTATTTATTACTTCCTTAAATTGATCTCCTGGGTCACTTTTTATTTGTTTTCTATGGGATGGTCATAATGACAAATGACTGAAACATAGTGCTTGCTCTTTGAAATAGGTTTTTCTGAGGTCAGATGTGTGTATTGACAGATTCAGATTTTTTTTAGTTCCATTACAATGGAGAAGTGTATGCAGATGAAAGGAAATATACAGTAGAGTCTCACTTATCCAACATAAACGGGCCGGCAGTACATTGGATAAGCGAAAATGTTGGATAATAAGGAGGGATTAAGGAAAAACTTTTTCAGCGTCAAATTACATTATGGTTTTACAAATTAAGCACCAAAAGATCATGTTTGAAATTCAAAACACCTGGAAGATCAGAGTTGGGAACACACAGATATACTGAAGATTCTACTGATATACTGTAGAATCCCACATTGAGCATAGAGGAATGGCAACACTGGAAAACCATAGTTTGCTAAACACTGATATTGGTCAACTGTCTCCAGGATCTCACCTGGAGCTGGTGGTCTGTGTTGGGAAGGCTTGGCTTGTGCCTTCCAGCCTAGCAGAATGAGGCTGGACTGGATAGCCTCTTTTAAAAAAAGGCCAGAAATGCAAATTGCTGTAAGGCTGTCAGAGGTAAAAGCTGGAGGAAGAGGAGTGAGTGCGTGGGGGTGAAAAAGGAAGGGAGAAGGGAGAGGGGGAGAGGATCTGGAGCAAAGTGTGTGTGTGTGTTGTGCAGGAAGAAAGGGGGGTCCTTTTTTCTTTTTTTCTTTTTTCCCTCCTCCCTCCCTTGCATACAAATGGCCCCCAATGGGGCGATTCACCTCCCTTCCCTCCAGAGATGTGCTTTCCTCCCCCCCCCCCCCCGTTTTTTCATACGGGGCTCTCGCTGTGCATTGAATGAAGGCAAAGGGTGCAAAGTTTCCAATCTGCCACAAGATGGCATCGGATAATACGGAGTGTCGGTTAAACAGAAGTCAGATAAGCGAAACTCTACTGGACATACCAGTTCTCCATTTAAGTGACTCCATTTAGATACACACAAAATGTTTGTGTGCCTCGGTGCACAGGTTCAGAGCTCTTATCATGATGAGATGAAAATTCTGCCTTACACATTTTTACATATTGAACAAATTTATAAAATCAATACCATTTCATCAACATCTTTCTAAACATACTTGGTCTTAAACCTTAAAATTAGCATGGATTAATATGAAATTAGAAAAGAATGGTCTCATCTATGATGTGTGGTCAAAGTAGGGGCTTTTTATGACCATAATTGCTGTCCATAATGACTTGTTTTGGCTGTTGTCCTTAATACTGTTTTGATTTTATTGCACATGACTATCTTTCCAAGGGCTGGGAAATTACTAGCAAGTATTCAGAAATAAATAACATTTTGCATATTTCAATGTTCTGCATAGCTAGGGTTTGTGTTGACTCTAGATTGTTGGTTAAGTCACAGATTCCCTGGCAAAACTGGCTTTTATCATTTGGTTGGCTTCTATCACAATTCTTTAGTCATTTTGTGTAAATGTGCCAGTGTGGAAACAAACCAGGGGAAAGGAGCCTGATTGGGAGTCACAATGAACCATGGTTTATATAATCTAGAGCTCAGAAACCAGTTACAAAACTGAGTTCTGTGGCTTGTTAAACTGTAGCTTGTAAGCATAAGCAAGTTCACACAAAATTAGAAATTAAATATCAACAAACGATACGGTTGATTGTCATGATGTATAACCACAACTACAGCACATGATTTAATATCTGTAGTAAGGAGTAGAGATGTGCGTGAAAAATTTCCTTCATTTCCTTTGTGATATCATTTTGTTTTGACCGTTCTTCTACACAAAATGAATGATGACATTTTTGTAGGAAACGAGAGGCGACATGAAAATGAAAGCCACACAGTCATTGTGCTTGCTTTCGTTTTCCTTTCGTTTCTGCCCCGTAACAATCAACAGGTACTGACAGAGGGCTGCTTTCCCATTACAGCTGATGTGTACCAATGGGTGTTAAGAACGATACCTAGCTACTGTGGGAATCTAAGCTGAGGTAAACAAGGGTTGTGTCTGTTAAATCACAGTAATATTGTGCATATATATCCAACAAAATATTAATACACAGCAGTGTAGTATTTCTAAAATAGGTATTACAGGATTAAATTCTCACAAAATGTGTACATATAGCAAAACAGTTTGAGTTTAATTCACGCTACTGCTTAAAGCATATAGTGTAGGTATAAGCTTTTACTCATATATGTACAAGTAACAAAATAGTTAGAGCTCAATTCATTCTTTTGCGTCTTTCTATAACAATATTATAGTTGCGTAGTATGCTGCAAGTAGTTGTCTTCTTTTGCTTTCCTGCATATGAAGAGGAGGTTGGTAAGTAGAAATGAGAGATGTCTCTGATATTAGAAATGTTTGTTGTGTCCTTAAAGGATACACGACAAAGAGTCCCGGGTTTTTTTTCTTTGTTTCGAGTCGAGCCCTTCTTCAGGTTTTTTTTAAGGACAATTAGGTTGCAGAGACTCTATTCTTGTTGAATTCTCGTTCCTACATAAATATCAACAGACAAAAAACAATAGATATGCCAAAAGGCACCCATACACACAGAATAAGGCTAATGATAAGAAGCAGCTGGTGTGGCTTCCCAGTGGAACAGATAAAGGAAAGGAATTTATTTACAAGAAGCAACTGAATTCTAATTTATCATTAAGGCCAATAGGAAATACTGTATTCAATTTGAAGATCCAAAAAGCCTCCCTTTGTAGAAGAAGATTTTTTGTGTCTATGTGCCGTTTTGAATAGATTTTTTCTAGGACACAGAATTTTAGGCTTGATGGGGGATGTCCTTTCTCTAGGAAATGGGAGTATAAGGTGCTATCACTGTATTTGTTTTTTATGCGATCACGCATATATTTATGCGATCACGCATATATTTCTATAAACAGAAATATGGTGGAGCAATCACACACAAATATGTGGCCTCCGCAAACTTCTGTTTGAAGTTTAAAAGTTCTAGGTGACACTTACTGTAGGCATCTGCAAGATATACAGATGGATCACCATGCTTTTCCTTTCCTGAAGAAAGTACTAAAAAGCAAAGATGTACTACCCAATGGCACAATCAAAGATGGAAATGTATGAAGAACACTAGGTTTTTCATAGTGTGAATCCCTCATAATTACCTGTATTTTTTCTGAACAAAATATGTTCACACTTATTGGAGAGTGTCATTTTTAGGTAACCATAGTTCAAAATAGGCATACCTTTCCTCACAATATATGTTTAATTTAAAGAAATGTATTAACTTTGTACTGAGACAAAATTGCATTTAATTTGCATTCCTTAAAAAGCCAGACTGATGGAATCTTCCCCTTCTTTTCATCTGACCTATTAAGGTGATTTAATCATATTCCTATACTGCCAGCTGAAAGATATTTTTAAAAGGACTATTGTAAACACTTAATCTACATTGTTTATATTTTTTTTTACTGTATAATGCCCATCTTTTAAAAATAATATTGACATCTCTAGGCCTGCATTTTTGCTTGAACCTTTACAGATATATTGATTCTTTCATCTTTTCCCAACATTTGCTTTAGAAAAGATTATAATGATTATTTCAGGAAGATTATACTCTCCACTAAAATAATGTGGCTATCAGCACCACTTTTCTATCTCATCACTTATTTTACATCCCTTATCTTATTGCTGAGGTTCTGGCAGAATTACGCTTCCAAAATATTTTCTTTAGTTATCACATTTGTGTCATATATCGAGCCTTTTGGTTTATTCATCCTTTCATGTACCTGACCTAGTCCAATTATTGAGTGGGATTTCCAACTATCCCTGTTAGAGTAGACCTATTTAGCCATGGAAACATACACATATAGTAATCAATCAGTCAGTAGCCTTTATTTAAGTCAACAAACCTTAAGGTCAAGTGAGAGTAGAATAGAATAATAGAACACTGCATTTGAATCATTTCTAACATCACATCTGGCTTATAGTTAATGATAACAAGTACCCATTCATTTATAGTAATCATTGATTCAGCAGTTGAGGCTAGCATTTGAATTTAGGACTTTTTGGTATAATTGAACAATATAATATTAAATAACACCACTATTCCACCCATGACCTCATCCATTTAGGCAATGGAAAGCGACTTCCTTTCCATGGCCTAAATGGCTCTCAAGGAATCAGGTCTGCAAGCTATTTAGCATTCAAATGTGACCATTAGTCCCCTGGATTCAAATTGGAAATATACTGGCAGAAATTGAAATTAGATCATTCTAAGAATATTTCCAAGTGACAAATGCCATCAAGTACAAGCAGATAACCTACTTCCTGGCCCTCAGAATCACAAATCAACAAAGTTTCTGTCTAACCAGAATTGAGTTTCAGTTTTTTGGCCATTGACAAGACAATTACAATTCTAGTTTAGTCCCTTCACAGATCCGTCTGATTCTAACAACAAAGAGAAGTGGAGATGAACATACTGATTACACCAAATCAGCCCCAAAAACCAAAACATTCTTCCTAATGACCATTCCCAATGACTTCACGAAATAGAAAATATTTTTATGGGCTGTTAATATGTTAATCTTTATGGGCAGAATAGGAATCCTTTCAAACCAACTGTGCAACTAGGAAAAGAATGACCTTGTCAAGGTTCTTCTTAGTTTCACCGCACTGAGCTAGTCCATTAAGATAGAGTTGGAAAAGAGTTGGAAAAGACCTCGTGGGCCATCCAGTCCAACCCCCTGCCAAGAAGCAGGAACTGCCCCCTACAATTGATACCTTGAGTGAGCTTGAGACTTTGTGGCTGCTTAGTGGGCCTATCTTTGACCGATTTACTCTGCTTGACAAGGAAGATGTCGCTAGAATCCTGGCTGTTGCAAAACCAACCACCTGTTCCCTTGATCCGTGCCCCTCCTGGCTGGTGAAGAGCTGCCTGGAAGGTCTACTTGATCCGTTGAGTAATATAATCACTGGCTCTCTTGAACAGGGGGTCTTCCCGGACAACCTAAAAGAGGCAAGGGTCCGTCCCTTGCTAAAGAAGCCTAGCTTGGATCCCATGACCCTTGCCAACTATCGTCCTGTCTCTAACCTCCCATTCTTAGGTAAGATGGGCTGTACTGGGACAATTGCAACAATATTTGGATGATACAGCCGACCTGGACCCTTTCCAGTCAGGCTTCTGCCCTGGCCATGGGACGGAGACAGTCCTGGTTGCCATTACAGATGAACTCCGTCGCCAGCCTGATAGCGGCAGATCAGCGCTACTGGTACTTCTTGACCTTACCGCAGCGTTTGACACTGTTGACTACGATCTAATGATTCACCATCTCGCCATGTCTGGAGTTCATGGTCAGGCCCTCAATTGGTTCAACTCATTTCTCCGAAACCGGAGCCAATGCGTGGAGTATATGGATCAAGTCTGTGAAAGATCGTCCCTCCTATGTGGGGTACCCTAAGGTGCTATTCTCTCCCCTCTTCTCTTCAACATCTATGTTAGACCCTTTGCTAGTTTGGCTCGGAGTTTCGGCCTAGATTGCTATCAATATGCGGACGACACCCAACTCCTTCTGCACTTGGAGCCTGGAGCAACGTCAATACCAGACAATTTCACCTTATGTCTGGAGGCTCTGTTGAACTGGCTACGTGCTAGTAGACTGAAGGTGAACCCGGCGAAGACTGAGATTCTTTGGCATGGCTATTCGACTGGTCTGACTCATTTGCTACCCACCTTCGATGATGCTGCCCTATCTCCTTCGCATACCGTTAAGAGCTTGGGTGTCGTTTTGGATTCGCAGCTGACAATGGAAGCTCAGGTCGCTGCTACCAGCAAACAGGACTTTTTCCATCTATGACAAGTGAGGCAACTGGCACCCTATCTATCTAATGAGGCTCTGGCAACAGTCATCCATGCCACGGTCATGTCTAGGGTGGACTTTGTAACGCCCTGTATGTTGGCCTTCCGATGTCCACAACCCGAAAGTTCCATATTGTTCAGAATGCGGCAGCCAGGCTACACACAAGAACACCCATGAAATGCCATATAATACCAGTGCTGCAGCATTTGCATTGGCTTCCAACTGATTACCGTGGCCTATATAAGATGCTAGTTCTGACCTTTAAAATTCTTTACGGCCAGGGCCCATCGTACCTTAGGGATCGTCTTTCCTTCTCCCATCATCGGAGGTCGCAACGACCATCCCAACGCGACTTACTTTATATACCGGGTCCTAGAGACGTGCACTTGGAAAGGACCAGATTTTTCTATTTCTGCCCCTGCCTTATGGAATGCCTTGCCACCCTATATGAAAGCCATGCGTGAGTTAGGGCCTTTTACCCTAGCACTTAAGACCTGGTTTTTTACTAGAGCTTTTGATCTATGTTAATTTTATCAATATTTGTATGTATGTATTTTTATCCTTTACAATTTTATCTTGTAAATCGCCTAGAGCATCTTGGATGGAGGGCGATTAATAAGTAATCATTTAATTATGATGATGATGATAAGGTTGGACTGGGTGCAACTTTGTGTCTGCTCCCTCTTTGCAAATTATGAAATCAGTCATGCAAGATTTTTTTTTCCAATGCTTGGAAAATTTAGAGCAAAAGTTACATCCTTGGGTTTCATTACTCCCATCTTAATTCCAAAAACCTCCAATTAAATATAAAAGAATGGCACACCAATCTTATATCTCTCCTATGATCATGTCAAAGGATGCCCCTTTTTGGGGCACAAGGTAAGAATGAAAACTATTTTAAATAATTAACAGATAACATACACTGTTATGCCTTAGTGGATCATATATTCAATAGCTGGGACTTCAAGGTATATTAGTTTTACTGGATTGAAACTGCAAAATCAAAAATCAAAAACCACTCCTAGGGTGGAGCAAAAAACATGTATTCATGTAAGTCAGAGAACACTACATAGTATAAGTCAAAGAATGACTATACCACATTTCTACTTTTTGCTCCTGATTTTTCCTCCCCATCACCTTTTATTTTAATTTCTTTCTTCATACTTTCATCCCTCCTTTTTCCAAAAATTGAACACTAATAAGAAAATCCTCTTTGTAATAATCTATGGCTACAAAATTTGAGGAGCCCCCAATAGCGCAGTGTGTTAAAGCACTGAGTTGCTGAACTTGCAGACCAAAAGGTTGCAGATTCGAATTCAGGGAGCGGAGTGAGCACCTGCTGTTAGCTTCAGCTGCTGCCAACCTAGCAGTTCGAAAGCATGCAAATGCTTCCGGCAGTAAGGTAACAGTCATGCCGGCCACATGACCTTGGAGGTGCCTACGCACAACGCTGGCTCTTCGGCTTAGAAATGGAGATGAACACCAACCCCCAGAGTCGTACACAACTGGACTTAACGTCATGGGAAACCTTTACCTTTACTACAAAATTTGAAGTTGGGGTGGTATGACAGAGGTAATTTGTGTTTGGAAAAAAGCATGAAATAGCACAGTGCAATACATACTCTTTGTCCTTTAATCTGATAGATTTGTGTCATGAAAAAGAGTTGAAAGGGAGTGGTGCCTTCCGAAAACACAATCTACATTATAACAAGAACATGGAGCCATGCTACGTAGAAAGTTCTGTTTGTCTTTGAAAGTTGGTTCTCCTTTTAAAGCTCCATATATCTGGTTTTAAGGCTACTTGTCTATTTCATCAAACCATTTGGTTTTGGTGAAATTCTTCTCCATTTGCTATCCTGGCTATTGCTGCTGGAAGTTGCAATTCATTAACATCGGAAGAGCTGCACAACTCTGATGTCTGTATTAGGTGAAGGTAAAGGTTTTCCCCTGACATTAAGTCTAGTCGTGTCCAACTCTGGAGGTTGGTGCTCATCTCAATTTCTAAGCCGAAGAGCTGGCATTGTCCATAGACACCTCCAATGTCATGTGGCCGGCATGACTGCATGGAGTGCCATGACCTTCCCACTGAAGCGGTACCTATTGATCTATTCACATTTGCATGTTTTCGAACTGCTAGGTTGGCAGAAGCTGGGGCTAACAGTGGGAACTCACTCTGCTCCCCGGATTCAAACCACCGAACTTTCGGTCAGCAAGTTCAGCAGCTCAGCAGTTTAACCCACTGCCCCACCGAGACTCTAATGTCTGTACAAAAAAACATAAAATTTATTAAATTTATGGTATATTTTCAAACTCAGCATATTGATATCATAGTATCTTTTGGGATTCTGTTAATATATTATGAAGAGAATCCCTATATAATCTGCTATATTATCTGATCAAGGGAAAATTGGTTGTGTCCAATTTGTTTTCACTGGCATTTCCCATTTCTGTCCCCATTTGATGGGGTTTTTCTCTCTCTCTAATCAGTAGCAGATGAGAAGTTTTTGCCTGGAAGATGGAATGGAAAGCTGAAGGTCACAGATGCTTAGAGGCTACAGGTCTTTTGCAATCTCATGGGAGAGTTAAAATGCTTTACTTACCTGAGCTGTCACTGGTCATGAGCAAGTCTATTTAGGTTTGAACTGCAGTTTGCTGGGTAAATTCCCAGTCACTCTCTCTACTTCGTTACATGCCTGGAAACGGAGGCATAAGAACAACTATAAAACCTATAAAACTCCACTGTAGTTCTTCCAAGTTCTGATGAGGCAAATGGGTGATTCTGTTACGTTATGAAATATTTGGAACTTAGAAGAAGATCTGCATGTTTCCGTAATATCGTCTTTCACTATTAATTTTGAAATCACATCACATTCTGTCCAAATTTTCCATGTGAACTGGTCCTAAAAACTCTGTCTATTTAGGAAGTAAATTGAGGTGAAGATGATAGATAGAAAGACAGACAGATAGATAGATAGATAGACTTGAACTCAAGTTTTTGATTTGAGAAAACCTTATTGTATTAAGACCAATGGTTCACACCTATTCATATTAGTTTATAGTACAAAATATTAATGCAAATATAAGTTCATAGTACAAAATCTAAACAAATCTTTAAAAAATACTTTATCACTTTCAATTATGTCTGAGATTCATTGTTCAGACTAAGAAACTAGGTATAATTTAGGTGATTTGCAGCACTAGCTATGACAGAATACACAACCAGATTCCCAGGACTTGTGATTCTTGCAGTGCTGTTTAAAGAAGTTTTTTGTGGAGCCAAGCTCTTGTATCATAAATTATTAGATAGTATAAGGAGGAAATTTTGAAATTTGAGCTCTCATCAACAGGGGCGGCTCAACCATTAGGCAAACTAGGCGGTTGTCGAAGGCGCCATCCTCTGGGGGGCGCAGTTGAGGCGCCTCTTGAGGCGCCTCAAAGTGCCCCTAATGGGCAACTTCTTTTTTGTCTTTTTTTCTTTTTCCCCCTCTCCATCAGTGCTGCCTCCAAAAAAAATCTGACAAATCTCTTAGGAATGTCAAAGAGATAAACAAACACTATAAAGGTTCAAAACATAAAAAGAGATGTGTATATTAGAGCAACTTGCAAAGGCCACAGAAATAATCAGGCCTCACTGAGTATAGAGCTATCTTCCTTCTATGTAAAAAGGATAAGCGAATACTATAAAGTTTCAAAACATAAGTTGCACTATGTAATTCAGAGCACCATATACATACAATATTACCTGAGAGTTAACAAAAATAATGAAAATAATAAGTACAGTCAACTGTTATAATCCACAGTAGTATCTTCCAGACTGTAATAGTCTCCACTATTTAAACATTAATTGAATTTGGCAACCAAAATAATATAAACACATTCAACCTTTGCAAAATAATATTAGTTAATATATCTTTTAAGACTTCACAGGTATTGAAAAGCTTGTTCCAAAAACCTTGACCAAAAGTTCTTTTGATTCTTTGAGATCACGTGTAGATGACATCAAATGTATAGCATATCTCTTGAAATTACAGTCTATTGGAAGTAAGTTCAGTTTCTCAAGAGTAAGATCCCAACTCTGGGGAAAAAACTATGCATGAATGTTGATTCTGAGTAGTTGTCAAAAAAATCTCTTAGGAAGACAGATGGACAAATGTCAGCATCTGGGGTGGTCCAAGCGCCACTGAGGAGGGCCTCGGCCCAGGGCAAAGGCCCAGCCTAGGGATTCCAGGTTTGCCTAGGCCCCGGGCCGAGGCCCTCCTCAGCCCTAGAGGATAACCTCCAGCGAGCTGCTGAGGAGGGCCTCAAACCCGGCGTCCCTAGGCCGGGCCTTTGCCTTGAGCCGTGGCCCTCCTCAGCCCTAGAGGATCACTTCCAGCACTCCACTGAGGAGGGCCTTGGCCTGGGGCCTTGGCAAACCTGGCATCCCTAGGCCGGGACTTTGCCCCGAGCTGAGGCCCTCCTCAGCCCTTGAGGATCATCTCCAGCACACCGCTAAGGAGGGCCTCGGCCCGGGGCAAAGGCCTGGCCTAGGGATGCCGGGTTTGCCTGGGCCCCAGGCCAGGCCCTTCTCAGCCCTAGAGGAACACCTCCAGAACTCTGCTGAGGAGGGCCTTGGCCCGGGGCCTAGGCAAACCTGCCATCCCTAGGCTGGGCCTTTGCCCCGAGCCGAGGACCTCCTCAGCCCTAAAGGATCACCTCCAGTGCACCGCTGGGGAGGGCCTCGACCCGGGGCAAGAGCCCAGTCTAGGGATGCCAGGTTTGCCTAGGCCCTGGGCTGAGGCCCTCCTCAGCCCTAGAGGATCACCTCCAGCGTGCCGCTGAGGAGGGCCTTGGCCCGGGGCCTAGGCAAACCTGGTGTCCCTAGGTCAGGCCTTTGCCCTGAGCCAAGACCCTCCTCAGTGGCATGCTGGAGGTGGCCTGCCAAGGCTGGCTGCGCAACCTGCGGCTCCAGCGCACCTCCCCACTAACCCTCCGCCCCCCGGCCCACCTCCGCTATCAGTACCTGGTGCACAGCACGACTCTTGCGGGCAGCTGCGCCGCCTCCTCCACTTTGCGGGACTGCCTTCGCCGTCTTCACCCTCGTCGCCTTTGCCCTCAGTCTCCGCCCGCGACACCCGGCACACCCTCCATGCCTGGGCTGGGTTGCTGCGTGTTTTCTGGGCTGCCTGGCCATGTTCCAGGAGCTTTCTCTCCGTACACAACCCACACCTATGGCAGGTGTAACGAAGTGTGATTTTTTTAGTTTACAGATGTCATGTTTAATTGCATTTTAAAAGTCATGTTTAACTATGTTTGAAAGGGTAAGTATTAAAGTTACCAGTGCATGGGGGATGGTAGCCAGCTCAGCATTGTGAATCAGGTTGCCATAGTAACGGGGGTGGAGCCAACCGCCGTTTGGAGAAAAAGGAGGGAATGTTTTGTCTGTGTTCTTATGAGACACAGAGAAGACAGTTCCTATGTTAAGGGATCAGGGAGGCTCAAATGTTTGATTTTGAGTCAGTTTAAAATAAGTTTGGTGACTTATTTTAAGGTAGTCTGTTTCCAGATAAGGAACAGATAGGCTGTGATTGTAATTCACAGGGTGACTGCAGGTTAAAGCAGTAAAGGAGGAAGTAGTATTTTAAAGTTTGAAACACCTCAATATAGCTTTGCAACTGTTAGTCCAAGTGCCTCTAAAAAGAAGTTACTGTAACCATTAAGCTTGTGCCTCAATAAACATGTTATTGTTCTTTTTAACATCTCATCTTCTGTCATCTATTTTACCATCAAAAGCAAACAAGAAAGAAGAAAAATAAAATTTTAAAAATCTCCTCTCTAAGTAGCCAGTGGCTACATCTTCCAATAGTGGTAGCAAGAGTTGATAATCCCCTTAACATCTGGTGGCCGCATTATAAACATCCTTACCTCTAGTGGCAGCGTTTAAAATAAAAACACCTTTAATAACTAGTGGCAGCGGATATAAAATATAACAATAATATAAATATAATTAATAGAAACTCCACCACATCTCTGCAATTGGTGTCAGAGGTGGGAATTTTAAAAAGATTTCTCCCCCTTCCTGACATCTTTGCAATTTGGTGGCAGCAGTGGGATTCAAAAGGATTCCCCCCTGCCTGAGTTCTCCGCAGCAGGCATCCTGAGATGTTGTGAGGTCTATTGGAATTGAGGCAAGTGAGGTTTACATATCTCCAGGGTGGGAGAAAGGAAGAACTCTTGTCTGCTGGAGACAGGTGTGAGTTTTGCCATTGGCCACATTGATTAGCATGTAATGGCCATGCAGCTTCAAAGCCTGGCTGCTTCCTCCCTGGTGGCATCTTTGACTGGGAGGTGTTAGCTGGCCCTGCTTGTTTTCTGCCTACATTTCCCCTGTTTTCAGAGTGTTTTTCTTTATTTACTGTCCTGATTTTAGAGGTTTTTTAATACCGGGGGCCAGATGCCCTTTCGGTGGCCTTTTAATTCCTATGGATTCCTAAGGACCCTCAGGGCTCTTCCACACAGCCATATAATCCAGAATATCAAAGCAGAATAACCCACATTATCTGCCTTGATATGGATTATCTGAGTCCACACTTCTATATAATCTAGTTCAAAGCAGATAATGTGGATTACCTGCCTTGATATTCTGGGTTATATGGCTGTGTGGAAGGACCCTTAGTGCTCTTCCACACAGCCATATAACCCATAATATCAAAGCAGAATAACCCACAATATCTGCCTTGATCTGGTTTATCTGAGTCCACACTGCCATATAATCCAGTTCCAAGCAGATAATGTGGATTTATCTGCCTTGATATTCTGGGTTATATGGCTGTGTGGAAGGACCCTCAGTGCTTTCCACACAGCCATATAACCCAGAATATCAAAGCAGAATAACCCACAATATCTTCTTTGAATTGGGTTAGAATCAGAGAATCATAGAGTGGGAAGAGACCTCCCGGGCCATCCAGTCCAACCCCCTGCAAGAAGCAGGAAAATCTCATTCAAAGCACCCCCGACAGATGGCTATCCAGCCTCTGCTTAAAAGCCTCCAAAGCACTGTCCGGGGGAGAGAGTTCCACTGCCGAACAGCTCTCACAGTCAGGAAGTTCTTCCTGGTGTTCAGGTGGAATCTCCTTTCCTGTAGTTTAAAGCCATTTTTCGTGTCCTAGTCTCCAGGGCAGCAACAAACAAGCTTTCTCCCTGCTCCCTATGACTTCCCCTCACATATTTGTACATGGCTATCATGTCTCCTCTCAGCCTTCTCTTCTGCAGGCTAAACATGCCCAGCTCTTGACGCCGCTTTCTGAGTCCACACTGCCCTATATCCCAGTTCAATGTTTGGTGCTAAATTCGCAAATATAGTAATTTCTACATAACATTACCATGTATTTAACTGCTTTTTCTGTTGATTTGTTGTAAAACATGATGTTTTGGTGCTTAATTTGTAAAATCATAATGTAATTTGATGTTTAATAGGCTTTTCCTTAATCCCTCCATATTATCCAACATTTTCGTTTATCCAACGCTTTTATTTTTCAGTGATTGGTTTTGGGCGGGGGTGCCAAAATTCTGTTTGCTTACACTTGAAAATTACCTTGGGCCGGCCCTGCTCATCAAGAATGGTGTCCTGTTGAACTCTGTCCCCGGACTGAGGACTGCTGCTCTATGACAACTCTTCAGTAAAAGTAGCAAAACAGTAAATTTAGGAGTGATGTCATCAAATTATTTGACAGTCAAACTGTGAGAATAAGAGAAAACAACAGTGCATATGAGCGAACTCTTAAAGTACAACATAAGATTGTAGAAATACCACTTTTATTTCTGAGGCATCCTGAAATGGTGAGAGGAAATTTATGCTAGTTGTAAGTTTATGAGAATCACGCCTCTGTATATTGCAGTAACTTATGGAGCTATTGCTCATTTAGGGAAAAAGAATAGGTGTAATTAATGAAAGTGGAGTAGGTCTGAAATTGCTACTGTAATAGAGTGGGCAGCTGTGGTGGATGCAGGGACCAATTTACATTCTGCAGCCTGCACATTGCCCTAATTTTGGCCCACAAATGGCCAAATATAGAAACAGAACTACCTTGCAATATTGACTTCCAGGATTTTAGGAGTTTTTTGTTTGTTTTGGTGGGGAACGTGTGGGCTATTTTAAGGTAAACCACTGTTTCTGAAAGGCTGCAGGAGCAGAGATTTACCACTTTGTGGCATCTTTTCACTTCAGTTTTTAAGGGGAGATTTTTCACTTCAGTTTTTAAGGGGAGCCTCAAGGCACAAAAAGACCCTCTGAGTGGTAAAAAAAGTGCAAGCGGACACCCACAGGCCATTTGATTCCCATCCCTAATAGCACTTCCTCCAAAATCTTTAAGAATTTGCCAAATTGAAATCAAACCTAACATCAAAATTCAGTACATCAGCTGATTTTTCAACTCTCCCCGTGGTCTTATCAATTGGAGATTAAAATCTCTTGTCTTCAGAGATTTCCAGATTTTCAGCAGTAGATATTCAGCCTTAGTATCTACTGCTGAAATGTGACCTGGCATCTCACCATTTTACATAATACTCAAATCCATATAAATTCAAATCCTCAAGGCCACAAATAACAACCCTAGCTGCTGTGTACAGCTAGACTCATTTTTCCTCAAGATTAAGTGGATTATTTGGACCATGGTACTATTTTAATCACTTCTTTCACCCCTTACAAGCTCTATAGTTGGAACTTATTTTCTTTTTATATGTCTTCTAAAAATAGATTGAGTAATCCTAAAATCTTACTATGATATTCAACTTCTTGTATAACTGATCCTCTTTTAATTATATGGCAGGCACTTTTAGTGCCAATATCTAGAAATCCTAAGCAATGAATTAGCCCTTCTAATTAAGGGGCATTTAAAAAAAAAACAATGCCTTAGGAAAATATTTGTTATTTTCCCTTAGTTATTTCAAAGTCCAAGAGTAACAAACACAATGTTTAGTCCTTCTATAGTTCTGACAATTTTTGCCAGCAAGCTGAAGTCTACATAATTAAAAACAATAATGTTAGATTTTGTGTGCATTGTAAGCTGCCAACAGGAAATCTCTAAAAGACTAATAATCATAAACATTTTAATAGGAATGGACATGATTGGATCCTGTTGCCAAGTTTGGTAGAGGGAGGAATGACTTGATATGAATATGTGCTAAAAAGAAAAAATACTACTAGCAGCAATGCCCACATTAAATAAATGGACCAGTTATCATTTCAGAAAGTTAACAGAAAGAAACTTGTTAAAATATTTAATCATGTTCACATTAGAATAAGACTCTTTTTCAAAATATGGAAACATGTGAAGCAATTTTTTTACGAACAGCTAGATGGTTAATTTATGCCTCTATGCAATGAGAAAACACCAAAGCAGACTGATACAGAATGACAGTTGTAAAAAAGAAACTGCTTAAGTGGAAAATCCATATTTCTAGAATATTAATTTAAAGAGAGAATTGAAAATAAGCACTGAATAAATACAATAGCTTAAATGTGCAAAATAGATTGACAAACAGTAAGCAAAGATGCTATGCTGATGGCAGTGATGCTGCAGTCCAGACAGGCTTTCGCTGAGAATCCAGATCAAATGTGCTACTGGGTAGCAACAATATATGTGTGTGTGTGAAGGGGGTTACATTGGCAAAGGATCTCTCAGAAACAACAGCAGTGGCATCATAGCTAATGCTTGTTAGCACTGAGCAGGAGGGGCAGTACACCCCCTTTTAAATGTCCTTTGTCATAAAAACCCTATGGTGAGGCAATCCAAAATGAAACAGGCGATAATGCCAGAAAGCAGATGACAACTATGAATGGCATTGTGGCTAATGATGCAACTGGATTCATGCCAAAAAAATGCTTAGCTGTTGATGATCAGTGCAAGGAAAGAGTGATGGCCTTTTAATTTTATTTTATTGTTCAAGGATTGTTATTATTTATTATTATTTATTATTTACAGTATTTATATTCCGCCCTTCTCACCCCGAAGGGGACTCAGGGCGGATCACATTGTTTCTCGGAAGACCAAGACAGACTATGTTTATATCTGTTTTATGTTGCGTTTGTGATTGTTATTTATAGTTTATAGTTTTAATGGTTTCAATCTATTGTTATATGTGGTTAATTTGATATGTGATGTTTTATATGTGAACCGCTTTGAATCCCCCTAGGGGTGAGAAAAGCAGTATATAAAGACAATAAATAACTTAATAAATAAATAGGGCTTTTGAGTATTCCCATTTCTAATGTCCAGTGCGTGTGTATGTGTATGTGTGTGTCTTTGAATACTTTACAGAGGAGGTGTCCTATATTTGAAAGCCTGTCCAGTCTGTGGCCTGATAAAAGGTATGTTATTGAATTCCAAGGAGGGAGAATAGCAGTCTTAAATAACAATCAACAACAGATTGAATAGCAGGTATACAGGTAATCTGTTCACATTTTACCCAACATGAAAGAATGTATTCAAATCTCTTTAAATTATAGCAATTGTTTGGGGTGGGGTGGGGTGGGGGGACAAAACATCAGTGCAATCTAATTTAATCCAAATCTTTGTCAACCTCTGCCCAACTTTATCATATTGTAAAAAATTGCCACCCCATTGGAATAAATCTGGGTTTGCTATTCTTATTTGACATATTTTAATAATTTTAAAGGAATACAAATAATATTGGTGCTGCATTACTGGCTCACTGTGCCTGATTTCTCAGGGCCCTTCCACACAGCCATATGACCCAGAATATCAAAGCAGATAATCCACAATATCTGCTTTGAACTGGATTATCTGAGTCCACACTGCTATATAATCCACTTCAAAGCAGATAATGTGAGATTTTATACAGCTGTGTGGAAGGGGCCTCGGTGTTAGGCACTGTAAAGCTCTTTCTAACATTATCTCTGGAGTCAGATTTTAGAAGCATAGAAAATTGAGGGCTTTTAGCGGGATTGTTTACTCAAGCCTAGGAGAGGAGAGTGCTTAGTTTTAGATTTAATGGGTTTAATTTCTGTTCAGCTCTGTTAAATATCAAAGCAGAGCTTCGGTGGAAGAACTGAAATGGGTAAGCTATCTTATGTTATCGTGCAGTTGAAGGTCAGCCTGAGGTCAGCTGTAACATGGTCCAAAATGTGTAAACAAAATTATCCAGAGGCCACAAGTAACAAGCACATCACAAATGATTCCATTATGGCTGTTGCTTTTTAAAAGTTAATCTTTGATGTTGAGAGCCAAGAAATATAAAAGAGCAATATTAAGAAAGTCACTTCCTTTTAGAACAGTTTCCCCTGCTAGCTTTCACATATACACAATTTCGTTTTGTGCAGACCTTGGAATTATTATTATTTTTTTGGACAACAATTTTTGGTAGCCCTAGCCAAGTAGGATCATGAACTTGCTGGCTGGATGATGCTGTAAGCTAAACCCTAAACGTAGTTCTCTGGGGGATTGATGGGATCCAACTAAATATATTTTGCCAGAAAGCGTCTTCTTTCATTGCAATTTTTTGCTTCTAGCTACATTTCAGTACTTCAGGTCCTTGTTTGCTCTAAAGACATCACAAGGCCACAAGACTGTTTATAAAAGACAACAATGCTCAGCAAGTTTGAAAGCAACCGTAAAAGAGGAAAGTCTCCAACACAGGTTGATTGTCTCAATTGATAATGCCAGAGCCCAGAGTTTGCAAGAACTGAGAAGTGCTGTTCAGAATGGGCACTTCTGAATTTTGAGAAGAGCTTTTAATAATATGGTGCCATGATCTCATTCAAAGAAGATTTGACAGCATGTAAAAACACTAAAAGATACCATAGCATAGTATACCCTGCAACATTTTTTCTACTGAAAATCTCGCTCTGGCCACAAGATGTCACTGACAGACTATGTACAGAACAGTAGTTTTTGACTGAAGAAGATCATGTGTTTTTCAGATTTTTTCCCTAAAACTTAAGGTAGACTAGAAAGTTTTACTCAAGCGATGAAGTAGAGCTGCTCATGAAACTAAATAGAAACATTTATTCACAAGGAAGTGTTTTAGACTCTTCACATGTATAGACTGGTAATGAAAGAGAAGAAGGGAAATTAAACTGAAATTGTCACACACCAGAGGCAGCGGAGCACCAAGAACCAAACACAGAGGCCAATAAAACTATCTAATATCTTTATTAAGGAAATATATAAGAAGGATAAAAGCAAGTAGAGAATATAGTCCAGAAACAGACCTTTCAAATGAGGCCTAAAATAGTCCAGGAATAGTTTGTCCAATAAATGATATTAGGGTTCAAAGGTAAAATCCAATAACCGAAACACACACTATTGCCAGGCAATAGTGTGGGGAATTGTCCAAAGTCTTTCAAGGCACAAGGTAAATCCACAAGAAGGCTGGGAATAAGGCTTGGATCTAGGAAACAAGGTCCGTGGTTCAAAACAAGGCAAGGTAGTCCAAAAACTTGATTCTAAGAACAAAATCCGTGGCTGAGAACAAAGCAAGGCAACTCTTGGATACTTGAACAGGCGAGGCAAGGAAACTGGATTGCGGATTTAGCGAAGTCCACACTAGGCTGGAAACATGGAATTCACTCCCGAAGCTGAGCTGTTGTCTCCGCAAAGAATCAACAGAGCCCGATACTTTTATCTGGGTCTCGTTTCCCGCCAAACGGGCGTCCAGCGTTCTCTTTCCCTAGAGAACAGGGAACGAAACCCAACTTGCAGGTGTGAGACTCTCTGGATTTTCCCAGGGGAAACATGGCTAATCAGTGTCTTGCTTGGCAGGAATTCGGGCACTCCTGCGAATTCTCTCTTTCACTCCCCTATCTGCCGAGAAGGATTGCTTTCTAGCGAAGGGAGGTGAGCGTTGGTCAAGGTCAGTTTTAATTGGTTCTTGGACAAGAGCATCAGGCATCTGGAAAGACTCTGGCTGTTGATCCGGAGAAAACCCCATGTTTTCATCCTCATCTACCACAGTGACACTAGGCACAGGACTACAAGGCCCATGAGGCATCACACAAATCAATGTACATCTAGATTTATTGGTTCTAGACCAGTGGTGTCCAACCTTTGCTCCACCAAGTATTTGGGCCTCCATAGAATCATAGAATCATAGAATAGTAGAGTTGGAAGAGACCACATGGGCCATCCAGTCCAACCCCCTGCTAAGAAGCAGGAAATCGCATTCAAAGCACCCCCGACAGATGGCCATCCAGCCTCTGCTTAAAAGCCTCCAAAGAAGGAGCCTCCACCACGGCCCCGGGGAGAGAGTTCCACTGTCGAACAACTCTCACAGTGAGGAAGTTCTTCCTGATGTTCAAGTGGAATCTCCTTTCCTGTAGTTTGAAGCCATTGTTCCGTGTCCTAGTCTGCAGGGCAGCAGAAAACAAGCTTGCTCCCTCCTCCCTTTGACTTCCCTTCACGTATTTGTACATGGCTATCATGTCTCCTCTCAGCCTTCTCTTCTGCAGGCTAAACATGCCCAGCTCTTTAAGCCGCTCCTCATAGGGCTTGTTCTCCAGACCCTTAATCATTTTAGTCGCCCTCCTCTGGACGTTTTCCAGCTTGTCAACATCTCCCTTCAACTGTGGTGCCCAAAACTGGACACAGTATTCCAGGTGTGGTCTGACCAAGGCAGAATAGAGGGGAAGCATAACTTCCCTGGATCTAGACGCTATTCCCCTATTGATGCAGGCCAGAATCCCATTGGCTTTTTTAGCAGCCGCATCACATTGTTGGCTCATGTTTAACTTGTTGTCCACAAGGACTCCAAGGTCTTTTTCGCACACACTGCTGTCAAGCCAGGCGTCCCCCATTCTGTATCTTTGATTTCCATTTTTTCTGCCGAAGTGAAGTATCTTGCATTTGTCCCTGTTGAACTTCACTTTGTTAGTTTTGGCCCATCTCTCTAGTCTGTCAAGATCGTTTTGAATTCTGCTCCTGTCTTCTGGAGTGTTAGCTATCCCTCCCAGTTTTGTGTCGTCTGCAAACTTGATGATCGTGCCTTCTAACCCTTCGTCTAAGTCGTTAATAAAGATGTTGAACAGAACCGGGCCCAGGACGGAGCCCTGCGGCACTCCACTTGTCACTTCTTTCCATGATGAAGACGACGCATTGGTGAGCACCCTTTGGGTTTGTTCACTTAGCCAATTACAGATCCACCTAACCGTAGTTTTGTCTAGCCCACATTTTACTAGTTTGTTTGCCAGAAGGTCGTGGGGGACTTTGTCGAAGGCCTTACTGAAATCCAGGTACGCTACATCCACGGCATTCCCTGTATCGACCCAACTCGTAACTCTATCGAAAAAAGAGATCAGATTAGTCTGGCATGACTTGTTTTTGGTAAATCCGTGTTGACTATTAGCAATGACCGCATTTGTTTCTAAGTGTTCGCAGACCACTTCCTTAATGATCTTTTCCAGAATTTTGCCTGGTATTGATGTGAGGCTGACCGGACGGTAATTGTTTGGGTCGTTCTTTTTTTCCCTTCTTGAAGATAGGGACCACATTCGCCCTCCTCCAATCTGCTGGGACTTCTCCCGTTCTCCAAGAACTCTCGAAGATAATTGCCAGTGGTTCTGAAATAACTTCCGCTAGTTCCTTCAGTACTCTTGGATGTAGCTGGTCTGGCCGTGGGGACTTGAATTCGTTTAGAGTGGCCAGGTGTTCCTGGACAACTTGTTTCCCTATTTGGGGTTGGATTTCCCCCAATCCTTCGTCCATTCCGTGTTGCTGAGGTTGAAGATGGCTTTCTTTTTGTGAGAAGACCGAGGCAAAGAAGGCATTAAGTAGTTCGGCCTTTTCCCTGTCCCCTGTCGCCATCACCCCATCTTCTCCTTGCAATGGCCCTATCGCCTCCTTTTTCTTCCTTTTTCTACCAACGTAAGCAAAAAAGCCTTTTTTGTTGTTTTTTATGTCCCTGGCAAGCCTGAGCTCATTTTGCGCTTTAGCCTTGCGAACCTTTTTCCTACAGGTGTTGGCTATACGTTTGAATTCTTCTTTGGTGATTTCTCCCCTTTTCCACTTCTTGTGCATGTCACTTTTGAGCTTTAGCTCAGTTAGAAGTTCTTTGGACATCCATTCTGGCTTCTTTGGACTTGTCTTATTTTTCTTCTTTGTTGGCACTGTTTGCATTTGCGCCTTGAGTATTTCACTTTTGAAAAACTCCCATCCATCCTTAACTCCCTTGTTTTTTAATATCGGCGTCCATGGAATGCCGCTCAGTAATTCCTTCATTTTTTGGAAGTCAGCTCTCTTAAAGTCCAGAAAGCGTGTTTGACTTGTCTTAGTTTCAGCATTCCTTTGTATTGCAAACTGTAAGAGCACATGGTCACTTGCCCCTAAGGATCCAACCACTTCAACTGTATTGATCAAGTCTTCCACATTTGTTAAGATTAGATCAAGAGTTGCTGATCCCCTTGTTGCCTCTTCTACCTTCTGGACCATAAAATTATCTGCAAGGCAAGCGAGGAATTTGTTGGACTTTGTACTCTTGGCTGAGTTTGTTTTCCAGCAGATATCGGGATAATTGAAATTGCCCATGACTACTATATCTCTTCTTTGTGCCTGTTTGGTCAGCTGTTGACAGAAGGCTTCATCAAGTCCTTCATCCTGACTCGGAGGTCTGTAGTAGACACCCACGACAAGATCTTTTTGAGTCCCGGTTCCCTTGATTCTTATCCAGATGCTTTAAAGCTGGTTCCCGGATTACAGTCTTGCATTTCTTCTGCAACGTAACTGTTTTTGACATATAAAGCTACTGTGATGACCCATGGGCAATGTAGTCCCATTCCTGGCACTGTGGTGCCAGATGAAGAGGAAAACTTGGGTTTTTCACCTTTCCAGCCAGAATTGGAACTTTCCCAGCCAGATTTGGAAACCTTGCACCTGCAAGAGATTTGTCTTCCAGAAGTCTGTCAAACAAGCCCCGAGCCAAAATCTCCCCCGTTTTCTCGCCATGATTTTTGTAAACAACAGAGGGGAGTCGAACAGGCGTCTCGCAGGAGTGCTAGGATAGCTGCTAAGCATTCAGCTGATTAAGCCTGCTTTCCATGGGAAACTTTAAGGAGTCATGCATCTGGACTCAGAGAATAGCTTTCGTTTCTGGTTCTCCAGAGAACTGCTCTTTGGCGGGAAAACGGGACCCTATTTAGGTGTTTTACCCACAAAGGGATGTTGCGGAGTCAATTCGTCAGCAACTGGAGTAGGTTGTGTGTGGACAGTTTGACTCCGCCACCCTAAGCACCAATTAACCTAGGCCAGAATGTCTACCGGAACCGTGCCGGGTGGCCAGCCACTCAGCTACACCATCGACAAGGACGAAGTGGACCGCATCCGTGACAAGCTCAATGCGCAGGATGGGGAAACCAGGGGTTTGAAGGAGCGCGGAATCCGTCTCCCGGCCATGGCGTTGCCAACCAAGTTCTCCGGAGAAGCTTCTAAGGTTCATGTTTTCCGTCGCCAATGCCAGGCTTATCTAGAGGCCCGCGCTGCCGAGTTTCCCCAAGAAGACATCAAGGTGGCATGGATTTACAGTCTCCTAGACGGGCCAGCGGCCAACTGGGCGACAGCACTGTTCGACCAAGTCTCCCCACATCTAAGATCAGCGCAACACTTCTTGGACCACCTTAAGGCGACTTGGGGGATCGAGGATAATTTGGAGGCAGCCGGCCACAAACTCCGGCGCCTCTCCCAAGGAGACAGACCCTTGTCCCAGTACATAGCCGAGTTCCGAGTGCTGGCCCATAACACCGGCTGGAACGATGTAGCCCTCAGAGGACAATTTCGGGAGGGTCTCAACATCGAGATGCTGGAGGAAATCTCCAAGGTGGATCCTCCACACTCTCTTGAAGCACTCATTGATCAATGTTTACGAGCTGAAGTCATGCTTGCCAACAGAAAGCAATGGATTCGAGGCCAGAGCGGTAGGGCTGGAGCGAAACCTCCCGCTCCCACCGGCGTCCAGCCGCGTCCTGTGTGGAGACCCCCGCCACCAGCCCCATACCCCCGAGGAAGCGAGGAGGTGCCAATGCAGTTGGGCAACGTGCGACCCAGACTAGATGCCGCCGAGAAGGCCCGCCGCCAACGCCTAAATCTCTGTTGGTACTGCGGAAACGGGGGCCACTTTGCCAGAGAGTGTCCAGCCAAAGGGAAGCCCGCCGCTCGTCTGGCGACAGCGTCCTCCACGGAGACGAAGACATCTGAGGCGGCTGGCGCGCAGCCGGCGGGGGAAGCCGGCGACCGGGCGTAGAGAGGCTCGCCAGCCCGGTCAAAAACCCCACTCAAGAGCCGCCAACCGGGGTCCTATTTCTCCTAGTGGTCACCTTGTGGTCGGTGAAAAAAGGACCCGTCATGGTCCATGCCATGATAGACTCAGGAGCCACAAATAATTTCATTGATAGAGAGTATGCCGACTCTCTGGGATTACAATATCATGACTTCAAAAACGCCCGGGTGGTGCAAGCCATCGATGGCCGCCCCCTCAAGACAGGTCCAGTAAGCCAGTGGTCGGAACCCACCAGAATGTGGATAAGGGAACACATGGAAGAGATTTCCTTCTTTGTTACTGAGGTTCCCCATTTCCCTGTGATTTTGGGAATTCCATGGCTGACACTCCACGACCCAAGCATCTCCTGGTCCAACAGAGAACTGCAGTTTGCTTCAAAATATTGCCAAAACCATTGCCTAGTAGCCAAGGTCTGCCATGCCACAGACGCTGAACCCATTATCACCTTGCCCAAGAAGTACTCAGAATATTGGGATGTATTCAATGAAAAAGAAGCCGAGAGACTACCCCCACATAGACCTTATGACTGTGCCATTGACTTGGTGGAGGGGGCCCCGATCCCACGAGGACACCTCTACTCCCTGACTGAACCAGAGCAAGAAGCTCTCAGGGAGTTCTTAGAGACAAACCTCCGCAAGGGGTTTATTAGACCCTCTCAATCCCCAGCCGCTTCCCCAGTGATGTTCGTGAAAAAGAAGTCAGGGGACCTACGCTTGGTGGTGGACTATAGAGCATTGAACAATATCACTAAGCGAAACCGGTATCCCCTGCCTTTGATCTCGGACCTCTTAGACCGGCTTCGAGGGGCTAAGGTTTACACCAAGCTGGATCTTCGAGGAGCTTATAATCTAGTTCGCATCAGGGAAGGGGACGAGTGGAAGACTGCCTTCCAGACTAAATTCGGTTTATTCGAAACCCTGGTCATGAATTTCGGTTTATGTGGAGCTCCAGCAACGTTTCAACATTTTGTCAACGATATCTTTCAGGATTATCTAGACCGGTTCTTGATCATCTACCTGGACGATTTTTTGGTGTTTTCTAGATCGCAATCAGAACATGAGAACCACGTCAGAATGGTGTTACAACGATTGCGGGATCATGGACTTTATGCCAAGCTGGAAAAATGCGCTTTTGATCTACAAGAGGTAGATTTCCTGGGTTATCGTGTCTCGCCACTAGGGCTCACCATGGACCCGGCCAAGGTAACAGCAGTATTGGAATGGCGGGCGCCAACCAACAAGAAAGAGGTGCAACGCTTCTTGGGGTTCGCGAACTACTACCGCAAGTTCATTCCAGACTTTGCCCGCTGGTCTGATCCAATCACCAGCTGCATCCGAGGGAAACAGCCTTTCCGCTGGACAGAGCAAGCTGAGAAAGGATTCCAACAACTAAAGAAATTATTCACGTCGCAGCCAATCCTTCAACACCCAGATCCTGAAGCCCCTTTTGTCGTACAGGCGGACGCCTCCAATGTGGCAATTGGAGCGGTACTCTTGCAACCAGTGGGAGAACATCTTCACCCTTGTGCCTTTTACTCTCGTCAACTGACTGCCCCAGAGAGAAACTACACTATTTGGGAAAAGGAACTTTTGGCCATAAAGGCAGCCTTTGAAACTTGGAGACATTGGTTAGAAGGGGCCAAATTTCCCATTGAGGTCCACACTGATCATCGGAATCTAGAACATCTAAGAACTGCTCGCAAACTAAATCAGAGACAACAACGCTGGGCTTTATTCTTTGAGCGTTTTGACTTCCAAATCCATTATGTAACCCCAGCCCAGACCAAACAGGCAGATGCTTTGTCACGAAAACCGGAATATGCTGCAGGGCGCAAGGAGACTTTTGAGTCCCAATTGCTGCAGCCCGAGAACTTTGCCACGCTCACAGTGGGAAACACTAAATCCACCCCAATTGAATCTACTCCCTCAACTCCAGGGCCCCTTTGTGCTCAGGAAATCAGAGCCAGTCAACAAACAGATGCCTGGGCTCAGGATCAACTTCGCCAAGGACTACATTTTCCCTTCTCGCTTAAGGATGGGTTACTTTGCTATAGAAATCATGTCTACATTCCCCCAGGACCGGGCAGAGAAAAGGCACTTCGTCTGTGTCATGACTGCAAGCCAGCAGGGCATTTCGGACTATTTAAAACCATGCATTTGATTCTAAGAGATTTCTGGTGGCCTAAGATCTGCAAGGATGTGGAAAAATATGTCAATACCTGCCCAATATGTCAGCGCTCCAAGACAAGACGGGAGAAGCCCTCGGGGCTTCTGCATCCCCTTCCTACTCCATCTCGCCCATGGGAAATAATCTCTGCGGATTTTATCACTGATCTACCACCTTCCTGCGGATTCACCACGATCCTAGTGGTGGTGGACCTTTTTACCAAGTTAGCCCATTTCATTCCCTGCGATGGCCTTCCCACGGCCAAAGAGACTGCAGATTTATTCCTTCAGCACGTTTTCAGATTGCATGGGTTGCCCAAGAGTTTGGTCACAGACCGTGGGTCCCAATTCACCTCTCGTTTCTGGAGAGCACTACAAAAACTATTGGGCATAGACTCTCGTTTATCTTCGGCTCACCATCCACAAACGGATGGGCAGACAGAGCGCACCAATGCCACTCTGGAACAATATCTTCGCTGCTATGTAAACTATCAACAGGACAATTGGGCTTCCCTGTTACCGCTGTCAGAGTTTGCCTATAACAATGGTGTCCAGGCTTCTACTAAAGAAACCCCGTTCTTTGCAAACTACGGCTATCACCCACGTTTCTTCCCTCCTGTTATTGAAACCTCAGAGGTTCCCGCAGCAGAGGACTGGCTGCAAGAACTCACAGCGGTGCAACAACTTTTGCTCCAGCAATTAGACCAAGCCAAGGAGGACTATAAACGCCACGCGGACAAACATCGCCAGTCGGGCCCCGAAATCAAGGTAGGAGATCGGGTTCTTCTGTCCACTCGCTTTTTGCCCTCCCATCGCCCTTGCCGGAAGTTAGATGCCCGTTTCATTGGCCCCTATCCAGTGGTGGCGCAACTTAACCCCGTGACTTTCAAACTCCAACTGCCGCGCTCCATGCGCATTCATCCAGTGTTTCATTGCTCCCTGCTCCTTCCGGCGGATGGTGTGCGCCCTGATGCAGACCGGCCGGCCCCCACTCCTGTTTTAGTGGATGGGGAGGAAGAATTCGAGGTTCAGGACATTTTGGATTCTCGCTTTCACCGCCGCCGCCTGCAATATCTCATTGACTGGGCGGGTTTTGGCCCCGAAGAACGCTCTTGGGTAGACGCTTCCGCAGTCCATGCCCCCGATTTAGCCCGCCGCTTCCATCAGAACTACCCTGCTAAGCCGCGGTCCCGCACTTCGGGGAGAGAGCCCATTTTTGAGAGGGGGCTTGAGGGGGGGGATAGTGTGATGACCCATGGGCAATGTAGTCCCATTCCTGGCACTGTGGTGCCAGATGAAGAGGAAAACTTGGGTTTTTCACCTTTCCAGCCAGAATTGGAACTTTCCCAGCCAGATTTGGAAACCTTGCACCTGCAAGAGATTTGTCTTCCAGAAGTCTGTCAAACAAGCCCCGAGCCAAAATCTCCCCCGTTTTCTCGCCATGATTTTTGTAAACAACAGAGGGGAGTCGAACAGGCGTCTCGCAGGAGTGCTAGGATAGCTGCTAAGCATTCAGCTGATTAAGCCTGCTTTCCATGGGAAACTTTAAGGAGTCATGCATCTGGACTCAGAGAATAGCTTTCGTTTCTGGTTCTCCAGAGAACTGCTCTTTGGCGGGAAAACAGGACCCTATTTAGGTGTTTTACCCACAAAGGGATGTTGCGGAGTCAATTCGTCAGCAACTGGAGTCGGTTGTGTGTGGACAGCGCTACTCCGCTTCTAAGCCTTCGTTCCTGTTTCCAAGCCTACGTTCCCGTTCCAGCCTTGTTTACCTCTGCGGACCTTGCCTTGCTTCCTAGGACTCAGCCTTGTTTTCCAGGACTCTGCCTTGCCTTGTTTTCCGGATTTTGCCAAGTATTCCACGGATCTTGTTCTTGCTCCTCGTCCTTGTTGCCTTGTATCAAGCCCTGTTTCAAGTTACTCCCTAGCCTCGCTCAAGTTCCATGGACTAAAGGACCTTGTCATCTCCCCTCACTTTGCCTGGCAAAGTGAGTGTTTCGGTTATTGGATTACAACTTTGGACCTTAATATTTCATATTGGACATTGTTTCTTTGGACTAATTTTGACCTTTCCTGAAAGGTCTATTCCTGGACTATTTCATACACTTGCTTTTATTAACTTTATATATTCCTTCAATAAAGATATTAGATAGAATCTGGCCTCGGTGTATGGTTATTGGTGCTCTGCAGCCTGGGTCGTGACAGCTACCCCCCCTCCTCTCCCCTTTGTTCTATTTCTGTGAAAGAGGTTATAGCCCTCAATGGTTAAATTCCAGTGATGGGAGTCATCCCACCAGGTTTCAGTGATGCCTATGACATCGTATGTGTGGTGCTGTGCTAGGAGTTGGAGTTCGTCTTGCTTATTTCCCATGCTCTGAGCATTAGTGTAAAGACATGTAAGCCCCTGTGACCTCCCCTCGAACTGTTTATTTGGGATTATTGTGCTCTCTGTACTTGGTCCTTGCTGTGTTTGTGCAGCCCTCCGTTTAGCCTTTTGGCGGTTCCCTGTGGTCGTGGGTAATATAGTGTTCGCCAGGTTGTTGTTCCCCTCCCCCAGTGGATCTAGTTTAAAGTGCGCCTGATGAGGTTTGTGAGTCTGTGTGCAAAAAGATGTTTTCCTACTTGTGTGAGATGCACCCCATTAACTCTAGCTACCTTGTCCAGTGGTCAGGAATTATGGGAGTTTAAGTCCAATATACCTGAATAACCGGAATTTCTTTTGTTTACAAAATGTCAATACACTTGTCAGGTTATCTTTTGAGGGGGACGGGACTATCTTATTGTGAAATTATGAAACAAAGACTATTGTTATAATTTGGGTCTAAAACCACAGAGTAATTCTAAATGCATACTATTATTTATTTGACTTTCCTTTCTCTTGTTCACCTTCAGAGTTACATGCAGATTTGGGCCATCTACACCCCAGGGCCCCAGATTAACCTTTGAGATATTATCACATTATTTATTTATATAGATCCTTCAAATATATGTTACAGTAAAGCAACTAAAAACAGTGGGTTCAGCAGTGATGTACATTTAAAAATCATATGTTTAAGATGAAATGTCTCAGAAGGTTACTTATAAATTATGTTATAACAGATGAGGTTAAATATATAGTGCAGAACTTTTATTCTGTTTAAAACAGTGAACAGCTGATCTTTGCAGATCATACTTTTTATTGGGAGTGGAAAGGCAGAAATGATGCAGTGTTTCTTATTGGGCAGGAAAAAATGTTCATTATATGCTTAGAGGTCTCAAACTGTTTCTGATTCAGAGATTAGCATCTTTGATTCACTGAAAGAACTTTGTAGCTCTCCACTTGTTGCTTTACTTGTAATAGATCAGAGTTTGCTAATTGAAATGAATAACCTCTCTTCAGCCTTTAACAACCATTATATTTTTAAACTGAAGTATACGTTGGTGGGAGTGGAATGAAAGAAGTATAAATGACGAGCTACCAAACTGAACAAAATTTTCATAAAGCAGTTTCTATTTGCTATACAGCGTTCCCTCACTTATCATGTGGGTTACGTTCCAGGACCACCCGTGATAAGTGAAAATCCGTGAAGTAGGGACACTATTTTTATTTTAATATTTAAACATTATTTTAATAGTTAGATGGCCTTTCTCCCCCTTGCAAGCCCCGGGGAGAGTGAAGCTTTTCCTACCAGTGTCAGAGGGCCCCTTGCTCCATGCCCACCATGTTGCTTTGACTGCCTCTGCTCCTGCAGCCAGGGAAGAAGGAACGTCACTCTGCCCAGTGAGTGAGCGAGTCTAGGGAGGGAGGGTGGGTGAGAGAGTGAGAGTGAGGGCAGGTGGCAGTGGTGGAAGAAGAGGAGTTTGGAAGAGGCGGACAGGCTTCTGTTTCTGCCACTGCTCCAGCTGGCCACACCGGGAAATGTGGAGGACTCGGAAGAAGGGGCAGAACTTGTGGAGCACTCTGCCCCCTCTTCCGAGTCCTCCACGTTTCCTGGCATGGCCGGCTGGAGTGGTGGCAGAAACAGGAGCCTGGCTGCCTCTTCCAGGCTCCTCTTCTGCCGCCCGCCTTCACTCTCTGTTTCTTACTCTTTCACCCACCCTCCCTCAGTCACTTGCTCGCTCACTCACCGGGCAGGCACAAAGCAAGGGGGCAGTCCTGAGGAGGAGAAGTAGCAATGGGGTGGGTAAATAAATAAATAAATAAATTTCCCACAAAACAGCAAACCGTGTAGTAGTGGGGGAACACTGTATTCCCAGCATTCTACTCACTGGAGATATAGGTTTAGGGAAAGACACCTTTTTAAAATATAATTTTTATTGAAGAAGCAAAGTAGTTTTTTTTCTATATTAAAATTGGGGAAAGGGAAAAAGAGTTAGGTGTACTCCAAAAGTGGAGTAGTAAAAGTTAAAGAAAAGTGGGAAAAAGGTGGTAAAAGGTGCAAAAGATTGCAGGTAAAGAAAAACAATTTAAAAAATGAGAAAAAAAGTAGAATTTACTTCCAATCTTCTCCGTGGATATTTCTATTGTCATATTTTCCCATTATTACTTTGCCGCTATCCCCACTTCATATCTTTTCCTGTGGGGAACAGATTTGGTTTCATTAAGTAATCTGTCCAGTTCATTTTTCCTTGTTTCAGAGTAATCCATGCTGACCAGTCCATTGCTTTTTCTTTTTGCATGCCTTGAGTTACTTCCTGCATTACGGTAGAGTCTCACTTATCCAAGCTAAACGGGCCGGCAGAAGCTTGGATAAGCAAATATCTTGGATAATAAGGAGAGATTAAGGAAAAGACTATTAAACATCAAATTAGGTTATGATTTTACAAATTAAGCACCAAAACATCATATTATACAACAAATTTGACAGAAAACGTAATTCAATATGCAGTAATGTTATGTTGTAATTACTGTATTTACGAATTTAACAACAAAATATTATGATATATGGCAAACAGTGACTATAAAAATGGCTTGGATAATCCAGAAACTTGGATAAGCGAGGCTTGGATAAGTGAGACTCTACTGTAGACTCTACTCATTTTCATTATATCTGTCACTTTCAATATCCATTGGTCCATTAGTGGCAATTTTTTTTTATTTTTTTGCTGTTGCCATTCATTTCCTTTTGTTTTTTCATATCTTGCTTGAGTTTCTTATAGAAGACTTTCGCTTTATCCTCTGTGGTCAGGCCAAAGTGTGCTATCTTATCTCATGAGACTTTGTTCCATTCTTGTTGGGTTTCTGGCTTTTTATTCATTTATTCCAATTTATCTAATTTCATTTCAAATTTCATTTTTTGTGTTCTTTTTCCATTTTCTGTTTTTCTTGTTGAGGTGTGGTGATCTCATTTTCATATCTTGTTGAGGGAAGGTCATCTCATTTTTCATATCTTGTTGAGGAAAGGTCATCTCTTTTTTATATCTTGTTGAGGCATGGTCCTCTCATTTTTTATATCTTGCTGAGGCGTGGTCATCTCATTTTTAATATTGATAATCTCTTTCGATTTCTCTTTTCAAACTACTCATTTCCTCTTGGATTCATTTTGGTGTTTATCCTGTTTCTCTGAGATCTTCTGTAGCTCAATCATAGCTTTTAAGCTGAGCATTAAGAAACTTTACAAAGATAAAACAGTCTTTAGAAGCCTATTTTTTTGTGTGTGTGAGGAGCTTCTGGTGTGCGAGAATTGGCCATCTGCAAGGATGTTGCCCAGGGGACGCCTGGATCTTTGGGCAGCCCACTGCTGACCAATACTACTTCCATGTTAGGGGGTGCTGTCAGCAACAATATTGGGCCACCATTACCACTGCATCCCTGGTAAACCCCTAAATGCTCCCCCCTCCAATGAGGGGGGGGAGTAAGCAAGCCAGATCCAGGGCCCATGACACATGCCATAAAAAGGGGGTAAGAGCCCCCACTCCCCTTGCCATCAACCTTGCTGCTCTGCAACCAACAAACTTCTAACACACAACCACTGACTAAGAACAGTCCAAAGATGAAAAGAATCAAGTACTTAGCCCCAACAATCCTGCAACAATTCTGGGTGACAGACGTCACATGTACCTGCAGTCCCCACGGGGAGTGGTCCAACAGTCCAAAACAGTCCAAGATATGCTGTCTGGTCGGTCCCCAGTATGTCGTCCAGCAGGTCAGATTATCCTAGCTGTGCTCCATCTAGCTGGTGCCACCTGTGTAAGCCAGTGCCCCATGTGACGGGTTCCCAATGCCTTTGTTCTGCTTAGCAGTTGCACTCCTCCTGGTGAGCCTAGCCAGCACTTAGGCCCCCTCCTTTGGCCCTGCTGCCTTTTTCATGGGACCTTTACATGGTGGAATGTTATGTGTTCCCTGTAAGATAAAGCAAGGAGAAATAATATTCTCCACCTATTTGCAAAATTACAGTAAGGAGGAAGGCAGCCTCAAATTAGTGGAGCAAAAAGGCAGCTTTGACTAGCCCTGATAAGGGCTTTGGTGGGGCAAAAGCTGGAAGCACTAGTGTTGAAGCTGTGGGAGACCTTACAAAGTCTGGTGATGGGGCTGATGCCCAGAAGAAGGCCCAAGAGGAGAGCAGCCTTTTACACCCTTGACAGGTTAGTCCTATCGAGAGGCCTTTCAGTTAATATGTTCGGCTGTGAAGGACCCAGCTATTGTTCTGCTTCCCAACTTTTCCATTGTCATTCTACATTTTATAACTAGTCCAACATTTATGATATGTGTGAGCAAAATTAAATAAACAAACCAAGAAGAGAAATCATTTTTTTACAGAAAGGAGCATATATAGTTTTATATATTAAAGTCAGGGAGTAAAGGAATGAAATGGAATTTGCTTCTACTATCTTCAGACTAAACAATAAGCAATGCATGCTTCTCCAGAATGCAGAAATATTATGGTTCTTGCTTAGTATATAAAAAACCCAACAAATTTTATATCAGGGGAGTTAGCTTACCCTATTTTTTAGACAAACTGTGCAAAATCTTCTATTGCTTGTCTGCTTAGGATATGGCTTTGTCATGTCGACTTTAGATATAGCTTAGTCTGAATTTGGATAGATATTTGAAAGAGATGACCCATTGAGTGCTTTCCCATCTTTGATTACATGATCATTTCAGACTGAACAAAACTGAAAAGTTGAAACAAAAAAACAAAAAAAAGAACTTTCAACATTGTAATTCCTGCAAAGATGACTACAATAAATGTAATTTGAGCACTGTCATATTTCTGGAAGAAACCAAAGGATATCAAGAGCATGCAGAACTAGTAAATTGTTACAGTTAAAAAGAATTGGTCTGTAGCATATGTAACAACTGGTCTGTCGGTTCAATCATGGGTGTCTCTTATTATAGCCATGCCAAACCCAAAGGGAATTTATAGCGTGGTTTTGGTTTTCAGTTGTAACACATGTAATATGCCAGAAATTATAGTGTTATACAGTGTATGGGAAACAAAATGCCTTTTATATCACAGCAGTCCTTTCACCTTATGAAAACAGATCTGAAAAATTAATTCCTTTTTATTTACGTATAATTGGAAATGATACAATGGATGATTTTGTATCTACTGCCCTGAATTTTTCTATATATAGTGTTTAATGTACCTGTTGAATATTTATTCATATCAATTTTTCCTCTATTGTCATAGCACTACTGTTTGCAATGATATTATTTTCCTTTAGATTAGGGGTAAGTCATTTTAATGGAATCACTACAAGTAATTTAACATTTGAAAGGAAGCAATTGGTTTAATAAATATATCGCTCCCTGTTAAACAAGTCCTTTTATCTGATGGTCAAATATTAGATACAAACCACACAATGAGTCATATTTTCACCATATCATGTGCTTGGGACTTTATGATGACAGAAGGCTCATCGAGCTGGAGTCATCTCAATGGCTAGCCAAAGTTGTCTGTTTCTGGGAAGTGGAGCAAGGCTTTATTGCTGGCACTGAAATGTCTGTGTATGTCGGTGCCTGCTTGCGTGCATTCTGGCATGCAGACTCTTTCCGCTTTTATCAGAAGTGGTTAGTGGAGGGGTAGTTCAGCTATAAAAGAGCTGGCAAAATAGCCCACGAAACAAACTTTCCCAATATAATGAAGTCACAACATCCCATTTAATCTTTGTGAATTTCTTATTGAATCATCCTGCAAGTCTCTGGCTCCCAACGAATAAGAACACAACTTCAATTACCAAAAATTCCAGTAAACAGTGGCAAAGAAATGCAAATGCTACGTTTTCTGTGAACATCCAATTAAAGCATAAATTTATACAAAACAATCAGTGAACAGTCACAACACAGTACAAATATGACTGCTTGATTAATCAATTATCATATATAGAAACAGAGGAAGAGTATCCTGCAATAAACTAACTGAAGGAAGTTATGGAAGTTATCCGTCTCCATTACTGCATTATAGTTAATTTTGAAATCTGAAGACGCTCCTGACTGTAGGCTTAGAATACTTATTGGCAGGGGAAGACCAGGAAACTTTCATTGTATGAAAGCCTCAAGTGAATTTATTTTAGAATCCAAATCTTCAATTTCAATTTCTTCAATCTTTAAAAACTTCTTTCTTCCTATTAAGCATCCCACATCACAGAGGAAAAGCAGAGTAGTGGGCAAGCTGTGTTCCAAAAACATTTGCTTGCTATTATAATTCAATAAAATTATGAAAAAAGAAAATCCTAAAGCAGAAAATGTATGACTTGCGGGGATTTTGAAAGTCCCAGACTTGCAGTAAGTAAGTTTTTGAGGACTGTTAAAATGTGTTTAATTTTAAATACACAAAAACATACACAATTAGTATAGTTCTTGAATTATATTTTCAGGAGCAGACTCTGTTCCCTTATTGTGCAAATAGCCCCGGGAAAATCAAGAAAACTGCTGAATTGTTCTTGGTGGAAGGAGCATCATTTTGAGATATTCTAAAACAAGAGTTATCTATGAATTATTACTGTTTCCACCCATTTGAATACAAAACATTGCAACACACAGGTCTTTAGAATCATGGGAACAATCTGAAATATGCAGTGGCTGAAAGGAAGATACAAAGGCTTCAATTAATGACGTCCTGTTGAAAAGGGTCTCGTCTTGTGGAACAAGTCATCAAGCTGGAACACCATGAAACAAGAACATGAGATAATTGCCAAGAATATTCTGCTTGAGGACAATTCTCAGGACCCATTTGAGATGCACTTTTAAAAATACTCTCTTTGCAAAACAACCTTTCCTGGAATACACACATGCTGTGAAGATGATAAAATAGTTTGAAGTATGCTGGTTTCAATTTATATTTAAAATAAAGCTTCTTAAAGAATTTGCTATGCCACAGTATAAGCCAGACTTGCACAATCTGCAGCCCTCCAGGTGTTTTGGATTTCAGCTCCCAGAATTCTTGATCATTGGAACAGCTGGCTAGAGCGTCTGGGAGTTGGAGGCCCAAACACCTGGAGGGTTGCAGGTTGTGCAGACCTGGTCTAAGCTGCTATTTAATAATGAATTAACATTATTAAATCTTTATGTAATTCAACTACATTGTTTATTTGAGTTTCCCCTCTGACATGTACACATATGATAAGAATTTTTGGAGGGGAAATTCCTGTCATATACACCTCTCATATCATATACATGTTGGCCGGCATGGAAACTAGAACCCTGTTCTATTACAATTCCAAGTTGCAAGGAGGCCCCAAAATGTATAGATATATGTATGTAAGCATCCCTCCCTGAGATGTTTCTGGTCTAAACACTACTGGCTGGGATTTCCATTAGGGCCACAGTCCTTGCTCACATGTGATGCTAGATAAGTGTGATAAAGCTGAGATAGGGCTAGTCAAGACAAGGCTAGCATCATGTTAATGTAGACATTCCTTGCCATATAACACCAACAGCATGAAATTGAATGCCCTTCATAGAATCATAGTAGAGTTGGAAGAGACCTCATGGGCCATCCAGTCCAATCCCCCGCTAAGAAGCAGGAAAACTCTACTCCACTCTAAAATTACAATGTTCACATTTTCTTTTGTGCCTTATAGACACTGTTAAATTAGGATCAATGGTAGACTCACAGTAAAATTTTCTAATGGATACAAAGCTTGCTTTATGTCATGATTTTAATCATTTAAAAATTGTTCACTGCAGAAAACAATCATTCCACTGTGACTATTGTCTAAAACTAGGTTGCTGATAAGTCTTTATTTGTTCTTTTGCTTTTTGTTCTTTAATGTAGGCATTAAACTGGTAATCAGTTTGCATTATCACTGTTGAGATAGAACAGTTTTATAGGAAATCTAGAGATGTCAAGGGAGGCAATTAAAAATAATTTAATTTATATCCCACTTTTGACAAATTAGTTTGGCAAATAGCGAATGGGTAAGAAGATGCAAGGCTGTTTGGATGACTTTTAATATAAACAGACATTGCTAACAGATGATAAACTGCCAAGGAAGGTAAGAGCAGATATCTTCAACATTATAGTTTTATCAGCAATGTTATATGCATCTGAAACATGGGCAACAATAAAGTTAGAGGAGGAAGAACGGGGGGTTGACTCAGAGAGCAATGGAAAAAAGGATGTGCGGCGTGACAATAAGAGATAAAGTCAGCAATAAAAAAGTTGTGCCAAAGAACCAGGGTACGTGATGTGGTCAATGAAATCTATGAGGTGAAAAGAAGATTGGCAGGGCATATAGCATGAATAAAAGACAACCAATGGACATGTTGACTAACGAACTAACGAAGAGACCACAAGCGGACCATGTATTTGATGGGACAAACCAATGGTTAAGCTATTCAGTCAGAAATGGAAAAGCAAAGCACAGGATCATATATTTTGGCAAGTAATAGATTTGTATGAAGCCCAAAGGAGTGGATTGTCAACAAATCGGATCAGATATCTGTTGTGGCCTGGTCAGATTCTGAGTGCTCAGAAGATGAGGAAAGGGATGCTGGGATAAATTCGGAGGGCCCATAGGAGTATAGAAGTGGCTTGGAGATAGTTGTTTTGGAATCTGCTGGCAGTTCCCATGAGAGTGGAGAAAGTGATATTAGTTCTCGTGAGAATCTGCCAGAAGTGCAGGCTGAGAGAAATGTGGGAGATGAATGCTTGTCCAGATCAAGCATTCAGATTAACTTGGAACTTCGGAGACAGAGCATACAACAGAAATAGAAACAGACTTGTTTTTCCCCTTCAGCTTACAGATAAGGAGAGGAAAACCAGGTGTGTGAGGAATGATGTCATGGGAGGGCTTGGGGCCTTTTAAGTGGTTTTCTGCTGGTATAATCCTTTGTGAAAGCTACATTGTATTCAGGTTCTTGGTCTTATGTTTGTGTATTCATGTATTCAAGTTTCTAAGTTTTTTCCTGGTTCTAGTTTCATGTGTGGCATAAATTGCCTGCTTTGGATTAACACTATCATGTTTAAGGATATATCTGGGGATTGACTCTTGAGATTAATTTGAAAGGATTTTGGAATCTTGCTGATCTTGGAAATAACTGTTTGAATTTTGATTCTCCTTTTTAGATTTACTTATTTTTACATATTCTTCTCTTAATAAAGTTTTACTTACTGGATTACCTGGACAGAGTGTGGTTTGTGGTGAAAAGGAGTTTCAGGGCTCTAGTGCAACAATTTCCCACTTTTCTCACACTGAGAACCAAAATAGCTTAAAGCCTATATTAAAATGTTATTTTAAGACTATTGAAAATACAATTTTTAAAAAGCATTAAACTCAATCTATTACAATAAATTGATTTAAAATAGTTAAAAGTACATTAAAACCTGATCATATTAAGAACCAACAACAACAACAACAACAACAACTTTATTCTTATATCCTGCCCCATCTCCCTGAAGTGACTTGGGGTGGCTCACATGGGGACCAAGCCCAATGAAACACAATAAAATACAATCACGTGAATACATTTAAAACAGTGCACCTGTTGTACTATGTCAACCTGTTAAAAGCTGAATACTTGCTTAAATAAGAAAGTCTTTGCCTTCCAGCAAAGAGAGAGCAGGGAGCAGATCAACTGATCTTCCCTTGGCAGAGAGTTCCACAGCCTGTGAGCAGCTGATGAGAATCTACTCTCTTGGGTCTCCACCAATTGTACATGTGATGGAGGTGGGATTGAGAGGAAAACTCTCCCTTGAAGATTTTAAAACTTGAATAAGTCTGTTTATGGAGATATGCAATTTCAGATATGCAATTTCCTCTGAAGAAGCCAGGTGAAATGTCAGGAGAAAATGCTGCTAGAACATGGCCATACTGCATGGAAACCACACAATACTCCAGTGATTCCAGCTGTGAAAGCCTTTGACAATACAAATGTCAGATAAATTTGACCTAAATATATAATGTTCTATATATCATAACCACATTTGGATTTCTGCCTGGAAGCATATGAGTAACAAGTGAGGCTGTATGCTCTCTATCTTCAACTTGGGTCAATCTAAGCACAGTATTTTGGACTGGCCAGTTTCCAAAGCCAGCCCCCCATAGAGTTCATTATAGCAATCAAAACACAATTAAATCAAAGCTTATATTACCATACAAACATTTGCTCCAGAATGGCCTCTCCCTGCTATCATTCTGGTGGCAGGCTAAAATCCTTTTATTCACAGAGACTTTTAAAGAGGGAAGTTTTTAAAATCAAGTCAGATGATACTGTGGTTTTAGCTTACTATGTTTTCAATTTGTTTTAAGGGTTTTAATGGTTTAATAACATTAATATTTAAATTTAATTTAATATTTGTATATTTTTAGGTTTTAAATTGTATTGTATTGGTTTTACTGTAAGCTGCTTTCAGTCTTTTTTTGTAAAAAGTGGGGTATAAATAATTTTTAAAAATCATCATCATTATCATCACCAGAAGGCATGGCATTAGGGGAGGAGACTGCAATACACTCCTGGTCTTGTTCCTTATTTATTTATTATTTGAATGCTGTAGAGACAAGTGAAAGAGTGATTAATTTGTCAGTTTCACATCTAATGTTGCCTTCTGAGTTGAAATCCTTAATAACTCCATATTTTGAATCTGAGTTGCTATTTTGGTATGATTGGTTAATTTCAGACCTTTATAACTGCTGTTTTTTGTTCAAGTATTTCCTTCAAATGTTGACTTGCTATTTATGGGCATAAGTGTTTTGATATTGCTCCAAAGACAGGCAGATATTCAAAAGCACAAACATCTTATAAAAATGAAATAGAAAACTTTGAGCTTTTTTGATCAGATGGGGCTCCCCATGAATGAACTAGAATATTTGTTATGGTAACTGAGACTTAACATTGTGCCATTACCGGCAGTAGTATTTAAACCTTCACATGGAGTCTTAAAGGTTTATGTGCTTTGAACCACAATCCATATACAAGGATTACCAAGATATGAACTTGGATTAATACATTTCCAGCTCACATGACAAAAGCATTATTTCAAAGTACTAATAGTATTACTAATTTTAGAAAGATCTAAGATATAAACTCTGGCTCTATTCTTAACTCTGGCAAGGGAATTATGGTAAGATTAGTAAAAAGAAATTACTACAAATCCATGCAGTTCTTTCTGTAAACACGAAGGCCACCAAGGTGAGCATTAGAAGGTAACCATATTTGGTTTTGAAACAGATTTATACAAGGTTATTTTTTGCACTGAATTACAATGATTACAATCAGATTATGTTGCTAAAATTACTCTTAATTAACTTTCACTGGAGGAACGGGTTTATGTTTCCCTTGATTTCAGACAATCAGGTTTAATAATATGCTGATCAAAACTCTTGCCACTGAGTAGAGACCTAAATGAAGGTGTCTTAGGCTGTTTTCCAGAGTGATATTATAAAAATTCTTTGTTCAGTGACAGTTGGTGACTTGCATATCAGAGAAGTTGTGAATCCACTCTCAGATTTATGCTGAGTTTTAAATCAGATGTCAAAGGTGCTGAATCTATTTTGGGGACAAGATTGAGCACTTAAGAAAGCTGCTTTCAAATTTGGACTAAAATGGAAAAAGGCATCACTGCTCCATTGATATAGAACTCATTACCACAATGGTCTGAAATACTGGGTGTGTGAAAATTATTTCTACAAAAATTGTTTATTGAATTGAAATTGTAACGATAATTACAATTAGACACTCTTTACGTTACTCCACAACTTGGCCTGATGAAGGATATTCCTGCAAATATTTTTTGTGTGAGCTGTACTGCAAATTAAACCTCTATTTGAGGTCTTTATATCCTATCTCTTAATCTTAAATTGTTAAAGTAGTTTACATGACATTTAAAATGTAACAAAATTGACAACTATTGCTGGCTGAACCTGGAAAAATCCCTTTTGATGCTGTAACATCCACAATCCCCTTCACTCCTTCCCATTACTGGAAGAATGGCAATCAGAATATAAATTAACAAGAAAAACCACAACAAAACACACCCATCATCCTTTAAAATATGTTTTACTATAGGCTCAGCCTGTATGTAGATGGCGTTCAATATGGCAAGCAATATGTATGTGTGTATTAATAACCTATTGGAGGACAAATGTTCTAGTAAGAACCAGACCCAATGAAAATATAATTTCTCTCTGTTTTCTACAAGCAGGGTTTTGGTACCTGACTCAAGAGATAAGATGGCATCTCATTCCATTTTACTTACCAAATCTGAGTGGACTGGCAACCAAACCTTACTCTTGCAAGGGAAGAGGATCCTACATTACATGCAAATTGGTTTCTTAAGTGAGAGGATAAAAGCTGGAAGGCAGCCACTGATTCCTCTAATATCCAACACATGCAGTAGCTACCAACATCTGTGTAATGTTAGAATCAATATTTATTATTTTACTTAAAATCTTTGTGAGCTGTCTTTTGAAGTAAACACTCCAGGTGATGAATATCAATGGCTATGTGAGTTTATAGGAATGGAGAGGGGATAATCGAAGGAGTGACTCAATTTGAGTGAATATGGATAACCATCTTAAGAATGCTTTACCTTAAAAAGTGTATAAAAAGGCTGGATATATAGAATACTTTTCAGAAAGGGTTAAATCTATATTACAATATACTACAAATCCTTCCTTCCTTCATACCAATCTACTGAACAGCAAGGTTGTCTCAATGATATCATTATTTGGTGAGAGGTACTCGAAATATTTCAAAATCATTCATAGTATCCTATGTTCACTTGACTTCCACTCCATACACTATTCCTGGTTCATTACACAGATTCTCCCTTAAACAATGGAGCTGAAATTGTGCTGACCAAGAAGGCTTTTCTACAGAGAGTAAGATTATGATAAATGAACTGTTATAAAATTACTAGGAAAGGTATAAAATTAGATGTTTTTCCTCTCAGTAGAACTTGTCTTACTGCAAGGAAAAAATATTTTCATTCATGATCTCCTTTTTTCCAGTTATTGTCAGCACACACCATTAAAATGGACTTCAAAGCTGAAGTGAGTAGCACACAAGAACTATTAATGTTAAGTTTTAAAAACTATTGTTTTACACTTTTCTACCAATATGTGTATTTTTGGAAGTGTCACTGGAGCAATAGAGCCCAGGGAGAAATTAAGAACCAAAATACGTAATGGGCTACTCTTTGATAGATTGGTTATATTTCCAATGGGAACCCTCCAAGCTTTGTGTTTTGAGATTTTTGCTCTTGGCTCTGGAGGATTTCCCCCCCCCCTGCCAATGTGTTTTATTGGCATTTCAGTCCCTCTTCACATATCTTAGCCAATCTGCTTTCTTTTTTACTTCCTGTTAACTCATAAATATTGCAGATCTTTTTAGCCTAAACTAAATATTTTTTTGAATAAATATAATGATATAACTAAATTAATCATAATCCGAGAAATCTATTTTCATTTTAAAGCTCCAATTTATTTTCAGTTAGATCTATCAGAGACCGCTGTCAATTTTTATATTTTTTTTAATCCCATATTATTCTTAAAGCCACAAATTTCCCATCATCACAGCTCTCCATTTTGTCAGACTTAAGAATCATTATCCCTTGGGTAAAAATATTAATACCTGCACTTTTGACATCGACTCTTGAGGTTTAAAAAGAGAGACAGAAAAATCTTCCCTTTGATGGCTAACAATAAAATGAAACAAAACAAACTTACAAAAGAATTAGATATTATTATTATTGGAAAAAAATCTTATTTGGATATTCTGCAGAGATGTATTTATTAGGCTTGCTCAAATAATTCGTTTTCCCCGTTACCCGTTATTAATTCGTTATTTTCGTTTGTTTTGAAGCAATATAGAACCTTGGTTGTCCACACGCCTGGATATCGCGGTTTCGAACTGCGATTGGCCGTTTTCCGTTATGGCGCCTTTTTTTCGTTTTTAAAAAATGCTTTTGCAAATCACCCAAACTTGTTTAATGGCACTGGGGCAACCTAGCGTGTTGTTGGCACCTTGTGGCCAATCAGAGAGCACGTTAAACCAGGGGGAGGGGCTGGTAGGACGTCCTGAATGAAAAGAGCCTGCACTCAGCCTCGTGGCTCATTCGCACCGGGATTCTGAAGAGGGTGGAAGGGAGTTTGGGCAGGCAGGCAGGCAGGAAACTTTGCTGCGTCACAGCCTCCTTGGCTGTTTTCTAGAGCTGAGCTAGGCTACAGAAGACCGGGAGAAAAGTTTGGGTGGGTGAGTTTGGGAGGTGTGGGGAAACTGTTGGGTGTTGGGTGTTGCTTTTATAATTTTTTGCAAAGGGCCTGTGGGTGTTTTTTTCCTCACGAGATTGGCGTTTTCAATTTTCCCACACGGCCAGCAATTATTCTGCTGCGCCTTTTTTTCTTCTAAAGGGTTTTTGGAAACAAGGGAGCCTGGTGATTTGGCCCTTGCCTCATGCAGGGCTGTTTTTCTCCGTGCCAGGGTGTCTGAATAAAAAGCCAACTTTGCCAAAAAGAATTGCACCTCCCATTAGTCCTTGGCAGAACTAAAAAACCTCCTTTTTGGGAAACAAGGGACCCACTTTTGCCCTTTCATTGCTCAAACAGGGCAGTCTGTCCGTTAAAGGGTCGCTTTCTGTGTATCAAAAGCCAACTTTGCCAAAAAGAATTGCACCTCCCATTAGTCCTTGGCAGAACTAAAACTCCTCCTTTTTGGGAAACAAGGGACCCACTTTTGCCCTTTCACTGCTCAAACAGGGCAGTCTGTCCGTTAAAGGGTCGCTTTCTGTGTATCAAAAGCCAACTTTGCCAAAAAGAATTGCACCTCCCATTAGTCCTTGGCAGAACTAAAACTCCTCCTTTTTGGGAAACAAGGGACCCACTTTTGCCCTTTCACTGCTCAAACAGGGCAGTCTGTCCGTTAAAGGGTCGCTTTCTGTGTATCAAAAGCCAACTTTGCCAAAAAGAATTGCACCTCCCATTAGTCCTTGGCAGAACTAAAAAACCTCCTTTTTGGGAAACAAGGGACCCACTTTTGCCCTTTCATTGCTCAAACAGGGCAGTCTGTCCGTTAAAGGGTCGCTTTCTGTGTATCAAAAGCCAACTTTGCCAAAAAGAATTGCACCTCCCATTAGTCCTTGGCAGAACTAAAACTCCTCCTTTTTGGGAAACAAGGGACCCACTTTTGCCCTTTCACTGCTCAAACAGGGCAGTCTGTCCGTTAAAGGGTCGCTTTCTGTGTATCAAAAGCCAACTTTGCCAAAAAGAATTGCACCTCCCATTAGTCCTTGGCAGAACTGAAACTCCTCCTTTTTGGGAAACAAGGGACCCACTTTTGCCCTTTCACTGCTCAAACAGGGCAGTCTGTCCGTTAAAGGGTCGCTTTCTGTGTATCAAAAGCCAACTTTGCCAAAAAGAATTGCACCTCCCATTAGTCCTTGGCAGAACTAAAAAACCTCCTTTTTGGGAAACAAGGGACCCACTTTTGCCCTTTCATTGCTCAAACAGGGCAGTCTCTCCGTTAAAGGGTCGCTTTCTGTGTATCAAAAGCCAACTTTGCCAAAAAGAATTGCACCTCCCATTAGTCCTTGGCAGAACTAAAAAACCTCCTTTTTGGGAAACAAGGGACCCACTTTTGCCCTTTCATTGCTCAAACAGGGGAGTCTGTCCGTTAAAGGGTCGCTTTCTGTGTATCAAAAGCCAACTTTGCCAAAAAGAATTGCACCTCCCATTAGTCCTTGGCAGAACTAAAACTCCTCCTTTTTGGGAAACAAGGGACCCACTTTTGCCCTTTCATTGCTCAAACAGGGCAGTCTCTCCGTTAAAGGGTCGCTTTCTGTGTATCAAAAGCCAACTTTGCCAAAAAGAATTGCACCTCCCATTAGTCCTTGGCAGAACTAAAAAACCTCCTTTTTGGGAAACAAGGGACCCACTTTTGCCCTTTCATTGCTCAAACAGGGGAGTCTGTCCGTTAAAGGGTCGCTTTCTGTGTATCAAAAGCCAACTTTGCCAAAAAGAATTGCACCTCCCATTAGTCCTTGGCAGAACTAAAACTCCTCCTTTTTGGGAAACAAGGGACCCACTTTTGCCCTTTCACTGCTCAACCAGGGCAGTCTGTCCGTTAAAGGGTCGCTTTCTGTGTATCAAAAGCCAACTTTGCCAAAAAGAATTGCACCTCCCATTAGTCCTTGGCAGAACTAAAACTCCTCCTTTTTGGGAAACAAGGGACCCACTTTTGCCCTTTCACTGCTCAAACAGGGCAGTCTGTCCGTTAAAGGGTCGCTTTCTGTGTATCAAAAGCCAACTTTGCCAAAAAGAATTGCACCTCCCATTAGTCCTTGGCAGAACTAAAAAACCTCCTTTTTGGGAAACAAGGGACCCACTTTTGCCCTTTCACTGCTCAAACAGGGCAGTCTGTCCGTTAAAGGGTCGCTTTCTGTGTATCAAAAGCCAACTTTGCCAAAAAGAATTGCACCTCCCATTAGTCCTTGGCAGAACTAAAACTCCTCCTATTTGGGAAACAAGGGACCCACTTTTGCCCTTTCACTGCTCAAACAGGGCAGTCTGTCCGTTAAAGGGTCGCTTTCTGTGTATCAAAAGCCAACTTTGCCAAAAAGAATTGCACCTCCCATTAGTCCTTGAGAGAACTAAAAAACCTCCTTTTTGGGAAACAAGGGACCCACTTTTGCCCTTTCATTGCTCAAACAGGGCAGTCTGTCCGTTAAAGGGTCGCTTTCTGTGTATCAAAAGCCAACTTTGCCAAAAAGAATTGCACCTCCCATTAGTCCTTGGCAGAACTAAAACTCCTCCTTTTTGGGAAACAAGGGACCCACTTTTGCCCTTTCACTGCTCAACCAGGGCAGTCTGTCCGTTAAAGGGTCGCTTTCTGTGTATCAAAAGCCAACTTTGCCAAAAAGAATTGCACCTCCCATTAGTCCTTGGCAGAACTAAAAAACCTCCTTTTTGGGAAACAAGGGACCCACTTTTGCCCTTTCACTGCTCAAACAGGGCAGTCTGTCCATTAAAGGGTCGCTTTCTGTGTATCAAAAGCCAACTTTGCCAAAAAGAATTGCACCTCCCATTAGTCCTTGGCAGAAATAAAACTCCTCCTTTTTGGGAAACAAGGGACCCACTTTTGCCCTTTCACTGCTCAAACAGGGCAGTCTGTCCGTTAAAGGGTCGCTTTCTGTGTATCAAAAGCCAACTTTGCCAAAAAGAATTGCACCTCCCATTAGTCCTTGGCAGAACTAAAAACCCTCCTTTTTGGGAAACAAGGGACCCACTTTTGCCCTTTCACTGCTCAAACAGGGCAGTCTGTCCGTTAAAGGGTCGCTTTCTGTGTATCAAAAGCCAACTTTGCCAAAAAGAATTGCACCTACCATTGTCCTTGGGAGAACTGGAAAGTACAGGTATCCCCTTGTAAAAAAATAAAATTAGCTAAAAAATAAATAGACGGTTTTGCGGCAGTTAAGATACCCTCAATAACATAACACGTTGCCAATCAAGAAACAAGAAATATTTTCCACCACTTCCACGACACCTTTCCATCCCCCCATCTGTCTCCTGAAAACACTCCTGCTGTCATGAAACGTTCAGCTGTACGCGGGTCTGGGGGAGCAAGTCCTGATAGTGGTAAAGGCACAGCCAGGACACTGTGGGGGGCCAAAAAAGTTAGGGTGAGTCCCATCCGTCTGGAACGCCGAACTATGGGAGTGGGTGGACTTGATGAAGAAGCCGGCTGTTCGCATGCAGAAAGTACACAGCCCTCCACACCGAGCCAGTTGTCTTATAGAGCTGAGACCACAGGACGATCAATGGAACATACAGGTTTAGCCGTCCTGGAACTACAGGTGGTGGATAGTGAGGATATAGATAACCCCACCCCTCCACCCGCTACTGACAGTGAGGAGGAGGTAGAGGAGGTTGTACCATCCAAACAAAAACTTTCTCAAGCTGACGAAAGGGTGCCCACGACTCCTATCTCTGTGGGCGTCCCCACAGTGGCTGTGGGGAGGCCTAGGTCTTATATTTGGGACCATTTCCATGTCCACTCTCAGAGTGCTACCTTGGCTGTTTGTAGGCACTGTGGGGCAAATATCAGCAGAGGCAGAGACCTGAGACATCTTGCGACCTCGGGGTTGAGTTCTCACTTGAAGCGACACCATCCCTCCATATCGGTAGGAGGGGGAACTGCAAGCCCTTCCAGTGGCAGCATTAGCACACAAAGTTCTCCTGGTGAAGATGGTGGAAGGCAGACACAGTCCACCTTGGAGGATTGGGCCATTCCATTACCCAGAAAGAAAACGGGGGAAACATTACTCACACCCCAGCAGATAACCCAAACTGTGGGAGAGATGATTGCCCTTGATCACCATCCCTTCCGCCTGGTTGAACAAGAAGGCTTTGTACGCCTTATGAAACGGCTGTGCCCCCGATACAAAATCCCCTCCCGTCACACCTTTTCCAGAAAAGTAATTCCTGGCTTGTACGAGGGCTGTAAGGAACGCATTTCCCAGATGTTGCGTAGCGCCATGGGAGGACACATCCATTTTACCTCTGACATTTGGTCAAGCTTGGGAGGAGGCCATTCCTACCTCTCTCTCACAGCACATTGGTGGGAGAAGGAAGGCAGTATGGATACATCCCATCGTTGGGCACTCCTCGCGTTGGAGGTAGTTGATCGAGATCACAAGGCAGAGACCATCTGCAGCTCTCTGGAAAACATTATGGAGGAGTGGATGCAGTATAGGCCGGAAGAAATGAGGAGGGGCTTTATGGTGACTGACGCTGGGAAAAATATGATCAAAGCGGTTGAAAGTGCCGGGTTTCAGAATGTGTCCTGCATGGCCCACATGCTTCACAATACCGTCAAGGAAGGTTTAAAGAGCCCGGAAGAGCAGCCAGCCAGCAACGCAAACATCTCCCTGCTGATCGAGCGCTGTAGAAAGATCGCGGGCTACTTCCACAGGAGCATCAAGGCAGCCCGGCAGCTGAGAGAGAGGCAGAGCCTTGAAGGCCTCCCGCAGCACAAGCTGCTCCAGGACGTCTCAACTCGGTGGAATTCAACCTTTAAAATGCTTGAACGCATGGTCGAGCAGCAGAAGGCGGTACACGGCATCTCCCTCACATTGGTTGCGCCAGTTAGCAAACTTGTTCCAAATAAGCAAGAGTGGGACACCATCTCCCAGCTAGTAGACATACTAAAGCCATTCAAACATGCCACTGACACCCTTTCGGACTCAAAAGCCCTTCTTAGCCAGGCAGTGCCCATGGTCTTGAGGCTAAGGAGGCACCTAGAAAGGCTTGGGGCCGGTCGAACAATGGACTCCCTGGCTGGACCGCTGACACCGCCGGCCCAGGAGGTGGTGAGGAGGTTGTCCTTTGCTGTACGGAAACGCCTTGAGCCACTTCTTTCCAGCAAGGTCCATATGCTGGCGGCCTTGTGTGATCCCCGGCTAAAGTACAACGTCTGCCCAAAAGACTTTACCGTGTGGAAGGCCCAACTAGTTAACCTTGTAAGGGAAGTCTTTGCTGCCAGGGTGGAGGAAACGGGCACAGCGGCCCCTCTTCCGGAAATGCCTGTAACCCCCAGCACTAGCGCTAGTGGCGAGACAGAAAGTCCCGGGGAGCCGGTAGGTGTTTGCCGTAGGGATACGGATCTCCAGCAGCGACCAGGAAACGTATTTTTTGCGGAGACGGTGGCCATACTAGCCTACTCTGAAGAATCCTCTTTGCTGGCTTCTGCTCAGAAGGTGGACTCGGCCGAATGCTCGGTCAACAGGTACTTTGAGGAGCCTCCTGAGATAATATCTTGTGATCCATTGGCCTATTGGGCTTCACGCGAACACATGTGGCCGGACCTGTCACACGTAGCCCGCCAGTTCCTCAGCTGTCCTCCCACGAGCGTGCAGAGCGAAAGGGTCTTCAGCCTTGCGGGAGATGTAGTCACGCCCCACCGCAGCTTGCTGGACCCGCAAACAGTTGAGAAACTGGTTTTCCTGAAGGCCAACCTTCCCGTTTTGAATTTCCCAGATTTGGATTTTGACACCGACGGCTCATAGAGGAATAGTTCTCCTTTAATCAGCTCTGCTTCAGAGTAACTTTGGCTAATTTTGTGGGTGGCCAGGGGTGGGGTTGCCCCTTTGGACACTGTCAAACAACTCTCTCCTCTAACCTACAATGCTTTCCTCTCTCTTTTTCCTTCCTTTCTCGTTTTTATCATCACTCACCGTTGCCCACTGTTGTTTTTGGGTTCATCAATCACAAGGCGCCGTTTCCCGAATCATTGAATCATGGAACCATAGAAAAGTAGAGTTGGAATAGAACTCATGGGCCATCGAGTTCTCCCCCAACAGACACGCAGGAAGTTTCATTCTAAGCATTCCCGACAGATGGCCATCGAGCCTATGCTTAAAAGCTTCTAAAGAAGGAGCCCCCAACACAGTCCGGGGGAGACTTCCACTCCCGAACAGCCATCACAGTCAGGAAGTTCTTCTTGATGTTCAGGTTGAATCACCATTCCACTTGTTGGAACCCACTGCTCCGTCCTGTTGTCTTCAGGGCAGCAGAAAATAAGCTTGCTCCCTCCTCCCTATGACTACCCCTCACATATTTGTACATTGCTAACATTTCTCCTCTCAGCCTTCTCTTCTGCAGGCTAAACAATGATGACCATCAGCTAATAAAGCCTCTACTCATACTGCTTGATCGACACACCCTTATCCATTTTATTCGGAATCCTCTATACACTTTCAAGCTTGCCCGCATCTCCATTTATCTGCGTTGCCCAAAGTTGGACATATTATTCCAGGTGCGGTCTGACCACGGCAGAGTAGAGGGGGAACAGGACTGCCTTGGATCTAGACGACGCTATTCCCCAGTTAATGCAGGCCTAAAGCCCATTGGATATTTGCTCTGCCGCAAACCATAGTAGGCTCATTGTTATGTTGTTGTCCACGAGGACTCACAGACTGTTTTCTCACACAGTGCTGTCAAGCTAGGCGTCCCAAGAAATATCGCTTGGATTTACATTATGTTTACCGAAGTGAAGTTGCTTTCATTTGTCCCTGTTGAACTTAATAAAGTTACTTTTGGCCCATCTCTGTAGTCTGAAGTCACAAATTTTTTTCTCTCCCGCAATACTGACGCTCTAGAGGTAGAAGGATTTTGTGTGATAAATTACTCCATGAAATACTTGGTAGGATATGCATCCTCTTAGGGTTCATTACGGATTTCATTCAATTCCCCCTTTTTTTTTTTTTTTTGGTTCAAAAATTATTTCCCTCATGAGCCAGGAATGTTTGGTCTTCTCCAGATCCTAACAGTTCCTGTTCAGAAAGAGCAGTGATATATTTGATGAGGAAACTTCGGATATTCATTTAAGGTGAAGGAATACGCCACAGTCATATTTTTCTGAGATATCTGTCCATCTGAACCTTTGAGGTCGTGTTTTGCCACGGGGATTAATACAACACCTCGACTTTGGCCAGCACTTCTGTAAAGTTTCATCTTTCACTGACCCATCGGCTTGAGCAGTTGTGGTCGACGCAGTGGCCGCGGGACGCCCGCCTTTGGTCCCCCTTTCCCTCTGGCCGTGCACGCGGACGGTGTCGTTTCCCCGTCAGGGCATGTGCCTTTGCGGCTGCTAGTGACCTCTGGGCGCAGGTTCCGTCAAGTGCGAACTGCATTTTGCTGGCTTGTTGGTATAACTCAGAGGGTCGAAGAATCAAACACAGTGGAAGACCTTCGATTTTGAAGAAAGTACTCCAAATGTAAACCTTGTGTCCCATCACCCTGAAAGGCTGTGATTGACGCTGTTACTGCGGAACGGCCGCCTTCGGTTTTTCTTGCCCTCTGGCCGCGCACGTGGACGGTGTCGTTTCCCCGTCAGGGCGTGTGCCTTTGCGGCTGCTAGTGACCTCTGGGCGCAGGTTCCGTCGAGTGCGAACCGCATTTTGCTGGCTTGTTGGTATAACTCAGAGGGTCGAAGAATCAAACACAGTGGAACACCTTCGATTTTGAAGAAAGTACTCCAAATGTAAACCTTGTGTCCCATCACCCTGAAAGGCTGTGATTGACGCTGTTACTGCGGAACGGTCACCTTTGGTTTTTCTTGCTTTCTGGCCGCGCACGCGGACGGTGTCGTTTCCCCGTCAGGGCGTGTGCCTTTGCGGCTGCTAGTGACCTCTGGGCGCAGGTTCCGTCGAGTGCGAACCGCATTTTGCTGGCTTGTTGGTATAACTCAGAGGGTCGAAGAATCAAACACAGTGGAACACCTTCGATTTTGAAGAAAGTACTCCAAATGTAAACCTTGTGTCCCATCACCCTGAAAGGCTGTGATTGACGCTGTTACTGCGGAACGGCCGCCTTCGGTTTTTCTTGCCCTCTGGCCGCGCACGCGGACGGTGTCGTTTCCCCGTCAGGGCGTGTGCCTTTGCAGCTGCTAGTGACCTCTGGGCGCAGGTTCTGTGGCGTGGGAACTTCAATTTGCTGGCTTGTTGGCAGGGACAATAGAAGAGGGTGGAATCACCGCACCGCAGCAGGACACCTCGGCCTTGTCCACCTCTTTTTGAAATTTTCTTCTTCCACTTTCCCATCGCCTTTAAAGGCAGTGTACTCGACGCTGTGGCCGCGGGACGGCCGCTTTTTGTTCCCCCCGCAATCTTGCCGCGCAAGCGGGCGGTGGCGTTTGCCCGTCAGGGCGTGTGCCTTTGCGGCTGCTAGTGACCTCTGGGCGCAGGTCCTCTGGCTACGGAAGTGTTTTTTGCTGCCTTGTTGCCAGCGACGATAGAAGAGGGTGGAATCACCGCACCGCTGAAAGCGGGACACCTCGTTCTTGTCCACCAATTTTCAAAATTTTCTTCTTCCACTGTCCCATCACCTTGAGAGGCGGTTGTCGACGCTGTTGCCGAGGGACAGACGCCTTAGGGTCCCCTCGCCCTCTGTCCGCGCCCGAGGACGGTGCCCTTTGCCTGTCAGGGCGTGTGCCTTTGCGGCTGCTAGTGACCCTTGGGCGCAGGTTCTGTTTGTTGGTAGGACGATAGAAGTGGGTGGAATCACACCGCAGAAAGTCTTACACTCAGAAATAAGACTTGTAGTCTTCAACGATCTATGGAGAACTCTCGGACAGATTCAGAAAAGAAATTCCTGTTGGACATCAACGGCATCATTTCCTTCAAGTCCATGCCATCCTGATGCTATGCCTGTAATATCACTACCTCCTTGAATCGGACGGGCAATAAAACATGGAGGATGGACCAGTTGGATCTTCTAACACTCCCAGGCACTGTCTTGTTTTTGAAAAAGGAATTCTTTTCAAAAGTGCCGTTTTTTCCCACGCTCTGCCTTCCTAATGGTCAAGCTCTCACATCCGCAGGTTTCTGGACTACGGCATTGCGATGACAATGCCAGTATGCGGTCCTCCAATGTTTGCATGAAGTCTCTTTTCTTTTTTTGTCTAGTGTGGACAGCTCTGCAAAACCTCTACTAACTTGCAGACCACAGTCCACACCTACAGTGAGATGTTGCAAGAATAAAGTAAAGGTCTGTCAAACCCTCCTCATCCAATCCATGCTGTTGACAGTTATACATCTCTGTGGTTCCCTTTGGCTTCCTTCTCAACCCAGCTTTGGTCATTTACCTTTAATAACACCAGACACACACACAACTCTTCCCTCTAGTTCAACGCCATAGAAACATTAACCTGACATCAGAGCCGTAAAACATTCCAGTTCCGAAAAGCCTTCGAGGACTGTGGGGTGGATCGCTGGCAGATGAAGAATTGGTTTCCAGGCAAAGAGTATTTTGCACTTTATTGATTTTTAACTCTCAAACTACCTCATGTATGTGGAATTATTCAGCCCTCGGCCACAGAGCCGTGTTTTTACACCTCTGTTTTTTAAGCAGGTAATGCTGTGACAGCTTTTTTATTTTATGTGTTATTGATGCAACATTTCCTTTAACAAATATAAAATTTTGGGGTTTAATTGTTCACATTGTATTGCTGACGGCCACGCCCCATGGAAGCTGCTCAGAGTCCCTCCGGGAAGATGTGCTGGGTAATAACAATTAAGATCTTACTGTGGTATTAGTACAATCATTATTGATGTGATGATGTCCATGACTTCCCTGTGGAATGCCAGCTAGCTTGTGTCCACCCGGGAAGGGTGCGGCCAGGGCCGCTGACGGTTTGCTGTCATGGAGTGTGCCTTTGTGTCGGCTACAGACTGTGTTGCTATGGTCTGGTTGACACATTAGTCAGTGGGGCTTGGGCCCACATTTCACTAGCAGACGTAAAGAATACACGCCCTTCCCCTTGGGGGGTGAGGAGGTGGCGTGGGGCCGGCCAACGGTGGCCGGCCCCCCTGGTCAGTGGGGCTTGGGCCCACATTTCACTAGCAGACGTGAAGAATACACGCCCTTCCCCTTGGGGGGTGAGGAGGTGGCGTGGGGCCGGCCAACGGTGGCCGGCCCCCCTGGGCAGTGGGGCTTGGGCCCACAGTTCACTAGCAGACGTGAAGAATACATGCCCTTCCCCATGTGGGTTCTGTGGTGTGGGCGTGGGGCCGGCCAACGGTGGCCGGCCCCCCTGGTCAGTGGGGCTTGGGCCCACAGTTCACTAGCAGACGTGAAGAATACACACCCTTCCCCATGTGGGTTCTGTGGTGTGGGCGTGGGGCCGGCCAACGGTGGCCGGCCTCCCTGGGCAGTGGGGCTTGGGCCCACAGTTCACTAGCAGACGTGAAGAATACACGCCCTTCCCCATGTGGGTTCTGTGGTGTGGGCGTGGGGCCGGCCAACGGTGGCCGGCCCCCCTGGGCAGTGGGGCTTGGGCCCACAGTTCACTAGCAGACGTGAAGAATACACGCCCTTCCCCATGTGGGTTCTGTGGTGTGGGCGTGGGGCCGGCCAACGGTGGCCGGCCCCCCTGGTCAGTGGGGCTTGGGCCCACAGTTCACTAGCAGACGTGAAGAATACACGCCCTTCCCCATGTGGGTTCTGTGGTGTGGGCGTGGGGCTGGCCAACGGTGGCCGGCCCCCCTGGTCAGTGGGGCTTGGGCCCACAGTTCACTAGCAGACGTGAAGAATACACGCCCTTCCCCATGTGGGTTCTGTGGTGTGGGCGTGGGGCCGGCCAACGGTGGCCGGCCCCCCTGGGCAGTGGGGCTTGGGCCCACAGTTCACTAGCAGACGTGAAGAATACACGCCCTTCCCCATGTGGGTTCTGTGGTGTGGGCGTGGGGCCGGCCAACGGTGGCCAGCCCCCCTGGGCAGTGGGGCTTGGGCCCACAGTTCACTAGCAGACGTGAAGAATACACGCCCTTCCCCATGTGGGTTCTGTGGTGTGGGCGTGGGGCTGGCCAACGGTGGCCGGCCCCCCTGGGCAGTGGAGCTTGGGCCCACAGTTCACTAGCAGACGTGAAGAGTACACGCCCTTCCCCATGTGGGTTCTGTGGTGTGGGCGTGGGGCCGGCCAACGGTGGCCAGCCCCCCTGGGCAGTGGGGCTTGGGCCCACAGTTCACTAGCAGACGTGAAGAAGACACGTCTGAGGGGCTTGCGCCCACATTTCCAGGTTTTTTACTTCTCTCTCTGTATCTGGGAAGCGTGCCGGCCAACGGTGGCCGGCCCTCAGTGAGCAGTATTTCAACGTGTGGGCCACTCTTTTTCCCTCTGTGGGAAGCGTGCCAGCCAACGGTGGCCGGCCCTCAGTGAGCAGTATTGCAACGTGTGGGACACTCTTTTTCCACCTGTGGGAAGCGTGCCGGCCAACGGTGGCCGGCCCCCCTGGGCAGTATTTCAAGGTGCGGGCCTCGCCGCCTGTGGGTGTATCTTTCTTTCCTTTTGTTTTGTTTTTGCTGCCTCACGGCCTACGTGGTCGTGTTTCCCACGATGCACCGCATCTCTCTTCTCTCTCGGCTGTCGTTCTTTACCCCTTTGTGCGATTTGGCACAGAAGCCTCCTTGGGGGCGGCCACTCTTTCTTCCTTTTCGGGAAGCGTGCCGGCCAACGGTGGCCGGCCCCCCTGGGCAGTATTTCAAGGTGCGGGCCTCGCCGCCTGTGGGTGTATCTTTCTTTCCTTTTGTTTTTGTTTTTGCTGCCTCACGGCCTACGTGGTCGTGTTTCCCACGATGCACCGCATCTCTCTTCTCTCTCGGCTGTCGTTCCTTACCCCTTTGTGCGATTTGGCACAGAAGCCTCCTTGGGGGCGGCCACTCTTTCTTCCTTTTCGGGAAGCGTGCCGGCCAACGGTGGCCGGCCCCCCTGGGCAGTATTTCAAGGTGCGGGCCTCGCCGCCTGTGGGTGTATCTTTTTTTCCTTTTGTTTTGTTTTTGCTGCCTCACGGCCTACGTGGTCGTGTTTCCCACGATGCACCGCATCTCTCTTCTCTCTCGGCTGTCGTTCTTTACCCCTTTGTGCGATTTGGCACAGAAGCCTCCTTGGGGGCGGCCACTCTTTCTTCCTTTTCGGGAAGCGTGCCGGCCAACGGTGGCCGGCCCCCCTGGGCAATATTTCAAGATATGGGCCTTGCCGGCTGTGGCTTTTTCTTTCTTTTCTTTTCTTGCCTCCAGTAAGTTACAACACAATCACACAATAAACACAATCACAACACCAAAAAAAGGCCAAAACCCACAACAGGCAATGTGCCATGCTTTCTATATTTTGTAATATATATAATACAAAATAATAAATACAGCCAGACTTTGGAGCTGCAAGGATATTCAGTGCAATTCAACCAGACCAATAAAAGATTAACCTTCGAAAAAGGCGACCAGGCTTTGAAACAGTGATACTACTCTGAAACTGACCAACCGAAGATTTCCCCTAGATAGCAAGCACCCAGGCTTTGAACCACCGAGGCTATTCATTACAATTCTACCCCCCTAAAAGGCAACTACCTAACCTTCCAAGCAGCAAGCCTATTCCTTTTTATTCCACCTCACCAAACAAGGATTCCCATAAGAAAATGGCCAGGCTTTCAGGCTACAAAGCTATTCACTGTTATTCCACCCACCTAACAAAGAATTCCCATACACCACAGCAACGCGTGGCCGGGCACAGCTAGTGAACTATAAAATTGTGCAATAAATCTTAGGAAAGGGCAAACGCTCTGCAATTTAGCAAACAAGCAGGGTGGATTGTGTTCTCCCACTGTACCAAATTTGATCAGTATAGCTGAAAAAATGAGAGCAGGAGAGCCCCCGACACCCCCCCCTCTGGGGCTGTTTTTGGGCGTCCGCGCATGCGCGTCCGCCATTAACGAATTAATTTCGAAAATAACGAATTTTCGTTAATTTCGAAATTTTGGGGGGGCAAAATTCGTAAATAGCAACAAAAACGAAAAGCTGCCCCCTCTAGTTTTGAAACGAGTTTAGAATCAAATTTTTCATGGATCGATCAAGCCTAGTATTTATGCAATACTGTCATTGATGACCGTGACCCCGGCTTTCAAATTGATTTGAACCCGCAGCGGAGAGTTCCGCAGATCCATCACCAAAAGGAACGGAGCGGGACCGCAGCAGACTATTATTAAAAGATTTTTTTTTCTTCACTTTCCCCTTCCCTGAACTATGTAACCAATCCCCCAATAAAAGTAGCATTCATTTTTAACAGTAACACTCTCTACCTGGTTATTTTGTGTCTTTCCCTGACTCCTTCTTTTGCACGCAATCTCTCTCTCTCTCTATCTAACCCGTCCGTCCTTTTAACTCTGGCTGAGGCTTCCCCGCCATAGGTTAATACAGCGGACGATACAAATTGGCTCATATCTTTATCAAAATTACCCCTAGCACGCTCTTCTTTTAGTCCTAATCCTTTCTAAGGCTCCTGACTCAAGGACCACCAACGGAACCAAAATCGGTCCGGTTCTCGGCACCTCATCAGCTGACTGTCAAACGGAACCGACTGCTCCTTTCAAGCCAGACTGCTCTCTTCCAGCCTTATCCCGGACTTTCCTCTCCCCGCGACCCGCAGGATGGTTTTAGGAGATCCCTGGTCCCTTTCTGTGAACTGGGGATGGGGGATCGCTCTCCCGCTGGGGAGACATAGTTCTCCAAGGACCTTCACCCTCTCTACAGCTGCCAGGAGGGTGCCTGGACGGGTGCCCTCCACGTTTCATTCATACCTTCATAATTTTATGAAGGAGAAGAACACTCTTCCCCAGACCTATCCCTGAACTTATGAAATCTTATACTTCCAAAGACTGCAACCCACATGTGCCTCTTCCCCATGCCATCTCTATGAATTCCTTCCACCACAGATGAACTCCTTTCCTCATGTATCCGTGAATTTTCATATTCTATGTACCTGGACACCCTCATGAATCACTGTTGTATGAATTTCTAATCGTTGGGCTAACTTCATGAATTGTGAGATCATGCTGCTAGAACTCCACTTCTATGAATTTCCATATTGGGTTCCCCAGATGTTGTGAACCTCGTTCTTATCAAATGTTTTCAATTGTTTATATCATTCATGATTCCCCTTTATGCAATGTAACCCACCTCTATGGATTCTCCCTTACTTCCTTGAAATCTATCTGTCTGCCTATATGTATTTGTACTCTTTGGGATCCCCGGAAAATATGTATTTTTCCCAGCTGGGTTTATATTCCAACTTTATTTTATTTTTCATTTTATTTCATATAATTGCCAAGTCATGAAATCAAATAGGGAATATTTCGAACTCAACTTGAACCCCAGAACCTGCCCCATTTTCTATGACCCAGGCTTACCTTCCCAAAAACAAAAGGTTAATCCGCTGCCGCTAAACCCAATCAAATTCAGATTGCATGGACAATATAGGGCTTGAGTCGCCGAATTCGGAGTATTTGACCTAAAGGTGATTCGCCCTCAAGGCAAACATTGTCATATCTCCTCCAAAAGGAAATCCAGGACACCTCAGGAAGGCGCCCTGCTGAGCCCATCACCACCCATCCCTACTTCCACCTCTGACACCCCAAGGCATATCTGAAATCTGTATACGTGACAGGAACCCTTGATTGCTGTCATTAATCCCTTTAGAATTCGGCCGGGCAGGAATTAATCCGATCTTTCCTGCTCAGTCACTTCATTGTTTCCATAACTCCCGCCTTCTCCTCCCTGATTGGCTCGAGTGGGGACAAAAAGCAGCTCCCTATTGGGCCAGCAGAGCAAGGCGGGAAACGGAAGCCCGCCTCGTTCAACCCTCTAGCCTATCCGCGATCAGATGGGCGGGGGAGCGGGGCGGGGAATTCAAGGGGCTGTCAGACTGAAACACTGTATAAATATGGCTTTATTTTTTATATATGGTACCCTAGTAGACTGAATGATCACTACTAGAGTCCTTTTCAGCTGAATCGCTCAATAAAGACTCCTTGGCGGATTTTCCTTCAACTTTGGCGGACCTTCTTCATTTCGGCTTCAGGTTGTATTGCGGCTCATATTTTCTTATTGGCTCCGCCAGGGTCCGTTCTCTCAGGACCGGATCGGGACTCTCCTTAAGGGCCCGATCCCCTAAAGCGCGGTCGACAACATCATCACTGTGCTACCTGAATGGTGGCGCACAACTGTTTGTTGCCACTGGACTGGTGCTTGTGTTTCTACTTTGTATGTATGACAATGTCAACAACATATCTTTTTCATGAAATCATAGTTTTGGCCTTATGCAACTTATGAATGTTCCAACTTGCATGGATTGACTGGTGCATTACATACCATTTTCCATTCCTCTGGCAGTTACTTTATTAATGGCCCTTTCCAGCTCACCATTCTACATTGTGCAGGAGTGCCACTTATTTTCCTTCCAGATGGGAACAAACAGCACAAAATGGACATATTCATTTTCTTAAACTTTGGCCAAGAATTTTCTTTCTAGGCTTTCCCAGTGCGCCTTGTATAGAAATACTCCAAAGTGTACATAAGCTCCCACTGGCTCACTCCCACTAAATATCTAGTTTTCTGCAGCAATATACACTGATCATTCTTTTAGGCCTCACTGTTGCCAGTAGCAAATCCAAGCTTTATGTTACTAACTGCCAATTTACTGTAAACGCCCTTGGCAGAAACATACACTTTTCCCACTCAAGGTGACATCAGTTCTCACATTGTTTAAAAACTGATCGATTTAGAGAAAGCTTCATCTCAGCTTTCAACTGAGAGGAATTTTATTGAATTTCAGGATTTTCTATCATATGAAGACTATGAATGGAGTATAGTTTTGGATATGTGATTTAAACTTTGTTTGTATCTCCTGAAAATAAGTTTCATTTGTGTTCACTTCCAAACATTTTCTTGAAGAGATGAAAAAAGATAACAGGATGAGCCTGCTTGGCTAAGATTTGCCCTGAGTAAAGCTGCTCTTGATTTTTATATTATTTTATATGTTTATATCATAATCATTAATATTATATTTATTTATATCTCACTTTATCTCTCTCAAAGGGGACTCAAAGTGGCTTAACATAAAAGATTCAGCATAACCATTTAAAATATACCAATATACGAACAATAAAACAAGATTAAATATAAACAATATTAAAAAGTTCCTAGTTAAAAATCATTAAAACAAATTAGAAAAAATGATTCTGTATAGCTCTTTTCAGTGTCCAAAAAGCATATAGGCAGGCGTGACCCTTTAGGCATGACCCATGTCTATCGCCAAAAGGATGTGTCACGCAATATGGTTATCACTCCGTATCTTCCTTTTGTAAGGGAAGTCACAAAGAACACAGCTTGGAGAAGATACCCCAACTCTCAGCATCAACTACTCAGCATGACCACTAGGATTCTGGGCATGATAGTCCAAAAAGTGACTCTCCCAAAGGCAGCATTTCCTCTCCATTTTTTTAAGAATGCACATTATTGCTTTTCAGGAACAACAATACCTTTGATAATTTTGAGATATACACTGCTATAACAACTGCTCTTAAAATGCAATTTTTGTATTGCAATCTCGAATATATCTAAGCAGAGGCCTTACAGTTTTCTAGTGGATCAACCACATATTGAAATCTTATCCCCTCAACTGTGGAAACATGATATGGCATTAATTAACTTTAGTGTCATATAACGTTTGATATAATAGTTTTCTGGAAACAGGTGGTGTGATGTGTACTTCACAGATTAAATACATATTGCTTTTAGAATAACCAAAATCAATCAGACTGGTAGTTATAGTTTATTCTATCCTACATTTTCCTGTATGGCAAATATTCAAAGCATACTGGCAATACATATATTTTTGCACTAAAAATACAAAAAAAAATTACATGTATTTTTTACCTTGAGGTTTAAAGTGAAGGGGGTTTTTTTTCTGTGATTTGTTGATACAAATGTTGGATCTGGCTTCAAGCATGGCATACATTCTGCAAGTAAACTCTAAAGGCATGGTTCCTTCACTGCCATCTTTTTATGCTCTTAAATCATAATCAAAATATTTGTTCAAATCTGTTCCCTCACTTCAGAGGGCCAAAAAAGAAACAAAACAAAGTACAAAGCACATATCTTCTCCTATATTGCCTTCCCCACAACAAAGTTCAAGCAAGGAACTTTTACAATACAATAGTTCTAAAGGAAATCAGAATTTCTCAAATAGCATTTTGCAATTATACAAGAATTCAAAACCTAAATACAGTATGTGCATCCATATTCATCTACAGATTTGATTATTATACCTCTGATGTATAACTGAGAAAAATAACAGAAGTGGAATAAAAAATATCCTGAAAACATCTAAAAGAAAATAAAAACTGCCATTTGGAACTCATCCCAACTTCATTTATTTGGTGCTCCCATTTATGGGAAAAATATGAATCAACCAGTGGCAACCATCATCCATAGGACCTTTTCATCGGCCACCCTAAAACTGTGGAATGACCTGCTGGAAGAACTTTGACAGCTAAATCAGCTGTCAGAATTTAAGAGACAATGAAAACCTATTTCTTCTGGCAAGCCTACCCATTCAATGTATAATGTTTCTTCAGTGCCTGCCTGCCTACAGTGCTGCCTGTTTGTTTAGGAGTGCTAGTGCTCCTAGCTTTTTGAAAAATATTTTTCTTTCAACGTCATTCATTATTATCTATATATATAAAAGAGTGATGGAATCAGGGCACCGGACAAAACAGCAAAACTACAGGACCCCCAACCTCGATATTTGACAACACAACCCATCATCCATGCCTCTAGGTTGATACAACAAAAAGAAAAGAAAAATAAAGTCCTAATTAGAGGGAGAGCAATAATTGTTTTCATCCAATTGCTGCCAGTTTAGAGGGCTAATCTCTGCCCACTTGGTCTCCTAGCAACCAACTCAGCCAAGTGACAGCCAGGGTTCAGTTAGGGGACAGGCAGATTTAGGCCTCACTTAGGCTTCTTCCACAGGTTATCTAATTTGCACTGGATTATATGGCAGTGTAGACTCAAGGCCCTTCCACACAGCTATATAACCCATTTATAATCTTATATTATCTGCTTTGAACTGGATTATCTTGACTCCACACTGCTTTGAACTGGATTATCTTGACTCCACCAGTTCTAAGCAGATAATATAAGCTTATCAATATACAGTAGAGTCTCACTTATCCATCTTAAACAGGCTGGATAAGTGAATATGTTGGATAATAAGAAGGGATTCAGGAAAAGCCTATTAAACATCAAATTAGGTAATGATTATACAAATTAAGCACCAAACGTCATGTTATACAACAAATTTGACAGAAAAAGTAGTTCAGTGCTCAGTAATGCTATGTTGTAATTACTGTACAAATTCAGCACCAAAATATCACAATGAATTTAAAACATTGACTACAAAAACATTGACTACTAAAAGGCAGACTGCGTTGGATAATCCAGAACACTGCATAAGCGAATGTTGGATAAGTGAGATTCTACTATAATATGAAATAATTACTGTGGTAATCCCGTCCAACCCAATTCTGCCATGGAGGACACAATCCAAGCCCCCCCCAACAGATGGCCACCCAGCCTCTCAATAATAATAATAATAATAATAATAATAATAATAATAATAATAAGAAGAAGAAGAAGAAGAAGAAGAAGAAGAAGATCATACAATCATAAGGTTAGGAGACACCCCTAAGGATCATCCAGTTCAACTTCCCTCTACCATGCAGGCCGACACAAACCAAGCACTCCTGACAGATGGCCATCCAAGATCTGCACAATTATAATACAAATTGAATCATAGAATCAGACAGTTAGAAGAGACCCCTAAAGGCCATCCAATCCAACCCAACTCTGCCATTGGATGATACAATCCAAGCACTCCCAACAGATGGCCACCCAGCCTCTTAATAATAATAATAATAATAATAATAATAATAATAATAATAATAATAATAATAATAATAATATCATCATCATACAAGCCTAAGGTTTGGAGTGACCCCTAAGGATCATCCAGATCAACTTCCTTATATCATGCAGGAGGACACAAGCCAAGCACTCCTGACAGATGGCCATCCAGCCTCTACATAATAATGATGATGAAGATAATAATAATAATAATAATAATAATAATAATAATAATAATAATAATAATAATAGCATAGAATCCAAGAGTTTGGAGAGACCCCTAAGGGCCATCCAGCCCAACCCTTTCTACTATGCAGCAGGACACAATCCAAGCATTCACAATACATGGACAACGTATAAATACTATACAATACTACACAGGTACATAGACCCCCTCTACCCTCACCACTTTCACAGTACACAAACAGCCAAATGCATACTAAACATAAAGACAACCATACAACAGACATTCAATACCACCACTACCTCAACAATTTCTCACCAACACCACCAGACAATGCCATAGCAACGTGTGGCCAGGCACAGCTAGTATGTTACAAACTGCCTTGAGTCCCCACTGGGGAGATAGGGCAGGACAGAAATAAAATCTCATTCATTCATTCATTCATTCAAGGTTATATTCCAGGCTTCCGAAGACAACTGGACCTCTAAGGAGATTTTTTTTTTTTTAAGATTGATGCAGAAACTCAGGAACAGTCAGATTGATGCAGAAACTCAGGAACAGTCATAAGCATTCTTCACTTCATGGCTGTTGGGATGAGGAGGCCAGATATATTGTTTTAACAGCTTTTGCAATGTTGGCAAGCACATACATTGACAGGAAAATTACAAACAAATCGCAATATCTAAGAACTAGCTTAAGATAGCATTGGTAAGTGACAGCAGTTAGAATAAAAGATATGCACTCTTCCTTCCCTCTAGGCTGTGGATAGTGTAATCTAGATGTTTGTGAAAGAAGCAAAGAGATAGGCTGCCATTTGATACAAAGGTCATAAGGCAGTCTAGGGATTAAGAAGAAATGTATTTTTATCTGTGTTGTGAAATACATTGGATTTCCATCTGAATAAAAACTGGATATCAAATGAAATGAGTATGTGTTTTGCAGTGTGTGTGTTTGTGATGTATGTGTTCCACTAAGTCATTATAATGAGATTTCCTCAGTGATATGTATTTCAAAAATAAACTTTGTACATGAAGTTAATTTTTATCTTTCAATGACCAATTTATTCATTCATGAATTTAAATATGTATATCCTGTTCTATACCAAAATATCCGAAAGCAACTTACAATAAAAGCAATTCAAAACAATAAATAATAACAATAGATTGAATTAAATCATTTACGTATGAAAAAACAGACAATTAATAACTGGCCAAAAAATTTAAAATAGTGCAACTGTAGTATCTGTACAGTGTGGGTAAAACTAATTAGGCTGAAAACTTTAATAAAAAGACAAGAAATGACTTGATATTTAAATGATCCCAACATTAAGACCAAGAGGATTCTAAGAGGAGGGGGGCAAACTACAAATGGGGTGCCGATGCAAAGAAGGGCTGCATATACATGAGGATATATAGAACTCTGGATCAGAACCCAGGAAATTCAATCAACCAGCCTCTGGTCTGGTTTGGCATTGGACAGCCCTCCTTATCATTCCCCTTCTGTTCTTGTTGCAGTAGTGGACACCAGTTGAGAAATGGCTGGTGACCGTTACTTGTTACCTAGAGTGTTGCTAGCCAGGTTGCCAGAGGAAGCAGGAGAGGATAGGGAGGAAAGGAAGAAACATATCTCCTTATATAAATAAAGTGTTGTTGTTGTTGTTGTTGTTTTTGTTTATTTATTTATTTATTTATTCCTGATATTTCTACCCCACCCTTCTCCCCGAGGGGACTCAGGGCGGCTTACACAACTGGCAGGATCACTACTACTATCATAATACAATAAAATAATAAAACAGTTAAAATAGCTAAATAACATGGAACAATACAATATATAAAAGATTTAACACAGTGCAATGCCGAATATATATGCCAGTCATCCATCAGACCTTGTGCAAGAGCCTTAATCCAATCCATGTCAGCGCTAAGTTCATTCATTAAACGCTTGCGCACATAGCCAGGTCTTCAACTTCTTTCTAAACCCCAGAAGGGATGGAGCCTGCCGGATGTCACTGGGGAGGGAGTTCCACAGCCGAGGAGCCACCACCAAGAAGGCCCTGTCTCTCGTCCCCACCAGCCACGCTTGTGAGGCAGGTGGGATCAAGAGCAGGGCCTCCCTGGATGATCTTAAGGTTCTCGTGGGCTGATAGGAGGAGATGCGTTCAGACAAGTAAGTTGGACCAGAACCGTTTAGGGCTTTGTAGGTCAAAACCAGCACTTTAAATTGGGATCAGTAGCATATTGGCAGCCAGTGAAGCTGGCTTAAAAGGGGGGTGGTATGCTCCCTGTAAGCCGCCCCAGTTATTAGTCTGGCTGTTGTACTAATTGGAGCTTCTGGGCTGTCTTCAAAGGCAGCCCCACGTAGAACGCGTTGCAGTAATCCAAAAAGGATGTAACCAGAGCGTGGACTACCGTGGCCAAATCAGATCTCCCAAGGAATGGGCGCAGCTGGCACACAAGTCTCAGATGTGCGAATGATCCCCTGGCCACCGCCGAGACCTGGGGCTCCAGGCACAACAATGAGTCCAAGAGAACCCCCAGACTGCGAACCTGTGTCTTCAGGGGGAGTGCGACCCCGTCCAACACAGGCTGTAACCCTATTCCCTGTTCAGCCTTACGATTGACCAGGAGGACCTCTGTCTTGTCTGGATTCAATTTCAATTTGTTGGCCCACATCCAGTCCGACACAGCGGCCAGACACCAGTTCAGGACCTGAACAGCCTCCTTAGTGACAGGTGGGAAGGAGTGACAGAGCTGGACATCATCTGCATACAGATGACACCTCACCCCGAAACTCCGGATGATCTCTCCCAGAGGCTTCATGTAGATGTTAAACAACATGGGGGACAGTACTGAACCCTGCGGGATGCCACAAGTCAATGGTTGTGGGGCCGAGGAGGCGTCCCCCAATGACACCATCTGGAAACGACCCTCCAGGAAGGACCAGAGCCACTGCAAAACAGTACCTCCAAGCCCCATCCCGGCAAGGCGCCCCAGAGGATACCGTGATCGACGGTATCGAAGGCCGCTGAGAGGTCCAGCAGAACCAGCAGGGACACACTCCCTCTGTCCAGGTCCCGGCGTAGATCATCGACGAAAGTGACCAAGGCTGTCTTGGTACCATACCCCGGCCTGAAGCCAGAAAATCAATGTCAACCAAGAATGCCTGGAGTTGCTCAGCCACCACACGTTCCACGACCTTGCCCAAGAAGGGGAGATTGGAAATAGGCCGATAGCTGTCCAATTGAGTGGGATCTAGTGATGGTTTCTTCAACAGCGGTTTGATCACAGCCAATTTAAGGCTCGCTGGAACAATGCCTTCCCAAAGGTAGGCATTCACCACCACCTTCACCCACTTGGCCAATCCCCCTCTGGCTTCTCTCACCAGCCAGGATGGGCAGGGGTCTAGGATGCATGTGGTAGCCCTTGCCTCTCCAAGCACCTTGTCCACATCCTCAAGCTCAACCAATTGAAATGAATCCATCAAAATGGGACAAGCAGGTGCTCGTGTTACATCCTCGGAAGCTGCCGTTAATATGGGGTCAAATCTAGAGTGGATAAGACTTTGTCCGCAAAGAACTGAGCAAATTCTTCACAGCGGGCTGCCGAGTTGTCAGGGATCCCATCTTGAGAGATAGGATTCAACAAACCTCTAACAACTCGGAACAGCTCTGCTGGACGGTTCATTCTTAGCAGCATCTATTGCCGCAGTGTATGCCTTTAAATAAAGGCATAGCCGTGTTCGGTCTGATTCGTTCCTCTTCAAACGCCACACGCACTCTAGACCCCTCTTCTTTTGCTTCATCGCTGCCAACTCCTTGGTGAACCAAGGAGATGGTTTAGCTCGGGTACTCGAGAGGGGACGTTCTGGAGCAATCGTGTCTATTGCCCTGGTCGCTGTCAAGAGCTGTCAGGAATCCCTCTGGATCCATAAGCCTCCTGGGGCGGACCATCTTAATAGGTCCCCCACCCCTGCGGAGGTTAGGAGGCGCAGCAAGTCTAAACCTGATCAGGTGCTGGTCGGTCCATGGCAAAGGAGTGATGCCAAGCTTCTCCACACCGCCACCTTCCTCCCATCCCTGGCAGAAAACCAAGTCAAGTGTGTGCCCTGCTCTGTGGGTGGGACTAGATACCAATTGGGACAGCCCTATGGTTGCCATGGTGGCCATGAAGTCCTGAGCTGCACCAGTCAGGGTGGTCTCAGCATGGACGTTGAAGTCCCCCAGCACAATAAGCCGTTGGGACTCCAATGCCAGGCCTGAGACCACCCCTGCTAGCTCAGGCAGGGAGACTGTAGTGCAGCGGGGTGGTCGGTACACTAACAGAATCCCCAGTCTGTCCCAGTCACCCACCCTCAGATGGACGCATTCAAACAAGGTTGACTGCGGGATGGGGCACCTGGTCAGGGGGATGGAATCCTTATAGACCACTGTGACTCTGCCTCCCCTCCCTCCGGATCTTGGTTGGTGCTGCACGAAATACCCGGGAGTACACAGTTGGGTGAGATTGACCCCATCCGCCTCATCCGGCCAGGTCTCCGTTATGCATGCTAGGTCTGCCCGTTCATCCAGGATAAGATCCTGGATAATTGCAGTTTTCCCATTTGTAGACCTGGCGTTCAACAGCACCACCTTTAGTCCAGACGGACCGCCAGCCCGGATATCCAAATTTACCATATCAGGAGACCGTTTTAAATCTACAAGAAATCTCTCCCTAGGCCGAATTAATCTTGGTCTCCCTTTCCCGCATCTCCTCCTCCCCTGAATTACTTCAATGGGGGCTCCTTGACTAGCGGACATCCCCCCTCCCTCTACAATGCCCCTCTCCATATTCTCTAACATCTGGTGACACTGGCTGTATATGTAGACAAGAACCCTGATTTAACTGTATCCTGCTTCCACCTCCTTTAGAGGCCACTCCCCCCCCCCCCCCGCTTTAGGAGTTACTAAAAAGCTTTGTAATTCCTACCTTCCTTAACTTGTTTCTATAGTGCACAGTGCAAACGCAGGGGGATCTAGTTCATAGGTTCCCATAAAACTCACAGGGAGAGGGGCTCATGGAGAGGTAAAGAGTTGTTGCTTTCCCCATTCCCTTCTCTGATTGCCCATTGCCCCCAGCCCATATGACTTCAGTTGAGCAGTGATGGACATCAGCCATTTCATGTTTAATGGTCATTGCTATGATGATAAGTGCCCTTCCTGTGTTCCCAGGCTGCCTGAGCCAAGGAATACAAGATGGCCATGCAAACAGTTGTGGTAAGTTCCATATTGGAACAAATGGACCCACAGTGTGGGTTTCTTAAGGGAAACTCCAGAGCAACCTGCAGTATTTTTTTAACAGAGTTTAAGGTTGTGTTAACCTTGTAGACACCATGTAGGCATCATGTAGGCATCATGTAGACACCATGGAGCTGAGTTGTCCCCCTTAAGTGTCCATGTAATGTGTCGATGTATTTCCCTTATAAGTGGGACATAAAGGAGGATCCATCCAATAGACTGCAATTCCCAGGCAGGCATATATAGAGAAAGAGAGAGAAGGACTCTTTCAAGATGTCCCAGTTGTTTAGAGCTTTAGAAGATTTCACCTGCACATTGAATTGAAACTGGAAGTGTATTGGCAGTGAATCACAAAATAAATGAAATAAATAAAGTAAATAAAGTATAAAAATAAAGTATGCTAAACACAAGCTACAGACACAGAAAATAACATGCTTCACAAAAATACTGCTAATTTAACTTTGTTCATTACAAATGCTTCTTTTCTCTCTGTGTATTAGTTTATAAGCTGGACATGCATTCACCAAATTATACTGGAAATTATTTGCAAAAGTTGTAGTCTCCATTTCCAAGTTGCATCGTTATAAATGCATGAATATTTCATTCTACATAATTTTATGTTATAATGCTATTTATAGATCTTTTGCATTCTTTAAAGGTGAATGTATAGCTACTGAAAAAGCAAATAGACTTGGTGCAAGTATGTAATTTATGGCAATTTTGAAGTGAGAAGGAAAAATGTGATCTCATAATATAGCCTGGAAATCTTTGCATGCATTACTATACTCTTAAGGAATTTAGTTGAGAAGCTGAGTTAATCCTGTTATAAAGTTCTTTGATTCCCAGCCTTCAGGTAGAAGTGAAAGGGTCAGTTATACATCTAAAGAATTACATCACTCTTCATGCCATGCTTGTTGTTGGTTAGCTTGCTGGTTTTTAGAAGGAGAAGAAATATGAATATTAAGAGTAGGGGAGAAAAGTCTGTATTTCTTTATGGTATCCATGATGGATTTATGATATTCTCTATGGATTTTCTCACCATTGAAAATGTTATTAAATGGCTAGGAAAGCATCGGAAATGTAATGGGTAATAAAACCTCAATTTTTCTCAAATATGTGGTCAGTATTATATTATAACACGTCCCCTGCTTAATTTCTACTTTGGTTTGTACACACAAGATCTATTTTATTTTATTTACTGTGTTTTTGGCCTTGCGCCAGAGGGACTTCAAAGTACATTAAAAAGTGTTATGAAATAACAAATCTTAAACAATTAAGTAGGTAATATAACATAAAGCCCTTGGGAGAGTATTTTACAACTGTGAAGTCACAACTGGTAAAAACCCTGTCAACTTGTGGCTGTACACTTCATTTCAGAAAAGACCTTGGAAAAAATATGGATGAATGTTATGTATGTGTAATCTGGAGTTATGTATTCATAACTGTGTGGCATTCATGCCCCTATGTAGCCCCTAGTTTATGAGCATATAGGGAAGACAGAAATCCACCAGTCCCCACTTAATATGAAGCAATCACTGCGAGAGATGGAGATACATTCCCTTGCTACTCAGGAAGCGGCTGACCCTTCATGTGAGTGATCTCTGCAGGAAAGGAGAATTGTGACAGGGATCCTGCTTCTACTTGACACATCAGAGGCCCTATCTACACTGCCATGTAATCCAGTTTCCTTTTCTAGATTATATGCTTTGAACTGGATTATATGGCAGTGTAAACTCATATAATCCAGTTCAAAACAGATAATCTGGATTCTGAAACTGGATTATATGGCAGTGTAACCCACCCTGAGACTGCTGATAGGATTGGGTTGGAACATCAATCAGCTTCCAAGTGAGTATAGGGAAAAGTTGAAGCTCAAATTCACTGTGTAGTTTCATATCTACGATAGTTATTCACCCAATAGGATTCCATATAACCTTTTGGAATACAGCTTCCGGAATCCTGTAAGCAATATATCTAATGGTCATAGTTCCCAGGGTCCTTTTGGGATGTTTAACAAGATCAAATGAAATATGCATATATGATATGTGTGTATGAATAAGATGGATAAAAGAGAATTAATAATTTTGGAGACACCATTCTAATATTAAGGTCTATAATGACTAACTACCTGCTTGCTGAATTGTAATTAAAAGGAGACCTGAAATAGTTGATCTGCCTGGTAAACTGTGACTGATAAGAGAAATGTTTACATCAAGTTAAGGAAATGATTACAACTGTTAAGAAGGAAGTCTTCTGCTTGTGTTTGCTAACACCAATCAAGAGGAGCCAACATCTTGTCCAGGATGGAAGACATCTATCATTCATTTACAACTTTGGGACAACATCAATAAAATATTTCTATATAAGTCCATGACAGTCCAGAAATTGTGACCGACAGCGACACTGTTCACCCGCTATGCTCTGCTCCATAGGGAACGAGAGAGATAGTGTATGTGTCAGATCTGCTATGGGAAAACAGGATTCTGGTCACTTTTGGGGCCTCCTTTTCTCATGGGAAGAGAAAGGAGTGCATTTCTTTTTGAAGTTTTAAAGTTTTGGCATTTTGGCATTTTGGAACTATGCGTTGGCGGGCTGCAGTGGACGCTGGGTCTGGCCTAAGCAGGTGCTTCTCCAAGGAGGGAGACATGATATGGTAATATTTGTATGCATGAAGATGGATGCATGTTGTGTGTGAATGCTAAGTGAAAATGTAACCCCCCTTTTGTTTGTTAGCCAATGTAACTGTAGGTTGTTTGTCAATCCAATGTAGTTGCATAGAATCTGTATGTCTATATGTCTAATGTATGTCTAAATGCTATTCTGTAAAGGTTCTAATATACCTCTCACACTGAAATTGCAATAAAAAGAACCTATGATTTAAAGTTATTGAAAAGTTATTCATAAAAAATTGTCCAAAAAAACAAATTGTCCAAGAAGTCTCTTGGAAATTGACTAGTTTAGGAACACAAATTTTTTACCTGTCTCAATTTTTTATGTGCAAGCATTTTTAGGCTGTTTTCAATTAGACTGTCCATGTTTATGAAAATGTGAATTCTATTTCTGTGCAAAGTACAACACCTTTAAAAAATCTGTAACATTGAATAGGTTGTTTGCACCTTTCAGTAAGTGTATATATGTTTTAATTCACAAAAAGAAGCGACATTCTTCACCAATTACAGAAAATGGATTTTAAAAACTATCTCTTTGTTCTTGTGTGCTGGTGGTAAGAACTCTAGCAAGCTAGTAATTTATTGGCAGTTCGTATGTATGTGAGAAATCATCCTAGTGTGGCTGTCAAGAAATTGTGAGCCTCATGAGTAAATATTCATGAAAGAAAACTATTCTCTAGACAGAAATACTAGTATATTTTGCTTTTCTTATTATTTAAAAGTTCAAAAAGTTGAACTATGGACCACCTCATAAAGTTCTATTGTATTTGAATAATCTACTAGAAATGCAAGATAAAAATTGTCAGAAAGTTTTTAGTGACAGAGAAAGTAGTTTTAGTGAGCTGGGCATGTTTAGCCTGCAAAAGAGAAGGCTGAGAGGAGACATGATAGCCGCCATGTATAAATATGTGAGGGGAAGTCATAGGGAGGAGGGAGCAAGCTTGTTTTCTGCTGCCCTGCAGACTAGGACGCGGAACAATGGCTTCAAACTACAGGAAAGGAGATTCCACCTGAACATCAGGAAGAACTTCCTCACTGTGAGAGCTGTTCGACAGTGGAACTCTCTCCCCCGGACTGTGGTGGAGGCTCCTTCTTTGGAGGCTTTTAAACAGAGGCTGAATGGCCATCTGTTGGGGGTGCTTTGAATGAGATTTCCTGCTTCTTAGCGGGGGGTTGGACTAGATGGCCCATGAGGTCTCTTCCAACTCTACTATTCTATGATTCTATGATTTTGTTTGTTGTGTAAAAAATTGAATATTTTGAAGGCACTTTAATGAGCATGTACACAAACAGAACTGTTTGTCTGCTTTCAAAATTTATTTTTTCATGTGGAGCATAATCACAAAGTTTTTCTGCTTACATTTCAGTGTTAGGACAGTTTTTAGACAATTAAAGTCCTAAATGTTTTAGGATCTCACTCCATTAAGAAATGCATCTTCCTGAATATGCCTGCCCAGGAACAGAAGTTTTTGAAGGACCCACCAGTGAGGGCCTTCTTAGCTGAGGTGCCTTGAAGGTCTGACTAGTATCAATGCTGTCTTTATTTCGGCACCAAGCATAAACATGGCATAAACAAATTCAATACAAAATCCTTATACACATATTCTTAGATTTTTCAAAACATTCTTTGCACATTTTTGTCTTTTAAAATATGCCTTTAATCAATTTAAATTAAATTGTTATGTCAGAAAATTAAACATTATTGAATATATCAACAGATCATGTAAAATTAGACAATAAAATACCAAAAACAGAGTATTTGAAAAAAAAAAAGAAAAAGTATATCATTACTTTCATCAAACACATCTGGTTTTTTGTTTCCCCTTAAATTGGATATTTTTATTACAAAGGGGGTTCTCCATCATTAGCTGGTTACAGTGTTACAGAAAAAAATTCAGTGTGTCCTTAAACCCTTCAGTTTCCCGTATGCCTAAAAATAAATAATGTTCTCAAGAAGTACACCTCCACTGCGGAATTAACACAGTTTGACACTGTTGTGGATAACTAGGACCCCGGATAAGCCTGATGAGCATACGCTAAACCAGATAGGCCAGGACAGAGAAATCAACTCACCAAGTTTAAGACAAGCCCCAGAGATTTCTTATAATTTGGCCAAAAAGGATGCAAACACAGCAATTTGCTTCAATGGTACAAGCATAAACATACAGAGAAATACAAGACATCTTATATAGTTTTGACAGCTATTCAAACTTCCCGCCCCCTCCTATGATTGGCCAGAAAAGAGGCTGGCTAGGATCTATGCTGGGATTCGTTGGGTGGGAGAATAGCAGCCATGGATTTGTCAGAGTGAAGGATCAATCAGCTGCAGAGACACCCCTGGAAGGGCACAGTTCGGAGAAAACAGATGGTAAAGATATGCTGATGGGCTTCTGATGAGCTCAAATGTCCGTTTCCAAGCCAAACAAAGATAGGAGCTTCCGAAAACAAAGATGTGGGGCTCATCGAACAAAATATGATGATATCGGACAATCAGAGGCTTGTCTGTCAATAAAGAGGTTTAACAAATGCATATACTCTGAGCCTTTGTTTCTGAGGACAGCAATCTCTCAGCTTCAAGTGAACTATGTAATAAGACAAACAGGTTTGGATTTATCTGTGCTGGAAGAGAAGTCACCAATCTCTGCATATACGTTAACAATGGATTACAATTTGGGGTTTGGGGAAGAGGGTGGGTGCCTTCTCAATCTTTCAGGCTCCAGTAGCCCAAAAAAACAAGAGATGGCTGTGTGGATTGGGCCGGGGAATCGTGTGACATAGTCCCAGGTCCAACCCCCACAGGACCCACACCTGGTAAAACTCCAATTTTACCATAAGACCTGGATCTTATCAGGTATTTAATTAATTCCCTGGTTTGTTCCTAATTAATTCATTTTACCAGAGGCATCATTTGGACACCTCCAGTAAAAAATTCAGACAGGTCTCTGGATGAGCCCTCTGTCTGAGTATAAACAATAGAATTGCATTTTGTTTATACTGAAACAATTGTCAGTGCTATTTACATTAGAGGTTGTAGCCTTCAATGTTTGATTTATTCAGATCCCACAACTAAAGCACGGCATTAAGAAGTTGGTGGGACCTGTTTTTTTTATAAGTTTTAATAACTCCATACTTTGAGTCAGTAAATAAAACAGGCAATATCACAATTTTAAATGTAAATACAGTAATACTTCTAATTTGATCAAAATACAAATACTCTATAAGGAAAGCATTATCATTCCTTACTACTCTCAAGAAGTATAATTTAAAAATTGCCCAAGATGTATTATATGCCTGTTTTAATCAATCAGTATAGATTTTGCTTGAGTTTTAAAATGTTTAAATTATTTGATCTTACTTGAGTGCCTTCCTGGGGTCCCCTGATATAGGATGGGATATACATATTTATTGATGAAACAATTTAAAACAATATGCTTATTTAGAGTTTTCAGCAAAAATATAGCACAGAAAACAACACAATCTTGCATCATAAAAACAAATGACTAATTTTTGCACACGATTGCTACACGTTTTGTAGAAGATTTTTTTGTGTCTCATATTTCTTGTTGTGCAAAATTGCTGGTTCTGGCAAAGAAACAAAAATTTCACATAAAACAAAATGGCTACCTATTGTACCTCAGGATATCTTCACCTTGCTAAAGACACCAGGCTGCATACAGAATGTAGTCTTTTGTAGTTTATTAGGAAACAGCGAAAAGTTAATTCATAAAAGATAACAGTTCAGTTCCAAAAGATGGTTACAAAAACAAGGCTGTAAGAAACAAATCCATAGAAACATTAGGCATGAAACAAGGTCCTTTCAAAAGAAGCCAAAGTCCCAGAAACGAGGATACATCCAGGCTACAAGATAATACAGGAGAGCAGACTTGATTCTTGATTCAAGCGAGGAAATTGCTTTGACGAAGATTTCCCTCTCAGCAGACTGTTTTAATAACATAACATGAAGGCATTTCTTTGCCCTTTGACCTCCCTCTTATTTGCTGTTCTGAGACTTCTGCACAACCCCCGAAATTCCAAATGACTAGCCCGATCTAGAGAAGTGGCCTCATCGCTTTCAAGGCCACAGGGCTTGTTAGTGTTATCAGGCTGAGGCTGGGAGCTACTCTCCCTTTCTGCTTCTTGCACCTGAAAACCATCATCATTAACAACATCATTTCTTTCTGTGGGAAAGCCTCCCTGCTCCTCATCTCCCACAGCAGGAAAACTCTGCACCTGAATCCCATAATTCCCATCAGAGTCATCTTGAAACTCATCCTGAACCTGAATCCCATCATCTTGAAACTGCATCCCAGAATCCTCATCAGAGTCACACAAAGGCTGAGTCACAACACTACCTGGATTTTCATGCAAAAAAATCCATGATTATTTCTATGAATCCTATATATTTCCAATAAACTTTTGAAGGTGCAGATATTGGGCAAAAACTGAACCAAGTTCCTTCCATATTACTCTGACAGGGTCTTCCTAGTGTTGGCAAACACATTTTTTGGCCAGGAAATGGGAGAGAGAGTCTTTTAGATTTCCCGGAGCACTATAAATGTTCTGTAACCAAGGCTGTAGCCAATGGGGGGGGGGGGTTGAACCCCCAACCCCGCCTAATTTTTTCCTAAAAACCTAAATTTTTCAGATTAAAAAATCCAGGTTTACTCATAATTTTAACTGATTAACCAAATCCCCATGAGTGTCCACTGAAGTTCATCTGTCTTGCATGTCCACTGAAGTTTATCAATGGAGCCTGATTTCTAAATTATTTTGTGTTATAGAACTACTTTTCATGATTTGTTAAAAAAAAATTCAATTCCCCCCCCCCCCCCAATTTTTTTCTGGCTATTGCCCTGCCTGTAACGTTATACAAACTGAGAGTCACATTTGGGAACCTTGTCTTTTAAATCAAGTGTTTTATGTCTTCCACAGGCTTATTGTTTATTTTTAAAAGCACCTTCAGTTGTGTAGTGGAATATGAAAAATAAAATCAGCAGACAAGCCTTTTCCTCAGGGTTGCATCAGAAAGGTTAAATTAGAATCATAGAATCATAGAATAGTAGAGTTGGAAGAGACCTCATGGGCCATCCAGTCCAACCCCCTGCCAAGAAGCAGGAAATCGCATTCAAAGCACCCCCAACAGATGGCCATCCAGCCTCTGCTTAAAAGCCTCCAAGGAAGGAGCCTCCACCACGGCCCCGGGGAGAGAGTTCCACTGTCGAACAGCTCTCACAGTGAGGAAGTTCTTCCTGATGTTCAGGTGGAATCTCCTTTTCTGTAGTTTGAAGCCATTGTTCCGTGTCCTAGTCTGCAGGGCAGCAGAAAACAAGCTTGCTCCCTCCTCCCTATGACTTCCCTTCACGTATTTGTACATGGCTATCATGTCTCCTCTCAGCCTTCTCTTCTGCAGGCTAAACATGCCAAGCTCTTTAAGCCGCTCCTCATAGGGCTTGTTCTCCAGACCCTTAATCATTTTAGTCGCCCTCCTCTGGACGCTTTCCAGCTTGTCAACATCTCCCTTCAACTGTTGTGCCCAAAATTGGACACAGTATTCCAGGTGTGGTCTGACCAAGGCAGAATAGAGGGGGAGCAGGACTTCCCTGGATCTAGACGCTATTCCCCTATTGATGCAGGCCAGAATCCCGTTGGCTTTTTTAGCTGCTGCATCACATTGTTGGCTCATGTTTAACTTGTTGTCCACGAGGACTCCAAGGTCTTTTTCGCACACACTGCTGTCAAGCCAGGCGTCCCCCATTCTGTATCTTTGATTTCCATTTTTTCTGCCGAAATGAAGTATCTTGCATTTGTCCCTGTTGAACTTCATTTTGTTAGTTTCGGCCCATCTCTCTAGTCTGTCAAGATCATTTTGAATTCTGCTCCTGTCTTCTGGAGTGTTAGCTATCCCTCCCAGTTTTGTGTCGTCTGCAAACTTGATGATCGTGCCTTCTAACCCTTCGTCTAAGTCGTTAATAAAGATGTTGAACAGAACCGGGCCCAGGACGGAGCCCTGCGGCACTCCACTTGTCACTTCTTTCCATGATGAAGACGACGCATTGGTGAGCACCCTTTGGGTTCGTTCGCTTAGCCAATTGCAGATCCACCTAACCGTAGTTTTGTCTAGCCCACATTTTACTAGTTTATTTGCCAGAAGGTCGTGGGGGACTTTGTCGAAGGCCTTACTGAAATCCAGGTAGGCTACATCCACAGCAGCAAATTCACAAGAGACAAAAAGAAGAGGAAAATAACAGAGGTGGGAAATAGGCCTGGGGAAGATTCAGGAATGTAAACACTTGCAAGGGATGGCACACAGATGCCAGAAGGTAAACAAGTTCAATAATATGGAGGATATTTTGTAGTTTGCAGAAGCAGATGAGTGAACACAGTGAGAAGGATACATATACTGTTGTGACTGCGCCTTCGGGGATTATGGTTGATGGGGATGAAATTCGAAGAGGAAGAAAAAACCCTCGTGATGAGGGTTCACTGGAGGAGTTGCGCAGGAAGCGACTTAGAGAGCTATATGGGGGGTCTTCTGAGGAAGATTCAGATGGGGAGATGGATGCTGAGGAACAGGTGGTGGCTGGGGAAGCGGGCACTGAATGGGCACAGCCACCGGAGATGTCTGGGGATTTGGGGTCTATGGATACTTCTGAACCTGGGGTTTCTGCAGGAGCTGATCCCAATTGGGATGCTTGGAGAAAGGAGGATGGTTCTTTAAGTGTTCATGGGGCTAAGTGTGGGCAGAATGATTGGGACTCCGATGAATTGCTAGGTACTCCAGATCCACGAGCTCTAGCTGTGTGGAGCTCAGACTCTGAGTAGATTTGGGACACCTGGTGTTTGGGTGTGAGTGTTTGGTCACCCAGGAGGAAGGGGAATAAAATGGGAATGTTTGGCCACTGCACTTTGCATGTGGCAAGGTGTTGCTGAGGCGCCATTGGGATCTCTGTGTTTCCATGAAGACTGGACTTGGACTATGATTTGAATCTGCTGTTATCACCTAGCTTGGCTCTCGCTGTGTCTTATCGTGGACCTGTTTTGGATGACTGCACCCTCTTCAGAACTTGGATTGGAATTTGACCTTGCTACTGCCTTCGCCCTGTGATTGATGACTACTATCGGCTTTTGACTCCTGGCTTGCTCTTTGGACACCGCTGTTATCTCCTGACCTGACCTTGGAATCCCGGACGACGTCTTTTCATCATCCTTTTGGAGCCTTCGGCTTTATCCACATTGTGGAAGCAGTCTACTGCATTCTTAGTTTGTTTGTTTGTTTCCTGACCAATTTGGTGTTTTCTTTTGGGAACTGTTCCTTTGAAAACTACAGAGCCGGCTGGCAGGGCTTGGACTCAGAAAGTGCAGTTTGCACTAAGTTTGTTTAACTTTGTTTTTACCTGCTTGTGTTGCTGAATTATATTTTTGTTTGAACTGCTCTTGAAGCACTGATAGTGAAGTGTTTCAAGGTTTTTTTCTGTGTTATCATTACTTTTTGGCTTATCTGCTGAATAAACTCTATTTTTGTTCGCTAATTGGCGTCTGACTCTTGACATATACAGAAAAGAAGTAGATTTATTGTTGTTTGCCCATAGTCTCTCTCTCACCAAATTCTCCTTTGAAATTGTAGTTCTAAATTTCACCCTTTGGCACGTCTCTAATAGAAGTCAAGAGGTATGCTAATTTCCTTGGCTTATATAACACCTACAATTTGAGTTTCCTTGGAAACTATCATAAATATCACAGTTTGGTTAACTCTAAAGTTTGTCTTTTTCATGACAGTTCTGATATTTCTGTCAAGTCAGGATACTCCACATCAAACTTGTCCTGATATGCCATGCAGAATTGCATTTTCAATGAGATCATCTGGGAAAAAGTTGCCAAAAAGTATATATTTTCAGATAATTTATTGTACTATTATTTCATTTATATTCTTCCAGAAATGTAAACTTACTTCCTAAAAAAATTGTTTGAAGAAAGCAAAACCATGCTATTAAGGATTAGCAGTCTATTTCTTCCATTCAACACCAAAGGAATCTGCAGCGTATCATATTTCTTCCAGTAATAACACTATTCAGGGTAAGAATGTAGAGAGAAAAGAAAGGTAAAGGAACAGGAGTTGTGTTTTTGTTTTTGCCAGTGGGTGCATTATTTGACTTTAAAATGAAATGTGCACCTCTAATCTTACCTCTTTTTTGATAGAGTTACGAGCTTGGTAGATGCAGGGAATGCTGTGGATGTAGCATATCATGATTTCAGTAAGGCCTTCGACAAGGTCCCCCATGACCTTCTTGCAAGCAAACTAGTCAAATATGGGCTAGGCAATGCTACTTTAAGTGGATCTGTAATTGGTTAAGCAACCAAACCCAAAGGATGCTCCCCAATGGTTCCACTTCATCCTGGAAATAAGTGATTAGTGGAGCGCTGCAGGGTTTGGTGCTGAAACCAGTACTGTTTCACAACTTTATTTATGACTCATATGAAGATTTAAAGGGCATGCTTATCAAGTTTGCAGATGACACCAAAATTAGGAGGAATAGCTAATACACCAGAAAACAGGATACAAATTCAAAATGTCCTTAACAGATTAGAGAGAAAGGTCAAAGCTAACAAAATGAATTTCAACAAGATCAAATCTATGATACTACACTTAGACAGAAAAAATAAAATGCAAGGTTACAGAATGGGTGGTGCCTGGCTCAACAAACAAAAAAAAAATCTTGGAAGTCTTCGTGGACAACAAGTTGACTATGTGCCAACAGTGGGATGCAACAGATACCCTGTTTCCCCGAAAATAAGACAGGGTCTTATATTAATTTTTGCTCCCAAAGATGCACTAGGTCTTATTTTCAGGGGATGTCTTATTTTTCCATGAAGAAGAGCTCACATTTATTGTTGAACAACAAAATGAACATTTATTATATACTGTAAAGTAGTTGTCATCACAAACCAGCATAACAGACAAACTATGAATCCTATCAAGAATTTCTTGTTACTACCATTATTTACATGTACAACAATCTATGGTACCTCTTGCAATTTAGGTTTCACAAGGTTTCCATGCTGATTTCTCTCTATTCTAGTTTCAATGTAGTCATGAATGATGAATAATATAATATACTATAATAATATGATAATATAATAATAATATAATGATATACAATATATTAATGAGATAATATAATATAGGATATAATAATAACAGAAAATGATAATAATATGGTATTAATAGGATAATATAATAATGGGATATAATAACAGAATAGCATAATAATATAATAATAATAATAGGATAATATAATAGAATAATAGAATGGAATAGAATGATATAAAATATATTAATAGGATAATATAAAATGGAATATAATAATAATAACAGAATATGCTAATAATAAAAAAATAATAATATGATAATATAATAGAATAATAGTATAGAATATAATGATATAAATATATTAATAGGGTAATATAAAATGGAATTTAATAATAACAGAATAATAATATAATAATATGAAAATATAATAGAATAATAATAGAATAATAATATAATGATATAATAATAATAATAGAAAAATATAATATAATGATTTAAAATATATTAATAGGATAATATAATAATGAGATATAATAATAGTAACAGAATATGATGATAATAATATGGCAATAGAATAATAGTATAAAATAATCAGTTTCATGGCATAGGATAGGAAGATGAGAGGAGAATCCCAATGCGTCCTGTACCTTTAAGGAGCGAAGCCTTGGGGAGGAGTGGAAAGCCCTCTTCCTTCCTTCCCTCCCACCCTCCCTTGCCCGGGCTCCAGGAGCCAATCAGAAGCCTCTGGGAAGCAAGGCAGCATGGCCAGGAGGGAGACGGAAGGAAGGAAGGAACGGCAGCAGCCACGGAAGGTTCTTCAAGCCTCGGCTGGGGGACAGGCAAGGCAAGGCAGGCAGGAGGGAGGCACAGAAAGCAAGCACTTTCCCTCCCTCCCTCCGGTGTGTATGAATGAGTGCTGCTTCTGCCCTGCAGCCATGCTTCCCAATGGAACTCTGCTGCAGCCTTAGTTGCTAGGTCTTACTTTCAGGGGAGGCCTTATATTTGGCAATCCCCCCAAAACCCTGCTAGGTCTTATTCTTTGGGGAGGTCTTATTTTCGGGGAAACACGGTATAAAAACAAAAGGGATTTTGGGCTGTATCAAAAGGAGTATAATGTCTAGATTGAAGGAAATCATGTTGCCTCTCTATTCGGCTTTCAGTAGACCTCACCTGGAATACTGTGTCCAATTCTGGGCACCACAGTTTAAAAGAAATATTGACAAGCTGGAAGGTGTCCAGAGCAGGGCGATTAAAATGATCAAATGTCTGGAGACCATGTCCTATGAGGAGCGTCTTAAAGAGCTGGGTATATTTAGCCTGCAGAAGAGAAGGTTGAGAGAAGACATGATAGCCATGTATAAATATGTGAGGGGAAGTCATAGGGAGGGAGGGACCAGGATTGTTTTCTGCTGCCCTGGAGACTAGGACTCAGAGCAATGGGTTCAAATTACAGTAAAGGTGATTTCACCAGAACATTAGGAAGAACTTCCTGACTGTAAGAGCTGTTCTGTAGTAGAACAGCTGGAATGTAGTGAAAGCTCCTTCCTTGGAGGCTTTTAAACAATGGCTAGATGGAAATCTGTCAGGCGTTCTTTGTGCTTTTCCTGCATGGCAGGGGGCTGGAATAGATGGCCCATGTGGTCTCTTCAAACTCTAGTATTTTATGATTCTATGAGTTCTACATGCTGGAACTACATATTCTTGACCATGAATAAGCCTAAGGGCATGGTTATTGCTGCCAGCTCTTGACATGGAGCTTGACTGTCATTCTACCAACACAGGATCAGAGACGAAGTATATATGAATGACATTTATTTATTTATTTGCTTAATTTTAACTCCTTTCTCAATCCCAGAGGGGGCTCAAGGAGGCTTTCACCACTGTGAAAAGGAAGAACAAGGAGGCAATAGGGCCTCTGCGAGGAGAAGATGGGGAAATTCTGACAGGAGATAGGGAAAAGGCAGAACTATTTAATGCCTTCTTTTCCTCAGTCTTCTCACAAAAAGAAAGCCAGCCTAACCTCAGCAACATGGAGTGGATGAAGGATTGGGGGAAATCCAACCTCAAATAGGGAAACAAGTCTTCTAGGAATATCTGGCCTCTCTAAATGAATTCAAGTCTCCAAGGCCAAGAGTACTGAAGGAACTAGCGGAAGTTATTTCGGAACCATTAAAAATCTTTTTTTTTAGAGTTCTTGGAGAAAGGGAGAAGTCCCTGAGCAAATGGGTCCCTTTCTTCAAGAAGGGAAAAAAGGACGACCCAAACAATTACCGTCCGGTTAGCCTCACATCAATACCAGGCAAGATTCTGGAAAATATCATTAAGGAAGTGGTCTGCAAACACTTAGAAACAAATGTGGTCATTGCTAATAGTCAACATGGATTTACCAAAAACAAATCATGCCAGACTAATTTGATCTCTTTTTTCGATAGAGTTACAAGCTGGGTGGATGTGGGGAGTGCCGTGGATGTAGCCTATCTGGATTTCAGTAAGGCCTTCGACAAGGTCCCCCAGACCTTCTGGCAAACAAGCTAGTCAAATGTGGGTTAGGCAAAACTATGGTTAGGTCAATCTGTAATTTGTTAAGTGAACAAACCCAAAGGATGCTCACCAATGCGTCTTCTTCATCCTGGAAAGAAATCACGAGTGGAGTGCCGCCGGGCTCCATCTTGGGCCCAGTTCTGTTCAACAGCTTTATTAACGACTTAGATGAAGGGTTAGAAGGCATGATCATCAAGTTTGCAGACGATACCAAATTGGGAGGGATAGCCAACACAGGAGCAGAATTCAAAATGAACTTGATAGATTATACAGATGGGCCGAAACTAACAAAATAATGTTCAACAGGGACAAATGCAAGATACTTCACTTAGGCAGAAAAAATGGAATGCAAAGATACAGAATGGGGGACGCCTCGCTTGACAGCAGTATGTGTGAAAAAGATGTTGGAGTCCTTGTGGACAAGTTGAACATGAGCCTACAATGTGATGCAGCGGTGAAAAAAGCCAATGGGATTATGGCCTGCATAAATAGGGGTATAAGCATCTAGATCCAGGGAAATCATGCTATCCCTCTGTTCTGCCTTGGTCAGGCCACACCTGGAATACTGTGTCCAATTCTGGGCACCGCAGTTGAAGGGAGATGTTGACAAGCTGGAAAGCGTCCAGAGGACGGTGACTAAAATGATTAAGGGTCTGGAGAACAAGCACTTTGAAGAGCGGCTGAAAGAGCTGGGCATGTTAAGCTTGTAGAAGAGAAGGCTGAGAGGAGATGTGATAGCCATGTACAAATATGTGAGGGGAAGTCATAGGAAGGAGGGAGCAAGCTTGTTTTCTGCTGCCCTGCAGACTAGGACATGGAACTACAGGAAAGGAGATTCCACCTGAACATCAGGAAGAACTTCCTCACTGTGAGGGCTGTTCGGCAATGGAACTCTCTGCCCCGGAGTGTGGTGGAGGCTCCTTCTTTGGAGGCCTTTAAGCAGAGGTTGGATGGCCATCTGCCGAGGCTGCTTTGAATGAGATTTTCTGCTTCTTGCAGGGGGTTGGACTGGATGGCCCATGAGGTCTCTTCCAACTCTACGAGTCTATGATTCGATGATTCTATGATATATTCACCCATGTGCATACTGAATGTATAGGAGAAAGGGGCTGGAGTGCTCTGCCAAGGATGATGAAACTGCTGTGGCAAAGATAGTATTCTCAAATATTGTCTCTCTAAGACAGAGTTGCTAAAATAACTGTGCAGAGGTGGCAACTTATGTTTAATTATTAAATGCCCTGCATCATCACCTACTAGAAATAATTTGGCCCACATGAAAGCCTGATGTTGATGAAAACAGAGCCATTTAGATATGTTACATTAGGAAGAAACAGACGTATTTATTTTACAACAAAAAAAAACAACTCAGAAACTTTTCCCATCCAACCTTTCTTAGTAAAAAGCCAACTATCTCTCTTAAAAGGCCTATCTTAAGATCTTTATTGCATGAACCCGCTATTCCACTAAGGCTATGTTATTGCTAATAGAGGATACAATATCACATTGAATAGTACCCTTGATATTTCAACTCTCTCCATTAGTAAAATTGTACATATTCATACATTTCTGGCCCTGCAATTTCTGCACATTCTCATAACCCCATCTTCCTGCAATCCTCCTGCTCCTTAATTATTTTCATTTTTAGTGCAATTATTCAATTTCAATTTTTTTTTAAAAAAAAAAGTGACCCCTCACAGATTAGGTGATGGGAACATTGCAGGATTTAGAGCTATTAAAAGCTTTTACCCTTAATAGCTAGGACCAAGAAAACTAAGAAAAGAAGGGGGAGGCAGACTGGCAGCAGGATCTATACAGCCTAATGTGACAGATGTAATGCCAGTTTTCCCATCTTGTCTCATAAAGTCCTAAACATGCAGATAAACCAGGCCAATGAAAATAGCAATCTTCAAAGACACCAGGCTGGTATTCACTTTTCTTCTTAAGCAATCAGTATTCACTTTTTTGCAACTCCACTGTAATCGCAGAGGTGGGTAGGAAACTCCCAGGAAGAGACTGACCAATTGTGAAGCTTCCACGAATTCCATCTACATCCCCCAGTGCTTTTTTCCATGTAAGTCCCACATCCTACCTCTCTACTTCTGCTTTCTTGAGAGATTTCGGGTCCTTCCACACAGCCATATAACCCAGAATTTCATGGCAGAAAATCCCACAATATCTGCTTTGAATTTGATTATCTGAGTCCACCCTGCCATATAGTTCAGTTCAAAGCAGACAATGTGGAATTTTATTCAGCTGTGTGGAAGGGGCTGTAGAAGTAGGGAGGAGATAGGAAATTCTCTTTTCATGAGAATTTTTCTTTGATGGCAACAAGTGAAAAAGCAATGATTCTTCTAGTAAGTAAAACCATAAAGCAGGGTATCCACAACAGATCTAAGGCCCCATCTACACTGCCATATAAAATCCAGATTATCTTCTTTGAACAGAATTATATAAGTCTATGCTTTAGGCTTGCTCAAATAATTCGTTTTCCCCGTTTACCGTTATTGATTCGTTATTTTCGTTTGTTTTGAAGCAATATCGAACCTTGGTTGTCCACACGCCTGGATATCGCGGTTTTGAACCGCGATTGGCCGTTTTCCGTTATGGCGCCTTTTTTTTCGTTTTTAAAAAATGCTTTGGCAAATCATCCAAACTTGTTTAAGTCCACTGGGGCAATCTAGCATGTTGTTTGCACCTTGTAGCCAATCAGAGAGCACGTTTAACCAGGGGGAGGGGCTGGTAGGACGTCCTGAGCGTGCACACGCCTCGTGGCTCAGTCGCACTGGGAATTTTGGAGAGGGTGGAAGGGAGATTTTGGTGCAGGCACTGGCAGGCAGGAAAGATTGCTGCGTCACAGCATGGCTGTGTGAAGACCGGGAGAAAAGGTGGGGTGGCTGGCTGAGTTTGGGTGGTGTGTGTTAGTTGGGTCTTTCTTTTTCTTTTGTTTTTGCAAAGGGCTGTCCTGTGGGTGTTTTTTTCCTGGCGCAGCAATTTTTCTGCTGCGCCATTTTTCCTCTTGCGGTGGGCTTTCTCCTTTCTTTTTTCCACGCAAAAGTGTTTTTGGAAACAAGGGATCCGAGCCAGGGACGCTTCCTGATAATCCTAAGCCAAGTTTGGGAAAGAGTTGCATATCCCATACTTCCCTGTACAAAATACAACTCCTTTTGGTGTCAGGACCCAGGCTGCAGGGCACCAATAACCATACACAGAGGCCAGAATCAATCTAATATCTTTATTGAAGGAGTATATAAAGTTAATAAAAACAAGTGTAGAAAATAGTCCAGAGTTAGACCTTTCAGGAAAGGTCAAAATTAGTCCAAAGAAACAATGTCCAATATGAAATATTAAGGTCCAAAGTTGTAATCCAATAACCGAAACACTCACTTGCCAAGCAAGTGAGGGGAGATGACAAGGTCCTTTAGTCCATGAACTTGAGCAAGGCTAGGAAATAACTTGATACTTGGAACACAAGGCTTGATTCAAGACAACAAGGTAACGAGGAGCAAGAACAAGATCCGTGGAATTACTTGGTAAAATCCGGGAAGCAAAGCGAGGCTGAATCCTGGAAAACAAGGCAAGGTCCGCGAAGGTAAACAAGGCTGGAAACAGGAGCGAAGGCTTGAGAACAAGGACAAGGCTTGAACAGGAACGAGGCTTCGAACGGAGCGCGCTGTCCAGACACAACTCGCTCCGGAGGCTGACGAATTGACTCCGCGAAGTTACTTCGCGGTTAAAACACCTATATAGAGTCTAACTTTCCCGCCGAGAGCAGTTCTCTGGGAACCAGAAACAAAGCTAATCTCTGAGACCAGATGTTTGACTCCTTAAAGATTCTCACGGAAAGCAGGCTTAATTGGCTAAATTCTTAGCAGCTATTCTAGCACTCCTGCGCGAGGCCGCTTCCAAACCTCTCTGTTGTTTACAAAACTCATGGCGAGAAAATACAGGAGATGTAGGCTCAGGGTTTGTTTGACATACTTCTGGAACACAACTCTCTTGCAGGTGCAAGGTTCCCAGATCTGGCTGGGAAGAATCCAGTTCTGACTGGGAAGGTAAAAAACCCAAGTTTTCTTCTTCATCAGGCATCACAATGTCATGAGCAGGACTACAAGGCCCATGAGTCATCACACTATCCCCCTCCTCAAGCCCCCTCCCAAACCGGGACTCTCTCCCCGAGGCGCGAGGTCGTGGCTTGGCGGGATAGGTCTGATGAAAGCGACGGGTTAGATCAGGAGCATGGACTGTGGAGGCGTCTTCCCAAGAGCGTTCCTCAGGGCCAAAACCCACCCAGTCAATGAGATATTGCAGGCGGCGGCGGTGAAAGCGAGAATCCAAAATGTCCTGAACCTCGAACTCGTCCTCCCCATCCACCAAAACAGGGACGGGGGCCGGCCGGTTTACATCTGGCCGCACACCAACCGCCGGAAGGAGCAGGGAGCGGTGAAACACTGGGTGAATGCGCATTGAACGCGGGAGTTGGAGTTTGAAAGTCACGGGGTTAAGTTGCGCCACCACTGGATAGGGGCCAATGAAACGGGCATCTAACTTCCGGCAAGGGCGATGGGAGGGCAGAAAGCGAGTGGACAGAAAAACCCGATCTCCTACCTTGATTTCGGGGCCCGGCTGGCGATGTTTGTCCGCGTGACGTTTATAATCCTCCTTGGCTTGGTCCAGTTGCTGGAGCAAAAGTTGTTGCACCGCTGTGAGTTCCTGCAGCCAATCCTCTGCTGCGGGGACTTCTGAAGTTTCAATGACAGGGGGAAAGAAACGTGGATGGAAACCGTAGTTTGCAAAGAACGGCGTTTCTTTTGTAGAAGCCTGGACTCCATTGTTGTAGGCAAACTCCGACAGTGGTAACAGAGAAGCCCAATTGTCCTGTTGGTAGTTTACATAACAGCGAAGGTACTGTTCCAAAGTGGCATTAGTGCGCTCCGTTTGCCCATCTGTTTGGGGATGATGAGCGGAAGATAAACGAGAGTCTATGCCCAATAGTTTTTTTAGTGCCTTCCAGAAACGAGAGGTGAATTGGGATCCACGGTCTGTGATCAAACTCTTGGGCAATCCATGTAATCTGAAAACATGTTGGAGGAATAGATCTGCAGTCTCTTTGGCCGTGGGAAGGCCTTCACAGGGAATGAAATGGGCTAACTTGGTGAAAAGGTCCACCACCACTAGGATCGTGGTAAATTCACAGGAAGGTGGTAAGTCAGTGATAAAATCCGCAGAAATTATTTCCCATGGGCGAGATGGGGTAGGAAGGGGGTGTAAAAGCCCTGAGGGCTTCTCCCTTCTTGTCTTGGAGCGCTGGCATACTGGGCAGGTGTTGACATATTTTTCCACATCCTTACGGATCTTGGGCCACCAGAAGTCTCTTAGGATCAAATGCATGGTTTTAAATAGTCCGAAATGCCCTGCTGGCTTGCAGTCATGACACAGACGAAGTGCTTTTTCCCTGCCCGGTCCTGGTGGGATATAAACATGATTTCTATAGCAAAGCAGTCCATCCTTAAGCGAAAAGGGAAAATGCAGTCCTTGACGAAGTTGGTCCTGCGCCCAGGCATCTGCTTGCTGACTAGCCCTGATTTCTTGAGCACAAAGGGGCCCTGGAGTAGAGGGAGTTGAATCAATGAGAGTGGATTTGGTGTTCCCCACTGTGAGCGTGGCAAAGTTCTCGGGTTGTAGTAGTTGGGATTCAAAGGTCTCCTTGCGTCCTGCAGCGTATTCCGGTTTACGTGACAGGGCGTCTGCTTGCTTGGTTTGAGCTGGGGTTACATAATGAATCTGGAAGTTAAAACGTTCAAAGAATAAAGCCCAACGTTGTTGCCTCTGATTTAGCTTGCGGGCAGTTCTTAGATGTTCTAGATTCCGATGATCAGTATGGACTTCAATGGGAAATTTGGCCCCTTCTAGCCAATGTCTCCAAGTTTCAAAAGCTGCCTTTATGGCTAATAGTTCTTTTTCCCAAATGGTATAGTTTCTCTCTGGTGCGGTTAGTTGACGAGAATAAAAGGCACAAGGATGAAGGTGATCTCCCACCGGTTGTAGGAGTACAGCTCCAATTGCCACATCAGAGGCGTCCGCTTGCACAACAAAAAGGGTTTCAGGATCTGGATGCTGAAGGATTGGCTGGGACGTGAATAATTTCTTTAGTTGCTGGAACCCTTTCTCTGCTTGATCAGTCCAGCGGAAGGGCTGTTTCCCACGGATGCAGCTGGTGATTGGGTCAGACCAGCGGGCAAAATCTGGAATGAACTTGCGGTAATAGTTCGCGAACCCCAAGAATCGCTGCACCTCTTTTTTGTTGGTTGGCGCCCGCCATTCCAGCACTGCTGAAACTTTTGCCGGGTCCATGGAGAGCCCTAGAGGCGAGATGCGGTACCCCAGGAAATCTACCTCTTGTAGATCAAAAGCGCATTTTTCCAGCTTGGCATAAAGCCCATGATCCCGCAATCGTTGTAACACCATTTTAACGTGGTTCTCATGTTCTGATTGTGATCTAGAAAACACCAAAAAATCGTCCAGGTAGATGATCAAGAACCGATCTAGATAATCCTGAAAGATGTCATTGACAAAATGCTGGAACGTTGCGGGAGCTCCGCATAAACCATAATTCATAACTCGGGACTCGAATAATCCGAATTTAGTCTGGAAGGCGGTCTTCCACTCGTCCCCTTCTCTGATGCGAACTAGGTTATAAGCCCCCCGTAGGTCCAGCTTGGTGTAGACCTTGGCTCCTCGAAGTCGGTCTAGTAGATCCGAGATTAAGGGCAGGGGATAGCTGTTCCGCTTAGTGATATTGTTCAATGCTCTGTAGTCCACCACCAAGCGTAATTCCCCTGACTTCTTCTTCACAAACATCACTGGGGAGGCGGCTGGGGATTGAGAGGGTCTGATGAATCCCTTGCGAAGGTTTGTCTCTATGAATTCCCTGAGAGCTTCTTGCTCCGGTTCAGTCAGGGAGTAGAGATGCCCTCGCGGGATCGGGGCCCCCTCCACCAAGTCAATGGCACAGTCATAAGGTCTATGTGGGGGTAATTTTTCGGCTTCTTTTTCATTGAATACATCCCAATACTCGGAGTACTTCTTTGGCAAGGTGATAATGGGCTCGGTGTCTGTGGCATGGCAGACCTTGGCTACGAGGCAATGGTTTTGGCAGTACTTTGAAGCAAACTGCAGTTCTCTGTTGGACCAGGAGATGCTTGGGTCGTGAAGTGTCAGCCATGGAATCCCCAAAATCACAGGGAAATGGGGAACCTCAGTAACAAAGAAGGAAATCTCTTCCATATGTTCCCTTATCCACATCCTGGTGGGTTCCGACCACTGGCTTACGGGGCCCGTCTTGAGAGGGCGGCCATCGATGGCTTGCACCACACGGGCATTCTTGAAGTCATGATATTGTAATCCCAGAGAGTCGGCATACTCTCTATCAATGAAATTGTTGGTGGCTCCTGAGTCTATCATGGCGTGGATCATGACGGGTCCCTTTTTTGCTGACCATAAGGTGACCACTAGAAGGAACAGGACCCCGGTTGGCGGCTCTTGAATGGGTTTTTTGACCGGGTTGGCGAGCCTCTCTACGCCCGGTCGTTGGCTTCCCCCGCCGGCTGTGTGCCAGCCGCCTCAGACGCCTTCGTCTCCGTGGAGGACGCCGCCGCAAGACGGGCGGCGGGCTTCCCTTTGGCTGGGCACTCTCTAGCGAAGTGGCCCCCATTCCCGCAATACCAACAGAGGTTTAGGCGTTGGCGGCGGGCCTTCTCGGCGGCATCTAATCTGGGACGCACATTGCCCAACTGCATCGGTACCTCCTCGCTCCCTCTGGGGTATGGGGATGGTGGTGGGGGTCTCCACACTGGACGCGGCTGAACGCTGGCGGGAGCGAGGGGTTTTGCCCCAGCTCTACCGCTCTGGCCTCGTACCCACTGTTTCCTGTTGGCAATCATGACTTCAGCCCGTAAACATTGATCAATGAGTGCTTCAAGAGTGTGGGGAGGATCCACCTTGGAGATTTCCTCCAGCATTTCAATGTTGAGACCCTCCCGAAATTGTCCTCTGAGGGCTACATCGTTCCAGCCGGTGTTGTGGGCCAGCACTCGGAACTCGGCTATGTACTGAGACATGGGTCTGTCCCCTTGAAAGAGGCGGCGGAGTTTGTGACCGGCTGCCTCCAAATTGTCCTCAATTCCCCAGGTCTCCTTAAGGTGGTCCAAGAAGTGTTGCGCTGATCTTAGGTGTGGAGAGGCTTGGTCGAACAGTGCCGTCGCCCAGTTGGCCGCTGGCCCGTCTAGGAGACTGTAAACCCACGCCACCTTGATGTCTTCTTGGGGAAACTCGGCGGCACGGGCCTCTAGGTAAGCCTGGCACTGGCGGCGGAAAACTTGGACCTTGGAGGCTTCTCCAGAAAACTTGGTTGGCAACGCCATGGCCGGGAGGCGGATTCCGCGCTCTCTCAACCCTTTTATTTCTCCATCCTGCGCGTTGAGTCTGTCACGGATGCGGTCCACTTCGTCCTTGCTGATGGTGTAGCTAAGTGGCTGTCCACCCGGCGCGGCTCCGGTAGACATTCTGGCCTTGGTTAATTGGTGCTTATGGTGGCGGAGTCAAACTGTCAGGACCCAGGCTGCAGGGCACCAATAACCATACACAGAGGCCAGAATCAATCTAATATCTTTATTGAAGGAGTATATAAAGTTAATAAAAACAAGTGTAGAAAATAGTCCAGAGTTAGACCTTTCAGGAAAGGTCAAAATTAGTCCAAAGAAACAATGTCCAATATGAAATATTAAGGTCCAAAGTTGTAATCCAATAACCGAAACACTCACTTGCCAAGCAAGTGAGGGGAGATGACAAGGTCCTTTAGTCCATGAACTTGAGCAAGGCTAGGAAATAACTTGATACTTGGAACACAAGGCTTGATTCAAGACAACAAGGTAACGAGGAGCAAGAACAAGATCCGTGGAATTACTTGGTAAAATCCGGGAAGCAAAGCGAGGCTGAATCCTGGAAAACAAGGCAAGGTCCGCGAAGGTAAACAAGGCTGGAAACAGGAGCGAAGGCTTGAGAACAAGGACAAGGCTTGAACAGGAACGAGGCTTCGAACGGAGCGCGCTGTCCAGACACAACTCGCTCCGGAGGCTGACGAATTGACTCCGCGAAGTTACTTCGCGGTTAAAACACCTATATAGAGTCTAACTTTCCCGCCGAGAGCAGTTCTCTGGGAACCAGAAACAAAGCTAATCTCTGAGACCAGATGTTTGACTCCTTAAAGATTCTCACGGAAAGCAGGCTTAATTGGCTAAATTCTTAGCAGCTATTCTAGCACTCCTGCGCGAGGCCGCTTCCAAACCTCTCTGTTGTTTACAAAACTCATGGCGAGAAAATACAGGAGATGTAGGCTCAGGGTTTGTTTGACATACTTCTGGAACACAACTCTCTTGCAGGTGCAAGGTTCCCAGATCTGGCTGGGAAGAATCCAGTTCTGACTGGGAAGGTAAAAAACCCAAGTTTTCTTCTTCATCAGGCATCACAATGTCATGAGCAGGACTACAAGGCCCATGAGTCATCACATTTGGGGAAAGAAGAGGGGGTGCCTTTGTCCCTTCACTGCTCTCAAACACAAGCGGGGCTGCTTGTGTCTCAGCCAGGGATGCTTTCTGATAATCCTAAGACAAGTTTGGGAAAGAGTTGCATATCCCATACTTCCCTGTACAAAATACAACTCCTTTTGGGGAAAGAAGGGGGTGCCTTTGTCCCTTCACCGCTCTCAAACACAAGCGGGGCTGCTTGTGTCTCAGCCGGGGACGCTTCCTGATAATCCTAAGCCAAGTTTGGGAAAGAGTTGCATATCCCATACTTCCCTGTACAAAATACAACTCCTTTTGGGGAAAGAAGGGGGGGTGCCTTTGTCCCTTCACCGCTCTCAAACACAAGCGGGGCTGCTTGTGTCTCAGCCGGGGACTACACCAATTTAACAAAGTTTCAGCCACAAAAACAAAGTTTCTGAAGTAGAGCAATGACTTTCACAGTAAAGACAACCCAATTTAACAGGAAATAAGACTTTCAAACCAGGAACAGATTTCTGCAATTATTAAAAAATGGTTTATTATAAAAGCTATGAAAATTTGCCAAAAATCAGAGGATAAGGGAAACGTTCCACATTTTGGTGAGCTATCAGTGTTAAATGTGTTCTACCACTGTACCAAGTTTGAAGAAGATCACTCAAAAAATGAGGGCGGGAGAGCCCCCTAAGTCCCCCCCCCTTCGGGCTGTTTTTGGGCCACCGCGCATGCGCGTCCGCCATTAACGAATTAATTTCGAAAATAACGAATTTTCGTTAATTTCGAAAAATTTTGGGGGCCAAATTCGTTATTAGCAACAAAAACGAAAAAATGCCCCCTCTAGTTTTGAAACGAGTTTAGAATCAAATTTTTCATGGATCGATCAAGCCTACTATGCTTCCATACAATACAGTTCAAAGCAAATAATATGTGTAGATCGGGCCTTAGATTTCAAACAGGATGATAAATTATAGGTTCTTATTCAATGCCCCGTACCATTTAAAGCTTTATAGTTCAATGTTTCAAACTATATCTCAGAACAAAACTGTATCTCTTGAACTGTATTCCCAAGCAAAGTAGTTGCCAATACTGCTGTTCAAATTAACACAGGAATTATTAGTTTATAGTTCATAAATGGAATGAGCTTCGTTGGCATTCAGTAGTGCAATCACAAAGCAAACATATTGTTTTTATTATAGTGTAGGGATGTCATGTGTGTGTGTGTGTGTGTATAATGTAATGTGTGTTTTTCCCAAGACCACTGAACCAAATCACACCAAATTTGGCCACAAAAGACATAGTCATCCAATCTATGTTTTTCAATCAAATAAACCTAGAAATATAAAGTTCAAATAAAAAACCCCACCAAAAACACAAAGTGGGGGGAGGAGGAAGAAGGATGAGGAAGAGCCATTCTCCCCCTGTTGCCAGTCAGAAGGGTAGGCCCCGCCCACTTAGGCTCTGCCCACTTTGTGTCATAGCAACCCCCTCAGCCACAATGGCATCCAGGGGATAGGAAGGGTTCACTTAGGCCTCTTCCACACTGCCTATAAAATATATATTATTTTATTTAAACTGGATTATATGGCAGTATAGACTCAAGGCCCTTCCATACAGCTATATAACCCAGAATGCCAAAGCAGATAATCCACAGCATCTGCTTTGTACTGGATTATCTTGAGTCCACAATACCATATACTCCAGTTCAATGTGGATTTTATACAGCTGTGTAGAAGGGGCCAGTTCAAAGGAGATAATATAAGATTATAAATGTAATATATAAATTTTTCTGATAAAACAGAACAATTTAAAATCAAGATAGTAAATGAAGAGCAGCACTCTGAAAACAGGAGAATTCTAGACAGGAAAAAATCAGGGCCAGCTAGCACATCCCAACAAAATTACCCCAGGGAGGAAGCTGAGGAGGGAGTGTGTATTATCAAAGTCATTATTATTACTATTATTAAAAATATTATTATAATTGTGTTGCTGTGAGTCATGAAAATGAACACAATCTGGCTTCCAGTATTAAAAAATCTCTAAAGAACAACACTCTGAAAACAGGGGAATTCCAGACAGGAAACAATCAGGGCCAGCTAACACCTCTCAACAAAGGATTCCCTCAGGGAGGAAGCAGCCAGACTCTGAGGCTAAAAGCCATTAAATCCTAATCATTCTGGCTAATTGCAGCATTGATACTTGCCTCCAACAGACAAGATTTCTTTCTCCTACCCTGGACATTATTCCACAGGGATATAAACCCCACTTGCCTGGCTGCTTCCTACCTAGGGGAATCCATTGTTGGCCAGCATGAATAGCACTAAATAGCCTTGCATCATCAAAGCCTGACAAATCCTCTGTTTTCTGTGAGCCACAGCCTTTCTTTTTGAGAGTGTGCACTCAAGCACGGCACATGGGTACTTCATCTACACATACAGTAGAAGAACAGAAAATATTGCAAAGAACAACACTCTGAAAACAAGAATTCCAGACATGAAACAATCAGGGCCAGCTAACACCTCCCAACAAAAGATTCCCCCCAGGGAGGAAGCAGCCAGGCTTTGAAACTGAAAGGTCATTACATGCTAATCATTCTGGCTAATTGCAGCATTCATGCTTGCCTCCAACAGAAAAAAGGAACAACCAGAAATATTGTATATCCATAAGCTTTAAGAAATAGCATATATTAACTACCACCAATTCCTCAACACTTTATTTTCCATACCACTGGACTTGGCCACAGCAATGAGTGGCCAGGCAGAGCTAGTTTATTATAAGATTCATGTTGCTATCATGAATTAGATCAGTGGTTCTCAACCTGTGGGTCCCCAGGTGTTTTGGTCTATAACTCCCAGAAATCCCAGCCAGTTTACCAGCTGTTAGGATTTCTGGAAGCTGAAGGCCAAAACATCTGGGGCCCACAGGCTGAGAACCACTGAATAAGATGGATCCCGTTTTTTTGACTTTCAAATGATAACTTCTCTTGGGTTACCAAGGAAATCAATTGTGTCCTCTCTATGACTGTACTGCTGTTCTTTCTGTTCTGCTATTAGGTTCTTAGGAATTGTGGGAGTTGAAGTCCAAAACACCTGGAGGGCTGAAGTTTTCCCATGCCTGTTACAAGGCCAAAAATACACAATTGTAAATTGTAATGAAAAGATAGCTAAAGGATTTAAAAGAACAATGTGCTTGTTTAAAATACTTCTATACAATACAAGTGACAAAATTTATAGACATATTCTCTACAGCCATACTATAAGAAAGGCAGAAGAGGCCCCACAGTGTCCAGCTGCAATGGATTCACTTAAGGCATCTTATGACTTGAGAGAGCTCTGTAATCCTCGCCAATGCCCCAGTCTACAGCACCTCAGAAGCTCTTCAGCTGGGACACTATCAACCTTAGGAGGTAAGCTTTTGAGATCTCATTTAATCATTAACAAATATGAATGTAAATACCCCCAATTACAGGATTGTAGATCTTGTGAATACTGAATAGAATGCCAGATAATCACTTGTTATTTTAACTGGATTGGGATTTTTTTCAGATGATTGGATGGATAGGCAGAGAGGAAGAAAGACAAATGCTCAAATAGAATGTATACAATATAAAGAGTCCTCAAATAATGTTGGTAAAACCCATCAGCCTAGTTAGCAGTATTATTAATAAACCCAGGATATGAATAAATCACAATGTGCAAATTATAGAAAAAGTTAGTGATGACCCATTGACCTATGTTACACGCAGCTAACAGTCAGAACCCAATCCCTATCAACCAGTAGAATTTATATATAGGATTATAATTTTATAGCAATTACAACCCCAGATACAATTCTTAATGCTTTGATGATAACATCTGCACCGGTATTAACATTTTATACTGTTGCCTTCATGCCTTGCTTTTTGTCAGCAGAATTCCCCCTATTCATTAGTTTTTTTAGAAGAACATATTTAAACATAATTTCTGGTGAATTTCCATCTTCTGGAGCACAAACCATCCATCTCTCTTTCAATTACAGCGGTGTCTTGGCACTGTTAAATGTGAGCTAGTGAACTGTTTTTGATGCCTGGTTTGAACAGCTGTTCCTTATTATGAGGGGTGAGGTACAAAGAGAATTTTTTAAAAAGAGAAGCTCTCCCATCGTTTATCTTCTGTTCGTTTTTGAGGCTTATTCCTTACATTGTTTTACAGCAAACACTAATAAGGAAGTCTTAGAGTTTTCTTTGTATTCTTATCCAGTTTTTTTCCCTTTCTTTATAATTGGTAAATCAAATTGATTTATGAAGACTAATGAAGGACAATCAGGTAGGACTATGATGAACTATTAATTGAATGATCTTCATAAATCTCATTACCCAGGTTACACTCCTACATCCAAAGGAATTCCTGTCTGTTCCCATCTGTGTAATCAACTGCTTCTCTTACTGTTCATAGCACTATGTCAAAATGCTCACATAATGCAACATTGGGGGATTCCAACATACCTTCTTCCATGTTCTATACTTCTAGTGCTCGTTCTTATCACACAATGATTCCATTTTAAGTGCCCATCCTATGGAATCCTGGGATTTTTCATTTAGGAACAGGCAGCTACAATTTTCAGCCAGAAATTTCTTTTTTTCTTTTTTAAGTGTCTTTATTAATGCTTTTCTACCATTGTGAAACATAGACGTAATGACAATGAGACAGACAAGACTACATGTTGTTTGACGACCGAACAAAAGTTGTGCCGACCCAAATGACATATAAAGTAGAAAAAATAAAATACAAATAAAAATAAATAAATAAATAAAAGGAAGGGGGAAGAGAGAGAGGAGAGGAAAGTAATATTATAAGGAAAAAATAATCATAATAAAAATGATAATAATAGTCATAAGAGAGAAAGAAAAACAAGGGAAAAAAGTAAAGAGAGAGGGAGGGAGGGAGGGAGGGAGAGAGAGAGAGAGAGAGAGAGAGAGAGAGAGAGAGATAAATAAGAGCGGGTTACCTAAGAAGTTCTATGAATTGATACATCTGGAATGGATACATATATATGAATGGATACATACTTTATTTAATGTCCTGGTTTTAGAGTTTTTTTAATACCAGTAGCCAGATTGTGTTCATTTTCATGGTTTCCTCCTTTCTGTTGAAATTGTCTGCGTTCTTGTGGATTTCAATGGCTTCTCTGGGAAGTCTGATATAGTGTGTGTTAGAGGGGTCCAAGATTTCTGTGTTGTCAAATAATATGCTGTATCCAGGTTGGTCCCTCAAGTGCTCTGCTATGGCTGACTTCTGTGATTGGATTAGCACTGAATGGCCTTGCAGCTTCAAAGCCTGGCTGCTTCCTGCCTGGGGGAATCCTTTATTGGGAGGTGTTAGCTGACTCTGAATGATTCAGGTCTGGAATTCCCCTGTCTACTGAGTGTTGTTCTTTATTTACTGTCCTGATTTTAGAGGTTTTTTAAATGCTGGAAGGCAGATTTTCATGGTTTTGAGAGGGACGTGGGTTTAAAAAGAATTTTCAAAGATACTTGTAATTACTATAAGCCCCATATGTTTTGATTGACCTAAGTTGCAAGAGGCCTGTGTTTGAGAAAAGGCCTGCGCTTGAGAGAAAATGCTGATGTTTGGGAAAAGAGTAGTTTCAGAGAAAAGAAGTTACTTTCAGATAATAACAATACATCAAGTCAGAACCGGTTCCCATAGGATTTCTAGCGTATACTTGCAACAAGTCAGGGTCAGTAACATGAAAGCACCATTGTCTAAAGAATCACATGTTGTTACAACATAGAAAACCAATGGGATTGCATGATGGTTAAGATGCTTGTGACGTAGACAACATTAGACAAATGGGGTAAACGATCTTTGTAAACCAATAAGGATATGCTTACTAATTTCTGTAGAGGTAATAAAACCCTTGCAACCATTTTGGAAATTCGTACAAATCCTTTGATTGCATGTATGCATGTATTTGTCACATTGCTATTGCCACACAATAAATAGTTCTTTTGCAGTTTGAAGATCCACTTTTTTGTGGTGTTTTTCCTCGCCCTCTTCACAGAAAAGGGGCCTCCTGCTTTTGACTTTGGATTAAGAGGAGTATTTTTTTTACATCTTTTACATCTTTGTCCCTTCATTTTCCTCCTTTCTGTTGAAGTTGTCCACATGCTTGTGGATTTCAATGTCTTCTCTTTGTAGTCTGCCTTTGTTTTCACTCTGAAAATAAAGTCAGACTACACAGAGAAGCCATTGAAATCCACAAGTATGTGGACAACTTCAACAGAAAGGAGGAAACCATGCTCCATACCTCACAACCTCTGAGGATGCCTGCCACAGATGTGAGCAAAACGTCAGGAGAGAATACTTCTGGAACATGGCCAGACACCCTGGAAAACATACAACAACCCTGTAATCCCGGCCATGAAAGCCTTCGACAACACATATTCTTATTCCATTGCTGTGGCTTATGGGAATTCTTTGTTGGTCAAGTGGAATAGCAGCCAGGCTTTGAAGCTACAAGGTTGTTCTGTGCTATTCTAAATAGCCAACAAATAATTCCCCTTGGCAGGAGGCAGCCAAGCTTTGAAGCTGGAAGGCTATTTAGTGCCATCCAAGTTGGGCAACTAAGGATTCCCCCAGGTTGGAAACATCCAGGCTTTGAAGCTGCATGGCTATTCAATGCTATTTCAGAGGGCAACAAAGAATTAGCTTGGCACTAGGGCTCCCTGGCAGAATAGGCAGAACTATGAATCCCAAGACTGAGTGACATTGCTGCAAAAGGTTGCCCATCACTGAGTAAGGCCTTCAGGAGGTGATCTTTGACCTCACTTCCTCCCAGCAAGCAGGAAGCAGTGGAATGATGTGGGGACTCATCTCTGGAGGCCCTGTGATCACCATTACCAGCAACCACAAAACCACAGCAACCATCATCCATTCTACTTTTCTGGGGTGTCATGGATTTCTAATTGACCATTATTACTGAGATAAGTGAGGAGGAGGCTGGAAGAGGCAAGGGCCTGACTATGGGTGCCATTTCCCACCATTAGAAATAGCGGCAGCCATCTTAATTTACATAAGGATCGCCATCTTGCAGCATAGTGCAGACTCCATTTCACCACTATTGCTGTTGTGTATCCTCATTAACCCTTATTTCTGCTTATTAGCCTTGCCGTTTCCTAAAAAACAGTTGCATGTGCCATCTTGTGACCAGTTAGGCTAGTTAACCCCTAATTCCCTGAAGAGCTAACAGACTATCTATAATCATATCTTCTGTCACTGCTCCCCCCCCCTTCCAGCCCCATGGAGAACCCTAAAAAAAAACAAAAAAAACAAGGTTCAGTAAAGGAAGTGGTAGTAGCAGTAGCCATCCCTTTCAAGAGACATGGACCGAAGTGTATGGCATTATAGAAAAAAATTGCAGATCATTTTGCCTTCTATGTACTGAAATGATAGTAAGCAGAACATGGAATATAAACAGACATTTTGAGACTAATCATTCCCAGCTCTTGAAAAAAAGTGAGGCTGAAAGGAAGGAATACATTTCCAGGCAGCTACACCTTTATAAGAGCCCATCTAATTCCATTCTTAATTTTGTAAAAGGCTCTACAAATCTAACACCTGCAAGTTTGAGCATTGCTCACTCCATAGCTCAGCATGGAAAAGCACTCAGTGAGGGAGAATTTATTAAAGAAACTCTCCTAAGATGAGCACCAGTTCTATTTCACGATATGCAGAATAAAGATGCAATTATTAAGAGAACTAGCTGTGCCTGGCCACGCGTTGCTGTGGCGAAGTATGGTGGTATGGGAAATAGTCAAGATAATCCAGTTCAAAGCAGATACAATAAGATTATAAATGGGTTATATAGCTGTGTGGAAGGGCCTTGAGTTTACACTGCCATATAATCCAGTTAAAATAAGGTAATCTGTATTTTATAGGCAGTGTGGAAGAGGCCTAAGTGAGGCCTAACTGCCTGTCCCTTGGGCTGAGTGGGTTGCTAGGAGACTAAGTGGGCAGAGCTTGGCCTTCTAACTGGCAGCAACTGGATAAAAACAATTATTCCTCTCCCTCTAATTAGGACTTTATTTTTCTTTTTTTTTGTTGTTGTATGAACGTAGAGGCATGGATGAGGGGTTGTGCTGCCAAGTTTAGTGTTTCTGGGATGTGTATTTTTGTTGTTTTGTCCTAGGCCGAAATTTCATTACCCTTTTATATATATAGATATCTGAGTTACCACTCAGTAGAAATATCATAAAGGACCGAATAATGAGATTGAACACAAGCGTACAACATCAATTAAAGAGAGACATAAGTAATTGTAAATATTTTTCGATCTCTCTTGATGAAACTACTGATATCACATCACATGCTCAGTTGGCCATTATTGGTCGGTATTCTGATGGTCTCACAATGAGAGGAGAGTTGATAAAGTTACTATCAGTGCCAACAAGTACATCAGGAAGCGAAATATGTAAGGTTGTTACACAAACATTCTGTGACCTAAGCATTGACATCTCTAAAGTTGTGTCAGTGACAACAGATGGGGCACCAAACCATGAGGGAAAAAGTCGGATTTGTCAAATTGTTTACGGAAGCTATTGGACATCCGATTTTGCCTTTTCATTGTATTATTCATCAGGAGGCTTTAACTAACCTGCCTATTAATGACTTTTTTCAGCAACAAAAAAGTCATTAATAGGCAGGTTAGTTAAAGAATTCTGCCTCTCCCACACTTATCTTAGTTCACAGCACCCCACACAAGTTAAATCATATCAAGACCAACAAAAGAAACCAACTGACGGATGAACAAAGAAGTCACTAAGCAGGTAAGATAAATAGTTTTTGGTTTACTAAATACAGTTATATATTAAATTATACATTTTTGTTATTTAAACTATACCTTTTGTGAAATTATGGTGTTTTTTTTTCTTGAAGTGACACACCACCCAAATCATGCTAGGTTTTTTTTTGGCAAATTTTGACACAACAAGCGCAAAAGGTTGCTCATCACTGTCCTAGGATGTACTCTGTGCTTATAAACTTGGTGATGTGTATCATATTGTGTTGTTTTTAGTTTTATATCCAGGAGGTGATTGGTCATTAAGTTCCTTAGGAAATAGAAATCTGACCTTTCCTGACATCTTTAAGAAAATGCACTGACAATAAAAAAGTGAAGTTGGGTAGGAACCACCCCCCACCCCCCATCATGCATTCAGTGGCAATGTGAGTGGATGCTTCCATTGCTGAAATACAGTTCACAAGTGGAATTTTTCTTTGCCAGATCCTTTCCCTTTTGTACCGTGAATGCTCACAGGCATTAATTTCAAGCACAAGTTCTATCTATGGGGAACACTATATGATTTCTTGCAACCTATCTTCAGCAATATGATTGGGTTGGTTCAAACTCAGTGCACATCTGATTTTTTTTTCTTTTCTTCCTGGAGACGTAGCTTAATTTCTTAATATTTACTACATCATGATGTGTTGACCAGCTGCCCAGAACAAATTCTGAAGACAAAGGACATTTTGGAACGTAATGAAGTTCATAAAACCATACAGACTTTTCAGGTCATGAAAGTGGAAAACTTCACACACAGTCTGTGTGGGCCATGAAAAAGTGAATGTGTATAGAAAGAGACTGGGTAACTGAACAAGGAGGGAAGCAATCTTGGAGAACTGAGGTTTAATATTTGTGCAGAGGTTTCTCTGCATAGAACTCGGTAGTGAGAAGGACACTTTTAAATTCAAACAAAACTGCAGAACTGAACTAGAATTACTTTTGAGCATTATGCTTGTCCCTACAGCTTCAAGCTTTGTGATCTGGTTTTAATTAACAGCATTAATAATGTTGAGAGAGGCAAAATCTCTACAGCATTCTGTGAAAGAGATAACAAATGAAATATTCTGGGAGCATTGAGAGGAATGTAAACAGCTCTAAACAACTGCTGGATTTTATGGAGCTGGTTGCTTTTTGTCAGTAAAGCATTTCAATAATCTACGGGGTTTTTGTTTATTTTAGCAATAAAGTTAGTAAGTACTCTGTCTAAAAGCAATAACCCACACTAAACATAAGAGGTCCTTGCGAAATGTCTTTCCAGAAAAGGCAGAAACCTGTGAGGAAGTAGGTTATTTTAACCCACTTCTTTCTGGGTTTCTGTCCCCACCTCCAACCCATTCCATGGGCTTTCTCTTGAGAGATGGCTGAATGCCATCCCGGTCAACCAAAGGTTCCCAAGATTACATTCAGGCCCGTTTCAGTCCCTCATTTACCCCAAAAGATTACTAGAAGGGCCTGCCAGCAGTGCAGGCTCTTCTGCAGAGTGGGATTTCCCTCCTCCCCACCTCCTGATGAGGAATTTTCATATTATGTGCTACTGTCAGACCTGAGGTGCTGCCAGCAGGCCCCTCCAGGAAGTTTTTTTTTTTGGGAGAAATGAGGGCTGGGGGGCACTCTCCTGCTCCTTTAGGCTCCAGGAGGCTAAAGAACCGGGATGTCTGTGGGGATCAACCCCCAGGAGTGAGGAGTCAGTCCTCACAGGCCTGGAACATGGAAAGATATGGACCTTACCTTAAGGTGTGAATCTAATTGTCACACAGACTCCCCCTTTCTTCTGGCAAGCTTACATTTATATTTTAGATTTTAACTCTAACTTGTTCTGAGCTTGCTTATATTTTCTCAAAAGCTTTAAATGAATGAGTATATGCAAGATGACTTTTTATTAGGCATGTTCTATAGAACTTTTAACTCCTTGATGCTTTTAATTGATTTTAGAGTGTATTATGTAATTAAAATTGTTTTACATTATGTAGTACATGTTTTTAACTTATTGCTTTTGTAACCAGCTCTGAGGGAAAGGTGGCAAATACAATACAACACAATACAAAAAATATTGTATATATTGCTTTATTCATCACATTTAAAGTTACAGTGAAACAATCAACTTTCTGTTTTGCTTCTAGGCACAATCCAGTAAAATTGTCAGTATTCCACAGATAAGAACATAAGAGACCAGAGGCAATATTCAGCACTAAGCCACAATGGACCTACTTGTAAACATATTTTTTAGATTTTTGTGTAGCATTTGGTTTCAAAATTGTTAGTTATAAAAATGAACGAGATCTAGGAAATATAGTAGATCACATGCTATGCATAAGTGTAGTATCAAATAGAGAGTGATATAACAGACATCTATATGGATACTTAACCCTGAAAGGAGTAGTACGGGGCAGGAGGTGGATTAACTCTGTAGTAGCTAAAAGGTAAAGATAAAGGTTTCCCCTGATGTTAAGTCCATTCGTGTCTGACTCTGGGGGTTGATGCTCATCTCCATTTCTAAGCTGAAGAGCCAGCGTTGTCCGTAGACACCTCTAAGGTCATGTGGCCAGCATGACTGCATGGAGTGCCATTACCTTCCAACTGGAGTGGTACATATTTTTTTTAAAAAAATAATTTTTATTGTAATTATTTTGATAGTTACAGCGAAAGTGGGGGGAAATATTGGTTGTGCAGGTATAGGAAAGTAGTAAAAAGATAGGGTTTTTTTTTTTTAAAGGAACCGACATACATCCTGTGAGTTAAAACTATGACTTCCCATTGTCCTCTTTAGGGTAATTGTTTTTCCTTGCATTTTTCAACTGTTGTTTGTTCCAGTTTTTATTCCATTATTACCGTTTATACATCAGATAGATTTATAATGAGTGGTGTTCCTCTACTCTGAATAAATTCTTTAAAGCCCGACCAGTCTGTTTTTTTGTTACGTTTCTTAGTTTTCTGTAAGCGGTACCTATTGATCTCACATTTGCATGTTTTCAAACTGCTAGGTTGACAGAAGCTGGAGCTAACAGCGGGCACTCACTCCGCTCCCCGGATTTGAAACTGCGGCCTTTCGGTCTGCAAGTTCAGCAGCTCAGCGCTTTAACACACTGCAGCACCGGGGGCTCCCTGTAGTAGCTAGATGCATCATGTAATAGCTAGATGATGCATAATGTGCCTTGAATAAAAGTTGTTGGTTGCTCCAGAGTTTCCCTGAGAATCTGAAGCAAACTGTGACTTTAGGCCCATATACAAATACACAATCAGGCTGGTTCTAAGACAGAACTGAAACAACTGTTTACATGGTCATCCAATTTTCACAAGTTTGGGCAGTGCAGGACACAGGATGGCACCTACCTTGTTGCTGTGACCCACAGCCTCAAAATGATTGGTGGTTCTCCATTCACCTCCCTTCTCCTCCATCCCTTCAGTGCCTTGGCTGATGTCACGCCTGTTGCAAAGGGAGGACCAAAGCCATTTCAAGGCTAGAATCACAGCAATGGGATGGACAGATGGGGAAGGTAAGGGAAGCCATCCAGATCCATTTAGAATAATCTTTCAGAGAGCTCCATTGCCTCACCAAATTAAAAATCTAAGGAATCAGCAGGACGGAGAGGGTAGTTAAAATGATGCTATAATTGTGTAGTGTGGAGACACCCTAGGTCTATCTCCACCTGTACTCTTTCCTTACTTTTTTGCCCCTTTCATATTTTCCCTTCTCAAAGGAAAAAAACATGGAACAGCTGAATAGGACTTTCTGTTTCTTAGTGAAAGCAAATGCTCCTGATCAAATTATGAATGGCAGTCCATGTTAGATGCTGGTTTGAGAGCACATGTTTCATTTCTTTTTAATAATTTGTATGCGTAGACATTATAGAAGACCTAATTAAAATGTCAAATTGGGATGTTTGTAATGTGGAAATAAGAATGTTTTGTCTTTTCCATCAACATGAGTTTTTACTGCTCTTTGGTAGTCAGCACACTGTGACCTGTCACAACAATCAATTTTTTAACCTCTTGTTCTTTCCCTCTATTCCTTATCAAGAAGCAGAATAATCAGATCATGGAAGTGATTCTATTTTTTTTAGTACTTGGAAATATACGCTCAATGTTGGCAGAACATTGAGTTCTGCAGCCGTGATTAAAATGCACAATATTTTGTCGTAAGATCTCCCTCTGCAGACACTTGTTGTGCTACATTAGCCAGTTGTGCTGCACTATTATTGCATGATCATTAGGTTAATATGATCTTCAAATTTGGAGATAAGGGATTAAAATCAAAGCTCTTTTTACATCATAATACAGCTTTACTGAAAATGGAACAACACATATCATTATCATCCTTTTACACAAATGGAATTTTTTGTTGGCAAAATTGGAAGAACATATAACTGGTACATAAACTGTACAAATCATACTGGGATTAAAATGTCAAGAAAGGTTTGCTCTGCTACTGTGGGTTCTGCATGTGTAACAATAAATAGTGTTATTTTTCAGGCATTTGATCACTGCTACAGCTTTTTCAATGTTTCTTTTAGCTACTTTAAACTGTAATATTGTTTGACATCAACCTATGATTTTTAAGATTAAGTCAGTGGTTGCTGTGGTTTTTAGTTTTAACTATGTATGCATTGATTACAACTAAAATTTTAATATCCATTATATTTAATTCTATTGTAACATTTATATATTTGTAGATTAATATAGATTTATATATTTGTAGAATAATACTGAAATGCTTTTAATGTAAGCCTCTTTGAGTCTCCTTATGGTGGGAAAAAATGAGGTATAAATTATGTTTCATCATCATCATCATCATCATCATCAACCACAGGCCAATGAAACCATAAAATTTGGATTTCATGTGGTTTTTGAAACAACCCACTGATCCTAATGGCAGACTATCAATATTCTCCTTCTCTAAAAGAAGCAGTTCACCAAAACATTACAATAAAAAGAACTGACCATAGCCATCAGTATGGAATCATAAAAAATATGCTAACTCACCTTCATACAGTAAGACTTTGAAACACCTATCTGGTATTCTATACTGTATAAATCTATTGCACATGATGAGAAATAAGATTTTTCTTTTCTTTTGTGATACCATCAGTGTAAAGTTACATTATATTTCTGGTATATATCTTTTTTATGGCCACAAGTCTATACAGCTAGAAAATATGCAAATATTTAACTTGGAGTGATACATATGTGACTGGTTTATGTTCATGTTCCTTAGTTCAAAGAATATATGGATACAGTGAAAATCCCCTCAATTCTCACTTATCAAACAGCAACCACTGCAAGCAACAGAAGTCTGTTCCACTGTTGATCAGTAAGCAGGTCGTTGACATTCCCACCTTCACCCCTATGACTGCAAGGGGGAATTGTGGAAGAAACTCTGCTTCTAACTGTCACACTAAATATCGCTCAAGGAATAGAGTGGCAAAACATCCGTAAGATTTTTCTCTATGACAGGGGAACAGACCCTTGCCACTCACACTGCTGCCCCACAAGTGAGGATGGGTGGGAGAGCTGGGAGATACTACTTAGCTACATGACTAAGATGCTACTTAGCTAAGTAGGTGGTACCAAGTCGCAGCCTGCAAATCTCTGAACATTTTGGTGTATGCGCTTTTAACAATGGAAACCCTGTTAAACATATAATGTGTAAGGTTAAAATGCAGAATATCATTTTAACCTAGTGTTTCATGTTTTGTTGGTGTCATTAACACTTCAGCTGCTACAATAATGTATTGAAACTACAAAAGAATAGATCTAATGCATTTTACACACTTATTCAAGCATGATATAACAATGTACATGTGCCAACATAAAACCCCCCAAAATGAATTAAGAGAAATTTTTGCATGTAATAATTACAGAAATAAAGTAAAACTCTAATTATATTATCTAGCTAAGTTATCTTCATTATTTCTCAATCCTGAATCCAGCTGCAATTCCAGATTACAAAATAGGAACCACTTTAAATTTTCTTCTCATACTCTTGCATTACCTGTTAAATTTTGCTATTTGTAGATCTCTCCTACTCACAATCGAAATGAACATGGTGTATCACTGAATCGGAGTATGATTAATTCTCTTGGATAAGGCTATACAAGCCATCTGCAAGATGCTTTGACTACAGTTATGTGCAACCTATGGAACCAGCATGGAATAGTGGTTTGAGTGTTAAATTAGGACATGGAAGACCAGGATCTCTATTCAGACTTTGAAGCTGACTTGGTAATCTTAGTCAAGTCACATTCTTTCAGACTGAAAGGAAGATGAGAGCGACTCCTGTGAAGACAATGGATTGATATGCTATCCTGAATAGTGATCTTTTAAGTTAAGAAACATTATGGAGCAAGGTTGGAAAACCAGCATCAATCCGTGATACCCTTAAAGCAGTTTCTCTGAAAACTGGCTGCAAAGCATAAATTTCCATGTCTCTGTTTTCATAGTTCTGTTAATTCTCATGCCAAAAAGGCTTTTATTATTTGTTACACAAAATGTACACTTATGGTGTTGGCTAATCCAACTGAATAGTACTCCAGCTGTGAGAATGAGACTACTACAGTCATAGGGTATGGAGAAATGTTGAATCCTCTCTGGAGATTATTATTTATTTGGAAGAAGACAGGGCAAATGGTTACATAGGACTCAGTCAACAACTCAAGACCTGAGAGATCACATTAAGAAAGAAATCCAGATTGTGTATATCTCCAGACTTTAAGAATACAGAAATTGGGACCAAGTATAGTATTAAAAACCAAACAGCATATGTCAAAAAGGCCCATATGCTTATGTTGAGATATTCATCATAATCATTAAAATATAAGTCAGCACCGGCTATATATAGACCAGCTTGACTAAAAGGCATGCAATCCACTTTCTTCTTCTGATTGGCTAGGGCTATGCTAACAAGGAAAAAACAGTGTGCAGCTGCTATTGTTAATCATCATCATGCCAGTCCCCACCTCTGGGGCGACAGAGTACTTTTATCATGAAAAAAAGTCAGAATCAACAAATACTTTCCAAATTTAGCTGAAAGATTTAACTGCCATAGTTTCTTTTGGTAAGACTTCAGAAGGGTCCTTCAGCGGACTGTATGTCCGAATTGTCGAAATTACCCGAATTATGACTCAACCTCTGGAATTTCAAACACCCCTAAAAGACATAGATTAACAAGTTTACATCTTTTGGGCATAGTGTGACAACTTTAGGAATCATTTAAGAGAGTGCAAAATGTTAGGGTTTTTTTGTTACTGTATTTTTAGAGACAGAGAAGGACAAATGTCTAAAATGTTTGTGGGATTTGCTTATTCATTTATCAAAATGACTTTGCTCCTTCTTTGTACTACTATGTACCAGGGGAAGTTTTAAAATGCACCAGTGCACCATTGGCTACACTGCCTGTACATGAGGACATCTTTGTTTAGAATCTTTTATAGTTTTATATAGTCATTAAGATCTATATCTATAGTTATATCTATATCCATACAGAACAAATGGCACTTCTATCAAGTTTATCCTGGATCTCAGAATGATAAAGTTGTTTACTTACAATAATCTTAGAGCAAGGGTCCTCAAACTTTTTAAACATAAGGCCAGTTCATGGTCCCTCAGACTATGGTTTTTAAAATACTTATTGGCAATTCATCCCCTCCCTCACAAAAGAACAATATAATATTTAAAATGAAGAACAATTTTAACCAAAATAAACTGACAAGTATTTCAATGGGAAGTGTGGGCCTGCTTTTGGCTGATGAGATAATCAAGTTAATTAGGGTTGTTGTTGTTGTTGTTGTTATGTGCCTTCAAGTGATTTCAGACTTGTGGTGGCTCTAAGTCTAAAGTTTAGAGTGGGAGCTAGGTAAATGTCCTTGGAGACCCGCATCTGGCCCACAGGCCTTAGTTTGAGGACCCGTGTCTTGGAAGGACAAGAAAAGATATAGAGGCATCTTCAATCCTATAAGGTGGCAATACATGCAGCAAAGAAAGCTTTCTTCTCTGCACACATTGCATCTGCAGATTCATGTGCAGCTAAGCTGTTCAGAGTGGTGAGAGGCTTAACCCAGATGCCCTCCAATTGGAATCATTGTTAGAACCTTTGGTAGCTCACGGTGTTGCTTTTAACAACCATTTTGCAGATAAAATCTCTCGCATAATAGCTGACTTAGATGGTGTAATTGGAGCAGAGGCCAGCAATGAGGTATCCAGCAACTCTATGAATGGGATTACACTGGATCAGTTTCAATTAATGAGTAGTGTTGATGTGGAAAAGCTGCTGGGGCAACTAAGGAAGACAACCTGCTTTCTTGATCCCTGTCCCTCTTCCCTGGTCGTCCAGGGAGGAAATGCAGTTTGATTTCAAATACAACAAATGATTAATGCATCTCTCAGGGAGAGAAACTTTCCATCCTGTTTAAAAGAAGCAATAGTTAGACAACTGCTGAAGAAGCCCTCCCTGGATCCCATGGACATTAATAATTACAGACTAGTATCTAACCTCCCTTTTGGGGGGAGAAGGCAGTTGCCCTCCTAATCTAGGTAGTCATGGATGACACACACTTCCTTGATTCATTTCAAACCGACTTCAGAGCAGGATATGGTCACCTTAGTGGATGATTTCCATCTCAATACTGACAAGGGGTTTGTGTCCTTGTTGGTTCATCAGCAACCATGGTATTCTTCTGGAATGCCTGGAGGGACTGGGAATTAGAGGCAGTGTGCTGCTATGGTTCTGGTCATACCTCTCAGGAAAGTTCCAGATGGTAAATGCTTGGAGATAGAGGCTCCTCAAAAATGAGCTGTTATGTGATGTCCCACGAGGTGCCATTCTATCCCCAATGCTCTTTAATATTTACATGAAGCCACCGGGAGAGATCATCCGTAGGCATGGGGCAGGGTATTCTTAGTATGCTGATGACACCCAAATACATTTTCTCCATGCCTTCAAAAACAGCTTCAGCTAAGGATAGTGTGTCCCCTCTGAATGAATGCCTGGAGGAGGTAATAGGATGGATAAAGAAAAACAAATTGAAACTGAATCCAGACAAAACACAGCTTGCCATCAAGGGTCCTCATCTAGGGAGGGAGATGTGTCAGCCAGTTCTGGATGGGATTACACTCTCCCTGAAAGACTGTGTTCACAGCTTGGGAGTGCTCCTGGATCTGTCTCTCCAAATGTCAGCCCAGGTAGATGCGACAGTCAGGACTGCTTACTACCAGCTTTGGCTGATCCACCAGCTGTGCCCCTTTCTAGATTTAGAGAACCTTAAGATAGTAGTGCATGCACTGGTAATCCCAAGGTTGAACTTCTGCAATACGATTTACATTGGACTACCTTTGTACTAAGTTTGGAAACTCCAGCTGATTCAAAATTGGTTATGGGATTGGTTACGGGAACATCCAGAAGTGAGCATATAATACCTATACCAAAGTCACTCCACTGGCTGCCAATTAGTTTCTGGGCAAAGTATTGGTTTTGACCTTTAAAGACCTATATGGTTTGGTACAGGATCGCCTTCTTCCATAAAATCAGTTCCGAACACTGAGGTCCTCATGGGGGCGGTTACTCCACCCTGCCAGAATCCGACTGGTGGCCGTCACTCAGAGGATCTTTTCATCAGCTGCCCCACAACTGTGGAATGACCTTCCAGATGAATTCTGACAGCTAGATCAGATGTCACAACTTAAGACACAAGTACAGACCTATCTCTTCTGGCAGGCCTACCAGACAGTTTCAATGATGAATTATAAACGTGCATCTTACGTTTAATCTCTGCTTTGTGTATTTTAATATGTATCTTGTGGAAATATGTTTTAATATGTTTATTTTAAAGAATGTTTTGGGTGAAAGTGTGTTTTACAATTTTGTAACCCGCCTTGAGTTATGAGGAGAGGCAGGCAAGAAATAAAATGCATTATTATTATTATTATTATTATTATTATTATTATTATTATTATTATTATTATTTTATTATGAAGTGCAAACAAGATAGACATGCTGGATTTCATATCACAAAATCACAAGTCGAACACTTCCCAAGTGTCTAGGACTGTGTGATGTATTTTCGGATGATGCGTGCAGATCCCAGTAGGGTGGCCTTTTGCAGTTGGCAGATCGTGATTTTGTCAATGTCTATTGTTTCCAAATGCCGGCTGAGATCTTTTGGCACGGCACACAATGTGGCTATCACCACCGGGACCACCTGCACTGATTTCTGCCATAGTCTTTGAAGATCAATCTTGAGGTCCTGATAGCGGCTGAGTTTTTCCTGTTGTTTTTCATCAGTGCGACTGTCACCTGGGATGGCAACATCAATGATCCAAACCTTTTTCTTTTCCACAACTGTGATGTCTGATGTGTTGTGTTCCAGAACTTTGTCAGTCTGGATTCGGAAGTCCCACAGTATCTTTGCATGCTCATTTTCCAATACTTTTGCAGGTTTGTGATCCAACCAGTTCTTTGCTGTTGGCAGGTGGTACTTGAGGTATAAGTGCCAATGAATCATTTGAGCCACATAGTTGTGCCTCTGTTTGTAGTCTGTCTGTGCAATTTTCTTACAGCAGCTGAGGATATGATCAATGGTTTCGTCGGTTTCCTTGCAGAGTCTGCATTTTGGGTCATCAGCTGATTTTTCGATCTTGGCCTTAATTGCATTTGTTCTGATGGCTTGCTCCTGGGCTGCAAGGATCAGGCCTTCTGTCTCCTTCTTCAGGGTCCCATTCATGAGCCAGAGCCAGGTCTTCTCCTTGTCAGCTTTTCCTTCAATTTTGTCAAGGAACTTTCCATGCAATGTTTTGTTGTGCCAGCTGTCAGCTCTAGTTTGTAGTGTGGCTTTCTTGTACTGGTTTTTTGTCTGCTGTGCTTTGAGGAGTTTCTTATTATTATTATTATTATTATTATTATTATTATTATTACTATTATTATCTAATAGAACTTTATGAATTAATGAATGTTTTGACATGTGCCTTCTTCGATTGTTAAATATAAATGGAATATAAATATAAAGCAGTTAATATCCCATAATGATCCAATTAAATGGCATTCTCTTACTTAGCAGCTATTCAAGTCAGTGCTCTAATCTGTCACCTTGGATCAATCTCATGGCTAATTCCCTATGTTAGTTAAGTAAGGATACTGTAGATGACTTGGCAATTCTTAATAGTTGGTCCTCCATATTCACAGGTTTTGCACCCATGGTTTCAACTAACCATGGCTTCAAAATATTTTTTTAAATTCAAAAGGAAACTTTGATTTTTTTTTTGCCACATACCAAGCACTATGTTGATGTAAAGGGTTTACCCTGCTGTGGCCTCCTAGCATTTCACAGATCCTTAGGCTCTGGCTGACACTTGTTCGAGTTGTTCACCATTTTACATAAGAGTACCAATTTACTACACCCTTGTATGACTCGTGTAGCCACACATTTTGATATAAATTGGAACCAAACCCCAGTGGTAATTGAGGACCCCCTGTACTAATCTTGCAATGTCATTTCAAGAGAGTCAAGTAAAGTTGCCTTATGAAATGTTGCCTAACAGAAAATCTATAGAGATCTGATCAACAATAACAATTTCTCAAAATCTAAACATTTCAAAAGTATGCAGATGTAAGATCATTCATTCATTCATTCCATTTCATTCACATGTCACTTTCTATAAGTCAAGACAGCTTACAAAAAGCATATTACAACAATAACATTCATTCATGTAATCTTGAGTTTGAACAAATGGCTGCTTTCAAAATAACAGTGGTTCCAAAACTTTCCTTGGTGGTTTCAGACTATTCTTTTTTACACTTTGACAATATCTTTTAAAATATGGCAAAAATGAGTAATTTTATATGGAAGAACTAAAATATTCATATGTAAGTCAAATAAGGTAATGGAAAGGAAGAAAGGTTCCAGATTTAAAATTCTATTATAATTTCAATCTCACAAATAAATCTATCTATATCATTGGGTAGCTCAGGCAAAAGGGATGGAATATATACTACTTCAGGGGTTTCCTTTAACAAGACAATGGTAATTCATGTGCATTAAACATCTATACAATATTAGAAATTATTTTGCCAGTGTAACTATTAGGGTTGGACAAAAAAGTCGAATCCGTTGTATGTCGGATCTAATTTGTTTGTTTTGTCACTTTTGAACGTGGTTCCGACACGGGTTATCCCTTCATGTGTATCCTGCGATTTCGAACCGGTATAGCCAATTTTTCTAATGTCGTCGTATGATTTTCAGTTCCAAATCCAATAAGCCATGCATTTTTAAAGCATCCATACTTGGTTTGAGGGAGGTGCAGCCTAGCCTGGGCTTGCCTCCCTCTGGCCATTCGCAGTGTATTTTCATGTAAGGGGAGGTGCTTGTACGTCCTCCATGAAAAGTGCCTGCAGAGTGCCTCGTGGTTCATTCACACCTGGGAATTGGAGAGGGAGGTTGTCTGTTTGGATGGGTGTACTCAGACAGGAATTTTCTGCTGTGCCATTGCTTCCTTGCCTGGTGGGCAACAGTGGGGGCATTGCTGGCTGCGGCGCCTATTGCTTGGGGGCGGGGCAGGAAGAGCATTGAAAGAAGAGACTGGGAAAAGGGTGGGTGGGATAAAGGTGAGTGTGCTGCTTTTTTTTCCCTGGGTTGGCGGGGCTGCCCACCAGTGCTTTCATTTGCTGGCAGCCAGCGGCCTGGGCCTATTGTTTGTTTGCTTGCCTAACTGGAAACCACGCCACATTCCTTGCAGCCTGGGCAATTGCTGGCTGCAGGCCCGGGTCCGTTACACTCTCCGCCACCTTCCAAGCAAGCAGGCCCCTTGTGTGCCACAGTTGCAAAGCCCATCATTCTCTCCACCCACATCAAATAATAGCTGCCAGGCGGGGCACCCCAAAGCCAGGAGTGCTTTGCAAGTTACACTCTCCAACGTCTTCCAAGCAGGCCCCTTGTTTGCCAGGGTTGCATTGCAGGAACAGATTTCTGCAATTATTAAAAATGGTTTCTTATATAAGCTATGAAAATTTGCCAACAATCAGAGGATAAGGGAAACGTTCTGAATTTTGGTGAGCTAGCAGTGTTAAATGTGTTCTACCACTGTATCAAGTTTGAAGAGGATAGCTCAAAAAATGAGGGTGGGAGAGTCCTGTAAAGTTTCCTCCGGTGCTGTTTTTGGCCATTGCGCATGTGCGTCCAGCATTAACAAATTAATTTAGAAAATTCTGAATATTCGTTAAGTTTCAAAAACAATTGGCATCAAAATTCAGAAGTAGTTTCAGAAACCAAGCTCCTGCGCCCCCTACTTTAGAAGCAAGTATTGAACCATTTTTTTTCATGGATCACACATGCCTAGTAAACTATGTATTATGGAAAAGATTAGTACAAATATTAGCACCTTCAATATCATTTCAATTAGTGGTTCTCAGCCTGTGGGTCTCCAGATGTTTTGGCCTTCATCTCCCAGAAATCCAAATGGCTGGTAAACTGGCTGGGATTCCTGGGAATTGTAGGCCAAAACACCTGGAGACCCACAGGTTGAGAACCACTACTTTAAATGTTCTTTATCTAGACAATCACTTAATTATAAATATTATAAAGGAAAAGATTGAATTTGCTGCTGGTTAAACTTTTGACATAAATTTCCCTCTCTTAAAATAAAGCAATTGGCCTAAATTTAATTGTTAGTCACAATTATATTAGATCCACTTAATATGTAATTTGCATTGATTCAATGCATTTCCTCTAGTCAGGACAAGCAAGTGATTTTAGACTAATGTTGTGTATACCATTTAAATAAAGATTTTTAATTTCTACATCTATTTAAGGCTACATTCCTGTGAATGCTTATGATTGAATTTATATCCAAATTTTAGAAATATAGAGGATCAGGCAGTAACTCATATAGTTAGTTACAGATATATTAATACGAGAGTTTGCACTGCCATTAAATATTTCTGGAGAACCTTGTTCTTCAAGTAACCATATTATGTCATGTAATTTTATATGAAAGTTTTCTATAAAGAAAGCTTAATCATAATTCATCATCTCTACTAGATGTTGAACTCTTAGGTTTCCACATCTGGACTATATCTTTATTGTTGCATTTGTCTGACACTTCAAACAAACCTTATCAAAAGAAAACAGCAACCGAGAGACAACCTACTACCACTTCAGAAGGGAAAAGTCATTATGGTCAGAAACCCTCCCTAAATGGCTCATTTTCTGTTGGAAACACTTGAAGTTTGTTTTAAAAATATGTGCAAGAGAAAACATGCTGACTTGAAGTTATTGAACTTTGTGACCAACCTAGCCTGAAGGGAAGACATTACATATGGTGCTTTTTCTTACTCAATTGAAACCTTCTTTTCTCAAATTATAATTGTTTCCAGTTGATAAGTGTAATACATGATACATCTAGATGATCTTTTAAATGAAAATAGTTTGGTGAATCCAAACAAAAGAAACATCCTAGAAAACACTTTTGTCACAGAGGAAAAAGATCCACATACTAGGGTTTTCACATCTGTTCTGACTTTAAGTTTTGGTTGAAAGGGGCAAATATATCCAATATCTCTTCTTATATTTTATCTAATGATGATGGGAAAAAGAGGAGCAGAAATATGGAAAGGCCACATAAACATGCTGTATCATTTTTTGAAACAGCCACCTTTTAAAGAAAGTAAATGTGGAGCTTGCCCTGGCAAAGTAAGCAGATATTATAGTCATATGATGGGCAGACAAAAATTTGAAAAAAGGTTGAAATCCATCAGCTAGTCATAAGTAGAGAAGATTTTGAATTAATTGAATGTATATAAATGTTTATCTGCTCTTAAGTAATTGATTCAATTAGTCCACTCTAGAAGAAATTATATTTAAATGAATAAAATAAGGATTGTAACTGAACAGGCTTCAAAAGTTTGCTAATTTTGAAGAAAGGAAAATCTGGAATGTGAGAAGAATACTAACACATGTCTAACTCTATCCCAAATAATATTATCTTCCACGAGTTTTAATTGTCCTTTTCAGAAACCAAAACCCAAATATCATTTAAAAAGAAAAAAAAATTACAGTAATTATAATATCTTACCAGCCACAGAATGAACTGCTTTCATTTTGTTTTCTGGGAAAGAAAAAAGAAGAAAATCTCTCGAATTGCAACTTAAAGATTCTGGGTAGAATCTAGAGCCATTAAAGACAAATGGGGTCTTGACATTTACTTCAATGAAATGTGGATTGTTCCCATGCTTTCCATTTTCACATCCTCTCAACCTTCAAGCCATTCACATCTCTAAAAAAATGATAAATGATTTGGCACAACATAAAAATACATTTTTCTTGTTATTCTCTACCTCAATATAATTAGATTTTATACTTAGAAGATCTGTGATCCCACCCGCACCCCGATCCCTACGAACAGCAACAAGAGAAATTAGTCTCCTACTTCTTTTCAAAAGTTAATCCATGCCAAGATAGAAAGGAAGAAAGGGAAAGAGGAGGTAATGTCTGAGAAGAAAAAAAATACAAAGCTTGAAGTGTTTTTTTTTAAACAGGGGATATATTATACCTGAAATTCAACTGTAGGATGTACTTGAAAGAAAATGGTTTAGATATTTGACCATACTTCTTTAAGACTAAACTTAATTCAGAGATTAAGAGAACATTCAATCTTCAATAATACATAATTATATGTGATTCCTTTCCATACAAAGGCTCTTTTATGGATTACCTCTTGCCTTTACTTCATAGAGTATTTTTTAACAAGAATAGACTAAGTGTGCCTTAGAGTCCTGAAATGTTTTTTTTTAAAATAAAATAAAATAACAGACTCCAGATCTTAAAAGAAACACAAAGGTGTGCATTGTTAGGGGGAAAAAACACTACAATGGTATCTCATATAAAATGAAGGTGAAAAAAAAGTTAATTTTGTCTTTGCTTCAAAGTTTTCTGTAAAATTCTTTCTCATTCTGTCTCTGTTTATACTGTTTAAGCTCCCTTTGAAGACGATAGTGCCCTCTTCAGATATTCCTCTTTTTGTTTATGTTAGTGTCCCTGACAAATCATTCACAGAACCCATTTCTTGAAATGATGTGGTTGTTGTTGTGCCATGGTTCTTCCAGCGCTTGGACTTAACACATTATAAGAAACAATGTTACTTGTAAATAATGTGATGATTGTTATTTTATCGATGTATCAGGTAATTTTTACATGTTCCCATTTGTCTATTTTTTCATTTTAGGTTATTTTTAAGGAAGTAAAAGGTAATCTATGAATAATATTATGTTATTGTAAAATTGTTATTAATAATATCTGCTTATTAATAAAGTGATATTAAATGTGAGTGTTAACTTTTTAAAGCATGGTCAGTCCATCCTAAGAATGTGTAGGTATTGAGAAGTCATATGAATGCTCTAGACCAGTGTTTCCGACATTTGGCCCTCCAGGTGTTTTGGACTTGAACTCCCAAAAATCCCAGGCAACATGGTGGACATTCAGTTATTGCATTTAGGATACCACCTCTACAATTGGGAAGAAATGACTGTCTAATGAAGGAGGCAAAGATGGAGGTAGATAAAGTGTATCCATGGACTATTTAGCTTGACATCTGTTAAAACAGAGGAATAAACAGTTTTTACTGTTTTTTAAAAATTGTCTATGCTTTTTAAATTATTTTAAATAGTAGCTTCTTTATTGTTTGGTCAGTGCTTTAAATGTTCTTTTACCTATTATACACAATCAGAACTGAGAGATGATAAATAACTGACAAATTTATGAATATTATCTCTACTTCAAAAATGTTTCCTACTCCAGGGTAGAAGAATCAGTCCTGGGTCAAGGCAGTAAATGTGGAACATATAAACATAGACATGTCGTCTTGGTTTGTCATTGTCAATACAGTGTGATCAATATGCACAACAATTTATAAACAAAAAGGGAGACATCTTTGTTCTAGATGAAGTAAGGGATTCTGTGGTTTTGAAAGAAGTCATTAGTCGGGATCAAGTAAAAAGAGTAGGAAACTCCTGGAAGAGATTATGGAACTAAAAAGAACACATGGATAAGTTCTCCAAATTTTGTTTGGAGGACTTCTTCTGCAGAGCAAAGGGATGAGACTTAGCAGAAGGCTATCAAGTGAGCTGGACATGCAGCAGGTCTTTTCCCACAGAACAGATATTGCAACATACAAAAAGTAATGATTAATCCTGAACAGATTTGAGTGGACTCATTACCAGTGTCTGCATATTGTCTTTTAGTGAAAATAGATTATTTTAATGCTTTTCCCTTCTAATATTCTTCCAAATAAGTTCCCTTAAGGCCCTTCCATGCTAAGTTTAGAATCCAATGATCCAAAGAGCAGCAAAGCTCTATTAGACATTTTACTGACATAATATTTCCTGGCAGTGATATAAATAGTTCATCAGGTTTAAGGAAGAGAATGGCTGGATCTGGCTTAATACAATTAACACCTTGCAATCAAACTATGCCTTGTTCTAGAAATACTTTAATGAATGGTTTTACTAAAAAGGCACAGTTTATGGGGTGCCAGGAAATCCTGCTTTCTGGATCATGTTGTGTGCAAGCAGAAGCTATATTGTAGTTCTTTTAGCCATGTTCTTGTTTATAGTGGAAAACTATTGAAAACATTTTAACAATGACAGTGACTTTACAAGTAAATGACACAGATAAAGAATAGGAATAAACATGAATTAATCCAGGGTACAGAAGACTGAACAACTTTGTTATTGCTTCTCCCTTCATCCCTTTGCTATAGCCATATTGACCACATCATCAACAAATGCCATGAGGATGTTGGAGTAAAATATCAAATTATTTTAGAAGCAATCACAAAACTTCAATTTTATAACTACAGTAGATTCTCACTTATCCAACGTTCTGGATTATCCAACGCATTTTTGTAGTCAATGTTTTCAATATATCGTGATATTTTGGTGCTAAATTCGTAAATACAGTAGTTACTACATAGCATTACTGCATATTGAATTTTCTGTCAAATTTGTTGTATAACATGATGTTTTGGTGCTTAATTTGTAAAAGCATAACTTAATTTGATGTTTAATAGGCTTTTCCTTAATGCCTCCTTATTATCCAGCATATTCGCTTATCCAACATTCTGCCGGCCCCTTTATGTTGGATAAGTGAGACTCTACTGTATTTTGTCATGCTTCTAGTATTATTGCATTTCTCAAATTGTTTGCATAGTCATGGAAATCGTTGGTGATTCTCATTGCATAGTCTTCTTCTCAGGCGATCCCTCGTAGTTCGAGGATGATGGTCCTCCATTTCTTGGAAGACGCCTGTGCGTGATTTTTTTTAATGTGTGGAGGTCGGTGCATGGCCGGTCAACACACAGTCTTCACAGATTGAGGTCCCAGCAGTGGTGTGGTTAACACAACGAGAGTGGCTTCTTAGTCTGTTGCAGCCTTCTTCCGCCTTCACAGCCATTGTAACATGTGCCATGTTATCCTCCGCCTGCTCCGCCATTGAGGTCTTTGGGTCTTCGGATTGTTCTTGGTCTGGATCCTCCCCTGTGGCCACTCCTGGGAGTGTGTGACTCCTGTGGTTGCATAGTAAAAGGTTTTTCTTATAAAACTGTAATAAAGTTGAAGGAAAATTGACTTTATTTCATTTTCCCCTCTTATTCTCATTTGTACAAGACTATATCCAAATTATATACTTATTTTATTGCCATGTATATTGAATTGGAGCCATGATAAAAGTTGTAATTTTGCATGTTCTTCTCTCCTTTCCCCCCATATGATATCATCTTGATCCTTCATTTCTGCTGATGTGTTATAAATTATCACCTCATATACTGATGAATTTACCTTTTTCATGGGATCTGTATCAAAACTATAATGGAGATTTTGCTTGGCCATTGCCAAGAACTCAAACACTATGCTACTCTGTTTGCTTGGCACAATGCCCTCACCAAGTAATAATATGAAGGATGAACAATAAGAAGGCTTCAGAAGGGAACCATGGTTTTGTGAGCTGGATCAAAATTAAGCAAACTAAAGCCAGGCAAGCATACTCTCATCCAAGTATAGAAGTTCTTTATTCATCTCTTTCAATGTGGTAGCTTATATTTCTTTTTAGCAGTTCATTTCTGGGAGCATTTAAAAATAAATATTCTATACTCACATTTCAGAACATGCCCAATTGAATGCAAGATTAATAACATAATGCTGAATTAATAACAGGACCTCGTTGCTTTTGTTTCAAATGTTCAAAATTACATAACCTGGTATACTATCTTTTAAATAATATCTTTCCTATGCTATTAAATGTCAGCCTGGGAAAAGACAGGAATTTATGACTATAATGATATCACGTAGACCACATACTAAAAACTGCTCTATACCAACTATCTATGAGGAATGTGAAGAAAAGACAATTCCCACACTAAGAGGATATTTGCTGTTTGGGACTTTTCTGCATGAGAAAAACAAATGGGTTTCTTTTGCCTGCCAACCTCCGAAATAACGAGATGATACAAGTAAAATGGGTTTAAATATGGGCAACTTTATTAACTGTTACCTATTTAACTCTGGAACAAAAATATAACCCTATTCTAATAGAGAATCTGGTAGGAAAAAACCCCATCCAAGGTAGTGTCCTTATCTGCTCTACCCTTGGGCTGACAAGGGCGAAAAAACCTGATTCCCGGTTGGCAACCTTTAAGGGGAGCATGTGGCCAAACTACCGGCATTCCAAGGGCCTTAAACTTCACCTCACCTGTTAAAGATGAATACCAGATGAGTGTTTTTTCTGATGTCCTTCACCCCAAAGGGGATGGTGCCCTAGGTATACCCTAGATTGTAAATTCCCCTATCCATTTTCTGCCACCATTCGGGGCAGATGCCCCACCAAATTCTCTAATGCCTCTCTAATTCCTACTTGCAAATCAAATAGGAACTGAAAGTTGCCCTCAACCAATAGATGAACACCATCTGACTGGTAAAAGTGCTCCTTATCATGAGTAATGACATTGTGAGAAATAACTGACCCATCCCTGTGGGTCAATGAGGACGGAATAGCTCTGTTAACTCTTTTTCTTGCTCTCTCACGTTTCTGCATGTCTCCCCCACCAGGCCACTTTAGATGTGGGATTATCGCTGACCAAATAATATGTGTACGGGGCCAAGCGTCCCATATTCTCTTAAAATCCGCTCTAGCCTGAAAAAATAAGGCCCTGCCCTGAAGCAAGCCTAAATCATTCCTCCCAAGGATAATGACCAAAACTTCGGGAGGAGGCCCGCTTCCTGGACCGAACAGCAGGGGAATTAAACCATCCCACCGTAAGCCTCTTCTACCTCTCCACTCAATTGTAGTGGTAGAAGCAAGGCCTAAATGTTGGCCATAGGGAGTACAGCACGCCTGGCATTCAGCCCAGCGGACGTAGCTATGGCTGAAAACCAGGACCCTCCATCTATGCACCAACAAAGCTGCAACAGATAGAAAACAACATGTAACTGGGGTGAAGGGGAGAGAACGTACCCCTTGTACGCACTAGAGCTCCACCTCCCACAAACTTAATCCAACCCACTTTGCGGCCCAACTAGGCTGCAGTGGAGGTGCTCCATTGCGAGGGAATGGTGACTACAACGAGGAGGAGTGAACGTACCCCTTGTATGCACCAGAGCTCCACCTCCCAATGGACTTGATCCTTTCAGCCACATAACCCAGCTGGGATGCAGTGGATGCGGCTCCAATACAAAAAGAATGTGTTCCGAATTTAAGGTGGGCCAAGCCCAAGTCCTTCAAGGCCTTGGTGGTAACTGCCCAGAATTGGTACTTTGACAATGGGGATCCATCCTGGTGGCAGAAAAGGAACCCCAGGGCAGTACCTCTAACTGTTAAAAATGCTGAGACAGCCTCAACGGGGCAAAGGTCCTTGTCGCTGCATACAGCCAATTTGACAATTGCTCCCTTGCCCCTTTGATCCATCTTGGATGAGCTAATCAACAATTGTACAATCCCCGGGGTCAGTGTGACGTCTGAAAAAAGGAGGTCCCTTTGTGTGTTGTCGGTTTTGGACATGGCAACCAATTCTCTAACCCTAAGTGCCCAGAAAAAGGCCTCCAAGACTGCTGCATGAAACAAAACTCGCTCATAAGTAGAACTGCAAATTTGGGGCCAAATTTGTTTCAAACCTTTTAAAATATCAGGTGTCATGGGTTCCCTATCATCCCTTGGCTGTCCGCGTTCCCTTGACCATCCCGCCATTACCTTGTGCAGTCGAAAATCATTGGCACAGTTGGTAAAGCCCTGAGTTTTAAACCAGTAGGACAGTGCTACTAATCTAGACCTGATAGAATGCGGCGCCAAGCCCTTCCTTCTGCAATAAATGCAATACTGTGCCATATGTTCATAAGGAACAGGGAGAATGTTAGACAAGTTGTAATATTGCCTGAATTCGTTAAATTCTGCGCTATGAGATAACTTTTCCTGGAGGAGGGTGCCAAAGCCAAGGCCATTCCCCTCACTAATTCTTCATTCCAACCAGCCAGAGATGGCCTGGCATGGGCTGCGGTGGGCGCCAGTTGCCTGAAGCGCTCCATCTGCATACGAGACAGAGCGTCAGCAACTGAATTGTTGAGCCCGGCAGCACGGAAGTCACAAAATAGAATATTATGCATCAGGCAATGTAGCGTAAATTGGCGTAAGGCACCCATCACCCTGGGAGATTTGGATGTCAAAGTGTTAATAACTTGCACTGTGGCCATGTTGTCACACCAAAGTGGACCATTGCATTTGCAAAACTTTTAGCCCAGATGGTTACTGCCACTAAGATTGAGAAAAATTCCAAAAAGTTCAAGTCGGCCGTGATGCGTTCTGCATGCCATGACTGTGGCCATACTTCTGCGCACCAATGACATTGGAAAATAACTCCAAAACCGAATGACCCTGCGGCATCCAAGGCGACTTGAAGGGCATCATCTAACATCAAGTCGTACCTCCAAAAAGAGATGCCATTGAATTTAGACAAAAACTGCAACCACACCAACAGCTGTGTCAAATGAAGTATAGTGTACGGTGCATTGCTCCTCGGGGATTGCATCATTCACCGACCTGCCTTTTGGATATGACAAGTGATGGATGAGGCGGTACTCACCAGGGGCCTTTTTAGGCACAATTCCCAACGGGGAAACCCTGAGCTGTGGAGAAGGGGGCTCCAAAAAGGGGCCAAGCACTCGGCCCTCCCTGACTCCCTTTTCAATTTTTTGCTTGACAATGGCTTCCATGCCAACCAACGATTTCAAATTAGGGGACAAAACCGGAGATCTCGGGCCAGCTGCCAGAATGCGAAAACCAAACGTAAAACCGTTAAGTAAGTAACTAGCCACATCCTTGTTGGGGTAAATTTCTAACCACCTCCGTAGGTGAGGGAGCCTAACTGGACTGGAACCCTTTTGGGAACAGGGGATGTGGCTGAGTTCTTTCTGGTGAACTGGTTCTCCTGCTGGTTTGATTTTCCAAACTTTCCCCTATTGCAGTTTTTTGCAGGATGTGCAAGCATGGAGAAATCGACAATTCCTGCGGGAGCATGTACCCTGTGCCGCGTACTCCCAACACATGGACTTCTGCTTCTGTGTAGGCTGTTGCGGGGCTGACTGCCGAAACGGCTGTGCCCTTTTAGAATTATGTAATATGTGGCAACTATCCACCTTCTCCCCCTGAATGGACCTGGCGTGGGTCATTAAGTGGATCCACAAAGGCTCATTCACGAAATCCCAACAACACGACAGGCATTGGGCTGCTTCAAAGTGAAAACACTTGTGGTATTCGAGCCCAGCATTTTTCCCAAATTTGGAGTAAGCCAAGTAAATGGTATAAAGCATTGGCCCTGTGAGGATGCGCATTGGAGATGATCTCTGTGTAAATTAAATAGCAGGCCAGCCAATTCTCCCAGTTTTGCTCCACCTTTCATTTTTAATCTGCTCCTTGTGCTCAGCATCCAGATCATCTTTTTCAACTCTCTAAAGAGCAAGGAAAATATATCAATATACTCATTCTTTAAAATCCTGTCTATGGTCTTTTGTGTGAGATGGGCTCCCAGCGCTGTTGCCTCCATTGATGGAGTTGCTGGCAAAGGCCATTTGGCCGTGCCCCAATATTTGTTGGCTTCCTCAATTGATGCCTTATCGGTGCCACTGGGGTTTTGTGAAGCCGCTGGCGGCTTGTCGGGACAAGACTGACTAAGCGAACTTGGGGCTGTGTGTGTTGATGTGTTGCCCCCCACTTGCTGGGACTGACTCTGATCCCATGGCCACAAAAATGATGTATGCGTACCTACTGATGAGGTGGGATTGCCGCTCCCCTGCCCTTGGGTCAATACCGAAGGCGCCGCTGGTAAAGCTTGAACAGATGGTCCTGGTTGCATGCTGTCTGGCTGATCCCTTGGTTGGCACGACACATCCTTGGGATCCCCCGCCATAGAACCCGGCTGCACGGCCTTGTCCATGGACCCTCCCCTCCAACCTGCATCTATGTCAGACAAACGAGAAAGAATGGCATTAAGCAAGTCCCTTTTGCTAGCCCCAGGTGCTGGCTGCAGGTGAGTAGCGGGGGCAGCTGCCTCCAGCTGGTGCTCTAAGGCATTGACTTTGGCCAATAGTGCAGTGTAATCCTCTGTAGTGATGCCCTCATCATCTGATGAGGCACTGTTGGAAGGTGGAGGGCACTTTGCTGGTGTCTTTTTTGCTGGGCCTTGCCCTTCAATCCGCCAATGTTCTTCCTTGGAGCCATCCTGCAAGAAATGGGAGAACCAAGACATTAAACCTGAGGAATTAGTATAGGCCAACAATGGCTAGTGTGTGGATGGCTCCCAACCAGCTAATAATCCTTGAATCATACAGTAGGAGTTATTTGACTCCAGTACTCCTGCTATAACAAGATAGCCAGTGACTCAAACCAGCTAACTACTAGCACTACTTGTAGCCAATCAGGAAATATGCCCAGAGCCTAATATACTTCAACAAACCCTGGCGACAAATGCAGGCCCACATGGATTGCCGCTGGCTGCAGACCATTAAGGTTCATGCTGACCAGATGGCGAAATGGCAAGATCCTGCCCTATCATTGACTAGTATTGGACCCTAAGAGTGGAGGCCCAAATATGCAACAAAGATGGCCGCCGGCCATGGCTCCAACATGGCTGCCAATCATGCAGCCAAGATGGCCACCAAACAATAAAAAACAAGATGGCTGCCACTCATGTTTTAAGACTGCCTAGCCATGCCCCCAAAATGGCCACCGACCATGTGGCCAAGATGGCTGCCCGTCGACTAGGCATGATGACTACCATACATGGGGACAAGATGGCCGCTGCCCCTAATACAAAATGTCCACTAGTCATGGGGCCTGGCCTGTTGCTTTTTCCCTTTTTAATTTTTTTTATAAAGGCCCCAACAAAGACTGTATGGAATACCAAGCACTGTCAAGTGCAAGCTTAGGCCACTACCGTCCACTGATGAATGGCCACATGGAAGGGGCAGCAGGCAAGAAAGAACCGATAGGGTTGGCTGTTGATGCCTGGGAAGGCCCGACACCCCACGGGCGACCCAGCCTCACATCTTGGGTCAAAGCAGAGGAGAAAGCCTCGGGCCCAAGCCAAGGCGAAGGCCAAGCCCTCCCCCACAAGCCTGGCCGAGGGCCACAACAGTAAGGCCGAGGATGAGGAGGCTGCAGCAGCGCTGCCAACCAGGCCCCGCATCCCCCCCGTGGCAAGACCAGGCCCCCAGGAACCGCAAAGAGGGCGGGGAGTGGCAGACGCCACCCATGCGGCCCCGGATAGGCCTCGCGGCCTGCCCATGGCAAGGCCAGGAGCCTGGGAGCCGCAGAGAGACCTGAAAAAAACAAGTAGGCCGCAGGCGCTGCACCACCCAGGCTCCTCGGCCCACCAACAGCGAGATCAGGTGCCAGGAGCCGCGGGGAGGCCAGAAGGTAGAGCAGGCCACAAGTGCTGAACCGCCCAGCCCATGCCCCCACGGCAGGCTGGGCGCCTGGAAACAACACAGAGACCTAGAGGGTGGCGAGGGCTGCAGGCACGACACCGCCCATCCCTGCACCTCCCCACAGCAGGGGAGGCCCCAAAGGCGACTGGGACTAGGCAAGGTGCCGCGCGGGCCCATAGTCAACAGGCCAGGCCGAGCGCCCAGGCCTGGAAGGAAAACTGGGGAGGGAGGGCATAACAAGGAAGGGGGTGGAAGAGCGAAAGCCTACACTATCCCCCAGCTGCTCCCTCCCCAAGAAAGAAAAGGTTGCATGGCTCCAACCACCAGCCTTGGCTACAGACCTTGGATGTCCTCACACCCTGACAATCAGATGAAGAATGAGGGTGAGGGGGCTGGCTGACTCCAAGATCAGCCATGCCCCCTCACATGGCTCCCAATTGGAGCCACGAGTCTCTGGTCAGGGGAGGAGGCAAATAGCTTCGCTGGAGGAGGAAAGCCCCTTATATTCAACAACATTTTTTGCACAGGAATGCCATTTTTTCAGAAAGATGGTAAGTTGTGAACCAGAAATGGTCCTTCAAAACTGCAATTTTTGTGGAACTTCTCACAGCAGGCAGGAATTTTTACAATTTTTTGTGAAGAAATTGAACCCTTGCATCACTGATACTACTGTGTTTCCCCAAAAATAAAACATACCTATAAAATAAGCCGTAGCAGGATTTCTAAGCATTTGCACAATATAAGCCATACTCTGAAAATAAAACATAGTGATAGGCATGCCCTCCCCTCTTTGTTTCTTTAACGGCCCCTACTCACCTCCTTTGGAAGTTCTAAATTCCTTTTTAAAGTTTTGAAGTATAAGGTTCAATGCCCTGCCTGACTTACCAGGTAGAGAGGTTGCGGCGGCTGATGTACCTCCCCCACCATCCTCTCTCCAGGGTTCTCCTTTGGAAGTTCTAAATTCTTTTGTGAAGTATAAGGTTCACAGCGAGGCCTCCTGGGCACCTTGGAACGTGCAGTTATCTCCTTCCTAGGCATCCTCCACCCTCTCTCTCCAGCCTCACTCACCTTTTTCCAGGCCCAGTTGGGGCCCAGCGAGGCCACCTCCTCCTTGGCTTTCTTAGGCCCAACTGAAGCCCTCGGTGAGCACGCACGCTAGGATGCCTCCTCCACTTTTTGCTTCTGGCTTCCTTAAGCCCAACTGGGGCCCACCGGAGCACTTGGTGCATGTGCGCACTAACACTACTGCTCCTGACTCTCATAGCTTCCTCTGGCCAGGCCCAGCTGGGGCCCAGTGAGGCCAGTCCCCCCCCCCCCAAACGCCAACCAGCAACAGTTCCACAAGAAGACGACTTAACTATATTTGAATAAATGTATATTGTTGTACCACACTTAATAAAATAAGACAGCTCCTGAAAATAAGTCATAGTGTGTCTTCTTAAGGAAAAATAAATATGGGAGAGTGTCTTAGTTTCAGGGAAACATGATACTACTGCTACACAAAGAGACAGCACTACTGGACAAAGATGTAAACAACCCATCAATATACCTGATTTCATTAATGGTTTTGATAATGTCCTCCATGATATTCTTGAAAGCAAGTTGGTGAAATGTGAACCGCACTGTGTTATAGTTAGATGGATCTGTAACTGATTAACAGACAAAATCCAAATAGGGTTCACTAATTGCTTCTTTAGACTAATGTGATACTTTAGGGTTGTGTCCTGGGCCTCATGTTGTTTAACATCTTTATAAATAACTTAAGTGATAGAATATAGTTGGGCTAAGAAATATTCTGTTGCTAACTTCTTGGCCAGTTCATATAACTTTAAAGGACAGCATTTAAACTTATAAGAACTAATACAGGCAACTAGCAGCATAAAAATAGCCATAGCGCACAGTATGGGATGAATGCCAGATCCTCTAGAATGTAAACTAAAGATAAGAAAGCTTAAAAGATGAAGACATATGTAGATTCTCAGAAGGAAGCATGACAAGTACCTTGGATGATACATTAGATGAGTATTGACTCCTGTCTTATCACAGGTGAGTTTATGAAAGGATGTGTATTTTTATTGGATAAGAGGTAATGTACTAGATACCTCGGCTGTGGAACTCCCTCCCCAGTGACATCCGGCAGGCTCCATCCCTTCTGGGGTTCAGGAAGAAGATGAAGACCTGGCTATGTGCGCAAGCGTTTAATGAATGAACTCAGTTAGCATTGACATGGATTGGATTTAGGCTTTTGCACAAGGTCTGATGGATGATTGGTATATATATTTGGTGTTGCTTTGTGTTAATTTTTTATATATTGTATTTTACTATGTTATTTAATTATTTTAACTGTTTTATTCTTATTGTATTGTATTATAATGTACTGGTAGTGATCCTACCAGTTGTGTAAGCCGCTCTGAGTCCCCTCGGGGAGAAGGGTGGGGTAGAAATATTGGAAATAAATAAATAAATAAATAGTGCACAACTTGGTCAGTTTTGACTGTTCAACAGACGTGCTGAGTGACTGTTAGGAGAGGCTAAAAGAGGCTGAGATAAAGTTCAAACCAAAATGCCTTCAGTATGGAAGACTGTTGCCAGTGATAAAACCTCCAGAGAAACTAAAGATGGACAATTGCCCTGATAAGATGCCCTAAAATGCTGATTTATGTTGGTACCATAAGTGATTATAAATGCTACTGAGACATAAAAAGGGGAATAACTTGTATATGTGTGCAGTTATTTTTGGTTATGTATGCAAAGAAGTGCAGTGATTTGAGCTATGACTTTGGAGACCAGGCTGAGACATGAATCTCACAGTCTGTCATCCTCAGAAGAAGGCAATGGAAAACCTCTTCCAAATCAAATTTAAACAACAATAATAAGTGTGTATAATACTGCAGATTTAAGAAACTATTTTAAAAATATAGCAAGAAGAAAATAGAAGTGAAATATTTTCTTGTATGCCTGTTAGAAACAGATGGATTTGAAGTGGCAATGGCATTTAGATCATAGAATCATAGAATCATAGAATAGTAGAGTTGGAAGAGACCTCATGGGCCATCCAGTCCAACCCCCTGCCAAGAAGCAGGAAATAAGGAGCAAGAGTCTATACCAGTGGAGGCAAACCTAAGGCATGCCTCCCTGCCCACCCCCCTCAATTGCCCACTTGCTCAACCACTTGCTCACCCACTCACTCACTCACTCACTCACCCATCCCCCCACTTGGCACCCCCTCATCACCCCTGCTTTCACTGCTCGCCCCCAGTCACCATCCCCCGCTCACCTGCTCCCTGCTCACTAGGCATGTGCGATCAATAAAAATGTTTCAAAAGTCATTACAAAATGGGGAACATGGCACTTTGTTTCTAAGCTGTTTCTAAGGTTTCATTAGTGAAAAATGCATTTCATTTTCACATAATTACTTTAATTGGGGAAACTTCAGGGTCTTCTTTCTCCTCCAATGTTACAGCTATGGTGAAACTTGCTACATTGGTAGAACACATTTACCACAGTTAGCCCACCAAATTTCAGAACATTTCATTTATCCAGGGATTTTTGGGGAATTTTCAAAGGTTTTAAAAAGCAACATTTTTAATAATAAAGAAAACATTTTCCTTGTTTGAAAGTGTTATTTCCCTTTTAAGGGTGTAGTACTTACTTTGAAAGTAGTTGTTCTACTCCTTTGTTTATGTGGCACAAACTATGTTGACTTGGTTGAGAGATGATGATATTTATTGAAAAACTATTTCACTATAGCACAATGTCCTTTTTGCAAAGACAAAGTTTTTCCATAAACCTTAATAAACTTTCACCATGTTTTTATGATAGAACCAATTAGGAAATGACATTTATCACTCAGGAACAAAAATCATAGTACGGAATATTAAACACCAATTTATTAGAGCTCTGGCTGGTTACAGAGGGGCACATCTCTTTTTCTCTTATCTTGATTGGGGCTTTCTGATGCTGATGCATTCTGGAAAATTTAGTTTAGGGCAGGGTGTTTTGAATTCTCTTGAATAGGGCTCATCGCCTTCCCAAACTACATTTCCCAGAGTTCTGTGCTTCTTCCCAGGGAACTCTGCTCCCCCTCCATGCCCTCTCCTAATGGTGAGAGGCCATTAATTTACAGAGGGTTGTCGAAGGCTTTCATGGCCAGAATCACAGGGTTGTTGCATGTTTTCTGGGCTGTGTGGCCATGTTCCAGAAGTATTCTCTCTGAAACGTCTGGAGACAATACTTCTGGAACATGTCCATACAGCCCGGAAAACATACAACAACCCAATTTTGGCTTTGCTTTGTTTATTTGCCATGAAAATGAAGCTAACTTTGGGAAGGAGACTTTCGAGATTTACAAAATACAAACAAAAATGTATTGGGTAAGTTTTGATTCTAAAGTTTTTGGCATGGGCAATGTTCATGTGTTAGATATCGCTTTGGAAGTACAGATTTAACAAATTTTCTTATGACTTACAAAACTTCCAAAAATGTTGCAGATTCCTACTGCTCACCCACCTGCTCACTCACCCATCTGCCCCTCACCCACTTCCACTTGCTCGTCTGCTTGCCTGCCTCCCCCCCCCCCACTTGCCCATCTCTTGCCCCCTCTCGCTCGGTCATCCGCACCCTGCCCACCATTCACCCCTCACCCCCTGCTGCCCTCTCTTGCCATCCATAGGATTCTGTCTATCTATCTATCTATCTATCTATCTATCTATCTATCTATCTATCTATCTATCTATCATCTATCTATCTATCTATCTATCTATCTATCTATCTATCTATCTATTACATTCAAATAATGATCAGTATCTCAATTACTTTTAAGGTAACTTAATTTCAAGGACTCATCAAGCATATTAAAATATGAATATTTAGAATCATTATGATACAGTATCAAAGCATTAATTTGCTTCTGTACTAGATGACTGTGAACATTGAGGCAACTTTGAACCTAAAGAAGATCTGGGCCAGAAGGTCAGGCTGTATAGGGCTAGAAAGGGCTGGGAAAAGCAGCAATGGCTTGTTTTCTCCTGCTGTGAAATATAGATTATCTAATCCAATCTCATCAATTTTCTGAATTTTATTGATATTACATCAAGCACCCATTCTTAACTACCCACCAACTTCTTCCAACTAATTTTGTTACTTCCCTGAAGAAAGATAAGGAAAAGGGTGGGGGGGGGGGACTGGAGATCCTGTTGGTGACTGAGAACTGACGCCCATCCTAAACCACTCCCTTAGGTCAGGAAAATCCTGTGGCTTTTGTTAAATCAGCTCAAAGACAACTTCCTACTGAAACAATGATACAAAGTAACTCCTATAGGTGGAACATTTTCAGACTCATTTTTGTGATGACAGAGAAATTGTTATTTCCAAACAAATGCCTGTGGAGATGATTGAGGAAGGCAATTCCAGAGGTTGATAAACCTCCCACAAAACACCAGGGAGAGGATGGGAGGGTGTCCAGGAAGTTTAATTGGATGTGAGATGGCTAATGTGGCCCAGATAATACTTCCTGAGATATCACAGTTGAACACCACCTAAATCTTGTGTCACCTTCCTCAGGCACAAGCAACAATTCTTTTCCCCTGACAAGACACCCTTTTAACTCTTATGTGGCCAAACTTTTACATGTCCATTGTGCTGCATTTTCTCTTATCTAACTGTTTGGGGAGGATTTATATCGGTCAAAATTAAAATCCAGAGACATTTGTACTCAACACTGTTCTGTGATATCCCTTGCAACAAATGCATTGCCACCTTTGCCAATTTTTTCTCTTGGAAAGCATTGTTTAGCCTGTGAAAGTCTCCGAAGGTCTTTTCAAAGAATTTTGAATAACAAAGTAATTTCCTTAGAATTTGGACCCAGTTCTCTCTCGGGCTGTATTTCTTACTTTTAAGGGAAGCCCTTATATGTAAATGCCAAACATAGGGAAGTATTTGCTTGAACAGCCTCAATTCACATAGTTGCATAGGGACAATAAGGTGGTTTGAATAAAACACCTCTATATGTCCAGATCTAAGGAAAATATTTTGGCACTTGGAATGTTATTTCACACAGCCCCCCGCCCCAGCACTTGTAGCACGGAAAGGAAACAATTTATAATGCAGCCCACCAGACAACACAGGAAGATCTCCTGCACCCATCATGTCTCCTCAGGGAAGTGTTTCTGAAGTGTCTGGAAACAGGTTGGTGGGAGTGAGGAGAAGACAGACAGAGATCATCTTCTGAGCTCACATATTGCTATACAACTGGGAAAACAGGAAAGACACACAAGATGGGATCTGAGAAATGATACAATTTTATTTCTAATGGGACATAATGTCACGGATATATGGCACACACACATGGTGGGATAATGTCCTCGGACACTTTCTAAGACAGGAATGGGATGTTCGTGGTCTTTTGCATGTGGTTGGACTGCAACTTCCATCACCCTTTACTAGTACCTATATTAGGTAGGATTGATGGGAAATGCTGCCCAAAATATTTGGAGGGTTTTACATTGCCCACTCCTAAGTCGAAGGTAATGTTACAGGTACGTGGATAAAGGAAACATTTTTTGTAATGATTGAAATCAAGAATGAGAACAAGAATTCATGCATCTAGTCACATAATTTTGAAAGCATGAAAGGTTTTATAACATGTGATACTTTCACAGCTCCATATTACTTTCATTTACTATAGGCAATTCATAGAATTCCAGAAAAGCCAATCAAAGTAATCTTGTTTAGATATTCATCATTTCAGCAATGTTTGTTAAACTAGATTTTCATCTCCCACAAGACTCTAAAAGAAGATACAATTTTATGGATATTTCCTAAACCTTTTCTTAAATAATTAAGTCCAAATTTTATGTTTTAATTCAAAAACAAATACTTGCCAAAAGCATAAGGTCTGGTTCTGTACATATTTGGAATAAAACACTGTAATTCTAATTTGTCCTTGTAAACATAATTTCTCACACTCCAATGCAAGAACAAAGCAAACCCTCGGTAGGTTTAGGGTCAGAATGCCTGTCTCAGACTTTAGCAAATTTGACAGAACAAATTATTCTGGCCCCATCAACACAGACCATGTAATGCCATTTTAAACCAATATTGAAGAAAGCAGTTTCACTGTGCAGATGGTGTACATAAGAAATCCTGAAAGCAGTTTGAGACCTGGACACAAACCAGAGAGCACTGATACGCATTTAGGGCTTTCTTTCATGCGTTTTACATGTGCATGTGCGACACACTTCCAGCTGGAGAACCCACAGATGACCCAAACACAGGGTTAGGATAACAAATGGCCACAACTTGTTTATTGATTGCAGGAACAAGGGTTGGCAGCCATACATGGGTTCTGGATCAGGGGATTGGGCAGCCCACTATTGCCTGATACCGCCAACCACTCCGAGGTGCTTCTGGAACAATACCAGGCCAACGTTACCTCTGCACCCCTGGTAACCACCGGATGCTCCACCCTCCTTACAATAAGGGGGGGGGGGAGTAAGCAAGCCAGATCTAGGGCCCATGCCACACTCCACAAAAGGGAGGTGGGGGCCCCCTTGCCACCAACCCTGGCTTCCTGCAACTAACAAACAAGTCCCATGTAACACAACCCCTGGACTCACAACGTTCCAAGTCAAAGAAGAATCTGTGAGCTATCCTCGATGAAGTGAGAGCAACTGCATAAAAGTCCCAGCATTCCCAGTTGCTCCTGCTGCACATCCCATTGGTCTGAGAACTCCACCTTGCAACTGGTCAGTCACAATGATACCATTCCACGGTGAGCTGCACCTTAGCCACTCATCGCCTGGTTGCTGCTGCCCTGTGTTCCCTGCTCTCTTCCTTCTTGCCCCTAGCAACGGTCCTTTGAAGGTAAGAAAGAGGGCAGCCTTGAAGCTTTGAGGAGGAGGCCCGGCCTGATGTAGGAAGCATAAGCAGAAGACTTCCAGCATCCCATTGTTTTAATGACATCCACAACCCCCCCCCCTCCCCTACAAGCAAGTAAGAGTACTGCTGCTTCTGCCGAGGATCCTGGCCAAGATCGCTGCTTGTTTTTCTGCCACCGCTGATTGCCACCGCAAAGCTCACTGCTGCAGAAAAATTGCTGCAGGCCCGGTACCTGTGCCAGCCCCAGAGTGGCCTTAATTAGGCCACTGGGGCTGGCTATAGACGGGTCCCTGGCCAATCAGGAAGCACAGTAGGGCCTGCTGCTGATTGGCTGGCTGGCTGGAAACTTTCCTGCCATACCGAGGGGCTTCTGGGAAGAAGAAGACCCCAACCGCCATGCTAGGCCAGAGGGCACCCTATGCCGCAACAGCCCTTTGCCCAGTGAGTTGGGCAATGCATTTTGTGGGAGTTTGTTGTCTGGCTGCCACAGTTTGAAGTTATCTGGAGGCATTGAGGCCCACTCTCTTTTATATTTTCACTTGTTGGACAGATCCTGAAGAAGAATATAGGGCTAGTCCTATCCCCACCTTTCTCTATCTTGCAGTGTAGATGTGGCCTCTGATAATGTCAATATGTTACTTCTGTTGTTGCCACAATGCTAATACAAGCCATTGTTGAAAAGGAAGCAAAGCTGTCTCAAAAGGGGGATACCAGCAGTATTTGAATTTAGAGAATATTTGATCTTTTATTTTTCTATATTATAGAAATACATATATAGAAATGTGTTTTGAGTTTGTAAAAAATTGAAGAAATTTAATTAGATGTCAAATGTTACCATTGGCTGGATAAGTGGTACCATGGCCTTCCTCTTTTTTATTTATCAACTGCCTTCTTCCCTCACAGAGTTCTAAGGCTTTCAAGCAGCGATGAGCACAACATGAATGGTAAGGTGGTATTAGCATGGCAGGACCATTGAGACTCCAGCCCACCACTGTCACAAATTCAGGATAGTGTGCATGGCCACCTCCAGAGCCAAGCATTTTCTCCTTTGAATCAGCACTGTGCAGAGAAGGCTTACATTACATTTCAGAGGAAAGCAATGGTAAAGTTCCTCTGAGTATTCTTTCCATATCTGTAACCTTTGAAATTCATGAGGTTCCTATAAGTTGAAAGGTTATTTAGAAGCACACATGCACACACACAAAGATACTTTATCCATCCATTAAACACACCTTTGATCATTTAATTGCCAAAGACTCATGTAAATAGAAAATATTGTGCCTGTCTTCGGGGCGTTCACCTATCAAGAATGGCCATCTGTTTCTTTTTTCCACTTGAACACAGTAGATTTGATTCTACACTATTTCACTGTTGGTGGGTCAAGTGAGCCCAATACAGTTGAATGTTGAACCTGGGAATGCACAACCACCATGTGAAGAAAATAAGGAAATGGTTTATTCTGATTGTCAGAACAAATGTGAAATCTACCAGACCCACAGCTGTTCTTGGATCATGAAATCCATTATGCATTTTATAAATGATGACAGTCAGATTTCTGCAGTACTCATCTGTGTAACATTATAGTGGTTCCATTTAACTCAACAGCTCTTGGCTCTGCTGATGAAATTTCAGACTAGCTTGAGAAAGGCTTTGCCTTTGTTTTCATAGAGATGTGTTTGCGTCTCTACAGCAATATCCTGAAAATGCAGGCATCATTTTCTACAAAGCAGTGTACCTTTTATAGTACATCTTCAGATGTGGTTGCCCATTAGAGAAAGAGATCTCAACATGTTCTGGGGAAGGAAGCATTTTAAAGAGAATCATATCTCATTAGCAATTCAACAGTTTTCGAAACCAGGTCTAGAACAGAACTAACACACATCCTTGTGTCAAGACTTCAGTGGATGTTCAACTGAACACCAGCCACCACTTCTCTAAATATTTTGTAAATATGGTACTTTGCTAAGATTTGTTTTGTTGTTTATTCTTTCAGTCACTTCCGACGCTTCATGGCCTCATGGACCAACCCATGCCAGAGCTCCCTGTTGGCCGTCGCCACCCCCAGCTCCTTCAAGGTCAAGCCAGTCATTTCAAGGATACCATCCATCTTGCCTTTGGTCGGCCCATCTTCCTTTTCCCTTCCATTTTCCCCAGCATCATTCTCTTCTCTAAGCTTTCCTGTCTTCTCATTATGTGGCCAAAGTACTTCATCTTTGCCTCTAATATCCTTCTCTCCAGTGGGCAGCCGGGCATTATTTCCTGGAGTATGGACTAGTTGGATTGTCTTGCAGTCCAAGGCACTCTCAGAATTTTCCTCCAACACCCAAGTTCAAAAGCATCTATCTTCTTTTGCTCAGTCTTCCTTATGGTCCAGTTCTCACATCCATACGGGGAATACCATTGCGTTAACTATGTGGACCTTCATTGCCAGTGTGATGTCCCTACTTTTTACTATTTTATCAAGGTTGGTCATTGCTCTCCTCCCAGAAGTAAACGTCTTGGCTGCAGTCTGCATCTGCACTAATCTTTGCACCTAGAAATACAAAGTCTGTCACTGCCTCCACATTTTCTCCCTCTATTTGCCAGTTATCAATCAGTCCGGTTGCCATAATCTTAGTTTTCTAGATGTTTAACTGCAACCCAGCTTTTGCACCTTCTTCTTTCACCTTGGTTATAAGGCTCCTCAGCTCCTCCTTGCTTTCAGCCATCAAAGTGATATCATCTGCATATCTGAGGTTGCTAATGTTTCTTTCAGCAATTTTAACTCGAGCCTTGGATTCATGATGTATTTTGCATACATTTGCTAAGATAATAAGAAAAAAATAATAACAACTTAGCAATAACAGCAGAAGGAAATGACAGCAATAGTGGCGAAGAAGAGTCAGGCAACACACACTGCCAAACATATTTACTGAAAAGTAATTCATTGTATTCAATAATGCTTACTCTTACTCAGGCCTTGGCTGGAATATTCTGTGAATTCTATTCCAAAAAGTTTCTGACACACCTGTGTGTATTGGTTATAGAGAAACAGCACTATAGCAAAACAGCAGCATTTAGAACAATATAAATTACTTCTACCTCTTCTATTGCCATTACTCCTAGGCTTTCTTATCTCAAACATTGACAATTTGGGATCTAAATAATTGTGTCACCTATAGGCATGGGAGGAGGTTTGGTCAATGCATCACAATATAGAATCCAAGATATTGCTTATTGTTCTTCTTTTAACATCTCTACACACACTGAAAAAAAGAAATGTGGGGGTGTGGGAGTGTATGGTACTATCCTGAAAGCATAAATATGTCAAAATTACCAAAACCAGACACACTTTATGAGAGTAGAACAAACAGATTTGGTATTCAAGAAAAATAAACATGATACACCCTGTAATTTGTAGCCTGCATATAAATCACAGTATTTTGCAGATATTACTATGCATGTTGTAGATACTTGACTATAAGTTTATCTCATGAATAAATCAAGGCCAGGTTTGGGCTCAAAATTACAGTACTTGCTATGACCCATGGATAAATCAGGAAGAGATAAAGAGAAGGACAAGATCTATTAATTTAAGAGTTTCAGTTGATATGTGTAAATTCCATTGCTCATTTTAAATGTATACATTTATACAAATTAAGATAGGGAGGATATTAAAGGAAGTAAGCAGTACCAGACATTTAAACACATGAGGGGGGAAAGGACGAATAGTGATGTACTAGGAAATATGAGGTGTCATTATGGTGCCCTCAGCTGTCCTGGATAAATGGTGCCCAAGAGAAAGAAAGGCAGCCCTTTCTCCTTTTCTCCTTCTCTCCTCCATGATGACATGATGGCAACAGTCTTGGACAGCAATGGCTCCCAAAGGTGAAATCAGGTGTCAAGCAGGGATGTGTTATTGCCCCTACCTTATTTTCCATATTCATCAATATGATACTTTACCTTGTTGATGGGAAGCTTCCCACTGGAGTGGAAATCATCTATTGGACAGATGGCAAGCTATTTAACCTCAGCAGACTGAAAGCCAAAACCAAGGTCACCACAACATCTATTATAGAACTCCAATATGCCGATGACAACGTAGTCTGTGCGCATTCAGAAGAAGACCTACAAGCCATTCTGAACACCTTCACAGAAGCATACGAGAAGCTTGGCCTCTCATTAAACATCGAGAAAACCAAAGTGCTCTTCCAACAGGCACCAGCTAATCCCTCTGCAATGGCAGGAATACAACATAATGGTGTCACATTAGAAAACATTGACAATTTCTGCTACCTTGGCAGCTGAAATACAACACCACCTGAGCTTTGCGAGTGCAGCATTCTTCTGAATGAAGTAGAGAGTGTTTGATGATCGGGACATCTGTAGAGATACCAAGGTGCTTGTTTATAAAGCCATTGTCCTCCCAACCCTGCTCTACGCCTGCGAAACATGGACGGTCTACAGATGTCACACTCAACTCCTAGAGCGTTTCCATCAGCGTTGCCTTAGAAAAATCCTGCAAATCTCTTGGGAAGTCAGGCGGACAAATGCCAGCATGCTGGAAGAAGCAAAGAAGCGATGCTCCTATGCCATCAACTCCGCTGGACTGGCCACGTCGTCCGAATGCCCGATCACCGTCTTCCAAAGCAGTTGCTCTACTCCGAACTCAAGAACAGGAAACGTAATGTTGGTGGACAGGAAAAGAGATTTAAAGATGGGTTTAAAGCCAATTTTAAAAACGGTGGCATAGACACTGAGAACTGGGAAGCCCTGGCCCTTGAGTGCTATAATTGGAGGTCAGCTGTGACCAGCAGTGCTGCGGAATTCGAAGAGGCACGAATGGAGGGCTTAAGGGAGAAACGTGCCAAGAGGAAGGCCCATCAAGCCAACCCTGACCGGGACCATCTTCCACCTGGAAACCGATGTCCTCACTGCGGTAGAACATGCAGAACAAGAATAGGTCTCTTCAGCCACCTAAGAATTCACCCTCAAGACCCCACGACTGGAAGACCATCATCCTCGAACTACGAGGGATAGCCTAAGTAAAGTCTCCTTCTGCATTTTCTTTTTCACCCAAGCAGCATTCAACAGCAAAGTGGAGGAGTCAAAAGAATGTGGTGCATCTGGTGGACACGGCTTGCCAAAACCTCTGCTGCTTCCATACTTCATCTCGTAGAATACCAGAAACAATGTGATCTTTTTGTTAGCAGTCTAGAAAAGGAGTGGGAAAAGAGCAATGAATTCACTTGGTTCACTAGCCAAGATCACTGGCAATTAAAACACACCTCAGAACTATTATTCTAGATATCTGGTGTTGCACATAGACAGGGTAAAATTACACATTTATTTATGTACAAATACACACACACACACACACACACACACACACACACTATATTCCTTCCTTACCTAGATTGGTAAGACATATTGTAAATTGACACAGATGGTAATAATTAGAAGACAGTTGCCAACAATGTCAGGGTAAGCACTTTCAACACACTTCATCTGAAGCAAGAATCCATGACCCATTGTGCAGGTGTTTGTGCCACACATCTTTTAAAGACGTTAAGAATATTGCTCTGAGAACCTACATTAATGAAAAATGATTGAGAAATTAAACAGAGTCTTATTTGAAAAGGTGGTTGTGGCATCTTCTAGCAATTGCCTATTTTTATAGTGTCTTCTCTACAAATTTATTCTTCTCCCACCTACCAAAAGATGTATGTTACTTTCAACTGCTACTGCTGTTCTTTGACTAAATACATCATGAGTTGACAAACAATATATTATGAAACACTGTTATGCCAGCATAATTTCATAGTCTAAAACAAGATATTTGCCTAATGCAAAAACTGCATTTTTGCCTGTTACAAATTGGTGGAGTCATATAAAACTCTAATTCCATTTAGACCAGGTTTAGAGGCAAAGAAAAACAATAATGGAACTGGTTTTTGAGTTGACATGGCCCAAAGAATACCGGAAATGTCATTCCTAAGAGCTTTTTCAATGGAATTTCAATTGATACATATTATTGCATGCTGAATGTTCCCTGCTTGATTTGTACAGGATGCTACCACGGTTTTTCCAGAATATGAGTGAAAGTGCTGTGCACATCTTCAGCTACCTATCATGATATCTGGTGCAAATTTCAAAGCCATTAAAGTCTTCAACAGATTGAAACAATAAGTTATTAATTTTGTCATGTTATGTTACTGCCTATGTTGGAAGGAAATTTGGAATTGGTTTTTTACTGCAGATTTTTAAAAAATCCAAAAGCATTAGATGGCTTCTGGATTTATTAATTTTTTCTAAGCACCTCACAGCCCACCTACACAATGACTGAATAAACAGTGGCTTTTTCTACTACTCTAAAAAAGCAGAAACCTTGGGAATTCAATTAGTACCTCTACCACATTCTAGCCACTGTGAGTAGCTGTGTTAGAATAACAACCACTTGTTTTTCTATTTTTAACCCTTTCAGTTATATTTTAGCAGGTGTCCCTTATAGCAATAGTAAAGGAGACTTAAGATCTAAAATGGAAATAATGAGTTAATAAATATCCCCAAAGCCCTCTTAAACTTACATACACACTCGCAAGCTAAAAATATATTTACTAGCTTGCACTTGTAGTTTCCTTAAAAGAAACAGCCTACTGCTCATTAAATTAGTCGGCTGACCAGATTTATTGCAGTCTAATCTCTTGACATTCTTTAAGGCCTAAATTAAGATGCAGTCAAAATGTATCTCAACAAGAATCTGTAATGAATGTGTTTTACCACCACTGATGATTCTCATGCTGGTTTTGCCAAAGACTGACAAAAATCACAAGCCAGTCAAAGTTAGACACCTCCAAGTCCTGTTGATTTCAGTGGGACTACTAAACACATATTTAGCCTTCATGCTAAAATCTGTTGATGTTAAAACAGTGGTGGGCAACATGCACATTTCAGATACTCCCCCAAAACCATTTATAGAATTTTGGTGACCAATTTCTAAGTAATGAATGCAAGCAGATTATTGAAAGCCAACTGGAAAAAATGAATTAAAACAAACATGTCCTGGTTGATTTTTGATTTTTTGGATTTGCCATTTATTTAAAATTGCACAATATGTGTTGGGTTGTGGGGTATATAGCTGCTGTGGACTGAGCATAAGACTGGCTCCTGGACCAGGCAAAGTTCCCCATCCCTGAGTTCTTATATTTGGATAGAAACAGAACTTCCTCCACAGATTTCTGGCTGCTATCCAAATGTTTAAGACAATTTATACAGTATAGCAGGTGTGAAAAATGGGTGACCTACAGATCACAAGTTCTCCATGTCATCCTGCACAGCTCTTGATACTCCCCATTGATTCACTATGCATGTCCTTTATTGGAAAATATGTAGAAAGGACAGTTTTACTAAGGCCCTCCTGGCCACAGCTGACACCTGAGCATCAAGCATCAGTGCTGAGTCCAGGAAGACCCCCAGACTACAGACCTGTGTCCTCAGGGGGAATGTAACCCCAATGGGCACAGGTTGCCACTCTATACCTCGATCGGCCTTGCAACTAACTAGGAGGACCTCTGTCTTGTCAGGATTAAACTTCAGCCCGTTGGCCCTCATCCAGTCCATCACAGCTACCAGACACTGGTCCAGGACCCAGGAATTCAGTGGAAAATAGTAGTAGAGTTGTGTGTCATCTCCATAGAGATGGCACCCAACTCCAAAACTCTGGGTGATCTGACCCAGCAGTTTCATGTAAATGTTAAAAAGCATGGGGGAAAGAATAGACCCTTGTCCAGGGCTTCAAGCAGGCATCCCCCAGCATCACCATCTAGATATGACCCTCCAGGAAGGAGCGGAGCCACTGCAAAGCAATGCCCAAATGCCTATTTTGGAGAGTTGCCCCAGAAGGATACCATGGTCGATGGTATTGAAAGCTGCTGAGATGTCCAAGAGAACCAGCAAGGACACACTCCCCTTGTCTAGTTCTCTGTGGAAGTCATCCACCAAGACAACTGAATCTGTCTCCATTCTGTGACCAGGCCTAAAACCAGACTGCGATGGATCATGGTAATCGATTTCATCCAAAAATTCTATACTATAGCTTTACTTATTGATCCAAACACTGTCAGAGTGTATCTCGTCTCTTAAGGTTTCTTCCAATAATGTGATTCTAGGACTGAATATTTAAATATGAATTTTAAGGAAGTTTGACTGAAATATAATGGTAGATTTACACAGAAATGAGACAGACTATATTGCATAATGTTCACAATTCACAAATGAATTGATTCATCCATCCCTAGCCAGCAGGTTGTACTTGAGAGGCACATATACCAAATACTGTTCAACTTTATAGTTTTAAATGTGTTAACATTCTAGAAAAAGCTTGGGGAAAAATACTGGTCTCAGAGTCTATATTGTTTTTAAGGCTTAGTCTAACAAGTGAGCTCATATGAAAGACAGTGGATATTTACTGGTATGTCCTATTGATTACAATGAGAACTGCTTTGGAGTAGAAAGCTTGCAACTTACTTATAGAAAGGGGAACTTGTCTTCATATGATTCATTTGGATCTGGAGGACTTTTGGGGGTAGCTGCTTAATTTACTGAGCTCTGACAACCTACTAGCTCTATTCACTTATTATACATATTGATTCTGCATGCATAGAGTAGTGTTCCCTCCTGGGGGATTACCATTCACGATCTCCAGTGGTGCTTCTCTTCAGACTCATTGGTCTCCATGTGGAGGGAAATAGAACTGACAAGAGAGAGGTTAAGGTGAGGATTTCTGTCCTCTTCATGTGTTGAACCAACAAACTTTAAACTGTTCTACTGTTATCAAGAGAAATACAGAAATTACCCTACTTTGTGATGGGTATCTAAGATTGGTCTTTTGTTATATATTTGTCCTAGAACAAAACTTGATTTATGAATTAATTTGATGATCTGTCACATACTCCCATTTTCTGCCATAAGGGGTAATAGAAATCTCACAGGTGTTCCCTGTTGTTTCTTTGAAAATCAGGCATAAGCAACTGGCTGTGAGCTTGAAAAAAACCTGGATGGGGCTCAGTTTCCAGGAAATGGGGATGAAAATTGGATGGCAAAGGCTACTCTGTCTGGCAAAGATGATCTTAATTCTAAATCTATTCATTATGGCTCATAAAGGAAGGATCAAAACTGAGCTTTTGCTACTGGCAAAAATGATCTAAAGAAGAAAATATTAATTGTAAGCACATTTCCAAGCAGTAACTACCACAGGGACATAAGAGACAGAAGGCTTTCATGTTTAACACATGTGCAGCATTTATCCAAATGACGCTGAAGTTACAAATGCGGATCAGTGAGAGAAGATGGCTTTGTTGTTGAACAGGCTTAATAAAACATTATGGCTCCCAAATGTCACACACTGAAATCATAGAGTGAGTCAAGGCTGGTGCAACTGTTTCATCTACAGTGAAAGTGCGGTTTTCCTCTGAAGATGGCACCCCTAGACTTCTTGATGATGGCAGGGATTAGAGAGAGAATGTACTCAATTGAGAGCTGAGTACTGTTTGCATTTCTGTGCTAGATGCTGTATTCATTAGATCTGTACTTTATCTATTGGCCCTGATACACTGCTATTTTTTACATATTGTGTCATGTGTTGTTTCTAAGTGTGCTTTCATGAATCCTATGGCAAAATGGTGAGGATACATTATCCCCATTATTGAAATTGGGAAGAGAAAGAGGAAGGACTAGAATTGGGGGATGGGCATGCCAGATGAACAAAACGTGGGACAGATGCTGTGTTTCTGACCTTTCTCTGTTTTTCATGATCTGGGTTGCCCTGTCAGCCTATCCTCAGGTTCGCTACTGAATACCAAATCAGCCCATAACAAAACAATTTATCTCCCAGCTGCTTCATGTAGATCAGTGGTTCTCAACCTGTGGGTCCCCAAGCGTTTTGGCCTACAACTCCCAGAAATCCCAGCCAGTTTACCAGCTGTTCTGGGAGTTGAAGGCCAAAACATCTGGGGACCCACAGGTTGAGAACCACTGACATAGATGTTAAATAACATCTGGGATAGTGATGAGCCCTGCAGGACCCCACAGTTTACTGGCCATGAGGTCAAGCAGGACTCCCCCAGGACTACCTTCTGGGTACGGCCCATGAGAAATTATCAGAACCACGGAAACATAGTGCCTCCTAACCCTATCCCCTCAAGTCTCCCCAGAAGGATACCATGGTGTGTGGTATCAAACACCACTAAGAGGTCCAGAAGAATCAATAGGGTCACACTCCCCTTATTAAGCTCTCCACATAGATCATACACCAAGGCAACCAAAGCCATTTCTGTTCCATATCCTGGTCTAAAGCCAGATTGAAATGGGTCCAGATAATCAACCTCATCCAGAAATGCCTGGAGTTGTTTGGCCACCACCCATTCCAAGATTTTACTGATATACAGCTTACATATGGCAATTATTCAGTGCCATAAAATACATACAAAACATTAAGTTTAAAGTAAAATGAATTAAAGTTAATACATATTAAACAGTTAAAAACATTACATTTAATATTAAAATCATGGTATCCAGAAATTATAGTCTAAGGCCGTTCCATAAGCATTGCACATATTCCAAATTTATTATTGCACTGTGCTATTCTCTGAAAGCCTGATCACTATTGGGGTGAACCTTGCCACAATGGTAGACCACATTAACAACTGTTAGCCCTTCGTATTTCAGAATGTTTCATTTATCAACAGATTTTTGGGGAATTTTCAAAATGTTTATAAACAACATTTTAAAAATAAACTACAAGAGCTATCTCCTTGAATTTTCTATACAATGACACAAGGGGATCATTCCCCCAACTCTAAGAAATATTCATACATCTACTGACTTTAGGGAACTTTTTAAAATTGTGACAATTTTTTTAAGCCACAAAAGGTATCTCATTGAATGTCTCTCAACAGAAACCAATATTAACCAATTCTACATTTTCAAAGAATCCCAGAGTTGTAGGGGACCCCCAGGGGCCATCTAATCCAACCCCTTTCTTCCAAGGAGAAGGGCACCATCAAAACTCAAAACAGATGGCCATCCATTTAGGGATTTCTTCCCAGACCAGCACAGAGATTATTAGAAGTATCTTTGCAGATTCAACAATTTATTGAAACTTTGGCTGGCTACTCTTGGAGAGAAAAAGCTCTCCCCTATCCTGATTGAGGCTTTCTGATACTGAGCAGAATTCTGGAAAATGTAGTTATGGCAGGACCTTTTGAATTCTCTGGCATAGGGCTCCTCATCTTCCCAAACTAAATTTCCCAGGGTTCACTGTTTTCTCAGTCTTTTTCTCAGCGAACACTACTCCCTGCTTTCACTCTCCTAATGGCAGGAGGCCATTAATGTAAAGAGGAAAGTCAGCCATTTTGGCTTTGCTTTGCTTCTTTGCACTGAAAATAGAACTAACTTTGGAAGGCTTCCGAAATTTACAAAATGCAAACAAAAAAAGTTTTGGGTAAGTTTTGATTCTTAAGTTTTTGGTGTGGACCACGTCCACGTGTTGGATATCATCTCGTAGGTACAAATTTAACAAATTTGATATGACTTATGAGGACTAACAAAAAATGCACACCCCTACTATTTATACATGGTTGCTTTGCACAGAAGACAGTATTTCCAGCACAGACATTAATATTTTCTGCACAGGGATATTTCTGCAAAGAAAATACTGTTATTCACAGTAATGGCAGAATTAATCCTGATTGGGCAAAGCCTTCATAAATTGTGCTTTTTAAAGACTTTCTTATAGCAAAATGCTTCAGGGTGGGATGGTTCTGACCAGCCGACTAGCCATATCTTTTAGAATACTTCTTTCTATTCTCTCCACTAAAAAATACTCAGCATTCTCTTCATGATTGTGCAATACATTTATTAGATTACTAAAATATTGCAAGAAAGGAAGCTTTCATATTTATCTGTACTAAATGGTCTAAAATGTTAATGAGTAAAAAGTCAATAAATCCACTCAGATAGGGTAGTCAGCCATGGCTTCTGTAAACATACAATGATTTAAAAGAGGAAGATTATACATACAGTAAAGAAGAAAGTTGTTAAGGTATCTAATTGTGATTTCACTCTTTGGGGGAGACATGTAATCCATGAGATTCATTGATTACTTTGTTGTAACACAAGGATTCCTCGGGTGGCTTGAAGAGGAAGAGGTGGAGCAACATAGCAATCTTTATGTCAGCAAAACTGGAGGCGAAGTGTAGATATTAAACAAAGTGATAGAGTTATACCTAGTGGCTGGAAGGAAATAGACATTAAAGTGCAGGTTCAAGAAAATTGCTATTAAGCATTGTTCCGTCCCCCAGAGGCTTGGTTTGCATTTTTTCATAGTTGCAGGAATAGCACTTCTTTGCATTTCTTCTAGGGCTGTGGCAGATTCTGCAGCAACCTGATAGTTTAGCCATTAGCAGAGTTTGTAGCCTGTTTGCAAAGCTTTGCTGCTGGCAGCCTGCAAATGTATCTTTTTGTTCTGGAGACCTCCACTTTTCCTGGGGAAAGAAGGCTCCATTTTGAGAAGCCTCTTACCTTCTAGACAGAAAGAAAAAGAACTCAGATGTGCTTGTGTGGCCAAGCCAGGTCATCTCTGACAAAGCCATTGTAAGTACTGACCTGCCTTTAAAACCAGTGCCGAGCATAGATAGGGAAAGACCTGTTCTTTCTAAAAAATAGTAGCTTAGCACTGGGGCAGAGAACATCTCCGGATTTCTTTGCCACTGGAAGAAGCCCTAGAAACTTCGCCTCAAAAACTAGCTTTGAGCTTATATAGTGATAGACCTGCTTTTTTTTGATAGCAGCTCAGGGCTAGGGTAAAGAGGATCTCAGGATCTCTTCACCTTTGGTGGAAGTTAACCCAGCAACTAAAGGGGGAAAGCAAGAAAGCAACATCTGCAAGGTTTTATAAGTTGACTGGTTATATATGCTACCTTAACTATGTGTGCCAAGTCTGCCATGGACTTTGTGAAAATAAAATTTTGTTTGATTGTTCAACTTGAAGTGCCTTTGGCTACTGGGATTTCCAGAGTTTCTAAGTAAGGCCCCACAGTTCACCTGGGCAGAGGAAGAAGCACATCTCAAAGCTTTAAAAGATGCCTGGGTGTGACGGCATAAGCATGCTCATTTTTACTGAACTGTTTCTCTTTTTGAAAAATTCTTTGAACATTTTGCATTCTTTGTATCTAGAGGTCCTTTGACTCTAGCAGATTACTTCCCTTTCTGCACAGATACTGTTGCTGTGGCAACATAACAATTAGTCATTGGAAGGCAAATCCTATTTGCAAATATGGTTTAAATATTCTCATTAAAATTATAACTCACTGCAACTCTTTGAATACATAGAATGGCATAAGCACAAACCTTTTATGATGTCATGAGTAGTAATATATTATAATTATTATTGTTATTATTATTATAATAATTATTATTTCTGAAAGGACTATTGCTGGACTATATACTCTGTTTATTTTTGTTTGACTCCTTTATTTCTTTAATAAAGATATTAGATTGTTTATTGGCCTCCGTGTCTGGTTCCCAGTGCTCACGCTGCCCTGAGGCGTCACATTACATAACATAAAATACAATCATACACTCTGTTGAAGTGGGAATGATTGTATATAGATTTGTTTAAATGTAATTGAGTTATAGTGTTGCAATGTGAGCTGGAGATTGCATCATGCTGTCTGCTGTCCACTATGCGAGTGTGTAAAGAGTTAACTGTGTATTGCATCAGACAGCAGAGGTGGTTATAAATAGCTTGCTGTGTTATCTGTTCTTCCCTCTGCCCTCTGCTCTCTGCCTATTTGCACTCTGTATGTATATGTCCTCTTGAGAGTTTTCCGTTTGTCAGTAAATCTTTTGTAGAAAGCCAAACAGGCTTCAGCCTATTTATTGGTGCCAGTGATTCTTCGTTGATCTTCCGCTGCATGTGTGTTTATCCAAACCGCGCGCTCTGACACACTCCACCATATATAAAATTAATAAATTATAATACTTATCAACCCCAAACCCTTAAACGAATGACAAAACATAAAAGGTAATGTCGCTCCATGCAGTCATGCCCACCACATGACCTTGCAGGTGTCTATGGACAATGCCGGCTCTTCGGCTTACAAATGGGCATGACCACCCACCCCCAGAGTCAGACACCACTGGACTTAATGTCAAGGGAAAACCTTTACCCTTGACCTTAACTACCACCAATTCCTCAATACTTTATATTTCCCATACCACAATACTTCGCCACAGCAATGCATGGCTGGGCACAGCTAGTAACTGATACAGCTGTTGTCATATCTCTATTGTAAATCAAACATTTTGTTTGTTTAAAAGGCTGATGCTAAAATGTGTAATACAATGATTTCAATAAAACAATGAAGATCAACTGGTCTCTCATAGTTTATCACCACAATCTCAGAAGCAGATATTATTTTCCACTTACTTTAGTCTTATTCTTTCCACTCTCCCCAAACTTAAGGAGGAAACATTTAAAGTTAACAGTTTCAAAAATTCCACCATATACTGGAACCATAAATTTTCACTGGAAATCTATTATTCTTGTTATCATGAGGTTAAATGGAGTTCTATTACTTTAATGTTCCTGCTTCTGGGCAAAAGATCTCCAGGCATATTTCCACAAATATGGAGTGAATTTCCAATCTTACCACCCTTGCAGCAACCTGGTTTGTTGGAGAAACAATTTCTCTTTCTTTTTCCTAATGACTGGAAACTGGTTCTCAAGCCAATTCATCACATGCCCTGTCCCAATTGGAAGGTCTATTTGTTGCCATGAATCTTATTGTAAATATATCCCTCAAGATTAGATGTTCTGATTTATTGGATGGTTTTCTACAAAACAGAGATCACTAGGGACTATAAGTGGAGCTAAATTGTAGGCATACATTTCTGTTAACCACTTGTCCATCATTCTCTTTCATTATGTCTTTGTCCTAAATTGTTGTTATTGGGGGTTTGTTTCACAATGTTGTCATTGCTGCTGCTGCTGTTACTGCATGCCTTCAAGTCATTTTGACTATGATTACCCTAAGGAAACCCTATCACTAGGTTTTCTTCTTCACAGCTGGTTTACCTTTGTTTCCCCTGATACTGACTGGGTGTGCTTTGTCCATGGTCATCCAGTGTGTTTACATGGCTGAGAGGGCATGTGACCATTTTTCAATGTTCTTGCAGATACTATAGTATCATTTCATTATAATAAGGCATCAGCACCTGAAATGCTGGAAACCTGATACAGGGTGGGGAAATCAACAGTTATAATGCATCCATGAGCAAAGCCAGCCAGATACATTTTGAAAATACCAACACTTCCAAATTATTGAAGGTTTGCAAACAAGAGCACAGCTCACCATGTTCATTGTTTATATAGTGGATTTATATAAATTCATCCTTGAAATTCTAATTTTAAATTATTGTCTAAGACTGAAACATTATAATCAACAAATATGTCAGGAAATTGTCTAAAAGGATTTATATACTTCTTTCAAATTCATTCTACTCTTTCTCTCTTTCCAAAGTTTCCGTTAGAGAGTTTAATCTAACTTTAAATAAAGGCTTTAGCTGACTGCAAACAGAGATATATTGATAGCATTAACTCTATTTCAGCATTTCTGTCTCAGAAGAGAACATGATCTTATGAAACAAACCCTGATAAAAGAAAATTAGTGGGACACAAAAGTGCACACAGTATGCTGTATCCAGCACAAAAACCACAGGGTATCCAGAGCATTTAGTTTTGTATAATGTCTGAAACAGACATGGGCCTAAAACACAAAGCATGTAATTGTGGGAGATATTGTCTAAGGACCTTTCCACAAGAGGCAGGCAAATCAGCATTCCTCCCATTGTTATCTTGTCAGAGAAAAAAATTGTGGAGGAAGACAGAGAGTTATTAAACCAACCAATAACGCAAGAGGAAACAATAAGGGCAATTAAAGGGTTAAAGTGAGGCAAGTCACCAGGCCAGATGGATTTCCAGCAGAATATTATAAAGCATATATGGAAGAGTTGTCACCACACCTAACAGAGTTGTTTAATGAAATATACACTAAGCAGAAAGTCCCCTAGCATGGAAAGCATCAGAAATTATAACTATACCAAAAAAGGGAAGAGATCTAACTCAACCAGGTTGGTACAGACCCATTACTCTATGCAAGCAGGATTACAAAATCTTTACAAAAATTTTAGCAAAAAGACTGGAAACAATAATGCCAAAAATAATCAAAGAGGATCAACATGGATTTGCGAAGGGAAGAAAAATTGGGGAGCCAATACAAAATGTAGTAATCGCAATGAATTACACAAATTTGAATAAGGAAAAAATGGGAATTCTCAAACTGGACGTTTATAAAGCTTTTGATAAGGTCAATCACAATTATCTGTTAGGATTATGTAAACAGTTGAATATGGGGGAAAACTTTTCAAAACACTGCAACAATTGTATAGCAACTGCAAAGCAAAAATCAGGGTGAATAACGGAAGGACAGGAGAGATACCAATTTTAAATGGTACAAAACAAGGTTGTCCATTATCCCCCACTTTATTTGTAATAGCAATAGAAATGCTAGCTGAAAGTATCAGGAATAGCACCAATTGGACAGGGTACAAAATAGAAAAGGAAGGAGGACAAAAGGAAGAAATAAGGCTTAATCTCTTTGCCGATGATGCAATGATTATTACAAGCCAACCATTAATCATGGTAAAAGATATGATTAAAAAATTGGAAGAATTTAAGAATATATCAGGACTATTTTTAATATCAAAAAGTCAGAGATACTATGTCTTAATACCCCACCAAGGGAACAATTAGAGATTAGGAAAATATCAGGTTTAAGATTAGGATTGAAGAAGTTAAAATACTTAGGAGTATGGATATATAACCCAAAGAGTATAGTCAATACACAAAAATGGAAAAAAATAGAGAAACAATTTAAGAATTGGGAAGGGAAAGCATTAACAAGAGTGGACAGAATAAAGGCATTAAAAATGTTTATAATACCAAAATTGATATATTTATTTCAAACATTGCTAAACACAGTAGATAGGAAGACACTAAAGACATGGGATAGGAGAATAAGAAAATGGGCAGTTGGAGGAAAAAGGCCCAGAATAACAGACAAATGGTTAAATGCAAAAGAGGAAGAGGGAGGCTGGAGAATTCCAAGTTTAGAAGTCTACCACAATGCATTTCAAATCCAAAGATTGTTGGAAATACAGTATACTAAAAAAAGGTAAATATGGAGAAGATAATAAATAATACCAAAGAAAAAGAAATAATATTTAGGGAATGGAATAGGAGAGAAGAAGCAGAATTTAAGGAACCTTTTAAAGGAACAATAAAAGTGTGGAAAAAAAGAAAGAAGAAGTTAAGTCCAGGCAATGAGAATAAGATGGCAACTATATAGCAAATTAATTACAATAATAACGAAATTATAGGCAGAACATTGAGATCAATTTAAAGTAGAGGGAAAAGGTTAGTGGAGGATTTGTGTACAGTAAATGGAAACCCTGTAGAACAAAAAGAAATTCAGAATTGGATAGGATCAGGGAATTGGATTCAAAGCTGGGCTATAAGACAGGAAATTTTTAGACTAAGGGAAAAAATTAGAGAACAGGAAAGTCCATTTGAGAAGGTGATTAGGAAATGTTTGAGAGAGGAAAAGAAGGTGGCAGGAGATCTGTACGAACAAATTATAATGGTAAAAGAAGAAATAATAGAGGAAATATTCTAAACATGGAGAATGGACATGGAAATTGAGAGGGAAGATATACAAAGGGAAATAAGTAATATAGAAAAAGAAAAGTACAATGTATTAAGGGAAGCAAGAAGGAAAATGCTATAAAAATTGTACAGAACTCCTGCACAACTTTCACTTTTTTACCAGGGATGGACAGGTGTTGGCACAGTTGTGAACAAAGAGGGGTATTTAATCACATGATATGAGAGTGAGATCGAGTGCAAGAATACTGGAAAATGTTTGAAAGAGAAATCAATAGAATGCTAAATCTACAAATAGTAATAGTTAATAGAAATGTACTACATGCAAGGATAACAGAAGTGAAGAATATACAAAAAGAAAAATGGTTGACAAATTAATAGCATGTGCACAAATTGTTTTAGTGAGGGGTTGGAAAGAGAAGACAAAATGGACTCTGATGAATTGGTATAAGTATATAACTGATATGTTAAATGTGGAAATAACAAATTGCAAATGGAACAATATAGATAAAATTGAAAAGATTGCACTAATCAAGGGGATGTGGGAACCAATTAAGAACTATTTAGAGAATGTATTAAGATGTGGAGTGGAAAAATTAAGATTGAAATTGATATTTCAAATGTAACTTTTGTAGTTTGTTGTTTAAATTGCATGTACAAGGAGGGGAGGGTGGGAGTGGGATAAAAAGACAAAACAACAATAAAAAACTTAAAAAAAGAGAGTAAACCGGGCAATCTGGAAAATCTATAAGGGAGGTATGGCCTCATACATACAACATGATTTATTGTATGTCAACCGGGAGTATTACCGAGCTGATGGAATTCATATGTCCAACCTGGACAATGCCCATTTTCTGGCCCGCTTATAGCAGGCAGCTGTTGATTGCTTTGTGGGAGATAGGGACAAAGCTGACGCCTGCCCCTATCTGTGGCGTAAACATAAAAGATGTTGAATTTGGAGCACAGACTAGGTGATAGGCCAGGAAATATAAATTGGCCACATGATATAAATAAAGGGGGGGGGAGGCAAAAACAGGGGGCCCTGGAATTTGGTACCAGAAATTGATGATTTGGAAAATTATCCTCACCAAGTTCATTGCTAAGTTCACTGCCAGTTCACGGCATGATATATTTGATATGCTCACAGTCTGCAAAGTGATTGGGTTCAAAGGGATCCAGTGAATTAATTAGGTAACAATAATAAAAGTTGCCCTTAGTTAATCCAATAATGTGTGTGGCCTCTTCATTTGCAGGGGTGGCGTGGCAAGGACCTTTCTCTCCCCAGCAAAGCTGGGGTGAGGGAGGAATTTGCCGCCTCCACCATGGAAGAGGCATCTTCGAAAGTAGTCCCTGGGAACTACTTTCAGAGAGGAGGGTTGAGCTAGGTGAAGCACACCACCCTCCTCAGTTTGGTCTCAAGCAGAATCCCGACCCTCCCACCCATGAACCGTACAGCTGAGGTGGTTGCCCCTGGGGGGCAAGGAAGGAATTCCCCCCTCCATTCTGGGGGGGGGTTGCCTTCCCTGTACTGTCCCAGCAGGGCAGATTGGGAGGAAAGGGGGCAATAAATAGGTATTCCTGTAAATATAAAAGATGTTGAATTTGGAGCACAGACTACATGACCATTTGGATAGGCCAGGAAATATAAATTGGCCACATGATGTAAATAAAGGGGGGGCAGGCAAAAAAGGGGGGGGCAGGAATTGGGCACCAGAAATTGATGATTTGGAAAATTATCCGCACCAAGTTCATTGCTAAGTTCACTGCCAAGTTCACGGCAAGATGTATTTGATATGCTCACAGTCTGCACAGTGATTGGGTTCAAAGGGAACCAGTGAATTAATTAGGTAACAATAATAAAAGTTGCCCTTGGTTAATCCAACCATGTGTGTGGCCTCTTCATTTGCGGGGGTGGCACGGCAAAACAAGTTGTTTGCCTGTCCAATGTGACATCCTTTCAACATATAAACATGACTATTATGCTGCTCTCCAACTTCTCTTCTCAGAGCTAAACATACTCAGTGAGACCTCTTAGGACTTGGCTTCCAGACTTTTGACCATTTTGGTTGCCCTTCTCTGGATATGGTCCAGCGTGTCAATATCTTTCTTAGATTATAGTGCCCAGAACTGGACATATTATTCCAGGTGAGGTATGACCAAAGTGGAATAGAATAATATTATTACTCCCCTTAATCTAGATTAAACTATGTATAAGCAGTAGGCATGAGTGAATTCCTCGGAATCGTTGTTAATTGTAATAAAATCATATCTATTTTGGGTTCCGAACAGGGTTCTGAGGTGGTTTGGCGATTCGGAATTAACCTTCCAATTCGAAGCATTGGAGCCCATTTATTTAATGGCCTTGGAAAGCCTTCGGATATATGAGAAAGCGTTTTTAATTCAACCAAACTTTGTTTGAAGGGAAGAGCAGTCTAGCCTGGAGTTGCCTCCTTGCCCAATCAGTGCTGAGTCTTGGCAGAAAGGGAAGAGCCTTTTCATCCGGGCTTGATAAAAGCTCCATAGAAAGCAACCAAGTCTGAGCGTTTTCCCTCCTGGCTGGGGCTAGCCACGGGCTTAATGGGAGCCCAATAAAAAGCAACCAAGTCCTGAGTGTTTTCCCTCCTGGCTGGGGCTAGCCACAGGCTAAATGGGAGCCCAATAAAAAGCAACCAAGTCCTGAGCGTTTTCCCTCCTGGCTGGAGCTAGCCACCGGCTTAATGGCAGCTCCATAGAACATAACCAATTCCTGAGCATTTTCCCTCCTGGCTGGGGCTAGCCACCAGCTTAATGGCAGCTCCATAGAAAGCAACCAAGTCCTAAGCATTTTCCCTCCTGGCTGGAACTAGCCACCGGCTTAATGGCAGCTCCATAGAACATAACCAATTCCTGAGCATTTTCCCTCATGGCTGGGGCTAGCCACCAACTTAATGGCAGCTCCATAGAAAGCAACCATGTCCTGAGCGTTTTCCCTCCTGGCTGGGGCTAGCCATGGGTTTAATGGCAGCCCCATAGAAAGCAACCAAGTCCTGAGCGTTTTCCCTCCTGGCTGGGGCTAGCAGCTGTCGTTTTTGAGACATCATGGTATAGTGTAGTGGTTTGAGAGTTGGACTCCGATGGCTTGATTCCCCACTCAGCCACGGAAACCCACTGGGTGATCTTGGGCAAGTCACACATTCTCATCCCTAGAAAACCCAATGAAACAGAAAATAACACTTTCAAACCAGGAACAGATTTTTGTTATTATTAAAAAAAATTAATAAAAAACTTTGAAAATTCACCAAAAATCTGAGGATAAGTCAAACTTTCTTAGATGTGGTGAGCTAACAGTGGCAAATGTGTTCTACCACTGTAGCCAGTTTCATTAGGCTAGCTCAAAAATGAGGGAGAGAGAAGCCCCTCAAGTTTCCCCATTGACAATATTTTCTTTAATGCGCATGCACCTCTGCCATTAATGAGATACATATGACGATTTGGAAGTTTTGAAAAGTTTTGAACTTTTTGCTTCAATATTCAGAAATGACTTCAGAAACGAAGCACCAGCACCCCCTATTTTCAAAGAGAGTTTAGAACCATTTTTTCCCTGGATCGCACATGCCTAATAAGCAGCAGTACAAGTTTGATTTTTTTCAACCATTGTAGCATTACATTGTAAGACACTGCTGGGATTCACAGAAAATGTAATTAACAAATCAGTAAAATAGAGGGAAGTGTTGTCATATGTTAGCTTCTGTTGGTAGTTTCTAGCAATTAACCAGTACTCACACTCCAGGTGGGTGTAGCTAGCTTTGTTGCTACTACACACACACAAGAAAGAAAATAACACTACTAATTTCCCCGTTACCTTCAGTCCCTTTTAAAGTGCTCTTCCCTCCTCCACTTCCAATCCTTTCTCCAGCCTTCTCCAACTCCTGTGAATGATTTCTCCTGATTATAGCTTCTTCACAGGACTGCTCTTCTCCAGGTTCGTTTGTTAACACTGACCTTGCTTCAGGTATGTTGGCAGAGGCAGGAGTCAAATGCTTGTTCTTCCAAGCTTTGAATCATGTCCTGACAATATTATGAACATATTTAAGAGCAATATATAGTTGATATATCAATTTATTTTACCTAAGATTTTTTTTAAAAAATTCTAAATTATTTCTTATGCTACGACTCACTATGATAAGGACTGTATATGTGTGGCTGAGGACCACAGTCTAACATTCATTTATTTAGGAGCAACCTTGGCTTGTGGAGACAGAATTCTGTTTTTTTTAATCCTTAAAAAGATCACCACAACCAATATTTCAGAAAAACATCTTATTATTAAGTAGAATTATTTTGAGGATTATATAATTTTAAGAAGTATTTATGTGATAACTGTTTGAGCTCCTTCTTGTCTGCATAATATTTTGAGTGACCTACTTTTAAAGGCCTCGTGATTTTTGTTTCTTCTGCACTACTAATTTTCTAATACATTAATCTCCCTTAAAACCCTTTACTCTCTTAAGACAAAGTCAAGTGAGAGATAGTTATAAGGACTGGAATAATTAGGATTGGCAAGTATATGACATAAATAGTGCTTAAAAGACTAGAATGGAGCATATTACATCCAGCTTTAATGACAAAGGTACATGGGATGCTACAAACTTCAGTACATGTTGCAATAAAGTGCAATACAGATTTTGTAGAAAGAGTTTTGCGTTTGTCTTTTGACCTACTTCTCTAAATCTCCTATTAGCGTAGCTAATAAAGTTGGTCGTCATATCCAAAAAGGCTTGTTCATTTCATCAGTGTTTAGTAACATTATGACTACACTTGGTTCTGAAACCTCTGGAGAATTCTGTTTTCAATTCCCTTTTCTTAGACTCAGGAAGTATTTGGTTGCATGACCGAATTAATTAGAAACAGTATATACAACACTTTTCTGAAAAAACTACATGCAGGGCTTACATGTTTTCTGCACATGCATATTTCCTGCACATTACACTACAACACAAATCTTGGTTCAAATGTACTACTGGAAAACATTATATGATTCCACAAATCTCATATTTTTTTCATTAGACAGAAAAGTAGTTTTTGCTACATTCATTGCTAATACGTCTTCAGACAAGTTTTGGGCTGTTTTCAGTCCAACTCACTCTGAGGGTGCTACCATTGTCATTCCAATCTTTTCTAAGTCTTTAAAAAACCAGAGGACTGATTTAGCTTCATTCCAAGATAAGGGCTCTTTGAGAGAGATCATGTCTACTTTCCTGTTCATTTTTCCATTTCAGAAATAATCCAAGGTTTCAACAGGAGAGCCCCAAGAGCTTTTCAGTGCTTTCAAATCTGAAAAAAAAAATAGAATTGGAAAAAATATTTGTTAGAGTTAGGAAGTCTAATTTCCTGCCAAATAAATATTACTTTTTCTAAAATTTGATTTATATACTATCCATAAATGTGGTTGAGGTTTATTTAATGACATCACTAGGCATATTTAATGACATCACTTGGGCTATCCTTTTGTTTCTTAGTTTGACCCTGAAGTATCAGGTCCTGGGATTTTCCTGAACTGGCAATTCTAGTTTCCCATTTCTTATACTAGTGGGTTGAGCAACAGTCCAAACCTCTCTTCTCTCAAACTTTTTCTCATATCTTTCTTTTTTGTTCTTAGCTAAAACTCTTTACATGATGCGTGGGCAAAGTATGGCCTATAGACTGCATGCAGCTCTCAAGGGGCTCCCATTGTAACCTGCAGTTAAACTTAACCCAGGTGAGCCCTTTTTACTGAACGGGAAGTGATATCCTGGTGAATATTTGGATTTGTTTTGGGGAGGGGATAAGAAGGGGTTGTTGTCTCTAGATCTCTGAAGGGGTGAATGTGCTCCTTGACTCTGAAAGTTGCCCGTCACAATTTTAGGGGATCATTAAATCAATTCATCCTATCTAGTTTGCTTTACATACATGGCAAAGCTTTTTTTTTTTACAAAGCAAAAGAAATCATCTGGTCACTTCTACTTTTTAAATAAAGGCCTGTACAGACCTCACTCTCACACACCCTATACACAAATAGCATAATCACTAATTGTATCAAGAGGCTGTCTGAGATCCTATGAAGTTGTATAGAAGAAAACAAGACCTCTCAGCATTGGGATTTTTCCAGAATTTGTGCATTCTTCGATATATTGTTTAAAATATGATTTTGTCATTCATGTGATTTTTTCCCAGCATGTAGAAAGAAACCAATTTTGTTTCTGGATTTTGCTACCAAAAGTGGTGAACACTCAACCAGAAATAATAAGAAAGCAATGCACAATATTTTGCATTTATTATTGAGAAATGTTATTCTGATTTACATTGATTATTGGGTTTCTGCTTCTGGCCATGCCTGGATGGAGAGGGCTATTTGCCTAAGAGACTAAGTTCTGGAGGCGGGGTGCAACATATAGGCACCTGCCCCTCTCAGCTCCTAGCATTAGAGCAGAAGCCAAGATATGTTATGTGCTGTTTTTGGCACATAACATTAGCAGAGACATTCACCTGCACTAGAAGATTAAACATAAAATTCCTCTCAGCTATAACTTTGCTCCATCTCTCTTGTCCCCTCCTGCAAGACACACCTGGTTTATGCAGGAGGCACAAAGGGAATGAGATGGCAGTTAGTGGCTAGTGCAGAGCAGAGGGTAGGAGAAAAGAAACTATATTCCTATAGCCAGTGGTAGAATTGTTTATATTCCCTCAGAAGTTCTTCAGAGGGTCCAGAATATAATGTTCAGATTCTATGTCCAGCTGTGTAGACATATTTTGATACTTTCCCCCTTTAGCCCCTAAATGTCTATTTTGCCCACCCCCAAAATCAGGAGAGATTTAATGAGTTTCATGTGGGAAGCAGTCGATTCATCTTTTCCATGGTACAAAAAGGAGGAGGAAGGCATGAGAATGGAGGAGGAGGCAAAGGAGAAGGAGAAGAAGAAAAATAAGAAGAGGAAGGAGAGAAAAGAAAAAGATAAAGATGTACACTGGTGTTATTCTATCACTATCTTATGTCACTAACAGGATACCAGTCAATATCAGTTAAAAATTACAATAGCATAATTATGATCACAATCTTCTTTTTCTTTTTGTTTACAGATTTGAGAATATTATTATCTGGCTTCTTACTTTTAACAGGAAAGGGCTGCCTTCTTTTTTTCTTCACATGAAATGTTTTGATTAGCTATTCAAACATAAGGTTGTTGTGTGTTTTCTGGACTGTATGGCCATGTTCCAGAAGTATTCTCTCCTGACGTTCATTGAAAAATTGACTACAAAAACATTGACTACTAAAAGGCAAACTGTGTTGGATAATACAGAACCTTGGATAAGCGGAGCTTGCATAAGGGAGACTCTACTGTATATTGTCTGTGCTCATCATAGTCTAGTCTAGTTGTGCATTTAAACATTTTCACCAGTAAGCTTCTGAGTTCAAAAGAACAAATCTTCTATTAAGTCAAGGTTTTCGACAGCACCTTTGTTAAAAGTAAATATTGGTTGAAGTATAATTTAGCACGTTGTGAATAATGTAGGAAGTTTCAAAAATATGACATATTCTGCTTCATGTGGCAGTAGTTCTGTGTTGAACTACAAATTCCAGGTTCCATGAAGGGGGGGGGGAGATAAATTTGAGTGTGATGGAGTTTGTGCAGACATCTTAGACCACCCATGAAAGAATATAACTCTGACCTTATAGCAAAAACCTGGTTTGCCAATCCCAATTTTCCATTAGTTTTCTAGGGCTTACAAGTAAAATACACTAAGCTCTCACATGCTAAACTCCCTTTCATAGAACATTACACACTAGTTGAACAGTCTGTTCCTAGACATTTATGCCAGTATAAACACTAGTACACCTGAGAAAAATAGTGGTGACTGTCTTCATAACTTGGTCTGAAATGAGACTGCTATTTAACATTGAGACTTCTAAGCCATTTTATAGGTTTCCTCTGGGAATCACAACTGAACAGTTGGCTGCCCTTAACTGAATCCTAAAAAGGGAAGACAGCATCCAAATGAATTAAATATTTTAACAACAGAAAGGGCAACAATTTTTCAAGACTAGATGTGGTGGGTGATTTTTATTTGAATAAGTTTGTGAAGCTTTTGAAAAATGAATAATTTTATCTGAATATATATTCTGTTTCTCCTCAATACCCAGATACCCCCTTGATGGATTGTCACCTTGCTGTGGTGAGGGGGCTTGCGTGTTCCGATGAACCTGTGGGCACAACCACTGGAGTGATGCACTCCCAGGAGTGGCCGCAGGGGAGGATCCAGACCAAGCACAATCCGAAGACCCAAAGACCTCAACGGCGGGGCAGGCGGCGGATAACATGGTACATGTTACAACGGCTGTGAAGGCGGAAGAAGGCTGCAACAGACTGAGAAGCCACTCTCGTTGTGTTAACCACACCACTGCTGGAACCTCACTCTGTGAAGACTGTGTGTTGACCGGCCGTGCACCGATCTCCACACATTAAAAAAAATCACGCACAGGCGTCTTCCAACAAAAAATAAAAACAAACCTACAAAAGTCCCATGGCGATAAGTGAGTGGCGACGGGGGCAGGACTGTGAAATTTGGAAGCCCCTAGTCACAGACTGGCACATGGGCGGTGGATATGGACTCAGTCCTTCTACCTCAAGGACCGAGGCAGTTGAGTAGTCCGGCAGCTGTATCCATGACTGAGCAGCCCTTTTTAGGATCCGCTCTGCTCACCCCACACGGGGAAGGGGCTAGAAAAGGTGCCCTAAACATAGTCTGCCTCTCCTACCGTGACTGGACTGCCGCGTCCAGAGGGGTCACCACTCTGCGGCCAAAAAAGAAAAATGAAGTTTGGAACATGGAACGTACGGACATTGTTAGATAACACTGACAGCGAACGCCCCGAATGCAGGACTGCTATCATTGCAAGGGAGCTGGGACACTTTAAGATCGACATAGCAGCCCTTCAGGAGACCCGGAGAGCAAGAGAGGGACAGCTGAAGGAAGAAAAGGGAGGCTACACCTCCTTCTGGAAGGGACTGCCTGAAGAAGAGCGAAGAATACACGGAGTTGGCTTTGCGATCAGAAACGACCTGGTGAAGCACCTGACTGAAGAACCCACTGGCATCAACGAACGACTCTCAACCCTCCGAATTAACCTTGCCAAAAACCAACAGGCAACCATCATATGCGCCTATGCACCAACTCTAGATGCTGACGAAGACATCAAGGAAAATTTTTATTGTCAGCTGGACACCATCCTATCAGAGATACCTAAGGAGGACAAAATCATCCTCCTGGGGGACTTTAATGCCAGAGTTGGAAGGGACTCTGACCTGTGGCCAGGGATCATAGGAAAAGACGGGGTTGGAAACAGCAACTCAAATGGCATCTTGCTTCTCACAAAAATGCGGAGAGCACAACCTTGTCATCACCCACACGCTCTTCTGCCAGAAAAACAAGCTCAAGACATCATGGAAGCACCCTCGGTCAAAGCATTGGCACCTCTTGGACTATGTTATCACACGTGCCAGAAACCGCCGCGATGTGCTTCTCACAAGAGCCATGACAGGTGCTGATGACTGCTGGACGGACCACAGGTTAATCCGATCCACGATGGCTATCAAGATCGTCCCTAAACACAGACTCCAAGGAAGAAAAACAAGGCGCAAAATGAACACCCAAGCCCTTCAGGAGCCCTCCAAATGAGCCCTTCTCCAAACAACACTCAAGGATCATCTACCCACAGAACACCCCAAAAATGTTGAGGAACATTGGAACAAACTGAAGACCTCCATCATCACAGCCTGCGAAGAAACCATTGGATACCAAACTAAGAAACATCAAGATCAACATCAAGTTGGTTCTCGCAGAAGCAGAGGACATTTTTGCTCCCTGGCTTCAGGTAGGATTTGGCTAAGATTTGGCTAAGATTTTAAACTGAGTTTGGGCTTGGCTCCTGTGGTCAAAGTCTAACTGTTGTGTGACTGTTGTGTTGAAAGAGAGCCAGGTACTTAAGTTGATTGACAGCAGGCATTGTCCCCTGTTAATTGAGTTTCTGGGAAAGCTTTATTTGCCAGTGTGAGTTTCTGCCAGAGCCTGATCCCAGAAGGGCAGTTGATCCCAGAAGCAACATAAAAAAATACACAAAGAGGTGGTTTGGGGCAGTCTGCACATAAAGTGTGTGCATATTACTTATCTGTACAAAGATCCCACTTGGCCACCACACTCACCAAGAGATGCAACAAAAGCAAAACATTCCCATCACATGCACCAGCTGCGGCATGTTCCACTTTTTCACACAAAAACTAGTCAACTACATCTGCTCCAAATGCAAACAGATGACTCTGATGGAGCAGAGGATCCAACAGCTCGAGCACCGTATTAAGACCCTTAAGGACATTCAGGCACTCGAGCTCTTCTTGGACACTGCACAACACGCTGCTGTAGATTTGCAGCCTGCATCACACCAACACCACCATGACCATGATCACGAACCTTATGGGGAGATCAACTCAAAGGTAGACAACCCGCAGGCTTGGAAGGAGGTCACCCATAGAAGGAGACACAGGACCAGGCAGCCTCCGCTGAACTCCTCTGCTCAGCTGGATTTACACAACAGATTTGATATTCTTACACCATTAACATACAATCAGGAAACACATCTTGTGGAGGACCACAGTTTCTTAGATACCACTCAGTGGGCCACCCTTGATCAATGCGCAGGGGATAGCCCTGATGGGGACAGTGCATCACCACATTCACACTTATGTAATCATGCAAATGCTCCATCACCAATCATAGACCAGGAGCAACAGGAACATCCTTGGGAGAGTAATGGGCTCTCGGATGTATCTCAATGGATTGTCATTGATGAATGCACTGGGGATGTTGAGGAGGAGGACAACACTTTACACCTACATGATTCACTTCAACAGGAACACTCTTCAGGGGACATACACACTGTCTTGCACAAAAGGGACCCTGTCAATCCTCAAAGGAAACAGGTCTTGGTAGTAGGTGACTCCCTCCTTAGAGGAACGGAAGCCATCATTTCCAGACCGGATGGGATGGCTCGAGAAACATGCTGCCTCCCGGGGGCAAAAATACACCATATCACTCAGAGGCTCAGCAGGCTCCTAAAGCCCCATCACCCTCGCCACCTTATGTTGATTCATGTAGGTACCAATGAAACCGCTAGGCATACTTTTCAAAAGATCACAAATGATTTTCGAACTCTGGGAACAAAGCTAAAACTGTATAATGTACATGTGATCTTTTCATCCCTCCTCCCCGTTGTAGGACATGGCTCTACAAGGGCCGGAAAAATAGTACAGGTCAATAATTGGCTCAGAAAATGGTGTCAAGAGGAGCATTTTGGCTTCCTTGACCATGGTCTACTCTTCCAAGAGGATGGACTACTGGCAAGCGATGGGGTGCATCTCACACAAGTAGGAAAACATCTTTTTGCACACAGACTCACAAACCTCATCAGGCGCACTTTAAACTAGATCCACTGGGGGAGGGGAACAACAGCCTGGCGAACACTATATTACCCACGACTACAGAGAACCGCCAAAAGGCTAAACGGAGGGCTGCACAAACACAGCAAGGACCAAGTACAGAGAGCACAATAATCCCAAATAAACAGCTCAAGGGGAGGTCACAGGGGCTTACATGTCTTTACACTAATGCTCAGAGCATGGGAAATAAGCAAGACGAACTCCAACTCTTAGCACAGCAGCACACATATGATGTCATAGGCATCACTGAAACCTGGTGGGATGACTCCCATCACTGGAATTTAACCATTGAGGGCTATAACCTCTTTCACAGAAATAGAACAAAGGGGAGAGGAGGGGGAGTAGCTTTATATGTCAAAAACAGTTAAGTTGCAGAAGAAATGCAAGACTGTAATCCAGGAAACCAGCTTGAAATCATCTGGATAAGAATCAAGGGAACCGGGACTCAAAAAGACCTTCTCGCGGGTGTCTACTACAGACCTCCGAGTCAGGATGAAGGACTTGATGAAGCTTTCTGTCAACAGCTGACCAAACAGGCACAAAGAAGAGATATAGTAGTCATGGGCGATTTCAATTATCCCGATATCTGCTGGAAAACAAACTCGGCCAAGAGTACAAAGTCCAACAAATTCCTTACTTGCCTTGCAGACAATTTTATGGTCCAGAAGGTAGAAGAGGCAACAAGGGGATCAGCAACTCTTGATCTAATCTTAACAAATGTGGAAGACCTGATCGATACAGTTGAAGTTGTTGGATCCTTAGGGGCAAGTGACCACGTGCTCCTGCAGTTTGCAATACAAAGGAATGCTGAAACTAAGTCAAACACGCATTCTGGACTTTAAGAGAGCTGACTTCCAAAAAATGAAGGAATTACTGAGCGGCATTCCCTGGACGCCAATATTAAAAAACAAGGGAGTTAACGATGGATGGGTTGTTTTCAAAAGTGAAATACTCAAGGCGCAAATGCAAACAGTGCCAACAAAGAAGAAAAATAAGACAAATGCAAAGAAGCCAGAATGGATGTCCAAAGAACTTCTAACTGGGCTAAAGCTCAAAAGTGACATGCACAAGAAGTGGAAAAGGGGAGAAATCACCAAAGAAGAATTCAAACATATAGCCAACACCTGTAGGGAAAAGGTTCGCAAGGCTAAAGCGCAAAATGAGCTCAGGCTTGCCAGGGACATAAAAAACAACAAAAAAGGTTTTTTTGCTTACGTTGGTAGAAAAAGGAAGAAAAAGGAGGCGATAGGGCCACTGCAAGGAGAAGATGGGGTGACAGGGGATAGGGAAAAGGCAGAAGTGCTTAATGCCTTCTTTGCCTCGGTCTTCTCACAAAAAGAAAGCCATCTTCAACCTCAGCAACATGGAATGGACGAAGGATTGGGGGAAATCCAACCCCAAATAGGGAAACAAGTTGTCCAGGAACACCTGGCCACTCTAAACGAATTCAAGTCGCCAGGGCCAGATCAGCTACATCCAAGAGTATTGAAGGAACTAGCGGAAGTTATTTCAGAACCACTGGCAATCATCTTCGAGAGTTCTTGGAGAACAGGAGAAGTCCCAGCAGATTGGAGGAGGGCGAATGTGGTCCCTATCTTCAAGAAGGGAAAGAAGAACGACCCAAACAATTACCGTCCGGTCAGCCTCACATCAATAGCAGGCAAGATTCTGGAAAAGATCATTAAGGAAGTGCTCTGCAAACACTTAGAAACAAATGCGGTCATTGCTAATAGTCAACACGGATTTACCAATAACAAGTCATGCCAGACTAATCTGTGATGCGGCAGCTAAAAAAGCCAATGGGATTTTGGCCTGCATCAATAGGGGAATAGCGTCTAGATCCAGGGAAGTCATGCTCCCCCTCTATTCTGCCTTGGTCAGACCACACCTGGAATACTGTGTCCAATTTTGGGCACCGCAGATGAAGGGAGATGTTGACAAGCTGGAAAGCGTCCAGAGGAGGGCGACTAAAATGATTAAGGGTCTGGAGAACAAGCCCTATGAGGAGAGGCTTAAAGAGCTGGGCATGTTTAGCCTGCAGAAGAGAAGGCTGAGAGGAGACATGATAGCCATGTACAAATACGTGAGGGGAAGTCATAGGGAGGAGGGAGCAAGCTTATTTTCTGCTGCCCTGCAGACTAGGACACGGAACAATGGCTTCAAACTACAGGAAAGGAGATTCCACCTGAACATCAGGAAGAACTTCCTCACTGTGAGGGCTGTTTGGCAGTGGAACTCTCTCCCCCAGACTGTGGTGGAGGCTCCTTCTTTGGAAGCTTTTAAGCAGAGGCTGGATGGCCATCTGTCGGGGGTGCTTTGAATGCGATTTCCTGCTTCTTAGCGGGGGGTTGGACTGGATGGCCCATGAGGTCTCTTCCAACTCTACTATTCTATGATTCTATGATTCTATGATTCTAAGACTGGTTTGATGATAATGACAAAGAGATCCAACAGCTAATTGATAACAAAAGGAAAGCCTTCCAAACATGGCAGAGAGACACCAACTGTGCTGCCAAGAAAAAGATCTATGCCAGTGCAAAAGCTGAGGTCCAAAGAAGGACCAGAGAACTCAAGAACATCTGGTGGACAAAGAAGGTTGAAGAAACCCAACACCTTGCAGACACCCATGACGCTCAGGGATTTTTCAAAGCCACAAAGATCATCTACGGACCAAGAAACCATGGCATACAGCCTCTACGCTCATCAGATGGAACCAAAATTCTGAAGGACAAAACGTCAATTGCACTACGTTGGAAAGAGCACTACCAGAACCTGCTGAATCGCAGCTCCAATGTGGCCGAAGAGACCCTCTTACAAATCCCGCAACAACAAACCAGGGATGAGCTTGCAGCACTGCCTAGTTTGGAAGAAGTCAGCAATGCCATCAACCAACAAAAAAACAACAAAGCCAGCGGACCTGATGGGATTCCTGCTGAAATCTTCAAAGAGGGTGGACCTGAGCTGATACAACAACTCCACTAGCTCATTGAAAAGGTGTGGATGACCGAGAAAATCCCAGCTGACTTCAAGGATGCCACCATCATCACCCTTTTCAAGAAAGGGGACAGAACAGACTGCGGGAACTATCGTGGTATCTCCCTTCTAACCTCCGCTGGGAAAATCCTCGCAAGAATCCTTGCAAACCGCCTTCTCCCTGTCTCAGAAGACACCCTCCCAGAATCCCAGAATGGCTTCCACCCCTCCAGAGGAACAGTGGACATGATCTTCACTGCACGACAGCTCCAAGAAAAATGCAGGGAACAAAACCAACCACTGTACATGGCATTCATTGACCTTGCAAAGGCATTCGACACAGTGAATCGCAGCGCTCTCTGGACCATCCTCCAAAAAATCGGGTGCCCTGACAAATTTGTGAACATCCTACGGCTCCTCCATGATGACATGATGGCAACAGTCTTGGACAGCAACGGCTCCCAAAGTGACCCATTTAAGGTGGAATCAGGTGTCAAGCACGGGTGTGTTATTGCCCCTACCTTATTTTCCATCTTCATCGCTATGATACTTCACCTTGTTGATGGGAAGCTTCCCACCGGAGTGGAAATCATCTATCGGACAGATGGCAAGCTATTTAACCTCAGCACACTGATAGCCAAAACCAAAGTCACCACAACATCTGTTATAGAACTCCAATATGCTGATGACAACGTAGTCTGTGCGCATTCAGAAGAAGACCTACAAGCCACACTAAACACCTTCGCAGAAGCATACGAGAAGCTCGGCCTCTCATTGAACATCGAGAAAACCAAAGTGCTCTTCCAACAGGCACCAGCTAAACCCTCTGCAAAGCCAGGAATACAGCTTAACGGTGTAACATTAGAAAACGTTGACCATTTCCGCTACCTTGGCAGCCACCTCTCCACAAAAGTCAACATCGACATTGAAATACAACACCGCCTGAGCTCTGCGAGTGCAGCATTTTTCCATATGAAGCAGAGAGTGTTTGATGACCAGGACATTCGTAGAGATACCAAGGTCCTTGTTTATAAAGCCATTGTCCTCCCAACCCTGCTCTACGCCTGCGAAACGTGGACTGTGTACAGACGTCACACCAAACTCCTGGAGCATTTCCATCAGCGTTGCCTCAGGAAAATCCTGCAAATCTCTTGGGAAGACAGGCGGACAAATGTCAGTGTGCTTGAGGAAGCAAAGACCACCAGCATTGAAGCGATGCTCCTATGCCATCAACTCTGCTGGACTGGCCATGTTGTCCGAATGCCCGATCACCGGCTCCCAAAGCAGTTACTCTACTCTGAACTCAAGAATGGGAAACGGAATGTTGGTGGGCAGGAAAAGAGATTTAAAGATGGGCTCAAAGCCAACCTTAAAAACTGTGGCATAGACACTGAGAACAGGGAAGCCCTGGCCCTTGAGCGCTCTAATTGGAGGTCAGCTGTGACCAGCAGTGCTGCAGAGTTCGAAGAGGCACGAACGGAGGGCTTAAGGGAGAAACGTGCCAAGAGGAAGGCGCATCAAGCTAACCCCGACCGGGACCGCCTTCCACCTGGAAACCAATGTCCTCATTGCGGGAGAATATGCGGGTCAAGAATCGGTTTCTTCAGCCACCTAAGAACACACACCCAAGATGGAAGACCATCGTCCTCGAGCTACGAGGGATCGCCTAAGTAAGCAATACCCAGAGCCTCTCATATTAATAAAATGTAGGACTACCAATGGCTACTGATATAAAAATTAGTATTTTTTTTTAAAAAAAATCAGTTAGCCAATAGAATGATGTTATACAAAAATGTACATATCAGAGACAATTGTATACCTATCCTCTTGGCAGCTTCCTCTCAGGGACTGAATGGTCATTTTATGAACATAATGTTATACTAAATATAGACCTTGAGAATTACCCAGCGAAGTTCTTACAATTATTTTTATCCCTACTGCTTGCAGTATCCTACTAAGTTGATTTTCATCCTTACACTTTTATGATTGCATTTACTGCACTTGTAAAAGGAGCCCCTGGTGGTGCAGTGTGTTAAAGCACTGAGCTGCTAAACTTGCAGACCGAAAGGTTGCATGTTCAAATCTGGGGAGCAGAGTGAGTGCCCGCTGTTAGCTCCAGCTTCTGCCAACCTAGCAGTTTGAAAACATGCAAAAATGTGAGTAGATCAATAGGTACCGCTCCGGTGGGAAGGTAACAGCGCTCCATGCAGTCATGCTGGCCACATGACCTTGGAGGTGTCTACGGACAACGCCAGCTGTTCAGCTTAGAAATGGAGATGAGCACCAACCCGCAGAGTCGGACACGACTGGACTTAATGTCAGGGGAAACCTTTACCTACCTTTTACTGCACTTATACTGAATGCTTCCTTCCTCCCAAACCCCTGGGGGCAGTTTGTCATTCCAAACAACATTCTGCTAGTGAAAATTTGTCGCATTTTGCCAGTTCTTAGTTCAGAACTAGCAAAAAAGAATGGAAGTGTACGTTTAGTACCTCGTTTCTTTCATGTTGCTTCAGCCATCATGCTCTTTTTCTCACCAAGACAAAGGTAAAGGTTTTTCCCTGACATTAAGTCTAGTCGTGTCCGATTCTGGGGGTTGGTGTTCATCTCCATTTCTAAGCCGATGAGCCGGCATTGTCCATAGACACCTACAAGGTCATGTGTCCGGCATGACTGCATGGAGCGCCGTTACCTTTCCGCCAGAGAGGTACCTATTGATCTATTTATGTTTGCATGTTTTTGAGCTGCTATGTTGGCAGAAGCTGGGCTAACAGAGGGAGCTCACTCCACTCCTTGGATTTGAACTGCTGACCTTTTGGTCAGCAAGTTCAGCAGCTCAGCAGTATAATCTGCTGAACCATTGTGGGCTCCTTTTTTCAACATTACTAAATATCAAATTAGTATTATTGAAGTCTTTCTTTCTATTTTAGCTTCTCATTCTCAGCCATGTTTTCATAGAACTTTTGCTCATTGCTTTGTATTGGATCAGCTGGTTTTTACAAATACAGAGTTTTTGCATTTGAGCTGTCTTCAATTGCTTCCTCATGTTGTGAAACCTGTGGAGAAGTCATGTTATTTCTGTGCTATTCCTGTGAGATTTTCAGATTTGCTTCCATACCCATGACAATCTTTGCTTAGACAACATTTGGTCTGGTTCATATTTTTCCACTCATTTTACAGAGACTCCAGCATGCTGAGATGGCTTTTTCCTTTATTATAATTATCCAAGCAGCTCTCTCACCCTCACTCACTTTCCCTTTTTATTCCTTATTCTAGACTTATTCATGACTTTCATCCTACCTAGGAACAGCCAAAAGGACTCTTTTAGTTCAAGCTATTGCAAGATGGCCAAGGAACATATATACATTTGGGAGAGGGCAGATTGATTGTGACAATGAAACCCTTTAAATCCCTAAATAAATTGAATGGAGGAAGAAGATTTCATGGTTCAAGTACTTGTCCTGTGCCTTGTTTTCTGTGTAGGTTTTGAGGACACTATAGTATGGATTAAGAGAAAGTTTTTTTGCATCATAGCCCAGAAACATTCAGTATTGAAATGGTTGAAGGTAACCATTGTAGTACTATGTTGTAGTTGTCATTAAGAAATGAGAAAATAAAAAAAAATCTTTTTAAAACAAATCCCTATAGAGAGGGATCAGAAATATCATGGCATTTCATTATTTGCTAGTAATATTACAGATGTGCTCTAGCCAGTAATTAATATGACTATGATTTTGGGGGCAAAGCTCTAGAAATAGGTTTACATTTTAGGAACAGAAACTAGAAATGTTACCTTTTTTATACGATAGCTTGCAGAACCCCCGGTCATAGTCACTGGTCATAATCTCTGTGCCTTTGAGCAATATGCCCATCAAGATACATCTAGTCTATTCATGATTATAGATAAGTAAAGGTGTTCTTTTCAAGATAATCTGAGTCTAATATTTGTAACTTTAGAAAACAGTTTTGCCTCAACCTTCTCCATCTCTCTAGCATCCCCAGATCCACACAAGGAAAAATGCAGTAGCTTCCTCCCTTTCTCAAATGAGCGTTGTAAGTAGGTCAATTGTATTCTGATTTCTAGATGGTATTCATATATAAAAGTCTTTACTTCAGTTACTTTTGTAATCAGCAGGTCATATAGTCCACACTGCAGCCACATTCCTAAAATCAATTAAAAAGCAATAAAGAAAATTCGGCCATTGTTTGACTGTTAAAAGTTATTTGAAAATAAATCTTTATTATAACAGAATGATACCTTATAGCAGAGACTGCTTTTCTATATGTAGAGGAACAGAACTTAGCGTGTATCAGACTGCCTCTTTCCAAGCCAGTTTTTTTAGACTAGAGGGCAGCTAAAAGTTGGCAAAAAGATGTACAGTGAGCTGAAATTGCAAACAACTAGTTGAATGCTACAGAGAACGAGCTGATTTTCAGATTTTACCAGCATTTCACAGTTTACTGTGGAGAGAAAAGTTACAGAGAACATCATATATACAGGTTACAGATATTTCTGTGAGTGTGAGGGTTGGAGAAGTGTATGAAGAAAAAGAAAGAAAAAGAGGATAATGGAAGGGGAGAAGAAAAGGACATGGGAAGAAGACACTTCTGAAGCGTCTAGAGTTCTGTAAGACTGGGAAGCAACTACAGTGCCAGATGACTCAGCAGTAAGTAATGGATATGGCTTGTCACCATGTGTGATTATTTATACAAGCCTGCCTAGTTTGGAAGTGCTGTATATTGCTCATTAAAGTGTACAGTATATGCATTTGGAGCTGCCCACATGGGGAAAATTATCCTCATATAACCCTCTTTTGGGAAGCCTTGGCAAATAGACTAAGTAGGCAGTACTGGCATATTTAACCAATAACCAAGTTTCACCTAAATTCTAGGCATAACACACAGGTTCTCTTTAGATTAATGCTTGGACCATAGCCCATGCTTTAATTTTTTAAAAAGAAATACACACTTAAAAAAAAAAGGAAAGAAGTTTAGTCCCTGTAGAAGGGGCATAATGTAGAGACATTTTGTGGCTGACATATGGGGCATAAAGTACAGGCACTTTGTGGTCAAGCTGTCCTACAGAAATAAGTCCATCTTATATTTCAGAAGGAATGAGATTGATAGATGATGTGAGCAGCAGAGTGAAAAAAAGATAAAGATTAATGCATAATGAGGGTGCAGGTAGATGTGAGGAAGGGATTAGGAGAAACAGGAGAGTAAGAAGTGCAAAAGCAAGGGCAGAACACTGTGAGCCCTTTCAAACATACTTAAAACCTGTGACAAAACAGATTAAAGTAACTCGCTTTGGTGTGGGTTCCAGTCCCCACCCTCCAAGACAAACCCTGGGCTTTCCCTTGGGGGTGCCTACATCCCAATTTCAATTGGGATATCATAAAGCCACTCCCAATCCATGAATTTAGCTCCTAAAATGTATTGAAAAGCTTTCCTGGCAGCCATGAAGCCTCCCCTCGCACTATACTGTGTGAAGGAAATGATGACTGAGGAGATGGGGGTGAGGCTGAAAATCCACCTGCATGCCACCTCACCCCCAATCTCCTCATGTGTCATTTCCTGCAGGGAGCAGCATTAGACAATGAGTGCAAAAAGCAAGGAAGAGTTTGTGAAGAAGGGAAGGAAGGATATGAAGGCATTAGAGTGCAAGAAGCCAATGAAGTATGCATTGTGGGAGTGTGAGAAGAAATAGGAGAGGGTGCAGCAAGGAAGAGATGCATTGTAGGGATGCACACATAAGCAAGTGGTAGAAGACATGAAAAAATTATAAAAGTGGTGGAAAACAAGACATAAGGGAGCTAAACATTGCAAAGCACACAGTGAAAAAGTTTCAGTAGATGGAGAAATATGAAGTAGGGAAGGAAGCATGACAAGTGTGGTAGAAAGGTATAAGGTGAAGGATGGAGGTAGAAGATGCAGCATCACAGCACAAAAAACAAGAGAGGGAAGCATGGTAGAGTATAGGGAGAGGTGGAAAGAACACAGTGATGACATGTAAATCTCCAGCAGCAGAATTCCTTGTGGAGGAGGGCGAAATGCATTTAATTTCTCTCATGAAGCTACTTTAAGAAAAGAAGGAACTTGAAAAAAGCAAGTGGAAGGGGCATTGTAATCTTAATAAGGCACATTTTGAATATCCAAATTTCTGGGAAATGGATCCAAGCAATGTCAAAGAAATGAAGTCTTTTAAAAATTTCTTAACTCAACATTTCCCCCTCGATGGATTGTCACTTTGCCGTGGTGAGGGGGCTTTCGTATCCCAATGAACCTGAGGGTACAACCACTGGAATCATGCACTTCCAGGAGGGGCCACAGGGGAGGATCCAGACCAAGCACAATCTGAAGACCCTAAGACCTCAACGGCAGAGCAGGCGGAGGATAACATGGTACTTGTTACAACAGCTGTGAAGGTGGAAGAAGGCTGCAACAGACTGAGAAGCCACTCTCGTTGTGTTAATCACACCACTGCTGGGACCTCACTCTGTGAAGACTGTGTGTTGACCGGCTGTGCACCGACCTCCACACATTAAAAAACTCACGCACAGGCATCTTCCAAGAAAAATAAAAACAAACCAACAAAAGTCCCATGGCGATCAACAAGTGGTGACGGGGGCAGGACTGTGAAATCTGGAAGCCCCCAGTCATAGACTGGCACATGGGCGGTGGATATGGACTCAGTCGTTCTACCTCAAGGTCCGAGGCAATCCGGCAGCTGTATCCATGACTGAGCAGCCCTTTTTAAGATCCGCTCTGGTCTCCCCATACGGGGAAGGTGCTAGAAAATGTGCCCTAAACATAGTCTGCCTCTCTTATCCCTGACTGGACTGCTGCGTCCAGAGGGGTCACCACTCTGCGGCCAAAAAAGAGAAATGAACTTTGGAACATGGAACGTACGACACTGTTGGATAACACTGACAGCGAACGCCCCGAACGCAGGACTGCTATCATTGCTGTTATACCGCAGCCACCTTTGGGTTCTGAACCTGATTCAGAAATGAACTTTGACTAGGATGAAGCTTATTTTGACCTTTCGCCCAGTTCTCCCAGCTACTTTCGGTTACAGCTGCCAGCTGTTGATAATTCAGATGCTTCCTTAATTGGGAGAGATGCGGGAAATGTTACTCCCGTGGCTGAACCAGATGTCTAGAGTTCTCCAGAGAATGTGCCCTTCAACCAAAAGGGTTTTTTTTTTGTTTCGCCAGAGTTCAGAGAAACAGGAACTTAGAAGGAGTAACCGCTTGGCATCTCGAGGGGATTGTGGATAAGAAGATTCCCTTGGGAACCTTTGGGGAGTTTGGTCTCCCTTCGTTGGGATGTGATCTTCGTTCCATAAAAGTGTCTTGCACTGCAAACATCTTGCGGTGTCAACGTAGCGTTTTCTGAAGAACACTTCACCGACTCCAGTTCCCTGATTTCACCAAGCCAAGCCTCCTGTTCCTGGCGGCCAAGCCGAGCCACTTTTTTGCCTTTTTCCTGAATCAAGATTGGTTTTAACTCCGTATCGTTCCTGCCTTGATATCCAAGATTACCTAGTGACTTTGGATCTTGTTCTTTGGACCTTGCTTATTGGACCTTGTCATTTACTTTTGATTCCTTGTTGTTTTCCCCGCTCAAGAACTTTCAAACAGTTTTGAGCGTGTTTCGGTTTCTGGACTTTGGACAATAATATTGGACATTTCTCTTCAATCCTTTGGACTAATTCATACCTTATTATAAAGGACTATTCCTCTCTCATCCTTTCCACTTATTCATTCCTGAATTTATTATTGTTTTAATAAAGATATTATATGATTATTGGTCTCTGCGTGGTTTCCAGTGCTCGCGCTGCCTTGGGGTGCAACAATTGCAAGGGAGCTGGGACGCTTTAACGTCAATATAGCAGCCCTTCAGGAGACCCAGAGAGCAGGAGAGGGACAGCTAAAGGAAGAAAAAGAAGGCTACATCTTCTTCTGGAAGGGACTGCCTGAAGAAGAGTGAAGAATACACAAATGCCAGCATGCTGGAAGAAGCAAAGACCACCAGCATTGAAGCGATGCTGCTACGCCATCAACTCCGCTGAACTGGTCATGTTGTCCGAATGCCCGATCACCGTTCCCCAAAGAAGCTACTCTACTCCAAACTCAAGAATAGGAAACGTAATGTTGGTGGGCAGGAAAAGAGATTTAAAGATGGGCTTAAAGCCAACCTTAAAAACGGTGGCATAGACACTGAGAACTGGGAAGCCCTGGCCCTTGAGCGCTCTAATTGGAGGTCAGCTGTGTCCAGCAGTGCTGCGGAGTTCAAAGAGGCACAAATTGAGGGCTTAAGAGAGAAACATGCCAAGAGGAAGGCCTGTCAAGCCAACCCTGACCGGGACCGCCTTCCACCTGGAAACTGATGTCCTCACTGCAGGAGAACATGCAGATCAAGAATAGGTCTCTTCAGCCATCTATGGATCCATCCCCAGGAAGACAGAAATGGAGGGCCATCATCCTCGAACTAAGAGGGATCACCTAAGTAACCCAACATTTATTTGTTTCAGAAGTATGAGATGGCCATTTGAAATGTCTTGCCATATGTATACTATTAATGATGATGATTTTGTATTTATGCCCCACGTTTTCTCTGTCAAAAAAGACTCCAACTGGCTAACAATAAAATCATAACAATGTGTGAATTAATACCTAACACATACAAACATCAAAATAAGATTAAACATTGGAAGCATTAAAAATTAATAGTTAAAACTAATAATAATAATAATAATAATAATAATAATAATAATAATAATAATAATAATGCCACACAACACCTTCTGACTTGGTCTTCAAAACCTTTTACTTTAAAAGCTTGCTTGCAGGCCTGGTTCTTCATTGATGCCACTGAAACCGTCGCCTCAGGCGCAGCCCTTTCTGGGCACACCTGAAGCGGTGGTGGCGCCGGTGGCGCCGGTGGCAGCGGTGACCATTGGGTCACTCGCCACGGAACCAGGAAGTATTTTGTATTTTCGCAATATTTCACGAAATCTCACGAAATCTCGTGAGATCTTGCGAGAATACAAGCTACTTCCTGGTTCCGCAGCGAGCGACCCAATGGTTGCCACCCACTGCCACCACTGCCAGTAAGTTTGGGGTGGGGGGCGTAATTTCGGCGGGGGGGGGTGGTGCAGCCCTAGGTTGGCTTACAACCTGAAAAAACCTAGGGCCGCTCCTGTTTGCCTGAAAAGGAAAATGTTAGCCTGTCTCTGGATGGGTAGAAAGGAGGATGCTGATCTGGCTTCCCTATGCAAGGAGTTCCAGAATCGAGACGCAGTTGCTGAGTAGGCCCTCTCTCGCATTTTCACCAACCGAGCTGGCATGGTGGTGGGACCAAGAAATGGCCCTCCTCAAAGGATCTTAGGGGCAGACCTAGACAGGTTCATATGAGGAAATATGACTTGCCAAAGAACCCGAGTATGAGCTATCTTGCAACTTTAAAGGTGCATAAGACTGGAAAGTGCCTCCACATTTTGCCCCATATCTCATCTTCTGTAAGGGTGAAAGACATACATTTTAAAACTTGGAATCTAGGTCAGCAATAGTCCAGAGGGGTGCTGGGTGACATGCCTAGAATCTGGATAAACCTGACCAACCAGGCATCAATCAGACCCTATCCCTGGTGAACTTTTGATACAATAATTAAATAAAGGTGGGAACCAAAACTTTTCTGATACAAATTTTGTAAGCCAAACACTGGGTTAATTGAGTTAATAATTAGAGTGAAGCTTGCTCAATATCTTGATGAAATGGAATTAAGAAACAATACAGATTTCTGACCATTGACATGTCTTCCACTGATGTCAGTGGCAAAGTTCCCATCCTTAATGTGTTTTATTTTGTTCTTGTTAAAAGTAAAGGTGTTAACAAGTTAAGGAGAATAAAATATGCTGATCTAAGTAGTGGAACGAATAGGGCATATATAGAAGCAATCAACAAGCACTAGTAAGCCAAAAGTTGATGAAATGCAGTCTAGCTCCAGTGTAATACCAGTTGTAAATTGCTTAACACATGTTTTCTACATATCCTGCTTATCTGTGACACACATTTTCATTTTCTTTGCCTTTGCTGGTTAACTTAATTTTTTAATTATGTTAATATTTCCCAATCCACATATCTCTTTTGAAAAAGAGGAATTTTTTTTTGCAAGTCTGCAAATCCTACCTTCAGTTAAAATGTGTTTTCCATTGTTAATGGACGAATACCAATTTGATCAAGGAAGATAATGTAGTATCTGCGGTCTCCAAGAAAATGCCAGAGTGGAAAGCAATCATACATCTAATGGTTCTAACTTTTAGGGACATATACTTTGCACGGTTGGGGTATGTGGACTCTAGAAACAGTGACTATGGTCAAAAACAAGTAACCAGTAACCAACCATGCTTTCGCAAAATGAAATGTCATTTTAAATGTCATACAGTTATGTAACCTTCATCCAAACATATATGCAGCAGCATGTACTATTGCTAGTTGCTATAGAATATGATCAGGGAGGTGCTATTGTGATCACAATGTTTTGTGCACTTTCTGTACTCATCCAGTTGTATAGATACCCAACTCTTTCTGGAAGGAGAAAGTTGGACCAGCAACACACCTCATCTTATGTATGTGAAAGGAAATAATAACTTACAATTGATCTACATTTTCTAGAGTTTCAGAGCTATTGGAAGGTGTCTTAGCAGAAACACTCACTGCTATTTCCCTCCAAGTCAAGATCCGCAATTTTCAAGGCTAGTCAAATTAATTTCCCATCCCAGGCATGGGTTTCTGCTCAATTTTTATGGTAGACATGCGATAATGTGAACTTTGTAAGCTCTTTTCTTCCTTTCTAAAGCTTAAAAAATTAGGTGCTTAATGAATGTGCAAAGGTTTTCTTGAGACTGTATCAGTTTGGGCTGAAACAGAAAGAATGTATGATTGATATCTTCCACTGCCTTGTCTAGGCTAGTGGGCTGAGAGTTTGTTTGCTTATTGAATGTATGCTTCACCTTTCTCCTGGCATGGGTTCAAAGGCAGTAGCCAAAAGTTTTAAACAAGGTTGTAGTAAAATTTTGTTTTACAAAAGTTAAGAAATCATTAAATAACAATATTATTTAAAACCTGGTTTAAACAGATAAAACTTATTTAAATATAATTACCAATAAAGATTTTTACAAGGTAAAATATAGCAGACCACTTCATACTTAGTACTGTATTTTTTTTGTTTGTATTTATTTGACAGAAACACCATGTTAAGAAACAGCCATTTTAACTATTATATTTAATAACCATTACCACAAGTAGGAAACACCGTGATTTTCCTCTGTTTGAGCAGCAATATGGAAAATATTTATAGGAATGGAATATTATGTCTCTTTCCACAAATATCAATAAAGATTAATTTCTACCTGATATACTGATGTATTTGATATGATGATTAAATAAAACAGTAACTTTTTTCTACAAGGAATTGATGGGCAGTCTTTCTGTTACTGTGGAAATAAAATGTTCTTTCTTTCACTTTTCTGAGGCACAGTGTCAGCCTGTCTCTTCACCAAAAGAATTATGTGTGGAAATTCACTATGGAGACACTGGCCTTTTCTTCTTATGGAAAAAAACCTCTGTTTTATGGTGGCTTGGAAGCTGAAGAGCAACCTGCTGCCAGGCCTTCTAGCCTGAAGTTTTCAGCAATCAGGCAGGCTGAAAAGCAAAACTGGTCAGACTTCTGTGCATGTATTTACTTTGTAGTCATCTCTTCCCTTTTCCTAATTTGTTTCATTAAATAGAAGCACTGTGTATGTGTGTATACTTTACAAAGAAAACCCTAACTCTTAAGGCTTTGCAAATGGACACTCAGCATATTAAGACAGAATATAATTAACTTGAATTAATGCTTACAAGTTTTTTCCAGTTCCAATTGCTGTGGACTCCTTATGAGGTAAAAGTAAAAGAGTTAGCTGATAAAACAAATATCAGGAGCGAAACCTTCTCCGTAAGCAAGGTTTTCCTCATGATGAACAATGGCCATCATCTTGTTAGTGACATATGCCTGACATATACCTTCACTCAAAGGGGGTGAAGAAGAAGCAGGCGCAATCCATCATATTTAGGCTGGAAGCAGCCTTCCTCCATCCCAACTGCTACTGCCTTGGTCTCAGACACCTTCCACACAGGTGTATAAAATCTACATTGAACTGGATAACATGGCAGTGTGGACCCAGATAATCCAGTTCAAAGCAGATATTGTGGATGATCTGCCTTAATATTCTGGGTTATATGGCTGTGTGAAAGGGCCCTCTGAGAGAGAGAAGAAGCAGCCACAACTACATTATGCTGAGGCCCAGAAGAAGATGAAAGGACTTCCCTTCATCCCAACTATCACCACTTTGGCTTCCGAGGAAGAAGAAGCAGTGTGTGAAAGACTAAATCTCCTCCCACACTGCTATCCCCCTTTTCTTTTGCATTGATTCTTAATTAGATTGTAAGCCTGAGGGAATGTTTTGTTGGTCTTTTTCTTGTAAAGTGCAACATACACTGGAAGAAGACTTATAGATATTACTTGCATCCCTCTTCAAAATTCAGTCTTGCCTCTACTGGTGACAATTTTAGAACTGAAGGCCCCTTCTACACTGTCCCTATATCCCAGGATCTGATTCCAAATTATCTGTTTATTGCAGGTTATTTAAGTGAGGACTTTGAACAGCAGCCAGATTGCTCACTGGCGTGGGGTACAGGGAGCATACAACCGCACAATTACATCAGCTTCACTGTCTGCTAGTCTGCTACCAAGCACAATTCAAAATGCTGGCCTTAGCCTATAAAGCCCTAAATGGTTCTGGCCCAGTTTACACTGTTTTTAAGGCATTGAATAGTTGCCTATATGCAAGCCGCCTTAAGTCCCCTCTGGGGTTGAGAAAGGCGGAGTAGAAATGTTGTAAATAAATAAATAATCCAGTTTAAAGCTGTTAAGCTGGGATCAGATCCTGGGATATAGGACGGTATGGGAGGGGTCTAAGATGACAGGGAGGTAAAGTGGAGATAAATATAAATAAACCTCTTTATTAAGGTGATGTCATCTCTACAGAAATCATTTTCATTTTCTCTTAGCCACTATGTGTGTTTTTTGCCTTAAAGCTCCATCAATTCCTTCTCCAGAACTGATTCACACAGCTTTGGTTTGTAAAGTCAGCTGCTGTACCTGTTAAAACTGAAGCTAATGAAATGTAAAGCCAGTTTAAAAGCAGCAATTCCCATAGAAACACAGTGCAACTTAGAAGGTATATCTCATAGATATAATTTTTCCTTCTGTTTTTAAAAATTTAAATTGTTCAACAAATATGATGGGATGATGGTTTGAGAGCCCTTCCAACTGCCATATAACCCAGAATAAGACAGATAATTCAAAATATTTGCTTTGAGCTGGGTTATCTGAGTCCACACTGCCATATAATCCAGTTCAAGCAGATAATGTAGGATTTTATACAGCTGTGAGGAGCCTGTTGGCATCAAATTCTTGATGCTTTCTCATCTAGTTATCCTGTGGAAATAAATAAGGCTGAGGAGATACAGAGGGGCAGGAGGCATCCTTTGGTGGGCCAGAAAACAGATATAGGCCTAAAAATATTAGTCGTGATTAGAGTAGACTCATTGAATCAATGGTATTCACTACATGTTGATCCAGCATTTAACAGTTGAGTGAATGGCTCTGCTAATCAGAAGTAACCAACAGGTAGTAATTGTAAATATTACATTTTCATTTAGATGTCTTAGCACACTTCTAGTTTAATTAAGTCCTGTGTCAGTCCTGTAATGTAGTCATTCAGTTTAGTAATGTATGAATTAATCAATTGGGAATGTAGCAGAGCTAAAAATCTTGGCTGGAACCTACTTAGACAATTATAACTCTGCAACTACTGTTGTTACTTAGATATACAGTGACTCCCACCCCATCCCAATTTCCTGGGTAATGGCTATTGGGGTTCAAAAGGGTTTATTTCCCTGTCAATTGGAAAGTAGCTGACATTCCCTCATCCTCCTGTGAGTAATCTGTGGCATGCTTGGCAGAACCATTAGTCTGTGGCTTCCAGATTGATAGGGAAACAGACCCTCATCAAATGCATTGACTGCTGTCTGGGACTGAGGGGCTTTCACTATTCCTATGAATTCCCTAAACTAGGAAATGCTTATGAATTATGCATACAAAAGAGCTATCAATGTGCCACTCCAAGTTACACATTCTTAAATGACTTTGTGGATTCTGGCCATTGCTTTTATTTATTTTCTCTTGGCTTTGTGAACAGTATTATATTTTATGCACATGTTAACTATCCCATTATGACAATTGTTTTTCATTTGTTTTCAAGCTTTCTTGCCCTAAGTTAACCTGAAGTCACTTTAAAATTTGTTTGATTTGTAGAAAGGTCTGGGGGAGGGATGGCTAGTTAGGCATTTTGTCCTGGGCCCAGCTCCAGCTCTCAGCAACCCTGGAAATAAAAACATTTTCCAAAAGATTTGCATTTCTGGATCTTCCTTTTCAAAAGGGAGTGAACAAATGGTTGTGTGCCTTCCTGTTGAATTTCCATTGCGAACTTGATTTGCCCTGTATGTGGTAATCAACAAAAATTGTCTGAACAAATCTGATGGATGGAAGACTGCTACCATAGATAGAGAAAACACATACAAATGAAGAGAGGGATCCTGAACATTACTTTTTAAACAAAAAAATAGTATCAGGAGTTGAAGTAATATGGATACAATAGAATTAGTTGCTATACCATAGAAAGGAAAAGCAGTTCAATATTTTTTGAATAAGATTTTTATTCAAGACTAAAGTATGAACATATGAAATGAAATAAATAACTATATCATAAATAAACAGAAACATTTTGAACCTTCTACTGACCAGTTGAAAGCTTCTTCCAAAATACTCTTAGGCCGGTTCCAGACAGAAATTCGATTGGGCCTGGGTTAAAGTCCACACACTTCCCCCAAAATTCATGCTTTCCTGAGGGCAGGGGTTTAGATGTCCTGCCAGACCTTTCAGCAGGGCACCCAGACACCAAAGAAAACCTCACAGAAAAGCCTTAAAAGTTAAAAAAAAAAACTTACCTGGCCACCATTACCGTGCTGGCGGAGCTCTCCTGGTGCGTCATTTCTACGCATTGGGGAGCTTCGCCACCAGAGTAATGGCAGTTGGGTAAGTTATTTTTAATTTTTAAGGGTTCTTTAAATTGTTTTTTTGGGGGAGGTGGTTACAGCTTTCTGATTCAGTCCAGAAAAGGCGAGAAAGCTGTGTGGACTGTCTCCTCAAAAGTCACAGGACTTCTGAGGGGGCAGTTCCTACAGGGCCCATACTGGATTAGACTCGGGTCTTTCAGGAAGACCTAGGTCTAATCCAGTACCTAATTAATGCAGGACAAAGCAGGGTTTTGTCCTGAAGTAATTTGCTTTTACCTGAGGCATCATTTGGATGCCTCAGGTAAAAGTCCAAGAGGGCCCGCATTTTGGGTCCTGTGAGAATGAGCCCTAAGAGCTGCCTTTTTCTCCCCACCAACCTCTATGATTTCTATTTTGGTGGCCAAACTCTTTGCTGTCTTCTCTTTTAGCATGTTGTGAGTGACTGGTCAAGAAAGTTATTTCAGTTTCTCTCTTTATTTCTGTTTTGCTGTTCACTTATGCTTAGTAAGGAATCATAACTGTTATGTTACTTGCTGTTGTCTAAGAAGTACTTTCCCCCAGTTCCAGCTTTATTGTATTGTTCACTGCAGAAAATCTGGCAGTTGAATGCTTGTTTTTCTGCATTTCTTCGCTATTCTCACAATGCTAATACTGCTAAAAATATTACATCTAAGCAAAGGAGGAAAAATTGTGGGATTGGGTGGCCTGGAAAAAATATGTTTAAAGGCGAACGTTTTTGAGATACAGTGGGTCCTTGGTATCCATCAGGTTTGGTTTGAGGACACTCCCGCACTCAGTACATGACAAAATCAGTGGATACTCAAGTTCCATTACATATAATGGTATAGTGAAATGGTGCCCCATGTATAAAATGAGAAAATCAAGATTTGCCATTTGGATTTTAAAAATTCAACCTGTGGACAATTGAATCTGTGGAAGCCAAATCCATGGATATGGAGGGCCAACTGTCTACCTGAGGTATGCTTGCATTTGGTTTTTGCCAAATCTTTTATTTACACAGTTAAAGCAAAGCAGCATCTCTTTCAGACTGGTCATGATATGGGATAACTGGTGTATGTGTGTGTGTGTGTATGTGTCTGTACTGTATTCGTTTTATTTTTATTCTTCCCATGTGTTTTCAAAATTGCTCTTACATTAGTTATTGATTCAATATGCAAATCTTTTCAATTGGTTTAAATTTTATTTGTATCTGTTTTTAATTTTAAAAAATATTTAAAAGGTACAATGCTTCTAATGCAGGGAACATTTATAATAATTTTTAATAGAAAAACAATTTTCTCAACTATTGGGAAACATCACTGAAAAGAATAAATGACATGTGAGAATTTTGCAATTTGTTCTGGCACCAGGTATCCTGAAGTGCTGTGAAGGAATTATTCTTTGGAGGAAAACACATGTTTCTGCACAGAAAACTGTTTTTTGTATGGAAAACTCAATGTGTGTTTCTTCCCATATTAATTGTTTTGCAGCACTTTTGCAGAACAGTTGCCAACACCTTCTAATAAGGGAAGAATACTTTGCGGGGAGATTCATTTTTCTCAATAAAAATATCCATGATTGTTTGCTTGTGTATAGCATCTTTTCATCTACATTGGGCACTATGAGTGTGTGATTTTGGGTATTTGGCAACAAGGGAGGCTTGTAGATCTTTGTATACAGAGGCAAAAAAGGAATGGTAAAACAAAACAAAACAAAACAAAACCCCCGACAGCACATTTGTTTTTCAAAAATATGAAACACTAGGGAATTTGTTTTACAGGACTCCTTCAGATCTCATAGTCATTAAGAGATGAAGAGGCTTTCCCACACACCTTTCTGAAGTCAGCAAAAGATCACAGTTCACAATTAGTGAGCCGCTTGCCAACATTCTTGTGAAGTTGGCATTAAACAAAAGGGCCACAGACCGTGCAAGAATTTCAACTGGGCAAGAAGTCAGGCTATAGCAGCACGGGTCCCAGAGAACAATAACAACTGCAGGATCAAAGAACCTCAGCCCAAAGGAACAGACACAATGAGGGGTTCAGATAAACTCCATGTCTTGGTATTATTCCTTCCCCCCATACAACGCTCCAGTCCAGTTGATACATAAATGAAATTCAACAGTTCTTACCATGCATAGACTACGTTTCCTGGACTGACCCAAGAAATATTGTTGCCTGATGCATAGAAGAAAATGAAGGCCTGATCTATATTCTATCTAAAACCAGCCAAGTTGTATATGAGGCAGAAAATCCTATCATCCCTTCTCCCCAATAAATATTAAAATGAAAAATTAAACAAGTAGCACTTACTTCCTCTTCACAGCAGCCTAAATATGCAATTTGGGCTCTCTCATTCTGTCCAAGGCATGCCTGACCCTGTAAATGGTTTACATGTCTTAAAATAATGCGTGCGCGTGCACACACACACACACACACACATTAGGATGAACCTATAAGCCATCCCAGGTTTTATCACAGGATGGAGGTGTGTGTGAGAGACAATGAAAGCATGGATATGTGGAGAGAGATTAAGAGAGAAAGAGTTCACAATCCTAAGGCAAACCTTTCACTGGGGTTTCTTGGCATTATTTGTTCAGAGGGAATTTGCCTTTGCCTTCCTTGGAAGCTGAGAGAGTGACTTGCCTAAAATCATCCAGGGGGGTTTTCCTCGACAGAGCAGGGATTCAAACACTGGTCTCCAGAGCCATAGTCCAACATGCAAACTACTACACCATACTGGCTACAACTCCAATCATTGGATTTTCTATAATAACTCATAGTTACTACCTGGAAAATAATTTTCTCTTCTCCTTCCCACACTTTTTTGCTTGTCATGGTTTCAGACTCCAGGGTTAATCCTTTCCTGTATGTCAGTAACTGCAACATGCCATCTGAATTCAAACTTCATTAATGATGTTTGAGTCTACCTCATTACTGGAAATATATTTCATGTGTTTACGCAATATATTTGAAATGCATTCTGGAAAAACACATATATAGAGGACACTTTATTCCAGGTGTGGGCAAACTAAGGCCTGAGAGCTGGATGCAGCCCCCTGGGTGCTTATCTCAGGCTCTTCTAATTTTCTCTGTTCTCTTGGCATAAGGACATGGCGGCATGCCCTCTGGATCACTCTCGGTCAGTGCATGTCTTGCCCTCCTCCTGGCATAAGGACAGTGCAAGTAGCCCAATACTTATGCCAGGAGGGCTCAAGGATAACATGAGGCAGCTGAGAGCCCTGTGGGGCACTCTCAGCTATCGGCTGTCTCACCCTCCTCCCAGCATAATGCCAAGAGGACAGCCCGAGGATCGCGGAGGAGCATGGTAAGAAGGATCGGGGCAGTTGCCACATGTCTTGACTTCCTCCCTCCCAGCAGAAGCATGGGGTGAGCAGTCCTATCCATATTTCGGGAGGATAACCTGAGGATGACCCGGTCCCTGCACTGCTCCCTCCTGACCCCACCCTCTTCTGAGCACTTCCCCTCCCAAGGCTGCCACGCCCAGCGTGTGCCCAGCTGCACTCCCTCCTGGCACAGCCCTTCTGGTTGGCCAAAAAGCTTGCCCATGCCTGCCTTATTCCATACTTTGATCACATGAAAGTGTTCCATGTGTGTTTGTATTATCATTTTTAACATTCTAATAATGTGGTGAAAGCAATCTGGTAAACTTCAGGAAACCTAGAGTCACAATTTCTTTTATTTGCCAAGCAGAAAACATTAACTTTTCCCAAGTTTCCATAATGGACAAATGTGTTCCATAACCTTAATTAGTCACCATAATGGACAATCTTGAACTGGATAAAATAAGTCTAGGCTATAGATTGACAGGAGGACATCCCCAAATGGAGTCTAAATTTGAGGTCTACTTTTCTAAAAAAAAAAAAAAATTGTCTTGACCTTCCAGTCAAGATAAATACATGTGCGCGCGCGCGCGTGCACGCACACACACACACACACACACACACACACATTTCCTAATAATTTTCACTTGCTTCATTCAGACCTGTGTTCCTTTTGCTTATAAGAGTTTGAATCTTAACTCTCAGCTTCATTCTCATGCAGTTCAAAGCAGCATGAAAATACTTTTTCCATTGTCGTGAGCTATCCACCCCCTGGAATTGTATTTGTTTCCATGGCCAAGAAAGTTATTTTAATACTCTGGAAATTAACATGTACCTCCCACCTTTCCTGAATACATGCCTGAAGTTTCTCCCACAATATTAATAAAGAAAAATAGCATACAAGAGATGAGATAAATTGATATTTCTCTTTGAAATATAGCCTCCTCCTTCTTTCTACAGAAAAGCCAATCTAACTCTCACAGAGCTTTGTATCAATAGGAACTATTCAAAATATGCTCAGGGTTCTTACAAATCCCTTTTTAGCCCAGTAAAAGTCAAAGGCTATTTCCCACTTTTCATCTTAGGGCAGCTTGTACAAACTGCTTATTCATCACTCAGAAAACTGTGGCTTAGACAGAATTAGAGCTGTTACTTGACAAATGTGTGCAGTTACACATATTTATAAAGTTACTCTATATACAATAAAATATCCTGACAGCTAGCCACATGTAAGAGATCCCCACTATATATTCAGTATTTCAAACAATTTTGGAACAATTCATACTGCCTAACAATAACTCCAAGGAGAACACAATTTAAGTAAATCTGTGCTGATTTCATGAAATTATGAGATGTTCTGCTAGCCTAGTAGTTCTAAACCTACCTAATGCCATGATCCTTTAATACAGTTTCTCATGTTCTGGTGACCCCCAGCCATAAAATTATTTTCATTGCTACTTCATAACTGTAATTTTGCTGCTGTTATGAATCATAATGTAAATATCTGAAATGCGGGATGTGATTTCATTCACTGGACCAAATTTGGCACAAATACCCAATACGCCCAAATTTGTATACTGCTGGGGTTGCGTGGAGGGGGTGGGGTTGATTTTGTCACTTGGGAGTTGTAGTTGCTGGGATTTATAGTTCACCTATAATCAAAGAGCATTCTGAACTCCACCAATGATGGAATTGAACCAAACTTGGCATACAGAACTCCCATGACCAACAGAAAATACTGGAAAAGTCTGGTGGGAATTGACTTTGAGTTTTGGAGTTGTAGTTCACCTACATCCAAAGAGCACTGTGGATTCAAACAGTGATGGATCTGGACCAAACTTAGCATGAATACTCAATATGCCCAAATTTGAACACAGGTGGAGTTTGAGGAAAATAGACCTTGACATTTGGGAGTTGTAGTTGCTGAGATTTATAGTTCACCTACAATCAAAGAGCATTCTGATAGAATAGGGCCAAACCTCCTACACAGAACCCCCACAACCAACAGAAAATACTAGAGGGATTTGGGAGGGAGGAATTGACAGTGATTTAGGGGAGATGTAGTTCACCTACATCCAGAGAGCATTGTGAACCCAAACAATGATGTATCTGGACCAAATTTGGCACAAATATCCAATACGTCAAAAATTGAATAGTGGTGGAGTGGGGGTTTGATTTTGTCATTTGGGAGTTGTAGTTGCTGGAATTTATAGTTAACCTACAATCAAAGAGCACTCTGAACCCATCCAACAATGGATCTGCACCAAACTTGGCACACTTCCTACATGACCAATATTGAATATTGTTGAGGTTGGGGGTGGCTGTTTTTGAATTCTGGAAGTTGTAGTTGCTGGGATTTATAGTTACCCTACAATCAAAGAGCACTCTGAATCCATCCAACAATGGATCTGTACCAAACTTGGCACACTACCTACATGACCAATATTGAATACTGGTGGGGTTGGGGATGGCTGTTTTTGAATTCTGGGAGTTGTAGTTCACCAACACTCAGAGAGGACTCTGTACCAAATTGGTGATGGGACTAGTAAACTTACTACACATACCAAACTTTGAATACTGGTGGGGTTTTAAGGGAACTGACCTCAGAGGTTGGGAGTTATAGTTCACCCACATCGACAGACCAATGTGCACCCAACTGATGGATCTGGACCAAACTTGGTACAAATTCCCAATATGACCAACTTTGAATACTGGTGGGGTTTGGAGAGGTGGGCTGACCTAACATGATGGTAATTGTAGTTCTCCCTGTATCCACAGAACCCTCTGACCCCTACCGATGTTGGATCCAAACTAAACTGGGCACACAGACCCAACATGGCCAACTGTGAATACTGGTGGGATTTGGGGAGGATTGGCCCACAATTTTGGGAGTTGTAGTTCACCCACCTCCTTATGCATTTTCTAATGGGAGCATTAAGAAAAAAACAAAGGAAAGACTGACTTTTTTCTAATAAATAGCATTACAAATTATCTAAGCTGCTTCTGTTGCTGCTTCTCCTCTGGATGCTGTTGGGCCACTCAGTCCCACGTTGCCCGGGTGCTTCTCCCCTCCAGCCTCATGCACTCTCCCTCTCCCCCTCGCATGCACATTGCACTGTCATGCATCAAGCAAGCCTGCTCTCCCCTCCCTGCTTGAAGTCTCAGAAACAGCCCTCTCCTTGGCTGAGAGGTCAGCTGAGTGGCCAGCCAATCACAGTAGGAGCGGACTTTTGGTGGGAGGATTCACCTTGTGTTTTCAAAAAAGAAGAGAAGGACAGGGGGAGAGATCTTCAGCCTTCTTTGCCAAAGGGGTTCCTAAGACCATCAGAAATATGTGTTTTCTGATAGTCTTTGGTGACCCCTTTGACACCCCCCTCGCAACCCCCAGGGGTCCCGACCCCTTACCTATTGACCCTGTTTCAGACACCTTATTAGCCAAGCAAAGATTAGAGCTGAAAAGATGTTTATTGTTGTTCATTTTCTGTAAGTTATTTATTTTGATTACCCTAATAGCACAAAATTAAGGCTGTACCACAAGGGAAGACAAGTGTGCCTTGTAGGCTGCATGTGAACCTCAAGACAATTTCTGTGGCTTTTTGCTGCTCCCTGTGCTGCTCAGGATATATTTTGAGAATTGACAAGATGGTGTCCTGCTGAAATTAGGTGGCAAATCCTTAATTGTACTATAATTAAAGGAAAAGAAAGCCAGCCAGGTGGTGTAGTGGTTTGAACTCTGGGCTACAACTCTGGAGAACAGTCTTTGAATGTCCACTTAGACATAGAAACCTAGTGGATGACCTTGGACAAATTCAATCTCAGTTTTAGAGAACGGCAAAGACAAGAAAGACTTTTCTAAGAAAACCCAGTGATAGGTTCATATTAGTGTTGCCATGGGTTGGAAATGACTGACCACACATAACAACAATTAAACAACAGTTTCACTACGGTCAATTGAATAATTAAGTTGGCATGCATTATCATAGTGAATTTAATTCGTTTTAATGAAATTTCAATAGTATATATATATCAGTTAGGCGTGTGTTGGAGCTCTGCAGCTAGGTTTAGTAAGTTTAAAAGTAGATGTATAACTATGAATGATAAGCTCAGAGCAGTTTGTTTTCCTGCAGAGCTCTTGTATTGTCTTTGAGCATAGTGACATCCGGCAGGCTCCATCCCTTTTGTGATGTCCCATGGGCCATGGAGTCCTGATCCCAGTGCCATTGTGGCTGATGAGGAGGCAAACAGAGGATTTTTGCCGGCTCACCAAGAGCCGGAATCTTTCCAAATGCCTGATGTTGATGTTTCTTCCCGAGAGCCCATTACAGAAGACCTTGACCAGGCCTTTCCCTCTGCCTCCCCTCCCTTTTCCCATTTCATCTCATGCTTTTTAAGATACAAGTTTAAATATTCAGATTAAAAGGCAACCAAATTATAAGTCTTACACTTTATAGGGGAAGGCATGTCTATGGTGCTCTGATCTGTGCATGATATTCAGGCAATACAGAAATCAAACATATGAGTAAGATATTTACTTTGGCTCAGAATTACAGAGAAGCTTCAAATATTTAGGAGAGCAAGATAAACTGTTACAGGAACCTAAATTTTCAGGGTTTTTAAAAAACATATTGGTTATGCAAGCATTGGTGAGTGCATTTAATTGCTAGGCTGTAGTCCTACAATGAAAATAAGTTCCATTAAAGACAGTAAGTTTTATTTTTGAACAGATGTGCAAAAATACTATTAATAATTAAATAGAATTTGGTATCATTTTATCTAATAATATAAAACAATTTAACGGTAGCAGTCTAATGCAGTACCTATAGAACTAGGCCTTAAAAGTTCATAAGAAAACATACATCTTAATAAAAAAAAACTGTGCACACGAAAAAGTCAACAGAGCTTCTGGATCTTTAAAAGTTGCATGGAAGATGGAGATTCAACATGTGCATGACAATACACCTGCTGACATTCTCTCTACAAGGATTTTTACAAATCTATAATGAATGTAACTGACATTATTTTACATTCAAATCACTACTCCTGGGCTAACTTTATTTGAGAACCAAACACTGCCAATTTTCTTCAGTTCACCTACAGATTTACCAGTAGATCCAAAGCTGCTTTCTGGTAATGCTTAAAGGAAGAAACACAATTTTGTTGACAGGTTTGTTGTGACAACAGAAAACCCTTTCTGCTAAAAGAAGGGTCTTCTGTCTAATCCCACCGATGTACAGCTAGAATATTTTAGTTAGAATTATGTTATAATATTTGCTAGAAGAATAACCCCAAAATGTATAGAGTATGAGCCAAATAAGAAGGAACTGTATTATGGCTAGATCCAACCTCTTCCAACACAGGAGAAAACCACAATGTCCAAATAGGTTTGGCTAGCACATACTACTCCTAAGTATTTTCAGTCTCTAGACTTAAACAATACAAGGTCAGCATAAGTCCTACTTGTTTTCTACCAGTTCAACTAGTCATCCTTTCCAGTTAAGATTGTAGTGGCAATTCTTTACTTACTTTCCCTAGAAGGTAGCAATGAATAATTTCAACAATTATTGTCAGCTGCAAAAAAAAGTATTTGAAGACCATGTAGTTGTTAAAGACTATTCACAATTATTCTGCACATGAGGTTATTTCATGCAGAAAGCAGAATTATTAACATGGGAAACCACTTTTTCTTCAAGAAAAATATTTGAATCCAGAAATATTCATTCCTATGCAGAAAACGCTTTTTCTGTGAGACAATGCTTTTTAATAAAAATCAACCAATGTAAATTTTGTGTGCAATAAATTTTCGATTACAAATGTGCAAGAATTAACATTTTTGCATTAAAGTATTATTTTCTATGCAGCAAATGTTTTCTGTAAAGAAAATTTAGGGTTTTTTATACAAATCTGGGAAATCAGGATTTTATAAAGAGCAAGTCTCCAATTATGACAGATTTTCTTTACAGAATTTAATATTACTACATTGAAATATTATTTTCCATATAGAAATTTCTGTCTTCTGCACAGAAAATGCTGCTTTGTGTATTTATTTATTATTTATTTATTTCTGATATTTCTACCCCGCCCTTCTCCCCGAGGGGACTCAGGGCGGCTTACACAACTGGCAGGATCACTACCAGTACATCATAATACAATAAAATAAGACTAAAACAGTTAAAATAGTCAGATAACATAGTAAAATATAATATATAAAAGATTTAACACAGTGCAACACTGAATATATATGCCAATCATCCATCAGACCTTGTGCAAAACCTTAATCCAGTCCATGTCAACGCTAACTGAGTTCATTCATTAAACGTTTGCGCACATAGCGAGGTATTCAACTTCTTTCTAAATCCCAGAAGGGATGGAGCCTGCCGGATGTCATTGGGGAGAGAGTTCCATAGCTAAGGAGCCACCACCAAGAAGGCCCTGTCTCTCATCCCCACCAGCCACGCTTGTGAGGCAGGTGGGATCGAGAGCAGGGCCTCCCCGGATGATCTTAAGGTTCTCGTGGGCTCATAGAAGGAGATGCATTTGGACAGGTAAGTTGGACCAGAACTGTTTAGGGCTTTGTAGGTCAAAACCAGCACTTTAAATTGGGCTCGGTAGCATATTGGCAGCCAGTGGAGCTGGCTTAGCAGCTGTACAAAACAGCTACATGCAAATTTTGTGCAGAATCAGTTCTGAACTGCAAAGATTCTCATCAGTCCAGGATTCCTCTCATCTGGGTTTATCAACACCTGCAAAACATACATTTTAATCATTTTTATTATTTTCAAATATTCTTCCCATTTCTAGATTGTAGCCTAACTATGATATGTGTATTATGCTCATTATTTTATTATACTAAAGCAAAATAGACTTTTGCATTCCATAAGCATATCAAATGCTTAGAGGTTGCATCTTTAAATGTTTTAGTATCTGGCTGTGCAGATATGTTAAATTAGGCTATGATGTGCAGCTACATACTGTTTGTATTCAGATAATTGTTCTTGGTACTAAAATCCAGACCAATTGCTGAAATGTCTAATCAGCATATTTGCTTCCTGTATCAGCCTCAAGAAGATTTCCAAATTGTAGAGAAAAATATTGGCATTTCTCATTTTTAAATGAGATATTTTAAGGCTGAATGCTTTTGCTTTCTTAATCAAATTTTTCTCATTCTTACTGCATTCTGTTACACATTGCCCAACATACTGTAGAGTTTTTCATACTTTCTTATGCTCTGTCTTTCATTCCTTGTGCTTTCCTTTCAATCTATATTGCAAAATTATCTATATTTAGAACAATGCATTGCATTACGATTTAAAATTACAGTACTAGTCAACTCTTGATTTAACACCCAGGCTCCAGTTCAGTTCAGGGTTTATTCTTCTGATGCATCAGGATTTGAGTGAAGTTTTCACCCTGGAAAATCTAGCAGGCAAATGTGGATATCACAGTAACACTTCCTCTTCCCTGTGCATCCCCCTTCTCCCTGAGCAACAGTGTGTACCCATGTTAACTAACAAATACTGTATCAATGTAAGATTGCTCCAGAAGCAACTCCGGTTGCTCCTGACATGAAAAAAAAAAATGTAAGATGAGCAACACATTATAGTTGATCCTCCACATTTGCGGGTTAAATTTCTGACAGTATCATTATTTACATACTTTTTGTTCTCTCTAGAATCTCTAGGTTCTCCACCATTTGTATTCATGTTGGCAAACAGTGCTTAAACATGAGATTAGCAATACTGTTTCTCTAGGTATCTTTAGGTATTCCAGCATGATTCTATGATAATAATCATCAAAGATTTTAAGGTAATGATTCAGTGCCTCTAGTGCAATATCAACCAAAGTGAGTTAAAGTGTTATTGCTGTTGTCTTCCTAGTGCTGCTTCCCACTAGCTTTTCTTTAGAGGTTTCTCACCACCCTCACCACTGGAACTAATAGTTTTCCTTTGTTGATGGAATTGTAACTCTTCAAAAAAGATCTTCAAGGAATTCTTAGGAGTCTAATTTACAGAGTCACCCTAAGTTTCCATGAGTCATGTAGCTTATGCACATTCATTCAAATTGATGTGTGTGACAGATCCCTTTACTCAGGCAGGTCCCCCAAACTCTGGAAATCATGCCACTTATTCTGACTTTATTTCTCCAATTATGCTGGATTGGGTTACTAGGCCTCAAGGTGGACTTCTTGTTGTGTTGTTAAAATGTGGGATTCTGGGTGTTAGGTGACCTCTTCAGTTTTAGTATGTGTGCCCTATTTTCAATTCAGGCTTGATAGAGTGCCGGAAACAGGTGTAAAACACCAACAAAAACAGGTTCACAGAGCAAATAAAAAAGAATAGCCTTAAATAATCTATTCTTTAAACTCCTAAAACCATAAGTAGTTCTGGCTTCTTTCTCAAATCCAAGCTCCTTTCTTCTTCAGTTTCAATCCCTGCCTCTATCAGCTGAAAGTCCTGTCTGTTTCAGCTTCAGATCTTCTTATTGCCAGTTCAAACCCTGTCTTAATTCTTTTCAGAGATGATGATGATAATAATAATAATAATAATAATAATAATAATAATAATAATAATAATAATAATAATAATAATTTATTTGTTTGACCAGTCATATGACCATTTCAAAGTGCAACATAAATAAAAACAAGGCAAAAAGGATGGGAGGACAGGCAGCTGACCTTCTGTTTGCCATCCAAATCTTATTTTCCTGATTCTTGTTTCAGGAAATGTGCTCTTTTCTTGGTAGCTTTCAGGATAAAAAGGCTTACTCTGATTATGGTGGTTCTTTCTTGTCCTTGCAAGAGGACTGTCAGAAGATTATTTCTGTTGGGGGACCTAAAATTAGATAGTAATGGATGTAAATATCTGTGTCGAAGTTCAGCATATGCCGGGCAGTCAATCAAAAAATGTTCAATATCTTCCACTATTTGTTCTCCCCAGACACATCCAATTTCAGAGATAAATCTTTGCCTTTTGATACATTCTGTTCCCTTGCAGTCCTCTTCCACAGCCTCCCCGAGTAGAGACTTCTTCACAATGTCCCTTTTGCTTCTGGTGGGGGAGATGCTTAAGTGACCACTCTAATGAAGCAGTGTAGTTTACTAATGCATTTTTTAAAGATTAAACAAAACAAAAGGCTATTTTGCTAGGTATTCATGTGTAATATAAAGTTTGATTGCTGTTATATTTGCCCCTGGATTGTTTAAAGTTGTTAGGGGATTATAATATTTCACAATGAAAATTAATTCTTACAGATTTCTGCTGGGAAAATGCCAAATGCAATAAAAGAAATCCCCCTGTGTGGGCATCTGTCTTTTTTGTTTTAATTATCTAATTTATTGTAGGGAAATCCTGATGGAGATCTTTATGATGCATTATATCATCTCCATAAAGGGATGGGCTGTCTCTATTTAAAATATTTTATGATCATATTTCTCTATAAAAAAGAAATATAGGTACTTAATGCCTCTACATATCAACTTACATGCTTAATAAGCATGACATACATTTCAAATCTTTTCAAGCAGATCATTCACATGTCTAATATTAAATATTAATCTGAGATACTTGTTACATTGGTCTAAGTAAAATATTTCTTCATAATAGATTAATGACACAACATATAGATTAAATCTGCTTTGGGGCATTTCCAACAATCACTTGATATATAATGATGATCACCAGTATCTTTGTTTGAATGAGAATACAAATTTCAAACCTCTCTAATTAACATGTTATTAAAAGCTGCTGACAAAATGAATATAACATACATTTAGTATAATAATGTTATATATACATTCAAGCCTCTATATCCATGGATTCTGTTTTCAATGAGTCAACCATCCATGGCATAAAGCATTTCAAACAAATTTCAAAAACCAAGCATCTATTTTGCCATATTATTTTTATAAAGGACACAATTTTGCTACATGGCTGTCTATCTTGAGACTTGGGCATACACAGCTTTTGGTAACCGTGTTGGGTCTTGGAACCAAACTTCAGCAGATACCAAGGGCCCACTGTGTGTGTATGCATACATTCATGTATTATCATATGCATAATATTTTGCAAGTAACAATAAACATTAATAAGCATTCCTAACCATTGATACACTTTTTGTGTATCAAGAGCCTGTTATACAACTCCTTCAATACAAAGCACCACCCACTTGCTAGAACAGCTAGGCTCTAACAAGGCAACTTGCACTGGCCTAAGCCAGTTAGCCAATGTGTGAATTATGCAGGCCTCCAAATGTTGTTGAAGTATACCTTATGGCATTTCCAGCACTGGCTATGCTGCACAGGAGTGGTGAAAACTGCAGTCCAACAATATCTCAAACATCGCAGAATGACTACTTTAAAAATATCACCGCTTTGAGTCCAGCTCTGGGAGAAAAGTTGGAGATATATATATATATATATATATATACACACACACACACACACACACACACACACACATATATATATATATATATATACATACACATACACACACACACACACACACACACACACACACACACACACACTCTCTTCTTAAAAAGGAGAAGGGGAAACAGTCACTAGTGTCAGTCGAGTAACACAGAGCACATTAGAAGATGGCATCTGGAAAATAAAATGCCAGAAAGAAAATCCAGTTGGAGTCAATTTGGAATTTGGCATCTGTAATCCAGCAGAGAACTCCAGGAGTGAATACAAAAAAAGTACTGTGAATGAGACTGGCATCAGAGAGTGTGACAAGAAAACATTCAAATTATAGACATGACTTGTATCAGTGTGCCCTCAAATGCATGAATGTTTAGATTCTCCCCAGCTCAAATGCTCTGTAAATTGTCAAGCATAACTGTTCTCTTTAATGTATGGCTTTTCAAGGTAATACAGTTATTATACAAATGATGTTGCATACTATGAAAAGTTTGATTTTTCACTCCATTTATATAACCCCATAGATGAAAGAAATTGTTGTTTCCGTGCTCTCTAGTCCTAAGAATTAAAAGAATATTGAGGGGAAACACAGACTGAAGAAAATTATTTTCCCCAGGATATTTCCAGAATATCCTCACCCACTCTCTATCTCAAACACATACACATAACAGGCAAGATTAGGCATAAAGGCTTTCTGGTTTATTAGCACACTCCTTAGCAACTCTACTATACTACAGGCAGTCCTCAAGTTACGAACAAGATAGGTTCTGTAGGTTTATTCTTAAGTTTAATTTGTAAGTCAGAATAGGATATATATATATATATATATATATATATATATATATATATATATATATATATAGCTTTGGATAGCCTAGGGAAGGGTTAACACCCCTGTGACGTGATTGACAAGGGTAGCTGCATGCCTCTTTTCCATGTCAGCCAATCAGAAGAAGAAAGGTATTAATAATAATAATAATGTAGCCTTTTAAAACTTCTCAATTTAATAGTGAATAAAGGCATGAGGACCCGGATGTTGTCTTTCCATAGTCCTCCTCTCAGCTTGCCTGTCTACATTATTTGCCATCTATCTTTCAAACAGTGAGGCAATAAAAGGTGCCACACTGTGCATTTGTAAATAGTGTCCCCACTCACACAAAGAATCCTGGGAAGTGTAATTTGATTATATCAGGTAGCAAAATAGGTGCCTATGGACAAAATAAACCTTGATAGAGGGTGCAGCTACAGTAAATACTGTTTGAACCCACTTTGACTGCCATGAAATCATAAGAATTGTAGTTTGGTGAGGCACACTCTTTACCAGAAAAGGCTAAGGCTCAAGTCCTTGTAAAATTACAACTCCCATGTTTCCATAGCACTGAGCTATGGCAGCTAAGGTGGTTTCAAAGTAGTAGCTATATGTGTGTGTGAAATATATAAAATATTTATTTGTAAAAACATTTTAAAATTCCTAAAAAATCAATGGATGACCAGATCTTTCTGAAACCTGGCAGGCTTACAGTTGAAAATGTGCCCTCCAAGTGTGGCAAATGTAATCCTGATAGCCAAAAACAGACTTTAATTTGTCAAGCCTCTGAGGCTGAGAGAGTGTGAACTTGCACAAGGAACTTAAATTGGAAAAATGTCCTAAAAATAAGTGGGTGAGTGAAATGTTCTGAACTTTTGCAGGCTTACAATTATAAATGTGGCATAAAAAGTTCCATCCTCATATCCAGATATATATATATATATATATATATATATATATATATATATATATATTCAATCCTCTGAGGCTGAGTGTGACTCACCCAAGGTGCTTAAATTGGAAAAATTCCCTAAAAATCAGTGAATGACTGGATCTTTCTAAAACATCTGGTGGCTCCTCAGCTCTGGAACTCTTTCCCCAGGGAGATCAGACTGGCACTTATCCTGTCCACATTTTGCAAAGACCTAAAATCCTTGATGTTCTGGTGCACTTTTGAGTAAGCAGTCCCAACAGATACTCAGACCACTTACTGAACCTCAGAATAGTTCACCTTGCTATAGATACCCAGTCAGACACAGAAGAATGTCTTTTGAAGTTTTATTAAGCAAAGCAAACATATAAATCAAAGCAGGCAGTTGAAAGGGTTTTCAAAATTGCAATGAAAGAGTCAATAAGAATCCATATAGATCATAAGTCATGAAAAATCCATTAGTCCATAAACCATAGCAAAACTAATAATCCATGAAGCAAGGCAGTATTCAGTAGATCCCAAAAAACAAGGCCCAAAAGTACAAAGATACAGGAATGCTCTTCCTAGGCATGAGAAGAGAACATCCACACAGATGAAGCGAGGATTTACTTTGACAAAGAGCTATCTGCAAAGGACACTTTTAAAAGCAACCAAGAAAGGCATTTCTTTTCCCAGAACTGGCCTCTTTCTTTCCCGCCAGTCTCTCACTCCTTCGGACCTGAGAACCTCTCCAAAACAGACGGTCCTCCCTAGATAAATCAATGCTTATACTATCGTTATCTTGCACCTGAGATGGGACTGAGCTCTCTCGCTCATTAACCGGGACTTGAGAGTTCTCTTGCTCATTATTTCCCATGGGAATGTCAGCCTGTCTGTTATCTATAGTTTCTGGGGTCAACAGTTCATTCTGCTCAAAATGCAATTCTCCAGCCTCTGATTCAGGCTGCATTTCCATGCCATCAACTTCTGACTCTACTGGTTCTTGTATCTGAAACCCAGAATCCCCTTCTTCATCCTGACTCTGGCTAGCCTATGGCTGAGTCACAACACTTACAAGTCATCATCAGTTATTGCACTTTATCACTGTTCCTTATCCTTTATGGATGTAGTGTTTTATTAAGATTGCTCCTCCACCCCTATCTTTGATCACCCTTATACCTCTCAGGATCGCTATTCAGAGTTCTACACAATTTTACCCTCTGAATGGTTAGTTATTATTGTCCTGGTTTGAAATTTTGTTTGATGTGTTTTTTTCTGTTTTATGTAGTTATATTGTTTTTAATTTGATGGATCTGTGTTTTAATTTATGTTGTTGGGCTTGTCCCCATGTGAGCCGCCCAAGTTCCTTCGGGGAGATGGAGGTGGAATGCAAAAATTAAATTGTTGTTGTTGTTGTTGTTGTTGTTGTTGTTGTTGTTGTTGTTGTCTTTGCAGGAATGATGTCCTACTCATGTTCTGTCACTGTGGATAAATTCAAGGGGATACCTCTTTTGGTTTTTTTTTTTAGGACATGTTATTTATAAAAACTTTAAAAATTCCCTAAAATCAGCAGAACTCTGCAGAAATGATTCCTTACTAATGTTCTGTGGCTGTGGATAAATTCAAGGAGATACCTCTTTTGTTTTGTTTTGTTTTTAAGAAGCTTTATTTGTTGAAACTTTAAATATTTCCCAAAAAGTCAGTGGATTACTGAAATGTTCGGAAACTTGGTGGGCAAATGGTCATAAATGGTCATAAATGCTGCCAATTATTATTCAAAACACACTTTCTATGGGGCTGCCATTAGGCCCATGGCTAGCCCCAGCCAGAAGGGAAAACACTCAGGACTTGGTTGCTTTCTATGGAGCTGCCATTAAGCCGGTGGCTAGCCCCAGCCAGGAGGGAAAATGCTCAGGACTCGGTTGCTTTCGATGGAGCTACCATTAAGCCCATGGCTAGCCCCAGCCAGGAGGTAAAATGCTCAGGACTTGGTTGCTTTCTATAGAGCTGCCATTAAGCTCATGGATAGCCCCAGCCAGGAGGGAAAACACACAGGACTTGGTTGCTTTCTATGGAGCTGCCATTAAGTCCATGGCTAGCCCCAGCCAGGAGGGAAAAGGCTCAGGACTTGGTTGCTTTCTATGGAGCTGCCATTAAGCCCGTGGCTAGCCCCAGCCAGGAGGAAAAACGCTCAGGACTTGGTTGCTCTCTATGGGGCTTTTATCAAGCCTGGATGAAAAGGCTCTCCCCTTTCTGCCAAGACTCAGCACTGGTTGGTCAAGGAGGCAACCCTAGGCTAGGCTGCTCTTCGCTGCAAAGTTTGGTTGAATTAAAAACACTTTCTCATATATCCGAAGGTTTTCTGAGGCCATTAAATAAATGGGCTCCAACACTTCGAATTGGAAGGTTAATTCCAAATCGCCAAACCACCTCGGAACCCTGTTTGGAACCCAAAATAGATATGAATTTATTATGATTAATGATGATTCTGAGAAATTCTCCCATGCCTAGAAGATATTATTAAAACTGCTGACAATACAAATATAACATATGTAATATAATAAAATATAATAAATATAATAAAACTATATATGCACCCTGGCCTCCATGTCTATGGACCAATGAGGTGAGATCAACTTTCCTCTCCCATCTGCAAGATTGCAGTTAAGGCAGTACTTCAACTGCCAGTACATGACCTTGGCAGCATGCTCTGGATGAAAATTATCTTGAGAGCATGGATAGTGCACAAAGAGATAGTGAATAAATATCCACTTCAAAATTATGAAAATTATTATTGTTCAATTAGACCTGAGCTATAGCAACGTCCCAAGCCATCATTAGAAAAACCTATGTGTATTTGGGTATCCTCGTGTATTTGGAACATTGTATCTGGCAATAGTAGAACTGGTTACAGAAAAATCCCATTCTTTGTAGTTTGAGCATTACTTATTCCATTGTGATGCAGAAGTGTGTCTACACTTCTGCATCCCAACAAAGACAGCCATATTTCTCTATCTCTCTTTCATTAATTCCAATATAACCGTAACTGTGAAGCCAACAGGAAACTGAAAGTTACCTGGGAAGGTCAAGAGCTCGAACACTGTTTCCATCCTAAATATCTTGGTGTCACCTTAGATCGAACACTAACATATAGGAAACACTGCATGAACACCAAGCACAAAGCAGCTGCACGCAACAACATCCTGCGGAAACTGACTGGCAGCTCATGGGGTGCAGACCCACAATTTATAAGAACATCAGCCCTGGCCTTGTCTTTCTCAACTGCTGAATATGCCTGTCCGGTCTGGCACAAGTCTGTCAGTGCGAAGCAGCTGGACATAGCACTAAACGAAACATATAGATTAATCACAGGATGCCTTAAACCTACACCTGTTGATAAACTCTATAAGCTAGCTGGCATTGCCCCCCCCCCCCCCGATGTGCGACGGGAAGTTGCTGCTAACAGTGAGAGAAATAATGTTGAACATTGTGAATGCCATCGACTGCATGACTATCAGCCTCCTCCCAGTAGACTCAGGTCAAGGAGGAGCTTTATGAGAACCACCACTCCTCTTGATGTTCCCCCAGCAACAGCAAGAGTATCCCTCTGGGCAGCTAAACCAGGCAATCCCAACTGGATGGCCCCCCATGAGGGTTTGCCTCCAGGGGCAAACCAAGAATGGGCAACTTGGGGAAGTCCCTAAACAGACTGAGAAGTGGAGTGGGCAGATCAAAAGGTAACCTGGCAAGATGGCACTACCTGGAGGAATCCTCCACCTTGTGTGACTGTGGAGCAGAACAAACAACTCCTCATATGTATGCTTGCTCACAATGCCCTGCCTCATGCACGGAGGAGGAGTTGTTTAAAGCTACGGACAATGCAATTGCTGTTGCCCACTTTTGGTACAAAACTATTTAGCTGTTTGTGATTCCTTTATTTTATTGCTTTTAAATTTATTTATTATGCAATGCTTTTGACAAGAAATAAAAAAATAATTCCAGCATCATCCTGATGCAAACACTGCTAAAGATATTCAAGTAAGACAGAGGATGAGGAGAAAAACCAGGTGCTGGACCCAATCCTTATGGCAGGGGTCCCCAAACTTTTTAAACAGGGGGCCAGTTCACTGTCCCTCAGACCATTGGGGGGCCAGTCAATAGTTTTTTAAAAAACACTGTGAACAAATTCCTATGCACACTGCACATATTTTATTTTGAAGTAAAACAAAAAACAAAACAAACAGGAACAAATACAGCCTCAATGTTAATAATATTAATCATCATCATATAAATAATAAAGAGGGTTGGAAAAGACCACTTGGGCCATTTAGTCCAACCCCCTTCTGCCTTTGTGCATCAAAAGCACAAGCAAAGCTCCCCTGACAGATGGCCACCCAACCTTGATGTTAATAATAATAATAAAATAAAAATAATGAAGAGGGTTGGAAGAGACCCCTTGGGCAATGTAGTCCAACCCCCTTCTGCCTTTGTGCACCAAAAGCACAAGCAAAGCTCCCCTGATAGATGGCCACCCAGCCTCAATGTTAATAATAATAATAATAATAATAATAATAATAATAATAATAATAATAAAAATAACGAACAGGGTTGGAAGAGACCCCTTGGGCAATGTAGTCCAACCAGCTTCTGCCTTTGTGCAGCAATAGCACAAGCAAAACACCCCCTTAATAATTAATAATTAAATAATAACTAAAATACCTTTATAAACACGAAGCAAAGCTTTGCAAGGGAAGCCCCGGGTGAAGGAGGAGGCTGGGAAAGGGCGAGGGAGGAGGCGGGGAAAGGCTCAAGGCTCGTGCAGCAGAAGGAGGAAAGGCAAGGCTCCAAGGCAGCAAGAGGGAGCTCAAAGGCTAGTGCAGCAGAGGGAGGAAAGGCTCTAAAGCCAAAGCTCAAAGGCTTGTGCAGCGAGAGGGAGAAAGAAGGAAAGGCTCCAAGGCTTATGCAGAGCGGGAGAAGGCAGGAAAGGCGGCAGCGGCATGCACCTTCCTTGGAGGAGGGTGCGGGCTGGATAAATGCCTTCAGGGGGCCGCATATGGCCCGCGGGCCGTAGTTTGGGGACGCCTGCCTTATGGCCTTTCTATAAAGAAACTTTGTTAGTTTAGGCTGGATTAAGTGAGGTATATATCTTATATCAGCCTTGCAGAAATGTACCTCACAACCTCTGAGGATGCCTGCCATAGATGTGGGCGAAACGTCAGGAGAGAATACTTCTGGAACATGGTCACAAAGCCCGAAAGACATACAACAACCCTGTGATCCCGGCCATGAAAGCCTTCAACAACACACAGAAATGTTCTTGATACTGTTTCATAACAGTAAGGAAGGAAGGAAGTTTTTTATCATGGCTTTCAGAATATAGGGAAAAAGAAATACAGTCAGTCCCCAGGTTATGAATAAGATAGGTTCTGTAGATTTGTTCTTAAGTTGAATTTGTATGTACGCTGTAAAACGTACATTTAAAAGAAATGTAACTCCAGCCAATTTTATATAGTTTTGGATAGCATAGAGCAGAGCTAATATGTTTGTTTTGCCATCTGTTCAGAAGATTTCACCTCTGTCCCTGTGACAATTGGATTTTGAAAATTTGAGGTTTCTAAGGATTAGGTGATAAAGCTTCAGAGGAGACCCTTTTCCCCATTATAACTCTTTCAGGAGTGAATTTCTCTTCCTAGGAGTAGATTTCCTCTCACTCCTTATCTCAGGAACAGGAAGTGAGATTAAATCTTTCTAATAAAGATACAGACAGCAGTAAAAACACCTCACAGTGGGACAAGCCCCACACCTTACTAACAAAAGGAAAATCATGGAGTTCTACTTTTAATGCAACTTGAACATATGTTTGTCTTAACATATTACAGGTATTTATTTTTATCAGTGCATGTAAATGCTTAAGCATTTTCAAATACAGTAGAGTCTCACTTATTCAACACTCGCTTATCCAACGTTCTGGATTATCCAACACATTTTTGTAGTCAATGTTTTCAATACATTGTGATATTTTGGTGCTAAATTCATAAATACAGTAATTACTACATAGCATTACTGTGTATTGAACTACTTTTTCTGTCAAATTTGTTGTTTAACATGATGTTTTGGTGCTTAATTTGTAAAATCATAACGTAATTTGATGTTTAATAGTCTTTTCCTTAATCCCTCCTTATTATCCAACATATTCGCTTATCCAACATTCTGTCAGCCCATTTATGTTGGATAAGTGAGACTCTACTGTACTGCAAAAGGCTTGGCTGGTATGCCCAGTCTTGGGCCCACCTAGTGCCACCACACCTCACATTTGTAACTTGAAGTCAGATGTAAGTTTGTAACTTGGGGAATACCTATACAATAGTGTCCAATACTGTGATATTAAACATCTATTCTGTATCCTGAGCTTTGCATTGAAAATAAAATGAAATGGAATTGAAAGGCAAACGTCTCCAGAGAACTAATGTTGTATAGTGGTTTGAGTATTGGATTGGGACACTGGGAGACCAGGGTTTGAATCCGCACTTGGCCATGAAAATTGGGCAACTTTGGGAAAATCACACATTCACACTGAACAAATCTTGATGAGAAAACTATCATGGAATTTTCTCATCAAGTCTAAAATTCTTGTCTGTTAAAAAAAAAAACTTGTTTGATTCAACTATGCAGTCTCCGATCTGTTCTTTGCACAGTCAGTTCACTTTCTAAGTAGTTAAGATAGTGTGGAGGCAGAACAGTAGTTATTTTCTAGGACTTTCACATAATTCATTGGCATGCTTCCCTAGACATTATCATGGAGTTACATTGGAGAACATAGCAAATTCCTAGAGGGTGCTTCTCTAGTAATCTCCGGATTCTCCAATGCAACTCTACAATATGCTGGGGAGTAAAGATGAGGCAATTTAATGGTGTTCAGTCAAATTTGCAGTTTCGCATAATCATAATCTTGATAGGAACAAATCTCTTTCAGGTATAGAGGTCTTACTATATGCCAAGACTAGCCAAAGTAAGACAAAAATAATTAAGTCTCCAAACAGAAGATGTGATAAGTGTAGTCACAAGACTATGACAATAAACACTGATGATCAACTAATGTTTTGCCTACCTTCTGTAACTTTCACTTTACAGCAACCCTGAAGCTTTTACATTGTAATTTTGGTGCAACATTGTGTCTTTTTTTTGCATTTGACTCGTGTGAATGTTCTTGTTCTAAGTCACTGGGCTATCTTGGATAACTCTTCCAATTATTAGAGAATGAATGGTTCACAATGCTTAAAACACATTTATAACATACGTATTTGTATCTCTCTTTCAGTTCTTGGCAAGCATATGTACTCTAAATCTCCAAAACATACTTATATTGCTGGCAGAGGTTAACGAGAGTTATTCCAATAAATGGTACTGCCTTAATTTAAAATTTACTGTAAAAATAATGATAGAGAATTTCTTTTCACCACCAGGTGGCAAGCTTGGATTACTGAAGTTTTTGTATACTTGTTTTTCATCCATCTCTTCATTTTATTTTCTTTAAGTTTCTTTTTCATAACATGCATTTTGTGTCTGACACTGTACATGCATTTTGGTTCAGCAGAAATAAGGACGGAAAAAAAATAAGTCAATACCAGTTCTATCAAATTTGAGAAGGCAGGCATATGAACAATGTTGTATAGATGATTTTCATTCATTTCAAAGTCATTTGATTTATATTGTCCTATTGAATTTTGGAGGATTGTGTAGAAAAGATGGGTTAGGCCAGAACCTGATAGATTTTTGTAAAGGGATTTCAAAATAGCTTGAAAATTTGTATTTTTGGTCTGTACTGCAAAGGAATAACCTTTCCAGGGCTTATGACTATCTGCTCCTGGTAATGTGGTATTATGCAGTGATCAATAGGATTTTTTAAAATCTTTTGTATATGACAGAGAGGAGCCAGTGTCCGCAGTGATGAAGGGGTAAAAGGACCACCTTCTTTATTGAGCCTAAATATAGAACAGCTAGTCTTTTGTATCCAAAGGGATAAATTATTTGTGCATGGATGCACAAGACTATAGATAACAGCAAACCCTATTGAAATGAAGGGCTCCCAGTACATGAATAGCATAGAGTCATCCTGGAGGAACTATAACATGTTTGGAGAGGTTGTATTTTGTCAGAAGTGGATAAATGAAACTGCAGGCAGCAATCCCACATATACAGGAGTGATATTAGATTACCAGCACAAAGAGATGTTCACTGCATTCAAAACGAATGCCTCAGTAGCAGTGAGTTACAACAATTTTCACTGAACATCTCCGCTTGCTCACCAGATAAATACTCCCTGAACTGCCTGAGAGACAGGTGGGAATACCAACTGCCCAGCAGCGCTGAACATGGTTTGGTCCCAACAGACAGCCACCATAGGAGTCACCCCTTCTCCCCTGTGTTGTGGCTGACCTGAGCAATGACACCCCAGCTACCTTTGGTCTACAATATATGGCTGATGTCAGGTAGAGTGCTAGTGCACTAAGCAAGCTAAGAGAGGGCAGGCGGGAAAGCCCCCCTCTCCCTTCCATTGCTGCCAGGGCACTCTGTCAGACAGGGAAGGTGGGGGGGGGGCTACCATGACATGGGGAGGGGGGCAGGGATGACATCCCATGTTGCTGGACTACTTGAGGCCTGGGAATGCAGACTATTTATTTATTTATTTATTTATTTATTTCAACATTTATATGCCACCCTTCTCACCCGAGAGGGGACTCAGGGCGGCTTACAATAAACACACATATAAAAATTATACAATACACTATAAATCAGATTAAAAATTATTAACTTACATCAATATTAATAAAAACATTCTAAAATACAAATGGACATGTTCAAGTTTAAAAGACTGGGTCTGTCAATTGAGTTCTGGCGTACATAATAATAATTGGCGCTGCTGATTCTTATTCGAAAGCCTGGCTCCATAACCAAGTTTTAACCTTCCTACGGAAGGATAGGAGGGAGGGGGCCTGCCTGACTTCACTGGGGAGGGCGTTCCATAGGCGGGGAGCCACTACTGAAAAGGCCCTGTCTCTCATCCCCGCCAGCCACACCTGTGAGGCTGACGGGACCATGAGCAGGGCCTCATCTGATGATCTTAAGCTTCGAGATGGGTTGTAGCGGGAGACACGTTCGGACAGATAAGCTGGGCTGGAACCATTTAGAGCTTTATAGGCTAAAGCCAACACCTTGAATTGTGCTTGGTAGCTAATCAGCAGCCAGTGGAGCTGGCCTAACAGAGGAGTAGTACACTCCCTGAACACCGCTCCAGTTATTAACCTGGCAGCCTCCCGTTGGACTAATTGAAGCTTCCAAACAGTCTTCAAAGGCAGCCCCACATAGAGTGCGTTGCAGTAGTCTAAACGGGATGTAACGAGAGCATGGACCACCATGGCCAAGTCCGGCTTCCCAAGGTACGGTCGCAGCTGGCGCACGGGTTTTAACTGTGCGAAGGCTCCCCTAGCTACTGCTGAGACCTGGGGCTCCAGGCTCAAGGATAAGTCTAGGATCACCCCCAGACTGCGCACCTGCGCCTTCAGGGGGAGTGTGACCCAATCCAGCACAGGCTGTAACCCAGTCCCCAGTTTGGCCTTCCGACTGACCAGGAGGACCTCTGTCTTGTCTGGATTCAATTTCAATTTGTTGGCCCTCATCCAGTCCGACACAGCGGCCAAGCACCGGTTCAGGACCTGGACAGCCTCCTTATTGACAGGTGGGAAGGAGTGACAGAGCTGGAAAACATCTGCGTAGAGATGACACTGGACCCCAAAACTCCTGATGATCACTCCCAGCAGCTTCATGTAGATGTTAAACAACATGGGGGACAATACAGAGCCCTGCGGGACCCCACAAGTCAACGGTTGTGGGGCCGAGCAGGCGTCCCCCAATGACACCATCTGGGACCAACCCTCCAGGAATGAGTGGAGCCACTGCAGAACAGTACCTCCAAGTCCCATTCCTGCGAGGCGTCCCAGAAGGATACCGTGGTCCAGCAGAACCAGCAGGGACACACTCCCCCTGTCCAGTTCCCAGTGAAGATCATCGACTAAGGCGACCAAGGCTGTCTCGGTACCATGCCCCAGCCTAAAGCCAGACTATGCCGGATCCAGAAAATCAGTGTGAACCAAGAATCCCTGGAGCTGCGAGGCAACCACATGTTCCAAGACCTTGCCCAAATAGGGGAGATTGGAGATAGGGCGAAAGTTTCCAAATTGAGTGGGATCCAGTGATGGCTTTTTCAACAGCGGCTTGATCACAGCCATTTTTAGGCTCGCTGGAAACTTGCCCTCCCGAAGGGAGGCATTCACTACCACCTTCACCCACTCGGCCAATCCCCCTCTGGCTTCTCTCACCAGCCAGGATGGGCAGGGGTCCAGGATGCATGTGGTCGGTCTTGCCTTTCCAAGGATCTTGTCCACATCCTTGAGCTCAACCAATTGAAATGAATCCAACAAAACTGGACAAGCAGGTGTGCTCGATACATCCTCAGAGACTGCCGTTAACATGGTGTCAAAGTCAGAATGGATCAGAGCGACTTTGTCCGCAAAGAACTGAGCAAATGCTTCACAGCAGGCTGCCGAGTTATCAGGGCTCCCACCTTGATTGGTAGTCAAGACTGCTGTTACCAGCTCCAGTTAGGAACTGGCTCAGCTATCTTCACTCAGAAGAAACCCTGAATCCTGGGTCAGTATTTGGGCTTTCCCCTGAGTTAACTTAACATGCAGCAAGGCTGTGTTAATATGGTCTTGCCCTTGGTTAAGCTGGATCAGCCACATGAGGTAATAAGATGCCAGGGGGCTAATCCAAATACATACTGATCTAAGTGGTTAGTGTAGATGAGTTCTCAAATAGCAAGAAATTCATGTTAATTGAATCTACTTTCACCACACTTCAGAAGAGCTTCCTCAGTTATTACTTTAGTTTAACACAAATTTAACATTAAGTTAAAGGCACAAAGAAGAGATATAGTAGTCATGGGCGATTTCAATTATCCCGATATCTGCTGGAAAACAAACTCAGCCAAGAGTGCAAAGTCCAACAAATTCCTCACTTGCCTTGCAGATAATTTTATGGTCCAGAAAGTAGAAGAGGCAACAAGGGGATCAGCAACTCTTGATCTAATCTTAACAAATGTGGAAGACCTGATCAATACAGTTGAAGTGGTTGGATCCTTAGGGGCAAGTGACCATGTGCTCCTGCAGTTTGCAATACAAAGGAATGCTGAAACTAAGTCAAACACGCATTCTGGACTTTAAGAGAGCTGACTTCCAAAAAATGAAGGAATTACTGAGCGGCATTCCCTGGACGCCAATATTAAAAAACAAGGGAGTTAAGGATGGATGGGAGTTTTTCAAAAGTGAAATACTCAAGGCGCAAATGCAAACAGTGCCAACAAAGAAGAAAAATAAGACAAGTGCAAAGAAGCCAGAATGGATGTCCAAAGAACTTCTAACTGAGCTAAAGCTCAAAAGTGACATGCACAAGAAGTGGAAAAGAGGAGAAATCACCAAAGAAGAATTCAAACGTATAGCCAACACCTGTAGGGAAAAGGTTCGCAAGGCTAAAGCGCAAAATGAGCTCAGGCTTGCCAGGGACATAAAAAACAACAAAAAAGGCTTTTTTGCTTACGTTGGTAGAAAAAGGAAGAAAAAGGAGGCGATAGGGCCATTGCAAGGAGAAGATGGGGTGATGGCGACAGGGGACAGGGAAAAGGCAGAACTACTTAATGCCTTCTTTGCCTCGGTCTTCTCAGAAAAAGAAAGCCATCTTCAACCTCAGCAACACGGAATGGACGAAGGATTGGGGGAAATCCAACCCCAAATAGGGAAACAAGTTGTCCAGGAACACTTGGCCTCTCTAAACGAATTCAAGTCCCCAGGGCCAGATCAGCTACACCCAAGAGTACTGAAGGAACTAGCGGAAGTTATTTCAGAACCACTGGCAATTATCTTCGAGAGTTCTTGGAGAACGGGAGAAGTCCCAGCAGATTGGAGGAGGGCGGATGTGGTCCCTATCTTCAAGAAGGGAAAAAAGAACGACCCAAACAATTACCGTCCGGTCAGTCTCACATCAATACCAGGCAAAATTCTGGAAAAGATCATTAAGGAAGTGGTCTGCGAACACTTAGAAACAAATGCGGTCATTGCTAATAGTCAACACGGATTTACCAAAAACAAGTCATGCCAGACTAATCTGATCTCTTTTTTCGATAGAGTTACGAGTTGGGTCGATACAGGGAATGCTGTGGATGTAGCGTACCTGGATTTCAGTAAGGCCTTCGACAAAGTCCCCCACGACCTTCTGGCAAACAAACTAGTAAAATGTGGGCTAGACAAAACTACGGTTAGGTGGATCTGTAATTGGCTAAGCGAACGAACCCAAAGGGTGCTCACCAATGCGTCGTCTTCATCATGGAAAGAAGTGACAAGTGGAGTGCCGCAGGGCTCCGTCCTGGGCCCGGTTCTGTTCAACATCTTTATTAACGACTTAGACGAAGGGTTAGAAGGCACGATCATCAAGTTTGCAGATGACACAAAACTGGGAGGGATAGCTAACAGTCCAGAAGACAGGAGCAGAATTCAAAACGATCTTGACAGACTAGAGAGATGGGCCAAAACTAACAAAATGAAGTTCAACAGGGACAAATGCAAGATACTTCACTTCGGCAGAAAAAATGGAAATCAAAGATACAGAATGGGGGACGCCTGGCTTGACAGCAGTGTGTGCGAAAAAGACCTTGGAGTCCTCGTGGACAACAAGTTAAACATGAGCCAACAATGTGATGCGGCTGCTAAAAAAGCCAATGGGATTCTGTCCTGCATCAATAGGGGAATAGCCTCTAGATCCAGGGAAGTTATGCTCCCCCTCTATTCTGCCTTGGTCAGACCACACCTGGAATACTGTGTCCAATTTTGGGCACCACAGTTGAAGGGAGATGTTGACAAGCTGGAAAGCGTCCAGAGGAGGGCGACTAAAATGATTAAGGGTCTGGAGAACAAGCCCTATGAGGAGCGGCTTAAAGAGCTGGGCATGTTTAGCCTGCAGAAGAGAAGGCTGAGAGGAGACATGATAGCCATGTACAAATACGTGAAGGGAAGTCATAGGGAGGAGGGAGCAAGCTTGTTTTCTGCTGCCCTGCAGACTAGGACACGGAACAATGGCTTCAAACTACAGGAAAGGAGATTCCACCTGAACATCAGGAAGAACTTCCTCACTGTGAGAGCTGTTCGACAGTGGAACTCTCTCCCCGGGGCCGTGGTGGAGGCTCCTTCCTTGGAGGCTTTTAAGCAGAGGCTGGATGGCCATCTGTCGGGGGTGCTTTGAATGCGATTTCCTGCTTCTTAGCAGGGGGTTGGACTAGATGGCCCATGTGGTCTCTTCTAACTCTACTATTCTATGATTCTATGATTCTATGATTAAGTATAAGTTTAAATCTCACCACTGTGCCATTTCAAAATTTTAAGATCTAGGTATGCTCCTGAGATGCACCCTACTCCAGCAAGTACACAGTTTATCACATAAAGAACAATAGAGAAGAGAAGTCTGCAATGACAAATGTTGCCCTGTCATTAAGGTTGCCAGGCTAACTTTATTGCATCCATATGAACACAATTAAATTTTATGTGTTTTGGCTTTTTGTTACTGCATCTCATGAAAACATCTGGATGGGTTTTCAATAAATTTGGAAGATACATTTTGGATGGTACAAATAAATATATAAATCATACAGCATACACAAAATTCACTTTGGTGCAGGCTGTGGAGGCATCCTCACAGCTTGTTTTATGGATTTTCACTAAACATGGAGGATATGTTTTGGCACAGGGGCCCCGGTGGCACAGTGTGTTAAAGCGCTGAGCTGCTGAACTTGTGGGCCAAAAGGTCCCAGGTTCAAATCCCGGCAGCGGAATGAGCGCCCGCTGTTAGCCCCAGCTTCTGCCAACCTAGCAGTTCAAAACATGCAAATGTGAGTAGATCAATAGGTATCGCTCCGGCGGTAAGGTAACAGCGCTTCATGCAGTCATGCCGGCCACATGACCTTGGAGGTGTCTATGGACAACGCCGGCTCTTCGGCTTAGAAATTGAAATGAGCACCAACCCCTAGAGTCGGTCACGACTGGACTTAACGTCAGGGGAAAACCTTTACCTTTATATACCATACATAAAATTTGGTGGAACCCTTCTTTTTCATTTCTACAGAATATGACTGGGCCTTGATAGTATGGCAGCTGATCTGAGATTGATGAGCAACATGAGAACTGAATGATACAACAATAGCTAATTATTCTCCAAAGCAATGCAGGACACTAGAACTAGTTAACAAGTAAACATACCACTTATGGCAGAGAGCTGGAATCATACAGTCTTGAGGATATTGTTAGACTACAACTTTGAGCATATCCCCTATAGGCTGTAATGACTTTTCAGCAACATAGAGAGCCACATGATTCCCACCTCTGACTTAGAGAAGGGATATCATAGGATAATCAAAAATACTTTGAGAAGACATAGAGCCCTCAAAAATGATAAAAACAAAGGTTTTTAAGAGAAACAGTTTATTCAAAACATTTTAGCTTTCTTCTGCCTGCTATAATGAACACTCATTTGTTTCTTTCACAGACAAGTGAAATGATCATTAAGTCATCCTGCTCTGAGTCACTGTCAGCCTGAACATTTAATTCCACTGCTGCATTATGTTTAAACCTGACTGGTAGATTCTAGCATAGATGATGGTATCTTTCCACCTGCATTTGAATTACGTCCAACATTGATACCACCATCTTTCCCATGATGCAGAAAATATTCACTTGCAGAAATAGTTTTGAATTTGGATAGATAGCACTTAAATATTTGGGGGTAATATACCTGAGATAACTCCTTGCTTCAGTAGAAATTTTGTTAGTCAAAACTTAGAAAAGTCCATTAAATGAATAGGTTTACTGGCTGAGTCTAGCATTATGTTTGTATTTCTATTTGCACAGAGGATATGATATGTAATGTTAATTTATCATTATCATGGGAGATCACTCATGGCCGAGTATGATTGTCTTCCAAAGGTAGAGTCTTGGTGGTGGATGCGTAAATGACTGTGAAGTTATATTGTGGTTCCACATGGTCTTTCAAATTGAAGACATAGATCTCCAGATAGAAGGCTATCACAAAAAGGATTTGTTTGGCATGCCTTCCTCTCGGCACATTCCTTCTCTTTTCCTTGTATTTGTGCCTCTTCAAAATCCATAGCACTGTTGGTAATAGCTGACCTCCAGTTACAATGCTCAAGTGCCAGGGCTTCCCAAATCTTGGTGTTCATACCACATTTTTAAAGGTTAGCTTTAAGCCCATCTTTAAATATCTTTTGTTGTCCAGCAACATTTGGTTTTCCATTCTTAAGTTGAGAATAAAGTAACTGCTTTGGGAGACAGTAATAAGGTATTTGGATGGCCGAGAAGATACCAGTGGACTTCAGAAATGGCATTGTCATCATTCTTTTAAAAAAGGGTGAAAGAACAGACTGTGAAAGCTTTCAAGTATCTCCCTTTTAACCTCTGCCAGAAGAATCCTTGCATGAATCATCACAAACTGCCTTCTACCTATTTCAGAAGACATTCTTCCTGAATCCCAAAATGGCTCCTGCCCCTCCAGAGGAACAATGTTCATAACATTTTAATTCAATGTAATATTGAAAAATCTTTCTGCCATCTGTTTGTTCAGTATTTAACCACTTCATTCAGGCCATGCAGATAGTTGAGCATGCTATAAATATAAAGAAAATATAGATCAAAAGGGAAGAAAAATACAAAAAATTGAAAAATTAAAGAAAAGCAATGTTTAAAGTTTTCAAATGACTCACCCAACTACTAAGAATAAAATATAATTAACATATAGAGGAAGTCGTTTACCATGGATACATAGAACGACCCAACACTCCCTTTCCATTTAGTACTTCCCAAATGGAAATTCCCATCAGTTTCAAAGAAAAGCTAAGCCTGCATTCACAATCAAGAGTTTCTTTTCTTCTTCCTTTTTTCTGTCACAGAAATAGAAGGGCTATCCTTCATTGTTCTTTGGTTATTGCTACTGTGTTCTAAGAAAAACCTTCCTGATTTTATTGAAGTAGTAACAAGCCAATGCTATCCTTCATTATCTTTCATCCTTTTCCTATTTTTTCACCATGTATAACAGCATTGTGAGGAATTATTTCAGTTTCTCTCATGAAAATCCTAAAATAATGCAGTTTGTTTTTATTATGAAGTGATACACACTGGTTTTTGCATTGCTTAAGTCTCTTATGAAAGTGGCAAAGGCAGTAAAAATAGATATTTCCCAAGGCACTGAGCACATTGTATTCCAGTTTAGTAAGATTGATTATAGAGGAAAAGATTAATAAATCTCTTAACGGGTTTATTTCCATGATAGTCCAAGAAGGCTCTCCTGTGTTCTCAAAAGACGTGTTGGTGTTGATGGTGGGACCAAAAAAAGCTGTCCCAAAAGATCTTAAAACTCAACTAGGCTAAAACTGGGAGATATGATCTTTCAGTCTAGACCTAAGTTGCATCAGGCTTTATAGGGCATTGCTATTAGCTAAATTATAAAGAACAAGGATGCTTTGAGAGTACAGTATGATCAGCATATCTATGGCACTGATAACCATAGTTTCATTTTTCTACATGTGACAAAATTGTCATTTCTAAGCATGCCTAGTTTCTCCAGCACAACTGTACGGTATTCTTATGTTGGAGGTCCTTCATTCCCATGTGGTTTGATATTATCTTCAGCTCCACTTATCTATGTGAAGTCCAGGAATGTATCCTCTGTGGATACCGGGAGGAGGAGGGTCATATTGTACATAGTTATAGCACTATATTTCCATTTTAACTGCCATAGTTGTATGCTATGGTTTGAAGCATAGCATACAACTATGGCAGTTAAAATGGAAACAGATAGAGCTCTTTATCTGATACGTCTAAATATCTTTTCCTAAAATATACAGCCTAGGATTTGATAGGATTAAAATGGAACCATAATGCTATAATTGCATTGTATGAACGAGCTCTAAGAAAACTGTGAAAGGAATCCCAACTAGCAAGTGTGCCAAATGAGAATTCAATTCACAGGACACTGCTACTGGTAGAGAGAAACGCAGGATTAAAACTTATGTCTTCATCAGATATGCATGGAGAAAGGAACCAAGCAGCAAATATCAATAGTCAGTAAAAGGAACAGGGTACACTTAATCTGCGTGGTAAAAAACACATTGACACCAATTGTTAGTTTTGCAATAATGTTACAACAGACTGGCAGACAGCAAAAACAAAATACAGAATAAGAAATGTTAATCATTTTGACACAGATTATTGGCAAATGCTCAAACGTACAAATCAGGGAGGAAAAACCTTCTCAGATTTATGATCCTTTTCCTCTAAAATGTCATAATCATTATTACTAACTGGAAAACCATGTGCTCACTTTGTGCCTTAGGAAGTATCTATTTTTACTGTCTGTGACTTTCGTAAGACACCTAAGCAATGAAAACACTTGTGTTTTCAGATCATAATAAAAAAAACAACCTGTATTATTTTAGGAATTAAAATAGAAAGACTGAAACAACTCATAAAGTTTTGTTGTAGTTGTAGTTGCCTCTTTTCAATCAAACCTTATCCAGCAATGATGACAAGTTGCTTGGAGATCCCTGACGAACAATTAATTTTTAAACTTAAGATACCCATTTCTGACTTGTTCCTATTTTATATTACACTAGCTGAAATTAGATATCAACTAGCTGTGCCCAGCCATGCATTGCTGTGGCGAAGCATGGTGGTATGGGAAATAAAGTATTGAGGAATTGGTGGTAGTTAAGATAAAGGGTAAAGGTTTTTCCCTGATATTAAGTTCAGTCATGTCTGACTCTGGGAGTTGGTGCTCATCTCCATTTCTAAGCCAAAGAGCTGGCATTGTCCGTTGACTCCTCCAAGATCATGTGGCATGACTGCATGAAGCGCCGTTACCTTCCCGCCTGAGCAGTACCTATTCATCTACTCTCATTTGTATGTTTTTGAACTTTAGGGTTGGCAGAAGGTGGGGCTAATAGTGGGGACTCTGTCCCGTCCCCCAATTCAAACCTGAGACCTTTCGGTCCAGAAGTTCAGCAGCTCAGCGCTTTAACATGCTGCGCCATCAGGGGATATTATTTCGTAAAGGTTGTGAATATACAATATTTCTGATTGGTTTTTTTTTGTCTGTTGGAGGCAAGTATGAATGCTGCAATTAGGGAAAATGATTAGCATGTAATGGCCTTGTAGCTTTAAAGCCTGGCTGTTTCCTGCCTGAGTGAATTTTTTGTTGGGAGGTGTTAGCTGGCCCTGATTGTTTTCTGTCTGGAATTCCCTTTTTTTCAGAGTGGTGTTGTTTGCGAGATTTTATGTGTTTCTACTATCTGTGGCCCTCAGAAAATAGAGGATTTGCCAGACTTTGGTGATGGGAATACTTTGTTGCGAGGTGTTAGCTGGCCCTGATTGTTTCCTGCGTGGAATTCCCAATTTCCCTGCTTTCAGAGTGTTGCTCTTTATTTACTGTCCTGGTTTTAGAGATTATATTGTTTTGTATTATTCTACCACAGTAATTATTTCATATTACAGTAGAATCTCACTTATCCAACATTCGCTTATCCAATGTTTTGGATTATCCAGCGCAGTCTGCCTTTTAGTAGTCAATATTTTTGTAGTCAGTGTTTTAAATTCATTGTGATTTTTTGGTGCTAAATTTGTAAATACAGTAATTACTACATAGCATTACTGCGTATGGAACTACTTTTTCTGTCAAATTGGTTATATAACATGATGTTTTGGTGCTTAATTTGTATAATGATTACCTAATTTGATGTTTACTTGGCTTTTCCTGAATCCCTTCTTATTATCCAACATATTAACTTATCCAACGTTCTGCCGGCCTGTTTATGTTGGATAAGTGAGACTCTACTGTATATTTATAATCTTATATTATCTGCTTAGAACTAGATTATATGAGGCCCCTTCTACACAGCTGGATAAAATGCACACTGAAGTGGATTATATGGCAGTGTGGACTCAAGATAATCCAGTTCAAAGCAGATAATATAAGATTATAAATGGGTTATATAGCTGTGTGGAAGGGCCTTGAGTCTACACTGCCATATAATCCAGTTAAAATCTGATGATCTGTATTTTATAGGTAGTGTGGAAGAGGCCTAAGTGAGGCCTAACTCTGCCTGTCCCCTGGGCTGAGTGGGTTGCTAGGAGACCAAGTGGGCTGAGCTTAGCCTTCTAACTGGCAGTAATTGGATAAAAACAATTATTCCTCTCCCTCTAATTAGGACTTTATTTTTCTTTTCCTTTTGTTGTATCAATCTAGAGGCTTGGATGAGGGGTTGTGCTGTTAATTTTCGAGGTTGTGGGGTGTTTAGTTTTGTTGTTTTGTCCTCTGTATTATAATAATAAATAATATATATAGATATAGATATAGATATATAGATATAGATATATAAATATAGATAGATAGAAGATAGATAGATAGATAGAGAGATAGATAGATAGATAGATAGATAGATAGATAGATAGATAGATAGATGTTTACCTTATGTTCTATACAAACTGACAGGAGATCATTCTCTTTAAGAAAGGATTTGAATGGTCTAGGTGTTTTTCAGTTTTCCCCTTTTATGCAATAGTTATGCAAACTTCAATACAATTTAGTTTATTTATATTACTTAGTTTTCATCCTGTCTTTTCACCAGTATGTGACCCAAGAATACAATGACTATAGTATTATCATAACAACCCACCATTCTAGACTTGGAGAAAGGAAACTTGGAATGGGTGGGTAGTATGAATGTTTCTAGTTTAATTATATACCTCTTGTATTAATAATGCATGATTAGGAGGCACAAGCATCCTGTACTAACTCAACTGATTCATCTTGGGGGAAAGGACAATTTTATGAAAGTGTTCTGTTCTAAATAATAGGTATCTCCATTCAGTAACTAAACAGAATATGACTCAGTATGGAAAGGAGGAAGGTGAGATTTTTCCATTCCGTTAACCAAGGTGGAGTGTAGAATAAGTGCCTGTAAAGGGTAATTGTTCACACAGTTTCACATTTCAGTTTCTAGCCATTGTGTAGAAGTACAATGCTGTTGGGAAAACTTCCTGAAGCGAAAATAAAGCTATTTTAATGAGGGAAAACCCTCTTAATTGGTCTGAGTTGCCATAAATTTGGCTTCACAGGATCTGAATTATAGTTGACACATACTGCCGTGCAGGCCTGTAGCGGGGGGGGGGGGATTTAGGGGTTCAACCCCCCCTCCCAAAAAAAATTTCAGGTTAAAAAAAAACCTGGTTTACTCATGAATTTTAACTGGTTAACCAAATCCCCATGCTAAGTCTATGAGACACAAAACATTAAGAGTCCCTCCAGGCACTATCTCAAGCAGATATTGACAGGTCTGTAGCTGGGGGAGGGGGTGCTAGGGGTTCAACCCCCCCTCCCGAAATTTTCAAAACCCCTCCCAAAAATTTTTTCTGGCTACTGCCTTGGTGTCGTGGACACACTATTATGGGATATGAAGTAAAGAACATATGATCATGATATTTTCACTCAAATTGCTTCCAAGAATTTCTTTTTATTCCACTTAGCATCTAAATAATCTACATTGAAACTACATTATTCTAATTTGTCTCCTGAAGAAGTTTACATTATGATGTTATTTTTTTTTTTATTTCATGTCAAAAGCATTGCATAACAAATACATTTAAAAATGATGAAGAAAAAAAATAGAGGAAATCACAAACAACTAAATAGCTTTAGACCAGAAACGGGCAACAGCAACCGCATTGTCCGTAGCTTTAAACAACTCCTACTCTGTGCATGAGGCAGGACATTGTGGGCAAGCATACATATGCGGAGTTGTTTGTTCTGCTTCACAGTCACACAAGGTGGAGGAATCCTCCAGGTAGTGCCACCTTGCCAAGTTGTCTTTAGATCTGCCCACTCCACTTCTGAGTCTGTTCAGGGACTTCCATTCTTGGTTTGCCCCTGGAGGAAGACCCTCATGGGGGGCCATCCAGTTAGAATTGCCAGGTTTAGCTGCCCAGAGAGACACCCTTGCTGCTGCTGGAGGAACATCAAGAGGAGTGGTGGTTCTCATGAAGCCCTTCCTTGATTTGAGTCTACTGGGAGGAGGCTGATAGTCATGCAGTGGGTGGCTTTCACAATGTTCAACCTTATTGTGATGTTTAATGTGCAACAGTGGCCCAAGAATACAGTTTCATATTTTTGAATTGAGTCAGATCATAGGATAGAGGTGAAAAAGGTCTATATCTTTAAGGATGTGGTTAAAGCAAAGGCCATTGTCTGGACCTTGGAGGGATGCTAACAGGTAGATACACTTCTTATTTGACTGTCCATTTTGAATGCCTTGGGAACATCCAGGCCGATTAAGAAAAGCACAAAACCTGAAGGAGTTGGCACTCCCAATAACTGTCGATATTTCTTGAAGGAGAGCAGTCTAACATCTCACAACTGTGGGCATAAACATCACTTTTTTATAGAATAAGAAGATTTTTTTTATTTTTTTTAAATAGTCTTTATTAAAGATTTTTAATACATATGATAAAAAGAGAAAATGTAGGGAATGGGGGGAAGGGAAAGAGGGGGGAAAGGGAATTAAAAGAAAAGAAAGAGAGAAAAAAAAGGGGGGATGGGGGGAGGGGAAGGTGTTCACTTCTGGGCCAACTCCAGGGGGGATGTTCCCTCAATTAAATTTCTTTAGTTCTTTCTTCATTCTCTTATTTTCTACATTTTCCAAAAATTCTTCCGGTTTAAGAAGGGGAGGTCTCTCTCCTCTCCTGCCTTCCTCCTTACTTTTCTATTTTGCTTGTATTAGATATTTTTTACTTGCTTCCAGTTGGTTTCTTTTCTTGCTTTTCCATGTTGTTTAGAAATCGGATAAGTCAATCTATCCATATTTTTTATCTCGGCTATTTTAGCTAGCCATTCGTCTCTGGAAGGAATTTTGTTTTGCTTCCAATATCTGGCATATACAATTCTTGCTGCAGTTGTGAGGTATGTTAGAATTTTTTCACAATTTGTTCCCGGTGGAATTTTTGAAATACCCAATAGGTATGTCTCTGTTTTTTTTTTGTTTTTTTTTGGGGGGGGGGGGATTTAACATCAAGATTATCTGAATGTTGCCATAAACTATGTTCCAAAATTTACTTGCTCTTTTGCAGGTCCACCACGAGTGGAAGTACGATCCTTCTTCCACCTCACATTTCCAACATTTTGTATTCATACTTTTATTATTTATTCCTAATTTCTTTGGTGTTATATGCCATCTATAAAACATCTTCATCCAATTCTCTTTGAGATCATATGTGTAGGTAAATTTGCGATTTCTATTCCAACAACCTTCCCATTCCTCCATTGATATCGATCTCCCTATGTTTTTCGCCCAATTAATCATACAAATTTTAACTGATTCTGTCTCGGTATTCCATTCTACTAACTTTTTATATATATTTGTAATTAATTTTCCTTCTGTGAACAATATCTTATCCCAGGGGTATCCTTCTCCATGAAACCAATTGTCTTGTCTTTTTTATAGTGTTCTTTAATTTGGCCGTATTGGAACCACGAGATGTTTGTATATAGTTCTTTCAATTCTTGCTGTGTTTTAAGTACATGCTCTTGTCCTTGTTACTTTAATATTTCTCCATAGTTGGGCCATGTTGTCCAGTCCAATAATCTTCATTGTGTTGCTTCAAGGGGGGACACCCATCTTGGTGTTTTGTTATATAGCCTTGCTGTTGCTGCTCAATCGCATAGTCATTTCCGACTCTTCGTGACCTCAAGGACCAGTCCACTCCATAGCCCCCTGTTGGCCATCACCGCTCCCAGTTCCTTCAAGGTCAAGCCAGTCACTTCAAGGATACTGTCCATCCATCTCCCTCTCCCTTGGAAGAGCCTTCTTCTTCTGTTGAAAGCTATGGTAAGTTGAGGGGGTGAAAGGAGCCAGGGAGGGAGTCCAGATGGGGGGAAGAGAAGGAAAACATACATGTTTGGGAACAGAGGGTCACACACACACACATGAAGATGCATTTCTTCTGGACAGAAATGGGATAAAGGGGGACCTTTTTATTCTGAGGTTTCCCTCTTTTATAGCAATTCCTCCCATGTTTTTAGGGAATGTCATTTGGCCACTCTCCAGTTTGAACTGGGAGCTCCTGGGATAAAGGTACTGTCTGAACAGGCCCTGGATGTGGTAATAGACTTAGGATGGTGTCATTTAAAACGGTTTTCATAGCATACTAAAGGTTAAATAGTCCTGGTAGGCACAGTGGCACTCACTTTCAGAGGTGAAGTTTAGACTTCCTTCACAGTCTCTATACATTTCTGTGGATTGGGAGACTATAAAAGGGGGCTCCCCTTGTGGCTAAAATAAAAGTTCTCACTCTTAAAAACTTTGAGGTTTGGGAGCAAGTGCCCTCAGAGTGGGCTTCCAGTTAATATTGGATGAGGTGTGCAACCAAAGAATTTTGAGTGGCTCTCAGGGTTTATGGTGTTGATCAAGGTGGTCAGAGGGAGTGACACCTGGCCCAGGGACAGTTCTCACTAAGTGGTTATTACCTTACAGGTTAATTTCCCTTAATGGTGCTTTCATTTACAGGTTCTTGCAGAAGTTACAGAAAATAAAGAGGTTAGAAAAAAGCCTTTTAGATCCCTTTTACTGTGTCTGGTCTCTTTATTTCATGGTGAGAATTAAATATGTTTTGTCTAACTGTGGGAGTGAAATTTGGAGTCCTCCCTTACCAATATCCATTAATTCCTCTCCCACAAATTACTGTTTGTGTATATAATGCTTTAAACCAATGGTTCTCAACCTGTGGGTCCTCAGGTGTTTTGGCCTACAACCCTCAGAAATACCAGACAGTTTACCAGCTGTTAGGATTTCTAGGAGTTAAAGGCCAAAACATCTGGGGACCCACTGGTTGATAACCACTGCTTTAAACAAAAGATGTAGCTCCATATTTGTCATAAGTATAATAATTTAGCCCTTACATTCAGATGTTGCTGAACATGTCAAAATACTTTGTTCTTGTTTTGTGAGACAGATGTTTTGTTTTGAGGAATAATACAGCTTTTAGTTAAGAAGCTTTGAAATATTATGAAATTGTATAATAAGCCTAAGTAGTAGTATATGTGAACATATTGCCCAATATCTCCATTGAAATGATTGGTGAATCAACACAGAGACAAATTCAATTAGCCTATGAGTCTAGTGTAGGTAAAAGTAACCGTTTCCCCTGATAGTTGTGTCCAACTCTGCTGGTTGGTGCTTATCTCCATTTCTAAACCGAAGAGCCGGCATTGTCCGTAGACACCTTAAAGGTCATGTGGCCAGCATGACTGCATGGAGCGCCATTACCTTCCTGCCGGAACGGTACCTATTGATCTACTCACATTTGCATGTTTTTGAACTGCTAGGTTGGCAGAAGCTGGGGTTAACAGCGGGAACTCATCCCACTCCCCGGATTTGAACTATCAACCTTTTGGCCAGAAAGTTCAGCAGCTCACCACTGGGGGCTCTGGATGTGGCCAAAAAGTGGAAGCATTTCTCCTTGCAGTTCGGTAACTGTAAACCAAACAAGCTTCCTTTCACCACTTGATGAACAATTATTCAGTGATGTAATGCTTTCAGCTGAAGCTTGGTATATTCCCCCTGCCCCCAAAAGCAAATTAATTGCAGTTGTTGTAATACAATGAGAAGAATGGCTTTCTCTTGAAATATACCCATTGAAACAGGTTGTCTTAAAACTGAAAAAAAGTCATAATGAATATCCAAAACATTGATCAGTCCCATAATTTTATATAAGCTCCGAGTTAAAGTGAAGAAAAATATGTTGAAATCAGTGAGATTTACATACAAGTCTAATGACTGGGGAGATGGTAAAATTGAATGAGTCATATGCCTAAGTTTGTTTTAACAAGTCTATGAATACTTTCTCTATGATCCAGCATTCTGGAATACCATTCATTCACTCTCTCCTTTTTGGAAGGGAAGATTCATCAAGTAGCATCACAGGAATTTCCCTTAGGGTTTTCATAGGTTTTGTTCAATGCTTTTGCACTTTCAGGACTCTTATTATATCCTTTATAATAATTCCAGATAAATTATCCAACAAGGTAATTCCTAGAACTAGCAAATTGGATCTTTTATTTTATTAGCATGGTGGTATTAGGTTTTAGAGTAATATTCTATCTATATTTTTATCTATCTATAATCTGTCTATCTTTCTTATAATCTGATTGCTGATATGCCTATAACTGGCACCAGTCAATATTTTAGTCGCTGTATTTTGGACCCATTGAAGTTTCTGATCAGTTACCATCATTACCCCCAACATGGAGTGTGTTACAGTAACTCAACTGTGTTGTAATCAAGACATGCATCACCATAGCCAGATTTGGAAGAAGAGAAAGAATAAAGTGTCATCAGCATATTGGTAATGCCAAACCCTTAAATTCTGTATGATGTCTCTCAGCAGTTTCATGTAAGTGTTGAACACCATGGGTGGCAAAATGAATCTCTAAAGGACCTGTAGGCCAATGACCAAGGTTTCAAAGAGTAATATTTCAGCAGCACCTTCTAAATTTGTCCCTCCATGAATGACTAGAATATCTGCCTAGCAATGACCCCAACTCCCATCCCAGAGAATTGGCCCCGAAGAATACCATGTTTAATGTTTCCAAAAAGTACTTAGAGGTTCAGCAGAATCAGCAGTTATACAATTTCATTGTCCAATTTCCTGCATAGGTTATTCAACATAGGTTATCCAACAAAGGAACCATACGCTGTCTTTGTTACCTAACTATGATTGAAATTATATTACAGTGGATCACGATAATCTATTTAGGAAAAAATGTTGCCCAAAAAAGGAATGTTACAGAAAGTCTAATAATTTTTTCCAAATAGTATGAACCACTGAGGGTATATTAATAACAATATCACCACATCCTCTTTTAGGCAGGATGAGCCCTTCCTTTGTTGCAGTGAGGCATTAATCACTTCCCTTACCCAGTTGGTCAGTACCGCTTTAGATGCTTCAGAAGCCACAAAGGACAAGGATCCACTATAAATGTGGTGGCTCTCATCTGTCCAAGGATCCTGTTCACATTCTCAGACTGCAGAAATGGAAACATACTCAATAATGAAGGAGAAGGAGACACCAAGATTGCATACTTTGGAGCTATCTCAATTAGAGCAGCACCCAAGCCAGAGCAAATCTGAGTAATTTTGTCTGCAAATGTCTTGCAAATTCTTCACTGTGGACTGTCAAGTGGCTAGAGTGTCTGAGAAATATAATTTTTCAAAGTCCAATAAAAACAGGGTAAGGGAAGTGTCAGTCCTGAAGGGACAGTGCAATTAATTCATTTTGTATGAATACAGCTCACACTGGAACACAGAGAGTGGCATTCTTTCAGAAGGACAGACAATTATAGGTCAATGTATCATTTCATTTTCTCCATTTATGCCCAGAATACCACCAAACTGAGCTGAGCCTTACACAGCTGCAGGGTCTAAACTCTTCCTTCCTGCCATATTCAGAAAAGAAGGCATGACTTCATTCCTCTTTGCATCTTCCTTCCTGGCACAGTACTTCTTTAGAGCCCTTTGCATTTCCTTCAAGACACCCTCTCCTCTCTGTTCACAATTAACTACAGCTACTACATTAAAATGCTGTTCTCTGTTGGTAAATCCCATGCTTAAAAATCTCATGGAATGCACACAAAGTTACTGGAGCTTTTCATCTTCTTCTACCTATCCAGTTATCAAGATACCTTTCATGTTGCAGACTCTGACGAATGCACATTAGATAAACATAGATAAACTAAACAGTTAGTATTGAAAAGAGAGGACAGATGGACCCAATAGATTATTTAAGGCTCTATTTCTTGAATTTTCATGTTTCATTTCTCTCTTTTTAAAACCAAAAAACCCAAAAATCTTACAGCATTTTACCTGTAGAGGCATCAAGGGAACACAATTCTACCTGATTACTTAGTAAGAGATGATGTTCTAGTAATAAAAACAAATAATCAGTGCTAGCTGATAAGGACTGAGTGCATTAAAAAAAACCCCAACTGCAACCAAATGGTATATCATCTGTGTGAAAGTAAGTTGTGTGTCTTTAAATTTATTAGGATATGTGCACACACACACACACACAAAGGGTTCTTTCTCTTTACTATTGACTCTGATATGTGTCCAACTTCAGATTAGTCTTGCGACCTCATCACACATAAAAAAAATAAGCGCTCTAGGATTCTTCTGCCCCAGTTCACTCACGGAGCCCCACACTGCCCATCAGACCATGTAGGCTGACTTCCGGCAGGGCTCCATGGGTGAACTGGGGCAGCAGAATGGTAGGATGCTTTGTCGTCAACTTGGTAGCCTCCCCATGTTCCATTAGGAACACTGGGACTATCACTGGATTAAGCCACGTGGCGATGCTGCCCCACATGTGATGGGGAAGCATCAGCTGCCAGCTGGGGCATCACAGAGGCTGGGGAATCACAACACTGAACCTTATCCATGTGATAAGGTCCTTAGGGACATCTCTTCATCTTTAATGCTCTACAGATCTGGACTGGTACTTTGAAGTTATACTGAGGAATGTAGGAACTGTGCAAGGCGTATTTGCACTTGAATCGGGGAGTCATATTCCACCACCTTCTGCTGCTTTCTGCTTTTATTATCTCCCTCCACTCTATTCTCCATTCTGTTGTCATTGCCCTTCAAAAAATCTCCTTTGACTGTGTTACTTAAAATATTTTTGCCACAGGAGTGGACAATAAGTCTCTACAGAGCCTATCAAGGTAAGGTGCCAGGCAAAGAGATATTCTTGACCCACACACCATATCATTGGCACTACCTCCACATTTGATGACAACTGCAGAAACTTTTTCTGGTATAGAAGGATGCACACCTGCTTCAGTTGGACTGGAATAAGGAATCATCTTTCTGACTAAGGAGAACATTAAAGAAAAACACATTTCTCTTTGCAAATAATTGTGCGGGTTTTTTTGTTTTGGAAAAACGTGCTGAAATGAGAGATACAATGATTTTCAAAAAGGTTTGCAAAAAACATCCCTCACATTTTGAAATAGCATTAATTAAAATAGTTCTTAAGCTAATTACTTTATTCACACCCAGTTCCCTCAAAGCACTTAAAATAAAATGATCAATTGGTTAATTGCTACTTTTCTTTGCTGAATATTCTTTGTGTTGTTGCCTAGAGGGCGCTATTTCCTTTATTATATACATTTTCTCTCTCTTCCCCCCTCATAACAGTTCATGTTATGAATAGAATTTAGCACCTTTCTCTAGATGTATGACTTTAATGAATTATTAGAAAACCCAAGTAATTAAACATAAAATAAATACAACATAAAACTTTGGCAAAATGTTTTCATATCGAGAGAGCAACACTATGGAATAGCTTAAGATAAACAATATGTTTACCATTTCAGGTCTTATTTCTCATAAATATAATTTTCATGACAATATTGTCAGTTTTTTAAATCTCTGAAAATAAATCACATGAATGACATGTAGCATGCCAGGGGTGTGAAACATACTCCCAAATTTTCTTATCATCAACAAGGAAGGGTATCTGAGGGCTCATCTGCACTGACTCAAAGTGTCAGATTTTGTTCCTGTTCTTTCCAATTTTATACTGTGTTAAAATACACCAACCTTGGGAGCTGTTATAAAAAGACCATGGTAGCACGAGGAGTAGATAGAAATTTTTCTGGGATAAATAAAATTTGTATGCATCTACAAAGTACAACTGGAATGAACAGGAACAAAACCTGGAACTTTGATATTGCTAATTTGGCTGCTCTCTGAAAAAACAATGAATTGCTTTTAAAAAATCATCACAATGACTGACATTGGGGAATTTTTTTGTGGGTGATCTATTTGCACAAAAATAGTGAGCCAGATTCTTCATGAGACAAGTAGCTATCCATCTCCCAATCTGATGTCCTAAAACCCATTTTTAAGCCAGGCAATCACACCAGCAAAATATGTTCTGTGTCATAATGGCTGGGAGGGACAATCCAGTGTAATCATACAAAAGGTTCTTCGGTTACTGTAGTTGGACTAAGATGCATAATTAACCAGGTGCCTCATCTACAAATGAATGAGAATGCTTGGAAATTGTGAAATTCTAATGTAGCCAGTTTGGACAATGCATACCTTCTATCTTGGTGACTAACAAGCTCAGGTCTTGAAATAAATACATCAGTCTATTAAAAAATTGAAAAGTAGCCAGTTGAATGCATTATTATCACAGAGACATCTTGGGTATGCAGATTAATGTTCTGTGACTGTGAAGTAGAAGGAAAGATCAAAGTTGAGGTTAAAATGGTTTGGAGAAAATGTCCAAGGAATGGTGAAAGATTCCACTTCTTGATCTCATAATCTATCTGAAGTGTGCTCAGATAGGTCTTACATGTGATTCAAAATTTCAACTGCAGCACATAGTAAAAACAAAACAGAGTTACCAAGTTAATGTAACTCAGGGGTATCATAGAATAATAGAGTTGAAAGAAACCACATGGGTCATCTAGTCCATCCCCCTGCCATTCAGGAAAAGCACAATCAAAGCAACCCTGATAGATGGCTTCTGGTCAATGGATGGGTAATTTCTTCATAACTTGATCCACCATCCCTGCCACCAATCATCACATAAATCTTATTTTGCATAGAAAGAGTCCACTTGTTCCTTCTGCGGTCATTCAGGAGAGAAAGTTTGCCAGATTCCCTGTGCCCTTCAATGTTATTTAGATCCAGATTTTCAAAACGAAGCAACCAGAAGTGCTTTCAAAACAACCTTCATTTTGAAACAAAAGCTACTGCTTCACAAAAATAGCTTGGAGAGGTGCAAAACTGGCAACATTGTATGGAGTATCAGGGTATAGGGGTTACATTTTGCCCACACTGTCATGTCAACCAAAACTATTGGCCACCATCCAGCTATCCCATCTAGCCAGCTGACACACTTTAGCAAAACCACAAATACCACCCACTTTGTCATGATTGCTTTGCCTACTGATTATGAAGGCCTTGAATATTGTGTACTAGATTCATAGAACAATGGGACTGAATAGATGTTGGCATACTTGGCATCATTTGCATTGCATTTATTCAAATACAAAAATTTATGGGTTTAAAAAACCTGCAAATGAAAGATGGATATTGTTCAATTTAAGAAACAGTAGGTCTCAATAAAGCACCATGATTCCATTTTAACTATCATGGCAACATCTCAAGGATTCTTAAGATTTTAAATTCAGGAAAGGTGTTTGGAATTTTCATCCAGAGAACTTTGTCTCAACAACCTACAAGCCCAAGTATTTCACAGGATGCAGCCATGACAGATACAAGCATAATCATAGAGTTATAATTGTGTAGTGTGAAAGAGCTCTATATCAAGAGGCTGATTGGGGAAATTACTTGATCAGGCTTTTTTCTTTACAAAACAGTAATATACTTTGATTTCTGTTTTGCACCATTGAGATACCACAATGGTTAAATAAAGTGAAAAATATGTGTTGCTTCAACTCTACTTTCTGGACTTGCAAAGTCAAGGAAAGTTAATATTTCCTTACAAACACTTAATTTCTAATATAAGATAGTCAAAAATTCAAGCCTGCCTACAATCAGTGCACTCTAACCTGGTATTCTTGATCATGATCATTAGAACTTCAAACATAAAACAGCTGAGACGAGCTTGTTTTATTAACTAGATTTAATATGAGCCAGACATTACCTGGACTATTCCACATAATCTGTTTTTGACTGTTCATTTTGGGATATTATTATTAATGAGCTGGACAACATGTGCAAAGCACATTACCTGCACTTCTGAATACTCACTACCATGAAAAGTAATTTAAATCATTCTTGACAAAATAATTTCCCTACGTACTACTAGATTTGTGTTGTATGATCCAATTTTGCCTACCATCAGGGCCCATTCATTTGCAAAAATGCACGTCTAGTAGCCAAACATCACATCACATCAGGGATGGGCGAAGTATGGCCCTCAGAACCCCACAGCATCTTCTATATGACCTCAAAGCAGGGTAGATGAGAGCAAAAATGGCAAATTTTAAACTTTTGAAACCTTTGGTAGTTCAATTAGCCATTTGAGTTATGTCACTCTCAAGGCTTATCTGAAGCAACAAAGAAAGAAAGGGGAGAGATTTGTTTTCAAATGTGTGGTAACTGGCCTTCAAATGTTTTTAATTTTAAAAAATTTGCTGCCGCTCCTGCCCATTGGGAATATCTCAGCTTTTATTAATATTTAAGAATGTATAGGGGTTATACCCAATCAGGGTTTGCACTATTTTGTTTATTCCTTGTCATTGTGTTACTCTTTCTTTTTCAGTTCAAATACTCTTCTATTTCCCTCTCCTCTAAACTAAAGCAGAAGCTGGAAAGCTACGAGGATGGGCAGGATAGGAGAGATATTAGCAGACTCCTTCCTCTTCTACTATCCCAGTTGCAACATCCTTTGCTTCTTTTTCCCTACTCATGGATATCGTCTTTCAAAGTTTTTAATAATTTAAATTCTTGGTAGAACTTATTGTAAACTCTCTTCCACTTGAGCTCTCAGTTGACTAATCTGGAAAGGAGAAGTTGATTTTCCCAGCCAAAGCAACCTATTGTTTGATTTCTGAGGTTCTAAAAAAGATTAAAACAAATGTAGAAGATATTAGTGATGTGCATTCCAGACTAACCTTGTGCCATTTCATGTCCCGGCTTTTGGTGGGGCCCTGTTCTGTTTTTGTCTGACCTCCCAAAATTGGGAGGTTAGACATTTGTTCTGTTTAGTCCTCGGGGCTGAAAGATCTGTTTTCTTTTGGCCCAAAGCAAATTAACCCTGCATATATCAGTACCTGTTCCAGAACAAAACAAACACATTACACATATCCTGTTTTTCCCCCACTGAGCTTTAGGGGAGCTATTCAAATTAACCAGGACAAAATGCTGCCCAGTGTTTTTATTTAAATGGCAGGTTGAGGGAATGTTGATTGCCTACATTCGTAAATATCTATGTAATTGAGCATATATAATTAATACCTCCTTGAGAAATATCCAAGAGTTTTAAGAACAGAACACTTCACTCTCTAAATCATCCTCCTCTGAAGCATATTATTTGTGTATAGTAAAGGGAATATGTGCCAAGTTTTTAAAGTCATATCTCCCAGATGCCTTCATTAGCTAAGATCCTTCCTGCCTGAGAGGGTGTTTCCAGTTAAGGAAATCTGGCTTTGCAATTGCTGTGACCTGATACAGTACAGGGACCCTTAATAATGTTCCATCTTTTACTAATGAAAATATTTTTTTTCTTCTGGAACAGTGATCAACAACAACAAAAATTATTAATATCATCCCTTAATTATTAATTAGGTAATTTTATTTGAGGTAAGGATTTTCAGTAGTTTGCTCAAAGCTCAGTTTTAATTAAAATGCTCCAGGATTCAATATTGGAGAATATTACTCAAAGGAGTTGTCAGGTGATGGCTTTCATTAAAAGAATAAAACAGCAATGGATATTTTAGAAATGAAATTATCCCAGGTTTGACCAAAAATGGCCTGAAACTTTGAATCAACTTTCTGTTTATACTCATATAAATTATTTATGTTCCATGGGAAGGAATGTAAGACTTGTCCCTAACAGAGATGGAAGATCCATTTGGAACTGGGGACATTTAATAGTCCTCATAGAATCACAGAATCAAAGAATCATAGAGTTCTATGTCCAACCCCTTGCCAAGAAGCAGGAAGATGACACCCCTGACAGATGGCCATCCAGCTTCTGCTTAAAAGCCTCCAAAGAAGGAGCCTAAAACCACAGTCCAGGGGAGAGAGTTCCAGGGCCGAACAGCTCTCACAGTGAGGAAGTTCTTCCTAATGTTCAGGTGGAATCTCCTTTCCTGCAGTTTGAAGCCGTTGTTCTGTGTCCTAGTCTCCAGGGCAGCAGAAAACAAGCTTGCTCCCTCCTCCCTATGACTTCCCCTCACATATTTATACATGGCCATCATGTCTCCTCTCAGCCTTCTCTCCTGCAGGCTAAACATGCCTGGCTTTTTAAGCTACTCCTCATATGGCTTGTTCTCCAGACTCTTAATCATTTTAGTTGCCCGCCTCTGGACACATTCCAGCTTGTCAACATCTCCCTTCAATTGCAGTGCCCAGAATTGGACACAGTATTCCAGGTGTGGTCTGACCAAAGCAGAATAGAGGGGTAGCATGATTTCCCTGGATCTAGACACTATATTCCTATTTATGCAGGCCAAAACCCCATTGGCTTTTTTTGCTGCCACATCACATTGTAGGCTCATGTTTAACTTGTCCACGAGGACTCCAAGATCTTTTTCACACGTACTGCTGTTGAGCCAGGCGTCCCCCATTCTGTACCTTTGCATTTCATTTTTTCTGCCTAAGTGGAGTATCTTGAATTTGTCCCTGTTGAACTTCATTTTGTTAGTTTTGGCCCATCTCTCTAATCTGTTAAGATCATTTTGGATTCTGCTCCTGTCTTCTGGAGTATTAGCTATGTCTCCCAATTTGGAGTTGTCTGCAAACTTGGTGATCATGTCTTCTAATCGTTCATCTAAGTCATTAATAAAGATGCTTTTAAGCAGAGGCTGGATGGCCATCTGTCGGAGGTGCTTTGAATGCGATTTTCCTGCTTATTGGCAGGGGTTGGACTGGATGGCCCATGAGGTTTCTTCCAACTCTATGATTCAATGATTCTACTATGGTTCCATTTTAACATCAATAACTCCATCCTATGTAATTATTGATATTGCAGTTTAAAGATTGATGTCTAGAATGTTCATCCAGAGAACAAGAGTGCCTTGTCAAACTATAGGGATTTTCAATTCATTACTGCTCTCCCCAACAACATTGCCTAATTGAATTATTATTTGTAAATGGTAAAGTGTCAGGATCCATGTTTCCTGGGCCTTCACATTGGCGCCAAGAATCAGGCCCCTGACATTCCCGCACATTCCTGGACTGATAAGCAGGCCAGAGCCGGCCTTGAGACACCAACGGACAAAGGGGGTTTTTGGCGGGCACTATGCGCGGGTTTTCCACCGAGCGGGAATTGCATGTTTGAATGTGGGAGGAGGGTATATAAAAGGGGCCGGGGGCATCACCTAGTACTCTTGGCTTCTTTTGCATCAGTTATCCTTCAGTAAGCGTTCACCTTGTTTACGCACCGGTCTCGCGTTTTCATTCTCGAGCGGCTGGGGTGACCTGACAGCCAAGCCAAGAGTACCGGCGCCATCCTGTGTTACAGTGAGGTGTGGAAATAGACGAAGAGGAAGAGACTTTAATCGGAGCAGAGGGGGGTATGTCCCTCTCCGAACAGTTCGAGGGGTTTGCCGTTGTGGCAGCCTCTACCGCGTATGCGAACCCTAACGGGGTCACCCGCAGGTGAGAGAGGGCGCAGAGGGGCGACACGGAGCCCAGAAGCGATTTGAGCTTCGTATCCCCACAGAGGCTAGAGTTCCTGGAGGAGAGAATGGCCGCCCTCGAAACCACGCTGGATGTCATGTCAAAAGCAATGGAGAGCCTCGCCCCTCTCCTTGCGGCAAGCTGGGAGGGAATGGCCCGGGCCGAGTCCAAGCAGACGACGGGCGAGGAATGTGCCCAGGGGACCCAGAGAGACATGGGGGCCTGCACCAAAGCCCAAGCAGGGCTCACAGGGACGGAGGAGGGCGACGACGGTGGCGGCGAGGACAAAGGAAGACCCCAGAGAGAGCTGTTGGATTTCCCCCCCCCGGCGCCCCCGGCGCACGCGGGGCGTGGTGCTGGTCATCGAGGGGAAGCGGCAGGGCATCATCACTGAGCCCCAGGGGACATGCAACGCGCCGGGCTGTGGGGACTGCCTGCCCCACTCCTTCAGCAGAGAAGGGAGGAGTTGAGAATCGAGTATGGGGGGGAACCCTCCGATCTGGACTTCTTCCTGACCACCGTCAGAGGCTTCATGGAGGACAACGGACAGACTTTTATGTCTGAAACCAGTCGAGTTAGGGCCATAGGAGCCGCCTTGAGGAAAGCAGCTGCAGGTTGGTATGTGCAGCTGCATGCCAGACGCGACCCCTGCCTGAACTCTGTGCGGCAGTTCCTGGCAGCGCTGGAAGGCCGTTTCCGCGATCCGCTGGAGCAACTCCGGGCGAAGGAGGGGCTGAGAACCATCCTCCAGGGGCAGAGGTCAGTCTCCCAGTATGCGGAAGAATTCCAGAGCCTAGCAGAAAAAGTTAGAGACTGGAGCAACGTGACAAAATTGGAGTGCTTTAAGGAGGGGCTGAGACCTGAACTCCTCTCCTGGGCAGCACACAGAGATGGCCCAGGGATGCTGCAAGGCTGGATTCAGCTGGCAGGGCGCGTCGAGACAACGCTAGCTCAAGTGAGGAGACAACGAGGAGGCGGAGGGCCACAACGACAGCAATCCCAGCCGAGCGGAGGGACCAGGAGGCCGGAGAGACCCCCTACCGGGAAGCAAGCCGAGGGGAGAGGAAATAACAACAAGGCACGGAGCAGATGTTTTGTGTGCGGGCGTGTAGGGCACCGGGCCACCGAATGTTGGCAGCGAAAAGGGGAAGGGGGCAACCAGCCCAAGCCCAAGGCTGCGGCCGGAAAGCGGGCAGAGGAAGAAATGCCGGGAGGAAGCCGACCTAATGAGCTAGTAAGTCATGACAAAAAAATGCTGGTTGTGCCAATTAGAATAGAGGGGAAGGACAAACACGCCACATGCAAAGCCTTTATTGACTGCGGGTGCTCAAGGAACATCGTTACACCCGAGCTGGCAGGGGAATTGGGATGCGAGATGGTGGCACTTGAGACACCGCTTGCGTTCTCGCAGCTCGACGGGTCCCTGGCCTCGGGAGGGGTAGCAAAACACTGCATAGAGAAGGTCAAATGCCAGATAGGAACCTGGGGAGGAGAGGTGTCGTTTGTCATATCCCCAATGGCAACCTATAACGTAATATTGGGCATACCATGGTTGGAACAGGCCAATCCACTTATTGATTGGGAGGCTAGGAGCCTACTGTTCAAGAAGATAGAGAAGGAGATAGGCAACAAGGGGGAGGAAGAGTCTGGCAGGTTAGAAGAACTGGCTAGGCAATTGCCCGAGGAATATCGTGACTTTGTAGATGTTTTCGACGAAAAGGGAGCCGATAAATTCCCGCCCAAAAGGAGATTAGAAGTGGGGATCGAACTAGTGCCAGGGGCAGAACTCCCCAAAGCCAAAATCTACCCGATGTCTGCGCAGGAAAAAGAAGAACTGAGGAAGTATATTGACAAAAACTTGGCACGGGGTTTCATAGAACCATCGAATTCGCCCCTGGGGGCCCCCGTGTTATTCAGGCGTAAAAAGGACAAATCGCTTAGGCTATGTATTGATTATAGAAATCTTAACACAATCAGCACAGATAACAAATATCCATTGCCCCTAATGAAGGATTTATTGTCCCAACTGTCAGAGGGGAAAATATTCACAAAGCTGGACCTAATCGAGGCATACCACAAATTGAGAATCAAGCCAGAAGACAGGTGGAAGACTGCTTTCTCCTGTACCTATGGATTATTCAATTATTGAGTGTGCCCTTTTGGTTTAAAAAATGCAGGAAGCGTATTTATGCAGCTAATTAACGAAATACTCCACCCGTTGTTACACAGGGGAGTCTATGTCTTTCTGGACGACATATTAATAATGGGGGAAAACAAACGGCAGCATGTTCAATTGGTGAGGGAAGTACTCCAAAAGCTAAGAGAAGCAAAACTCTATGCCAAGATAGCTAAATGTGAATTCAACAAGGACCAAATAGACTTCCTGGGGTACAGAATTTCATCCCAAGGGATAGCCATGGATCCCGTAAAGGTGGAGGACGTAAAAGGGTGGGAGGCCCCCAAAACCTGTAAACAACTGCAGTCCTTCCTTGGGTTTGCGAATTTCTACCGGACATTTGTGAAAGACTTTGCAGAACTGACACTACCACTGACCGAACTGCTAAAGACAAAAGGGAGGGGGGAAATGGCCAGAGTAAAGGCTCCGGGAGCCAAGCTGGTGTGGACGAGGGAATGCCATGAGGCCTTTGAAGCCCTAAAGAAAAAATTTACAGAGGAACCGGTGTTGCAACACCCTGATATGTCCAAGCAATTTGTTGTACATTGTGATGCGTCGGATTGTGCGTATGGGGCAGTCCTGTTGCAAAAGGACCGGGAGGGTAACCTAAAACCGTGTGGGTACCTGTTGCGAAAGTTCAATGATGCAAAGCAGTGCTGGCCAATTTGGGAGAGGGAAGCCCTAGCTATCTTGAAAGCGCTGGAATGCTGGAGGCACTTTTTGGAGGGAAGTGGGATCCCTTTCGAGGTGTGGTCTGACCATAAAAACTTACAATACCTGAGGTCCCCTCGCAAACTGTCCCCCAAACAAATGAGATGGGCCCAATATTTCAGTAGATTCGACTTCCAATTGAAATCTTTCCAGGGGAAACATAATGTACTGGCTGACGCGCTCTCATGCATGCCTCAGCATGAGGTGGGGCCCCAAGACTCCGAGGGAGGGGTGTTTTCAGAAAAGCAGTGGAGCCTAGCGGTAACAACCAGAGCACAAGCAGAAAGAGAAAATAAACTCACGGCCGTCAAGACGGAGGGAGGAACATGGGAGAAGGAATTAAAGCAAGCGTATCAGGGGGACGCCTGGTTGATTTCCAATGAGGGGAAGGGGAGGTTTGATGTTCGTCAACAAAAAGCTGTACATTCCTGAAAAGTTTCGGCCAGAAATGTTGAAACAGTATCATGACAGCAAAGGGGCGGGCCACCTGGGGCTTACAAAAACCATAAAGCTATTAGCAAAGCAATGTTGGTGGCCGGGGATGAGGGGGGATGTGAAGTCACACATCGCCAGGTGTGATCTGTGTGCGGAAAACAAAACACCCCCAGGGAAACCGCAAGGGCTGTTACAAACTGTAGTGGAACCCACGAGGCCGTGGGAATGCATAGCGATGGATTTTGTGGGCGAACTACCCCCTAGCCGAGGGTGTCGATACATTTGGACCGTTTTGGACCTGTTTTCCAAACAAGCCCACTTTGTGCTGCTGCAGAAACTCCCCTCGGCTGAGAAACTCGCCGAGCTGTATATTAAACACATTTATCGCCTGCATGGGTGCCCTGAGAAGGTGATTAGCGATAGGGGGGTCCAGTTCACGGCGAGATTTTGGGGGAAGTTCTTACAGATGCTGGGAGCGGAGAGGAGCCTGACCTCAGCATTCCACCCTATGACCAACGGGGGGGGGGGGGGGGGGGTTTGAACGCACACAGCAGACATTGGGGCAGTTCCTGAGGATATATTCCAACTGCAGGCAGAACGACTGGGCCGAACTGTTGCCTTTCGCAGAGGTGGCCTTTAACGGGGCGACGCACTCTGCCACGGGGAGATCCCCCTTTGAGATTGTATACGGCCAAGAAGTGGCACCATTCCCAAAGCTGCCTGAATGGAAAGAGGAGGGGGAGTCCCAAGGCGGGGAATGGCAAATGAGGATCTGTTCAACATCTGTTCAACATCTTTATTAACGACTTGGACGAAGGGTTAGAAGGCACGATCATCAAGTTTGCAGACGACACAAAACTGGGAGGGATAGCTAACAGTCCAGAAGACAGGAGCAGAATTCAAAACGATTTTGACAGACTAGAGAGATGGGCCAAAACTAACAAAATGAAGTTCAACAGGGACAAATGCAAGATACTTCACTTCGGCAGAAAAAATGGAAATCAAAGATACAGAATGGGGGACGCCTGGCTTGACAGCAGTGTGTGCGAAAAAGACCTTGGAGTCCTCGTGGACAACAAGTTAAACATGAGCGAACAATGTGATGCGGCTGCTAAAAAAGCCAATGGGATTCTGGCCTGCATCAATAGGGGAATAGCGTCTAGATCCAGGGAAGTTATGCTCCCCCTCTATTCTGCCTTGGTCAGACCACACCTGGAATACTGTGTCCAATTTTGGGCACCACAGTTGAAGGGAGATGTTGACAAGCTGGAAAGCGTCCAGAGGAGGGCGACTAAAATGATTAAGGGTCTAGAGAACAAGCCCTATGAGGAGCGGCTTAAAGAGCTGGGCATGTTTAGCCTGCAGAAGAGAAGGCTGAGAGGAGACATGATAGCCATGTACAAATACGTGAAGGGAAGTCATAGGGAGGAGGGAGCAAGCTTGTTTTCTGCTGCCCTGCAGACTAGGACACGGAACAATGGCTTCAAACTACAGGAAAGGAGATTCCACCTGAACATCAGGAAGAACTTCCTCACTGTGAGAGCTGTTCGACAGTGGAACTCTCTCCCCGGGGCCGTGGTGGAGGCTCCTTCCTTGGAGGCTTTTAAGCAGAGGCTGGATGGCCATCTGTCGGGGGTGCTTTGAATGCGATTTCCTGCTTCTTAGCAGGGGGTTGGACTAGATGGCCCATGTGGTCTCTTCCAACTCTACTATTCTATGATTCTATGATTCTATGATTCTAGGATCAGAGCTGGGTGGCAGGATGTAGCGGCGGCACTGAGGGAAACGCAGCGAAAGTACAAGCTATTTGCTGACCGAAAGCGCAGGGAGGGGGAGACATTTGAGGAGGAGGACTTGGTTTGGCTGAGTACAAAAAACCTGAGTCTGGGGTTCCCCTCAAAAAAGTTGAGCCCGCGTTACATAGGCCCCTTCAGAGTCTCAAAGAGGATCAACGAGGTCACATACCAACTGAAACTACCAAAGGATCTAGGGAAGGTACATCCGGTATTCCATTGTAGTTTGCTCAAGAAATAGAGGGGTACATTGGACAATGGAGAAACGTAGATGTATTGGTTGTTTCTTTCCAGGAGGAGGAGGAAGAAGAGGAGGAGGACACCATGTCAGGATCCATGTTTCCTGGGCCTTCACATTGGCGCCAAGAATCAGGCCCCTGACATTCCCGCACATTCCTGGACTGATAAGCAGGCTGGAGCCGGCCTTGAGACACCAACGGACAAAGGGGGGTTTTGGCAGGCACTATGCGCGGGTTTTCCACCGAGCGGGAATTGCATGTTTGAATGTGGGAGGAGGGTATATAAAGGGGGCCGAGGGCATCACCCAGTACTCTTGGCTTCTTGTGCATCACTTATCCTTCAGTAAATGTTCACCTTGTTTACGCACCGGTCTTGCGTTTTCATTCTCGAGCGGCTGGAGTGAGCTGACAGTAAAGGTTTGTTCTATTCTACATTTCCTTTCAAATAGAATGTTATATTCTTTATCACAGAACAACTGTGATTCAAACATAAAAATGTTACTGAGAAATTTAGTACTTGGAGATCATTTAACTCTGTTTCTTCTTTAAAAAATATGAAAGGCCTTGGCGTTGGCCTTGGCAGTACATCCGAATTAAGAGTGAGAAGCAGCTGCTCAAACAACTGTGACATCACATTTTTGGTGCAAAAAAGAGTGAGAAAATTGCTGTAAAGAATTTTGGGTAAATGGTCCCATGTTGCATGCTGACATTTTAAGCAGACTAACAAATAGGTAGATTATCCTAAACAATTGCTTTACAGAAAAATGTCAATAACAAAGAATTATGTAAACTGTTTACTTGTCTTTCCTCATTTTTGTAATATTTTCAGCTTATTCTGAAATAATGAGTGAGATGCCAAAATACTTGTCTTTTTTTAAAAAAAATCTCATTGTAGAGAGTACACAAATATATGCTACAAGTGAATGTACCTTACAAGTAAGCTTTTCAGGGTTCAGACTATTTTGAAAGTAAATTTCCAGTCTATATTTTCAAAAAAAAAAAAAAACTCAGTAATTTAAGTGATTAATGAAGTCATTCCATTTTTTTGCTACATTTATAAATTTAACATATTCTGCAAGAAAATAAAATTAACAGATTCACCTTTCTCTATCTTAAAGGAGACCTCAACCATCAAGAATGAATTTTTTTTAAAAAAACTTGTACAATATTTAATAGATTTTTTTTGCAAATCAGGCAAGCAATTTTCCTTGTTTTTGTATCATTTTCAACAGCAAGGATTGATAACAAAATTTCTTACACGTCAAATGATGGTATAATAGAAAAGATTACTCTAAGACCTGACTTGCCACATTTTTATACACAGAGCCTGTCATTACATTAGTGAGCATTAAAAATGCAGACTTCTATTTGGGGTTCAAAGTGTTGTCATACAGAGAAAGCAGTATCACATACTATTTAGCTATTTTGTAGATGAGAGTCAGAATTTTTGAAACAAATTTCAGAAACAATTTAAAGTGCTAGTTCTATGCAGATCACATTCACATTGTCTGGAAGAACAAATCTCTCTCCACAGGTCTACCCTAGTCTTGTTAGCAGAAGGTTGAAAAGACCACCACAGAAATGCTTGATGAGGACATGGGAGAGGGCCTTCTTTGTGGCTGCTCCCAGGCTATGGGATTCTTTCCCACTGAGGACTAGGCTATTCTGTCTCTTCTATGGCATGGACTGGCTTCTAAATGAGCGGAAGGGCTTTCAATAGAGTGGGGTGATGGTTGTATTTTTAAATCACCTGTTATGCTTTTAAAGATTTCAAACTGTTTTAATTTAATGTGATTCAAATATTATAGAAGGGCTTTTTGTTTGTGTTTACTATTATGAATTATTCTAACTATATGCTGTTTTAATGTACAGTAAGATCTTCCTAACCATGAAACACAAACCTGCAGTTTCAGTTACCTGCATTTGTAGGAAAATTGTCTCACTTTTCTAGAAATTTGCTAGATCCTCCAGGTGATTACATGCTTCCCCCGAAGTTGACATAGAGTTGCCCTGAATGACTTAGAAAATTGCTAGATTCTCCAGTGTGGCTCTTTGGTATGTTGGGACCAGATGTCAAGTAACTGAATGATGGTCAGTCATACCTGCAGTTTCAGATCACTCCAGTCCAGCTGGTAACGCATCCCCCATGGATATGGGGCTCTTACGTTATATTGTAAATTACCTTGGTATCACAATGGAAGAAAGCTTGACTGAGAAAGAAAGAAAGAAAGAAAGAAAGAAAGAAAGAAAGAAAGAAAGAAAGAAAGAAAGAAAGAAAGAAAGAAAGCAAGCAAGCAAGCAAGCATTTGTGGCCACCTTTGTCATGTGTTAACATTTTTGAAGGAATTTTACAGGAAGTATTACCACTGAGCTTTAGAGGGAGGTATTTAAAAGAGACCTGGGTGGGAAAGAGTAAAAACTAGGTCTACAATTTCCTTTCAGCACATTTACAGCTACTTTTTCAAGCTCAGCATGTGTGTTTTGGAGGCAGTCAACTTAGATTGTTGTCTTAAATAAAATTCCAACCATTAAAAAAAAACCCAGCTCTCTAGACAGCCATTAACTTGCAGGTGTGCAATCAACCAAACATGAAACTTGGTTAAACAAATGAAATCAAGCTATGAGTGAAATGTTGTGACATCTCTCTTAACATAAACAGAAGAATAAAATGAGGAACAAAATGAAAAAAAATCAGTTTAGATTCTGTCATCAATGATGTGGGACTTTTAAAACTTCCCATTATGTGGAGAAATCATTTATGGTAATTATGGAAGATACTGAAAACAAGAGAGTGGATCCAAACTTAATTATAGACAGTGGACCCACTACTCTCAATAGAACTAAACAGTAGTCTAAATTATTCTATTGATTTCAGAGTATAAATAGATCAAGTTCTAACCAGGCTGTTTACTGGAGTGGCATACAGGGAGCACATAACTCCCTTGCTACACCAGTTCCACTGGCTGCCAGTCTGCTACCGAGCACAATTCAAAGTGCTGGCATTAGCCTATAAAACCCTAAATGGTTCCGGTCCAGCTTACCTGTCTGAATGTATCTTCCCTTATGAGCCACTTCTGAGAGTAATATCGTCTAGGGAGGTCCTGCTCTCGATCCTGCCTGCTTTGCAAGTGCGACTGGCTGGAATGAGAGATAGGGCCTTCTCAGTGGTGGCCCATCAACTGTGGAATTCCCTGCCTAGCAACATTAGGTCAGCACCCTTCCTTCTAGCCTTCAGAAGGAAAGTAAAAACCTGGCTCTGGGATCAGGCTTTTGGTGAATAGTACAGGGCAATAATAGATTTGGAATATGTATAATGATGACAGAACAGCCTTAGACTACAATTTTTGGATGGCATGATTTTAATATTGAATGTAATGTTTTTAAATGCTTAATATGTATCAATTTTAATTTAATTTATTTTAGGTTTACTGTTTGTATGTGTTTTAAGGCATCTAATAGTTGCCATGTGTAAGCCGCCTTGAGTCCTTTTCGGGATAGAGAAATGCGGGGTATAATTAGGGTAAATAAATAAATAGTTCAGTGAAAAAAACTATCTCTGCTATATAGTGTGACAAGGCATGGGAAGCTAGTCAATGATGAAGAAAAAGAGAGAAGATAGGTATATTTCTTACAAAGTAGATAAACAAATCAGTTGCATTTTAATATACAGGCAGTTCCCAAGTTACAAACAAGATAGGTTTTGTAGGTTTGTTCTTAAGTTGAATTTGTTTTTAAATCAGAATAGGTACATTTTTTCAGTGTAATTCCATGCATGTATGTGTGTGTGTGTGTGGAGGGGGGTGTTGGATAACATAGGGAAGGATTAACACTCCTATGGTGTCTGTTTTGCTGTCTGTACCCCTGTTCAGAAGATTTCACCACAATTTCTCACCCTGTGTTAATTGGATTTTGAAAAATTGTCTTGTTGTGAAAACAAGGATTTTCAACAAAGTTTCAGTGGAGACACCTTCTTCCCATGAAAACTCTTTCAGGAGTGAATTTCCCTTCTGAGGAGTAGATTTCACTGACTTCCAGTTGTCTCAGTCCCATTCTTAACTATGAGTCATTTGTAAGTCAGGTGTTTGTGACCTGGGAACTGTCTGCTCTTCTAGGACAAACTCCTTCTGTATGAAAATAATTCTCTAATCTCATTGAAAATCTACTTGGGTGTGTGTGAGTTTTCCACTTTTACATTTTCCATGCGTCCTTTCCCCTTTTTCCTTAGCTTTGGGATGAATTTCCTAAACGTCCAGATCGGGAAAGATAAGATGCTGCAGTGAGATGGAAGAATGTACAAAAATTCAATCAGTAAGAGTATATTGTGAGTAGCATCCCAAATGTCTAGAACTCTTAATTAGGAATGCCAGTGTTTGCTCAGTTCATCCTCACCCACAAGAATGAATTTTACAATGAGCTTTTTCACATTTCAGGACTTTTCTAAACATGTCATGATGCATGTGTTTGCATAGAGTAATGGTAATGTACAAAAGCCTTTATTTACACGAAATACATTTCTTGAAGAATTGGTTATGGTCCTGTGGTTAGACCCAAAATGATTACATCATCTGATATGTTAATGGATAATGTAATCATTTCACATTTGGCTATGTCAACATCTCAAATTGCTACTGTAGAGCTTCAATTGTAAATCCAGGGGAAGGGTGGGGGGTTTCACTGATCATTGTAAAGGGTAAATGGAAATACCAGCCTCTGCAATGGCCAAAAAAGGACAGAGCAGATGTAAAATGAACTTACATCTACATATGCTACTTTCAGGATATTGCAGCAATTAACCGCTGAGCTGCTGAATTTGCTGACCGAATGGTTGGTGGTTCATATCCGGGGAGCGGGGTCAGCTCCTGCTGTTAAACCAAGCTTCTGCCAACCTAGCAGTTTGAAAACATGCAAATGTGGGTAAATCAATAGCTACTGCTCTGGCAGGAAGGTAACAGCGCTCCATACAGTCATGCCGACCACAAGACCTTGGAGGTGTCTACGGACAATGCCAGCTCTTAGGCTTAAAAATTGAGATAAGCACCAACCCCCAGAGTTGGACACGATTAGACTTAATGTCAAGGGAAAACCTTTACCTTTTGCCAACAATTTACTTAATACAGTGTCTTAGAATTTCAAAATACCCTTTCTTATGAGGAATGAGAAAAATTGGGAATATTTTATATCCTTATTTAGAATCAGTGCAGTTTTTGAAAATAACTATATCCACCTAGGAATACACCTAAAAGTAAGGTATTATATTGATTATAATTAGTTTATATTTTTGTCCCTTAGATGCTTTGCTTTTACCATATTATTTTATCATACATTTGCTCATATTTAAGGCAATGTAGACAATATTGTCTTGTTTCTTTGTGAAAGCATAGGACAGACTATTCCTCTGGAAATCATATTTGATTCACATGAAGAGGCTGTATCAGGCCTGGTTCTTCATTGAGGCCCATGAAGCCGCCGCTTCAGGCGCAGCCCTTCCTGGGTGCATTTGAAGCGGCGGCGACGGCAGCGACCATTGGGTCGCTCGCTGAGGAACAAGGAAGTATTTTGTAATCTTGCGAAATCTCGTGAGAATACCAAATACTTCCTTGTTCTGCGGTGAGTGACCCAATGGTCGCCGCCGCCATTGCCAGTAAGTTTGGGGTGGGGGCGTAATTTCGGGGGGGGGGGGTACGGCCCTAGGTTTGCTTACATACTGAGAAAACCTGGGGCCGCTCCTGGGTTGTATGCTATGTTTAATACTCTGAATCACTTTTTGAAAAGCTTTTTATAAAAACTGAAATACATATGCAATCATTTTATTCAATGCTTTTGGCCTTGGAAGCTGGATATTTCCCCAAGGAATTTGCCTTTTACTCCACTCGGTCACAAGTGTTGGAACCAACAGGACCTCTGAAAGTATGCTATGGGAATGCCACCAGATCAAACTTCCCTTTGAACAACAACTTCCTCAGCATAAATATTACCAGAAAGTGCTGGTTCTTTTTCAACTATGGAATAAGAAAAGTTTAGCAATGAAGACAGGTTTTAAAAAGTACTGCCAGCAATGACAAAAGTGACTGTTACAAAGGAAGAACGTGTATATGTTCATTTATATGTAGTAGGCAATTTTGTGGTGATGGATGTCTGAGCACATTTCTCCTTTGAGGGGCTGCCACTCCAGATATTCTGGGATCCAATTCATCAGCATCGTTGGGAATGATGAGAGTTATAGTCTAAAATAGCTAGAGGATCTGAGACCATGGCAAGGCTGTATAAAGCTCAAAGTAAGTGAGATTTTAAGAGAATTCATTCTCAGGATATGAGCATTTGTGTTCCAGAATTCAAATCACCACAGTGGGTTAAGAACTTCTGTTTTTAAGAAATCTTTCTTCAGATTTCCAGTAATAGACAAATAAATGTATATAATAACACCCACCTCAGTACAGAAGGAGCAACCATAATAAATGGCTTATGTTTTGTAGGTACAGTAGCGCCATTTCCACATAATTTGGGCGGTCTGTTTCCTGTATGGTTAGAGAACCCAATGCATGGGTGGTCTTTAGAACAGTATAGAAGGAAGAACCATAATTAAACCATTATTGGCTGTTCATTTAAACAGCTGAGAGATGAAACCAATGTACTTTACATTTTGGAAAGTGTTACAAGACTATTCCTATTGGCATGATGGAAGTTCATGAAAAATTCTGTATTGTATTTTACATAACTGTGCTAATTTTTTCCCTTTTTTCCCCTTATGTGTGTCATAACCCAGCTGCCTTGTCTGACACGATGGACTGGGAGTGAAAAAATAATCATAGCAGTTGCAAAATCATTATACTGACACTAAGCTCATGTGGGTGAACAAATATGGCATCCAATTCTCAAAACATTTATAGAACACAAAACATAAATCCATCAGTAACTGAAACAAAATGGTCTCCCCCCAAAAAATTGCAACCTAGCTGTGTGATTTCTAATGAGAGAGATCCTTGGAAACGGTTGTTATGAATATGGATTTGGCTGACCTGCTATCAAACCATCAGCTAGTTGGATTACTTTAAACAAATAAGAGCCAATGTTATACAAAACTTTAAGTCTGTTTAAAGTGCTTCACAAACAAGCCTTGTTGTAAGTTCAGTGCAACAACCTCATAGTATAGGGCAGTGGCACTGTCACCAGAATGCACACAGGAATATTTATAGAATGGAAAAGAGAGATCTTAGCAGGGTTTCAGTTCACAATGAAGATGAGATTCCATGCTTAAAGTACCAGCAAGGATTTTGCGGGATATATTTCCTAAATTCCATGTATACTGACATAGGACCAATTTATGCTGTGCAATTATAGTGCTAATATTCCATTTTAACTACCACTGTTCCATCCTGTAGAATCCTGAAATTTGCAGTTTGGTGAGAAACCTGACCTCCTCGGTTGAGAATTCTAAATGTCCCTCTTCTCCCTCCCTCCTCCTTTCCCTTCCTGCCTTTCCTTCTTCCTTTTCCCCTCCTATGCTTCACTCTTTCCTTCCTTCCTTCCTCCCTCCCTCCCTTCCTTCCTTCCTTCCTTCCTTCCTTCCTTCCTTCCTTCCTTCCTTCCTTCCTTCCTTCCTTCCTTCCTTCCTTCCTTCCTTCCTTCCTTCCTTCCTTCATCCCTTCTTTCCTCCCTCCCTTCCTCTTTCCTCATCTTCTTTCTACTGCACCAACATACATTGGCCATTTTCCCAGTCTCTGGTGAGTTTATGGCTATGTTCCAGAAGCATTCCCTCCTGCCATTTTGCCTGAATCTATGGCAGACATCCTCAGAGGTTGTGAGGTCTCTTGGAAACTAGACAAGTGGGGTTTATATATATGCAGAAGGTCCAGGGTGGAAGAAAGAAAGAACTCTTGTTTGTTGGATGCAGGTATGAATGTTGCAATTGGCCATCTTGATTAGCATTAAATAGACTTGCAGCTTCAAAGCCTGACTGCTTTCTGCCTGGAGTAATCCTTTGTTGGGAGGTGTTAGCTGACCCTGATTGTTTCCTGCCTGGAATTTCTCTGTTTTCTGAGTGGTGTTATTTATTTACTGTCCTGATTTTAGAGTTGTTAAAATACTGACGTTTCGCCCACATCTACTAAGTTTGTCCCTACTTCAAGTTAGTCACCCCAGCCTTGCCGTCAGTATTGTCAGAGGTTGAGAAGAAGGTCTGCTCATCATGCTCATGCTCAGCAGAGGACAAGGACCATAGTTATGCTGAGCATATTCTCCAAAATGCCAAAGGCTAGTGACTGTTAGCCCTATTCAAGCTTCTATCTGAGTAAGAAGGCTAAAACTACCATATTGACATCAATCTCAGACACACCTTTTTTGTCTAAATGACTATGCCAAAATTGAGGTGTGCATTACATTTGTTTAATATGGTAAAGACAAGTGGGTTGCTCTGAGCTTTCTGGGCTGTATAGCCATGTTCCAGAAGCATTCTCTCCTGATGTTTCACCCACATCTATGGCAGGCATCTTCAGAGGTTGAGGTCTGTTGGAGACTGGGGAAGAACCTACAGCCCGAAAACCTACAGCAATCCAAAAAATACACTGCTTTCTCAAAATGTTAATCCCCTCATTAGTGTTTCTTTTTATTGACTCTTGTTTTCTAAAGTTTTAGTTTGTATTTATTTTACTCTTGGTAACTGAGGGTTATATATTCATCTTAGGACCTAAGTACCCTAAAAGTACCAACTCCCATCTGATTTTGGGAGCTAAGCAGAGTCAGCCATAGTACAGTAGTTTCGCTTAGCCAACCTTCACTTATCCAATGTTCTGGATTATCCAACACAGTCGGCCTCCCACCTGGATCCACAGCTATTTCTTTAGGCAACAAGGGCTGAAGTTTTTACGGATTTAACTTCTGACAAGGTTCTTACTGCAAGTTTATTTTATGCAATTCTATCTTTATTTGCAGTCAATTTGTTAGTAGCCAATGTTTTTGTAGTCAATGTTTTCAATACATTGCAATGTTTGGTACTAAATTCATAAATATAGTAATTCCTACATAACATTACCATGCATTGAACTGCTTTTTCTGTTGATTTGTTGTAAAACATGATGTTTTGGTGCTTAATTTGTAAAATCATAACTTAATTTGATGTTTAATAGGCTTTTCCTTAATCCCTCCTTATTATCCAACATTTTCACTTATCCAACACTTTTATTTTTCAATGATTGGTTTTGGAGGAGGGGGGGGATTTTCTGTTCACCTACACTTGAAAATTACCTTGGACCGGCTCTGTCTGGCCCTAAAGTGGCCCTATGACAGGGCTTTCTTATCAAGATTTATTCACAGAGGAAGGGGGAGCTGGATTTGCCTTCCCCTAAGGCTCAGAAAGTGTGACTTGCCCAAGATCACCCAGTGGTTTTCCATGACCAGGTTAGGATTTGAATGCTGATCTCCAAAGTTGTAATCCAATGCTCAAACTACTACATCTTACTGACTTTCTATGAATTCTAAAATGCTAGTCTCTTTACATATTATTTGTCAAAGAATTCATATTTTTCTGCATGTTGCCAGATTCGGCCATTTTTCCTTTTGCAAAAATGAAAAGCAGATCATAAAGCTTAAGTTAAGAAATTTGTGATAGTATTGCTTCATACAGTTCTGTTTTCCTACTCAGACATTTGCTTTTGTATCTCACTCTTGTGGCTTTGAATTTAGCCCAGCATGGAAAGGCACATGAGTCAGTCTTTGTTTGGGCAGATGCGTCTTCCAAACCAGACCATTCATTTTTCATCACATTTAAAAGAACAAAGCAAAACAGCAGTGACTCATTCTTCATATTAATTAAAAGAATTATACAGAAGTTTTTGATGAATGTAATGAATGGGCACTTGTATTAAAGCTTAAGGTGTAGAGCTCTTCACATAATATGTTTTTAACATCAACTGCATTGATTTGCGTACCCAGAGTAGAAAAAAAAATGCTATTTAAAAAGAAAATGTGCATCGCCTTTTGTGCTAGCATTTCATACGGATTTGGGACAAAGAACCTTTGTGATGTCCCCTTGTAAAAATGAATCAGAATAGTTATACAAGGTTATACGTGCAAGGACCTTTTGCTCATGCACCTTCCTCTTTCTGTCTTCCTTTTGCAGCCTAAAATAATAAAAAGTGAAGTCTCCATTTATTAAGAGTTATCTATGCTTTAAAACTGGAAAATAATGTTCATCAGTTGGAGAACAACCAGGAAAACAAATAAACTTGAAACTATAGGGTTCTTTTTGTTTGCACCTCCAACTTAGAATGTTTTGATACTTCACAGTAGGCTATATCCATATACCCATATTGCTCTATAATTTGTTTGTATTTGTGTTGTTTATTAGACTGGGGCATGAAAGAGGTCTACAGTGGAAAGAAGTCAGCATTAAGAGGGGAGGATAATACTTCATGTCTGTGGGGATATTTAGGTAAAACAAATGTTGCCCTGCCTTGTTATATTTGTTGTTCTCAGTTTTGAGAAGGAGGGGCAGAGGGGGAGTTGCAACATAACCAGGTAGCATTTTTGTTGTCTTAGAGCATTCAGAGGCAATTCCCAACACCAGAGGCAACATTTTATTTCACCCAGAGGATTTTTTTTAAAAAAAACAAACAACCACCAGTGTATAACAAAATAAATAAAAGAAAAGAAAAAGAAAAACACCTTCAAAATCCAAAGATCGAATATGGTTCAATAATAGCAATTCATATTGCTTCCTTGGCCATTTCTCGTCCTCTTCACTGGGTAAGGTGGCAAGCACAGTAAGTTCCATGAAGCAGTTAAGATTTTAGAAATATGTTTTTAAAGAAATGAAAGGAAGTGTTGAAGGAAGGAAGGAAGGAAGGAAGGAAGGAAGGAAGGAAGGAAGGAAGGAAGGGAGGGAGGGAGGGAGGGAGGAAAGAAGGGAGGGAGGGAGGGAGGAAGACAGTCTTATAACATTCAGAGTCAGTAGTGAGCAAAGGCACTGAAAAGGTGGTGATTGGCCAGAATTACCCATAGAAGCAAAACTGAAATTGTGTCCTTGAGCTTCTTTCATCTGTTCACTTCTATAGCATCTGGACACTCCAAGTGTGCGCAAGAGGTAAAAAAACAATAATAAGCAACACTCACTGTTGCAAGAGTCTTACTTTTTTACAGTAGTCTAATAAGAATCTGGAATGAATGAGAGTTGTTTGATCTTCTTCACCCCCTGCTCAGCAGCAACTTCTCTTCTAAATCAAATATGGATATGTTCCCAAACATTCTAATACTTTATGACTGAATTGACAGAGGTTTTCCATATATATCCTACACTGGCAATACTATCACTTCAGTTGACCACCTATAAATTTTGTGAACACTTGTGTATCCAATGTTACATATTTGTTATTTCATTGAAGTAGATATATCCAGTATCAGCACATTCTCTGTCAGATTTCTATAATAGCCCAAATCATTAGGGATGTGCGATTTTTCGTTAGTAATCGTAAGTTGTATCAAATTCATTAAATTCATACTTATGATGCAATATCCGACATGTGGGAATGGCCCACACCAAAAACTTAAAAATCAAAACTTACCCAATACTTTTTTGTTTTGAGTTTTGTAAATCTCTGAACCGTCCCAAAGTCAGTTTCATTTCAAGTGCAAAGAAGCAAAGCAAAGCCAAAAAGGCTGTCCTTCCTTTTTAAATTAATGACCTTTAGGAGAGGGAAGCAGAAGGAGACTGAGACAGCACAGAATTCTAGGAAATGTAGTTTGGAAAGGCGAGGAGCCAGAGAATTCAAAAGACACTGCCCTAAATGACATTTCCCACAATTCTGTTCAGCATCAGAAAGCCCCAATCAGGATAAAGAAGTTTTAAAAAACCTTGGCATTATACTAAATGTCCTTTGACCAGTAGCTGGCCACTTGGAGTGCCTCTGTTGTTGCTATAAGAAGGTACTCCATTGTGCATGTGGTAGGGCTCAGATTGCATTGCAGAAGGTGGTCTGTGTTTTGCTCTTCTCCACACTTCCATGTTGTGGGCTCCACTTTGTAGCCCCATTTCTTAAGGTTGGCTCTGCATCTTGTGGCACCAGAGCACAGCCTTCCAAGTCACCCAGTCTTCTGTGTACCCAGGGAAGCGTTTCTCATCTGGCATCTGCCACGGATTGAGGTTCTGGGTTTTAGCCTGCATCTTTTAGACTCTTGCTAGCTGAGGTGTTCCTGCAAGTATCTCTGTGGATCTTAGAAAACAATTTCTTGATTTAAGGTGTTGGCATGCTAGCAGGAACCCGAACAGGGGATGTGCCAGAGATGTCAAAGCCTTGGTCCTTTCACTGCTGGTTGCTACATCCCTAAAATCAGTAGATGTATGAATATTTCAGAAAGTTGGGGGGATGATCCACTGTTATCTTGTGTCATTGTATAGAAAATTCAAGGAGATTGCTCTTGTAGTTTTCTTTTGTAAAAAATGTTTATAAAAACTAAAAATTCCCCAAAACTCTGTGGAGCCCCTGAAATTTCCCCATCTTGAGCAATTACTATAAAAAAGTAATGAAATTTCATTACTCTCATTATAGTAATAAAATTTTTATTAATGACACTTTAGAAATACTTTAGAAAAAATGCAGGCGCCCCCAAATTTTGTAATGACTTTTGAAACTTTTTTTAATCGATTGCACATGCCTACTAGGCTTGCTCAAATAATTCGTTTTCCCCGTTAACCGTTATTAATTCGTTATTTTCGTTTGTTTTGAAGCAATTTTGAAGCATTGGTTGTCCACACGTCTGGATATCGCGGTTTCGAATCGCGAGAGGCCGGTTTTTGTTATGTCGTCGTATTTTTCGTTAGGAAAAAAAAGCTTTTGCAAATCACCCAAACTCCCACCATTCAGGCCCTTTCCTTTTGCCCCTCAGCAAAAGGGGCGTCACGGGCTCAGCCAATGGGAGGGGGCGAGGGGGAAGGAGTCCGAGGAGGAGGAGGAAGACGGAGGGGGAAATGGCCGCCGCCGCCTCGCCTCAGCTCAGGCCTGATACTCAGAGGTTTTGACGTCTGTGCGAAGCTAGGCAAGTGGGGTTTATATATCTGTGGAAGGTCCAGGGTGGGAGAAAGAACTCTTGTCTGTGGGAGGCAAGTGTGAATGTTGCAATTGGTCACCTTGATTAGCATTGAATAGCCTTGCAGCTTCAAAGCCTGGCTGCTTCCTACCTGGGGGAATCCTTTGTTGGGAGGTATTAGCTGGCCCTGATTGTTTCCTGTCTGGAATTCCCATTTTCTGGGTGTTGTTCTTTTACTGTCCTGATTTTAGCTTTTCTGTAGCTAAAAATGCATATAAAATTGATTCTATAGGGAGGATAAATGATTGGATTTCAACTCCTACAGCTTAGCTTTCTCTGCCAATAATGGTACCATATCAAACTAAACCTCCCAAGATTCTGTAGCAGTGAGCCATCTTGGATATTGTAAGGGATTTTATTATTATTATTATTATTATTATTATTATTATTATTATTATTATTATTATTAGACCTTGCTCCCAGGAAGGTGCCTTCGCTGTGGCTCCCAACTTATCTATCTACCTTTCCACATATTCTCCACATTGTGTGTATGTGTATGTATATTATATATACATGAGCCCCGATGGCGAAGTGTGTTAAAGCACTGAGCTGCTGAACTTGCAGACCGAAAGGTCCCAGGTTCAAATCCCGGGAGCAGAGTGAGTGCCCGCTGTTAGCTCCAGCTTCTGCCAACCTAGCAGCTTGAAAACATGCCAATGTGAGTAGATCAATAGGTACCGCTGTGGCGGGAAGGTAATGGCACTCCATGTAGTCATGCCGGCCACATGACCTTGGAGGTGTCTATGGACAACACTGGCTCTTGGGCTTAGAAATGGAGATGAGCACCAACCCCCAGAGTCAGACATGACTGAACTTAACGTCAAGGGATACCTTTACCTTTACCTATACACACACACACACAAACACACACACACATATGCAGGGACTATATATATATACACACAGTATATATCACACACACACCAATTTAACAAAGTTTCAGCCACAAAAACAAAGTTTCTGAAGTAGAACAATGACTTTCACAGTAAAGACAACCCAATTTAACAGGAAATAAGACTTTCAAACCAGGAACAGATTTCTGCAATTATTAAAAAATGGTTTATTATAAAAGATATGAAAATTCGCCAAAAATCAGAGGATAAGGAAAACGTTCCAAATTTTGGTGAGCTATCAGTGTTAAATGTGTTCTACCACTGTACCAAGTTTGAAGAAGATCACTCAAAAAATGAGGGTGGGAGAGTCCTGTAAAGTCCTCTCCCTCTGTGCTGTTTTTGGGAATTGCGCATGCGCGTCCGCCATTAACGAATTAATTTAGAAAATAACGAATTTTCGTTAATTTCGAATTTTTTGGGGGGCCAAATTCGGAAATACCATCAGAAACGAAAAGCTGCCCCCCTCTAGTTTTGAAACGAGTTTAGAATCAAATTTTTCGTGGATCGATCAAGCCTAATGCCTACTAATCATAGAATCATAGAATCATAGAATAGTAGAGTTGGAAGAGACCTCATGGGCCATCTAGTCCAACCCCCTGCCAAGAAGCAGGAAATTGCATTCAAAGCACCCCCGACAGATGGCCATCCAGCCTCTGTTTAAAAGCCTCCAAAGAAGGAGCCTCCACCACAGTCTGGGGGAGAGAGTTCCACTGCCAAACAGCCCGAACAGTGAGGAAGTTCTTCCTGATGTTCAGGTGGAATCTCCTTTCCTGTAGTTTGAAGCCATTGTTCCGTGTCCTAGTCTGCAGGGCAGCAGAAAACAAGCTTGCTCCCTCCTCCCTATGGCTTCCCCTCACATATTTGTACATGGCTATCATGTCTCCTCTCAGCCTTCTCTTCTGCAGGCTAAACATGCCCAGTTCTTTAAGCCTCTCCTCATAGGGCTTGTTCTCCAGACCTTTGATCATTTTAGTTGCCCTCCTCTGGACGCTCTCCAGCTTGTCAACATCTCCCTTCAACTGTGGTGCCCAAAACTCCTTTCAACTGTGGTGATATTAATCATAATATCATAGTATTTAAAGTGAAGACCTTTCTTGAATATGCAGGTGTTTTTCAACATAGATTTAAAAGACCTAGGAGCATATTAAAAAGCCTTTGAAACTTTCAAATCATCCTTAACCAGTAAATCTCATCTATTTAATTTCCTTTTTCCATTGAACACTGGATCTTAAAGTACAAGTACTAAAAATTATTTTGTTTACTCATGCAACATCAATTGCATTTAATGAATTTTCTAAGTGTATTTTTTCAGTTATTATACCTTCAATTTGATATACAATAGGTCTTTAGCATCTGCTTCATTTTGTTCTAATGAACCCACTCAAGGATATTAAATGCATGGATGCTCAAGTCACATTATATACAATGGCATAGTAAAATGAAGTCTCTTATATAAAAAGGCAAAATAATTTTGGGAGATTTAAAATAATATTTTTGAAGTTGTGAATGGATGAGCTCACAAATACTGAATATGTGGATAAAGGACAAGCTGTAAATATCCTGAAGTCTTCAGTCCTAGAGACATCAAAATACAAGTATTATTTTCCCTTTACTTTCTACCATAGTAAAACCCTCTTTGAATCCTTTTAAGTTAAAAACTAGATTAACATCTATCCATCATACTCCTATCCAATATTAAGCTTAGAATCCTAGCTCTTTTGAATGCATAGTTTGCCAGTCAGCTAATGAAAAAAGTTAAGAATGAAGCAATGTGTCTATCCCTACAGATGGTTTCCCCACTTTTTAATGTATCACTCTTGGAAAATATGCTTTACAATAAAAAATTAATTTTAAAAAAAGAATGAACCAATGTGTCTACTTTTTGCATGCCCAATAGGAAAGTTTTTGAACTCTGAATATTTTATGGCCTTGTGCTGTGAAGCACAGAACAATAAACAGCGGAAGCAATGTTGCCCTTTAATTGAGAGATAAGCCATTCTAATTATGAAATCTGAATCAAAGAGGAGATGAATGGCATTATTATCCTTGGTTCCTATTGAACAACTTCCAGTGTGAAGATTACATGGAGATTCAGGAAACAAAAGTACTTTGAGAGATAAAGCATACATTGTTGGGTCCACTGACATAATCTGTTCACTCCAATAATAGTCAAGTGGCCACCTCTTTGAAAAGAGCAGCTTGTGGTTATTAAGCGAAGCATTCTTTTCCCTTTCCGCTCCAAAGACAAAGAAAGGGTCTGAATTCTTAAAAGCCATACATTATGCACAGATGAAGATGACTGTCAAAACCCCCAGTTAAATCATGACTACCTACAGAAATCTGTGTATCACCATCTTGGGAATCTTGACAAACTATGACATCTTGGCAGCCATGTGAATGGCCATGTGCCATTAATTCATAATGTCCAGAGGAGAGAGTAAACTAAGATGGACTGATTAAAAAGATTGTTATGTGTTCATTATGGACACTGTCTCTGACACTATGAAGAATCTAAGGGCCACTGTCATTGTAAAATGGCCTATTTCAATGAGCCCTGTAAGAAATCCACATTGGGATTGCATATGGGCTGTCTGGTCAACATTGGAAGATTATAAAAAACAATGTGTGAAAAAAATTGACTTCTATTTACTCACAGCTTGGGGAGGAAAGTAGTTTTGGAATATAGCTGTTCAAATTCCCCAGTTACTGTCCATGCTGCTTTGAGGGTTGTGGGACTCATGGGCCCCCAAAATAACTTTTCTAAGTTCTGCATTTAATGATCTATGAACACCTATTAGCAATTGTCAGCACACAACCTACTTGATGAGATAAAACTGTGGCATATGCATCATAGTAAAAAGGCCAAGTATTATTTGCACCTGCTAATTTGCACCTGCTAATTTATAAATAGAAATTTAAGGGGGAAATCATATACCTTAAGTACTTTAAAGAAATACATGAGCCCACAACATGGAAGATTGTGACTTGACTGAAGAATGTGCATGCTTGTCCAGTCTGCTGCTCAAACATTAATTATTGGTGGACAATTTTAAGGGTCTTCTCTTCAATCCCATCTTAGATTTATTTTTCAGCAGATCTTTCAACCACACTTGGAACTTGCAGGCCTTCAGTTACAAGACACCTTAATAGAAATTTACACTGTGTAAAAAAAAAAAAAAGGAACACAATAATAATAATAATAATAATAAAACTTTATTTATACCCCGCCACCATCTCCCCAATGGGGACTCGGGGCGGCTTACATGGGGCCATGCCCAAGACAATACAATATAACCATAACATAATACAATTAAATAATACATTACATAAAATAAACAGTACAACATAAGATTGAAACAGCAATATAACAAGAGCGGGCCGCATGAACACTACATTTAAAAACTAGATTAAAAATTAAAACTTTGTGTGAGAAAGGGATCAGAATAAAAACCTCGAGGGACGGGACATCAGATAGTGAACCAGTCTAGAGGATAAATATTGGGGGGGAGTAGCATAGAACATTTACTCTCCGAAAGCACACCGGAAGAGCCATGTTTTTAAATCTTTCCTGAAGGCTAAAAGGGTGGGGGCTTGCCTGATTTCAATGGGCAGCGAGTTCCACAAGCGAGGGGCCACCGCAGAAAAGGCCCTCTCCCTTGTTCCTACAAGGCGGGCCTGAGATATAGGTAGTGGCGACAGGAGGGCCTCCCCTGATGATCGGAGAGGTCGGGCAGGTTTATGGTAGGAGATACGGTCACGAAGGTAGGCGGGTCCCAAACCGTTTAGGGCTTTATAAATGATGGTCTGCACCTTGAATTGGGACCGGAAGATGAATGGCAGCCAGTGGAGCTCCTTAAACAGGGGAGTAGATCTCTCCCTGTAACTCGCCCCCGTTATTAGTCTGGCGGCCGAACGTTGGACCAACTGTAACTTCCGGGCCGTCTTCAAGGGAAGCCCCACGTAGAGTGCATTACAGTAGTCCAGTCTAGAGGTAACTAAGGCATGCACCACCGTGGTCAAGTCAGACTTCACGAGGTATGGTCGCAGTTGGCGCACAAGTTTGAGTTGTGCAAAAGCCCTCCCGGCCACCGCCGACACCTGCGCTTCAAGCGTCAGCGCTGAATCCAGGAGGACCCCCAAACTGCGGACCTGTGATTTCAGGGGGAGTGCAACCCCGTCCAGCACAGGTTGCCACCCAATACCCCGATCCGACGAGCGACTGACCAGGAGGGCCTCTGTCTTGTCAGGATTGATCCTCAGCTTGTTTCTCCTCATCCAGTCCGCCACAGTGGCCAGGCACTGGTTCAGCACCCGAGGGGCTTCCTTGGAGTCAGGTGGGAACGAGTAGTGGATTTGTGTGTCATGTGCGTAGAGATGGCAACACCCTCCAAAACTCCGGATGACCTCTCCCAGCGGTTTCATGTAGATGTTTAAAAGCATGGGGGATAAAATAGACCCTTGCGGGACCCCACAGGTCAAAGGCCAGGGGTCCGAGCAGGTGTCCCCCAGCTTCACCATCTGGAAACGGCCCTCCAGGAAGGACTGGAGCCACTGCAAAACCGTGCCACCGAGTCCCATCCCAGAGAGCCTCCCCAGAAGGATACCATGGTCGATAGTATCGAAAGCCGCTGAGATGTCCAAGAGAACCAGCAGTGTCACACTCCCCCTGTCCAGTTCCCTGCGGAGGTCATCCACCAAGGCGACCAAAGCCGTCTCAGTGCTGTGCCCAGGCCTGAAGCCAGACTGCGAGCGGTCCAGAAAATCAGTGTCATCGAGGAACTCCTGGAGCTGCGTGGCCACAACCCGCTCCAGAACCTTGCCCAAAAATGGGAGGTTGGAAATTGGTCTGTAGTTGTTACATACAGATGGGTCTAGCGAGGTCTTTTTTAGTAACGGTTTTACCACCGCTTGCTTAAAACAAGATGGAAATGACCCCTGACCCAGGGAGGCATTTATTATAGCCACAAACCAATCCAACAACCCCTCTTTGGCCTGCTTAACCAGCCAAGAGGGACAAGGATCCAGAGCACAAGTGGTCGCCCTCACAGACCCAAGAGTCCCCTCCACGTCATCCGGAAGAACAAGCCGGAAAGAATCCCACAAAATCGGACAGACAGGTGCCTCGGTTACCTCCGCTGGAACTACAATTAAGCTGGAGCATGGCGTATCTGAGCAACTTTGCCTGCAAAGTGGTGCGCAAAATCGCTGCACCTAGTTGCCAAGTCATCAGGAAGCCCCTGGGTCTCAGGAGGCCGCAGGAGCTCCCCAACAACTCGGAACAACTCCGATGGCCTGTTGGCCGCAGACGCTATGCGGGCAGTCGTGAAAGCTTTCCTGGCTGCTTGCAGAGCCACGGAGTAAGCCTTAATAGCGGCTTTAGCCCGTGCTTGGTCAGACACATCCCGAGATTTCCTCCAGATGCACTCTAGTCCCCTCCTCGCACGCTTCATCACGGCCAGCTCCTCAGTGAACCAAGGAGTCGACGTGACTCTACGCAGCGAAAGGGGACGTTCGGGAGCGATCGTGTCAAGTGCCCTTGCCAACTGGCTGTTATAACGATCAGCCAGGACATCAACAGGATCGCCAGTCTCCAGAACAGGAAGATCCCCAAGAGACCTCAGGAGTCCATCCGGATCCATCAGCCTCCTGGGGCGGACCATCTTAATGGGTCCACCACCCCTGCGGAGGTTAGAAGACACGGCGAAACTCAAACAGATCAGATGATGGTCAGACCATGACAATGGAAGAATATTTTGCTCTTCCACTCTGACTGTCCCACCGTCCACAATGAAGACAAGGTCCAGCGTGTGTCCCGCCTGATGTGTGGGCCCAGATATAACTTGAGTCAACCCCATGGTCATCATGGCAACCATGAAATCCTGAGCTGCACCTGTCAAAGTGGTCTCGGCATGAATATTAAAGTCCCCCAAAACTATGAGTTGTTGGGAGACCAGGGCCGAATTGGAGACCACTTCTGCTAGCTCGGACAGAGAGACTGCTGGGTCGCGGGGTGGACGGTACACCAGCAGAATCCCCAAGCTGTCTCGGGCTCCCACCTTCAGGAAGACACACTCAAACCTCGAAGACTGCGGAACGGCACATCTGATCAGGGTGATGGACTGCCGAGAGATCACTGCGACTCCTCCTCCCCGCCCCCCAGCCCTGGCCTGCTGATGCACCCTGAAACCTGGTGGGCACAGCTGAGTGAGATTCACACCACCCTGCTCGTCCAACCACGTCTCGGTGATGCATGCCAGATCCGCCCCCTCGTCCAGGATCAAATCCTGGATAACAGCTGTTTTACCGTTGACGGATATGGCGTTCAAAAGCAGGACCTTAAGGCTGGGAGGTCTGTCCTGAAGACTACCACACCTATTCCTCTCCAGGGTCGCAAAAACTCTGTTGCGCTTCTCCCTGGGTCGAAAGTGACTGTTCTTCCTTCTCCCCCAAACCACCTCAATGAGACCCTGCCCGTGGAAACCCTCTTCCCCCTGGAGAGATGACTGATTGAGGTTGCCCATTAAAGGGGATAGTCAGCTGTCCTGAGATAGGAAATCACCAGCAATACTTGATTGTTTAAAGGAGGAGCCTATCTCCGCTGGTGTAGGAGGAAAGGAGTCATCTAACAGATCATCATCTAGCGTGGGAAGGGGGCTAGGCACTAATGATGTCTGAGAGCGGGACTGAGAGGTAACATAGACATGGCCTAAAACTGGGGGATCTTGTCTACCAAGATTCCGCCTGATGTCCAGGGGGCGAATCAATGGGTCTACTAGTACCCTCCTGAGAGTAATGCCCCACTGTTGTAGTTTGGGCCTATACAAGAACAATTCCTCCATCAGCGTTCTGTCTTCCAATCCAATGAGAAGACAAATAGAGCGGTTCCAGGACTGATAGTCTCTACGAAGCCAGTCGATAGTCTTGATCTTCACTTTCGACCAGCTTAAAGATAGAATTTGTGAGAGAGATGTCCGGACCGCTCGCTTAAATGTCCATCTTCCTCTGTTCAATAGTGAGTCTTGCACTTCCACTGCCACCTTATTAGTTCACAACAGATGTTGAGAATTGCAATAAGTGTCCAGGGAGTGTCCAAACAGTTCTGGGGACAGCGTGTTATTTGTCCTCTGAAAGACTCTATTAATTTCCTTCCAGCCGTCCCTCCCCTGACTCTGACTCTCTTCCCCAGATAAAGACTCTTCCCCATCCCTGGCCCCTTCCAAGCCTGACCTATTGCCTTCCTTCTGCTCCTCTTGCCTTTTTCTTCCCTGGCTTTCCAGAGCACTTAATTCCTCATTAATATTAATAACGTTGGTTGGTACAGTTTGTATAATGTCTATAGGAGAAGGATTCTTCACCATTAGGGAAATTCCTTTGAAAAGATGGTCAATTTTCTTGTTCAGTGTCTCCAACTGTTGTAAGACAGTACTGAACGATTTTCCCAGTAGATCACATAAGTAAAAGAGTTCATTTTCCCTCGATGTTTCCTGCCAACTCATTCCTATTACCTTTCAAAAACTTTCCTATAATATACCTCTCTAATCTTTCAAAAATTACCCCTCGTTTCTACTATCTCTTTCAACTCAACAGTATCTCATCCAACATACACATACCATCATTCACATTCTGGGACCATCAATTTACCAATCAATAAAACAAGTGCTCTAGTAAGTAATGAAACTCAGTTGAGTAATGGATCGATATATTTGTTGGCATCATATGGAAAGTTTAATGTGAAATAGATTTTATAAAGCATTCCCCCCTGCCAAATGTTTCTTGAGAAGTTCAAATTCCTCCATATACACATTACAGCAAAAATAGCTCTGGAAAAGCTATGGAAGGACTCTGTTAATGAAAGAAGTAGTACACGTACTGGTTCAGGAATCACAAATTAATATCAAATAAAGTGAACAGAAGTTCATAGCCACCCTCAGATGACCCTATCTTGAATTGTTGTGGTGAGGCCAGTTCTTATTTGTATTTCATCTGTGGTTTCCGCTCATACTGGAGTCTGGGAATCGTATGTTTCTGCTGACAACAGCAGGTCCTTTTTCCACACTAAAAATGTGAAAGAAAGTGGAGGAATAAATACAGGAAGATTGTGGTACAAATTGAAACAGAATGTGTATAGACAGGCATGCACATGCTGCATATGCTATAGTGACAGACCAAAAAGTAATTTTGGAATTAGGATGGGAGGAACTGCCCAGTTCTGTTCTTCAGCAGTTAGGTGAGAATGAAGTTAAAACTGACCCCTATTTTATTGGGAGGCTTTAGTTCATTGATCAGCTACAGAGTTATTGCTCTATCTCATTTCCAGATCCAAGTCCACTGATGCAGTGAGGGATGCATATGTTCAGGAATAAGTCTCCTGTAGCCTGCTTTTTGGAATGGATCTGGAAACCATGCAAAAACTATGTTTTCAGATCTCGTGTTCCTAGTTTACTGTAAAATATCATTAGGAGGAATTTGCACCATTGAGGTTATTTATTTACCCACATGTACCTACCCTACATATGGATGTATAAGTCTAGAAATTTTAGTAGATAAACGCCCCCCAACTGCATCAACTTATTTGCGGGTCAATATAACCATTGTACCTTAAGTCTTATTTTAAAAGAAGTCATCCCCATATATAAATAGAATGGCAAAAGGCAAGAGCCTAATTCTTCTCTGGAGAACCTAAAAGAAGCACCTACTCCTCTACTCTCTCCACTGTGACTCTACTTCTAGACTTTTTCAATGCCTGGATGTGGAAATTGCTGCAGCAACCAAAGAAAGCTGGCTCACTGAGGTGGCAATGTTGTTATCCCATCTCTTTCCCCTTATCCATGAGTCATATCAAAATTCATAATTTTGGTCACAAAACCTGCCCTCAACTTATACATGGTGTTGACATATGTCTGAGTATATATAGTAACCCACGTTTCTAGGAACCTAGCATGGACCAATTTGTGATTTATTTTACCAAAGCAAAAAAAGCATAAACCCATGTCAATTATGTATCTTTTAGAAAAATGCACAAACATGCTTTTAATCAATGGGTGCATGTACACATTTAGAAAAAATGCACAGAAAACAAAATGGAGGGGGAAGTAGAGAAACTGCGTAGATTTAATATAAAAGTTACATATAATTAAAATGCATCAATCTTAACCCTAGGTGAATTTTTTTAATGGAATTTTTGAAACATCATTTTCTTCACTATACCTCCAACCCAGATAATGGTGGAGATGAATTCTGTACCCACTTTAATAAAGAACCCTCACATGACTCAGTTACAGCACTATGGTCCATTCTAAATGTCATCGCTGAACCCTATGGTATCCTGAGATCTAAGCTACAAACATGATTATGGCACAAGCATATACATCCGTGAACTTGAAGACCTAAAAGATAAAGGCATTATTGTAGTTTTTAAATGTGTAAACAAAAACAGTGTTACAGCTATCCCTTTAACAGAGATTTGAGGAAAGACTATAATGCATAAAATATTTTTCAGGTATGACAACTCTCCAATTTGTGCAGGTAGGTTCAATTTCCACAGAAAAGGAGCTACAGTGTTCCCTCACTTATCACGGGGGTTATGTTCCAGGACCTTCCACAATAAGTAAAAATCCGCGAAGTAGGATTTTTAATAAATATAGCGTCCCTCCCTCCCTCCCTCCCTCCCTTTCTCCCTCTTTTAATGCACTGCACCGTATTCCTTTTTGTTCACTGAGGCAATGAGGGGTAGGCAGGGCCTACTGGTGCTGTCTGCGGGTAGCTGAGGAGGATAGGCCAAGCCAGGCTGTGTGCCTCAGCCTGCACCCTTTTGTGCCTGCGAGGGAGGGCCATATGAAAAAACCCATGAAACAGCGAATCCGCAAAAAGCGAACTACAAAGTAGCAAGAAACACTGTACTGGCATTTTATAAATTCCAAAATTTTAAAACTATATGTGTGCTCAAATAATAATAATAATAATAATAATAATAATAATAATAATAACAATAATAATTTATTTTTGTACCCCGCCACCATCTCCTCAAAGGGACTCGGGGTGGCTTACATGAGGCCAAGCCCAGGTAATTACAATAAACAAAATAAAACACATCAAAAAGAAATACAATGCAATATAAAATGTACACAATTAACACCATAAAATTAAAATGGTGACCATAGTAAAACATGGTTTAGACACCAGGGTAAAAGTCATAAAAACGAACTGGGTAGAGTGCACCGAATGAGTTTTGTAAACAGAAGGGATAAGGGAATTGGCTGAAGTGCTAGAGTTAATGAGAGAGCAACTTGGGATGGGGTGGATCCTGTGGCTATATCGAGCTGATAGAGCAAGGTCAAGTGCAACAGATAGGAGATGGTCACTGGTACAGAATCTGTCACGGGGATGAGAAATTCATTCTCCAAAAGCCTGTTGGATTAGCCAGGTTTTTAAGCTCTTCCTAAATACTTCCAGGGTGGGGGCTTGCCTAATCTCCCTGGGGAGTGAGTTCCAGAGCCGGGGTGAAAATGGTATAGCCCATTAGGTCTATTTATAATGGCATGCATGTGTAGCTCTCTAACATAACTTAATTTAAATAACAATGAACACTATGTGGTAATACTGTAGAAACTGATATTCCAAAAGGAAAAAAAAAGTTAAGTGCTTAGTAAAATATACATTTCAGATTGTCCTGATTGCTGGGTGTCTTCTGGCCCCTGTTATTTCCTCCCTAAAAACACATTTTAGTAGCAATCTTGATAAATAGAATAAAAACTAATCCTTCATATTTCAGCAGTTCACCTAACCTTTTCCTCAATAAGACCTTCCACATGAAATAAATGAGCATAACTACATTACATTCAGAACTGGTTCTGGGTTGGGTGCGTCATAAGTGTACCTCCATAGCATGGCCTCACTCAATAGGAAAACCCAAGATTGTTGTGAAGACAGGTTTAGTGGTGACTTTGGAAAGTCACATGTTTTAATATATTTTAAATACTTTCCTTATTTCATTAAACTAATGTTGCACAACTGATGTAGGGACATGTCTCTCAGCCATGCCAACAGGAACCACATGGGGTTCTTAGTCAGCTTGTATCTAGATGTTGGCATTTTATTTTGCTGCTCTGTTTCCTTAATCATTTTACATTTCCACCCTCAGATCTGCTGTATTATTAAGAGTATTTGCTGAAGAGGAACCTATTCAAAATACACACCCACATACACATAGATATTTGCACCTCTTCATATGTCTGTTTTTTTAATAGCATTTATGGAATTAGATCAAACAAAGCACTTCCTGGATTAATTTTTGTTGCATTCTGATTAGGGAAACATAAAAGGACAGGAAAGAAAGAGAATTTGATTGCTTGTTGGGGATGGCTGAAGGGAGGGAGCGGATATGCAGGTAATAGCCAGTGGTCTGACAATTAGCTTCAACTGACTTTTCTGCCCCTCTGCACAGCACTAAGGAACATATCTCAATATGCCCCAAACTAAACATCACAGCATTTTTTCAATTGCAAAACCGGATCTGCAAATAAATGATTGAGTTGTCCACTTTCCCCCCTCTGACTTCTTCCAGACATGAACACAAAATTCTAAAGGCATAGTCAATTTTATGCACAAAGCCATCAAATTCAATATTGAACATAACCCATAAATGATGGGTTAATCTTCTTGTCTATTTCTTCCTTGTGTATTCATTTTAGTTTGGATCAATTCTGTTCTGTCAAATGTTATTGCTACTGCTTTTAAAGTTGAAATAAAATAAAGAAAGACAATGGTATATGTGGGGCCACGTGTTTCCATCCTTGCCCACTGGAACAGTTAATGAGACTGACAATTTAGTGAATAAAACAGATCATTCATTATTAAAACTGGTTATACTAAGGCTAGAGATGTTGAAGAAATTCCCAGTTAATGCTGCTGTTGTTTATGCAAATTTACAAATTTTAAACTACAGAATCAGAATGCATTTATACTATTAAAACCTGCATACTTTTTATAATTTAATGTCTAGTTTGCTCCGTGAAAAATTAACAAAAACTCATATATTGAAGGAAGTAGAGTAAAAAATGCATATAATTGTGGAAAATACAGAGAAATGCAATGTATTAGAGAGAACACTTGGGGAAAGTGCACATTATAGAAAAAGGAAATGCAAACATATGCATATGGAACAGAAAAAACACACCCCTCAAGTTTTCACATTGTCTAAAAAAATTGCTGCATTTGCAATTTGATGTAAACACAACTGAAATAATTTACCACCGAGAAATTGAGAAAATCAGTGAAACTTGAATTTGTCTTTGCCCCATCTAATCCAAACACCAATTAAGCTGGTACATTTAAACAGGGAGAACTACTACTACTATTATATTTATTTATACCCCACTTTATCTCTCCCTAAGGGGACTCAAAATGGCTTAACATAAAAACATTACTACACAATTTTAAATATACAAATATACAAACATTAAAACAGAAGTAAATATAAACAGTATTAAAAGTTCATAGGTAAAACCCATTCAAACATATTTATGCATATGGTTTCCCACTAACAGTTTTGGATACTGATATACAACAAAAACCTGAAATTGTACATCACTTAGGAAGAGAGCTAGATAATATATTGATAAAGTTCTATAATGATAATGTAATTATTTGCTGCTAGGATGAAAAGAATAATTGCAGTTATTTTTCCCATGGCAAGAAAGTATTTGAGCAGTTTTTGAAAATTATTTTCTCTGTACAAAAGTTGCATTCCAGATTTTTGGGTCAGGAAACAGCATTTGTTTGTACAGAAAATTCTGCTTCCCTGACAGACAATGTTGTAGTTTTGGATTATTTCTGCAAAAAAACCCCAGAAATATCAAAACTGCCATTTTTGGTGCACTGTGCAAAAAAATTAGAATTATGTGCAAGGTAGGTAGCAAAATGTAAGGTTCACAACAGTGCAGAAGCACTACCAATAGCATTCCTGAACATATCAGAAGAAACCCTTTTTTCATATTTTCACAAATTGTTTCCATACCTATTCATACTTTGTATTTTTTGCTGAAATAAATCCATATCATCATGGTGTACTTTGCCACTCCACTCCTCTCAGTATCTGTTGGTTAGCTGTTGTTGATTTTCCATTCTAAGACTCTGCAGTTCAATCAGTGGCCTTAATACAAAGGGACTGGGAAAGCACCCGACTGAACCTTATGTTATTCCAGTGGTTCTCAACCTGGTGTTCCTAGATGTTTATGGCTTTCAAATCTCAGAAATCCTAACAGCTGGTAAACTGGCTGGTATTTCTGGGAGTTGCATTTTTTTCCTGCCCCAAGATTCAGGCTTTCCTCAACTTAGGGGTAATGAGGACAGTTGGGCTGGTTCCCAACTAGAACCAGCCACAACAATCCCAACTGCCATCCTGTATTCCCTAGGTTTGGGAAGACCGGGGACATAAGATGGTACTCCCACTTTTCCCTTTGGCCTGTGTAGTGAAGTCTTTGGCAGCAACAAGCATTTTTTCCTCCTACAACGTTCCATAAGGAGCAATTGTAAAGCACGCTGCTTCCTAAGAAGGATCTTCACTGACTGTGCTGGGATTTACTTTTCAGTAAGCGTGCATGTTGATGTCGTGGGGAAAAATGGCTGAAGAAATCTCAGAGTCACTAAAGGAAAATAGAATTGTCTCATAAATGAGTCCATGATCAGCTTGGAAAAGTATTTTGAAATGTTATTGCTAGCAAATTGAGGTTACCAACAGGGGATGATTCACTCTTTGATTGAAATGTCTAGTCTTTTGTTTCTTCTTCAGCAACTGAAAACAGCTCCACTAAGGTCAAATCATGTCATGTTGTAAGTCTTAGCCAAAACATGGGCCTAGTTTTTGTTAATGTATAGCAATAGGACCAGCACTTAATAAATACCTGATGATGTGAAATATATTATATTATTAGCTACCTTGCCAGCCTGCTGGAAGCTTTTTCTAACATCTGGGTGCCAACTGGACTCATTTTTGCACAGGGATTTTCCTACATATTGAGTTACTGTTGAGTCAATTAATCTACTATAGTAGGGACTAGCCAATAGGATTCTGGCTGAAGTATATGGTATTGCTTCGGATATTCAGAGAATATTGCTATATAAATATAAAGTATTTACTGGTATATATAACTGTATTGTAATGTAGAGTTAATATATATAAGGAGGACCATTTGGCTACACAAGTTTTAATAGGAAAAATATTTTGTTACTCCCACTGTTTTAACAATTATGACAAATTGACTGTACAGGCTGTAGGTCTCAATTGTATTTTATACAAAAATAATTTAAAATTCATTCATAAGAAGCTTCACAGCTGAAGCTGGAGAAATCAATTGAATCTCTGTTAGAACCTATATTGTAAGTCTTATGTTTTCCTTACCTATGATATCAAAACATATGGAAGCACACTAGTTCTGACTGCTTGTCACATAGTTGGGACATTCTAACATGAACAGCGACTCTTGTTTTATTTGGGCATTATTGACCTGGTTTGACTCAACAAGCAAAGAGAGGGAGTACCTAGATTGCCCCCTACATCATGTAAAATCCATTAAAAAACCTACATGTTGAAAGATGCATGTTAAAATTTACATTTCAGTTTTTTCAAATTTAAAAAAGCAGAGTTTAATGCAGAAATGGGACAGAATTCAAATATAAATGATCACATGTGAAAGTAACAGACACAAGCACTATACTGATTTATGCTTACTTAAAGTGGGCAGAGGGAGGGAAAGCACTTTAAAGAAAGGCGGAGTTTTATATAATTACAAAATTTTGAAATGACTCAATTCTGCAGCTGTTGGAAATGAGATTAGCTCTATTTAAACCAGGAGAGCTATGTTGATTGAATGCATTGTGGTCTCCGCCCTCACTACACATTTCCTTAAATTCAATTAAAAGATTATATGAACTCCTGTTTCTTAGCTCATTTAATAGCTTAAAGTGGAATTCCAATCTAGGCACTGAGATCAATGATGTTTCAATGGCATTTGCCAATAATTTGAATCTGATGCTCATTGAGATAGGGGGAAAATAAAGAGAGAAAAAGAAGAACATAAATGACCATTCTTCTCTTAAGGCACAAGTGCCAGTTTGAATTACAACTGGCACATTTATATGAAAATAAAGACAGAGCAAGTATTCCAGTTTTTATATACTTCTCATTGTATCCTCTGTGTGGATGAAAATATTATGAAAGCTAAACATGTCAAGACCCACGGTAATCTTGACATGTTGTATAAATCTTTGTTTTAACTTCTGTTTTATCATCTTCTTGTGTTTTAAACTGTGTATATTGTTAATGTATTTGCACTGTTACTTTTGTAACATTGTGAGCCATCCCGAGTCCCCACGGGGAGATGGTGGCGGGGTATAAATAAAGTTTTATTATTCATTATTTGTTCATTCTTTGCAACATGGGCAGGTTGTTAATTAGATATGACTGAAATATCTTCATCTGTGTATTTCCCTTAGCAAGCACTGATGATTAAACTTTGACATTGTCTAGCAAATTCATCTCTATCAGCTTAAGAATAGCAAAAAAAAAAGTTAAAAAAGTAACAATATGTCTGGGAATTTTATTCTCTCTCCTATCCCCATATATGCCTTCTATGAGTATCTTGGTGAAGACCAATTTCCTCACAGCATGAGATCTGTGGAATATGAGTGGCACAGATTTCCAATGTGATATGATGTGGATGGGAAGATTTGAATGGAGCTTTTCTCAAACCATGAAGTTCATGTTAGAAAAGACTCAGGGTCGGCCTAACGCAGAGGCCACTGAAGCGCCCGGGGGCCGTGGAGGCCAGCCGGGCAAGGGTGCGCGGGGCGGGAGGCGGGGCCCCGTCTGGGTGGAGCCCTGCCTCCCGCCCGTGCGCCCTGGCCCTGCCTCTCACGCTGCGCCTCCTGCGCTGCTCACCCTCGCCCGTCTGGCCTTTTCCAGGTGGCCAGAGTGCAGCGGAGGTCCCTCCAGGCCGCAATCGCAATCGCGGCCTGGAGGGACCTCTGCTGCAGTCTGGCCACCTGGAAAAGGCCAGGGTGCACGGAGCAGGAGGTAAGGCCCCGTCTGGGCGGAGCCCCGCCTCCCGGCCTGCACGCCCTGGCCCCGCCTCTCACGCTGCATGGGAGGTGGGGCCAGGGTTGGCCCCGCCTCCCGCGCTGCTCACCCTCTCACACTGCATGGGAGATGGGGTCAGGGTGAGCAGCGTGGGAGGTGGGGCCAGGGTTGGCCCCGCCTCCCGCACTGCTCACCCTTGCCCGTCTGGCCTTTTCCAGGTGGCCAGAGTGCAGCGGAGGTCCCTCCAGGCCACAATTGCAGCCTGGAGGGACCTCTGCTGCAATCTGGCCACCTGGAAAAGGCCAGGGCGCGTGGAGCGGGAGGCAAGGCCCTGTCTGGGCGGAGCCCCACCTCCCGCCTGCGCGTCCTGGCCCCGCCTCCCATGCTGCGCGAGAGGCGGGGTCAGAGTGAGCAGCGCGGGAGGCAGGGCCAGGGTTGGCCCCGCCTCCCGGGCTGCTCACCCTCGCCCGTCTGGCCTTTTCCAGGTGGCCAGACTGCAGCAGAGGTCCCTCCAGGTCCCTCCTGGAGGGACCTCCGCTGCAGTCTGGCCAAGTGGCCTGGGCTAGGGCACATGGAGCAGGAGGCAGGGCCCCATCTGGGCGGAGCCCTGCCTCCCGCCCCACGTGCCCTGGCCCCGCCTCCCACGCTGCACGAGAGGTGGGGTCAGGGCGAGCAGCGTGGGAGGTGGGGCCAGGGCACAGGAGGCGGGGCCAGGTCTGGCCATGCCCCGCCTCCCGTGGGGCATGGCCACACCTCCCACAGCATGGGGGGCGCAATTTTCGCCCCCCGCTTAATAGTTAAAATTTTCTCGGGCCAGCCCTGAAAAGACCTAAACATTGGACAGTCACAGCCAAGTTCAGGTTCACCCAACAACTGGTGTTGTATAATCAAGTCAGAGCAGCTGTGAAGGGTTCACTTGCACTTAAACATTATCAATCAAAAAAGGTGGTTATGGTTCAATTACATACTAGATTCTTTTTCCTCCATATTGAAGTCCAGTATGGAGAAACAAACAGCTAGAATGGGATACCACCCCCACTTTCTAAAATCAAAGGCAATGCATATCACTCCCATTAACAGCTTTGTTTCTATTTTGAATTATTTATTCAAACATGTTTAAACAATTATTAGTTCAAAACTAATATTGTCAAATATGTGAGACTTTATAATACAACAAAGGCTAAAAATAAAATAAAAGCAAACAGGAAAGCGAAACTATGGTGGGGGGTAATAAAAAAAAGTACTGTACAAGAAGAAAAAGCCAATGAGAACTTTGGTAAACTTCCCGGTGAAATCACCAGTTCCATATATGCTTTGCCAACAAATCCATTGTGCAGAAACAATACACAATATAAAATATAATGGATATGCTAGGTATAACTCTTTTTTTAGCACTGTTAAATATTTATAGCCAAGTAGATATTGGGAAAGCATGTTCATTTTACCACAAGCATTTCCAGATGAGCAAAGAATGTCATTACTGGGCTTCAGTTCACTTTTAGTACAGAATCAATGCTTTAAAAATATTTCTTATAATAAACATAGTACACATAAAATTTTAATGGTAAATACTTAAGTGATAAAGATGAATTTGGAAGCTAAATAATTGAACAATCACATACCTTGTTGAAACATTCCCTGGCATCATATGGCTATTTTAATCTCCCCATGTAGTGTGTTCTAACATTCAGGAGGAGGCCAGCATTTTTGCCTGGCTCCTATGTGACTAGCAATAATCTGAATCCACCTTCATACACAGCTTCAGGGCAGTATCACCTGCCCCATGCTTCTATGTACTGGAGAGTCAAGATCCAACATGTTGTATCCAAAACATGCAAGGAATCATCCATTAGTCTTAGACAATGACTATAGCTGTATTCAATAATTAATTATTTGTGCTAATTCAAAATATAAGGAAGGGAGCGTATTTTTGCCACATACCCTTCCTAGGCCTGGGCTGTGGTGCAGGCGGGAGAGCAAGCCAGCTGCAATTAACTGCAATGAATCACTCTGACCAGGAGGTCATGAGTTCGAGGCTGCTCGGAGCCTATGTTTGTTTGTCTTTGTTCTATGTTAAAAAAGCATTGAATGTTTGCCTATATGTGTAATGTGATCCACCTTGAGTCCCCTTCGGGATGAGAAGGGCGGAATATAAATGCTGTAAATAAATAAATAAATAAATAAATAAATAAATAAATAATAGGGATTCTGTCCAGGAGTCGTTCTTAGACCCCCATCCCCATCTTCCCCCAATCTTTCCTTCCCTTTCTCCCCAAACCAAAACCCTATCCAGAGTCACAAGAGACACCCCTTCACACCCGTAAAACCGTTATAGGGCCATTCCCTTTCCTATTTCCCACCCCTTCCATTTCCGTTTACCTTGATCTTCCCACCCTACTCTTTCCTTTAGATAGATTGATGTAATAATGAAAAAACCTTCAATAAAGATTATTAAATTTTAAAAATTTAAAATATAAGGAGGGAAGCGTATTTTTGCCACATACCCTTCCTAGTGGTTAAAAGGAAGAAAGTCTATGAGGAAATGAAGAAGAAACTTCCCCCCACTGCGCAGCTGGGGGAGGGAAGGGGATTTGCCCCCTCCCAACGAAGGAGAGACTTCTGGAAGGGGGGCGGGGCTTCTAGGAAGCTGCCCGCCTCTTAGATCACTCACTTTTGGAGCTTCGACGTGAGAGGATCCAAGAGTGGGAGCTCCTGTCCCTTGGTGCCGAGGTCCAGGAGGAGAACGTCGAGGGAGATTTATCCCCTTTTTTCATCTGTTTATACTACTGCTTTGAGGTCTGTATAGGAAGGGAGAGAGGCTGAGGCAGGGGAGCCAGGGTTGGCCTTGGCTGCTGCTTGGCTTCTCCCTCGACGTCATTGTGCCTGGTAATGTTAAGAATTTGTTTGGAAATTAATTTGCTTCCCCAGTTCTAAGGGGTTTTGGGCGGAGGAGGGTGCGTGCGGGGCTCGCACGCCTCTTCTCCGTTCCTCCCTTCTTCCTTTGCATGGTCCTGAGCCTTATTAGTGTGAAGGTGTAGGCGGGGGCTTTACTTTTGGGAGATATGGGGATGATGTACCTTTTTTCCATGTTTAAGTTGGCTTTATTTATTGTGTAATTTTATTTGGATGGTATGAATGATGAATTGGTTGTTTGGGTTGCTTTTTGATTTGACGTTTGGGAATGGAAGCTATGTGGTAGGGTCGCCATTTTTATTACCAGTCTTATGTAGAGGTGTTGCTGGGCAGATTGGCTGTGTTTGTGGCGCGAATTCCCTGTTGCTGGGCAGATTGCCATAGCCGTTAGTGTCGGTTCTTTGAATTTCACGCTCTTTTTGCTTATAGTTTGCCGCGGTTTTTCTTTGGGCAGCCATGTTGGTTGCCAGGTTGGGTGAGGGCTGGTCAGCCATTTTACTTGTGGGCATGGGCAAGTGTTTGCGGCGGCCATATTTGTTAAGGGAATTAGGCTGGAAAGGACGGGCGCCATGTTGAGTGAGGGCTGGTCAGCCATTTTACTTGTGGGCATGGGCAAGTGTTTGCGGTGGCCATATTTGTTAAGTGAATTAGGCTGGAAAGGACGGGCAGCCATTTTTGTAGCTGGCATATTAAATAGAACAATGGTGGCCATTTTGTTGATCGGTCGGCCATCTTTGTTAAGGGAATGGCAGCCATTTTAGGTGCTTCATGGCAGCCATTTTACGGAACGTTTTTTAAGGGATTCTAATGGCGGTGGCCATTTTTAATTTGGGCATACTCACATTGCATTGGTTTAATGCTATAACAATTGATGGTATTGACTGATTGGTTTTTAAAAATACAAATGGATTATTAGTAATTGATTAGATGGTTCAAGTTAAGTCATTGATAATGTATGGAGATTAATTAATTCATATGTATTTATGGTGGATGATTAATTAATGAATTGATATTGGGGTTAATTGATTAATATATTTAATTAATTTTCATGGGGTAATTTATTTAATATGCTATTGAGGACAATAAATTAATGAGATTCTCTATATAAATTGGGGTATTAACTTATTGAATTAATTTTAATATCATGTATATATAGTAGGTGCATATCAGTGTGTGGTATTGTATGCTTTAATTAAATGGATGCTTGGTTGCTTTTGATTTAAGAAATGTTAGTCGCTTCGGGTCCCTTGGCTTGGATAGGGTAGGGAGTTGGCTCATTCTAGTTTCTGCCACCCCCTCCCCCCCCCCCACTTATTTGCTACTGAACTTTCTTCCTCAATATTAACTTTTCGTGGTCTTACTGAACTTCTTATTTTGCAGTATGCCACCGAAGAAGAATGGGTCCTGCGAAGAAGATTCCAGCAAAGCGCCCGCCTCCACCAAGTGGTCCTTCAACCGAGGATGAAGACTCTGCACAGTTGTTGGGAGTGTTGGTCGCCCGGATCGAGGCACTGGAAAGAGAGAAAGCAGCGGCTGCTGCTGCGGAGGCGCAGAAGGCTGGTGGGGGCAGTAACACCGGGTTAATTAAGTCCTTATTTTCCCGTATTTCTGCCTTAGAAGGGGAAAGGAGTGCTGCGGTGCCTGTTGCTGATGCGAGCCTGGTTACATCTACGCCGGTGACCGCTGAAGCTGTTCCATCTACTTCAGCGGCAGCAGCTGAGATGAGAAGTGCCGTATCCGCTTTAGGTAAAGGGGACACACACACCTTCCCTTGGGGAGTGGCAGACTCTCAAGATCTTATCACAACCCAAGCACCTGACGAGCCTGTTCCATCAACCAGCGGCACGCAATTAGCTATCGTGGCTCCGGTGGTTGAGACACCAAGCGTGGTGGTAGCCTCTTTGGATTCAACACCTACTATTGAGAATTCTTTGTGTTTTTGGGGCACGGCTGATTGGCCTTTGCCGGCCTCCGATAGCCTTAGTGCTACAGCTTTAGGCTCGCATTTGGCTCAAAAGACAATTGATAAAATTTTAAGGAATGAATACATCGACATTTTTACCCTGTATTTCAGGGAACTTGATAAGAAAGAAAAAGATGATTTAGATGATGAAAGAAAGGAAATTATGAAAAAACGCAAAGTGGACCAGAATTGGGGCAATTGGTTCTCTTGCTTTTTAATTTACGGAGGGGTTCTAGTGAAGGCTTACCCTTCCATAGCCCATTCTCTTTTTCAGTACATGAACATTATCAATTCGGCTTATGTAAGGGTGGGGGAAAGAGTAACCACGATCCCAAGAGAGGTTTCGGCTCAGGTGGGTTTTCCTTTCAGGGCACCGAATCTGAAATCTGTTATTGGCATGGAGGACGTTGTCCTTGCTAAAATCAATAAGGAAGTTGCAGAGGGTAGGGTTCTTGGCCCATTTAGGTCTCCTCCCACTCCTAGGTTAAGGGTTTCGCCATTAGGGATTGTTCCAAAGAAGGCACCGGGGGAGTTTCGACTCATTCACCACCTTTCCTATCCCAGGGGAAGGTCAGTGAATGACGCGATTCCTGATGATTTTTGTACAGTCCACTATACTTCTTTTGATTCGGCGGTTAGGAAAGTTAGATCTAGGGGGCCGGCGGCAGAATTGGCAAAGTGTGACATCAAGTCTGCTTTCCGGCTACTGCCTGTACATCCGCTGGACTTCGAGCTGTTGGGTTTTCAGTTCAACGGGTTGTACTATATGGACAGGGCTCTTCCCATGGGCTGTTCAGTTTCCTGTGCTGCTTTTGAGTCCTTTAGCACCTTTTGGGCCCTTAAATCAAAATCGGGTTTATCGGGGGTTGTGCACTACCTGGATGATTTTTTATTTATAGGGATGTCTGGTTCCGGAGAATGCGAATTTCTTCTGCATTCTTTTCAGGAACTGACCGATCAGTTAGGGGTTCCCTTAGCCCCCGAAAAAACAGAGGGCCCGGCTACTAAATTGACCTTTTTGGGGATTGAGCTTGATACAGTGCAGCAAGCCTCCAGTTTACCTAGGGAGAAAGTTTTTAATCTAGTAGATAGGATTCGAGCTTTTGTTACCCGTAACAAGGCCACAGTTTCAGGAGCTTATTGGGCATTTAAATTTTGCATGCAGAGTTATAGCTCCTGGGCGTCCTTTTTTGCGCAGACTCTGCGATGCTATTTCTGGGGTTAGACTTCCGCACTATCATGTGCGGATTACACGTGGGATCAAAGCTGATTTGGACATTTGGTTACAATTTTTAAATCAATATAATGGGATTTCTTTTTGGAGACAGGATCTTTTGTTGAAGGATGCTCTTCAGATAGCTTCTGATGCTTCTGGAGCCATCGGCTTTGGTGTATTTTTTAATGGGCATTGGTGTGCCGAGCTTTGGCCCAGGGAGTGGCACACCAAGGGTATAACGTCCGATTTAACATTTTTGGAGTTTTTTCCAATTTTGGTGGCTGTCACGCTGTGGGCTGATCAAATGACAAATTCCACCGTTCATTTTTGGTGTGATAACCAGGCTACGGTGCAGGTTATCAATTCTTTAACATCTAAGTCAGTCAGACTGATGGAGGCTTTGAGGTTTTTTACACTCCACTGTCTAAAGTATAATATACTGTTTAAAGCTTTTCATATTGCAGGGACAGATAATTCTCTCGCTGATGCTCTGTCCCGTATGCAGATGGATCGCTTCAGGCAGCTTGCCCCCAGCGCAGATTTGCACCCCCAGAACATGCCGGTCCATCTTTGGAAAATTGGGAACAGTCCATAGTCCGGGGAATGAAGTTGGCTTTGGCCACGACTTCCAGAAAATCTTACGTCAGAGCGGTGCAGGAGTTTCATGAGTTTAAAAAGTTGTATGCCATAAGTTCTGTTTCACCGATTCCATATGAGCACGTCGCACAGTTTGGTGTTTTTCTGGAAAGGAAGGGGTTGGCCCCTCAAACTATTCGTGCTAAATTATCTGCCCTGGCTTATTGGCTTAAGGCTCAGGGCTTTCCAGATGTTACAGCCGATTTTAGGCTTCGCAAATGGCTGGAAGGTTTGTCGCGGGAGCAGGTTAGGCCACGTGACTGCCGTCAGCCATTGACACCTGAAATTCTCAAAGGCTTAAAGCAAATTTGGCCCAAAATTTGTGAATCTCATTACGAAGCTTTGCTATTGCAGGCAGCGGCTCTCACCGCTTTCTTTGGGGCTCTTCGTATTAGTGAGCTGGTTGCCTCTTCAAAGGCTGATCAATCTAGAAGGGCCTTGCAATTTTCGGACCTGCGGCTCCAGCAGGACAAATTGGAATTGTTTATCAGGACTTCTAAAACGGATCAAAAAGGGAAGGGTTCCATTATCAAATTGGGATGCTGTAGTGATTTGGAATTATGCCCAGTTGCAGCTTTGTCATCTTTTGTGTCCTGTAGAGGAACGTCAGCTGGTTTTCTTTTTTGTCATCGGGATGGAGCACCGTTGACAAAATACCAGTTCTGGGCCTTGACTTCTAAGGCCTTAGGAATGTTGGGTATCAAAGATCAGAAATTTGGTACTCATTCCTTTAGAATTGGGGCTGCTTCCACTGCTGCTGTTATGGGCTACTCTATAGACAAAATTAAGATGTTGGGAAGATGGAAATCTGGTGCCTACCGTGCGTATGTGCGTCATATATCGGATTAGTTATATGGCTTTTTGTTTTTCAGAACCCACCCTGTTGGCGAGTAGACGACGCGTCCTGATTTGCGGGCACAGTTATGTGCACTGGGCAGAGCGACAGGCGCGCAGAGGTCCCTACGGCCAGCATCTCGGCCTCGCTTCCTTGGCTTTTGTTGAATGGAGGGGAAGAAGAGGTCTGCGGTGGGAGAGTTTGCTCCCTTTGTTGTTTGGGTCAGGGGTCCGTTTTCCACCTGACCTTATTGTTATGCATTTGGGAGGCAACGATTTGGGGCTGCTTAAAGGCAGGGCCCTTTTTCTCCATGTTTTAAATGACATGCACAAGATCCAGGAGGTGTGGCCTCATACCGGATTGGCATGGTCAGCAATTATTCCTAGGCCACGTTGGCCCTATGGGGACGGTAAAAAATTGGACAAAGCAAGGAAACGGGTCAATAGGGCCCTGCGGAAGGTTTTGGAAAATGGCATGGGTTACTATATCCCTCATGACACCATTAGATTCAATGATTCGACGATGTATCGGACTGATGGGATCCATCTGTCCGAACTGGGCAACCAAATTTTCTTAGCGGATCTGCAGAAAGGAATTAGGGAAATTCTTTCGAATTTGGTGGGGGTCAGGAGCTAAATAGACATTTGCTCCTGAACTGTGGCGGAATGCTTAGGGGAATCTCTTATTTTGGTGTGCACCACAAGGCACCTCTGTTTTGGTGTTGGCCAGAGGCGTGAATCCTCGCTTAGGGTTTTTACAGCCCCGGCGAGGGTGAACGATTATGGCCTTGGAATGGGAGACTTTGACCTCATTTGTTTCGGAGGCAAAACTCTCCAACACATTCCCCTTTAGGTCATCCAGGTTTAGATAGACTGGGGACCTGGTGTTTTGCCCTAAATTCAGTCTTAATGGATGGTCGGGTATGACCACTAATATCGGCTTATGCCTTACCAAATTCTTAGATGGCTAAGGATTTTTGGCCCTAGTTCCAAATTAAAGTTAAATAGGTAACTATCAATAAAGTTGCCCAGTTTTAAACCCAAGCTTACTTGTCTTGTCTCGTTATTTCGGAGGGTTGGAGGGCAAAAGAACACACACATTATCTCTTTTAGTCCACTGGTTCCTGCAACTGGTGCTTTGGATGTCTCCAAGGCTAAAATATCTGAGTTTTTTTTTCCAACAGCAGAAACAATTGCCCTGATCACTCTCTTGGAAGAAAAATGGTGGGAAATGCAATCAAGCATTCAGTGTTCATCTGTTATCTCTACTGCAAATTTCCACTTCCCATAGAGCCCTCGAATTCCATGCTGAGATAGATTATTTATCCTAATGTACCATCAGATCTTCCTGGATATTTCCCATGTGTTTCATTATTTGTTTTCCTATAGATCCTTAGATTTTAATAAAATTTGGCAAAGTGAATTTATAATATATTCCACTGTGATAATGCTCTACAAAATATTAATATAAGCCAAAGAAAATACAATTTTAGTTTCCCCATGTTATCATCTTATAGATCACATTTTTACTCAATCAGTTAAACAATTGAGTCCAAGACAACACTGTGGACTTATGGAAGACTCACTCAGAAACTAATCTTTCTCACAGAATAAAAAAAATTACACCAGACAAACTCTGTATTGTTGTCTAGTCAAATATTTCTGGAAAACTGTAAGTTTCAGAATTTGAAACATTACCTGCAAATAATAATTTGTTATAGTTTTGTTTGTGATGTACAAAGTTTCTGAAATTTTATATGTACTTTTCAAGTTTCCTTTCTATAGTAGCATCCTAATTTGGGGACTCTTTCGTTTAGCCCCATCTTTACCTAGTAGGACTGTGCAAAAATTTTGGAAGTCTTGTAAGTTCTAAGAAAATTTGTTAAATTTGTATACCGGAAGTAATATCCAATACGTGGATGTGGCCTGTGTCAACTTTAAAATTGAAATTACCCAATACATTTTTTTGTAAATCTGGGAAGGCTCCCTCGCAAAGTCAGCTTCAATTTCATAGCAAGCAAGCAAAGCAAAGTCAAAAAGGCTCCCATTCCTCTGTAAATTAATGGGAAAGGAGGGAGAAAGCAAAGTTCCCTGAGAAATAGTACAGAACTCTGGGAAATGTAGTTTGGGAAAGTGAGGAGCCCTATGCCATATAATTCAAAGGCCCTGCCCTAAACTACATTTCCCAGAATGCATCGGCATCAGAAAGCCCCAATCAGGATAGGGGGAGAGAGATTTGCCCCTCCATAGCCAGCCAGATTTCCAATAATATTCTACACTATGATTTTTGTTGCTGGGTGATAAATGTCATTTCCTAATTGGTTCTATCATTAAAACATGGGGAAAGTTTAATAAACTGCAAAAACTTTGCGGGAGAGATATCGTGCTACAGCGCAATAGTTTTTCAATGAATATCTCATCATTGGGTCTCTACCAATTCAACATAGTTTGTGTCACACAAACAAAGTTTCTGGAGTAGAACAACTACTTTCAAAGTAAGGATTACACCACTGAACAGGAAATAACACTTTCAAACTAGAAACATATTTTCTTTATTATTAAAAATGTTGTTTATAAAAACATGGGGAAAGTTTATTAAACTGCAAAAACTTTGGGGGAGGGATATCGTGCTATAGGGCAATAGTTTTTCAATGAATATCTCATCATCGAGTCTCGACCAATTCAACATAGTTTGTGTCACACAAAGTTTCTGGACTAGAACAAATACTTTCAAAGTAAGGATTACACCATTGAACTAGAAATAACACTTTCAAACTAGGAACATATTTTATTTATTATTAAAAATGTTGTTTATAAAAATAATGAAACATTGTGAAATTTGGTGGGCTAGCTGTGGTAAATGTGTTTGTGTTCTAGCATTATACCAAATTTCACCCCAAAATCTGTAAAAATGAGAGAGAAAGAAGCCCTTGCAGTGTCCCCAATTATAAAAATTATGTTCAATTACTATAATGAAAAAGTAATGAAATTTAGTTACTCTCATTATAATAATGAATTTTTCAGTAATGATACTTTAGAAACGAAGTGCCAATGCTCCCCCCCCCCCCCCCCGTTTTGTAATGGCTTTTGAAACATTTTTTTTTTCAATCGCGCATACCTATTACCTAGCTTTAGGGGGAAGGAAAACTGCTCTGCTTTGCTAAAACTGGCTTTTGAAAGGTTTTCAACAGGTGATGGGGAACATTTTAGAGATTGTTGGTGCTACTTTCATTCTGATGTTTTCTTATAAGGTATTTTTAAAATTTTCATGTTGTCTTGAGGGGTTTTTACAGGAAAGGTATTTCACAGGTATTTTAATTAATAAATAAAATACTTTTTCTACTTCCACTTCTATTCCTCTTTGAGATCAGCATACCAAGTCTGCCCCTAGATTCTTGAAAATATAAACCAGTGGAAACTTATCATGGCATATGGAAACCTTTGTATAGAAATCGAATGGAACAATTGGCTGTGAAATATTTGTATGCAACATCCATTTTCTTGTACTACTAATAGTATCCTGATCTTAAAATTTTGATTTTTCTACTTTCCTTTGTGTTTGAGAAACATTCAAATAATGATAATAATAACTTTAGTCTTATATCCTGCCACTCTCTCCCCGAAGGGACTCGGGGCGGCTTACATGGGGACTAAGCCCAGCAAATGGATCCATTTCTTTAACATGGGACTTAAAAATGAGGCTGTTCAAGTGATCTTTGAGAGAAGGTAAGTATGAAAAACTAATAATAGTATTTTTAAAATATTATAAACATATCTGGGAAAATTATTTGCAAACACACTGCTCCCACTATTTTAGCTGATGTCTCTAACTATCAATCAAGCATGCAGTGATTTTACTGCCTGCCATTGAAGAGTAAGTGTATTATTCCTAATCCATTATCTTTTTCCTAATCCTCAGTCTAATGGTAAGGTCAACCCTATTACAAGGCCTGCTTGTTTCAATGAGACTTTTGAAGAATGAGTTTATTGACCTCCTTCTGGACATGTAGCAAAGCAGAAGGAGCCAGTTTTTAAGCTCCATAGCATTGACACAGGAGGAATAAAATGGAAAAAACCATCTAAATCTTTAGAGAAATGAATTAACGGAATGGATATATTTTAATTGATTAGGTGCACTATACATACAAAGAAAACTCTAGGGCTGTTATAAACTGGAAATGACTTGAAGGCACACAAGAAGAGCAACAACACAAATAACCAGAGTACAAGCAACATTTATATCAAATGAAAAAAATGGGTCCAGTTGGTGGTGGATGGTGGATTCAAATGCAGGGTTCAGTGAGTTGCCAGTAAACCTTATTGTTATCCAAATTGGTCATGACAAAGCACTATGACTTTGGTTTGTAACCAAACTGAAATATTTGACTTCTGTCCTTTACTAGATCCAGCAAGCCTCCATAATAACAGTAATAAAATCTTTTTTAACACATGACCTTCCACCCAAAGAAATTTATGATGTCCATGAAAAAGAGTTCTTTGAAAGTGAATTTTTGTCAGGACAAGGCAGCACTTCTGAAAATGGAAACCAGGAGGGCATTTTCTTTAAATAAGGGAAAGTGATTACTTTAATCAGCAAGTACAAATGAATCATTTATTGTGGTAGCTAAAAGAATGGAGCAAAAAAGAAAGAAAGAAAGAAAGAAAGAAAGAAAGAAAGAAAGAAAGAAAGAAAGAAAGAAAGAAAGAAAGAAAAAGGCAGCAGAGGTATTAAGCCCTTGAGCACAATCTCTTTGTACCTCTTGGAGTGATATGAATGACATTTATGAATACTGTTTAGAAACATAGTCATGCTTGGCATGCTGATATCAGTGAGTAATGCTATACCATTAACCTATAATTTTCATTAGTGGTTTTAAGGGATTGTATGTATATGTTGCATGCTGCAAACCAAAGCAATAATTCATGGCTATCCTAATGTTTCCATATCTTAATGTTATGAAATCTATCAGTTAGATTGTAATCAGGATAGCAGACAGCCACCCCCTCCCAAACTTTAAATTTAAGCCCTAAAACTTGCCTAAAGTTTCTGCCAGGCATGAAACATGCTTGCAAATTCTTTGGGTGTGCCAAAATCCTTCCCTGCTTCCCTTCTCCTCACACGGCATTTTGGTGCACCAGAACAACTTGCAAGCAGGTTCCTTGCCTGGCAGCAACTTTAGTTTTAGGGCCTAAATTTGAAGTTTGGGTGGGTGGGTGCCCTCTTGGTTTTGCAGGCTCCTGGAGTCCAAAAAACTGAGACAGCTGTGTGGATTGGGCCTGGGGGTCGCGTGATGCTGTCCCTGGGCCCAATCCACATGGCCCACACCTGGTAATGCCTGGATCTTATCAGATATATCATTAATTCATAACAAAGCAGGAAAACCCTACTTTCTTCCAAATTAATTCAGTTTTGCTGGAGGCATCATTTGGACACCTCCAGTAAAACCAAGACAGGTCTTGGGTTAAAGGCCTGTCTGGATGGGCCTTAATGTATATCCCTGTAATTGTGTATAGCAGGGACAATAAATTTTGGTCCCTACTTATCCTTTGTAATAGGATGTATTTTAAATTGTGCTGTTCCCAGGTATGCCCTCAACATATGTCAATGAATTAATTTGTAAATATATATGATTATTTCATAACAGATAATGGAGTCTGAAACTCAACTAGTTTAGCCCGTGATTTTCAGCAAGGACCTCCAGAACAGTGGTTCTCAACCTGTATGTCCCCAGATGTTTTGGCCTACAATTCCCAGCAAATCCCAGTCAGTTCAATCTCAGCTGGTAAACTGGCTGATTTAGATATTTCTGGCATCCATTTCGGCTGCCATTTTTTCCATATTTTTAGTGCTATTTACTGGCTATCAGAATTCAGATCATCAAAGTCTTTAAGTTTCTCCTCAAGCTTTATTTCTAGAGGGGAAAATACTCCCACAGATATTTAACTCAGTGATTTGTTTTTCTACTACATATTTCTCTTCTGTTTAATCATTGCCTGAAATCATCTGGCCCATAGGAGGTTGCAGGCTGTGGAAACCAGTCCCATGTCTCTATATGAGCTATATATACAGCTTGGGCTGTAAAATCTTCAGGGGAGCCACTTTTTTCATACCATCTTCTTTTCACGTTCATTTGGTGAGAACATAGGGAAAAAGGCTTTGGCTACTCTCAGGCTTTGGAACTCCTTCCTTAGGTGAGACTAGGATGGCTCCTTCATTAGCATTCCATTAGTAAGTGAAAATCTGTCTGTGCTATTTTATTCTATGCTGTCCTGCTTATTTTTGTCTTTTGATTTTAATAGATTTGTTTTTAAAGGTCTGTATATGTATTTATCAGGAAGTTTTAAATAAAAAATATTTTATATGATATGCTCAATTTTGTAGCTGCTTTTAATTAAGTTGTTTTGACTTTTGTAAGCCACCCTGAGTTCCATATTGGAGGAAAGGCAGGATATAAGTGAATAAATAACAATTATATAATAATGTGGCAGCTGAGCACATTCAGTTTGTATTAAATCAATAACTGTATACAATCCAGCCCACATGTTAAACCTATTCATCTCCAGCATGACATATTTTAGTACTGTTTGTTCTTGTTCATAATGGAAGCTTAATAAATAAATGAATGAAAAACTTTCAAGGGAGCTAAAAACATGGGAAGAACCGAGATGTATTGTTACTGTCATTTGAGCGAGTAGCAAAAAGGAAAAACAATATTATTTAGTTTTAAAAGAGAAAATTGGAGTTTTAGCCAAAAAGAAGATAGTTTTTGATTTTCAATTCTTAGTCATCTCACATAGTTGCCTAGGTGCCATGAAGTGTTTTTCTTTTAATGACAGATGAGAGGAAAACATTTTACATAATGCCTGCCTATCTATAATCAATGTTTTCCAGCAATTCTTAACCACTGGGATTTAAAAAAAAAAAAACAAAACCCAAAAAACAAAAACAAATCAGTGGTCATGTGAGTTTTTAACATTGCTTAGTTGTGAATGCCAGTTAAGAAAAGAAATCAAATCCTGTTAAAGTCTATGCTTTAACTAATCAGACCTAAATGTACATATGCACTCTCTTTCCCTGTTCTGTTCCAGTCCTACCATGAAGCAGATGGAGGCAGCTGCCTCAGGTCCCTTCTACACTGTCATATAAGAAAGCAGCAGAGTTGATCAGAGGCCAGACTGCTTTTCCCAGGCTCAGTGACCTGGGGAAAGGGGATGGCACCTACCTTGCATCCCTCTAATTTACCTTGTTTTAGTTCCTGGAGTAATGTTATCCAATGTTCCAGAGAGATTGGAGTGGGATGGGGGAAGTAATTCCTCCTCTCCCCTCTCCCCCAGCCTGTGTCTCCTCAGTCTGCTGGATAGCATCATTCCAGACACCAAGGACAGGCTCCATCCACTTTGGTGCCCACTGGATACTGCCATTTTCCTAATGGCAGTGTTTATAATTCCTGTACGATAACCTCTCTCTTTATCCTACAGGAATTATAAACACTGCCATTAGGAAAATAGACACCATAGATAGAAGAAATTTACTAAGAGACGCAGTAAAGAAACACAATGACCGTATCATCTGGCCCTTAACTTTGACTCAGTTTACTCCAAAAGTTCACAGTATAATTAAGAAACATTGGCACCTTATTAGAGATATCCCTGGATGCAAATACTTACCTATGTTAGCTAATAAATGCTCAAGAAATCTTAAGGATATGCTAATAAGCTCTGATTTAACAACACCTACCATTAAGAAATCTAACCTTAGAGGCCACTCAAACTGTGGACATTGTCAATGCTGCACACAGTCTCTCAGAACTAAACAATTTTTACATCCTACTCTAAAAATCCATATACAACTATGAAGTTTTACTACATGTATCACTGACCAGGTCATTTATGTAATACAGTGTCCCTGTCAGCTCCTTTATGTAGGCATGACCTCCAGATCATTAAAGATTAGAATACTTGAACACCGCTCACGCATCAAAAATAAATCATCTGAGTCCACCCTCTATTCACATTTTTTAGAGAAAGCTCACTCATATACAAGTTTTAGATTCTGTGCCTTAGAAAGGATCACCATAAAACCTCATGGTGATGTAAAAAGGGTTCTACTCCAGAGAGAAGCTTTCTGGATTTCCAAATTACAAACTATGCATCCACATGGTCTGAATGATAAATTAGATCTTTCTTGTTACCTGTGAATTAGCTTTGCAATTAGCTCACAATCCTTAAAAGGGAGTAACCCTTATCAGTTAATTTGCTCGCTCTTGGAAAATGAGAGAGTTGCTATCCTGAGCTGGAATTACAGCAGAGCCACTACCTCTAATAGTGAAAGTAAGTTTTTCTTGCAAATATCTTTAAAATTTATTTCATGCTACTGGGTGCTGGTAACAGCAAATCTATTATGTTGTCTCCTTATAATACAGTTTGTAAAAATCTTCAGAAGACTATACTAGAAGCAACTAAACCTGAAGAAGGGACGCCCATCCTGAAACAAGGACATAGAATACCCCGGGAACCCTTGTTGTTTTGTTTTTGCTCTCTTTGAACGCACATTCTGAGGAATCTTTCTTGCTTGGGACTTTGATGAATGTGTTTAAAGGGTAAACCCCTCATTCATAAAGATTATCATTTGTGCTACTTCTTCAACCAAGCTTCAAGACTTACATCTGCATGAAACAACACTGAATATTAAGTGTTAATGTCAAGGACAGAACGCCACTAGATAAGATTCAACACAGTTTATTAAAGGTACAAAACCAAAAATGCTCGTAAAAAACAAAGAGCTAGGCGAACACTTGCCTTCAATATGAAAAGTCACTCAAAAACGGTTCAAAAGATAAACCGGATTAAACAGGAGTTTAATCCGGGTTAAACCAAAAATGCTTACTTCAGCCTGGGACCTTAAACAAACAAAAGCTGGTAAACAAAGATTCAATAGAACATAAATATTAGCAGCAGATTCCTCTCTGCTACTCAACAGCTGTGGTTGAGCAACTAGGTTGTTACTCCTCCGTGCAGCGGGCGAACTCTGGGTCCAAACACATCAATCAAGGGTTGCAGCGGTCAGCGGGGTCCCAATCCGGTCCGAGGTCGTTTACCAGGTGCAGGCGTCTTAGGTTCCACAAAATCCTCCGATAGACAAAGAAAGGGTCGTCCAAGATCGTAGTCAGTCAGTCAGTCAGTCAGTCAATCAGTCAGCCAGTCCAGCGTCAATTCCGAGTAGGTAGATAATGTCCGTCAAGAAGACGACGGAGGGTCCAAGCTAATAAGATTAAACACAGGTTGCACAACAAAAGCCCACACAGTTCCTCCCGCCGTCTATGCCCAGTGTCCTTGGTAACTTACGTAGTCAGCAAACGAAACACACCCATCTTCAGGAATTTCCCAACAAGATCCCAAGCGTCCGTCCAGATTACCTTGCCCAACGCAATTAGCCCTGGATTCCAAACCCCATTTTATGCCAGTTTACAACTCCTCATCGCTATCAGCTGTTACCCTAATTCCAGGTGCCTCATCATCATCATCCTCATCAGAACTAAAACATCTTTGACTACGCCCCACAGCATCCCCAGCTGTGGATCCCGTCCCATCCCTCCAACTCGTCCACGGGTCCGATCCTGCAACCCGCCAGTCGCTTCCCATGCTATCATTACCAGGAACACCCGAATCCTCCCTCACACGAGTCCATTCCATGTCATCCTCCTCTGAGCTAACCACCTCTTCCTCCATTCTCTCAGTAAAACCCTCAAAGGAGTCTTCGTCAGATGGTTCTGCAAAGATGTCCCGCAGCCGTTTCCTCTCTCGCTCCTCAAGAGAGTCTGACTCTCGAGGAGTCTTACGACCACGTCTCCCAGTATTGGAGCCATAAGGCTCAACCATAACAGTTAACCTCAGTTTATGAACTCTTTCATTTGTTGCTTTGGAAAATATATAAACATGAATGCAATGTTTACTATAATGCTGTGAAATAGTTAATATTTGGTTTAAATCTTATGTGCCTTTGTTAATTATACGTTTGCTACTTCAGTTCTATTATATACTGTGTGTAATAGGACAACCTTTCTCTATACTATATATAGATTTCTGTGTAATATCAGTATTACCATACAAGCAGGCTAATATCCTAAACAACTAGTGTCATATACATCAAATTATCAGCTACAGGTTGATCCTAAAGTGCACACACTACACTTAAGAATACTCACTGTATGGCCCTATAATATTTTTCTATAGTAGTGTGACTGTGTAATATAACAGAGCAAATCTTCTTTTTCCTTTAATGGCTATCTATATTTTAGATCTCACCCTCAAAAAGACAAAGCAGTTCTGTTCCTCTCAATTAATAGGTTACCTAATAATGAACATGCAGCTTCCCATTCTGGCACAAAAGGAAGGAAGTTTCTCATGTAATAGACGTCAATTGGGCTGAACCACAGCTGAATAAATGTGTATTTGAAATTGGGAAATGTCTTTTCTGGTTGCCAAGATAAGGTTAGGAACTGATCCTCCCTTCAAGACAGCAGTATAAAGGTCAAATGTATGAAAGGCAACATATGGTGACACTGACAATGGACTGGTTGATTTTGATTATAGGCTACAAAAATGCCTAGTGGATCTCATATATTTCTGTGCTCTTATATGTAGGTTTTTAAAATATGCCTACTGAAAAACAAATTATGCTTAAATAAAACCAGCTATGAAATTAGTTTAAAATCATGATCCAGTGGAAGTCTGGATAATTCTATACATTGGAAATGATTTGAAATCACAGAAGAGTAATTATTTTAAAGAAAAGGCATATAAATGATACATTTGCTGTTATCTCTTGTTTGGATTGTAACACAAGCTTAGGAACGCATTTGCAAACATTTGCATTTATATCTGCCACTAAGCATTTATGAAATAGAACAATTATTTCAGAGGGCATTCCAAAAAGACTGTATTTTTACCATGCATCTACCAAGTCATTGGAGCAAGTGCAATTTTTAAAGATTAGTCTTGTATTTATTTAAACATGTTGATTTTCCAACAAACATCCAAGAGAATTGGGCTTTTGGTTTAGAAGTATTTGGGTAATGTAAAATTTAATGGCTTTTTGGATCATTTTATTCATTAATAATGTAATTCTGTGGTTTTATTTATACTAAAATAGTGAATGGCTTTATTTATACTCCACCCTTTTCCCCAAAGCTGGGAGTCAAGGTGAATTCATTTAGTTTATGTCAAAAATGTCAAGGCTTTAGAAGCCATCCAGACAAAATTTTTAAGAAGCATCCTTAGTCTCCCAAGCTGTGTGCCTAATGTAATCTTGCTACTAGAGATGGGTCAGATCTCTGTCGAGTCTCGGATCTGAGTATATAAACTAAACTTTTGGTTAAAACTGATGTTTATGCCTAAAGGTTTGGCCCCATTGATCCTTACTGATCTATTTCATTCAAGATGGAAAAGATTAGAAGATGAGAAAATCCTAAACCTGGGATTCTCACCAAACACCATCCTAACTATGGGCTACACAAAAGCCAAAGAAAACATAAGACAGCGTATCTGGGACACTGAGCTGCAGGGCTACCTAGGCGCAGCTTCTGTTCTTCCAGTCTTTAGGGACAGTGGGAGGGCGTTTCTTCCCACAGAGTACTTAGATAACCTTATTGTCCCAAAACATAGGAAGGCCTTCTCTTTGGCTAAATTAAATGTACTCCCTTCTGCTGTACTTGAGGGAAGATATAACAAAGTACCATACAATGAATGCTTATGTCCCTGTGAGGGTGAGGCAGTGGAAACTGTGGAGCATGTCTTGTTGTACTCCTCTTTTTACCAAGACCTTCGTAAAGATTTTATAAATTGAATTTTAGAACGTTTACGAGGGAGATCTGTAAGGTTTTATGTTGATTATCTTTTGGCGGACCAAGACCCCAAAATTATTTCCAAAGTTGCTAGCTTTTGTGCAGCAGTAATAGCTTGTTGGTGCAAGATGTTGTCATAGTTTTAGAAGGTTTTGATATTTACTTCAGCATTTACCTTTGTCATTTTAGCATATAAATGTTTAATACCATTTTAAGTACCATATTCAATACTGTGTTTTAACCTTGTTCTTCACTATGTTTCTTAATATCTAAATGTATACGTTTCTATTCTATTCTGATGCTTGTACATTTTCTGTTGCTGGTCATTGACTGTAACACACACACACACACACACACACACACATATAGGGGTAAACCCTTTTGGCAGGTAGTATCAGAAGCTCTACTTTCTCACAATAGAGCTCCAAGTTGTCCAATTTAATTTATGTCCCACCTTTATCCTAGAATACCTATTTCAACTAAAGATTACCGAGTGTCTAAGATTATCCAGTCTGTAGAACTATGAAAATAAAATTGCATGCTTTCATGCTACAAAATTGGTTTAAAGCTTATATATTTCCAATTTTAGCTTTGGTTGGGACAGTTGTTGTGGCTACAGACTTAGTTTTTGATATATTTGTCTCCAAATCTTCCTGCACTGGTAAGGTCATGTTGACTGTAAGGTTGGAATTATTTTCTCATTCTGTTTTCAAAGGAAGCAAGGAATTTATTTATCACTTTTCTTCCACCATAATGAAAAAATCTTCATAAAATTTCAAAGACTATTTGAAATTTGGGGTTAGTACTTTGCAATTTATTTTGCACAAACCACCATTTTCTGGATAGGAAACAGGGAAATAACAAATATTCTATTCTGTGTATAGAATTGTGCTACCCGCACGGGAAATGGCTTAACTAGTAGGCTTGCTCAAATAATTCGTTTTCCCCGTTTACCGTTATTGATTCGTTATTTTCGGATTTTTTGAAGCAATATTGAATCTTGGCTGTCCACACGCCTGGATATCGCGGTTTCGAACCGCGATTGGCCGTTTTCCGTAATGGCGCCTTTTTATTCGTTTTTAAAAAATGCTTTGTCAAATCATCCAAACTTTTTTAAGTCCACTGGGGCAATCTAGTGTGTTGTTTGCCCCTTGTAGCCAATCAGAGAGCACGTTTAACCAGGGGGAGGGGCTGGTAGGACGTGCTTAATGAAAACAGCGTGCACACGCCTCGTGGCTCAGTCGCACTGGGACTTTTGGAGAGGGTGGAAGGGTAGATTCATTGGTGTAGGCAGGCAGGAAACATTGCTGCGTCACAGCATGGCTGTGTGAAGACCAGGACAGGAGAAAAGGTGGGGTGGTCTGTGGCTGAGTTTGGTGGTGTGGGTCTTAGGTCTTTCTATTTGTTTTGTTGTTGCAAACTTGCAAAGGGCTGTCCTGTGGGTGTTTTTCCTGTTCAAAATACAACTCCTTTTGGGGAAAGAAAAGCTTGCCTTTGTGCCTTGCCTTCCTTGTGTGTGTGTCTGCCAGGGACGCTTTGAAAAAGAGTTGCATATCCCATCCTGTTCAAAATACAACTCCTTTTGGGGAAAGAAAAGCTTGCCTTTGTGGCTTGCCTTGTGTGTGTGTCTGCAGGGACGCTTTGGGAAAGAGTTGCATATCCCATCCTGTTCAAAATACAACTCCTTTTGGGGAAAGAAAAGGTTCCCTTTGTGGCTTGCCTTGTGTGTGTGTCTGCAGGGACGCTTTGGGAAAGAGTTGCATATCCCATCCTGTTCAAAATACAACTCCTTTCGGGAAAATAAAAGCTTGCCTTTCTGCCTTGCCTTCCCCTGGGCTACGGGTGTGTGTGTGTCTGCAAGGGACGCTTTGGGAAAGAGTTGCATATCCCATCCTGTTCAAAATACAACTCCTTTTGGGGAAAGAAAAGCTTGCCTTTCTGCCTTGCCTTGTGTGTGTGTCTGCCAGAGACGCTTTGGGAAAGAGTTGCATATCCCATCCTGTTCAAAATACAACTCCTTTCGGGAAAATAAAAGCTTGCCTTTCTGCCTTGCCTTCCCCTGGGCTACGGGTGTGTGTGTGTCTGCAAGGGACGCTTTGGGAAAGAGTTGCATATCCCATCCTGTTCAAAATACAACTCCTTTTGGGGAAAGAAAAGGTTCCCTTTGTGCCTTGCCTTGTGTGTGTGTCTGCAGGGACGCTTTGGGAAAGAGTTGCATATCCCATCCTGTTCAAAATACAACTCCTTTTGGGGAAAGAAAAGCTTGCCTTTGTGGCTTGCCTTGTGTGTGTGTCTGCAGGGACGCTTTGGGAAAGAGTTGCATATCCCATCCTGTTCAAAATACAACTCCTTTTGGGGAAAGAAAAGGTTCCCTTTGTGGCTTGCCTTGTGTGTGTGTCTGCAGGGACGCTTTGGGAAAGAGTTGCATATCCCATCCTGTTCAAAATACAACTCCTTTCGGGAAAATAAAAGCTTGCCTTTCTGCCTTGCCTTCCCCTGGGCTACGGGTGTGTGTGTGTCTGCAAGGGACGCTTTGGGAAAGAGTTGCATATCCCATCCTGTTCAAAATACAACTCCTTTTGGGGAAAGAAAAGCTTGCCTTTGTGCCTTGCCTTGTGTGTGTGTCTGCAGGGACACTTTGGGAAAGAGTTGCATATCCCATCCTGTTCAAAATACAACTCCTTTTGGGGAAAGAAAAGGTTCCCTTTGTGGCTTGCCTTGTGTGTGTGTCTGCAGGGACGCTTTGGGAAAGAGTTGCATATCCCATCCTGTTCAAAATACAACTCCTTTCGGGAAAATAAAAGCTTGCCTTTCTGCCTTGCCTTCCCCTGGGCTACGGGTGTGTGTGTGTCTGCAAGGGACGCTTTGGGAAAGAGTTGCATATCCCATCCTGTTCAAAATACAACTCCTTTTGGGGAAAGAAAAGCTTGCCTTTCTGCCTTGCCTTGTGTGTGTGTCTGCCAGGGACGCTTCCTGATTTTCCCAAGACAACTTTGGGAAAGAGTTGCATATCCCATCCTGTTCAAAATACAACTCCTTTCGGGAAAATAAAAGCTTGCCTTTCTGCCTTGCCTTCCCCTGGGCTACGGGTGTGTGTGTGTCTGCAAGGGACGCTTTGGGAAAGAGTTGCATATCCCATTCTGTTCAAAATACAACTCCTTTTGGGGAAAGAAAAGCTTGCCTTTCTGCCTTGCCTTGTGTGTGTGTCTGCCAGGGACGCTTCCTGATTTTCCCAAGACAACTTTGGGAAAGAGTTGCATATCCCATCCTGTTCAAAATACAACTCCTTTTGGGGAAAGAAAAGGTTCCCTTTGTGCCTTGCCTTGTGTGTGTGTCTGCCAGGGACGCTTTGGGAAAGAGTTGCATATCCCATCCTGTTCAAAATACAACTCCTTTCGGGAAAATAAAAGCTTGCCTTTCTGCCTTGCCTTCCCCTGGGCTACGGGTGTGTGTGTGTCTGCAAGGGACGCTTTGGGAAAGAGTTGCATATCCCATCCTGTTCAAAATACAACTCCTTTTGGGGAAAGAAAAGCTTGCCTTTCTGCCTTGCCTTGTGTGTGTGTCTGCCAGAGACGCTTTGGGAAAGAGTTGCATATCCCATCCTGTTCAAAATACAACTCCTTTCGGGAAAATAAAAGCTTGCCTTTCTGCCTTGCCTTCCCCTGGGCTACGGGTGTGTGTGTGTCTGCAAGGGACGCTTTGGGAAAGAGTTGCATATCCCATCCTGTTCAAAATACAACTCCTTTTGGGGAAAGAAAAGGTTCCCTTTGTGCCTTGCCTTGTGTGTGTGTCTGCAGGGACGCTTTGGGAAAGAGTTGCATATCCCATCCTGTTCAAAATACAACTCCTTTTGGGGAAAGAAAAGCTTGCCTTTGTGGCTTGCCTTGTGTGTGTGTCTGCAGGGACGCTTTGGGAAAGAGTTGCATATCCCATCCTGTTCAAAATACAACTCCTTTTGGGGAAAGAAAAGGTTCCCTTTGTGGCTTGCCTTGTGTGTGTGTCTGCAGGGACGCTTTGGGAAAGAGTTGCATATCCCATCCTGTTCAAAATACAACTCCTTTCGGGAAAATAAAAGCTTGCCTTTCTGCCTTGCCTTCCCCTGGGCTACGGGTGTGTGTGTGTCTGCAAGGGACGCTTTGGGAAAGAGTTGCATATCCCATCCTGTTCAAAATACAACTCCTTTTGGGGAAAGAAAAGCTTGCCTTTGTGCCTTGCCTTGTGTGTGTGTCTGCAGGGACGCTTTGGGAAAGAGTTGCATATCCCATCCTGTTCAAAATACAACTCCTTTTGGGGAAAGAAAAGGTTCCCTTTGTGGCTTGCCTTGTGTGTGTGTCTGCAGGGACGCTTTGGGAAAGAGTTGCATATCCCATCCTGTTCAAAATACAACTCCTTTCGGGAAAATAAAAGCTTGCCTTTCTGCCTTGCCTTCCCCTGGGCTACGGGTGTGTGTGTGTCTGCAAGGGACGCTTTGGGAAAGAGTTGCATATCCCATCCTGTTCAAAATACAACTCCTTTTGGGGAAAGAAAAGCTTGCCTTTCTGCCTTGCCTTGTGTGTGTGTCTGCCAGGGACGCTTCCTGATTTTCCCAAGACAACTTTGGGAAAGAGTTGCATATCCCATCCTGTTCAAAATACAACTCCTTTCGGGAAAATAAAAGCTTGCCTTTCTGCCTTGCCTTCCCCTGGGCTACGGGTGTGTGTGTGTCTGCAAGGGACGCTTTGGGAAAGAGTTGCATATCCCATCCTGTTCAAAATACAACTCCTTTTGGGGAAAGAAAAGCTTGCCTTTCTGCCTTGCCTTGTGTGTGTGTCTGCCAGGGACGCTTCCTGATTTTCCCAAGACAACTTTGGGAAAGAGTTGCATATCCCATCCTGTTCAAAATACAACTCCTTTTGGGGAAAGAAAAGGTTCCCTTTGTGCCTTGCCTTGTGTGTGTGTCTGCCAGGGACGCTTTGGGAAAGAGTTGCATATCCCATCCTGTTCAAAATACAACTCCTTTCGGGAAAATAAAAGCTTGCCTTTCTGCCTTGCCTTCCCCTGGGCTACGGGTGTGTGTGTGTCTGCAAGGGACGCTTTGGGAAAGAGTTGCATATCCCATCCTGTTCAAAATACAACTCCTTTTGGGGAAAGAAAAGCTTGCCTTTCTGCCTTGCCTTGTGTGTGTGTCTGCCAGAGACGCTTTGGGAAAGAGTTGCATATCCCATCCTGTTCAAAATACAACTCCTTTCGGGAAAATAAAAGCTTGCCTTTCTGCCTTGCCTTCCCCTGGGCTACGGGTGTGTGTGTGTCTGCAAGGGACGCTTTGGGAAAGAGTTGCATATCCCATCCTGTTCAAAATACAACTCCTTTCGGGAAAATAAAAGCTTGCCTTTCTGCCTTGCCTTCCCCTGGGCTACGGGTGTGTGTGTGTCTGCAAGGGACGCTTTGGGAAAGAGTTGCATATCCCATCCTGTTCAAAATACAACTCCTTTTGGGGAAAGAAAAGCTTGCCTTTCTGCCTTGCCTTGTGTTTGTGTCTGCCAGGGACGCTTCCTGATTTTCCCAAGACAACTTTGGGAAAGAGTTGCATATCCCATCCTGTTCAAAATACAACTCCTTTTGGGGAAAGAAAAGGTTCCCTTTGTGCCTTGCCTTGTGTGTGTGTCTGCCAGGGACGCTTTGGGAAAGAGTTGCATATCCCATCCTGTTCAAAATACAACTCCTTTCGGGAAAATAAAAGCTTGCCTTTCTGCCTTGCCTTCCCCTGGGCTACGGGTGTGTGTGTGTCTGCAAGGGACGCTTTGGGAAAGAGTTGCATATCCCATCCTGTTCAAAATACAACTCCTTTTGGGGAAAGAAAAGCTTGCCTTTGTGGCTTGCCTTGTGTGTGTGTCTGCCAGAGACGCTTTGGGAAAGAGTTGCATATCCCATCCTGTTCAAAATACAACTCCTTTCGGGAAAATAAAAGCTTGCCTTTCTGCCTTGCCTTCCCCTGGGCTACGGGTGTGTGTGTGTCTGCAAGGGATGCTTTGGGAAAGAGTTGCATATCCCATCCTGTTCAAAATACAACTCCTTTCGGGAAAATAAAAGCTTGCCTTTCTGCCTTGCCTTCCCCTGGGCTACGGGTGTGTGTGTGTCTGCAAGGGACGCTTTGGGAAAGAGTTGCATATCCCATCCTGTTCAAAATACAACTCCTTTTGGGGAAAGAAAAGCTTGCCTTTCTGCCTTGCCTTGTGTGTGTGTCTGCCAGAGACGCTTTGGGAAAGAGTTGCATATCCCATCCTGTTCAAAATACAACTCCTTTCGGGAAAATAAAAGCTTGCCTTTCTGCCTTGCCTTCCCCTGGGCTACGGGTGTGTGTGTGTCTGCAAGGGACGCTTTGGGAAAGAGTTGCATATCCCATCCTGTTCAAAATACAACTCCTTTTGGGGAAAGAAAAGCTTGCCTTTCTGCCTTGCCTTGTGTGTGTGTCTGCCAGGGACGCTTCCTGATTTTCCCAAGACAACTTTGGGAAAGAGTTGCATATCCCATCCTGTTCAAAATACAACTCCTTTCGGGAAAATAAAAGCTTGCCTTTCTGCCTTGCCTTCCCCTGGGCTACGGGTGTGTGTGTGTCTGCAAGGGACACTTTGGGAAAGAGTTGCATATCCCATCCTGTTCAAAATACAACTCCTTTTGGGGAAAGAAAAGCTTGCCTTTCTGCCTTGCCTTGTGTGTGTGTCTGCCAGGGACGCTTCCTGATTTTCCCAAGACAACTTTGGGAAAGAGTTGCATATCCCATACTTTCCTGTAGAACTGGAAAGTACAGGTATCCCCTTGTAAATAAATAAAACTAACTAAATGTTATAGACTACGCTTTTGCAACAGTAAATTGGCCAGAATATAACACGTTGCCAATCAAGATTCAACAAATATTTCCCACCAGTAACACAACACCTAACCATCATCCCTTCTGTTACCTGAAAACACTCCCCTTGACATGAAGCGCTCAGCTGTACGCGGGTCTGGGGGAGCAAGTCCTAGTAGTGGTCAAGCCACTGCCAGGACACTGTGGGGGGCCAAAAAAGTTAAGGTGGGTCCCATACGTCTGGAACGCCGAACTATGGGAGTGGGTGGACTTGATGAAGAACCAGGCTGTTCTAATGCAGACAGTTCACAGGCATCCACCCGGAGCCGGCTGTCGCATGGAGCTGAGACAACTGGACGATCATTGGAACATACAGGTGTTGCCGTCCTGGAACTACAGGTGGTGGATAGTGAGGATATAGATAACCCCACCCCTCCACCCGCTACTGACAGTGAGGAGGAGGTAGAGGAGGTACTACCATCAAAACGTAGACTTCCTCATGCTGCTGAAAGGGTGCCCACGACTCCCATCTCTGAGGGCGTCGCCACAGTGGCTGTGGGGAGGCCAAGGTCATTTATTTGGGACCATTTCCATGTCCACTCTCAGAGTTCTACTTTGGCAGTTTGTAGACACTGTGGGGCAAATATCAGCAGAGGCAGAGACACGAGACATCTTGCGACCTCGGGGTTGAGCTCTCACATGAAGCGACACCATCCCTCCATTTCGCTGGGAGGGGGAACTGCAAGCCCTTCCAGTGGCAGCCTTAGCACGCAAAGTTCACCAGGTGAAGATAGTGGAAGGCGGACACAGTCCACCATGGAGGATTGGGCCATTCCATTACCCAGAAAGAAAACGGGGGAAACATTGCTCACACCCCAGCAGATAACCCAAACTGTGGGAGAGATGATTGCCCTAGATCACCATCCCTTCCGCCTGGTAGAACAAGAAGGCTTTGTACGCCTTATGAAACGACTGTGCCCCCGCTACAAAATCCCCTCCCGTCACACCTTTTCCAGAAAAGTAATCCCCGGCTTGTACGAGGGCTGTAAGGAACGCATTATCCAGATGTTGCGTAGCGCCATGGGAGGACACATCCATTTTACCTCTGATATTTGGTCAAGCTTGGGAGGAGGCCACTCCTACCTCTCTCTCACGGCACATTGGTGGGAGAAGGAAGGCACTATGGATACATCCCATCGTTGGGCACTCCTCGCATTGGAGGTAGTTGATCGTGATCACAAGGCAGAGACCATCTGCAACTATCTGGAAAACATGATGGGGGAATGGATGCAGTGTAGGCCGGAAGAAATGAGGAGGGGCTTTATGGTGACGGACGCAGGGAAAAATATGATCAAAGCGGTTGAAAGTGCCGGGTTTCAGAATGTGTCCTGCATGGCCCACTTGCTTCACAATACCGTCAAGGAAGGTTTAAAGAGCCAGGAAGAGCAGTCGGGCAGCAACACAAACATCTCCCTGCTGATCGAGCGCTGTAGAAAGATCGCGGGCTACTTCCACCGGAGCATCAAGGCAGCCCGGCAGCTGAGAGACAGGCAGAGCCTTGAAGGCCTCCCGCAGCACAAGCTGCTCCAGGACGTCTCGACTCGGTGGAATTCAACCTTAAAAATGCTCGAACGCATGGTCGAGCAGCAGAAGGCGGTACACGGCATCTCCCTCACTTTGGTTGCGCCTGTTAGCAAGCTTGTTCCAACTAAGCAAGAGTGGGACACCATCTCCCAGCTAGTAGACGTACTAAAGCCATTCAAACATGCCACTGAGACACTTTCGGAATCAAAAGCTCTTCTGAGCCAGGCAGTGCCCATGGTCTTGAGGCTAAGGAGGCACCTAGAAAGGCTTGGGGCCGGTCGAACAATTGACTCCCTGGCTGGACCGCTGACACCGCCGGTCCAGGAGGTGGTGAGGAGGTTGTCCTTTGCTGTACGGAAACGGCTAGAGCCACTTCTTTCCAGCAAGGTCCATATGCTGGCGGCCTTGTGTGATCCACGGCTAAAGTACAACGTCTGCCCAAAAGACTTTACCATGTGGAAGGCCCAACTTGTTGACCTTGTGAGGGAGGTCTTTGCTGCCAGGGTGGAGGAAACGGGCACAGCGGCCCCTCTTCCAGAACTGCCTGTCACCCCAAGCCCTAGCGCTAGTGGCGAGACGGAAAGTCCCGCGGAGCCGGTAGGCGGTTGCCGTAGGGATACGGATCTCCAGCCGCGAACAGGAAACGTTTTCTTTGCAGAGACGGTGGCCATACTTGCCTGCTCTGAAGAATCCTCTTTGCTGGCTTCTGCTCAAAAGGTAGACTCGGCCGAATGCTCGGTCAACAGGTACTTTGAGGAGCCTCCGGAGATAATTTCTTGTGATCCATTGTCCTATTGGGCTTCACGCGAACACATGTGGCCGGATCTGTCGCACGTAGCCCGCCAGTTCCTCAGCTGTCCTCCCACCAGCGTCCAGAGCGAAAGGGTCTTCAGCATAGCGGGAGATGTAGTCACGCCCCACCGCAGCTTGCTGGACCCTCAAACAGTTGAGAAACTTGTTTTCCTGAAGGCCAACCTTCCTGTGTTGAATTTCCCAGATTTGGATTTTGAGACCGACTGCTCCTAGAGCAACAGTTCTCCTCCTTTAACCAACTCTGCTTCAGAGTAACTTTGGCCAATTTTTTGGCCGTCCGGGCGGGGGGGTGGCCCCTTTGGACTCTGTCCAACAACTCTCTCCTCTATCCTACAATGCTTTCCTCTCTCTTTTCCCTTCCTTTCTCCTCTTTTTCATCACTCGACGTTGCCCCACTGACGTTTTTGGGTTCATCCATCTCAAGGGGCCGTTTCACGAATCATGTAATCATGGAATCATAGAAAAGTAGAGTTGGAATAGAACTCATGGGCCATCGAGTTCTCCCCCAAGAAAGACGCAGGAAGTATCATTCAAAGCATCCCCGACAGATGGCCATCGAGCCTATGCTTAAAAGCTTCAAAAGAAGGGGCCTCCAACAACACAGTCCGGGGGAGACAGTTCCACTCCCGAACAACCATCGCGGAGAGAAGTACTCTCTTTCATTTGTCCCTGTTGAACTTAATATACTTTTGGCCCATCTCTGTATTCGGAAGTTACAAAACGTTTTCTCTCATGTAATACTGGCTCTGTAGAGGTTGAAGGATATTCTGTGGAAAATTAGACCATAAAAGCCAAGGTAGATAATGCTTCCTCTTTGTGTTCTGTTCGGATTTCATTCAATTCCCTTTTTATTTGGGGGGGGGGGAAATATTACCATCACGAGCCATGACTGTTTGGTCTTCTACAGATCCTCGCAGCTCCTGTACAGAAAGAGCACTGTTATATTTGATGTGGATACTTCAGATAATCATTTCAGGTGTAGGAATACGCCAGACTCTCACTTTACAGAGGTATACTATCTGTCCATCTGAACCTTTGAGGATGTCTTTATCCACTGGAATTACTACACCTCGACTTGGGACAGAACTTCTCTAAATTGTCATCTTTCAGTGTCCCATTGTCTAGAGCGGGTGTGGTTGCCGCAGTGGTCATGGGACGGCCGCCTTTGGGTCCCCTAGCCCTCTGCCCGCTTACGCGGAGGGTGCCTTTATAACTTGGAGGGGGGAATCATCAAAGACAGTGGTACTCCTCCGCCTTTGCCAGCATTTCTCCAAATGGTTGTCTAGTGTCCCTTCTCCTTTATATGCCGTGGTCTACGCTGTGGTCGTTAAACGGCCGCTTTTGGGTCACCTCCCCCTTTGACCTGGCACGCAGAGGGTGCCGTTCCCCCTTCAGGACGTGTGCCTTGCGGCTGCTGTAGATGTTTGGGCGCAGGTTACGCCGAGTGGGAATTGCCTTTTGCTGGCTTGTTGGCAGGACGATAGAAGAGGTACACGGCCTTCCCCTTGGGTGGTGGGGTGTTGCTGTGGGTTGAGGCTTAAGTCGCAAAAACAAAAAACTTTGTGGGAGGGCCGTGCCGAATTCTCCGGGATGCATGCCGGTCAACTGTGGCCGGCTGGCTCAGGGTGGGGTCTTAGCTGCCCTTTGTTTTTTTCCCTTACTTTTCTTTTCATTTTGCTGCCTCTCGGACTACGTGACGCCAGAGTCTAGAGGTATATGCCCTTCCCCCTTCAGGGCGTGTTCCTTTGCGGCTGCTTGCAATGTGTGGGCGCAGGTTACCCAGAGTGGGAACTGCCTTTTGCTGGCTTGTTGGCAGGACGATAGAAGAGGTACACGGCCTTCCCCTGGGGTGGTGGAGTGTTGCTGTGGGTAGAGGCTTAAGTCGCAAAAACAAAAAACTTTGTGGGAGGGCCGTGCCGAATTCTCCGGGATGCATGCCGGTCAACTGTGGCCGGCTGGCTCAGGGTGGGGTCTTTGCTGCCCTTTGTTTTTTTCCCTTACTTTTCTTTTCATTTTGCTGCCTCTCGGACTACGTGACGCCAGAGTCTAGAGGTATATGCCCTTCCCCCTTCAGGGCGTGTTCCTTTGCGGCTGCTTGCAATGTGTGGGCGCAGGTTACCCAGAGTGGGAACTGCCTTTTGCTGGCTTGTTGGCAGGACGATAGAAGAGGTACACGGCCTTCCCCTGGGGTGGTGGAGTGTTGCTGTGGGTAGAGGCTTAAGTCGCAAAAACAAAAAACTTTGTGGGAGGGCCGTGCCGAATTCTCCGGGATGCATGCCGGTCAACTGTGGCCGGCTGGCTCAGGGTGGGGTCTTTGCTGCCCTTTGTTTTTTTCCCTTACTTTTCTTTTCATTTTGCTGCCTCTCGGACTACGTGACGCCAGAGTCTAGAGGTATATGCCCTTCCCCCTTCAGGGCGTGTTCCTTTGCGGCTGCTTGCAATGTGTGGGCGCAGGTTACCCAGAGTGGGAACTGCCTTTTGCTGGCTTGTTGGCAGGACGATAGAAGAGGTACACGGCCTTCCCCTGGGGTGGTGGAGTGTTGCTGTGGGTAGAGGCTTAAGTCGCAAAAACAAAAAACTTTGTGGGAGGGCCGTGTCGAATTCTCCGGGATGCATGCCGGTCAACTGTGGCCGGCTGGCTCAGGGTGGGGTCTTAGCTGCCCTTTGTTTTTTTCCCTTACTTTTCTTTTCATTTTGCTGCCTCTCGGACTACGTGACGCCAGAGTCTAGAGGTATATGCCCTTCCCCCTTCAGGGCGTGTTCCTTTGCGGCTGCTTGCAATGTGTGGGCGCAGGTTACCCAGAGTGGGAACTGCCTTTTGCTGGCTTGTTGGCAGGACGATAGAAGAGGTACACGGCCTTCCCCTGGGGTGGTGGAGTGTTGCTGTGGGTAGAGGCTTAAGTCGCAAAAACAAAAAACTTTGTGGGAGGGCCGTGCCGAATTCTCCGGGATGCATGCCGGTCAACTGTGGCCGGCTGGCTCAGGGTGGGGTCTTAGCTGCCCTTTGTTTTTTTCCCTTACTTTTCTTTTCATTTTGCTGCCTCTCGGACTACGTGACGCCAGAGTCTAGAGGTATATGCCCTTCCCCCTTCAGGGCGTGTTCCTTTGCGGCTGCTTGCAATGTGTGGGCGCAGGTTACCCAGAGTGGGAACTGCCTTTTGCTGGCTTGTTGGCAGGACGATAGAAGAGGTACACGGCCTTCCCCTGGGGTGGTGGAGTGTTGCTGTGGGTAGAGGCTTAAGTCGCAAAAACAAAAAACTTTGTGGGAGGGCCGTGCCGAATTCTCCGGGATGCATGCCGGTCAACTGTGGCCGGCTGGCTCAGGGTGGGGTCTTAGCTGCCCTTTGTTTTTTTCCCTTACTTTTCTTTTCATTTTGCTGCCTCTCGGACTACGTGACGCCAGAGTCTAGAGGTATATGCCCTTCCCCCTTCAGGGCGTGTTCCTTTGCGGCTGCTTGCAATGTGTGGGCGCAGGTTACCCAGAGTGGGAACTGCCTTTTGCTGGCCTTTGGGTAAAACGATAGAAGAGGGTGGAACGATCAAAGACAGTGGTACAGTCTCCCATCACCCTGAGAGGTTGTGATTGACGCTGTTGCTGCGGAACGGCCGCCTTTGGTTCCCCTTGCCCACTGTCCGCGCACACGGACGTTGCCGATTGCCCGTCAGGGCGTGTGCCTTTGCGGCTGCTTTCAAGGAGTGGGCGCAAGTTCCGTCTCGTGGAAACTGTTTCTTGCTGGTCTGTTGGTAATAACGAGGGTGGAGTGATCACAGACTGTGGGACAGTGTCCCATTCACCTTAAAAGGAAGTGTACTCAACTATGTGGCGGCAGAACGGCCGCCTTTGGTTCCCCTCGCCCTCTGGCCGCGCACGCGGAATCACTGAAAGAAGTGGGACACCTTGGCCTTTACCACTTCTCAAAATTGTCTTCTTTTACTGTACCATTGCCTTGTGCGGGTGTAGTCGAGAGCATGTGATGATAATCTTACGCAGAGTAAGAAGTAGAGAATCAATCCACTCAGAATCTCTTTAGCTATTAAAAACAATTACTTAATAATGCCTTCATGTTTCCTTTGGAATCAACATTTCTGCTTTGTTTCTACTTTGAATTACTTTCTACTACATTACACACTATATCTTTCATAATTGTACTTCCTCAAGTTTACTTAAACTGTATGTATACCAACCGAAGTCATTTCCCTCTATCCAGGTCATCTGCAGGAGAACTTTAATAACCCCTGGAGAACACACTAGTCTTACCTGCAGTGGAACTGCATGGAAACATGTGCCTAACATGAGAGCCTTAAAACCTTCCTCCTCCAAAAAGCATTATAGGTCTGTGTGGTCGTTTGTAGCCTATTTAAGAATAGCTTGACAGGCCAATAGTATTTCGCACTGTATAGTTTTTTAACTGTCAAACTACCTCCTCTTCAGTCCTCGGACTAGAGCCGTGTTTTTACACCACTGTTTTTTAAGCTGGTAATGCTGTATGCTGACTGTGACTTCAGTTATATCTTATGTCTTATTGACCCAACATGAACACAGAAGAGTCTCACTGATCAAAGCCGAACGGGCCTACCAGTGCTGAAATAAGCAAATTTCTTGGATTGGACTTGTTGAAGAAAAGCATATAACACATCATATCAGGTTATTATTTTCCAAATAAAGCACCATAAATGCATGTTATACAACCAAGGAGACATAAGAAGTCGTTCTATATGCTGAAATGATATGTTGCTATTGCTTACTTTATGAATTTAGCTGCAAAATATCACAATATAATGGAATCATTGACTACAGAAATGGCTAGATTTTTCCAGAGGCTAGACGGTTTGCTGTTATGGAGTGTATCTTTGTGTCATGGGTTGTGGTGTGTGGGCGTGGGGCCGGCCAACGGTGGCCGGCCCCCCGGGTCTGATGGGCTTGGGCCCACTTTTTGAAAGCAGACGTGAAGAAAGCATGCCCTTCCCCCTCTGGGTTCAGCGGGGTGGGCGTGGGGCCGGCCAACGGTGGCCGGCCCCCCGGGTCTGAGGGGCTTGGGCCCACATTTTGCAAGCAGACGTGAAGAAAGCATGCCCTTCCCCCTGTGGGTTCAGCGGTGTGGGCGTGGGGCCGGCCAACGGTGGCCGGCCCCCCGGGTCTGAGGGGCTTGGGCCCACATTTTGCAAGCAGACGTGAAGAAAGCCTGCCCTTCCCCGTGGGTTGCGGCGTGTGGGCGTGGGGCCGGCCAACGGTGGCCGGCCCCCCGGGTCTGAGGGGCTTGGGCCCACATTTTGCAAGCAGACGTGAAGAAAGCCTGCCCTTCCCCGTGGGTTGCGGCGTGTGGGCGTGGGGCCGGCCAACGGTGGCCGGCCCCCCGGGTCTGAGTGGCTTGGGCCCACATTTTGCAAGCAGACGTGAAGAAAGCCTGCCCTTCCCCGTGGGTTGCGGCGTGTGGGCGTGGGGCCGGCCAACGGTGGCCGGCCCCCCGGGTCTGAGGGGCTTGGGCCCACATTTCCTATTTTTTGTTCTTCTCTCTCTTTCTCTGGGAAGGGTGCCGGCCAACGGTGGCCGGCCTAGTATTTTAAAGTGTGGGCCTTTTTGGCGGTGGCTTTTTCTGTCTTTTCTTTGGTCTTTGCTGCCTCTCGGCCTACGTGGCCGAGTTTCCCCGATGTACCGCCTCTCTCTTCTCTCGCCGGCTGTCGTTCTTTAGCCCTTTATGCTATTTTGCACAGAAGCCTCCTTTGGGGCGGTGTCCTCTGGTTTATTTTCTCTCTCTCTCTCTCAGGGATGCGTGCCGGCAAACAGTGGCCGGCCCGGCTTAATGTATGGGCCTTGTCGCCTGTGGCTTTTTTCTTTCTTTTCTTTTCTTTTCTTTTCTTTTTGCTGCCTCTCGGCCTACGTGGCCGAGTTTCCCCCGATGCACCGCCTCTCTCTTCTCTCTCGGCTGTCGTTCTTTACCCCTTTATGCGAGTTTGCACCGAAGCCTCCTTTGGGGCGGCGGCCCCTCTTTCTTCCTGTCTGGGAATCGTGCCGGCCAACGGTGGCCGGCCTAGTATTTTATAGTGTGGGCCTTTTTGGCGGTGGCTTTTTCTGTCTTTTCTTTGGTCTTTGCTGCCTCTCGGCCTACGTGGCCGAGTTTCCCCCGATGCACCGCCTCTCTCTTCTCTCTCGGCTGTCGTTCTTTAGCCCTTTATGCTATTTTGCACAGAAGCCTCCTTTGGGGCGGTGTCCTCTGGTTTATTTTCTCTCTCTCTCTCTCAGGGATGCGTGCCGGCAAACAGTGGCCGGCCCGGCTTAATGTATGGGCCTTGTCGCCTGTGGCTTTTTTCTTTCTTTTCTTTTCTTTTCTTTTCTTTTTGCTGCCTCTCGGCCTACGTGGCCGAGTTTCCCCCGATGCACCGCCTCTCTCTTCTCTCTCGGCTGTCGTTCTTTACCCCTTTATGCGAGTTTGCACCGAAGCCTCCTTTGGGGCGGCGGCCCCTCTTTCTTCCTGTCTGGGAATCGTGCCGGCCAACGGTGGCCGGCCTAGTATTTTATAGTGTGGGCCTTTTTGGCGGTGGCTTTTTCTGTCTTTTCTTTGGTCTTTGCTGCCTCTCGGCCTACGTGGCCGAGTTTCCCCCGATGCACCGCCTCTCTCTTCTCTCTCGGCTGTCGTTCTTTACCCCTTTATGCGATTTTGCACAGAAGCCTCCTTTGGGGCGGCGGCCCCTCTTTCTTCCTCACAGGGAAGCGTGCCGGCCAACGGTGGCACGCCTAGTATTTCAACGTGTGGGCCTTGTCGGCCTACGTGGTCGACGTGTTTCCCACGATGCACCGCCTCTGTCTTCTTTCGCGGCTGTCGTTCTTTACCCCTTGGTGCAATCTTGCACAGAACCCTTCTTTGGGGCGGCGGCCTCTATTTCTTCCAGTCAGGGAAGCTTGCCGGCCAACGATGGCCGGCCTAGTATTTCAGTGTGTGGGCCTTGCCGGATGTGGCTTATTCTTTCTTTTCTTTTATTTTCATGAAATCAGCGGGGGAGGATGGGCGGGTTGTGTTTCCACAGAACACCACTCAAAGAAACAGTTAGCGGTATCCTATACTGTTCTAAATTGCTCGACAACATAATGATAGAATCATAGAAACATGGCACCAAACATCATATAATCATAAAGCTAGAAGAGACCATCCAGTCCAACGCCATTCTGCCATGCAAAAACAATATACAGTAGAGTCTCACTTATCCAACACTCGCTTATCCAATGTTCTGGATTATCCAACTTATTTCTGTAGTCAATGTTTTCAATATATTGTGATATTTTGTTGCTAAATTCGTAATTACTACGTAATATTACTGCGTATTGAACTACCTTTTCTGTCTAATTTGCTGTTAAACAAGATTTTTTGGGGCTTAATTTGTAAAATAACCTAATTTGCTGTTCAAAAGGCTTTTCCTTAATGTCTCCTTATCATCCAAAATATTTGCTTATCCAACGTTCTGCTGGCCCGTTAATGTTGGATAAGCGAGACTCTACTGTATCCAGAAATATCTGATGCTGTAACCGATATATCATTTACCGTCCCGGAATACTAGCCAGATGGCCCATGAATGGTCACAAAAGTCATAGAAATATGGTCACAGAAGTCATTGAATAATAGAAACATGGTCCCTAAAGTCATAGACTCAAAGAACCAAGTAACAGAATCATCCCAAAAGTCCTAGAATCCTAAAATGATAGAATCATAGAGTCATGGCGCCAAACATCATAGAATCATAAAGGTAGAAGAGACCATCCAGTCCAATGCTATTCTGCCATGCAAAAGCAATATAACACTCTTGCAGGCTTCATCATTACTGGATCCGTCCTTCAGGACTTTGGCAAACGTTGGATGTGCAATGTTGCTATTTCATCCAAGGCAGAAATTCAACTCATTCTTGGATGGACAAACAGAACCACAACTGCTAACGTTCCCTTAAGGCAGTGTTTCTCAACCTGTGGATCTCCAGGTGTTTTTACCTACAAGTCCCAGAAATCCCAGCCATTTTACCAGCTGTTAGGATTTCTGGGAGTTGAAGGCCAAAACATCTGGGGACCCACAAGTCGAGAACCACTGCCTCAAGGGAGAAACTGTGGCATTACCTCCGAAGTTAAAAATTTGGAAAAAGCAAACTCTTCCTTGAAAAGCTGTGATTGTCTAGACATGTGGGGGTTAAATCTAGGGCAAAGGAGGGTAAAAATAGATGGGAGGGTCCAATGTGAAAGGTTTGGAACCCCTCCCCTTATATATAAAACAAAGACTCCGCCTCCAATATGTGGCATTCAGTGTGTGTCCACACCAGGGTAGAATTGGCACCATGCTCTCCAGATCAGCCATGCACGTGCCACATTATGCCCCTTCCATGTTCAGGGAGTTTGACAGATGGAAGGGCTATCTGAGCCTTGCGAAAGTGGTTACGGAGATCATCGCGGAACGCAAGAAGGTCCCATTTCCATCTCAGAGTTGGGACACAATGGAGTACGACATTCAGCTAGTCCTCAACGAGGACAACTTTGAAACAGCATCACAATGGGTTAATGGAAGCAGTTCCAGCAGCAAGAGCTCCAAAGGTAGTGCCAATGGCCAGGCTTCCCAAAACAAGGAGATTTGCAATTTCTGCAAACACAACGGGGAATCCAAGCAGGTCTATTCGTCCCACCGGCTGAAGGGGATGGACGGCACCGTGGAGTGCCCCATCTTGCGCAAATACACCTGTCCGCTCTGCGGTGCCACGGGCGAAAAGGCCCATACTTTAAAATACTGCCCACTGAGCCAAGGAAAGAGGTCGCTGTATCGCAAGTGCGGACGTAACTCGGCTGGACGCAAGGTGAGGAGATAAGAAGATCAGGAGAAGACCGAAGCATTTATTCTTAGTTTTAGTTTGACTTTGTAAAAGAACAACATTTGATTTCGAGCATCATTAACACTCTTTACATTTCCTCCCACTTTGTTTCAGGTTTGGAGAATGGAAGCCCAATTCTCTTAGACTACAGTTGTGAGTCCAGAAATGTTTTTTTATGTATATTGTTGCCTTCTTTCACATTTGTTGTACCTAGGTTAATTATATTGTGTTTCTTTTAGATGTGTCAGTTGCCTAGTGTGATGACTCATGGGCCCTGCAGTCCTATTCCTGACAGTATTGTGGCAGATGAGGAGGAAAATATGGAGTTTTCCCCAGATTTCCGGTCGGAGTCAGAGCCTTGGCAGCTGCCTGAAGTTCTAGTCCAAGGACCAATTAAACCTGACCTTGGTGGGAACTCTCCCCCTTATGGGAGAAAACAGGCTTACACGACTGATAGAGGATCGAGAGAAAAATTTAGAAGTAGTGCTCGCCTTGCTGCCAAATATGCCACTGATTAGAAGTATTTCCCCTGAGAAAATACGGGGAGTCTTGCACCTGCAAGCTGGTTTCCTTCGCTCCCTGTTCTCTAGGGAAAGTGATTGTTGTTTGGGGAAACGAGACCCAATATAGGGAAATTGCGCGAAGGATTCCTTGCGGAGTCAATTCGTCAGCTCCTGGAGAGAGATCATGTGTGTGTGGACTTCGAATCCTGTTCCTTGCCTCCTGAATCTAGTTCCAAGCCTTGTCCTCGTCTCACGGATTTACCACAGATCTTGTTCCATGCTTCAAGTTGCTTTGCCTTTAGCCACAGCTCCAGCCACGTTCCAAGTAACTTTCAGCCTTGTGTCAAGCTTCATTGGATTCAAGACTTTTTCTGTTTTCCCAACGCTTTGCTTGGCAAAACGTGTGTTGCGGTTATTGGATTATAATCTTTGGACTCTAATATTTCATATTGGACAATAATCTGCTGGACTATATTTGGCCTCATTTGAAAGGTCTGCTTCTGAACTTTATTCTACACTTGTTTTTATTGACTTTATATATTCCTTTAATAAAGATATTAGATAGAATCTGGCCTCAGTGTATGGTTATTGGTGCCCAGCAGCCTAGATCCTGACACCTTGTATCATGCTTTTTTATACATATAATCATGTTTTTTACATATGTAATATCACGTTCCTTTGACATCTGTAATTGCCTTATATCATATTTTATATTGTGTTTTATATATGCAGTTACTTTACATGTTTCTTTTATGTATGGATGTATAATTTTTACATGTTTAATTATATTATTTGCAACTATAATTGCCTAATATCATGCTTCTTTTATATATGCAATGACATCATGTTTATTTAACGTATATAAGTGCCTTATATCATGTCCGGGTTATCATGTGTGTCTCCAGAGGGATGCAGCCCTATCCTTTGCAGGGAAAATATAGAAATATCTTCTAAATGGCTACTGTCTAGAATTTTGATTTGTAAAGAAAGGAAAAGTTTATATGCTATTGGAAAGAAAGATACTATTTTATGTTTAAATTTTGGAAAGGAATAGAATTGGTTATTATTACTGTGGTCTAACCTTCAATTGTTTGCAAGTTGTTCTAAAGTTTGGATCGTAGAGTTTAATAAACAGAGTTTATGGTTTTGGCATCAAAACTGTTCATGTTGTGCTTAAATGGGATTGAATTTTCTTTAATTTGTGGCCCATAATAGGCTGGTTATAAGCCTGATCTGGAAGGCAGCCAAGGCAAAGACCATTGAGCTGCTGAACTTGCAGACTGAAAGGTCCCAGGTTCAAATCCCGGGAGCAGAGTGAGCGCCCGCTGTTAGCTCCAGCTTCTGCCAACCTAGCAGCTTGAAAACATGCCAATGTGAGTAGATGAATAGGTACCGCTGTGGCGGGAAGGTAATGGCACTCCATGTAGTCATGCCGACCACATGACCTTGGAGGTGTCTATGGACAACACTGGCTCTTGGGCTTAGAAATGGAGGTGAGCACAACCCCCAGAGTCAGACATGACTGAACTTAACGTCAAGGGATACCTTTACACACACACATATGCAGGGACTACACCAATTTAACAAAGTTTCAGCCACAAAAACAAAGTTTCTAAAGTAGAGCAATGACTTTCACAGTAAAGACAACCCAATTTAACAGGAAATAAGACTTTCAAACCAGGAACAGATTTCTGCAATTATTAAAAAATGGTTTATTATAAAAGCTATGAAAATTTGCCAAAAATCAGAGGATAAGGGAAACGTTCCACATTTTGGTGAGCTATCAGTGTTAAATGTGTTCTACCACTGTACCAAGTTTGAAGAAGATCACTCAAAAAATGAGGGCGGGAGAGCCCCCTAAGTCCCCCCCCCCTTCGGGCTGTTTTTGGGCCACCGCGCATGCGCGTCCGCCATTAACGAATTAATTTCGAAAATAACGAATTTTCGTTAATTTCGAAAAATTTTGGGGGCCAAATTCGTTATTAGCAACAAAAACGAAAAACTGCCCCCTCTAGTTTTGAAACGAGTTTAGAATCAAATTTTTCATGGATCGATCAAGCCTATTAACTAGGAACTATGCCTGTGCAAAATTTGCATTTTTCATATTTTTCATGGAGGGAAGAGATTTTCTGCACAGAAGCTATTTCTGCATTAGAAATATTGCTTTCTGTGTAGATCTATCTGCACACAAAAGTGTGAATTTTATGTAGAGGATCCTTATCAGTCAGAGGTCTTCCTCATCAGATATTTGAGAAACATGTATATTATTATTTACTCCTAGATTGCTTGTTATTTGGGCACAGAACAGAAGTGATACACATACCCTGTTTCCCTGAAAATAAGACATCCCCAAAAAATAAGACCTAGTATAGGTTTTGCTGAATTGCTAAATATAAGGCCTCCCCCGAAAGTAAGACCTAGCAGTTTTTGTTTGGAAGCATGCCCAGCGCCTGCCAAACAGAACACCAGAGCATGCAGGATTGGTAAATGTACATACCAGTTGTACATGGAAATAATGGTAGTAAGAAGAAATTCTTGACAGGATTCACAGTTTGTCTGGTTATGCTGGTTTGTGATGACAACTACAGTACAATATATGATACATGTTCATTTTTTGTTCAACAATAAATGTGAATTCTTCTTCATGGAAAAATAAGACATCCCCTGAAAATAAGACCTAGCACATCTTTGGGAGCAAAAAATAATATAAGACACTGTCTTATTTTCGGGGAAACACGGTAGAAGGGTGCTTTGCATCCCAACAACACTGAATGGACCAAATTTCAGCTTGTAAGCAAAAGTTTTTTTTAATGTGAAAGAATTACATTATGCATGTTAGAATTAGTCATTTATAACCCTATCTTTATTGAGATAATGAGATTCATCTTTCTTTAGCTGGGTGTGATATTTTCCCCAGGGATTAGTAGTATGTCGTTACTTCTCTTTTGCCTGGTAGGTGAGGCAAGCAAATATTGCTTAGGGCACATCTACACTAACCAAGCAATGTAGGACAAAAGCAGTAGAGGCAGAAGTGAAGTAAATATGCAGGTGATCACAGGTAAAGTGCAGGAATTGGCTTGAGATCTGGGCAGTGTTTATACATACTGAAGACATCACTCAGACCTGGTCTAGGATCCATAACATCCACAGCTTCATGGTCATGGAAAATTCCAACTTTTAAAAAATGCCCCCATCCAAATGGCATGTGTAAAGCATCGGAGTGCTTACCTCTTAATTGGTTTCACCATGCAGTGTGGTTTACATCTACACATGCACATTATGGGCTGTATTTCAGAGGCTTTTAATTCACGTTCCTATGCACATTAATTTGAACACCACACTTTCACAATGCCTTTAACCCATGTTAAGGGATCAGTCTAGATGTGCCCTAAGATTGGTCAACATTTTGCAGGGAGTGGGAAGGGGTCTTAGTATGCCCTCATGAGTATTTGGAAGCTATTTGGTGAAGGGAGACTGACTTCTAGAACTGGCTGACATATACCATGAAAATCAAGGCGAGATGACATATTCAAACCTTGTCTATGGAAACATTTTCCAGTTGAGAATAGGGAAACAGGTAGATTCACTATCATGGCTTGCTTTTTTAGCAAGTTGACTACAATAGACTTGAGATTTTTCTGTGACACTGCTTGGGGCTAGGCTAATGTCACCAGGAGACAATTTGGATTTCAGCGTTTTCTTGACTGAGGTGCCTCTACACTGTACAAATAATGCAGTTTGGTACCACTTCAACTCTCTTGCAATGGAACCACGGGAGAGATAGTTTTACAAGATCTTTAGCCTTCCCTGTCAAAGATTGCTTGTGCCTCACGAAACTACAAATCACAGGATTACATAGTATTGAGCCAGTAAAAGTCATGTCAATCTGCATTAGTTCTACAGTGTAGATACACTCTTAGATAAAGGCTCACACTTCATTTTTGACTTTTCAGTCATCATTTCATTTTTGTTGATTTGGTCAATCAAGATGTATAACTACAAAAGATCATCACAAAAACATAATGAATGCAAATAACACAATAAAAATAAATTAGGATAATATACACAGTCAATAGAGATAAGAAATGATTAAGTATAGAAATGGAAAAGAATGCTACAACTGTAAATAAAAAGGGGAAAATGCCTTGAACACTACTAAAAGTAGCATTACAAACATAGCAGGGAAATCAAAATATAAAAAGGATCACAGAATATGAAATGAAAATGAAACTGAGTACAAATGTATTAAATAACAATATACAAGCATATAAAATCAAATCAAAGAAACATGGCTAGGATCAGAGAAGAATAAAGGAAGATGTCCATAAATATGGGCTTATAACTGCACACATCCATACCAGTGATTTTTCTTTGCCTTTAATTCTGAGCCAGGGGAAGAATTTGGGAGACTGTAAAACGTGCCACTTCTTATACAAGGGATTTTATGAGGCCCCAAAATTCTTTTCTGAGTCTGGCTCAGGAGAACATTGCCAAAACCGCTAGGAAAACGAAAACAAAAAAACAAATCATAATGAGGTCAATCTTTCCTTTAATCTCTTTACATGACTGAATGTTCCACAGCTCCACACACAACCACAACTAGCTTTGCTGAAATGAGAGGAGTTTTCATGTCACAGCTGGGGGTCAACATTTTTGGTCATTTTGACTCTGGGGCTCAGCTGCTCTATTCAGGCTGCTATACTTCATAATATACCAGGACAATTCATTTAGTGGTGAAACTGCTTAGGAGCAACTCTTTTACATGGAATTGTAATTTCAGAATGCTGCTAGAATGCCTTGTAGGTGGTTTGAAGTTGGAAGTAAAAGGGAATTGGTTATGCAACTTCCTTAAAGCTATGGGTGTTTGCATTTTATGTTTGGTTTACAAGAGATGTGAGCTGAGGTTGGCCGGGATGTTAATATTGGCTCAGTTGATATTTTGCTTGAATTTTAGTGATTTCACTTACAGGAAATGCTATTGAGCAACCTAAACTTTAGGATCTTTTAATGTGGGTTAAATGAGAAGTCTGGGAGAAAAAAGCTGTTTTGCAAGGTATTTGAAGTCTCACAAAACATGGATACTGACAAGTAGAGAGAAGGCCCATAGCTGACCTGGGCCTTAATCAGAGTAATGGTTTAAGATGGATATTAGGCTAGTGAGTAAATAGAGATTCAGATTATTGTTACTTCTCACACTTTTTATCATCACATCTGGAATCAACCAACAAATATACAGTTTTTTTCATATCAGCAGAAACATGAGAAACTGCAAGTTGCTTCTGGTGTGAGAGAATTGGCTGTCTTCAAGGACATTGCCCAGGGGATGCCTGGATGTTTGACGCTTTGCTGTCTTGTGGGAGGCTTCTCTCATGTCACCTCATCGGGAGCTGAAGCTGACAGTGGGAGCTCACCCATTCTCCCTGGATACGAACCACCAACTTGTCAGTCAGCAGTCCTGCCAGCACAAGGGTTTAACCTATTGTCCCAGCAGGGGCTCCAAATATACAGTGTTAAATGGTAAAGAGTGAAGAAATTATGCCATGACCTCCTCTTCCATTACAGAATATCTGTACCACATTAATAAAGATAATAAAGACCTTGAGGCCACTGTAGGATCAATAATGTGCATGGCTAAATGTTGTAATTTTTGATAAACTGAACACAACTGATGTTTTAGTCAATAGAGAACATGGGTAAAAGTATTGTATATATTTGGAAAGCTGCATGCCAAAATAGACATCATTTTCTAGGTTTTATGTGATGTGGGGGGGATATAAATAAATAAATAAATAAATAAATAAATAATTCACAGAACTTAAGAGCCTTATCAATTGCATCTTGATGTCTTGGTTCAGTCCTGCTGTTTAATCTGAGTACAATGTAAAAGATCAGAGTCACAAGCATTTCATGGTGCTTCAGATGGAGAGTTCATTCCTTATGACACTTATCCCTTTCTCCTTGTCAGCAACCAATCACTTCACAGCAATAGCTATGCTAGGTTGGTACTGGTACTGGTAATGGTAATGGTACAGAAAGGTAGGAAGGAGTGTACAGTGAGATATTTTTTATTGGGCCTTTTGGTTTGCCCAGGAAAAAAATGTTGGCTGCCATTTTCCTACTTTGTCACCAGAGTGTGGGAAGTCAACATGTTCTTACATCACAAAGAAAGAGACCCATACACATATGTACAGTTTGGAAGCAAGTTTTATCAACCCACTGCCTGCACTTTTTAAGCCTCGGATATGAATTTGTAATGAGTTGATATAATTCCCAGTAGATTTCTCACTAGAAATGTAACATGCTGTGGTATTCCATTCATTTGGGAATAGATGAATGAGTTTCAGATAGAGGCACTGACTGTACAATAGGAACTGGCAGGCAAAGCACAATTGTTCTGTTCTCAGTTGAGACAATCACATAAAAACAATAAAAAGAAAAACACAATGACTAGAACTGGAAATCATATTTCAAAATATTCAAAAAATGTCATAATATATGTCTTAAGTTTCAGGAAACCCTGATCCTGAACTAAAAAGAATTATTCTGTACACAATTTTCCCCTTTCTGTGTTGAAAGCAGTGTTTTTGGCACAAGAAACAAGCTGCCTACATAGTAATGTATGTGCAGAAAATATTTCTGAACAGAAACAGCACTTACTATGCATAAAATACATTGGTAAAGAAAGCAAGATTTCTGCACAGAAAGTCTCCCTCCTTCTCCAAAATCTTAATTTCTGTTGAATGAATGAATTGTTTATTGTACCAGCCATAGGCCATGACACCAAATAATATACAACCTTTAAAAGTAGAATAAGCACTTTCCAATATAAACATTAAAACTTTTTCTATATAATGGCTCTTTAAAATTACGGTAGCAGTGATGTGATAACAATAACAATGTCTGATTTGTATCATCCCAAACTATCTCCACTTCCATTTCTAGCCTCCACTGTGGACTTCACTAATTTAGTTTGGATTTTTTGGACTGTGACTGCAAATTTTTGGAATAATCTGTTAACAAATCACAGATAACTGCTGACTGTTGAATACTCGATTTGCAGATGATTCACTTCAGAGTGAAATAAGAAAAGACCTATACACAGAAAATTATCAAACATTAAAGAGCACCAACTGAACCCAGGAAAAGTGGACTTGGCTTTCAAGGCACCTGAAGGGATATTTTCCCCCTACTATTATGTACAAAACAAGAGGGTTCACTGTTGAAGTGTGAGGTCTTGGTTGTTCTGGCAACACAGCCCTATCATAATGTGCAATGGTTCAAGGCACTGTTGAACTGTCAGATTGTATTGTTGCAGATATTAAGCAATGTTAAGTGTCTTTTCTTTCCAATTCTGTATGTTTTATGTGGGGGCAGGCAACTGATATTGAAGGAAGGCAACTCTCATCAAGTTTAACCAGTACAGCCAATGGTGAGGGATTCTGGGAACTGAAATCTAAAGATATCTGGAAAGTTACCAACCACTTTTTGAAATATATAAATTGCCTTCCACCCTACATATTTCTGTGCTGTGCTACAGGCCTAATATATTCCACAATCCAACAGTTATAAGCTTAATGTAAAATGGAGAAGAACTGACTACCTCATTTTCAGAGAGTAAATTATTACTGTTCTGAATGGTGTTAAAATCAGAAAACACTCCAGAACATTTATATCCTGTTCTCAGAAAGATGAAGGCAAATCCAGCCTATAATTGAGAGGACTGTGAGTAGTGATAACTACGAAGAGGAAATACTTAGGAGCCCCTGATTTCAATTGGGAATGGTGTAATACAATTATCATAGCCTCAATTAATCATTCCATTCTTACAATCAGGAATGTGAATGCCACTGAAAATATACTGTACATATGAATTACAACAAGCTGAAAGCCTAGAAGTTACAGGTTTGGGTCAATTGTTTGTAGAAACAGAATAATCTATTTACCACAATGGCACCTGTTTTAATACATCTATCCAGTCAACCCATGTGAAAAGCATAATTTTAACAACCATATTTACCCATCACATTTTTTGTTTTTATAGTTTTAAAATTATTACTGCCTTCCACATTGATTTCTTAAACTCCTGATCCACCACTGTCCAGATTGTTTTCTGTCTTAAAGTCAAATCTAAAATGATAATAGAAACAGATAATAACAACTTGATGATGATAATACGCTTTACCCTTCAATCAAAAGACCAAAGTCTTATTCTCAAGTTTCTTTATACATTGATCTAGTGCATGAGGGAAGGAAGCACAAATTCAAGCCCTTACAGACAGTGCAGAGGTGAAGGAGCAGAAAAAACAGTGGAAACACCAGACCTTTCCACCTCCAAAGAAATTCCAAGTGGCATTCATTTTCTGGGACATGGAGGATATCCTGCTCATCACTTTCAAATGATCAATGTTCAATACTACTGCAAACTAAAAAAGCAATTCAGAAGGAACAGCCTGAAAAACTGGAGTGTGGCATCATTTTTCATCAGGGAAATGCACCATGCCACATGCCCTACCTTTCCCTTCAATAAATCAATGACTGTGGGAGACTTCCGGGTGGATGCCATGGAGGCAGGACTGGTGCCCTGAGAGCTCCTAGGATGCCACCATCCAAGCGGTCGAGTAGAGCCAGAAGGCTCCCTCTATTAGACAGAATTTTAAGTCTGATAGACTGCTAAACTCACAGGGTACCGCCAACAGTCCCAGTGTCCCCTGCTCCTCAAGGGCAGGGGTCCACGGATCTGGCAAAAGGTGTCCCACAGGCAAGCGGACTGCGAGGAGTGTGATTTGGACTGTGTCCGCCTGACTGCCTACCCATCCACTTTCTATCATCAAGAAGATGCTTTACATGAGTGAGTAACCCTAATGAATGAATCTTCTTTACTGGTTTAATACCCCTCTGCGATTTGGAAGCTAAATTACTTAAGGCTATCTAAAGATTGGAAAAGAAGGGAAAGGAGAAGAAGCGGTTGGAAACTTTATATTAATCCAGGACTCCTAATTATAAAAGAATGATCAGAGAACCGTTTTGGAAAAAATTTAAATTAACACAAAGGAATGAAAGCAAAATGTATTTCTTAAAAAGAGAAAGAAGGGGAAAAGGGCAGGAGAAGGGAGAAGGAGCCGACATCTTGAATTCCCCAATACAGATAACAAGAACCTCTACTGACCTTGACTTAAGATAGCTGTGTCTATTGTCCTCCCTTCTTTAAACAAGCAGAAGGTGGAGTGCGCAGGCCTGCGTTGGTACCAAATAACGCGGGACAACGAATACAGGAATACAGGAAACAGGAAGTGGAAAGAATGATAGAGACGGGAAGACGTGAGATAGAGGGACACGGAAAGAGGCCCATAGACTTTAGTATTAGAGTCTATGTGAAATTGAAAGTCAACAGAACAATGATCCTTATAGGGAAAAAAAGCATCCCGATGCTCAAGATGAAACATTTAGAGGAAACATTTAGAGGAAAAATTGGAGCGGCAACCCGGCTGAGATCGAGGTGCAGCAGTGGGGATGAGGCAGCGAGCATCGGAAGAGGCAGACAGCAACTCGGAGTCAGAACGGGAGGAGATAACAGTGTGAGTGAGGCGGCGAGAATGGGCGGTTGAGGGACAACGACTTAGACGAGGCGACGAGGATTGATGGATGGAGACAGAAATTTGAAACAAGAGCGGGAGAAGGCACACGGGGGATTTCAGGAGCAAAAGGAGTTTTGACATTAAGCAGAGGAGAGGTAGCCAAGTAAAAGTGAGAGAACTGTAAGGGACCATTTGAATTTATATTTAATATTTAAAATAAATTATATCTGAGGATTAGGGATAATCCCTTATTTAATTAGACAACAATATATTTAGGCTACAAATTCCTAATTAACCAATTAACTACCATCAATTAACTACTATTAATTAATTATTAAGTATTATTTAGTTCCTAATCAATTAATCAACTTCCAAACTAATTAATTAGACAAAAAATTCATATATCTATACATTTACAAAACATTATTATACTAAAATCCTCAGCAAATTGAGCAATCATAATTAATTTTTTTAAAAAAAGAGGAAAATTACAGCGCAGACAATCTCTTCCAGAAAATTTGGGACTCAAAGACATTATGAGAGAATTAATGAAATTATCTGAAAGCCAGAATACGTTCCAGGAGCAAATGTTGAATATGAGAAGGGAAATTACAGATGAATTTAGCAATATTAAAAAAAAACTTCGATCAAGTTCAACAAGATCAACTCAAAGGTAGACAACCCTCAGGCTTGGAAGGAGGTCACCCATAGAAGGGGACACAGGACCAGGCAGCCTCCGCTGAACTCCTCTGCTCAGCTGGATTTACACAACAGATTTGATATTCTTACACCATTAACATACAATCAGGAAACACATCTTGTGGAGGACCACAGTTTCTTAGATACCACTCAGTGGGCCACCCTTGATCAATGTGCAGGGGATAGCCCTGACGGGGACAGTGCATCACCACATTCACACTTATGTAATCATGCAAATGCTCCATCCCCAATCATAGACCAGGAGCAACAGGAACATCCTTGGGAGAGTAATGGGCTCTCGAATGTATCTCAATGGATTGTCATTGATGAATGCACTGGGGATGTTGAGGAGGAGGACAACACTTTACACCTACATGATTCACTTCAACAGGAACACTCTTCAGGGGACATACACACTGTCTTGCACAAAAGGGACCCTGCCAATCCTCAAAGGAAACAGGTCTTGGTAGTAGGTGACTCCCTCCTTAGAGGAACGGAAGCCATCATTTCCAGACCGGATGGGATGGCTCAAGAAACATGCTGCCTCCTGGGGGCAAAAATACACCATATCACTCAGAGGCTCAACAGGCTCCTAAAGCCCCATCACCCTCCCCACCTTATGTTGATTCATGTAGGTACCAATGACACCGCTAGGCATACTTTTCAAAAGATCACAAATGATTTTCGAGCTCTGGGAACAAAGCTAAAACTGTATAATGTACATGTGATCTTTTCATCCCTCCTCCCCATTGTAGGACATGGCTCTACAAGGGCCGGAAAAATAGTACAGGTCAATAACTGGCTCAGAAAATGGTGTCAAGAGGAGCATTTTGGCTTCCTTGACCATGGTCTACTCTTCCAAGAGGATGGACTACTGGCAAGCGATGGGGTGCATCTCACACAAGTAGGAAAACATCTTTTTGCACACAGACTCACAAACCTCATCAGGCGCACTTTAAACTAGATCCACTGGGGGAGGGGAACAACAGCCTGGCGAACACTATATTACCCACGACTACAGGGAACCGCCAAAAGGCTAAACGGAGGGCTGCACAAACACAGCAAGGACCAAGTACAGAGAGCACAATAATCCCAAATAAACAGCTCAAGGGGAGATCACAGGGGCTTACATGTCTTTACACTAATGCTCAGAGCATGGGAAATAAGCAAGATGAACTCCAACTCTTAGCACAGCAGCACACATACGATGTCATAGGCATCACTGAAACCTGGTGGGATGACTCCCATCACTGGAATTTAACCATTGAGGGCTATAACCTCTTTCACAGAAATAGATCAAAGGGGAGAGGAGGGGGAGTAGCTTTATATGTCAAAAACAGTTACGTTGCAGAAGAAATGCAAGACTGTAATCCGGGAAACCAGCTTGAAAGCATCTGGATAAGAATCAAGGGAACCGGGACTCAAAAAGACCTTCTCGTGGGTGTCTACTACAGACCTCCGAGTCAGGATGAAGGACTTGATGAAGCTTTCTGTCAACAGCTGACCAAACAGGCACAAAGAAGAGATATAGTAGTCATGGGCGATTTCAATTATCCTGATATCTGCTGGAAAACAAACTCGGCCAAGAGTACAAAGTCCAACAAATTCCTTACTTGCCTTGCAGACAATTTTATGGTACAGAAGGTAGAAGAGGCAATAAGGGGATCAGCAACTCTTGATCTAATCTTAACAAATGTGGAAGACCTGATTGATACAGTTGAAGTGGTTGGATCCTTAGGGGCAAGTGAACATGTGCTCCTGCAATTTGCAATACAAAGGAATGCTGAAACTAAGTCAAACACGCATTCTGGACTTTAAGAGAGCTGACTTCCAAAAAATGAAGGAATTACTGAGCGACATCCCATGGACGCCCATATTAAAAAACAAGGGACTTAAGGATGGATGGGAGTTTTTCAAAAGTGAAATACTCAAGGTGCAAATGCAAACAGTGCCAACAAAGAAGAAAAATAAGACAAATGCAAAAAAGCCAGAATGGATGTCCAAAGAACTTCTAACTGAGCTAAAGCTCAAAAGTGACATGCACAAGAAGTGGAAAAGGGGAGAAATCACCAAAGAAGAATTCAAACGTATAGCCAACTCCTATAGGGAAAAGGTTCGCAAGGCTAAAGCGCAAAATGAGCTCAGGCTTGCCAGGGACATAAAAAACAACAAAAAAGGTTTTTTTGCTTACGTTGGTAGAAAAAGGAAGAAAAAGGAGGCGATAGGGCCACTGCAAGGAGAAGATGGGGTGATGGTGACAGGGGATAGGGAAAAGGCAGAAGTGCTTAATGCCTTCTTTGCCTCGGTCTTCTCACAAAAAGAAAGCCATCTTCAACCTCAGCAACATGGAATGGACGAAGGATTGGGGGAAATCCAACCCCAAATAGGGAAACAAGTTGTCCAGGAACACCTGGCCACTCTAAACAAATTCAAGTCGCCAGGGCCAGATCAGCTACATCCAAGAGTATTGAAGGAACTAGCGGAAGTTATTTCAGAACCACTGGCAATCATCTTCGAGAGTTCTTGGAGAACAGGAGAAGTCCCAGCAGATTGGAGGAGGGTGAATGTGGTCCCTATCTTCAAGAAGGGAAAAAAAAATTACCGTCCGGTCAGCCTCACATCAATAGCAGGCAAGATTCTGGAAAAGATCATTAAGGAAGTGGTCTGCAAACACTTAGAAACAAATGCTAATAGTCATTGCTAATAGTCAACACGGATTTACCAATAACAAGTCATGCCAGACTAATCTGATCTCTTTTTCTGATAGAGTTACGAGTTGGGTCGATACAGGGAATGCCGTGGATGTAGCGTACCTGGATTTCAGTAAGGCCTTTGACAAAGTCCCCCATGACCTTCTGGCAAACAAACTAGTAAAATGTGGGCTAGACAAAACTACGGTTAGGTGGATCTGTAATTGGCTAAGCGAACGAACCCAAAGGGTGCTCACCAATGCATTGTCTTCATCATGGAAAGAAGTGACAAGTGGAGTGCCGCAGGGTTCCGTCCTGGGCCCGGTTCTGTTCAACATCTTTATTAATGACTTAGACGAAGGGTTAGAAGGCACGATCATCAAGTTTGCAAATGACACCAAACTCGGAGGGATAGCTAACACTCCAGAAGACAGGAGCAGAATTCAAAACGATCTTGACAGACTAGAGAGATGGGCCGAAACTAACAAAATGAAGTTCAACAGGGACAAATGCAAGATACTTCACTTCGGCAGAAAAAATGGAAATCAAAGATACAGAATGGGGGACGCCTGGCTTGACAGCAGTGTGTGCGAAAAAGACCTTGGAGTCCTCGTGGACAACAAGTTAAACATGAGCCAGCAATGTGATGCGGCTGCTAAAAAAGCCAATGGGATTTTGGCCTGCATCAATAAGGGAATAGCGTCTAGATCCAGGGAAGTCATGCTCCCCCTCTATTCTGCTTTGGTCAGACCAGACCTGGAATACTGTGTCCAATTTTGGGCACCGCAGATGAAGGGAGATGTTGACAAGCTGGAAAGCGTCCAGAGGAGGACGACTAAAATGATTAAGGGTCTGGAGAACAAGCCCTATGAGGAGAGGCTTAAAGAGCTGGGCATGTTTAGCCTGCAGAAGAGAAGGCTGAGAGGAGACATGATAGCCATGTACAAATACGTGAGGGGAAGTCATAGGGAGGAGGGAGCAAGCTTATTTTCTGCTGCCCTGCAGACTAGGACACGGAACAATGGCTTCAAACTACAGGAAAGGAGATTCCACCTGAACATCAGGAAGAACTTCCTCACTGTGAGGGCTGTTCGGCAGTGGAACTCTCTCCCCCAGACTGTGGTGGAGGCTCCTTCTTTGGAAGCTTTTAAGCAGAGGCTGGATGGCCATCTGTCGGGGGTGCTTTGAATGCGATTTCCTGCTTCTTAGCGGGGGGTTGGACTAGATGGCCCATGAGGTCTCTTCTAACTCTACTATTCTATTATTCTAAGAAATAAAGGAGTTAAAACAAGATAAACAAAAAATTGAACAGACCCAAGAAAAAATGCAAGTGAGAATGGATAAATTAGAGTCCCTAAGCACAAAACTGGAAGCTAGACAAGAAAGAATAGAACAGAAAGAAACAGAAAGATTTAGAAAGATTTAGAAACATTCAAGAAGATGCAAATGAGAATTTGAAGGAGATTACTCAACACTCAGAGGAAGAGATGATTGAAAACATCAAAAAGACATATAGAATTACGACAAACTATTCAAGAAAACACAAAGTGGCTCACAACATTATTGTTCATTTTGAGAGGAGAAATCTAAGGGAAGAAATACTGAGGAGTAACAGTAAAAAACCCAGCACTATAAGGGCTGTAAAATCTCCATTCTTAAAGAACATCCAGCTTCCACGTTGATGAAGAGAAGGAAATATAACTTCCTGGCTGATGAATTGAGGAAAAGAGATATCTGCTTTCGATGGAGAAGAGCGAAGGAATGATGGTCTTGTACAGAGAACAGAGATTTTGGATTACCTCAGAGGACAAGGCTAAGGAATTTTATGAGAGGTTGATGAGAGATCAAGATAGTGAGGTGTCACCAGAGAAGGAGGAAGGGAGAAAGAAGAAACGAGCTAGATTCCTCTCACCGACTCTCACAAATAAGAATATCTCCCAATTAGACTTGAAACCGACTTTTATCAATAAGAAGATACCTCAACCGGACCTGGAAACAAATAAACCATAATTCATAAAATATTAAATAAAGATTCATTATGCAACTTAAGTGTTGGAGTAATAACGTTAATGGACTGAACTCCCCAAATAAGAGGAAGAAATTATTTAATCAAATTAAAAGAGGGAAGTACCATATTGTGGCGCTCCAAGAAACGCATATTTGTCAAAAACATATCTCAAATTTAATTCAAAAAAGTATTGGGAAAGAATTTCACTCCTCAGCCAGTGGAAAAAAGAGAGGAGTAGTAATCTATACCAATTCGAGATTCAATTCTAAATTAGCTTTTAGGGACCAAGATGGTCAAATAATAGAGATCATATTAAAACAGAATAATCAGACTACATTATTTTGCAATATCTACACACCGAATGGTCCCGAAACAGCTTTTGTGAAGGACTTAAGAGAAAAAGTATTGAGCCAACATTTTGACAATTTGATAATAGTGGGAGATTTTAACGGGGTGTTGGACTCTCAGTTGGATAAATCCCGGAAACAGAAAAATAGGCCAGGGAATAAAATGAGTCAACTTCCAAAATAATTCGTCAATTTAATGGAAGAATTGGACTTAATTGACATATGGAGAATATTGCATAAAAAAGACAAAGATTTCACTTTCTATTCAGATAGACATCAGTCGTGGTCAAGGATTGATATGGTATGGGCTACGCATTCCATATCAACAAGAGTATCTAGAGTTAAAATTTTGCCCAGAAATATCTCCAACCACTGCCCGATGGAATTTAGATTAGACGAGAGGAGAAATAACTTTAAATGGAGATTTAATGAGAACATGTTAAAATCTAAAGAGGATTTTAAAAAAATAGAGAAATTTTAAAGGAGTACTTTCATTTGAATTCGACCCAGGAGACTTCAATCCAAAAAATATGGGACGTGAGCAAAGCTGTTATGCAGGGACACCTGATCCAGCAGAATGCCAGAAAAAACAAACTTAAGAGAGAAAAATATGATAGGTTATGGAACAAATAACTAAATTAGAAGCAGGTCTAAAAGAAAATCCCTTAGACAAGAAACTTAAACAAGACTTGAATTTCTGGCTAACACAGAAAGATTATTTAGAAACGGAACAAACAGCCAAGCAATTGAAGTTTATTAAACAGTATAATTTTCAGAACACAAATAAACCAGGCCGATGGCTCTCCAGGAAAATTAGAAAAAAAGAAACAAGTGCAGTTTATTACAGAAATTGAGTCAGAGGGAAAAATCTATACGAATAACCAGGACATACGGAATCATTTTTTAAAAATTTATAAGAAATTATATACTAAAGACATAATAAAGAGAGTATCATGTCATTTCTAAATAGGCAGAACCTTGAAAAAATAACAGAACAACAAAGGGAGAGATTAAACAAAGAGATCACAGTAGACAAAATAAAAAAGGCCATAAGGGCGATGGACTCAAACAAGGCCCCGGGCCCAGATGGCTTTTCGCCAAGCTATTACAAGGCTATGATTGAGGAAGTAACGCCACACCTACATAAAATTATGAATGTGATACTTCATGGGCAAAAGCCCCCTGACTCATGGCAAAAGGCCACTATTACAATGTTAAAGAAAGAAGGACAAGACCCTAAAGATGTGAGGAACTATAGGCCAATCTCACTTCTTAACGTAGACTATAAAATCTTTGTAAACATATTAGCAGGAAGACTTCAAACGTTTTTAAAGGACTGGATAAAGGAAGAGCAGGCGGGCTTTCTTCCCTCACGCCAAGTTAGTGACAATGTAAGAATGATCCTAAATATAATTGAATATAAAGAGAAAAACAATCAAGAAATGTTAGTTCTGTTAAGTTTGGATGCAGAAAAAGCATTTGATCATTTAAATTGGGACTTCCTAAAATTACTACTAAAAGAATTGGACTTTGGATTTCAATTTACGAATGCCATAGAGGCGATATATGATCAACAGGAGAAAAAAGTAACATTCAATTTGCAAGACTCAGAAACATTCAATATAGGCAAGGGGACCAGACAGGGGTGCCCCTTGTCACCATTACTATTTATCACTGGAAATCTGGCTAAATGAGATCAGACAAGATTCCAGACTTAGAGGTTTAAATATAAAAAGTGAAGAATTCAAGATAAGAGCCTATGCTGATGACGTGATTTGTATTATTAGTAATCCATTAGAAAATATAACAAATTGGATTGAAAAAATAGAAGAGTATGGCAAAGTGGCAGGTCTCAAATTAAACAAAAGGAAATTGATGGCTCTGACCAAAAATATGACAAATGATAAAAAGGAAAAATTACCCAAACTTACTGGACTTCGGGTGGTTGACAAAATTCAATATTTAGGTCTAACAATAACAGGTAAAAACTCCCAACTGATGAAAAATAATTATGAACAAAAATGGAAGGAAGTGAAAAAGGATTTGGATAATTGGAAAAAATTGAAGTTATCTCTTCTTGGCAGAATCTCAATCATCAAAATGAATAAGTAATTGCTCTACTTATTCCAGTTGCTCCCAATTATAATATTTAATATTTGGCAGAAGACATTTCCAAATTCATATGGCAAAATAAAAAAACCGAGGATAAATCGGACGAATTTAATAGATAATAAAAAAAGATGTGGATTTGGCCTACCGGACTTATGACTCTATTACAAAGCTGCGGACCCAAGCTGGATTAGAGAATGGACGACTTTAAAAAGGCAAAGTATTCTGACTTTGGAGGGATTTGACTTACAGAGGGGTTGGCATGCCTATATATGGTATGACAAGTCAAAAATAGAAAGTAATTTTTCTAATCATTTTATCAGAGCTGGCCTGATAAAAATTTGGGATAGATATAAATCTAAATTTTATACAAAAATCCCTTTATGGGTATCTCCTTTGGAAGCCTTCCAAAGGAGAGAACTGAGATGGTGAACCTGGCCTACCTATGACGATCTGCTAATAAAACAAAAAGGAAAATTCGAATTAAAAGAGGAAAAAGATATTAAGCTTTTGTTTCCAAAGTGTTCCTGGTTCCACTATAGGCAGGTGTATGATCTCTTTAGGGTAGATAAAGAGACAGGTTTTGCAGAAAGCTTCTGGGCCAATATAATAAAGAGTGATCAAAAATTAATTACAAAATTATATAAAAATTATTAGAGTGGGCTACAGTAAAAGATCAGATAAAGGAGTGTATGGTGAAATGGGCCCAGAATGTGGGACACCAGATCCAACTAAAAAGTTGGGAGAAGGTTTGGAACCAGGGCCTTAGATATACCTATGCATATGACATGTGAACTGGCTAAAAATGCAATACAGGTGGTATATTACCCCTTATAAAATTTCTAAATGCTATAAGAATATATCCGACAAATGCTGGAAGTGCGAGCAACAGATGGGCACTTTTTTTCACTTATGGTGGACATGTCCAAAAGCTCAACTTTATTGGAAAGACATAAACGAAGCCATACAAACAATTTTAAAGATAAAAATTAAAAGAGAACCTGAGTATTTTTTTTAATTGGAATGTTAGACATTGATCATGATAAAAATAAAGAGATCCTGTTCAGTTATTTGGTCACCGCCACGAGAATAACATATGCCAGGCTTTGGAGATGAAAGGAGATTTCAAATAAGGAGGAATGGTTAAATAAAGTCATGGAGGTGATGAACATGGATAAACTTACATATTGGTTATCACCAAGCCAAGGTTTACCAAAGAAAGAAACCAACTGGGACCTGGTAAAGGACTATTTTAAACAAATGAAATTTGACCCTATCTGCTAAATCAGATACAATCTTAGAGACTGATGAGGACGAAGGGGATGTGGTGATTTACCAATTTTTACGAACACACACACACACACACACACACATATATATATATATATATATATATATATATATATATATATGACGAACCAGTTAAAGTTAGATGGAAGTCAACATATATATATATATGACGAACCAGTTAAAGTTAGATGGAAGTCAACATATATATATATATATATATTTCTTTTTTCCATTTTACTATTATTATTTTTTCTATTTTTTTCTGTCTTTTTACTATATATTTTTCATATTTTTTCTTTTTTATATTTCATTTTCTACTTTCCTATAAACAATCAGTGTTCTTCCACTTTCGATGTGAAAATTTTATTACTTGCTAATTCATATTTCTTTTCTAACTTTAAACACAACATTTTCAATAAAAATATTTCAAAAAAAATCAATGACTGTGGCTTCTAATTAGTAATTTTTACTGCACCAACCATACTGGTCTGATCTCACACCATCAGCTATGCAGAAAAGTCTGAAAAGAAAGCATTTCCAGTTCAATGACACTGTCAAGGATACCATGAATGACTGGTGTGACTTCCAGGAGAAATCATTTTTTTCCAAGGGTTGTCAATCCAATTGAGAAGGGAGAAAGAGAGAAAAAATGATTGCTTTTAGGGTAATGCAGGAAGAGAGTGGTCATAAAAAGGGAAACAAACATGATGTCTGCCAACAAGCAAACTACTGGGTATAGACATGCAAAGGTTGATAATTTAAAAAAAAAAATCTGCACTAGTCTGCTAGTAGCTGGTCATGTGGATGATAGGGTCCCTCCATTGAACCTCCCATATAAAACCTCTCAGATGTTTTATGACTGTACTCTGAGATCTCCAAAGACTGGTGGTCACATATCTTGTTACTAGGATTTGAGTTTCTCTGCTCTATTTGCTTATTGTTAATATTTGTTGAAAGCTTTATAAAGTCATGGTTGTGACATTGTCAGAAAAATAGACTGAAGAGAAATTCAGTACATACTAATGGTTTATAGAGTTTGTTCTCTCTCTGCAGGCTGATTTTTTTATCTCTACACTTTTCCCTCTGAAAGTTCACTGCTAACACACCAGCTTGTCAGAGTCTGTTATACAGAGCAGCTGAAATGTGATTTCATGGCCTTTGGAAGATAAGCAGAAAAGTAAAGCTGTTCTGAGTCCCCTATGTCATCTTGATTAAATATTTTATTCACAGATAACAGTCTCACTGGGACTTTGGAAAAATTATAGCCAAGAGAACTATCAGGCCTGCTCTAAAACTGTGCTAGTCTGCCAGTTTAAATCGTTCATGTTTTCTATGCATGCTATTTTTGGTGTTACAGTTTAAATGAAAAAAAAACAACCACTCTCTTGGTAAAATAATAATACATTTGCAGTATTATTAAGGGGTGGGTAAGAGTTGGGAGTATTTTGAGTAACTGAAGCTTCTCAACTGCAATGTTAATAATCCTTAATGTGAAGATGTTACTAAGAAGCCCTTGGTGGGATTTAAATATAAGTGGATACTAAATCTGGTTGTTGATTGGTGTAATATATGCTGTTGTTTATTTGTTCAGTTGCTTCTGACTCTTCATGATCTCATGGACCAGCCCAGGCCAGGGCTCCCTGTCAGTCAGCCGTTGCCACCCCCAGCTCCTTCAAGGTCAAGCCAATCACTTCAAGGATGCCATCCATCCATCTTGCTCTTGGTCACTCCCTCTTCCTTTTTCCTTCCATTTCCCCCAGCATCTTCTCCAAGCTTTCCTGTCTTCTAATTATGTGGCCAAAGTACTTCATCTTTGCCTCTAATATTCTGAGAGTGCCTTGGACTACAAGAAGTCCATACTCCAGGAAATAATGCCCGACTACTCACTGGAGGGAAGAATATTAGAGGCAAAGACGAAGTAATACATGCTAAGACTCTAAAATTTCTTTTATGCTGTGACTTCTTTTTTTTATTTCTTCTCCAAACATACCCTCTGGGTTGGTACACTTTTGGATTGACGGATGTCTTGGTGATAGAAAATTGTTGATTTCCTAGCTTAGTAGATGGCAAGAGGCAAAGTGGCAGGAATAAACTATAAATAAGCTAATATTTCCAGTCTAGCAGAACATAGTTTTCAAGTCATTTACAGAAAAGTGTTTATTTTCTTTCCACATTTGGACATTAAGCAATAGATTGATTGCAGGTATTTTGAAACATCCTGGAAAGGAAAGGAAGAACTTGTTGAGAATGATGAAATATATTCATAAAACTGCTCGCTGTTCAAAATACAGATTGATTTTTACCCAGAATGGTCAAAAGTAACAACCAGAAATAAAATTAATTCATCCAGCCTTCCGTGACACCGATGACTGAAAGATACCGGAACATGTCACTCGTCAATCCAATTTTCCTATCAAACAATTTGATATTGGATATTTTCATTAACATTGAAAATATTTACCCCATATTACTCCATAAAACCTATATTAGTTACAATTTATTTCAGTCTCTAAATAGGATTTTTATTTAACATTATTTGTATTTTTAGATTTTAAAAGTACAGATAAACTGTGTGAGGCACTTGAACTATGAGATATGCCTTCTCTGTCATAATGAGGTCAACTCTTTATAACTGTGAAAAAACCTCTTAATATTACAGTCATTCAGCAAAAAGAGTGAATTGATACATGTGAAATTTAGTTATTAATTATTGTGAAAAATTCAGTTCTGAAAAATGACTGTAGCATCCAATGGATCTGCCATCTGATTTTTGAATAAGGAAAGATGCTGTTTTATCATTAAACTATTGCATCATAATTGCAAGTATGAGACATACACTCTCATTTTTCTTGTCTCCCCTTTTGGTCCTATGGGCAATGTGTAGATTGGAGAATAAACTTTAGAACCAATATATGAAAGGGCTCCCTTCTAAGTCATGGAGCTTGAGGACATGTGACCTCAAGCAGAATTTATATCATGGTGGCTGTCCAGTGTCAGCCTTGGAAAAAGACAAATGCAAAAACCCTGCTGAATATATCGTGCCAACAAAATCCCTGTGATAGACATTTCTTAGGATAATAATAATAATAATAATAATAATAATAATAATAATAATAATAACAACAACAACAACATCTTTATTTCTAGACTGCCCTCTCTCCACAGAGGGACTCAGCGCGGTTAGCATACACATAAACGACAAACATTCAATGCCACAACTACTTCAAAAGTATAAAATGACAATGACATACTCATTATAATAAAAATTCCAAATTAGAAAAAACAATAAATTTAAACATGACACTCAGTAAAAACATTATTGCACAGAGCGAGCGTATACCTGGACCGATTGAAATGGCCAAGCTGCTGAAAATGTTCAGTATTTATTGTAGTTTCACTTAGAGCATAGCTGCTATGGGGTGACAGTTATGTTAATCCTCCTCCTCTCTGTACGCTAAAGTGCATAGATGTGTTTTTAACTGTTTCTTAAAGGAGAGGAGGATGGGGGCCATTTTAATTTCTTTAGGGAGGGAGTTCCAGAGGCGGGGGGCAATCACGGAGAAGGCCCCCTCTCTCATTCCCACTAGTCGCACTCTGAGCACCAGCCGCGCTCAGAGCAGGGCCTCCTCCGCTGACTGAAGTGCGTGAGATGGTATATACAGGGAGATGCGATTTGACAAATAGCCTGGACCTGAGCCATTTAGAGCTTTATAGGTAACGACCAGCACTTTGTATTTAGCTCATGCAATGTTCCTGCATCATTTAGCAGATGCAATGTTGGTGGCAATGTACGATTTTTCTGCCGCCTTCATTGCCATGGAATAGGCTCTTAAAAAAAGCTCTAAACCGTGCTTGGTTGGGCTCTCTGTGCAAAGTATGCCAACGTTGTTCTAGTCTCTGTTTCACTTGCTTCATTGCCGCCAGCTCTCTGTTGTACCAGGGAGCTGACTTGGATCTGCGTTGTGAAAGGAGACACTCAGGAGCGATTGTGTCAACTGCCCTGGCCATCTCTGTGTTATAGAGGTCTGCCAGGGTTTCAACAGAATCACCTACCGAAGTGGCAGGAAAATCCCCAAGAGCTGTCAGGAATCCATCAGGATCCATAAGCCTCTGGGGCAGGCCTTCATAATCGGTCCTCCACCCCTGCGGAGGTTTAGAGCCCCACTGAGTCTAAACCTGACCAGATAGTGATCAGTCCATGACAAAGGAACTGTGGACAGTTCCTCCACAATACTGTCACCATCATCCCGCCCCGAACAGAAGACCAGGTCTAATGTAAGTCCAGCACTATAGGTGGGGCCAGATACCATTTGGGACAGGCCCATGGTTGCATGGCGGCCATGAAGTCCTGAGCCGCTCACGACAGGGCAGTCTCGGCATGGATGTTGAAGTCCCCCAACACTATTGGCCATTAGGACTCCAACACCAGGCCAGAGACCACCCCGGCTAGCTCAGGCAGGGAGACTATTGAGCAACAGAGTGGATGGTACACCAGCAGAATCCCTGTTCTGTCCCTGCCACTCACCCTTAGATAGACACATTCAAAAGTGGTCGACTGTGGGACGGAACATCTGACCAGATGGATGGAATCTCAATAGACCACTAGGACTACTCCTTCCCATCCCCTGGGTCTTGCCTGCTGCTGCACACTGAAACCTGGTGGACAAAGTTGGGAGAGATTAACCCCCCACCTTCATCCAACCAGGTCTCAGTAATGAAAGCCAGGTCAGCATGCTCATCCAAAATTAAATCTGTTATTTTTCTATTAACCGACCTGGAATTAAGCAGCAGGACTTTCATGCCGCGGGACCAGCCATCTTGGTTACTCAGGCTATTTGTGGCAGGAGGCGGTCCAGGGGCCACTAGATAGCCATATGGTGGAAATTACGTGAAGGTATGCAACAATACATTTGTTTGACAGTGGAAAATGATGCCATTTCTGGGTCTTAGAAAGCATCCAAAACTTTGCTCCAATTCAAATTTTACAGTAGTTCAATGGTGACTGTCCTGTTTTGTCTTTCAAGAACAGCCTTAAAATACTGTGGTAAGTAAATGAAAACTGCTTTACTTCAGCAAAACATAAAGTAAAGCACACTCCGTGGAATAAAGCAAAAGGAAGCAAGGAAGTCATAGGGCAAGCACAGTTCTTAGTCTCTGTTAAACTCCCAAATCAAATATCAGTCTTACTTCAGACAAAGAAACAGCAATAAATCCAGATGCAGACTTGAAGCAGGCACCAGGGGAGTGAAGGCATTAGAGTCAGTTTGATACCAGCAAGAGCTGGCTGGACCTGCTTCTGCTTTATAGCCCTGAGTCCTCTCACAGCTGCTAAGGCAGTTCATAATTACTCAGCTGCATTTCTGGCAGCTAATCTAGCTGAACGACATCTCTGCTCTGTTTCCTTTCACCTCTCCTGAAATGAGGGTACTTGCAAAGTCTCTTCCTCAGATTCCAACTGATCCTCAGATTCATGAACACTTTCCTGCTCTCCTTCCTCTTCTGAAGAAGAGGAATCTCTAACAGCTACTTCTAGAAAATATCTTCCATACAGATTGAGACTCCACATCACAGCTGTAACATATGCCAGCAGAAACCATGTGGGTTGCTGATTTGAGAGATATCTTTCCCATGATACTGCAAGCAACAGATCTCCCTGTGAGGTTTGCTCTTAGGGCATTTGAATCAGAGCTTGGAAACAAATTACAAGTAAAATGATCATATGGAAACAAGTTATTTTGGCAGGTTTTTTTCATGTCAGGAGCGACTTGTGAAACTGCAAGATGTGAGAGAATTGGCCGTCTGCAAGGATGTTGCCCAGGGGATGCCCAGATATTTTACCATCTTGTGTGTGTGTTGGGGGGGGGGGGGGTTCCTCATGTCCCCGCATGGGAAGTTGGAGCTGACAGATGGGACCTCAACCCGTTCCCCAGTTTCGAACAAAGTCACTGTTTTAAAGGCACAAAACTACCAAGATCAAGGTGACTTGTTTGATGTACCATGTAATAGCTTGCAGTTTTAGGATATTTCTCTAGATTAGCAAGTGCTAGACCATTTTCATATCAGTCCCAAGGTATTTTTTATTGAATAACAATAAGGAATGGAAAAGGAACAAGCAGTAGGAGTCAACATTTTTTATCATCATAATGAATGACAGGAATAAGTCACTTTTCAAAGATTATAATTGAATGAATTGTTTTAAAAAAGTAATTTCTCTGAATTAGAAATGACTGAGTTGGAAAAAATCTTATGGTCAGAAACAAATAAACATATTTTTATTGAAATATGAGACAAGTGAAGAAGTAAAAGTCTCTATATTAAATTGGACAACAGATGTGGGTCAGGAAATAAATTTCAATGGATGGAAAGGAATGTGGAACAAAAGCCTTATATTTACAATGGCAAAACTGAAAGAAATCTATATATATAAAAGGGTAAAGTTGTTTGTTCCATGACTATAACAACACAACTAAACACCCCAGAAATACGAAACTTGGCCTTGCCTCACGGTTGTTACAACACAACCACACCACAAAAACACAATCCGAGCCACAAAACTGAAAAAAACGACAAAGATGCACAACAACACAACTACATGACCCAAACACACGAAACTTGGCAGCACAACCCAAAATCCTTGCCCCTAGGTGCCAACAACAAAAAGAAAAGAAAAACAAAGTCCTAATTAGAGGGAGAGAAATAATTGTTTTTATCAAATTGCTGCCAGTTAGAAGGCTAAGCTCCAACCACTTGGTCTCCTAGCAACCCACTCAGCCCAGGGGACAGGCAGAGTTAGGCCTCACTTAGGCCTGTATTATATGGCAGTGTAGACTCAAGGCCCTTCCACACAGCTATATAACCCATTTATAATCTTATATTATCTGCTTTGAACTGGATTATCTTGAGTCTACAGTGCCATATAATCCACTTCAGTGTGCATTTTATACAGCTGTGTAGAAGGGGCCTCATATAATCCAGTTCATATAATCCACTTTGTACATGACCTGTACGAAGACTTGAGGATTTTGGATGAATGGATTTTAATCTTGGACATTCTTAAAATTTTATATAATGTGATTTTATTTTGTAATGATATCTGTTTTATATGAACTGTTGTTTTGTAGATTGTTTTATATGAATTATTGTTTTTACATTGTTTTTAGGCATTGAATTTTTGCCATTTACTGTAAGCCGCTTTGAGTCTCCTCGGAGAGAAAGGCGGGGTAAAAGTGATGTAAATAAATAAATAATTCTAAGCAGATAATATAAGATTATAAATATACAGTAGAGTCTCACTTATCCAACATAAACATGCCGGCAGAACATTGGATAACTGAATATGTTGGATAAAAAGAAGGGATTCAGGAAAAGCCTATTAAACATCACATTCCTTCACGACCCTATCTGCTACCAAACTGTCATCCATGTCTATGCCAGGCATCCTTAGAGATTATGAAATCTGTTTGAAAACAGACAAGTGGAATATTTATTTTTATCTCAGCAATGATATCAAGGATGGGACAACTCTTATCTGTCTGAGGTGACTGAGAATGTTCCACTTGGCCACCTTGATTATCATTGAATGCCCTTGCATCTTCAAGGCCTGGCTACTTCCTGCTTCGGAGGGGGAATCCTTTCTTGGGAGATGTTAGCTAGCCCTCAGTACATCATGTCTGGAATTCCCTTATTGCTCAGTGCTGTTCATTAGTTAACTGTCCTGATTTTACAGATTTTTTTAACACTGGGAGCCACATTTTCTTCATTCCAGGCAGGCAGGAACCATCCAGGCTTTGAAGCTACAAGGCTATGCAGTGCCAATTCCAACATTCACACTTGCCTAAAGCAGACAGCAGTTCTTTCTTCCACCCTGGTCACTCCACAGATATATAAACCCCACTTGCTTTCGTTACAACACATTTCACAACCTCTGTGGATGCCTGCCATACATACAGGCGAAACATCAGGAGAGAATACATTTCGAACATGACCAGGCAGACCACAGAACTCAGAGCAACCCAATACAAAGAGAAACAAAAATAATAAAATAAATACAAAAAATACATAAAAAATAAAATACAATAATACAATTAAAAAACATAAATAAAAATATAATAAAATAATAAAATATAATACATACAAATAATAAAAATAAATAAAAATAAAAATAAAATGCATACAAATGATACAATAAAAATAATAAAAAACACTAAAAATAATTAAAAACACTAAAAAATTAATACAATAAATACTATAATAACAGAAAATAACTAAATATAATAAAAGAAAATAATAAAATATAATAAACAAAAAGATAAGTTACAATAACATTAATTTTAAAAATACAAATAACGTCAAATAAAAATTCCACAACAATTTTTAACCAATACCACCACCACTTTGCCACAGCAATGTGTGGCCGGGTACAGCTAGTCTTTAATAAAATGTTCCACAAGTAGTAGATCACCCCAGCAAAATTCAATAAAAACAAAAATATGGACAATAAATGTTAGACATGTAAAAAAGAAGGGACTTTTTTTCACATGCAGTGGACTTGTTGTAAAACTCATGCATATTGGACAGCTGTTAAAGAAACCACCCAAAGAATTTTGAAGCAGGATATACTGTTCATAAAGAGCTATTTTTGTTGGGACTAAACAAATGATGTAATCAGTAAGAAAAATATAGTTGTCTTTCAAAATGCTATAACAGCAGCCCAAATAATTTATGAAAGACATTGGAAAGAAAGTGCTATTCCACCTCTAAGTGCATGGTTGACCAAATATTTAATTCTGCAGAATTTGATCAATTCACTTATTTATTTATTTATTTATCTATGTATTTATTTATTTACAGTAATTATATTCCGCCCTTCCCATCCTGAAGGTGTCACGACCCAGGCTGCAGAGCACCAATAACCATACACAGAGGCCAGAATCTATCTAATATCTTTATTAAGGAAATATGTAAAGTCAATAAAAGTAAATGTAGAATATAGTTCAGAAGAAGACCTTTCAGGAAAGGTCAATTATAGTCCAGGAAAACAATGTCCAATATAAAATATTAAGGTCCAAAGTTGTAATCCAATAACCGAAACACTCACCTTGCCAAGCAAGGTGAGGGGAGATGACAAGGTTCTTAGTCCAAGGAACTTGATGCAAGGCTAGGAAGTAAACTTGATTCTTGAAACACAAGGCTTGATACGAGGCAACAAGGAACGAGGATCAGGGACAAAATCCGTGGTAAATACTTGGCAAGGTCCTGGAAAGCAAGGCTGAGTCCTAGGAAGCAAGGCAAGGTCCGTGGAGCAAAACAAGGCTGGAAACGGGAACGAAGGCTTGGAAGCGGGAACGAAGGCTTGGAAGCGGGAGTAGCGCTGTCCACACACAACCTACTCCAGTTGCTGACGAATTGACTCCGCAAGATTCCTACAGGGCAAAGAACCTAAATAGGGTCTCGTTTTCCCACCAAAGAACACTTCTCTGGGGAAACAGAACCGAAAGTCAATCTCTGGGTCCAGATGCATAACTCCCTAAAGTTTCTCATGAAAGCAGGCTTAATCAGCTGAATGCCTGGCTGCGATTCTCAGGCTTCTGCGATTAGCCTGTTGAACTCCTTTTTGTTGCTGATAATAATTACGGCGAGAAAATGGGGGAGATTTTGACTCAGGGCTTGTTTGGCAGATTTCTGGAAGACAAACCTCCTGCAGGTGCAAGGGCTCCAATTCAGGCTGGGAAAGTTCCAATTCTGGCTGAAACGGTAGAAAACCCAAGTTTTCCTCTTCATCTGTCACAACAGCGCTAGGAACGGGACTACATGGCCCATGAGTCATCACAGAAGGAGACTCAGGGCAGATCACATTGCACATACAAGGAAAACATTCAATGCCATAACATAGAACAGAGACAGAGACAGACGCAGGCACGGGCGGGCCTCGAACTCATGACCTCTTGGTCAAAGTGATTTGTTGCAGCTGGCTGCAAACCAGCCTGTGTCACAGCCCGGCCTTAAAATAAATAAATACAAAGTTTTCAAAATAATTGGAAGCTTTTTGCAGAATACATAGGCACAATATCTAAAAATTGGCCTGTAATGGTGTTTAGTAACTCAAAATCATTAACTGAAAGAAGAGCAAGGGTAGGACAAATGTTATATAATTAAGTCACTTTTGTCTGTTTTAAGTATGTGTGTGTGTATTGTTTGTTAAGAGCTTTGAGAGGACCATGTGTTATATGACTTTATCCTGGGATAGGGTCAGTAAGTTTTCTTTCAAATAGGTGGTACATAGTTTATTGTTATTAGAAGGTGTAGAATTACTATTAATTAATGGCTTTATACTGTATATCAGTGATTATGTTTCAGTTTGTATGTTTCTGAAATAAAGTGACAAGCTCTGATAGGAATTAACCATACAACTAAAATAATCTATGTTATTTCTGTTTCCTTACTTTATAAAGATATTGTGGAAGTTTTGGAAGGACTTTTAGGGATAGAGCATACATTTGCTTCATGTCATTTGGGTTGAATTTCAAAACAGAAAACTATACATGCTTGTAATTGATTTTTTTATTCACCTCCCCCATATTTTCAAAATAAGTGCATGAAAAATAGCTATGGAAAATATATTTATTTTAAACTATGTGCAAATGTGTTATAGTTCATAGGAGAATATGCATACTGTTTTTAAAAAGTGCATGAATACACACAAAGAGAGAAATAGCATGAAAAATGTTAATGCTAAGCCACCTTGGGTTCGTCTGGGAAAATTAAATGATGGATGGATGGAAAATCTATTAATTCTTTTGTGAGAGGAAAATTTGCTAGTCAAATCAGAAGGTGTAAAATCAAGGTGAGAAGCAAAAAACTTTCATGAGCTCAATTTTTGCTCTAGGGCCCAATTATAGTGATAACATATCAACCAGATGTTTTAATGTTTGATTATATCCTGAAATCAATAGAACAATAACTGCGGAGCCTGGAACTATTTGGGTATAACATATAATAACTTCAAGATACTGCCTCAGAGATTTTTATTTATTTTTATATATCTCTCTCTCTCTGAGGCAGTATCTTGATTTATTATTAAAAATCCTTATCCAGCTGTCTTGAGTTTTGGAAGATGGTATGTTTGCAGAGTGTGGAGGCTTAAAGCCATTGCTCATAAAATGAAATAGCTAATGGAAAATCAAACTTGTGGCTGTGAAGGAAACTAAATAATGTCTGAACATATATTTCTATTTATTAAGTCTGGGCACAGTATGTACTTTTCAATTTACTGCTTGTATGTTTCAATGGAAGTGGCACTGGCCAATCAACACGATTTTCTTTTATAGAATTAAGAGTTTGCTCACATAACACATGTGACACATCCTTTCTTTGAAATTATCTTCACATATACAGTAAACAATATTGCTTTTTGAACATTTTAAGACAAAATAATAAAGCATAGTACTTTAAACATTTAAAACTATCAGTCTTATCTTGCAGGTTCAAGAAATCATGTGTAACTGTAGATCATGCATGTCAAATGCAGGACCTGCAGGACAAATTTGTCCCAACACATCATTTTATATAACCCACGAGGCTTTTAATGTCAGGGCAACATAGTTACATTTTTATGGTATTACAATTACAGATGGTTCCTTGAAGGCAACCATAAAGCTGATGTGGCCCTAAGTGAATTTGACACTGTGAAGACTTGATGTGATGACAGGGATGGAATCTTTTTGGATCCCACCGCTGCCACCAATATGTGAAGACTTGATGTGATGACAGGGATGGAATCTTTTTGGATCCCACCGCTGCCACCAAAATGTGAAGGATTCACCTTCTACCTCTACGTATTTCACTTTTGAATGTTATCGCTGCCACCACCTTTGAAAGATGCTTTGCTCAAATAATAAGCAACATTTGAAGAAACAGTAACTTGTTTATTTATAGCACAAAGCTTGATGGTTGCAAGAATGTTATAACTTGAGGTGAACAATGTTACTTCTGTACAGTAAGTGTTGCAAGATTTCTCAATAGTTTCACTGAGCTTAGTATGGTATCAGCTTTATATTACTTGTTTCTTTCAGTTAGGAATATTGTCCTTCTTGAACTTAGTTGATCTGTACCCGATCAAACTTGGACTGGGGAGTTTAACTGGTTAACCCTAGCCCTCCTTGACTTAGGGATATAGCCTCAGCTCTTTAGTTATTCCTACTAAAGGCTCAGCAACTTTAATTTTAGCCCTTCTCTGCTAAAACTCTCTAGCTGCTCAACTTCCTCCCACAATCTCTTTTTTCCGATCACACTCCTTTCTCACTGAACAGAACCAACTGCTCTGCTCAACCGACAAACTCCAACTGCCCAATTCCAACTGCTAAATTTGAACTGCTAAGGCTTCCACCAGCAAGGTGAAGCCACGCCCCTTTTCCTGGCCATGCCTTAGAGGCTCCCAGCTTCTGTACAAGAATAGCTGAAATATATAACCTTAAACAGTCAACCTAAACATAGCAATCATGAATAAAACACAATGATCATGACATCTTTACAGACACCCTTGCTATCGATCAGTGGTTCCCAACACCTGGTCTTCCAGGTGTTTTGGACTTCAACTCCCAGAAATCCCAGCCAGCTTACCAGCTGTTAAGAATTGTGGGAGTTGAAGTCCAAAATGCCTGGAGAACCAAAGGTTGGGAACTGTGCTATAGATCAGGTATTCTAAAACTTTTTCAGCAGCCGAGCCCTTTCTGAAGCAAAAAAAACTTTTTGACACATTGTGTTTTAACATTTGACAGATGGGCTGGGCCAGTGGCAGATGGATGAAGAGTGTTTGTGTGTACTAATTGGAAAAAAATGAGTAAATTCCTATGCACACTGCACATATTGCATTTGTAGTGCAAAAAAAAATCCCAATGGAAAGAAAGAACAATACAATATTTAAAATGAAGAACAACTTTAACCAATATAAACTGAATGGTATTTCAGTTGAAGACTCCAGGGGGCATCCTGTCCAACCTCCTTCTGCCATGCAGGAAAATCACAATCAAAGCATTCCCTGAGCAGTGGGAGGGAAATGGGGTTTTGGAAGCAAGCAAGGCAAGGGGAAAAGGATCTGGGTAGTGAGGAAGGTGAGGAAAAAGGGCTTTTGAGAGTGAGGGAAGAGGGGCAGAGGAGAAGCAGGAAAGAGGAGGAAAAGCTTGGAGGGGAAGGAGGGGGAGGCCGAAGGAAGAGGGAAGCATGTAGCCCCTTAGTATGCTTTGCAGAGCCCAAGGGCTTCACAAGAGCACACTTTAAGAACTGCTGCTCTAGATAATCTCCTTTTCACTATATAATGGATATCAATATTACTCCATTATTTCATCCCACCTCCCCATAGTGATCTTGAACCATTGTTAAGTCAAAAGAAAAGCTAAAATACTAACTTCATTAGGATTTTGATTTTTTTTCTTATGGTAAACATGGCCCACACTACTTATTCTAAATTGAGACGGGTAACACATAGCTTGTAAAATGCATATACCCCTGTCCATTTACTTCAACTCCCAACCAATCTCATCAAACTGCTATTTATACAACTAAATTAGGTATAGCCAAATTTGATAATGACTAAAAGGTCCCCTCTCACCCAAAAACACACATAGAAATACCTAGGACAGGGGAAGATTTATAGGAGGAGCCACTTTTCTTCTAAACATCATTAAAGGCTGCATGTGGGAAGCTTTCTGAGCATCTTAATCCTTGCTGGGACTGGGTCAGTTCCTGGCTGTAATGATGATCATAGTTTATGATTAGACCCATTATACATAGAGTAATTACAGATCTAAAACCTTAGCTATTATTCATACAAACAGAACATCTGTTGTTGTTTTTTAATTTGCTAGTGGAAAGGGTGGATTTCAATCACACCAGCTATATGTATCAGTTTGGAGTAAAATCCAGCCCTTAGGAGCACTGTTGTATAAACTGTCTTGGATTATGTGTTGCACTTGCTTGATATATGAAAGCAGATAAAATAAAAGTGGTTTTTAATATTATTATTATACTCTTTAATGAGAATGAACCAATGTGTGATGCAAAAATTCTCTGTGGGAATGAAGAACAGAAAGAAAGTCCAGATGTAATTTGGCCTGGATTTAATTACATCCAAAAATATACTAGCTTTAATGACCATCTTGTTTGCGATAAACAACTCAATACCATAAAAAGAGTGATTATTTGGCAACATGATTGTTCTGGTCCATGACAAAAAAAATATCAATATCTGATATTTATAGAAAACAAAACCACCTGAATAACTTGAAAGCATTCTGTGAAGTTTTTCTGAAACATATATTTTACAGTCGGCCTGGTAGAATATAAATGGGACCACAATTCAGGCAATTTATGAAATGGGACACAATATATATTTTAGAGTTCTTGCAGATTCAATTGGGATCTTCTCTCATTCAACACAGCACACCAGGGCACAAGAACTGGAGAAAGTAAGACCTTTACAATGCCAACCTGGAAATAAGGTTGGCATTGTCATGGGGCCAGATCCAGCATGAGTCAACATGCCTGTTGGTCGATGAACCAATACCCAGGTTGACAGCTATAGGATTACACTCTGGTGGACACCACTGCATGGGTTGGATATGACATCTACTATCCCAAACCCGCGATGCATTGCTGGGCCACTCAGCTTACACTTTCCTGCATCCAGATTCCAAACAATAATTGTAACAATAAATTACAACAAATTGAAAACTGGATGAGTAGGATAAAACTCCAAGACAACCTGAAGCCAGCATGCTGAGGAGCTGATTTTTATTCCACAACATCAAACCTGCAGGAAAAATGTATTGTTATGTCCATTCACTTCTATTATTGTGTCCCAATAGTTGCAAAAAAAAAAAAAAAAGAAAAGAAAAAGAAAAAAGAAAAGAAAAGAGCCACCTAACTCACTGAAATTTGATTTTTTCCCCTCCAGATCTGACACTCATTAGGGTTTCTAATGAAACACGCTGGTTCCTGTTGGAGTAAGAGGTGCAACTAACAGACCCTCTCCCTTCCAAAAGCATTGGAGTATCCCCTCTGAATAATTTGGGAGGTGTCCTAAGGAAAATTAAATCATTACTTATAAAAAATCTTCCCTTTCTTCATTTCTATAGTGCAGAAGAGGAAATCATGTGATTAGTCAACTGCAGCTCATAGCAGCTCTAGACAGTATAGCCAATTGTAAGAAATGCTAGGATCTGAAGTTCAAGAAAACCTTGGAAGGGCACATGATGTCAACTACTACTAAAGTGGGACCCTCACCCAAACTTATTTAGTCAGCCAAAACTATATAAACTGAAGCAATTGCAGGGTCAATGGATGCAAGTAAGATTCCTTCTTTATTCATGTGTTTTGCATCTTGTTGATTGATGAGATTTTTCCAGTAACACCACCTCTGTTCTCTGCATCTTTATAGTTATATCATGCTTTATCTGCCTGGTTTTGTTGGGGGTAGTTGATTGTCTATTTGTGTTCATTGTGCTTTTCTTTGTGCTAAAAATATTTTTGACCTGTATTTTTAATAAAACTAAATAAATGTAATATTATTTACATTATTACAGCCTTTTGTGAATGAGATTTACAGAGGCTGCATATGGATAGGTGGAAACTGGGGCAGGGACTCAACAGGAAAGAAATATGAATCAGCAAATGAGCCTTCTTAAGTCTACATTCCCATACAAGCCCTCAGGAAAGTGCACTATATAAATCTTTGTCATTTGCTTTTAATTCCAGCCCTTCATTTCCCCAGTGTGAAGCATGAATAGTTTTCACATATGGGTTTGTTATTGTTTGGAGACCTAATTCTCACCTTTAACAAAACTTTTCCACTTCCTGCTGTATCAAGACACACCTTCTGGAATAATATGAGGAAGCTGGTGATATTTAATGTCATTTTGTTATTTGCTGAAATGGTTTTCACATGCTTAAAGAAAATAAACGCTTTATATGGCCTATTTGACTAACTGGAGAAATGCAGAAAGGCCAAGCAAATTAAGCCATAGATCAGAATCCAAAAAATACTGCATGACAATGGCAGCCAGAGAAGTTGATGGGGAATACTGCCTATTGACTGTGCCTCTACTGGTTCAGTTTAAAAGGTCCCAGTGGAGATGTGGGGGCATTTCAATCAGCACTCTGCTAGTATTGGTACACAATGTACACTTGCCATTAGAATTTGCCCATGTGGAAAAATGACTATGTATGGAACTCTGCCCTTCAATATGTTTTCCCAGGAATATCCAAGAAGAACACATTTTGAACTCTATTGTTAATTGCCACATAGCATCAGTGGGTGGTTCTTGCCAAAGAATCACCTCATGCCCTTTTTGCTGCAAGATCTAAGGCGTTCCCTTCATTTTTAAAATTCCATTTGCCTATGGGAAAGCATATGAATTGACTAGGTGGTTATTCTTCTTGTACTTTCTTGGGATCAATTATATAGTGTACTGAAGGCTTCCCTTTATATTTCTAAAATATAGAATCCTGCTCTGCAGATTCTGCTTCCTATGTGGCCAATATCAAAGAACTCTTTTGTGTGGTTATTTTCCCACATTGGGACCATATGGAGCACTACTTAGATTCACTATGTAGATTCACACACTACACTGTGTGAAATGTCTGCATATCAATACCACACATTCTTGCTAGAAACTTGCGCAGCTGGGAAGGATCTTCATAGAATGAAAATATTAAGACACACTGCAGATGATGGCTATCTGCATGGAGAAATCATTTTAAGAAAGTCTTTCTAAAACCTATTATTTATTTATTTATTTATTTATTCATTCATTCATTCATTCATTTCTATCTCACTTTTCTCCCATGGGTGGGATTCAAAGCAGCATAGAAAGTTTAAAAACACAAATACATATACATCAATACATAAAATAGAGAATGAACTAAAACATCATCAGCCAATATTAAAAATAACCCAGTTTGAACAACCCATGTAAGACAAATCAATAACTTACAACAAATACCATTCAAATTTTCCCTAACTTCCAGCCAATGAGGTTATTTATAAAAATAAAATGATACGATTTCCTAAGACACTCAATTTTTGTAAGGCCATGCCACAGTTGCCAGCGCCAATAAGCATTCAGGACTATTGCTAGCAGTTATCTGGCAGTGCCTTTTATCATTCATCTGGGAAGGCCTGGCTCCACAAAAAGGTATTAATTAAAGATTGAAAAGCCAGTAAGGAGGGGGCCGATTGTGCCTCTCTAGGAAGGGAGTTCCAGAGCTGCAGGGCACCACTGAAAAGGCCCTTTCTCTCGTTCCCACCAACCGTGCTTGTGATGGTGGTGGGACTGAGAGAAGGGTCTCTCCTGATGATCTCAGGGCTTGAGTGGGTTGGTAGGAGGAGATGTGGTCCCATATGTAGGCTGGGCCTGAAACATTTAGTGCTTTATGGGCTAAAGCCAGCACCTTGAATTGCACCCAGAAACAGACTGGAAGGCAGTGTAGCTGCTTCAGGAGTGGAGTAGTACTTTCTCTATTTCCCGCTCCCATAAGCAGTCTAGCAGCAGACTTCTGAACCAGTCGAAGTTTCTGAATGCTCTTCTGGGGCAGCCCCATGTAGAGCGTGTTACAGTAATATAATCTGGATGTGAATAAGACATGTACCACCATGGCCAGAACTGGTTTTTCAAGATATAGCACACAAACTGTGTGAAGGCCCTCCCGGCCACCACCAACACCTGGGCCTCCAGGGTCAGCACTAAGTCCAGGAGGTGCGAATCTCCACCTTCAGAGGAAGTGTGATACCATCCAGCACAGGTTGCAGTCCAATACCCTGATCAGCCCTATGACTGACCTCCGTCTTGTCTGGATTCAATTTCAATTTGTTCATCCTCATCCAGTCCATCACATCCTTGGCATCAGATGGAAACAAGTAGTAGAGTTGGGTGTCATCTGCACACAGATGGCACTGAACTCCAAAACTCTGGATGATCTCTCCAAGCGGTTTCATGTAGATTTTAAACAACATGGGGGACAAAATTGAACTCTGTGGGACCCCACAGAACAAAGGCCATGGGGCCAAGCAGGAGTCCTCCAGCACCACTTTCTGGACCCAACCCTCTAGGAAGGACTGGAACCACAGTTGCACAGTGCCTCTGAGTCTCAGAAGGATCAGAGGACCAGAAGGATACCATAGTTGATGGCATCGAAAGCCGCTGAGAGGTCTAAGAGAACAAAAAGGAACACACTGCCCCTATCTAGTTCTCTACATAGATCATCCACCAAGGCAAACAATGCCATCTCAGTCCCAAAACCAGGCCTGAACCCAGACTGTGATGGATCTAGATAGTCCATTTCATCCAGGAACCCTTGGAATTGTGAGGCCACCACATGCCCAAGGATTTGACACTGGCCTGAAGTTGTTCATATCTCAGTGGTCAAGACATGGCTCTTTAGAATGGGCCTTACTATGGCCTCTTTAAGGCTAAATGGAATTACGCCTTGGGCCAATGAGGCATTCACCACCATTTTGATCCACTCGGTCAGTCCCCCTTTGGCAAGTTTTATCAGCCATACAGACAAAACTCTAAGATAAACGTGGTGGTCCTCACTCCCTCAAGGATCCTGCCCACATCCTCGGATTGCACCAATTGAAAAGAATCAATTAAAACAGGACAAACAGGTGCCTGGGTCACATCCAACATTATTGTATTTAAACTGAAGTCCAGATTAGAGTGGATCCAGCTGACTTTATCCGCAAAGTGCAATGCAAATTCCTCAAAATGTGTTACCGCGAGGTCAGAGATCATCCCACTTGGTGACTAATGCAGAAGACCAATTGGAACAGCTTGGAAGGGTGGATCTTTGCAGATGCAATGTTAGCATGTATGTAAGCTTTTTCTGCTGCTTCCATTGCTGCGGAATAGGTTCTTAAATAAGCTCTATCCCATGCTAAGTTGACTTCTCTATGAGTCAGGTGACCACAACGCTCTTGCCTCTGTCTCTCTCGCTTCATTGCCACCAGCTCCACGTTATACCACAGAGTTGGTTTGGCTCTTCAAGACAAGAGGGGGCATTCAGGAATGATTTTGTCAATTGTCCTGGTAATTTCTCCATTCCAAAGGTCAACCAGGACATTGACAGAATCACCTATCTCCTTCGAGGACAATCCCCAAGAGCTGCCAGGAACCCATCAGGTTCCATAAGCCTCCTGGGGCAGGCTATCCTAACTAATCCTCCCCCCCCCCCCAAGAGGTCAGAGGCAGCAGTAAGTCTAAACCTAATCAGGTGATGATCAATCCATGACAACAGGACTATAGATAAGTCCCTCACACCATCACCTTCCTCTTATCCCATAGAAAAAATGAGATCTACTGTGAGTCCAGCTGCATGGGTGGGACCAGATACTTGTTGGGACAGCCCCACAGTTGTCATGGCCACCACAAAGTCCTGAGCAACAGGGCACTCTCGGCATGGATATTGTAATCTCACATCACAATAAGCCATTGTGACCAATGCCAGGCTTGAGACCACCCTGATCTGCTCATATCCTGACTGTAGTCCAGTGAGGTGGGCGCCGGTACACTAGCAGAATCTCTATTCTGTTCCAGCAATCCACCCACAGATAGACAAAGTTGAACCTGGATTGTTGTGGGATGGGGCACCTTGTCAGGGAGATGGAATTTATATAGACCACCACTACCCCGTCCCTGCCCTCCGGGCCTAGCCTGCTGCTGTATGGAGAACCCTGGAGGACAAAGCCAGGCGAGGTTTACTCCCTCGGCCTCATCCAACCAGGTCTCCATAATACAAGCCAGGTCGGCGTATTCATCCAGGATCATATCCTGGATGGCAGTTGTTTTACCATTTATTGACCTGGCATTGAGCAGCAGCAGTTTAAGTCCAGGGGGCCTACCACTTTCATTACCCAGACTACTCAAACTACTATGTATAGAAGGAGCAATCCTGGGAGCAACAGTCACTGACACTCACCTGAACACCCTGGGGCATTCTATTGCCCTGGTATCTCCGTCCTGATCGCCTCCTACCCACACTATCTCGATAGAGGCCCCCTGGCCCCGTGAACTCCCTCTCCCTTCCATCTTCCCTTTTCAAAGTGCACAGTGCCGGCAATGTTAGAAATCCTTACCCTCCCCCCCATTGTAGCCTGGAGAGGCGGCAGCATGGCCATCTGTCAGTAGGGCTTTGATTGTAATCAAGAAATGGAGGAAGGGAGGGAGGAAGGAACCATCCATGTTGGGACCATAATTTGGAAATAATTTGGCTGCAAGGTATAAATTCCCTGTAACAGAAGAATTAATGAAAGAATAATTAGAAGAAGGAACTAGAGTGGAATGATGCTGTGGCTGACATTGTGCCATCTACATGGGCTAAACTAGGAGAGATACAGGTAAATGCATTTTGTGGAGTCCACATGATTCACAAGGCTGATTTGCCCTGCATGCCTTCCAAAGCCACTTATCATGGCCTTACCTCTCATTACTCAAACTTGTGAGATTTTCCAAAACTTTCATGGAGTTTCAGGGCCCTTCCATATAACCCAGAATATCAAGGCAGATAATCCCACATCATCTTTGAACTGGGTTATCTGAGTCCACACTGCCATATATTCCAGTTCAAAGCAAAAAAATGTGGGATTTTATTCAGCTGTGAATTATTCAGCCCCAGAGCTCATTCACACTTTGGGTATGCGTAAACAGTTGGGCTCCATCTGATTTGGAATTGGCCACAGGTATATAGATGGCCAGCCTGGGGACAGAGGATGGCACTTACCATGATCATTGTGTTCTTGGTGTAGCAGTGACCATGGGGCACAAAGTTGTTGATGGTTGTGGCTCATCACAGTGTTGATACTGTTTGGAGCACCAGGGTAATCAGAGAAGGGGAAAAGGAAGGAGACAATCCCTCCATGTTCTCCTCCCCTCTCTTGTATCACTCTGGAACTCCAAACAGCATCAGCACTTGTAATGAGCAATGACCACCAGCAATGTATCACTCCTTACAAATCAGTAGGCAATACTGGGGGAAATCTAGACTCAATGGACCAACCAAGTGAGCTCTGGGAACCAGGATCTTCCTTGGGAACCCAATAAACGTGCTGCTTCTATTTAAATCAGTCTTCATTATGACACATTTCATATAGGTTGAAGCAAGCTTCAAGCTTTATAAGTTTTAGCAATACTTGAAAATTATTTCCTATTAGATATCCCAGCACTTTATTCTGTGGCACTATGTAATTCAGATTCAATGCATAAAATATTCAGACTGTAGTGGAATACACATCTGTTTCCTTCGGGATACTATGTTCATTTCCCCTTCTGTAGAAAAGTCTCAATGTGACCCAGAGGCTAAATAGCTTTGAGTCATGAGGGAAATTAATCTACATATTTTGCACACAAAGTTGTCTATACCAAATATTCTAAACTATAAACAAGAATTAATTTCAATCATAAATCCATTTAATTAGTTTCAAGGAATATATTCAAGGTGCAATAGCACCAATAGCACTATTCTGTTCAGTAACACAAGTAAAGATTAGTGTGAGTGTTAACATTATTTTTACACCTCTTTAGTATTATGGATGTTGAATATTGCTTGACACAAAAAGGGTGCTAAAGACAGTTTTCACTGATTTGAGGAAGCCATGGTGGTTTGGAAGAAAATATGTCCTGCTGCAAATAGTATAAGATTGAACTTTTAATATATGATTCTTCCTGTGGCACAAATATAGATCTGCTTTCATATAACACACATTTAGGTTAAAAGCGGAGAAGAATTCACAGGAGAAAAAAACACCTGGGGACCCACATGTTGAGAACCACTGATATAGTGAATGAGGAGGAGATTTGAAAAAAGTGAATTTAAGAACCTTATCCTCTGAAAGAATTATTCATAATTCATAACTTGATCTTCAAGTTGTAATTCCAGAATCCATTATAAATGAAGCTGCAAACTTAGTGCTACAACATGTCAACTTCAGATCTGTTTGAAACAGGACTGCAGGCCATGTCAAAATACTTCATCTACTGTATCTCTGAAATGAAGTGTTTCAGTAAATATATAGTTGAATCTGTATAGCAGAGTTTCTTAAACTGATAAACTGGCTGGGATTTCTGGGAGGGAGCTGAAGTCCAAACCACCTGGAGGAACATAGTTTGAGAAACACTGCTGTATAGACATACCTTCATGTCTGGATGACAATATAGACAAGTTCAGTTTGCATTGAACACATTGTTCCATCTAATTTTCCTAGCAATTCGTAAGATTTTAATACACTTTGGCATCTATCTTGTAAATGAGCAGATCATCATAACATATTATTATAGTTGTAGTATGAGAAACATTTGCAGCTATGCAACCTCTCCGCTATATCTGAGCCAAGAGATTTAGCAATTTGTAAAGATAAACAGGAAACTTATTCTCTAGTCACATTTTGTCCACATTGGTTCATGGTTCACCATTTATTCACTAAGTTACTTTAATGGAAATAAAAACAGATTTTGAATTGCTTCCCCATATAAGAGATTATTCCTAAGAAGATAAATAATATTTTTATATTTGACCATAGTAACTAAAGCACAAACAGGACATAAAAACAAGTACTGATACGTCTTGTTCCCAAAATATTATCATCACAGTATATTACTTACTGCTGAGTATTCAGGTTTTTTTAATATTGAAAATGAGGAATAGCTCAGTCAGACTCACATGATACTTGAGCAAATTTGTTTTAGTGGGAAATCACATGAAAGAGTGACTAAACTGCATTTATGTGATTGGTAATAAAAAGTAATTGATGTTTTGACAAAAAAAAAATGAAAGAGGGTCATTTTATGCTGAGAAACAAGAAGGATAATTTATGTACTGCAAAAATGTGAAGCATTCATTATGAATTAACATAGAGTTTTGGATACTCTACTGACAACAAAACACTGACATGTAGGGATATTGAAAAAAGAAATATATTTTATTATTTGGTAGAACTGCTACTCAGAATTGGAAACAAGGTTCAGAAATTTGCTGGGCCACATTAAAAAAACGGCATTCACTTCTGTTGATAATGCTAATTAATGCCAGGAAAAAAAGTAACAGATTAGCTGAATGCTGCCATACTGTCTGCATAAGCATAAATGTGCAAGTGGAGCTCAGTGCAAATAAAGACAATTTTAATGTAGTGTAATGTAGTTTACACCCTCCTATTTAATGGGATAATGAAGACTGTGATAGTTGTTGCCATTTTCAATGATCAATTCAGTGTACCCATGAGTTATATAGACTTTAAGTTCAGCTTCAGAACTTTAGATAACTTTATAGTTGACTCTGTATATCAGAGTTTCTTAAACTGGTAAACTGGCTGGGATTTCTGGGAGGGAGAAAGTCCAAAAAACCTGGAGGAACATAGTTTGAGAAACACTGCTGTATAGACAAACTCCCCTATGGATGTGCCCACTGGAAGCAGTACTAAGGCCAACATCTAATGAGGAAATAAGAACATATAGGGAATACCTAGTTAAAGAAAATGATCAATGGAAATTAAAAGGGAGAGAAGAGATAGGGATAAGTGACTGGTATTGCTATCATCAACTACATGATTGATTCAGGAAAGATAGGGTTCTCCAATAGAAAATTGGTCTTGGAATGTATTTTTGAGAAGGGGATAAGAGATTATTCTCTAGATTATGCAAATACATTCTAGGGTACAATCTAGAGCACAACCGAATAAAATTGCTATGGTTTCATGGGCTAAAGGTTGAGGGAAAAACATTGATCTGGAAAATTGGGAACATGTATGGAAAAGAGGATTTAAATTTTCAATAGCTGGCTCTATCAGAGAAAATATGTACAAAATGTTCTATAGAATTTATATAACACCAGAGATGATAGCTAAAGTGAATAAATCTCACCAAGGGGAATGCTGGAGGTGTAAAATACAGAAAGGTACCTTTTTCATGTTTGGTGGACCTGCAGGATGGTACAAGACTTTTGGGAAAATGTGACTTAGGAAAGAAACAAAATGATTGCCAAAAAAGTTAAGAAAACTCCAAAAATGTGTCTTTTAGGAATATTTAGAGAGGAATTAGAAATTTGTCAATATAGCTTTGATGCAGCCAGATTGACAATAGCAAAATCATGGAAAGGTGAAAAAGAACGATCTAAAAAGGACTGGAGATAAAAGGTATTAGATTATGTTCAAATTGCCAAGCTATTTCATGGTATCTGGGGAGAAAATAATGAAGAGTTCACAAAAAAAAATGGAGGCTAGCATTTGAATATCTGGAAAGAAAGACAAATGTTGATTTCAAAGTAGCCACAAGGGGAATGTATTAAAATAATTATAACGGTAGGTTTTATTAGATATAAGATTCACAGTGAGTAGAGATGGAAGTCATAGGTGGTGGGTTTACTGGTGATGGGCAGGAGGGGAAGCATTTGTTAAAATTTTGCAATGCATATGTTTTGTTAGTTAATATAATTTTTACTTTTGCTTGTCACTTATATACAATAAAAATTAACCAATAAAATGTATCAATTGATGGTTTTTGTATAATTTGCATCTTTTATATACTGTGTACTGTGTCAATTCCTACTAGACAAAGTGTATAAACTGTTCCTAATATATGTATCAAAATGCAACTAGAAGGCAGCCACCTCTTCATGCTCCCTGTTTGTATAATCTCCTGGGAAAGGGGTCCTTGGCCAAGATTCCTCTAGCTATTTCCCAAGCCACAAAGTTGTCAGAACCATGTATAAATAGATCATCCTCTTTACAAAAAAAAAAAAAAAAAGCTCAAGATGTTTGTCTATTTAACCTAAGACTGAGAGTCTGGTGCTCCAGCGGAAGAGGGGGCTTAGTAGATGTGCATTCATTTAACTTCTATGTTGGCAGACAACCCTTTGATTGTTTAAATCCAACACCTTTCTCTTTTGGGCTCCGCACCCTTGTCTTTCATGGAACCAGACACTTGAGTTAATCAAGAACTCATCTTCATATGCATCATTGTTTCTTCACAGACTGTGCCCTCCCAGAAGGCGTCTCTGCAACAGATTGGTTCTTTGAACTAACCACTGTTTGTGTTCTTCCCACCGTGGAAAATTCCTCCTGCAGGCTATAATGGCAAAGGAACCGCTGGCCAATCTGGGAGCAGATCCTATTCTGCTTCTTTTTCAGCCAATCAGGAGAGGGAGTGGGAAGTCTGAATTTCTGTGAATTCATGCTTGTACCTTTTGAAGCAAATTGCTTGTACAGTAGAGTCTCACTTATCCAACATAAACGGGCCGACAGAATGTTGGATAAGCAAATATGTTGGATAATGAGGAGGGATTAAGGAAAAACCTATTACACATCAAATTAGGTTATGATTTTACAAATTAAGCACCAAAACATCATGTTTAACAACAAATTTGACAGAAAAAGTAGTTCAACATGCAGTAATGTTATGTTGTAATTACTGTATTTACGAATTTAGCACTAAAATATCACGATGTATTGAAAACATTGACTACAAAAATAATCCAGAATGTTGGATAAGCGAGTGTTGGATAAGTGAGACTCTACTGTACTTGCTAAATCTTAACAAACCTCTGTGGCTTGTTTTCAATCTGGTAAGTTTGTTTCTCTGTCCTGGCTGATCTGGTTTAGCATATACTCACTGGGTATGGACTCTATGACCACGGTCCTAGCTGAAATCACTACAATATAATAATTTCAGCATAATTAAAATATTACACAACTGGTAAGCAGAATATTAACTTAATATGATTTATGTTTCACTTTTTCAGGAAAAAGCAATAACCTACATGTCATGTGTTATAAAGGGCAGTTCCTAGCCACCTTCTCCAAAACGTAAATACAGTCTGATGTTGTTTGAACATCTGCGTATTTTATAAGGTTTCCAGAATTGCTTCAGGAATCTGTCAACTCCCAGTACCCTAAGTGTTTAATACATATTTTTATGCTTCCATGTAAACAATTTCCTCTTTCTTTCCCTTTTTCCTACCAAAATTCCAGAAAAGTTTGGAATTATGGTCAGCCTTTTAAATGTTCACTAGACTTGTCACCACCCAGTTTTGAGTTTATAACAAAATAGTTACAGGTGGCGAAATGGCATCATTTCCTTTCCTTGCAAGGTAACTGGCTGTTTAAAGCCAACAGCATTCTGACTGAAGGAGGCAATTTCTTTGGTTCAGAGTTGCTTCATAATACACCTTATAAACCTTGCTGCTCAGATGTTAAATGGCCCAAATCCCCAAAGGAGGCTTACAGCATGCTTGCCTCTGAAATGCACATTAATTCCAATTGAGGGGATTGCAACCATGTCTTACATAAAATAAAGTGAACCTGCCACACAAAAAAATCTTTTAATCCTTCATTGTGGTCTCAAATAAAAGAAAAGAAGAGAAAATAAGAGAAAGAAAAAAAGCAATACCGGTAATATACGTCAAATCCCTCGTCAGTAATAGAAATTCACAAGATGTCTGTGGGCAAGTCACATTCTCTCATCTTAAAATGAAAGCAATGACAAATCTTCTCTGAACAAACCATGTCAAGAAAACCCTAGGAAAGGGAAGACGTAATTGTTTTCTGGTTTTATATATTGTGGTCATACATGGTTGTCCAAGGAAGTTTTTTGTGATATCTGGAAGAAATTAATTCAGTAAAATACAATAATTTCCTGCTTATGGAAGTGGACAGAGCTATATACCTCCCCTTGATAAAATTGTAAATTTATATAGGAGACAAAATATGTGTAACTGACTCAAATATCCTAGAAGAAAAAAATGTAGCTATGCTAATATTTTATTCCAATATTTATTGCAAAGATATGTTTGCATGGATAAATGCTGCCATTACACTGTGTGACATAACTGACTAAACAACAGATACTGAAGTAATTGTACCAATTTGATTACTCTTCCATCCATGTATGGATGAAAACCTTTTGTAGCCCCATTGATAGACAGAGTGATATGTCCCACTTGGCATATCCTGAAACTGCAGAACTAACCTACTGCTCTAAAGCAGCCATGGGCAAACTTCGGCCCTCCAGATGTTTTGGACTTTATTTATTTATTTATTTATTTACAGCATTTATATTCCGCCCTTCTCACCCCGAAGGGGACTCAGGGTGGATCACATTACACATATAGGCAAACATTCAATGGCTTTTAACATAGAACAAAGACAAGACAAACATGGCTCCGAGCGGACCTCGAACTCATGACCTCCTGGTCAGAGTGATTCATTGCAGTGATTCATTGCAGCTGCTCTCCAGCCTGCGCCACAGCCCGAGCCACTTTAACTCCCACAATTCTTAACAGATGGTAAACTGACTGGGTTTTCTAGGAGTTGAAGTCCAAAACACCCAGAGAGGTGAAGTTTGCCCATGCCTTCTCTGAAGTATGAAGTGTGCTATCCCATCTCTAGTACTGCAGCAAGATTCAATCAACAGTCCAGTCTGAATCTGTATATGGAAAAATGTCCCTTGCTCCAGCCCACAAAATATGTTGAGCCAGCACCATTTTTATACAACTTGTCAACATATTGAAAATATCTGAACTTGACGATGCTCTGGCTTTTAGAAGTGTTTTAGGAAATATTTGCAGCGTGTTTCATGGGATTCCTTAAAATGACTTAAATATTTTCTTACCTATGTTAGTTCCAGATGCATTTACAGAACATACTGTACTGTAAATGCAGTTAATTTAGCACTGTCCTATGATTTTCTACACAATATACTGAGCTTGCCAGAACTGAAAGGGAGAGAAAGAAAAATGTATTGCACAGTTTAAAAGCATAGTGCATTTTTACTTATTGCTATTTTGCGTTGGGTCATAAGGTTTACCTTATAAATAACTTGCAAGCAGAATTATTGTATATGAAACTGACTTGCAGGGAAGGTTTCTATTTAAGGTTCAAATTCTGGCAAATAAACCAGTCTTAAAATTGATGGTCTTTCCAAAAATAAACAGAAACTCAAATAATGCTCTTAAACTGAACAAAAGGAAGATTTCCAAGGGCTATAATAAGAGAGCCAAGGTATTCCCAAAATGTCATCATAGCATTATTATCTCTAAATTTTTATGTACAATGTTATCATTTCTATATTTGATTGAGCTCCCCTTTCCTCAACCTGCATCACAAAGTCAGAAACATGGCCGCCCTGGGTGAAATCAGATTTTGCTTTCTCTCTTGCCTCTCCAAGGGAATATCAGATGTTGATGTGGCCATAGTGACATATTCCCTAATTATATCCTGGTTGGAAAATTGTAATGCATTCTGAAGGTGGCTTCTTACATTGCCTAACACTACCTCGACGGGGGCCCCCATCAAGGTAGTGTGGAGTAGGAGGAGATCAAAGTGGAGGAGACCAGGGCAACACCAATGCACCAAGGTGCTCAGGCCAGTATCAATGCCTGTTGCTCCCAGGATGGCTCCTCCTATACATAGTTATATGAGTAGTCTGGGTAATCAAAGAGTCAGAACCCTGGGCTTAGACTGCTGCTGCTCAATGCCAGGTCAATGAATGGCAAAACAACTGCCATCCAAGACTTGATCCGTGATGAAAATGCCAACCTGGCTTGTATTACGGAGACCTGGCTGGACGAGGCCAGAGGAGTCAACTTGGTCTGGCATTGTCCTCCAGGGTTCTCTGTACAGCAGCAGGTTAGGCTTGGGGGGGGGCAGGGAGGGGGAGTAGCAGAGGTCTATAGAGATATCATCTCCCTGACCAGGTGCCCCATCCCACAATCATCTGGGTTTGATTGTGTCTATCTGTGGGTGGGTTGCTGGGATAGAATAGGGATAGAATGTTAGTGTACTGCCCACCCCACTGCACTACAGTCTCCCTACCTGAGCTGACCGGGGTGGTATTGAGCTTGGCGTTGGAATCCCACCGGCTGATTGTGCTGGGGGATTTCAACATCCACGCTGAGCCTGCCCTGTCGGGTGCGGCTCAGGACTTCATGGCAGCCATGACAACCATGGGGCTGTTCCAACAAATATCTGGCCCTACCCATGCAGCTGGACACATGTTAGATCTCATTTTTTCTATGCTTGTCATAAGTTTTGAAATTGTTTTAACTGATATCTTAATTGGGTTCTAATCTGGATATGATTTTTAATTGATTATGTATTGCTGTTCAATGTATTTGTATGAATTTTATATGTTGTACGCCACTTTGAATCCCACCCATGGGAGAAAAGTGGGATAGAAATGAATAAATAATAATAATAATAATAATAATAATAATAATAATAATAATAATAACAACAACAATAACATGGGTGACAGTCTGACCTTTCACTCTGTGCCCCTCAGCACTCACAGCACCACCTTCCAAATCACATGGGGGAAAGTGCAGTTGCCCAGCTTCCCCCCCCCCTGCACTAGCCCAATTGCTGACAACAAGAACACAGGAAGCCTCCTGTGTTCTTATTGTTCCCTCGTACACGCTTTCAGCACGGTTTGGGGATGGAGCCCCACCTGAAGTAGCTGTATATCATTTGATGGGATCTGGCGGACTCTGTTCTCAAACTGTGCTGAAAGCATCATACAATGAGTAGATTTGCCTGTGTGATGAAATCCTTCCTTTGAGGAGTGTTCAACTGGACCAAACAGACACAGTCTGGTTGCTCACTGGCATTGGTTACAGGGAGCATATAACTCTCACGTTGCATCAGCTGTACTGGCTACCAGTCCATTTCTGAACATAAGCAAGGTATCCAGGTTGTTCACATCTCAAACATTAAAAATTAAAGGAATGTCTTCTTCCATTTTATCACAATCAAAAAGTTCAAAATAATAATATTAATAATAATATTAATATTAATTAATAATAATTGATAATAATTAATAATTAATATTATAATATTATATTATTATTATAATTAATATTATAAATATCTGGGCATACTACAGCTGGACAACATCAAGCATGAACATGTGAAAACTGTGATCAGCAAAGAATACACACAAAGGGTCAGAAAAATTCTCAAAAGCAAGCTGAATGGAGGCAACACCATCAAGGCCATAAACACCTGGGCCATACCTGTCATAAGATATACTGCTGGCATCATAAATTGGACACAGGTGGAACTGGACAATTTGGACAGAAAAACAAGAAAACTCATGACCATTCATCATTCACTGCACCCTCACAGTGATGTTGACCGGCTATATCTGCCTAGAAGATCAGGGGGCAGAGGACTCTTACAAGTAAAACAAGCAGTCAAAGAAGAAGAACATGCCCTGGCAGAATATGTAAAGCAAAGTGAAGAACCTGCTTTGATTGAAGTCAAAAATCAGAAACTCCTCAAAGCACAGAAGACAAAAAATCAGTACAAGAAAACCGCACTACAAACTAGAGCTCACAGCTGGCACAACAAAACATTGCATGGAAAGTTCCGTGACAAAATTGAAGGAAAAGCTGATAAGGAGAAGACCTGGCTATGGCTCACAAATGGGACTCTGAAGAAGGAGACAGAAGGCCTGATCCTTGCAGCCCAGGAGCAAGCCATCAGAACAAATGCAATTAAGGCCAAGATCGAAAAATCAGCTGATGACCCAAAATGCAGACTGTGCAAGGAAACCGACGAAACCATTGATCATATCCTCAGCTGCTGTAAGAAAATTGCACAGACAGACTACAAACAGAGGCACAACTATGTGGCCCAAATGATTCATTGGAACTTATGCCTCAAGTACCACCTCCCAGCAGCAAAGAACTGGTGGGATCACAAACCAGCAAAAGTATTGGAAAATGAGCATGCAAAGATACTGTGGGACTTCTGAATCCAGACTGACAAAGTTCTGGGACACAACACACCAGACATCACAGTTGTGGAAAAGAAAAAGGTTTGGATCATTGATGTTGCCATCCCAGGTGACAGTCGCATTGACGAAAAACAACAGGAAAAACTCAGCCGCTATCAGGACCTCAAGATTGAACTTCAAAGACTCTGGCAGAAACCAGTACAGGTGGTCCCAGTGATGTTCGGCACATTGGGTGCCATGCCAAAAGATCTCAGCCGGCATTTGGAAACAATTGACATTGACAAAATCACAATCTGCCAACAGCAAAAGGCCACCCTACTGGGATCTGCACACATCATCCGAAAATACATCACACAGTCCTAGACACTTGGGAAGTGTTCGACTTGTGATTTTTGTGATACGAAATCCAGCATATCTATTTTGTTTGCTGTGTCATAATAAAATAATAATAATAATAATAATAATAATAATAATAATAATAATAATAAACCCTAAGCAAAAGTCTTATCAGCCCTAATAAGACTTTTATCTTGGAAAAAACATGGGAGAATCAATGATCAAAATACCCCATATGTGTTATTGATAAGAGAAATTTTATAATTTGTTTTCTTCCAATGATGTGTTGCATATCGATCCAAATATTTACATCTTCAAAAGATAATTATGGTTTGGTAATTCATACTCTCAATTTCTGGCAGCAAGAATTATGTAAACATTTTAAAAAATAATGGAACTTGGCAAAACAATAACATATGAGTGCTCAGTTTTATGAGTACATTAGCTATTAATGTCAGAAGTGTTGCTTCATATCATTGAGGAAGCCATCACATTGTGTGGTCCAAAGTACTTAACAGAAAGAATGCTAGCATGAAGGATGGGCAGAACACTTTCACTTTGTGAAATGTCCATTTACATCACTCTCAACCTGTGGGTCCCCAGGTGTTTTAACCTACAACTCCTAGAAATCCCAGCCTGCTTATCAGCTGTTAGGATTTCTGGGAGTTGAAGCCAAAAACATCTGGGGATTCCAGGTTGCGAACTACTGCTCTACTCCATTTAAAACTGAATTAATTGTTATGGTAAGTCAACACATAGATAGATCCAACTGATTGAGTTTAGCTAAGAGCAATAATAAGATTTGAGTTAAGATTCTAGGGCAGCAATTATTAGCCTTCACATGGCAATGCAAAGGATTAATGTTGCACCTGGTCTGAAGAGGAGGAGGGGGACCCCTTGGTGGGGCCTTGTGCTCCTGAATTAGAGCCTGAATTGGAGCCAGATACTTCTGTAGTGAGGAGTCCCTGATGGCGCAGTGGGTTAAACTGCTGAGCTGCTGAACTTATTGACTTTATTTATTTCGTGTCAAAAGCATTGTACATTTCAAATAATGGAAATAAAAATAAAATTAAAAAAAGAAAAGAAAAGAAAAGAAAAGAAAGAAATCACAAGCAACTAAATAGTTTTGGACCAAAAGCAGGCAACAGCAACCACATTGTCTGTAACTTTAAACAACCCCCCTCTGTACATGAGGCAGGGCATTGTGGGCAAGCATACATATGCTGAGTTGTTTGTTCAGCTCCACAGTCACACAAGGTGGAGGGTTCCTCCAGGTAGTGCCACCTCGCCAAGTTGTCTTTTGATCTGCCCACTCCGCTTCTGAGTCTGTTCAGGGACTTCCAAGTGGCCCATTCTTGGTTTGCCCCTGGAGGAAAACCCTCTTGGGGGGCCATCCAGTTAGAATTGCCAGGTTTAGCTGCCCAGAGAGACACCCTTGCTGCTGCTGGAGGAACATCAAGAGGAGTGGTGGTTCTCATGAAGCCCTTCCTTGATTTGAGTCTGGTGGGAGGAGGCTGATAGTCATGCAGTGGGTGGCTTTCACAATGTTCGACCTTTTTTCTCTCACCATTAGCAGCAACTTCCCGTCGCACGTCAGGAGGGGCAATGCCAGCTAACTTGTAGAGTTTATCAACAGGTGTAGGTTTAAGGCATCCCGTGATGATTCTGCATGTTTCATTCAGTGCTATGTCCACCTGCTTTGCATGGGCAGACTTGTGCCAAACAGGACAGGCATACTCTGCAGTTGAGAAAGACAAAGCCAGGGCTGATGTTCTTACTACTTGTGGGTCTGCACCCCATGCGCTGCCAGTCAGTTTCCGCAGGATGTTATTGCGTGCAGCTACTTTGTGCTTGTTGACTGAAAAGTCAGTGGTTTGAATCCGGGGAGTGGAGTAAGATCCCGCTGTCAGCTCCAGCTTCTGGAGACTAGGACATGGAACAATGACTTCAAACTACAGGAAAGGAGATTACACCTGAACATTAGGAAAAACTTCTTCATTGTGAGAGCTGTTCGGCACTGTGACTCTCTGCCCCGGAGTGTGGTGAAGTGTGGTGGAGGCTCCTTCTTTGGAGGCTTTTAAGCAGAAGTTGGATGGCCATCTGTCAGGGGTGCTTTGAATGCAATTTCATGCTTCTCGGCAGGGGGTTGGACTGGATGGCCCATGAGGTCTCTTCCAACTCTATGATTCTATGATTCTATGATTCTGCCAACCTAACAGTTTGAAAACATGCAAATGTGAGTCGATCAATAGGTACCTGTCCAGTGGGAAGGTAACAGCGCTCCATGCAGTCATGCTGGCCACATGAACTTGGAGGTGTCTACGGACTTCGATGGCTCTTCAGCTTAGAAATGGAGATGAACACCAACCCCCAGAGTTGGACACGACTAGACTTAACATCAAGGGAAAACCCTTACTTTTACCTACTTCTGTAGTGCCTCAAGAAAAAGTAGTTCTTCCCTGAATGACAGAAATTTCCTTACAGATCTGCTCTTAGTGAGAATGTTTCACATGAGACTCTGCCAGAGACTTTCTCTGACTCTGAGGGGAATGTGAGGGAGGTGGAAGACACCGGGTTGTTGCCTATAACTCAGTGTCTTCAACTACGACAATATAGTGTTAAGCAGAAGCAATTACAGGTTTCTTAGTGTTTGAAAAATAAACAGAGGGATTCCAGGTGTCAGACAGATAGTGTCTTCTTAGGAAAAATTAGATTTCTTAAGCTATCTTCTTCTTTGGTTGTTCTCTGTGATTGCAATGTTGCATTTTCAGGAGAAAGTCACCCTTTCCTTTAGCACCGCGGTAGAAGAGTCTTGCCTTGGTTTCATGTCATGTTTTTCTGTTTGTGATCAAGGAATCTTGTTTGCATACAGTTCTTTATTTAAGTTTTGGGGACTTCGGCTTTAATCTCAGTGCTGAACCTTGTTTATTGCTGCATCAAAGAATACTATGATTGTAGGATATATTTTGGAATGACTTTTGAATCCTGAACTTTGGATGTACTTTCTTTTTGATCTATAACATATACTTTGGAATTACTTTTGCAGCTTTTACCTTGGAATATATTTTTGAAATTGCTTTTTCTATTGAACACTCATTTCTTTCATAAACTTTAAATATAAATTTTGCTTCATTGTTATTATTGATAGTCACCAGTATTCCCTAAATTCAGCTGAGGAAAAACATGCAGAAGAATAGAACTGTGAGATGAGTTGCAAAATGTTATCCATAATGGTATTTGATCTATGCCTTCAAATGCACGTTTATTGTTGTGGAAAGTTGATGAGAAGATGAAATGCAGGAAGGATAAATATTTTCTTCATGACATCCAGTTTACAAAAGGCATCTTGCTTATTTCCAGCAGTACAAATTACTGTTTAAATTGGAGGAGAGTGATTTTAGCAAAGCATTGACTACCAAAGTACAGTAGAGTCTCACTAATCCAAGCTAAACGGGCCGGCAGAAGCTTGGATAAGCGAATATCTTGGATTATAAGGACTGATCAAGGAAAAGCCTATTAAACATCAAATTAGTTTATGATTTTACAAATTAAGCACCAAAACTTCATGTTATACAACAAATTTGACAGAAAAAGTAGTTCAATACGCAGTAATGTTATGTTGTAATTACTGTATTTACGAATTTAGCACCAAAATATCACGATATATTGGAAACATTGACTACAAAAATGGCTTGGATTATCCAGAGGCTTGGATAAGCGAGGCTTGGATTAGTGAGACTCTACTGTATTTGTGGAAGCATTGTTTCCTTATCCTATCCTTGCAGGGGAGTCTAAATTGGGTTAGTAAGGCAACACATTCCAGAAAAATGTTGGATAGTATCAGCTTTTAAAAACTGAAAGCATTTGGACCATGTTCTTGGAATAATGATCTGTGCATAAAGTTCTCTTTCATCCCACATAAGAAAAATTAGAAAGATGTAGTGAAGGGTTAGAGTGCAGTTAATTATCAGTCTATTCTTTTGATTATTTATTAAGCACATTATATTTTTGCTAGTCTTTGTCTCCCAGTCAGTGTGGCATGTTTGCTCTCTTCACTGTATGCTTCTGTAACAAATTACAGAAAATAGTCTGCCAACTTTTTGGATCAGTCAAATCAAGTAGCAGTTTAGGAAAATTGTTCAAAAGCTGGAGAACTTTTTCAACTCTGCATTTGTTTTAATTGGAAAAAAAACAAAGTCCCAACCACTCGTATTTTCTAGATTTTTCCTTCTTAAAGTTCGAGTATCTCTGACAGTTTTACTGTACTCCCAAATTCTGTAAAAAATAAAGTGGAAACAGATAGGAAACCTCAATTGGTGGGGTTCTGTATTGGCAGGAAGGTTGCTATTAATTTTGACTACTTGCTGATATGTCTTTACAAAACAATCAAACACAATATATAGCTTTAAAGCAGTCATCATCACCATCCAATTGAAGGGGGTACTAATCTGCAATAGCACAATAATTTAGTATACTTCTATTTGATAATTTCTGAGAAGACTCAACTATACAAGAGTCATAGTGGTCCAATTTGGCCTGCTAAGGACTTTATCATACATGTCCTCACACGCATCCTAGGACTCATGCAGCAAAATTGATACATGGAGCTCCATGCCACAAGATGCACACTAACTTCCAGTGGGGTACCGTCAATCAATTGTGGTGCAAGTGGCGTATGCCGCTTCACCGAGAAAATAGGAGGTTTCTTGTGTTCCATTGGGAACAATGGGGCCAGAATGGAGGGAAGCCATGCTACGACGTTTCCCCATATGTGATGGAGAAACATCACTGCAGGCAGGGCGCCGGGATTGCACCTTGGATTCGCCACCGAGGTGAATCTCCCCACACACCCTCATGAATGTGATGAGGTCCTTACTCTCAGAGCAGGTTGACATCCCTCATCCCCCCAAGAGTCAATGGCAGTAGAAAGCTGTAATTTAGAATAGATAACAAAGCTGAAGATAGGGAGAGTTTTTAAAAATAAATAAATAAATAATTTTTTATTAAATCAATGGTGACAAAACAAATTTGATAGGGAGAGGTTTTTTTTTATCCTAAAGCAGATCTGTACATTACATTGAGGCAAATTTTAAAACATTTGAGGAGTGGGAACTATAAAATTTTGATGAAAGGAAACTGTCTGCAAAGATTAAACAGATGTGTCTTCTACTAAACCATCTTCTATTCTTCTACAGAAACATTACTCTGAAGAATGTATAATGGAGGGAAACAAAGAATGTCAGAAAATCAACCTGTGTTTTATAGATTATAGCAAAGTTGAGTACCAGTGTATAATCTGTATTCAGTATCAAATATGGGGAAACAGCATGGTTTTGAGGTGGCAGAGATAACAGGCAAGACTGCATTTTTACACCCTATCTATTTCACTTGTTTGCTGAGCATATCATGCATTAAGCAACATTAGGATCAGAAAAAGGTATGAAATCTATGAAACTTGGGGGAAGGAACACCAACAATTTAAGATATGCAGATGGCACCAAACTAGTAGAAAACAACAAAAATTGAAGGAAGAAATAAAGTGCAATGGCAGGTTTGCAGTTGAACCCAGGGGCAAAATGACTACAGATGATTTACATAACGTAAAAAGTAAATGATGAAGATATTTTAAAAGTTAAAGATTCTCTGTATTTTGACTCAGTTCTTAATCAGAATTGGAGACTGCAGTCAAGAAAACTGAAAAAGACTAGGTCTTTGAAGGTCAGCTATGAAGCATCTAGACAAGGTCCTGAAGTGTAAAGATATATAATTGAATACTAAAGTCAGGATTGTCCATGGTCCCTTCTACACTGTCATATAAAATCCAGATTATCTGCTTTGAACTGGATTATATGGCAGTGTAGACTCATATAATTTAAGATAATGTGAACTATCTGATTTGATAATCTGGATAATATGCCTGTGTAGAAGGGGCCCATGTTACTGTATTTCCAATTTATATGTATGGTTGTAAAAGTTGGACAGCAAAGAAAACTGTTAGGAAGAGAATAATCTGATTTGAAATGTAGTGCTGGAACAGAGTTCTATGGATACTGTAGGCTGACAAAAAGAAAATAAATGGATCCAGGCACAGAACAAGCCTGAGGTCTCCTTAGAAACCAAAATGACTGTCTTGCTTCAGAGATATCATCATTATTTCATTTATCATGTCAGAAGTGAATTGAGAATACATTTATAATGTATTTAAAAATCACAAAGATAAAAACTTGGCATTATACTAAATTTCCTTTGAGCAGAAGCTGGCCACTTCAAATGCCTCTGGTGTCACTGTAAGAAGGTCCTCCATTGTGCAAGTGGCAGGGCTTATTGTAGTAAGTGGTCTATGCTTTTCTCCACACTCTACTTTGTAGCCCCATTTCTTAAGATTGGCTCTGCATCTCATGGGATCCAGAGAACAGTCTGTTCAGCACCTTCCAATTTGCCCAGTCTTCTGTGTGCCAGGAGGGAGTTTCTCATCCAGTATCAGCCACTGATTGAGGTTCTGGGTTTTAACCTGTCACTTTTGAACTCTCGCTGGCTGAGGTTTTCCTGCGAGTATCTCTGTAGATCTTAGAAATCTATTTTAGATTTAAGATGTTGGCATGCTAACTGATATCCGAACAGATGATGAGCCAGATATGTCAATGCCTTGGTCCTTTCATTACTGGCTGCTACTTCCCGACAGATATCAGGTGATGCTAAACAGTATAATTTTTCCAGCAGAGACATCCTGTGATAATGTCAAAGCAATGAGTAGACATGACTCATTAAAAAAAATGATGCTTGGCCAGGTAGAAGGGATTAGGGAAAGACAAAGTCATCATTATAAATGGATAAACTCAAACAAGGGAGCCATAACCCTGACGCTCCTCCCACGCTGCAGATTATCAAAGAAGATAATCCACATTATCTGTTTTAAACTGGATTATATGAGTCTACACTGCCATATTATCTAGTTCAAAGCAGATAATCTGGATTTTGTATGTCAGTGTAGAAGGGCCCTGAGTTTGCAAAACCTGAGCAGGGTTGTTGATATCAGAGTGACCTGGGGGTCTCTCGTTTTCATAGAATTGTCATAAGTGAAAGTCAGTTTTATAGCAAGTGCCAAGCATAGGGATGATCATAGCTTTAACTCTGCTTTCCAATAGTCTGTGAAATCCCCCCAATATGTAATATTAAAATATCTTTAAGAATGATTTGACATAAATGAATTGTTGGAAGTTAAAAATTCCATAGACTCCAAACAAAGAATAAAAAGTGAGGGCCAAGGCAAGAAGGAAAGATTAGCTTCTTGAGTTTTTAATGTTCCATTTAATAATCCTGACACATGCATACATTGATTCATTATCACAGGAACATGATTTGAAAGTAATCTTCCATATAAAGTCCAAGGAAATGTTTGAGAACACTGAAAGCTATTTTAGTCATTTTATCCTCCATCTTTCAGAAAAACAATCACTCTGGGAACATAAAGGAACTTGGACCATTTAAAGATAATCTTAATGGAATGTTGTGGTGTCGTAAATTGAAAATTTTATCCATCTGGTAGCTTTAGTTTTGGAACTATAAATGTATATTTATCAACTAGAAACATAATCTTGACATTATTTAAATTGGGTGAGGGTGCTGGTTGATATCAAATGACACCTAAATCCATAACAAAAATATTCCATCTCCCATTTTCAAAGTATGGTAAATTTCTATGTAGGAATACTTGTTTACCAAATTGTAATGGAATAGTACAGGACCTGAAATTTCATAAAACAAGTTTTGGAATACTTAAAAAGTTTAGGAAGACTCTCAAGCAAATAAGAGCTTTGCAAGGAGAAAATAAATCCTCCATGAAATATCAAGATAACATTTAGTTCTATAACATCACCTTCTTAAATCTGTGAAACTGAAATCATCAAGCCATTTGGCAATATTAGAATAGTGAATTATGTTGTGTTTGAAAGAGGGAAAAAGTTATAACTAGAAATGTTAAAATGGTATGGATCCAAACAGTGAAGACTAGCAGCTTCACTATACCCAATCCCCAATCCTAATCCACCCCCACCTCAGAAATGAGTACCAGCTAAACATGTGGTCATGTATATCTTCTTTTGGTTATGGAAATATTTGGGTCTTGACTTTCTTCCAGCACTCAAGTCTCTTGACAAAAGTACATATATTTGGCATTTAGAAAGTACATGAGGCCAAGAATAATGTAGGATTTTGAACTAATGGAAATGTTCTCAGAGATAAACTTTGAGTAAAAGGCAGCAATCCAAGTCCAGTTGTGTGAAACTAGTTGCGCATGGCAACAAATAACACTGGAAAAGGAAGCATGTTCCTTTTAATATCAATAGGTACATTTCTGTGAGGTCCTAACTATCATAGTACAAATATGCGTAAATATTTATCCTGATTTCGGATATGTATGTTTTGGTATATGATTGCTATGCTGAATTTGGGGGTGATATGTTTAATTGTTTATGGAACAATGTTTACTGAAACTATTCATCTGAGAATTTGGTTATGCAAAGCAAGCTGCCATTTGCTGAAGCTTTTTTTCTTTTTCTTTTTAAGTGGTAGTGATTTGAGAATGGATAGAATCATACAGGTGAAAACAATTATTTAGTTAATATCAACGCTTTGAAATGGAACAGAAATGCACCAGTCGACAATGCAGCTGTTGTAAAACTGGTGTCATCTCTTCATTTTGTTGCACCCAACTACATCCTACAAACCAAACTTTGCATAAATGGAAATATCTAACCCATCTTCCAGGCAGTATAGGACTAGTTTAAGGTATTTAGTCAGGGTGTCTTATAAAATGCTTCTATCCAATAGGCAAAAGTGATTTGGTGACTGTCACAATTGGCCTCTGCTGTTTGCTTATCTGCTGCCTGTAGAAATCATATTTTGCCAAATGGTAGAATCGCCACTAACTGGAAAAGTGATGGATGATTGTAACTCTGAATCTGGAATTTATAGTGGATTCTAAGAAACAGGAATGCGTATCTCTAAAAGAATCATGTGAATTTGAGCTAATAATTATTTTGGCTTTTTTCAGGCCACAAAATCTAGAACAAATTGCTGGCAAGGATAAATCTAGTTGGACTAAATCCAATCAATCTCAACTAGAGTAAACTCACTGAGTATTGTAGTGCTGAGTCTGATTCATCAAGTTTCCATTCTTACAATTGGTATGCTTTAGTGGGGACGAAAACTTGGATTTATCTCTTCACTATTAGGTTATCAATATGTCCAGAAAACCCTGTTAAACTTTTGGTAATATGGCTAACACAATGCTGTATGTAATGTGATCCTTGCCAGGATTTATGGGACATTTGCCACAGGCTGCTTGCGTGGATATACACAGACACATAACATTGGGCCCTTTCAGACAGGCCCAAAATGCGGGACCTGTCTTGTATTTACCTGAGGCATCCAAATGCCTGAATTAATCTCAAGTACACTGGGATTTACAAGTTTACTCCAAATTTATTAAACATCTGGAAAGGTCTGGACCTCAATGTAAGGTCAGGATTGTTCCAGGTGTAGACCCTATGGGGATTGACTCCCAGGACTGCTACCATGATCCTGGGGCTCATTCTCCACAGTGATCTCAGTTCTTGCAGTTCCTGAAGTATGAAGAAACAGGATGGCACCCTCATCCTCCCCTCCCAGCCCCTCCATTTATCCCCAAAATTTACCTGAGGGGCCTGGATGCATGCTCAGGCCCCTCCATTGAAAGCTCCTGGTGCCTCAAATAAGTTTGGGGGTAAATAGGGGGTGGCTCCATGCTATCTCAACTCAACCTCTGGTTGACCTGGGAGGACATAGAGACATCCACTGATGTGGGAAGGAGTACCCACCATCCAGCAAGCTGACTTAGAGCCTGTAAGGCTCAATTGCCTCCACAGGGGGAAAGTCCAAACTCTGTGGTTGAATTCAGAGTTTCACCCAGTTTTGGCTAACACATGCCACTTTAAGTTGGCCTTGTCCTGTCTTGCCCTGGACGCTAGTGGCATTTGGCTTCCATAGGGCTGAACCACATCTACATTGACCTCTATGGTTAGTGTAGATGGGCCCTTGCTATCCATAAAATAATAGTTTCCTTTTTCTTAAAACTAACCAAAGTGATAATTGAGAACATATTACTTCACAGAATATATGGGGCTGAGCTCAAATAGTATGTAGCTTCTCCCCAATATAACCATTACAATTTGAATAAGCTGCTTGTCACACAATTGCTTGCAAGTCTTCGAGAGATTAAAGTGACATGGAGTAATGCACATTAGTTCTAAGCCAACAACATTCTTTTATATTTTGAGGTGGGAATAAGATACTACTTTGGTCTCAGCCCAGACTCTAAGGATAACAAAGTCTTTACTATATCCAGCATTTAATTCAAAACAACTTAAATCATTCATGACTTTTAATCTGCTTCCCTGCAGCTGCCATTGATGAAGTTTAAACATATACACATATTTTCTTTTAAAAAGGCCCATACCATCAACTTGAAAGATAAAAATGAATATATAATAAATGATTCTCTGAGTATCAAATATTTTGTAATAAATAGTTCCTTAGCTATTCTACATAGCCAATGAAAACATACACAGTAAAGCACCCTGATCAAAAGTGGTTGTTCTGCAGAAAACAGGGCAACTGCTGAAGTAAATCAGCAACTATAGATTTCCTTAAACATCTTCCTCTTTCTTATGACTTATTTTATTGCTAAACTGCTTTCTGTCCTTAGAACATGTAGCCTTAGATGAAAACTTGTGGACTGGATATATAAGCCTTTCATTTTATGGGTTTCACTTTTGAAACAATTCAATTTTAATGCTTCCCATTTCCACCTCAACAACTATACATTTATACAACTTTATCAGTAGTTGCATAAACATATACATCTTAGAACATTTTAAACTGCCCACACTTTTCAAATAATAAAATAAACCAAAAGAATGGCCATATTTGCTTTGATTTGGGATGATACTTTTAATATCTGAGAAAAATAGACTCAAGACATAATTAATTAAGGGGGATGTATTCAGTTCAGCTCAAGGACTTAAAACGTTCAAACAGAATTCAGTGATGGAGATTGGCTAAATTAAGGCATTGATAATAATGTGAATTGGAAGTGGCCACAAGAATAACAAAGGCAAACGTTTCACATGGCAGCTTTTTCTCATTTGCATTTCCTTGTCTGGAAAGCTTTGTGATCTGGAAGGGCCCATAGAATTACTAAATATTCTAAGACAATAGAAATTAGATTTTAGGCTACAATGAAAATACAGATGGCAGAAGCAAAATGTCACCTAAAAACCTTGGCTAATGAGGAGCACACTGATAACATTACAGCAACGCCAAAAAAGTTCTTTTTAGTGTGTTAGGAGACTGTATTGAAAAACAGAATTATTAATGTGATCAGCTCAAAAAACATTATCCTTATTCCTGTTAATTTCCTATAAAATAAAGTAAGATTGTCAAGTAGCAAAATCTAATCTTCTATATATTGTTTTGTTTAGTAATATGAGGAAGCTTCACTAAAGTTTTATTCATGATCAATACAATACTATGGTGGATTTTCAAGAAACCTCATTGGCAGCTTGAGAGTAAGATGATCAGTGGCTGGAGTTACACTTAAAATGATCATGTTCCTACTTACAAATAAATTCAATTTAATAACAAACCTACAGAACCTATCTTCTTGTAACATGGGACTGCCTGTATAGGTTTGGTTTGCCTCAGGAGTCTTCTTCGGGCATTCTATTTGAAAGGCTGAAAAAGTGAGAGATGATGAATTGGGCTAACTCTGCTCCCATGATGACAACATACAATGCTGAGCATGGTCTCTAGCTATTTGCGGTAGATGCAATTGTTTTCTATATGCTTAGTATTTCTTCTGTATCAGCAAGGACTCTAGCTGACCATGAATTAGAAATCCTTTGGATTGAGAAAGCAATTTTCTTCAGGCTGAGTCATACCAGTAAAGTCTAGGGATACAAGCAAAAAACAGAATATGTTATGCATACCAATGTGAAGACTGATAACCTAGTGGCATCCCATCAAGCTATTGAAATTACTACACTAAAACATGCTATTGAAAAACACTCTGGTATACCTACTGCAGGATATAAATGATAATTGTAGAAGTGGTTAGATATAAACATTTTTCCAACTTGTAAAATTTTTCTATGTGATTGACTATTTTAAATTATTATTATATCAGTTTAGCTATTTGTGCAGAGTTTCAGATGAACCCAATATTTCTGAATAATTCATTGTATATTCTACAGCTTATGTTCATGGTCAAGTGGGCCATTTGTTATCAGAATCACAGAGAAATAATGCCTTCACCAACTGATTCATGAACTTTCCTGCCATGAGGAATCTAGAGGTTATTCTAGTAATCTAGAAGTCATTCTAGTAACAGATAAAATGGTTATGAACTGAATGCAATTATTAGAAGTTATTATTATTATTTATTATTAGCGACATTTATATCCCGCCGTTCTCACCTCGAAGGGGACTCAGGATGGCTTACAAGTTATATATACATACAATATATTAGACTTCAGCATCATGCCCCTCTCCTCTCCAAAAATACACTAAAATGTATTTTTTTAAAAAAAGTTCTATCACACCATTTTAGCCTAAATTTTTTCCTACTCCTGAAAATTATGGTACATGTACAAGGGTTAAAACGCTGATTACTGGGGATAAGTTACTTTTTGGCTAAGATTGGAATATATTGTAAAGATAACTATGAGTAATTTCAAATATGATATTACATGAAAATGACATGAAAATAGACTTACTGAATCTGTTATGGAAACTTCCATATATTTAATATAGTTCATCTTCTTTCTCCCCACATCTGGGGATGTTAAATTTCCTTTCAGTACATAAAATGCTATTTTTAATGGTGGAAAAGACAAATAACAAAATTCATCTTTATCAGTTTTTTCAGTCTGCTGAGCAAACATAAAAAGGACTTTGTTATTTTCAACATCCTGGCAACAGTGCTCTAGTTAGCCTTGGAGATCTCTTTACACATTTAAGGACAAAGATGATCATTGTGAATTGTCCATTTTCTTAAAATGGTGCCATTTGAGATAGGGAGCTATAACTGAGCAAATATGGATCTTAATTTTCTATCTTTCTTAAAAAAGAACCTGATTAGGAAAAGATAACAAAAGCTGACTTTGTCAAGATGACCTTGCATTGGGGGGGGGGGGGGGGAGAGACCTACAGGATTCCAACCATAGTGATTTCAAATAGTCTTAAGCAGAAATATTAATTCCTGCACAGGAAATGCTGTTTTCTGTGCAAAATATGACATTTTATGCAAATCAACCATGCATGAATTTTGTACAAGATAAATACCTTATTAGAGCATTTCTGCATTGAAGTATTTTAAAAATGACATTTCTGCATTGAAATATTAATTTACACAAATATAATGCTTTCTTTTGTGAAGAAAACACTGAATATCTAAACAAAACAACCTTACATGAATTTTGCACAGAACAAGTCCTTGAATTCTGAAGAGTCTTGTGAGTCCAGGACTTTTCTCATCATGATTTCTCAACACTTGAAATACATGCTTTTAAGAATATTTCTAAACATTCTCCATCCCTAATTGGATCTACTCAACTAGTCATACATAGGAGTGTTCCTTTTCTGAGCTCTTGCTATCTTTAAACTGTTTTATTTGGGCTATAGTTTCCTGGTAGGGCATTCCAGGAGGTATAGATTACAGCACACCTCATTCTACTGGGTCAAAAAGACATTCCAGGGGAGTCTCCTGTGTCTCAAGTGTCTCCTCTCTGTACCAGCAGACATGTCCACTGCTATACCTTCTCTGACATCTATGTTTCAAAGACAGCAAGGTCCCAAAGGAGATGTTCTGTGCAGGGGAAGGGCAGCAGGCACTGACTATGTATATATAAATCAAAGTATGTATGTATATTTATTGGTTGGTTTGTATCACAAAGGCCCCTACATGGCTTGATGGATCTGGTTTAAACTTGGTGCACATAACTTTCATTACCCAATTTAAAATAATTAAGGGACTTGGACTAAAAAAAAACCACACTCCGTTTGAGCCCATGTGATGCCTCATGGGCCTTGTAGTCCTGTTCCTAGTACTATCGTGGCAGATGAAGATGAAAACATGGGGTTTTCGCCGGTTCAACAAGAGCCGGAGTCCTTTCACCTGCCGGATGTTGATGTTTGTCCTCAAGACTTCAGTAAACCAGACCTTGGGCATTCCTCACCTCCGTTTCCCAGGAAGGAATCTTACTCTAGAGACAGAGGAGTCAGAGAAGCAAATCGGAGGAGTTTACGGATCGCTGCCAAACAACAGGCTGATTAGGCCTGCTTCCCTTGGGAAATTCTAAGGAGTCTTGCATCTGGACAGAGTTGGGTTTCGCTTCTTGTTCTCTAGGGAAAGAGATTTGTTGGCGGGAAAACGAGACCCAATATAGGTGTTTGACGCGGGAGATTCTTTGCGGAGTCAACAGATCAGCTTCAGGAGTGAGATCGTGTGTGGACTTCGTAACCCCAGTTCCTTGCTTCCCGGATCAAGCATTCAAGCCTTTGCCTCGCCTTGCTTTTAACCACGGACCTCGTTCCAGGATTTCACCGGTTGCCTTGTATTTTAGTCACGGACCTTGTTAAAGAACCAAGTTAATTCCAGCCTTGTTCTAGCCTTGTTGTCAAGCTACTTTGGACTCTAAAGACTCTGACATTTCCCCACACTATTGCTTGGCAAAAGTGTGTGTTTCGGTATTGGATTAAGAACTTTGAACTCTAATATCATTTATTGGACAATACATTTTTGGACTATATTTGACCTCATTTGAAAGGTCTGCTTCTGAACTATATTCTTCACTTGTTTTTATTGCTTTTATATATTTCCTTAATAAAGATATTAGATAGAGATTGGCCTCCGTGTAAGGTTATTGGTGCCCAGCAGCCAGGGGTCTGACAGTTTGACTCTGCCACCCAAGCACCAAGCAACCTAAGGCCAATATGTCAACACCAGGAGCCGGAGCAGCCGCCCCAGCTCAACCACTCAGTTACACCATTTCTCAAGATGAATTTAATCGGATCCGGGACACACTCCGAGAGCAGGAGGGAGAGATACGGGGCTTGAAGGAACGAGGAGCCCGTCTCCCTGCTCTAGCACTACCAACCAAGTTTTCCGGAGAAGCCTCCAAGGTTCATATCTTCCGTCGCCAGTGCCAGGCGTACTTAGAAGTCCGTCAAGCCGAGTTTGCCCAAGAAGATGTCAAGGTGGCGTGGATTTTCAGTCTCCTAGATGGGCCTGCAGCCACTTGGGCGACGGCATTGTACGACGCGGGTTCCACGCACCTAAACACCGTGCAGCAATTCCTGAACCATCTTCGAAAAACCTGGGGGATCGAGGACGACGAAGAGGCGGCCGGTCATAAACTCTGACGTCTCTTCCAAGGGGACAGACCGTTGTCCCGGTACATAGCCGAGTTCCGGGTGCTGGCTCAAAACACCGGCTAGAACGATGTAGCCCTCAGAGGACAGTTTTGCGAAGGCCTCAACATCGAGATGCAGGAAGAAATCTCTAAGGTGGACCCCCTGGAACTCTTGAAAGACTCATCGCCCAGTGTTTACGGGCTGAAGTCCTGCTTGCCAACAAAAAGCAATGGCTCCGGGGCCAGAGTGGAAGAGCCGGAGTAAAGCCTCCCACTTCTACCAGTGTCCAGCCTCGTCCAGTATGGAGACCCCCACCGCCAGCCCCTAATCCCATGGGAAGCGAGGAGGAGCCGATGCAGTTGGGCAATGTGCTCCCCAGGCTAGATGTTGCTGAAAAGGCCCGCCGCCAACGCTTGAATTTGTGTTGGTACTGCGGAAATGGGGGCCACTTCGCCAGAGAATGTCCAGCAAAAAAGAAGCCCGCCGCCCGTCTGGCGGCGGCGTCCTCCGCGGAGGCAGAGGCTGCCGAGGCGGCTGGAACAAAGCCGGCGGGGGAAGCCAGCGACCAGGCGTAGAAAGGCTCGCCAACCCGGTCAAAAACTCCACTCAAGAGCCGCAAACGGGGGTCCTATTTCTCCTGGTGGTCATGCTGTGGTCAGTGAAAAAAGGACCCGTCATGATCCATGCCATGATAGACTCAGGGGCAACAAACAACTTCATCGATAGAGACTATGCTGACTCTCTGGGACTACAATATCATGATTTCAAGAATGCCCGGGTGGTGCAAGCCATAGACAGCCGACCCCTGAAGACAGGCCCAGTAAGCCAATGGACCGAGCCCACCAGAATGTGGATAAGGGAACACATGGAAGAAATCTCCTTCTTCGTTACCGAGGTTCCCCATTTCCCCGTGATTTTGGGTATCCCGTGGCTGACACTCCACGACCCAAATATCTCCTGGTCCAACAGAGAACTGCAGTTCGCCTCAAGGTATTGCCAAAATCATTGTCTAGTAGCCAAGGTCTGCCATGCCACAGACGCAGAACCCATCATCACCTTGCCCAAGAAATATTTGGACTTTTGGGATGTTTTCAATGAAAAGGAAGCCGAGAAATTACCCACACATAGACCCTATGATTGTGCCATTGACCTGGTGGAGGGGGCCCCAATTCCGCGAGGACATCTCTACTCCCTGACTGAACCAGAGCAAGAAGCTCTCAGGGAGTTTATAGAGTCAAACCTTCGCAAGGGGTTCATCAGACCCTCTCAATCCCCAGCCGCTTCCCCAGTGATGTTTGTGAAAAAGAAGTCAGGGGACCTACGCTTGGTTGTGGACTATCGGGCACTGAACAACATCACAAAGCGGAACCGCTACCCATTGCCATTGATCTCAGACCTATTGGACTGACTCTGAGGAGCCAAGGTTTACACCAAACTGGATCTTCGCGGGGCTTACAATCTAGTTCGCATAAGAGAAGGGGACGAATGGAAAACCGCCTTCCAGACCAAATTCGGATTATACGAGTCCCTAGTCATGAATTTCGGATTATCTGGAGCCCCCGCAACATTCCAGCATTTTGTCAATGATATTTTCCAAGACTATCTAGATCGGTTCTTGATCATATACTTGGACGACTTTTTGGTGTATTCGAAATCACAAACGGAACACGACCAGCACGTCAGAATGGTGCTACAACGATTGCAGGATCATGGACTATATGCCAAGTTAGAGAAATGCGCCTTTGATTTGCAAGAGGTAGACTTCCTGGGATACCACGTCTCGCCACTAGGGCTATCCATGGACCCGGCAAAGGTTTCGGCCGTGTTGGAGTGGCGGGCGCCAACTAACAAAAAGGAAGTACAGCGCTTCTTGGGGTTTGCAAACTACTACCGCAAATTCATCCCAGATTTCGCTCGCTGGTCTGACCCAATCACCAGCTGCATCCAAGGGAAACAGCCTTTCCGCTGGACAGAAAAAGCTGAAAAAGGGTTCCACCAGCTAAAGCAATTATTCACGACCCAGCCAATTCTACAGCACCCTGATCCTAAAACCCCTTTTGTTGTGCAGGCTGACGCCTCCGATGTGGCAATTGGGGCTGTGATCATGCAACCAGTGGGAGAGCATCTCCATCCTTCTGCTTATTACTCCCGTCAACTAACAGCCCCAGAGAGAAATTATACCATTTGGGAAAAAGAACTCTTAGCCATAAAGGCAGCCTTCGAAAATTGGAGACATTGGTTAGAAGGGGCCAAATTTCCCATTGAAGTCCATACTGACCATCGAAATTTGGAGCATCTAAGGACCGCACGGAAGCTAAACCAAAGGCAGCAGCGCTGGGCTTTGTTCTTTGAACGTTTTGACTTCCGGATCCATTATGTGACTCCGGCTCAGACCAAGCAAGCAGATGCTCTATCACGGAAACCAGAGTATGCAGCAGGGCGCAGAGACACCTCTGAATCTCGATTGCTGCAACCCGAGAACTTTGCCACGCTCACAGTGGGAAACACCAAATCCACTTCAATTGAGCCAGCTCCTCCTAACCCAGAATCCCCTTTCACTCAAGAGATTAGGGCCAGTCAACAGACAGATGCCTGGGCTCAAGAATAGATTCGCCAAGGACTACGTTTCCCTTTCTCACTCAAGAACAATCAATTATGCTACAGGAACCATGTTTACATCCCTCCAGGCCCCGGCAGAGAAAAGGCACTTCGTTTGTGCCATGACAGCAAGCCTGCAGGACATTTTGGGCTATTCAAAACCATGCACTTAATTCTGCGAGACTTCTGGTGGCCCAAGATTTGCAAAGATGTGGAGAATTATGTTAATACCTGCCCTGTATGTCAGCGTTCCAAGACGCGAAGGGAGAAGCCGTCAGGGCTACTGCATCCCCTTCCCACTCCTTCTCGCCCATGGGAGATAATTTCCGCGGATTTTATCACTGATCTACCACCCTCCCTTGGATTCACCACGATTCTAGTAGTGGTAGACCTTTTCACCAAGTTGGCCCATTTCATCCCCTGCGATGGCCTTCCCACGGCCAAAGAGACTGCAGATTTATTCCTTCAGCATGTATTCCGACTACATGGATTGCCCAAGAGTTTAGTTACTGACCGTGGATCCCAATTCACCTCTCGTTTTTGGAAAGCCCTACAAAAACTATTGGGCATAGACTCTCGTTTATCCTCAGCTCACCATCCCCAAACAGATGGACAAACTGAGTGCACCAATGCCACTTTGGAACAATATCTTCGCTGTTATGTAAACTACCAACAGGACAATTGGGCTTCCCTATTACCTCTGTCAGAGTTTGCATACAACAATGGTATCCAGAATTCAACTAAAGAAACCCCGTTTTTTGCGAATTATGGTTTTCATCCTCGTTTCTTTCTTCCCATCATGGAGACCTCAGAAGTCCCTGCAGCAGAAGACTGGCTACAGGAACTCACAGCGGTGCAAGAACTCTTGCACCAGCAACTTGATCAAGCCAAGGAGGACTACAAACGCCACGCTGACAGCCATCGCCAACCTGGCCCTGAGATCAAGGTAGGAGATCGGGTTCTGTTGTCCACTCACTTTTTGCCCTCCCACCGTCCCTGCCGGAAGTTAGATGCCCGTTTCATTGGTCCCTACCCAGTGGTGGCGCAACTTAACCCTGTGACTTTCAAACTCCAACTTCCGCATTCCATGCGCATTCATCCGGTGTTCCACCGTTCCCTGCTCCTTCCGGCGGATGGTGTACGCCCCGACGCGAGCTGGCCGCCCCCCGCCCCTGTTTTAGTGGACGGAGAGGAGGAATTCGAGGTTCAGGACATTTTGGATTCTCACTTTCATCGCCGCCGCCTTCAGTATCTCATTGACTGGGTGGGTTTTGGCCCAGAAGAACGCTCCTGGGAAGACGCTTCCACAGTCCACGCCCCTGACTTGGTCCGCCGCTTCCATCAGGCCTACCCTACCAAGCCGCGGCCTCGCGACTCTCGGGGACGGGCCCTGAATGAGGGGGGCCTTGGGAGAGGGGATAGTGTGATGCCTCATGGGCCTTGTAGTCCTGTTCCTAGTACTATCGTGGCAGATGAAGATGAAAACATGGGGTTTTCGCCGGTTCAACAAGAGCCGGAGTCCTTTCACCTGCCGGATGTTGATGTTTGTCCTCAAGACTTCAGTAAACCAGGCCTTGGGCATTCCTCGCCTCCATTTCCCAGGAAGGAATCTTACTCTAGAGACAGAGGAGTCAGAGAAGCAAATCGGAGGAGTTTACGGATCGCTGCCAAACAACAGGCTGATTAGGCCTGCTTCCCTTGGGAAATTCTAAGGAGTCTTGCATCTGGACAGAGTTGGGTTTCGCTTCTTGTTCTCTAGGGAAAGAGATTTGTTGGCGGGAAAACGAGACCCAATATAGGTGTTTGACGCGGGAGATTCTTTGCGGAGTCAACAGATCAGCTTCAGGAGTGAGATCATGTGTGGACTTCGTAACCCCAGTTCCTTGCTTCCCGGATCAAGCATTCAAGCCTTTGCCTCACCTTGCTTTTAACCACGGACCTCGTTCCAGGATTTCACCGGTTGCCTTGTATTTTAGTCACGGACCTTATTAAAGAACCAAGTTAATTCCAGCCTTGTTCTAGCCTTGTTGTCAAGCTACTTTGGACTCTAAAGACTCTGACATTTCCCCACACTATTGCTTGGCAAAAGTGTGTGTTTCGGTATTGGATTAAGAACTTTGAACTCTAATATCATTTATTGGACAATACATTTTTGGACTATATTTGACCTCATTTGAAAGGTCTGCTTCTGAACTATATTCTTCACTTGTTTTTATTGCTTTTATATATTTCCTTAATAAAGATATTAGATAGAGATTGGCCTCTGTGTAAGGTTATTGGTGCCCAGCAGCCAGGGGTCTGACAGCCCAGAACTGAGGAAAAGAAAAGGAACAAAGTGGATTGGCTGTTGCTAGGTGAAGGATCCCTCTGTTATATGACTGGGAAAGAAAGGAAGTGAAGTAAATTGGCTGCTGCTAGATTACATGTGTATGAGGGGAAGGAAGAAAGGATGGGAAAAGAAAAGAAGGGTAGAAAGAAAAAAGAAAGGAAGGAAGGGAGGGAGGGAGGGAGAAAGGAAAGGGGAAAGGTATGGGGAGGGGGGAAAGGTATGAGGGGAGGACAGAAGGAGAAAGAAAGGAAGAGAGAGGGAGGGAAGAAAGAAGGGAGGAAGGATGAGAGGAAAGAAATGGAGGAAAGAAATAAAGAGCCATAAAGAAAATGCACACCTAGGGTATATACACTAATCAAAGTATTTCAGCTTACCTAGTCATAAATGTCTTTCAAAAAACAGCATATTTTTCACATTCATAAATTGCATTACAAATACAGTGCTGTCTTTATAAGGTTCCATTTTGGGCAGAGAATCTTGTTGAGTCTATAGAAGTAAAAGCTCTCCAATCCTGAAATAGAAGACATTCCTTATAATAAAGAAAAGTTGCCAGCCCTATAAGGCACAAACTTTTTGATCCATAAATAAAGAATACCCTGAACCTGTCTACACAGACAAAAACCTCTGCAGTCACCTCAAACCCAGGACTGGCAGTCCAAGTGATTGCATAGCAAATTCCAGTAAGTATCCCAGGAAGTGAAGCAACTCAACGTTGCTTCACTTCAGAGAGCAAGGAAAGCATTGAGTATCTGAGAAGCTACATCCTTGATTGTACAGGTGCCCCATTTTGATATCAGCAGATGCAACTGTGATGACCAAGTGCCCATACAGAGTGCCATGGCCAGCAGAGAGTGCCACTGGTGACATGGGGCCAAGAGGAGAGGACAGCTTAGGAAAGGACTAGACCATCTGTACTCTGATCTAGATTCAGCAGGTATATGCTAGATCTGGGACAGATATATCCCAGAGTAACCAGCCCCATGTAGAAATGGCTCCTTGTAATAAGTGATATTTAGCAAGCCTACCCACTAACTTAAGAGTGCTGTTCTGTAAGAACCTTTTTCAAACCACTGTTGGAGGCACATTTAATGTTTCTGCATGAAGTTAGGTTTGCCTCTTCTCTGTTGTCCTCTCACAAGCTATAGAATATGTGGTGCTTTAAAAAACCTAGAAGGATCTTTGGTATCTAGTTTGTATTGCTCCTTTGGGAGTCTCAAACTGATCTGTTCAGTCGTGTTTTCTTTTTATTACACACCTCACTTTTAAAAAAATCAAGTTCATTTTTAGTTTGTTCATCAGCTTTTCACTCCCAGGCATTCGGAGTTGTTTTGCCACCTATAAATTTTTCAGTTTCTCCACTCCTTGCAGTTTTTGCTGAGCTTGTTATTCCTGCATTCCTTGATGACTCACAATTATAACATGCCAGCATGAGAACTTCCTGTACTCCTGGTTTAGTTCTTTCATGGAAAATTGAAAGAGGAGGAGGAGGTAGAATCAGGCAAAAAGGTCTCAGGTTAAATAGCCATTTGTGCATCTTTTCTCTGTGTGAGCTGCCATATACATAGTTTTAAAGTTGATATGGAGTAATAAATGTTCCTCAATTTTACAAGACCTGAGCACAACAAAACCTGTAGGTGTCCATTTGGCAAAGTAAAGTGTAATTAAACCAGCAGGGCTTGTGATTTCAGAAATACTGTTTATATAAAGCGGTATTATGAACTATGAACTTTTAAAATGAATCTCAGTAATTTTTTATTCGTATCTAAATTTCAATATAGGTCTTGGGTTGCTGGTTTGTAGATATCACATAGACAGGACTTTGCTCAAATCGAGGAATTTTGAAATTAAATGGGGCCGCACACAGCTCAGTGATTTGTATGTGTATTTGGGGCACAATAAGCTTCTGTTTTATCAGATAGGATTCACTGTCTCTCAAGGTCATCAAATGCAAAGAAAATCGTGATCCATATGAAAAATTCCTATATCTATAGCCTGTTTTTCACCAAATCAAAGGCCTCATAGTAGTCATGGTGACTTCTTTACCCAGTAGTAGTTCATGCAGTGAAGATGAAAAGGCTTGTGTCACTGGGCACTGCTTGCTGATATCATAGAGGTGAGGCCACACAATTTACAGCATCCTTATTTTTAAAAAGCTAAAGGTAGAATGTTTTAAGTGGCTAGAGAGAATGGTTAATGCCTCACTAAAACAAGGCAGAATTCACCTTGTCAGAAGGAGGCCATTATAAAACCATTGTTTTTAAAAGTCCTCCCTGGATTTCATTTTCTGCTTGAAGTATCAGTAAATCTCTAATATTCCGTTTTGTAGGCAAAATTCTTAAATATGTGGTGTCTTCCTAACTCCAAGTGTTTATGGTTAAGAAAAAAAATCTAGATTCATTTCTATCTGTTGTCAGACCTGGTTATGCCAAGCCTACCCAGTTAACTTTCAATTATGAATTTTGATTTACATTCTATTGCTACTATTTATCAATTCTGTATCTATGTTTAGTCAAGTTTTTTATATTTATGTGTTTGGCAGGAGGGGCAAATCCAAAATCTCCCCCCACCCACAGATCATTGACCTAGGGGGACCTCAGGGCTTGGCTCTGTTCCCCATTTTATTTATATGAAACTGTTGGGAGATGTTGTCTGAAATCCAAAATTCCAGAATTTTGGAATTGTTGGTGTGTGGGACCTAAAGTGAGTGTGGGTGGTCAAATCAGAACACAATATTTATTTATTTTTAATTATTACAGCATTTCTACCCCACCCTTCTCACCCGGTATGGCGACTCAGGGTGGCTTACAATATAAAACACATATATAAACAGTTACAGTAATATTTCAATAGAATTCACTGTCATGATTGCATCTAACCATGCAATTCTTGGCATTTATATTTAACGAACTGCATTACACCTCATATCTATTTTTCATATATATTGTGTAAATCTAGTGGATATAATCAGTAACTAAATGATACCCAGGTCTATTAATCCTCTCCGCTGTGAGCCAGTGAAGTTGTTTTGGTCCTAGATCATTGCTTGTCATCTCTGACCATCATCTTTGTCTTACAAAAGATGAATGAACTGTTAACTATTTAATATTTTTATTCAAAGTACATCTCTTGAGTTTTGGCAGCTTTTGCTGAAAGGACCACTCCATGACCATATTCTATACACCTGTTCCTGGCTGTCATTTTATGGATCTTGAAGTTCTAGACTCTCTAATTAGAGCCATTTGATACTATTTGAACTGCCATAACTCCATTCTACAGAAGCTTGAGGGTTGTAATTTGGTGGACTTCTTTGCTAGAGAGCTTCTGTGCTTTAGTCCATGGAGGTATGCAGGACAGAATTCTCGTCAGCAAACTACAAGTCCCAAGATTCCATAGAACTGGACCGATGCAATTAAAGTAGTTGCAAACAGTTATAACTAAGTAATACAGATACAGTCCTAGTAAAATGTAAAAAAGATACCAAACCTACCCACCTCATCATAAAAAATGTCAAAATATTTTGTTTTCCCAAAACATGGGAAAGTATAAAATAAAGATCCTGTAGCCATTCTATTCATTCATAGGCATCAATACTAAAGGAGCACTGAAGAACTTTGATTTTCATTTTAATAGCAAGGTATCATCAATGTTCACAGACAGTTTTGACATAGAATTGAAATGGAGAAGCTTTTGCTAGCTTGAGGACTCTGCATGTATTTTGGAGAAAGGCCAACATTGAGACAGAATCAATCTGAAGGTTTTCAAGGAACGAATTATTAGACCACTGATCTACTGACTACATATATTATTAAACAGCCTGCCGGGACTTCTATTTTAGCTGTTATATAAAGTGCACTAATATGATTTCTTTGTGCCAGAATAATTTCAGGCATGCCAGGAGGATGAAAAACATTTTTATGAGAACCATATTTAAAAACACACAAGTGGTTGTATTTAACTATATGTTTTCCACAAGGCTATTAAATGTAACATCTGCAGAAGAACATGTACCATGTTCATTTTCTACATAGTTTGTAAAGTTTCTTACCTTCATTGGTGCATAAATACTTGTAGAGTCTTTTTTATTTTACAACTGCTATCAGCTTTACCCAGCATAGTCAATGATGAGGGTATTCCAAGTTTCTTTTGCTTACTCAAGATCTTCATTTATATATTTCATTGGGGTGTTTATGTGAAATAATACTTGTGTTTTAAAGAGGAATGAGGAAAGCTATTTATACACACATTCCATTTTTGAAAAAAAAATCATTATTCCATCCCAAATGTAAGAAAATAATCCAAAAGATTATTTATAATTGATTGATATGTATGTGTTTTTATAGTTTTATAATATTGTATTTTATTGTTATTGGATAAGTTGAGTTCATTGATGTTAAATTCAGTCACGTCAACTTCAACCTATGGCAATCCCATGAATGAAAGACATCCAAGTCACACTGTTATTATCCTCTTTATGTCTTATAGACTAAGGGCCATCTTTCCTTGATTAAGTCTATCCATCTTGAATGTGGTTTTTCTCCTTTCCTTCTGCCTCCTGTCCAAATTAAGTATTTTTTTATTTTCAAGTGAATTATTTATTTATTTATCGTGTCAGAAGTCAACCTAAGGTACAGTTGTAATGTATTTAAAAACACAAAGTTAAAAACTTGGCATTATACTAAATGTCCTTTGACCAGTAGCTGGCCAATTGGAGTATCTCTTGTGTTGCTATAAGAAGGTCCTCCATTTTGCATGTGGCAGGGCTCAGACTGCATTGTAGCAGATTGTCTGTGGTTTGCTCTTCTCCACACTCCCATGTCATGGACTCCACTTTGTGGACCAATTTCTGAAGGTTGGCTCTGCATCTCGTGGTGCCAGAAAGCAATCTCTTCAGTGCCTTCCAAATCACCCAATCTTCTGAATTAGTGAATTATGTCTTTTCAAGATATGATGAAAGTACAGCAGCATCAGTTTAGCCATCTTGGCTTCTGATGACAGTTCAACCTTAATTTGCTCTAGGACTTTGTCATGCCCCAGGACATGGTATACGCATCTGCCATTCTGGGTTTGTCTTGTAGTTTGGACCTCTTGGCTTTCTGTACCCTTAGTTATGATGCAATAGGTCCTCCCTTCTCTCTCTGGCCTGTACTTCTTCTGAAGAGAGAACAGCTCCTGGGAAATATCATTATTTTCACCTACTGTTGCATGATGTTTTACAAGATTTACCTAGATTAAAGTTCCTGGAACCTTATTTGCGTCTCTACTGTTGAGTTGACACTGTCTGACAACATATATCTGGTGTAAGTACTGGTTAAATGGAGACAGCTACACACACTCCCACAGCTTCACACTTGCAGCCAAGTTATTGAGTCAGAATAGACTTATTTATTTTTCTTTTTAACCATTCATGGTACCAGCAGAATTCTTTAGCACACCAAATTAGTGGATTTTCAAATTAGTTGATTTTTTTCTCTATGAGATCTTTTCACTGTTCAACCTTACATAAAATGGAAATACAATGATAATCTTTTCTTTAGTTTTCAGTGGTATCTAATATTCAGGATCTCGTCTCGTTCCTTCACAGCTGCTCTTCCAAATCCTAGTTTTCTTCTGATTTTTTGATGACTGTCTCCATTCTGCTGCATGACTAAGCCAAGTTATGGAAAGTAATTTGCTATTTAAATGTCTTCATTGTCTACATTTAAAAAACAGCTTTTCAAATATCTAAAAACCTTAGAAGATGAATCCTCCTTTTTCATCTCCCACCACACGCAAGTCCTCAAATAGACTCAAGGAATATTTGAGCCCATTGAAGAAGACTGTGAAAGTCTATTCTAATAGACAGTGTGTGACGATGACATATGTAGTTATTGAAACCAATTATGTCCATGTTGGGTAGAGTGTGGAGATTTCTTCTGCTTCTGAATCATTTTTTTTTCTTGTTCAGTCACTAATGCTGTGCAAATTGTTCCAAAACACTGGAAATAAAAGATTTCACTGACACATTCTTGGGCTCTTGTTTGGCAGGGAAGAAATATTTACAATTATTTTACATGAAATACATCGTAGGGATGGAGGATGACTTCACTTCTTTATTTATAACTTTTTTCCAAAATCCATACATTTATTCATATTCAGAGTGAACAAAACTTGAGAATAAAGAGTTTATAATCATTGAAAACCCAAAATTTACACATTCATACATCTGTGGTTGAGGCTTTGAGTACTTAATACTTAAACTTCCAGGTTTCCAAACATCCCCACTTTCCCAGCAAGACTTCTCACCAGATGAAGAACAAACTGGTACAAAAAAAGTATCAGCCATCCAGTACGACAACTGAAAATGAGCCAGATTCCTCTTCGTTTGGGCAAAACATCTTGGGTGCAATCAAAACAAGGAGCGCCAGACCCTAAAAGAGATATAATCAAAAGTGGTTGAGCCATTCTCTCTTCCCCAAAACATAGTGTTTGGCTACAATCAAGGTTTCCTTGGGAACAGCAAGTCTGAGGATGCCGTAATAACAGTGGAAAGATAGGAGGGCCTAAAAGTATTCAGCATTATAAGCCCGACAATAGCTCTGGCCAGTGTTAGAAACACCATCAATCTTAGCTTATCAATGTTGGTAATGTTCAACTGCTGTTTACAACCCTTGGACTGTTTTTTTTTCTTCCAGATAAATCCTTTGGATTTTCAAATCTTAATTTACTGCCTGACTTGACTTTGGACAGTTCTTGGCACACACACTTCACTCTTCTTACAGCATTCCTGACCTCCTAGTAACCTCCCAGTAATTGAATTAACTTTTCTTGACCATAGCTCAAACTTATTTATATATTTTTGTTATGTTATTTGTATGTCACATTTCTGCCAGAATAGGACCCAAGGCCATATCCAAAGTGGGTCAGTTAACATTTAATAACAATTAAAATCATCACATAAACAATATAAAATCATAAACAAATACAATTTTAAAAAGATAAGTAAAACATCTCAATAAAATCTCACCTGCTTACAAATTTAAATCCTGCTTAAACAAAAACCTCTTTGTTGTTGGAAAAAAAATGCAGAAAAATGTTCTAGAACAGGCATGGGGAAACTTCAGTCCTCCTGGTATTTTAGATTTCAACTCCCAGAAATCCCAATCAGCTGGTAGGAACTGTGGGAGTTGAAGTTCAAATCTAGGATCTAATTCTAGATTATCTGCTTTGAACTGAATTATAAGGGTCTACAATGCCAGATAATCTGGAATAAGCAGATAATCTAGGATCAGATCCTGGGATATAGGGCAGTGTAGATCCAGTCACAGCCTTTCAGATTGCATGGATCTAAGTCATACAAGGGTTTTATAGGTCATGACCAGCACTTTGAATTATGCCTAGAAATGAACTGGTAGCTAGTGAAGCTGTTTTAGCAAGGGAGTTATATGTTTCCTATCATTGGCCCTGGTCAGCATTCTTGCTGCAGCACTTGGAATCCAATGAAGCTTCAAAACAGTTTCCAAAGTAGAGAGTGTTACAGTAGTCCAAATGGGATTTAATCAAAGTATATGGCAGCATTTAAATCGGACATCTCAAGGAATGGGTGCAGCTGGTGCCCTGGTTATAACTGTGCAAATGCAATCCTGGTCAGTGCTGAAACTTGGACTAGATGGCCCTTGAGGTCTCTTCCAACTCTACTATTCTATGATTCTATGATTCTATGATTCTATGAAACCTGGGCATTGGGACATTAAACTGAGCACAGGAGAACACCCAAGTTATGGGCCTCACATTTCATGGGCAGTGTAACCCCATTTAGCACAGATGGAGTTCCTTTTTTATGATCTTCCTTCCAATGAGGTCTAGATCACTTCTTAATATCAGGGCAGGACAGTTTCAATTTCCCAATACTGAATTCTTCATTTCCAATTCTTCTGTGGCAAGCATGGTCTTTTCTAGCTGAATAGAGCTGTTTACATTGAATTTGACCAGGGCAGCTGGGGAAAAATTCCAGTCTATGTCAAAACATACTGGAATGTATAAAACAGCAAGAACTTGGGGCTAAAAATTTAAGTACAAAACACTAAGAACTTAACAGATTTCCCCATCTCTAACTTTTTCGGCCCCATGTTTCAAATATGTCACTGGTTCATGGATTGGCAACAACAAACAGGCACATAATATGTGTGAAGCAGTTTTCCTTTCTTTTCATTAAAAGGGGTAGACAAGGCTTCTATTCAATCTATTCCCCCATAGAAGAAGGAGGAATGATATGAAAATTTCTAAGACATAGTAATGAAAAGTCTGTCCTTTCCTTCCCCATAAATTCTCATAACAGGGAATTATTTTTCACTGATAGCAGCAGGAAACAATATTTGAAACAATTTCCCCATAATCAGTCAATTAAAATCAGAATACTAATTTGCCACTGAACTCTTTGAACGACCATGCTACCTGACAAGGAGCACACTCGTATAAAGAATGTCTTTCCTTTTAGAGAAAATGTGTAATTGAGGCACAAGGCACCAACTTACCAATATGCACATGAGTGAACACAGACATATGCACACAACTGCAATGTGGATAGCTACAGAAACAATACAGAGAAAAATTCAGCACTTCAGAGAAAAGGAGAAATGCATATTTCCACAAACTGTGATATTTTGTTGTGGCTTCCTTCATTCTTCAATCTGAGATCTCTCTCTGATGTTCTGTTTGCAAACATCATTGTAATAAGAGAAAAATGATTGTTCTGCACTACTCTTAACCATTGTTGCCTTCATACTGGATTAGTTCATATTTCTGGCATGACTTCTATTTGTTTTTCAGTAGCTGTTGAAAGTCAGTATGTGGCTACTTGGGGTCAGACTGGGTCAATTTTTTCCCCTTTGGTCTATTTATTTATTTGGATGCATTCCCAATCTTATTGGGGGCATGATAAAAAATTGTGGTTTCAAAACAGGTGTGAAGAGAGAATTTCAGTCAAACATACAAATGCAGTTAAAGCTGGAGTCCTCTTTTCACTTACTCAGGAAAAAACCCTACTGAATTCTGTAGCGGTAGTAGAGTAAGATGGAAAACATGTGGCCATTGACATGTCATTGGAAACAACTCCCAATAACTGCAGTCAGCATAGCCAATGGCTAAGTTGCAATTCAACAACAATGGAAGGATCACAGAATTCCCACTCATACTGTAAAGCTTGATTCTGAGTATGAAAATAGTGTATTAGAAAATAATAATAATAATAATCATCATCATCATCATCATTTAATTACTTATTAATCGCCCTCCATCCACGATGCTCTAGGCGATTTACAAGATAAAATTGTCAAGGATAAAAATACATACATACAAATATTGATAATATTAACATAGATTAAAAGCTCTACTAAAGAGCCAGGTCTTGAGTGCTAGGGTAAAAGGCCCTAACTCACGCATGGTTCTCATATAGGGCGGCAAGGCATTCCATAAGGCAGGGGCAGAAATAGAAAAAGCTGTGCGTCTGATGGAGCTGTAACATATTTGACTAAATGATTTAAAGATACAATCTTATTGAGAGATATTTCCAAGAGATCATCCACTGGTGTCATTACTATGGCTTCGCCAAACTCATATAGGCTTTTTGAAAGGTAGAAGTCCATGGTGAATCCACTAAATATTTTACTATGAAAAATAAAAGTGTTATCAAGTGACGTGAATCCTATCAATAAAAATAGAATCACAGAAACATACACTTGGAAGACACCACGAGAACCATCCACTCCAACCTCCTGCCATGCAGGAATCAAAGCACTCCCAACAGATGGATATCCAGCCCTGTTTAAAAACTTCCAAAGATGGACACTGTACTCCACTCCAGGGCAGTGTATTCCACAGCTGAACAGCTCTTACCATCAGGAAGTTCTTATTCCAGTTTAAGTGCAATCTCCTTTCCTGTAGTTTAAATCCATTGCTCCATACTTTAGTCTCAGGAGCAACAGCAAACAAACTGGCTTCATATTCAATATGATGTCTTTTCAAAGATTTAAACATGGCTATCATGTTATCTCTTAATTTTTGTTTCTCCAGGCTGAATATACCCACCTCCCTAAGCCACTTCTCATAAAACATGGTTTCAGTAGTTTCCTCACCTTGCATATCTCCCTTAAACGCTTTAAACAAATGCTTGAATTATTCAGCCTCATAATACTTTTTAAAAATGGCACAACAACCAGCTCATCTGAAAACATTTTTAGCCATTGATTGGCTACTTGAAGCCTGTAAGTACATGGCTTCTAATGTATATGCATGGTGGCTAGTAGTACTGTTTCAAAAGTGAAAGCAATGGAACTCACACAAAACAACAACATGTATTAACAGAAGATGGCAAAACAGTAATACACAAACCAAACAAATCCATCAATAACGGTGAAACTGTATGTGGTGTAGTCATTGGACTATTGGACTATGATTCTGGAGATCAGGATTTGAATTGTTTCTTAGCCACGGAAACCCCATGTGAGCAAGTGACACTCTCTCAGCCTTAGAGGGAGGCAAAGGCAATCCTTCTGAATACATCTCACCAAAAAAACCCTGTGATGGGGTCTCCATAACTCAGAAATGACTTGAAGACACACAATAAGAGCTACAGGCTAAATGTAAATTACAAAAACAATTGTTATTTCATTCTAGAACTCTCCAATGCATGAAAAATGACATGATGTGAGTACAAAATATTCTAAAAAATCCAACATAAGAGTCCTCAAGGAAGACAGCCAAACACTCCGACTTTTCTTACAACACTCATGATCTTGTAAAAGAGTACTGTACAAGAAGTATACAAAATGTTTTACTAAGTTCAACAAAATGTGCAAGATGACGTAAAAAGCAATAATTAATCAACCTGAATGTCTTAACCAGAAGAACATTCCTACAAACAACTTTGTTACACAGATTTTATTAGGAAGAATACATTTCTATCAAACATAATACTAAGATACACTATAAAAACTCTGATACAAAAGTATCAGAATGAAATCTAAAGGGACTGTGGCCAGATAATAGTCACAAATGCGCAACTGTAGGTTACACATTCAAGAGCACCATAGAGGATTTTAAGAATTATTTTTTGTTATTGTTAATGTTGGTTTCAACTGATGAATGGAAGATGTTTAAGATAACCAGTGGTTTCCTTGGCTGAATCTATCCACCTCTAATGTTATTTTCCTCTTTTCCAAATGTTTAGTTTCACCTGAATCACACCTTTCACACACATTGTTCCTATTGCAACAGAAATAGCCTATCTGCTATTTAGTATTTTTTTTTATGAATGTTGCTATAATTAATTAGTTAACTATTTTAATTGATTTGTATTGTATTTTATATTTTTATATACGTGTGTTTTATTGTAAGCTGCCCTGAGTCCCCTTTTGGGTGAGAAGGGTGGGATACAAATGTTGTAATAAATAAATAAATAAAGTTTGCAGCTTCAGACTTTCATGGCTAACAGCTGAACATCCTTTCAGCTTGAGTCTGTTTGCATTCTTAATCACAATGCTACTCATAACGGACATCTGATCTTCCACAATAGCTAGTGTTATACCCCAGCCACCTTTGTGTTCTGAACCTGATTCAGAAATGAACTTTGACCAGGATGAAGCTTATTCTGACCTTTTCCCCAGTTCTCCGAGCTCCTTTCAATTACAGACTCCAGCTGTGGATAGCTCCAATGATTCCTTAATTGGGAGAGATACTGAAAACATTACTCCCGTGGTAGAGCCAGATTCCCGAGTTCCCCAGGGAATGTACCCTTTAACAGAAGGGAGTGTTTGCATCGCCAGAGATCAGAAAAACAGGAGCTTTGAAGGAGTCAACGTTTGGCATCTAGAGGGGATAATGGATAGGAGTTTCATTTGGGAACCTTTGGGGAGTTGATTTCCCTTTGCTGTGATTACATCTAAGTTCTATAAAAGTGTCTTACACTGTGAACAATTCGTGGTGTCAACGTAGCGACTTCTGAGAACACTTCACCGAATCCAGTTCCCTGATTTCTCCAAGCCAAGTCTCCTGTTCCTGGCGGCCAAGCCGAACTGCGACTCCCGATTTAATCCGGAGTAAATTCACGTCCTTGCCTTGTTCCTGAATTCGGATTGCTTTTAGCTTCGTCTTCTGCCTGCCTTGATATCAAAGACTTCCTAGTGACTTTGGACCTTGTTATTCATTCCCGCTTTCTTGTTTCCCCGCTCAAGAACTTCCCAACAGTTTTGAGCGTGTTTCAGTTTCTGGACTTTGGACAATAATATTGGACATATCTCTTCAACTCTTTGGATGTCAAGGACAGAACGCCACCAGATAAAGTTCAACACAGTTTATTAAAGTTACAGAACTAAAAAGTGCCCGTATGAAACAAAGGGCTAGGCAAACACTTGCCTTCAGTGTAAAAGATACACAAAAAAGACTCCGCTGGTACCAAAAGTGGTTCAAAAGAAAAACCGGATTAAACAGGAGTTTAATCCGGGTTAAACAGAAAATGCTTACTTCAGCCCGGCAATTTAAACAAACAAAAGTAGACAAACAAGGATTTAAAGGAACATAAATAGCTGGCAGCAGATTCCTCTCTGCTACTCGAAAGCTGCAAATGAGTAACTAAGGTTGTTACTCCTCCGTGCAACAAACGGAATCCGGATCCAGGCACTTCAATCAGGGTAGCAACGGTCAGCAGGGTCCCAGTCCGGTCCGAGGTCGAAAGCCAGGTACAGATGTCTTTGGTTCACCAATTCCACCGAAAGCCACAGAAGGGGTAGTCCGAGGTCGTAGTCAGTCAGTCAGTCCAGCGTCAATCCAGAATAGGCAATTAATGTCCGTCAAGAAGATGACGGAGGTCCAAGCTAATAAGATTAAACACAGGTTGCACAACAAAAGTCCACACAGTTCCTCCCGCCGTCTATGCCCAGTGTCCTTGGTAACTTACGTATTCAGCAAACGAAACACACCCATCTTCAGGAAATTCCCAACAAGAGCCCAAGCGTTCGTCCAGATTACCTTGCCCAACGCAATTAGCCCTGGATTCTAAACCCCATTTTATGCCAGTTTACAACTCCTCATCGCTGTCAGCTGTTACCCTAGTTCCAGGTGCCTCATCATCATCATCCTCATCAGAGCTAACACACCTTTGACTACGCCCCACAGCATCCCCAGCTGTGGATCCCGTTCCATCCCTCCAACTCGTCCACGGGTCCGATCCTGCAACCCGCCAGTCGCCTCCCACACTAGTATTGCCGGTGACACCCAAATCCTCCCTCACACGGGTCCATTCCATGTCATCCTCCTCTGAGCTAACCACCTCTTCCTCCATTCCCTCGGTAAAACCCTCAAAGGAGTCTTCGTCTGTTGGTTCTGCAAATAAGTCCCGCAGCCGTTTCCTTTCTCGCTCCTCAAGAGAGTCTGACTCTCGAGGAGTCTTACGACCACGTCTCCCAGTATCGGAGCCATAAGGCTCAACCATAACATTGGACTAATTCATACCATATCATAAAGGACTATTGCTCACTCATCCTTTCCATTTATTCTTTCCTGAATTTATAATTGTTTCAATAAAGATATTATATGATTATTGGTCTCTGTTTGGTTTCCAGTGTTCACGCTGCCTTGGGGTGCAACAGCTAGTTGAGTGCTTTCTGATCTTATTTTCCAGCATTACAACTTTCTTATTTTGGATTGTCCCATCATAGATTTTTCATTTTAAAAGACACTCAGAAGTGGTTTATCTGTACCTCCTTCTGTGCAGTACTAAACAGTTACCTAAAGTTGTTTAATATTTACGTGAAGCCGCTGGGAGAGATCATCAGGAGTTTCGGATTGCGGTGTTATCTCTATGCAGATGATGTCCAACTCTGTCACTCCTTCCCATCTGTCACTAAAGAGGCTGTCCAGGTCCTGAACCGGTGCTTGGCAGCTGTGTCGTACTGGATGAGGGCCAACAAATTGAAACTGAATACAGACAAGACAGAAGTCCTCCTGTGTAACCCCATTCAGCCTGTGCTGGATGGGGTCACACTCCCCCTGAAGGCACAGGTTCACAGTCTGGACGTGATCCTAGACTCATCGTTGAGCCTGGAGCCCTAGGTCTCAGCGGTAGGTAGGAGCCTTCACACAGTTAAAACTTGTGCGCCAGCTGCGACCGTACCTTGGGAAGCCGGACTTGGCCACAGTGGTCCATGCTCTCGTTACATCCCATTTAGACTACTGCAACACACCCTACGTGGGGCTGCCTTTGAAGACTGTTCGGAAGCTTCAATTAGTCCAACGGGAGGCTGCCAGGTTAATAACTGGGGCGGCGTACAGGGAACGTACTACTCCTCTGTTACGCCAGCTCCACTGGCTGCTGATTAGCTACCGAGCACAATTCAAGGTGCTGGCTTTAGCCTATAAAGCTCTAAATGGTTCCAGCCCAGCTTATCTGTCCGAATGTGTCTCCCGCTGCTACGACCCACCTCGATGCTTAAGATCATCAGATGAGGCCCTGCTCGCGGTCCCGTCAGCCTTACAGGTGCGGCTGGCGGGGACGAGAGACAGGGCCTCCCCGCCTATGGAACGCCCTCCCCATTGAAGTCAGGCAGGCTCCCTCCCTCCTATCCTTCCGTAGGAAGGTTAAAACTTGGTTGTGGGGCCAGGCTTTCGAATAAGAATCAGCAGCATTAATTACTATTATGTACGCTGGAACTCAATTGACAGACCCAGTCTTTTAAACTTGGACACGCCTATCTGTATTTTATAATGCGTTTTATGAATGTCTTATGTAAGTTAATTTTTTAACTGATTTATAGTGTATTGTACAGGTTTTATGTGTGTGTTTTATTGTAAGCCACCCTGAGTCCCCTGTTGGGTGAGAAGGGCGGGATATAAATATTGTAATAAATAAATAATAAATAATAGTCTCTTGCCTTCCAGGGGCTCACAGTCCCTCCACCATAGAAAGTTATGGCCATGCATGGTACTTTTTACTCCAAATCTCTATATTCTCAGCTGGGATGGCCAATGACTATCTCACCATATTGACCAGGACAGTGTGTGAGATAATGTCCAAAAAAGAGAAAGATTTCAAAGCTCTGGTCTATTTACCATGAAGATAGTTTTAATCTTATTGTTAGTTCAGACTAAAGTAGAACCACTGAATCAGTGCATTTATTGACAAGGTATTTCAGCTTTCAACAATTGACTGAATTGCTCTAAAGCAGGTGAAACTAACCAATAATCCTCACAATGTGATAGGATTAGATTTTCAGTAATAGGCTTTATGGTCCTGGTATGTAATAGCAATTAGCTCTTTAGCTAAAGTAAAATATGAAGTTTTGGTAACATTTTTCATCAATGTCTCCAAAGACTTGGATATCAACAAACAATATCATTCTGCGAAATGTCCTAAGCTGAGATTATTTCTGTGGGGATTTAAAGGTCATGGATGACTTGTATAATGACTAATATACATCTGTGAAGTCCTTCTTGGTAATAAGTGTCTTATTTCTTAAAAACAGAAGACAAAATAGTAGAACTGATCAGTTTTGGAGTCATTTGCACAAGTTCTGTCTTAATGTTTCTGTCCTTCATACTTTCTACAAGTTTACAGTCGTGACAGAATGGAAAGAGAAGCCTTCAACATGTTCTTCAACATGCCTTCCTAAATTTTCATCAATATTTTTTTAATATTTTGAAGCATTTATGTTTTAAAACACTTATGATTGGACTTGGCTAGCTGATAAAGGCACACTATGTTCTGGATAATACCAGCTTCTCCCCTTCAACCTCCTTCCTAAAAGGTTGTACTAGGCATCAACTCTTTATTTTCTTTTTTTATTTATTATACCTAACAATTAATTTCTCAATGTGCTGATGGGCTAAGTGAGAAGCAGCAGCACAACCAGAGTGGGGCAAACGTGTTCATAATCAGATATGTAGAACAAATGAAGGATAGAAAAAGGAGAGAAGATGGCTGCAGGTTTGAATGATATAGGAAGAGAGAAGATATTGTAAAGCAAACAAAGAGGAAGTCCTAAAGCATGCAGACTAGTAGTTAATGCATTCAAGCAGGAAAAGATTGCTGATTCTTACAGTACCTATTATCTCCTTTTTCAAAAGCCATTAAAACAGTCAGGAAACAAACTCAAATTGCTCTGCTTGCAAAAACAATTCTACCCTTGTCAGTCTTTGAAGTTCCTCAGACATTTTTTTTACAAGAGTTTGACTTTGCTATACTATAAAATATCTCTAGAAAAAAATTATATTGCAATTTTGATTTTGCACAATATGAATGGTTGGGACAAAACAACACATGTCCATAAACTATGCCATGGGTGACATATTTTTAGAAAACTTAAATGATAGAGAATACTTTTGTGTGGTTTCCTGGTTTATCTCTGTGACTGTTCTTTAAAAACAAAATATGCACATACATTAATTTCATAGACACATTAACGGTAATGATGTATTTAACATAATACTGCATTAGAGCATTAGAGTTTGTTGTAATACAGATCACAACAAACTGAATGACCTCTTATTTTCTCTTTCCAAATTGATCCCCATTTGGGCCTTATTTATCCCATGATAATATTGTGTAAGCTATTCTCTGTCTTCTATGTGATTTCATGGCATTGCTTAAATTCCTTTACCATGAAAAAATAAGATGTTTTTCATAATTACCATTCATGTGTGGCTGAACAACACATGAGGTAATGTAATATACATTCCAATGCAATATGCATCTTTCATAAATATATCCTAACAATTGACCATTTTCTTCCAGGAAATCATCCACACTTAGGTCCCACCAGGGTGTAACACAAATTCAGAATCTGAAAATAAAATAAAATAAACAGTTTAGAAAATATCCAAGCTACATTTCATTTCTGTGACTGACTACCATGGAAGCCTTCAGCTACCTGTCATATTTAGAGAATAAAACAATAATAATGATTATTCATTTCTTATAATTTTCTGGATAGAAGTATTCAGTGCCTCCATCCAGAACCATTTTTTGCCTGTACCAGCCACCTCCTGCTGGCGGACCAACACCCCATAACTATTTAGTGATCTGGGAACAGCAGAAGGTGGCTAGACAGCATTCAGCCATTTCTCTTCAATGGATACAAGAAGTTTATATCTGACCTCTGATGCATCTTCAGCAGACCCTGTTCCCAGAGATCCAGGAACATGGTATTCTACATGTAATTGCAAGAACATAGCAAGATAGTGCTTGATCCCACTAAGTGGTAACAGTAGGACAGCCAGCCAGCAGGACAGAAGGAAAGAAAGCTCAAATATGCCTGATGTTAGTCAGGTTGAAGCAGGATATTGGCCATAATGTTCTAGAGCAGGCATGGGCAAACTAAGGCCCGGGGGCCAGATGTGCCCCCCTGAGTGTTTACCTCATGCCCTCCTCATTTTCCCTGTCCTCTTGGCAGAAGGACATGGTGGACCACCACATCCTTATGCCAAAAAGATGGGGGTGGAAGGCACGTAGCAGCTGAGAGCCCTCTAGAGTGTTCTCAGCCACAGTGTGACTCAACCTCCTCCTGGCATAAGGACAGTGCGAGTGGCCCCTTCCACCTGGCATCTGAGAGCCCTCCGGAGCACTCTCAACCATCGCATAATGCCATGAGGATAGCGCAAGGATGGGGGGGGGGGAGGATGGGGAAGGGGATCAAGGGGGAGGATCAGTGCAGTCACCGCATGTCCTGCCTTTCTCCCGGCATAAGGATAGGACAAGCAGCCCCATCCTTATGCTGAGAGGACAACCTAAAGGTGACCCAGGGCCTGCCCTGCCCTCCTGGCCCCACCCTGTCCTGGTCCCTCCCCCTCCCGCATGTGCCCGCCCCCCTCCTGGCCCAGCCCTCCCAGCCGGGCCCGTAATGTGGCCCCAAGACAAAAAAAGTTTGCCCTTGTCTGTTCTAGAGACACCTATGATCTCTCTCTCTCTCTCTCTCTCTCTCTCTCTCTCTCTCTCTCTCTCTCTCTTTTGAGTTTCTCATAGATTCTCAAAGTCTATGAGGGTGACTTCATCTGAGTTCTCATTGTTGCAAGCAAAGAAAAATTAATGCTTGCATAAAGTGATTAAATATGAAAACCTAGTTAATGCCTGCCTATTGTTTCACCTCTTTGAATCTTTCTGTAAAAATTGAAACATTTTTGTCGATTGGCACCTAGACAAGCTCATACTAGTGTAGGAGTATTTGATATCTATATTAAGAAGAGTGCAATGGGCTACTACAACATGAGCTTGTGATAGAAACAGGAAATAAGACTCTGAATTCTCTTTAAAAGGGAAAACAATGCTTATTGTCTCAGAAAATCCATCTTTGGATAAGAAATGAGATTGATAAAATAAATTGACATGTACTTTGTTAGAAGAGCCCATGAAAGCTGAATCTCATGTGTGGGTATAATGTAGCATCAATTTTGTAGCCCCATGGATGCTCCAAGAAAAAACAAAGAGACTAATGTCTTGAAGGTAGAAGTGGCTTCTTTCATCTTGGAAAGAAGCCACTTCTTTCATCTTGGAAAGAAGTCATGAGTGGAGTGCCGCAGGGCTCCGTCCTGGGCCTGGTTCTGTTCAACATCTTTATTAACAACTTAGACGAAGGGTTAGAAGGCACGATCATCAAGTTTGCAGATGACACCAAACTGGGAGGGATAGCTAACACTCCAGAAAACAGGAGCAGAATTCAAAACGATCTTAACAGACTAGAGAGATGGGCCAAAACTAACAAAATGAAGTTCAACAGGGACAAATGCAAGATACTCCACTTCAGCAGAAAAAATGGAATGCAAAGATACAGAATGGGGGATGCCTGGCAGTACATGTAAAAAAGATCTTGGAGTCCTTGTGGACAACAAGTTAAACATGAGACAACAAGGTGATGCAGCTGCTAAAAAAGCCAACAGGATTCTGGCCTGCATAAACAGGGGTATAGCATCTAGATCCAGGGAAGTCATGCTACTCCTCTATTCTGCCTTGGTCAGACCACACCTGGAATACTGTGTCCAATTCTGGGCACCGCAATTGAAGGGAGATGTTGACAAGCTGGAAAGCTTCCAGAGGAGGGCAACTAAAATGATCAAGTGTCTGGAGAACAAGCCCTATGAGGAGTGGCTTAAAGAACTGGGCATGTTTAGCCTGCAGAAGAGAAGTCTGAGAGGAGACATGATAGCCATGTACAAATATGTGAGGGGAAGTCATAGGGAGGAGGGAGCAAGCTTGTTTTCTGCTGTCCTGCAGACTGGGACACGGAACAATGGCTTCAAACTACAGGAAAGGAGATTCCACCTGAACATCAGGAAGAACTTCCTCACTGTGAGGGCTGTTCGGCAGTGGAACTCTCCCCCAAACTGTGGTGGAGGCTCCTTCTTTGGAGGCTTTTAAGCAGAGGCTGGATGGCCATCTGTCGGAGGTGCTTTGAATGCGATTTCCTGCTTCTTGGCAGGGGGTTGGACTGAATGGCCCATGAGGTCTCTTCCAACTCTACTATTCTATGATTCTATGTGATGTTTGCAGGTAAGAAGGAAGGAAATGGCTTCAGCGCATAGACTAATTGTGGTATCTACCAGTGTCCATATGTTCCATGTTCCAAAATCTTATTGACAGTAAAGTGAGGACCCCTCTGGATGCGGCATTCCAGAGAGGCAGACTATGTTTAGGGACCTTTGCTAGCCCCTTCCCTATATGGAGTGAAACTTAAATAGGGCTGCTCAGTTGTGGATATAGTTGCTGAAATGTTCAACTGCCTCAGAACTTGAGGTAGAATAACAGAAACCATCTCCACCATACATGTGCCAGTCTGTGGCTAGGGGCTTCAAGATTTCACAGCTCTGCCTCCATCAGTATTCGTTGATCGCCATGGGATTTTTCTTGATTTTTGTTTCTTTTTCTTGGAAAATGGCTGTGTGTGACTTTGTTTTATGTGTGGAAATCAGTGCAAATCAACACACAGTCTTCGCAGAAATGGTTTGAGATTAAATGTGTTGTTAACTCATCTACTGGTGGCCTCTCCTCTGTTGCAGTCTTTTTCTGCCTTCACAGCTGATGTAATATGTATCATGTTATCATCCACCTGCTCCACCATTGAGGACTTCAGGTTGTACTTGGTTGGGTTCCTCTCCTGTGACCTTGCTTCCCTGGGAGACCCCCCTAGGAGCACATAATGCCAATGGCTTCACCCACATGTTCATTGGAACACACAAGCCCCCTCACCACGACTCGGTGACAATCTATCCAGGGGAAAATATCTTAGTACAAAACACAAAAATGCATTAAATCAAAGGAAATACTGCTGATTATTTGCATTTCAGTGCCAGCACATTACACAGCACAGATACAGTTGTGGCGCTCTCACACTACACCGGTATATTAAATGATTATATTGGCTAGATTCAACATGACATGAGTTGTAGTACAGAAACATCAGGAGGACCATAATTTTACCACTCCAGTTCCTTGAAGGACAAAATCCCCCTTTCTACTTTCTTACAAATGAAATCTTGGGTAAGCACAACCAAAATACAACCAGCCTTCCAGTGCTATAGAAGCCACATGATACAGCTACTCTTAGAAGGCTTTTCAGTGGCACTTTATCTGTGCTAGTATTGTATTTTTGTCTACTATTGCTTACTGACAAACTTTCCAACATTAATACATATATACAGTTTTCTTTTTAAAAAATCTGTCTCTGGTTATAATCTCATTGTACAATGGAATTTATCCAATAAAAATATTCTACCACCTCATTCTATTGAAAAACATGTATATTTAACATCTATTATGCTAACAAATTTTCATCAGATGTTTAGCTGACTACTAGTTGCCACCAAAATATACAGACAATCGCCTTTCGAGGACCACCGGGTAGGATGAAATTAATATTTTACTTCAGAAGTGTTTATTTTTATTTATTTATTGGCATTTTGTAAAAAATACTACCAATCTGGGCAGATTCTTGGGGGAGAAAGTTAAACAATGAATTGGCATTTACAACAATTGCATTTATAAAAATAAAACTCACTGTGTGCTTACCTTTTTGGAAGGGGGGATTATTCTTAATAATGTATTCAGTTTTTACCACTTAGAATTTGAGATACTTGAAAGAAATCTTACATGTCAGCTCAAAATCAAATTGAGTTCAATGAAGTTGACTTCAAGGTGTATGGATAAGGGATTGCAGAAAATAAAAGTCCCAAACTAGACATCATTTTATGCACACTGATAGATGTTTGTAGTTAGAATCATAGAATCATAGAATAGTAGAGTTGGAAGAGACCTCATGGGCCATCTAGTCCAACCCCCCGCTAAGAAGCAGGAAATCACATTCAAAGCACCCCCGACAGATGGCCATCCAGCCTCTGCTTAAAAGCCTCCAAAGAAGGAGCCTCCACCACAGTTTGGGGGAGAGTTCCACTGTCGAACAGCCCTCACTGTGAGGAAGTTCTTCCTGATGTTCAGGTGGAATCTCCTTTCCTGTAGTTTGAAGCCATTGTTCCGTGTCCCAGTCTGCAGGACAGCAGAAAACAAGCTTGCTCCCTCCTCCCTATGACTTCCCCTCACATATTTGTACATGGCTATCATGTCTCCTCTCAGCCTTCTCTTCTGCAGGCTAAACATGCCCAGCTCTTTAAGCCGCTCCTCATAGGGCTTGTTCTCCAGACCCTTAATCATTTTAGTTGCCCTCCTCTGGACGCTTTCTAGCTTGTCAACATCTCCCTTCAACTGTGGTGCCCAAAATTGGACACAGTATTCCAGGTGTGGTCTGACCAAGGCAGAATAGAGGGGGAGCATGACTTCCCTGGATCTAGACGCTATATCCCTATTTATGCAGGCCAGAATCCCATTGGCTTTTTTAGCTGCCGCATCACATTGTTGGCTCATGTTTAACTTGTTGTCCACGAGGACTCCAAGGTCTTTTTCGCACACACTGCTGTCAAGCCAGGCGTCCCCATTTTGTATCTTTGCATTCCATTTTTTCGGCCAAAGTGAAGTATCTTGCATTTGTCCCTGTTGAACTTCATTTTGTTAGTTTCGGCCCATCTTTCTAGTCTGTCAAGATCATTTTGAATTCTGCTCCTGTCTTCTGGAGTGTTTGCTATCCCTCCCAGTTTGGTGTCTTCTGCAAACTTGATGATCGTGCCTTCTAACCCTTCGTCTAAGTCGTTAATAAAGATGTTGAACAGAACCGGGCCCAGGACGGTTGTGTCATTAAACATGTGTCCAAAGGAAAAAGGGGACTGGGGTTATTACAATATCCCACACTGGACCAAGGAAGGAATGAAGATTGGTTCTTCAATAACACATCTTGGACCTAAGACTTTGTGGTGTGTTTGGCCACCAAATTCCTTGGCTATCCAGCAGTTATCAAGATGTGCAATTCTATCACCTGTAAACTGAATAGATATTACATATTTTATTATACCACTGGCATAATTAAATAATTGAGACACAGGATGTTTGCCATTATAACTTTGTAAACATTGCATGTCTCTGTGATTTTACTTAAATATCTCTCTCTGTTAATTAATTGGATTTCATTTTTTCCAATCTCTCTTCTTCCTGCTTCCATGTATATGCATATATAGTTGAGATGGGAATCATGCAGTTGGATATTCAGCCCTATCTGTATAGTTAATATTGTTCAGATGGCCATGAGTTCCCAAGTGGCCTAAATAACCAAAAGCCACCAGATCCTGTCTGATCTTGGAAGCTAAACATCTCTAGCTGCATGATATGTGGAAGATCGCAAATGAAAATCAGGCACTATAGGATATATTAAAAGGAAGGAACTGGTGAAACCACCTCTGAATATTCCTTGTTTAAGAGAACATTATGAAATTTATGGGTAGACTAAAGGTTGACAAGTGACTTGAAAGCACACACACACACACACAAGTTCACCATCCCCACTGTAATCTATTTCTTAGTCATTATAATGCCACAATATCTTCTTGTTCTTGCTGCAACTGATCTATGTACATATTCTTTGACATGTGCTAAAGGTTTCCTATACTGAGTTATTTGGAAAGGTGTTTAATACTGAGACAATATGACAAGACCACTCAGTTACTACTTTTTCTTTTTCATACTGAAACATGAAACACGTGAAATCATTCCCCATATAGGAAAACTATCCTTCTCCCAATACACTCTGCCACTGTCTGTACAGACAGTCTGTACATGCAGCGTTCTAGCTGTCTCTTGATCCTCATTTCTTCAAGTAGAATCCAGGTGGCCCCAAGGACTGAATAAAATGTAGTTCCCACAGTCTCCTTTTATCTCTTTCATTTGGTTTTTGTGGTTCCAACTGCCTGCCAAGGGTCTTTACACCACCCAGTGATCATTTGGAATGTATATTCTAAGACAGTACACCACCAACTGAAAGGATATAAATATTTCTGACCACAAAGGGGCACAGTCAAGTACAATCTGGCCTACACTGAAAATTCTGAAGCTTCATGAGGAATGCCCTGAATATGCTCTCATTCTTGATATTGGCTATATTTCTGTTGCAAGAAGAGAAAAAAAAATATGGCCTATTTATATAATATTAAACTTGGTAGTTTGATATGAATTTGCTCTATTTTCCCCCTGGAATTAATATAATATGATATCACTAGTTAAAAACACCAATGGACAAAAGTACAAAAGCATCTTCCAGGCAACTAAAAAGGGATATCAGTGATGACCGTAAAAAGGAGCTACATATTCAGTTAATTCAGATCAGAGTAGAAAGAGATCTCTGAGATGGGGAATGAAGGAATCAGGAAACCACATACTTGAGTCAACAATGTGATGTGACAGCTAAAAGGAGCCAAATGCAATTCTAGGCTGCATTAATAGGGGTATACTGTTTAGACCAGAAATTCCCAAACTTATGTAGCCTACCACCCCTTTTCAGAAAAAAAAATTACTCAGAATCCTTTGGAATTATACCTTCTTTAAACAAACAAACAGAAAAATGTAATGACAATTTTGTGTTAATTTATGTATCTATATTTCTACCTATTATTTAATAATTTAATAGGGGTGTGCAAAATTTTCATTAGGCATCGTAAGTTGGATCAAATTAGCTAAATTCATACTTACAATGTGATATCTAACGCGTGGGTGTGGTCTGCACCAAAAACTTAAGAATCAAAACTTAATCAATACTTTTTAGTTTCAGTTTTGTAAATATCGGACGTCTCCCAAAGTCAGTTTTATTTTCAGCACAAGCAAGCAAAGCAAAGCCAAAAGAACTGCCTTTACTCTTTAAATTAATGACATCTCGCCATTAGGTGTTGCACCCCTCGGCTGTATAGGCACCTCAAAACCACACTGAAGCCTCAGAATATAGCAAGCAAGCTGTTTATTGAAGATTATATGCAAGCAATAGCAAAATCAAAGTTCAAAGTAAATAAAATGGGTTTGAGTCCACAAGAACAAAGTACTTGAAAATCTTGAAGCAAGAGTCTATAAAAGTTACTCAAAGAACATAGTCCAAATCGGATATCAAAGTAAGTCCCAAGAAAGGTATCAAGAATAATCCAAACCAGATATCAAGGATTAATTCCAAGGCATGAGACAAACTGGAAACACAGGAAACAAGTCTAAAATGCAGGATCAAACTCCAAGGTAGTCCAAGGTACAAAGTCAATGTTGGAACACAAAGCAACAGTCTTGACTAGAATAGAGATCCAAATGGCAAAGTCACTGGAACATTCAACTGGATTCACAGACAGAAGCGAGGCTGGAACTTGAAGCAAGATACAAGGCTGCACAGGAACACGGAGCAAAGATCTTTCTCTCTTGGATTAGCAATGTTACCAGCTCTGGCTGTGTCAGAGAAAGCAAACCTTTTTAAGGGGAATTCAAGATCTTTTTTCCATGAGAAGATTGGTCATTATTTTGCTTCAAAAGCAACCATCTACTTCTTCTCACAAACTCCCATTCCCTCCTCTGGTGAGTTATCACTTTTCTCCTAACAAACTCTCCACTTTATCAGCTCCTACATCCAAACTAGAATGTCCATCTGGAACCTGGTGATCCGACCTTGACTGCTGTGAGGAATGAGAGCCCAAAATGCCCTTAACTTCAAATTCTCTTCTCTCAGAATAGGAGGGGGTGGTCTCTGTCTGTCATCTGGATGGACCCCGTCAGCAGGGCGTAGCAAAGATCGACGAAATAGAGGGTGACTTGAACATCTAATATGATGCTCTTTGTAAGAGTTTAGTATTGTAATCCATATGTTTAGGTTGTGTCACCACTTCTAATATGTGAAATTTAAATGATTCTGGCTGTGTTGTTGGTCATGAAAGTGTTTGTAGAGTATTGATTCTCTAGACTGATTCCTGATTCTGCTTTTGTGTTCAATAATCCTGGATGTTCAAGTTACAAACTGAGCATCCCTGTGGTCTAAATGAACATAACTCATATAGTTGTTTCATGTGAACCTGTACTCCGTTAACCTTACCATACTATAAATTCCAACTATACTGTGAGTACCATCAGTGCCATCTGGTGTTTGTAGGCATATATATCATTATATTCAGTAACTCCCTATTGCTTTAAATGGATACATACATTCCTACTGTTACTTGAAATCATCCCACCTGATACATTTTTCCATTATATTGTAGGGGATCCCAAAGAACATTCCATACTTGCTATAAGAATTAACAAAAAATCGGCAGAGTATCACAGAAATATATAAATTCACAGACATTGTGAGTATACGGATATGTATATAGACTTTTTAAACTGAAATCTAAAAACTTTTGATTGAGTTATAGCCACTGTTTGTTCCTTTTGGTTTCAGAACCCACCCTTGAAAAAAGATATAAGAACACAAACTTGAGAGATGAATGTAAAGTGTGTTTCATGTGAATGTACAATTGTGAGTACTTATATCAGATTTGTAACTATATTTATGTGGATATATTATATGCTCCTTTTAATTCATTATAATTTTCTCAGATAAACTCAACTGAAGAAGATAAAGAGTCAAAACCGGTCGTGTGTTCTACATGCTCTTCAGTTCAACTGTTTGATTTCACAAGTGGAAAACTTATATATTCATTTTGATGTACGGAGCATTGACATTACAATTATACTTTCTGTACTTTTTGTATTTCATTTAATATATGTTTATATTTTATACCTGTTTATTGACCATTTACTAGTGCATATCACTGTACTTGTGGGTATATATTAGTTTGGTATGTAACCAGGAACCCATTTACTTAATATGTAAAAATGACAAACCAGGAGGTGGGGGGGCCAGAAGTGATTTTTTTTTTGGGGGGGTGCCTTCTGGTACATCATTTCTACATGCCAGGAGGCCTCCAGAGAAGCGTTGTGGTGGCCCAGTACGTTTTTTCTCATTTAAAGGGCTTTTGGGGGGAAGGTTGGGTCACCCCATGCCATTGCGATACTTACCACAATAGCATAAGGACACCCAACCAGGAAAGTCCATTTTGGTCCGGGTGTAGGGACAGCAACAAGGGTGAAAACAGGTTACTTTAACCTGGTTTTGCCTGCATTAAAATGCTGTCTGGAAGCGCCCTAATACAAAAGCAAAAAACTGGAAGACTTAGATGAAGCTGGGAAGATTCCTTCAGCTTTGTATAAACAATCTACATTATATTGGAAAAATCCATTATAAGAGGATGAAATGTCCAAACCATCTTAATTCCGGTTTAGCTTCTGATATGTAATCATGGAAAATAATGGTTTTCCATGAAATACCATGGAATATGACTTGTTGGCTTTCCACATTACCAGGAAGCTGGTCTAACACAACAACCCAACCTTAATGTTGGGAAAAACAGCCAATTTTTTTTTAACCACAGTGTCAATCATCTTCTTCTGAGCAGTAAATATTTGACTTACTGCTCTAGGGTATTTTCCAAACTTGGAAGAAAATCAGATGTTAAATCTGGAATTAGCATACTCCTTTTGATATTTCTTAATCTATTAATCTTCAGACACATTTTAATTAAAAAGGTATGATGAAAAGAATACAACAGCTTGGCCAACAGTTTCGGGGTCAGGCCATTTCTTGCTAAATGGCATTTATTCTACTTTACTTAGATGAATAATACTCAAAGATTAATAACAAAATATTGTTACTATCAATCCCTTGTAATAAAATAAAAAAAAAACATGTCTTCTTATTCCCCTGATAAGAGAAACGGCCAAATTATCTATCAAGAAAAACATTGCTCCATATTTTTGTTAGAACTTGGATAAAAATATAACAGATGGTGTAGTGTCTTCTGCTCTTCTTGAATCTCTCCTTACATGGGCAAATTTCTTTCTGAAAAAAACATACCTGTGACTTATAGAATGGAAGATTGGATCATGTAAACTGTGCCAGAGATTCTGGGAGGACACTCATGTGATCTTGACAGAGTGGAGGGATCATGGCATTTTTCTCTTTGTTTAACTTGCTCTATGCCTTCAAATAATTTTCTAAGTTATGGTGACCCTAACATGAACCTATCACAGGATTTTCTTGGCAAGTTTTGTTCTTGGTGGCGGCAAGGGAGGCAGGGTTATAGACAGTGTGCCTTGCCCAAGATCAACCAATGATTTTCCATAACTGAGTGAAGAGTTGAACCCTCATCTCCTAAAATCTGATTTTGACACTTAAATAACATCACTCTGGATCTGATTAATCTGATTCTTATCATATTGATGTTTGCAGCATAAACCAAACTTCCTAAGATAGAATAATATAATAATAAAACTTTATTTATAACCCACATTCATCTCCCTGAGGGACCTCAGAGTGGTTCAGATGGGGACTAAGCCCAATCAACAGACAAAACACTATAGATACTCCTGGTTCCTGTAATGATAGATGAAGAGTTATATCATTAACACTGAATCTAGCATAAGAGATTATCAATTCTGTGTTTTCTCAGAATTTGCCATTATAAACTACGGGTATTACGGAATAATTATGAACTCTTTAAGTAAAGAATCCCCTTTTTCTGTTTTGTAAAGCACCATGTGTATTCACCATGATATGTAAACAATAATTTAGCAGAAAAAATTGTGAAACAAGGATTGAAAACTGCAGTTGCTGCCTCACATCTCACACAATAGACAGTAATTGCATGTTTTGTTCAATGGTATGCTTGGCACTATTGTTTTATTCTTCTGCTAATCTGGATCAAAGTAAACCTTGTATCAGATCCACCATTTTAAATGCCTAAAACTCAGACCTTGGAAATCTTATTTTGCTTTGAATTACAGCTCCCAGAACCCTTCAGCCAGTATGGCTACAGACCATGCTTGTGGTGGTTCTGGGTGCTGTAGTGCCAAAAAAACACACTTCCCTATGCTCTTCTAAAACTAAGCCAAAGGGAAGTAAAAAATAATACAAAAAAGCATGAGAGAAAGAAAGGTGAGAAGATTTCTTCTGCTCCTTCTACTAACCTAAGAACAAACTTTTCTTTAGGGTTTATTTTTATTTCTGTCCCCAAACACTGGACCATAGAAAAGCAAATCACTCACATGAAGCAACGGCAGGAAACTGTGAGTTTTGTATTGAGCATTTTTGGTGGTCAGTGCTGTAATTGGCACATTCATCATCCTTCCATTTCCTTTTGGAAAGTATGTCTTTATATCTCTGAGCCAGCAGGAATGCCTGAAGCCATAACACCTTGGGCTGCAAGCTTAATAAGACCTTACTACTGTTCAGAGTCAGATGAGGTTAGTGTAGTATTTGGTTTGCAATTTTCCAAGCTAATCCAGATGCTGTGGGAAGTTAAGTCAATGGTGGCATAAGAGGAACAAAGAGACAATTGCTTCAGAATCTTCAGAATTGAATGGGATGTATTTCAAGCATTGCAGTAATGGCCAGATATGGAAAGAGCCCCGGAATACTTCAGGTATGGTTGTGGCTTACAAATGCCTCAGAATCCCAGCCCTAGTGATGATTACTTTTTAAACAAAATAGAAAATTAAAACTGACAGAATGGAGAAAATGTTAACATACAGGCATGTCTCAGTTAATAAAGCCTCTAACAAAGGATAGGGAGAATGATTTTACATTCAGAGAATTAAGCAGGTGTTGTACAACACCATCTGATTGTAACATTGTGCAACTGGATAAATAATGTGCAATGCACATTCATACACAAAATTGTAGATATTTTATCCACTGCCCATGCACATCCATTGTTGCCTTAGATCCTGGGTTTCTTCCTAACAGTGGCACTGGTGCCAAAACTGTCATGAGTAATTAGGGGTTTACAACATGGGGCATGTGCCCCATGTTGGAAACTAGAACTGTAGAGTCTAGCTGAAGTTCCTTTTTTCAGCAGAAAGAAAATTTGGGTCTTTCTTTCTTTCTTTTCCCAATAAAATCCCCAAGGCAACTCACACTAATGACACAGATGGGCTAAAAATCAATGGTATACGTTTTTCAGCAAATCAGAACATTCCTTCCATCACCTATATCCCACTGCAACCCTTTCTGGTGCCAAAAGCTTACCCCAGTCAGTTATTCGGTATTTTGAATGAGGGTTTGTTTGTCTGTGTGCAGAGAGCCTACAGGAAGGAGCAGAATGGTTCTGTTGGAAGGCTCAATTTCCAGAAAAAGTACACCTCTGGATCTTGGTCACCATTTCCATCATAGACAATTTTAATTTAGTCAGCTAGTGAGTAAAGAAATAACACTGTATATCAAAAGCAAAACAAAGTTTCTGGCCAGATACACGTGCAGGAAAAAAAATATTGGCTTCAAATATAAAAGAATCAGCTTTTTCTCAAAGACTACTTTTATGTTATTAGGGACCTCTTAACATGGGGCAAAAAAGCCCCATTTTGTCCCTTATTCACGGCAATGACAGGGCTTGCCATGTGCCATCACTCGACATACGGCAGGCCCCACCCACTTTCCTCCCAAAGTGGAGTGAAAGTGCCAAAAGACACTTTCTCCTCCACAATAGCGAGGAAAGTGTAGTTTGGGTAATTCTGACAGAGCTACCTGCACTTTCTGGCCCATTTTGCTATGTAATGGCAGAAAGGGTAGCACATGTCCAAAAGGAAGGCAATTTGATTTTTAAGTGGGGAAATTTGAGAATGACTTATTAACAGTGAATGTTTTGCATTTCGTATGGTTCTAGGGGCCTCATACAGAGTTTATTTATTGTGTCAGAAGTGAATTGAGAATATATTGCAAGTTGCATCTGGTGTGAGATAATCCATCATGTGATGGGGGAGGGAAGGAAAGGGTGCCAAAGCACCCTCTCTCACCCCACCAGGTGATGACCAACCCTGTGCACCTTCCCTTTAGCTGTGTGAAGAGGCCCTAGTTCACAAGCCCACTCAATCCATTACCTTACTTCTACGTGGGACAGAGAAAAGCTTCAGATGCAGAAGTCTATAAGATCATACATGGAAAATATACCACACGGGGAACTTGGCCAAAAGCTATGCTTGTTTGCCTTTGTACTTTGGAGTAGGTTTCATGGAATATGGTTAAAACTACCTTTGGGATGGTCAGTTAATAAAAAATAGATTTTAAGATCTCTATAAACTAACCCCCATGTGCTGAAACCAACATGTAAGACAGTTCTCAAAATAGCATCATTGCATATTGTTATTGACACAGCATCAAAATTCTTTCCTTGCTTTCTCTAAGTAAAGTGCAGAAATTATGCAGCACCACTTTTCGGCTTGCAGTTTTGCTATTTACTCCCTGCAGGGTTAGGTCAGAAAAGTCAATATTATTGACTAGCTTCATGAGCCAGAGCATATGAATGAGGAAGCAATGGTCATCAATTTTAAGAGATGTTTGTTCCATATAAGTAAGGTTAGGTTTACAACTTAGATTTCATGAGAAGGAGCATATCCTTCATTCAACATGTTAACAGTCTCTTGAGCATGTTGTCCCAGTGATATAGGACATTCTATTTAAAACTTGTGTTTTGGTGTGTTGTTTTCTTCTTGAAGTTGGCTCAAGGTTTTATTCACAGTGTTTGAATATCAGACTTACCACTTTTCCTTGTAGTTCTTACAATATTTTTACAACTTGGACAGACTGTGGTAAATGTGCATGATGAATATCATGTATTGGACTAAGGACAGCTGTGAAAAAGTGTTGCCTATGAAAATATAGGAGCTGCAATAATAAAAATTTCACCTATTTCTGATGTTCAGTCATGCTAAATGTAGCCAAAATGTCAAATTGACCCTACCATTAACGAGACAGGGAGATAGCAGATGCTGGAAAGTGACAAGTGGGAGGAACTCCCTGGCCATATGTATTATCTCAATGGTACAGTTATATAAATACAATTAAAATTATCATTTTATCTATCAAAAATATAAACAGGGAACTGTAGCTAGCATGTGTAGTAATGAGAGTATTGGCCCTGGAGACTAGAGCTTGATTCCCCATTCAGTCAAGGGAACCCACCCTGATCTTGGGAGAATCATACATTATCAGTCCCAGAAAACCACATATTACATTTGCCGTAGGGTTGCCATTAGTCAGAAATTACCTGAAGTCACTAAAAAAATCAAATTGTAGACTTCATGCTTCTGACCTGGCAGCATCAGGAAGAGGCACTAAGAAGAGGGAGCACGAATTCACCCACATATTAAATTTCTGAAAGAGAAATAATGGCAGACTTAACATGATCATTCACATCCTCACATATTGTCTCTGCGGAAGGTCCTACTGATTTCTGGAGCCCCATGGTTTCTTGATGAAAGGGCACTCAAAAGAACCTGAATCATGTGCTGAAGGATTCCAAACTTCCTTTCACATTCAGCACATGATTCGGGTTCTTTTGAGTGCCCTTTCATCAAGAAACCATGGGGCTCCAGAAATGGAGTCTGAGGGAGCTGATTATGGTGCAGAGGCAGTTGGCTCCCCCTAATAACCCTTTGAGTGAAAAACATAGAACAGTGGTCCACAGTGAAATTGTCATCATTTCTTATTTGTAAAGTGCCTAAAATACATATGGTACTGTATGCGGATAAACAGATGGAAGACACTTCTTGCAGGTTCACAGTCGTGTTAAAGTCTTGCTCTGCAGTAACCTTTATTTTTTTTACAGTAAAACAACCCCCCACTCCACTATCATAACAGTCGTTTGTTGTCCCTAAAAAAAATATACTCCCCTTTCTTTTAAAAGAACACTGATTAACTAGATTGACATTTTTGGCCATGTGCCCTTAAGAGCTTTGTAATGTAAACAAACACATCTCCATGTGTTAGTCATGGAATCAGATAGAAATGGACCTTTCTGAAGGACCTGAAATGCAGATGTCACACAGTATGGGGGAAAGACATACATTGTCATCTGTTTATCCAGAGGGAATTCATTTGAGCAGCTTTTGAGTCTGTTGTTGAAAGAGGCTATTAAAGCACAACTTCTATCAGCTAGGCTTGATATAATTATCTATAAATTAAATCCTATGACAAGAAATTGCTGCAGTCTCAGATTCTGTAGTCAGCTAAACCAACAGTTTGGAAATATCTGTTTGTTGACGTAATGTTCTGTTCCCTCCACAGCATATTTCCTGACTTGGTCATAACTGATTTGATAGTTAGAATTTGTTCATTATTCATTTAATGTAAAAAAGGAGAAAATGCAATGTGTTGTCGAAGGCTTTCATGGTCGGAATCACAGGGTTGTTGTGTGTTTTCCAGGCTGTATGGCCATATTCCAGAAGTATTCTCTCCTGACATTTCACTCATATCTATGGCAGGCATCCTCAGAGGATGCCTGCCATAGATATGGGTGAAACGTCAGGAGAGAATACTTCTGTCGCACCCCAGGGCTGCATAACCACCTTAAAACCCACACTGGAGCCCAGACTATAAGCAATCAAGCTGATTATTGAAGAATATATATAAGCACAAGCAAATAAAGTTCAAAGCCAATAGAGTAGATGAACCCCCAAACAATGTACTTATCTGTCCTTATTGGAGGTCCAAGAAAATCTTTCAAAGTTATAATCCAAACAGGAACTGTGCTAAGTCCCACAAAGCAGCAAATATAGTCCACATAAAGTTCACTTCCCAGCAGAAAACAGGAGGAAGCCACAAGGTACAAGAACAAGACTCAAGGTAATCCAAGAACTGGAATCCACACAGCAAGGAATCATCAAAGTCCAACTGGAAACAAGGTACAACAAGGCAAGAGACACTTGAAATCCACAAGGCAAAATCTTGGCTGGAATATCCCTCAGCTCCAGCTTCCCATGTGGGGAAATGACAGAAGCCTCCCACAAGATGGTAAAACATCATAGAATCATAGAGTTGGAAGAAACCTCATGGGCCATCTAGTCCAACCCCCTGCCAAGAAGCAGGAAAGCTACATTCAAAGCATCCCGAATAGATGGCCATCCAGCCTCTGCTTAAAAGACTCCAAAGAAGGAGTCTTGGGCAACATCCTTGCAGACAGCCAATTCTCTCACAACAGAAGTGATTTGCAGTTTCTCAAGTCACTCCTGACACACACAAAAAATCCCTTCAATCTGTGAGAGCCAGCATGGCGTAGTCATTTGTGTGTTGGATTATGACTTTGGAGATCAAGGTTCACATGCCACTCAGTCATGGAAACACACCTTGAGCAAATGACACTTTCTTAGCCTCAGAGGAAAGCAATCAACCCTTGCCAAGTAAATCCTATGACAAATTCATTTTCAGCATGCTGAGAACCTTCATTGCCAGCTCTCCATTGGAGGCTCCTAGCAGCATCCAACCTCTATCTGAAGGCATTCCCTGTCTAATAGGCATCTCAGCCCTGACTATTATAGTGTAGAACTAGCCTCCTCGTCACAATCTTTCTGAGGTAAGTATACATATCTTTGTTTCCCTTAATGTGAAAAACAAGAAATTACAAAATATTTCTCCTTCTGTACAAAACAGCAAGGCATTTCCTGCCATTTTCCATATTTGTGAGAATACCTTTTGTCTTTATGAACGGAATGCTTTTTATTCAGTTCATAAAACAATCTTAGTTTGCCAGTTTGTTTCGTGGACCTCTAAAAGTCAGGTGGCTTGGTTGGGTTGTTTGCACTGTTTTGATTAATCAGCCAATCTTTCTGTGCTTGCTGTATGAGCCTTGTTTCACAGAAGTAAATTATATTGCACAGACATTTTGTGCAAATTAGCCCCAAGAAAATTGCTTCTTGTCTTACTGTTATTAGAGGTTTTTGTGATCAGCAGGGGTCAGTGATTTCTAAAAAGTTTATCTCGCTGAACACAAGCAATTTGCAGAGATCTTTTCACATCCTAGGTGAAATCAATAGCATTTCTATTTAAATAGAATTCAGTCAATAACCATCACATGGCTCAGGACCAGGAAAAGATGGCTTCTAACATATGGTAGGTCCTTTTGTGTCTTCTCCAGTGGACAATTGGGAGTGCAAAGAGCAATCAGTAACTTCCATCCTACCTCCTTGAGCTGTCTGATTACAGTTAGTCATGGTAATCTACATGTATATCTCTTATTTTCAGGATACAACCTTGAAGGCAAAATGGACTTTAAGGCCCCATCTACATTGGCATATAAAATCCGGATTATCTGCTTTACACTGGATTATATAGCAATGTAGACTCATATAATCAAGTCCAAAGCAGATTATCTGCTTTGACAATCTGAATTACATGGCAGTATAGAAAGGACCATAGAAGTATATTTTCCCCCTAGAACTGTCAATGAATGAGTTTTTTGCTTTCTTATTTCCCCCAATGTTTTGCAGTTGTAATCAAATCAGTCCTCCTTTGTTTCTTGACCAAAGGAAATATTAGTAATTTATGGAAAACTCTTTACATTTTTTCTGACATTCAGATTAATGTTGAATTTATATGGGCAGTTTGCACGCAAAGACTACCATTAAGCTCTGGTAAGGCAAAAACTCAGGATTCAGTGCCAAGCTAAACTTGGCTTCATATGTCCAAACAAAAAAAGAGCCACTGGAGCTGACTGTACATATATGAAAGGAGAATAAGAGATAAACACACAAGAGATTACAGTGACCATCAGAAATAAAGCCAGAACATGTTTCTGGTCTGGCTGCTCCTGAAATCTGCCTTTATTGATGTTGCTTTCCAATGTGTCTTCTGCCAAGGCATCGGATTAAATTCTGAGAAAACAAACCTGAATAAATCAACTCTTGTATTATAAACAGCATAATGTGTACTGTGGTTTAATGTACTAGAATACCTATATTATCCATAGTTATGAGGCAAAGAACTAAAAATTGAATATCTAATATCTGTATGTCTTTCCTTCCCTTTGTCCATCATAAATCAATATTGAAAGACTATTGAATTTTTCTACTTCAGTTCCTTCTGTGCCTCATAAAAGGCATGCTATGAAACATTATCTGAGCTGAAAAACAACTTAAAACATGTTCCACAGAGCTTGCACCCAGGGCCTATCTTGACCCACTAATAAAACCATAATAAGAACCCTATCAGACCACACAAAAGCCTATACAGCCCAGTATTCCTATTCCTACATTGACCAGCCAGATCCTCCTGGGAAGCCCATCTCATGATCACCTGATCTTTTCTGAGTTTAAGAGCCTTGGAAATTATACATTTTTTTTTAAAAAAAATGACCCGTTGGAAATCAGCCATTATATATTTATTCTTTCTAAACACCAGTTTTTAATGAATACTGCGTGTGCTCTAGAGATAAAGAGAAAGTAGTTTTGATTTGTGTTTGAATAAATAGCAACTTAATGTGCAGTTCCAAAACTACTATGCAAATTGGAATATAATTAAGCTTCAGTTTTTGCACCTTGGATACACTCCTGTATGCATTTCTCTGATTTTATGCATTAGAAAGCTTCATACCTTGCCAAATGTGTATGGTAAGCTACATACACTGGGAGATTGCAGTATACCATTTTCACTAAAGACTGATGTTTGGAAAGAATGAATGTACAATGGCTGATTTTCAACAGGCTGATCTTTGAAAAGCTTGTCATTCCCAAGGCTCTTGAACTCTGAAAAGATCAGGTCATTGTGGAGTTTTACAAGTTCAAAACCCTATTAGCCCATTTGCTTTTGAACATGCAGCACATGCTATGCACAAATTACATACAAATAGAAAAAAATGGTTGGAATGTGATTCTCTACATTACCAGTATTCAGCATGAATTTGTCTGATAGTAAGTGGAATTTTCTGCTTTATATCACAAAACTACAATAAAAAGCACATATGGTGGTGGAAAACCCTAACACTTAGAACATAATGAAGACAAATGTTGAATTGTTTTCAAGTGTTAAACTATAAATGCAGAGAAGAATATGACCAGCAAACCAAAATGCATTTTTCAATATTCCTATGTCACATGTGGCTGTGAAAAATATAAATTCCTAACACCAGAACAAAAAAATAGCAATAAACATAATATACTGGTTTGTAATTAAAAGTGATTGAGTGTTGGACTAGAATTCCAGGAAGCCAGGGTTCACCAGTCATTAGCTTGCAGATATACATGTAACTCCAAAAATATGTATACTGCATATGCTTCTATATAAGTATACAACGCATATATGAGAACGAATATGATTTAGTGGTCTGAATGTTAGAATTGTACGAAGGCACTTTTCTTTTGACTAAATATTGCCAAGAAAATGATATAAAAAGTTGCCATATATCAGAGTAAATTAGAAGGCATATAAATAATTGTAGGATTTTTGTAAGTCCCGTTGTAAGAAAAAAATTCAGTATCAATAAAATTCAGGAAATCTAAGTTTATATTTAAGAGAGGCTTGAAGCATTTCTATGGGAATTTTTGCATTTCTCCCTATAAATAGACAACATTCAAACCTTTTCAGTTCAGGAATTATATTTTGAAATCTTTCATAATTACTTTTAGCTACCTCTAATATGTGTATTCCTTTGGTTTTATGTCAGCTGCTGTTTCCCCACTGCCAGGACACGTCTAAAGAAAAAGTAGGACTAGGAAAAAGTCAGGATGCCTCAGATCTAGACACTTTAGAACTATCTGAGCAGGGCAAATAGGCCACTTTCAGCAATTGAATCGGAGCCTTCCTGGCTTCGGGTGATGGAGGGCATCAGCATGGTATCAGAATGGGAGTGTCATTTTGCTTATCAAAATGTAAGGTAGTAAGAGAGTGCAGGCTGCCTGACCGCATCTCTGCTTAACCTTGCTTTCCCTTTGTTTCCTCTATCTCTCCTATGTTGGATTTTTGGCCACACTGGTGATATATGCAATTGTAAGTGCAGCGGATGTATGTAAAGTCCCTTTTTGGACAAGGGCACTCAGAACTATTCTCTTGGCTTGCAGTCCACCCAAAAACCTTCCACTGCCCAGAGGGACCCCTTTTTTGCTATCTCTTACTAGTGGGAGGAGAGGGAGAGGGAGGCAATTCAAACCACAATGTTCTGGTTACTCTAGACCAGGCATCGGAAAACTTCAGCCCTCCAGCTGTTTTGGACTTGAACTCCCAGAAATTCCAGCCAGCTTGCCAGCCTAGAGCCATGCCTGCTCTAGGCTCTCAGGAGAAAGAAAATAATTGAGAGTGTACCCTCAAATCTTCCTTTTCAACTGAATTGAGACCAGTTGTTTCTTCATGCTCTGAATCACCATCCAGGACCTGGCAGCTGTGAGGCAATGAGAAAATTTGGAACTGTGCACATGCAGCTACATTCAGATGTAGGATCTCAGCCTTGACCTATGAACTTCCAGGCAGACATCTATTCTGTAAAGCATCAGGTAGATTAATAATATAAATATAGGGTATGGATAAACAGGCAGATACTAGAGGTTGTGCATTTTTCGTTAGTCCTCATAAGTTGTATCAAATTCATTAAATTTACACTTAACATGGTGATATTTGACACATGAGTATGGCCTGCACCAAAAACTTAAGAATCAAAACTTACCCAATACTTTTTCTTTTGCATTTTGTAAATCTCAGAAGCATCCCAAAGTCAATTTTATTTTCAGCACAAGGAAGCAAAGCAAAACCCAAAAGACTGCCTTTCCTCTTTAAATTAATGGCCTCTCACCATTAAGAGGGGGAAATAGGGAGAAAACAGAGTGCTGGGAAAGAAAGCACAGAATTCTGGGAATGTAGGTTGGGAAGTCAAGGAACCCTATGTTAGAGAATACAAAAGATCCTGCCCTAAACTACATTTCCAAGAATTCTGCTTCCATAAGAAAGCCTCAATTAGGAGAGGGGAGAGATTTCTCCCCCCATAGCTGCAGCTAGAGTTCCAGTAAATTGTTGAATCTGCAAAGAGGAGGACTGATTGATGCATCTAGTAAGTAAATCAGTGCTGGGCTGGGGAGAAATCTCCAAATGGATGGGGTCCATTTCAATTCAATAGGGGAAGCATATTATTTAGTTTAGAGGCTGGATGGACATCTGATAGGAGAGTTTTGATTGCGCCCTTCTGCCTGGAAGAAGGGAAGTGGACTTGATTGCCCTTGGAGTTCTCCTTCAACACTAGGATTCCATGAAAATGTAGAATTGGTTAAAACTTTATTACAGTCATTGACCAGCACAAAGCGGAGCACAAGCGCCCTGGGTAGGGGAAACACAGCTCCCCTGTGTAGCAGTTATTAAAAAACAGATTAGAAAACAGTTCAAAATCAGACTTTGGAATGCAGGTTGATGTAGCAGTTATGGAACTGAGGGGGGGAGACTGATAGGAGGTGTGAAAGCACTAGGGGAGGAGACTTAATGGGATGGGAGGGGCACATTACAAGTCTAGTAGCATTTCAGCTGTAACAGATTATTCTAGCTACATTCCCAGGAGAGTGTTGCCTTGAAGGGTCGATCAATTGGTTAAAATGGGTTTCTATATATATAGTGACAAAGAGTACTTTGAGCTAAAATAGCTCTTTGTGTTAATCCCATTAACTCAATGAGTCTACTTTAGTTAGATTAGCAGCAGTATTCAGGGCAAAGTTGTTTCCTGTGTCCTATAAAATCATATTTAGGGACCATTTCTATTGGATTACTTGTCTGAGTTTGTTACACACATGTCACTGTGAGGGTAGAGTTCATATCTTGGTTGGATTCCTGGAAGGTAATCCAACTTGGGATTTTTTCCTATTTTTTTTCTTTCTATAGAGAAAAAAAGCATGCGTTCAAATGTCATTGCTCTTTCTTTTCAAACTTGTTGGTACTAGAGGAACATTCAGAATGAAGGCTTTGATTTGTGAATATCACAATCCTTGGCCCTGCAGCAAGGCACAACCAGATGCTATTCCTCTTAAATTTTAGCCAAAGGGAACCTAACTACAAAGCTCCACCATCATAAATTCATTCCTCCTACAAATGAAACATGGGATAGGCAACCTCCCCTCTTTTGGTTTTTATTTATTTTCTTTTAAGAGAGGGATTCATACTCCTAAGGTGACCAGCATATTGCACTGTGGATGGGTGGGTGATGCTGAAAAGAAAAAAAGGCTGTTGAGAGGGGCCTGCCTTAAATAGGCAAAGACACACCAGTCTCACATGGTCACCTATTGGCCTCTATGCACAGAGTCTTCAAAACCCCTTTGACTAGGTTTTATATCGTCATCTCAGGGGAGCCAACTGTCAATTGAAGCTTTATTTTCAGGGGTAATGTGCAGGTGGCTGGGTTATTGTGACATAATAGCTATGGAAATGGTGTTGCCAGGGATACTTTGGAAAGACTGATCATGTTAGGATTGCCTAGACATTTGGTTCTCTGAAAAATATTATTTTCTGTGTGGTAATGTAGTTTATGTACAGAAAAATGTGTTTTCTATGAGAAAAAAATCCATGTGTCAGTTTTGGACAGAATACTAAACTACAAATAGTCATTTTGAAAACTTTCTTGTGGCAGGAAGAAAATAGCAAAAATCATCCGGTGCTTTCTTTAAAATGTAATTAGTGAAACATAATATCTCAACTGGTAATTTAATCTACGTGATCTGAGAACAGAAAAGTAGTTTAGGGAGTACAGGGCAGGTTATGTTGTAGACATGATTCTATCCTATAACAAAAGGGAAAGACTTAAAGAAACAGCCAAGAGAGTCTGTCTCCTGAGCACCTGCCACAGTTGTTTCAGTTTGCTAAATGGAAGAGCCAACCCTGGTTAGTATTACTGGCCATGATTAGAACTAGGACTTTTCTTTCATGAATAGAAAAGGCCATTGTATTCACAGGACATTTCTGATCCACCTTCACATGGAATATTTCTTTTAGAAAATCAGGGAAAGTAAGGATCATTGTCAACTTCCTTACCTCCTAAAAATGCCCTCATCCAAATTTGCTTCTCTTGGTTAACAACCTCTGCATGGACAGAATCACTGGTAGTGGAAGGAGAAATGAAATGGGAAAGAACAACTTTCCCTTCTTGCTGATCCAAATTTTCTTTTAAAGTCTCCTCTTTAATAAGAAAATTATGGAGACAAAACATCACATTTTGTTTCTATGATTATTTTTTCCTCTCGCTATTCTAGCATGACTTCTTAGCACAAGTATGAACACTAAGATTAGCTTAGCTGTAGTGACCACATTATATGTGGCGGCAGTGTCAATTCTACACCAGACCAGTCTAACCCAAGCTGTTTTGCATCTGTTTCAATGTATTAATTCATGATATCATATCTAAACTATTCTTAAATAAAAGAAAAAGAAAATACAACTCTCCTTAAAAAAAATAAGCAAGCAGTCATCCTTTTCAAACTATGGAATGTGCATACTGAAATAAAAATGCATCACATACCATCATCAATGTTCTATGGGTTTTATTTTGCGAAGGAATGAAGTCTGATATAATTGCCACCAAATATTGTTCCTCTTATTAAACATTTTATTTTTATTTTTTATTGGGTGTGAATAGGCTGCTTGGCAGCATTCTGTTTAGCAAGGAAGCCACGATTCCTAAGCAGGACTGGTAACAGCATTCTAACAGTGAAATAATCCAGACACATTAGATGAGGTTCCAAATTCCTGAAGTTATAAATGATAGCACGCAAAAGATTTGTTCCCCTTTTGTAACTCTAAGCAAAGATTAGCCAATGTCAAGGGCACGGCATTCATGGAACACTAGAGAGTTTTTTTTAAAAAAAGAAATAAAACTTTGTGGATAACCACAGAAAGTAGTTATACTGAAAATAAACATATGCTCAGCTGCAAATATCCCATTTAATGAATTGTTATCTCTTGCTTAGGCTATGTAAATGGCTCCAGAAATATCTACCCTGTTTCCCCGAAAATAACACATCCCTGAAAAATAAGACCTAGTAGAAGTTTTGCTAAATTGCTAAATATAAGGCCTCCCCCCAAAAGTAAGACCTAGCAAAGTTTTTGTTTGGAAGCATGCCTAGTGCCTGCCAAACAGAACACCAGAGCATGCAGGATTGGTAAATGTACATACCAGTTGTACATGGAAATAATGGTGGTAGCAAGAAATTATTGATAGGATTCACAGTTTGTCTGGTTATGTTGGTTTGTGATGACAACTACTGTACAGTATATAATAAATGTTCATTTTTTGTTCAACAATAAATGTGAATTCTTCTTCATAGAAAAATAAGACATCCCCTGAAAATAAGACCTAGCACATCTTTGGGAGCAAAAATTAATAAGACACTGTCTTATTTTCGGGGAAATACGGTATGCACATTTCTTGGTGTTTTGAACCAAGAAATCCTCATGTTTACTTTGTAAATCTTAGATTATATCTGGTTAAATCCTGCCAACAGAACAGCTTCCATTGTCTTACAGGTACTAGGTGATACTTCCTCTCTCCCAATGCACCTTAGAATCCTCTTGGTAGGGTTGGCAAATTTTCTAGAGTGGGAGAAATAGGAGGATGTAGGGGACTTTGGGATAAGGAAAAGAGGAAAAGCATGTCAATTAAAGTCTAGCTCATGTGATGTTGGATTTCATCTTCAAAACTGTACTAAACAAACATATTACATTTGGATGTACTTGGTTTCCAAGTACATTAGTTTCATGTTTCTTGGGATAGTCATAATGGCAAAAACATAGTTGTGGAAGGAAGGTTCATTATAACATTTTGGAATTAGGTCATTATCACTTTTCTCTTGTTAGCTCACCCTTTCATGCCCTGAAGCCTGCCCTAGTTTTTTTTTTTTTGGTATAAAAGCAGATGAAAAGAATGTCTGCAGTTCTTGCTGAATTCACCTGTCGTAATGAATAGCCATTTCCATTTGAATGGGAGTGAGTAAAAAGATACTGTTGAATATGCAAAATACATTTTGTACCAGTATTTATAGCTTGTTAGTAAATGTAGATAAATTTTATATAGATAACACAAACAGTTTAATCAATTATTAATTATTACACTGGCCAACACACATTTTGGTGCCTCAAATGTTAGTCCTGTTTCTGGGTATTGACCTACTGATTCCAAAAAGGGCTCCAGTTTCACCCCTATCAGCTGTAGTTTTTGACATATGCCATAAGCCACTAGTCATTCTGCTTGCCCATAAAAATCAAAATATTTTAATGTAGTATTTAAATTAATATCTTTTAAACATGAAAGAAACATTAAAAATTAAAAGAAAAGTCCACTACATTAAAATTTCCTTATTTCATATCAAAAGTACAGATTTATGATACAAACTTTCCTGTCTTTTAACACACATCTTTAAAAAACTAGAACTGATGCAATCTATTCAATGCAATTTTCTGAATCACCCCTCCACCCAAATAACCGCAGGAATAAGCGGCTGAACTATGTTATTATTATTTTATTGACTTATTTATTTCTATCCTGACATTTCCTAAATTTGGGACTCAAAGCAGCAAATTAAAAAAGACATTTGTTAAAAATTCAAAACATACAAATGTTTAAGAAGAAATTCAGCCATAAAATCCTAAAACTAGGTTTACACATAGCTCATTAAACATGTCCATACATACATAGACATACACATATACATCATTGCACAATTAGCAAGATCTAGATCAGTGTTAGATGAGATGGGCCATATAGAATCACTCATCAAAGGTCTGTCTAAACAAAAAAATCGTATATCAATTTCAATGTATTAAATACAAGTGTATGGATATTTGAAGCTATCTTGAACTACACCCTGACAAGTTACTTTTTTAAACTCCACAATTACACTTACAACACAGAAGTTCTTAAAGCATATTGTGTTTCTTCAAATCAATAGCTATAAACAGAACTAAGTGATGATTTTATCAGAAAGGGAGTGTAGATATACCCCTCATTAAATTGTAATCGTAATGCATCTCAACCATATCACAGGTGTGGGGAAATGAATAATTATTCTAGCTTAAACAGAGAAGAGTCATTGGTCAACTTCACCCATTACCATCCATTTTAGCTGACAGATTTTCTATATTAAGGATGACTAAAATGTGTTTTTGGGAATTAAGAAATCCTGGACTGATGAAAATCTTTGGTGGTTTGTGATTTACTCCATGGAAAATGTACACATTAGTTTGCACGTAAAACAATATTGTCTGCACAGGTCATTTTCTAAGCAAAAATACCATGTGCAGATTTTGTTCAGGATGTATCAAACTAACAAACTACATTTTCCAAAAGATTTTCTGGTAGCAAGAAGAAAATTGCTCAAAGATTTCTTTGAAATGAAAGTCATCAAAGAATTACATCCCTACTGCAAAGTCCAGTCTAGGGAAACATTTTTTGTGTGCTTTGGATTGGCCTCACATTTTTTTGTGTAGATGTAAACAACTGGTGAGTCTCTGAAGTGCGACTCCATTCATGTGTAGTTGCATCTTTGTTTCAGATGTATCTTTCATGTGGCCCAAAGCAATTTTAATAGAGGAATCAAAGTGCTGGATACCATTCAGTGAACAGTATATATTTCCAATCTATTTGGACCATGTGTGCATACATGGTCTTTACAGTACACATCTGGATCAATGCTTGTATATCAAGAACAATGTCCTGTTGTTGTTGCTGTTGTTGTTGGTGGTGGTAGTAGTGGTACTGGTGGTGGTGGTGATGATGATGATGATGATGATGATGATGATGATGATGATGATAGGGTTGTACTTGTTCTAGGTTTAAGGATAAAAGCAGGAAAACAGACTGTGTTACATATTCTTAAACAGAATGGCCAGTTACCAAGAGAAGGCAAGCAATATTATTATGAACAGCAGGTTTCTCATTTAATAATTCACTTCATTTTGAAATTATTTCTCTTCAAAATCTGCTGCTGAAGTTTATATACAGGATTCCTGACTATTTGTGTTGGCTCATACTGTTGAACTGATGGACCAGTTTTCAGCACTCCCTTTTCTAAGCTTCTCATATAAACCACGGAGATTGTACATATGGTGAAGTAGCACTTATTACTAAGTAAATATTGTGCAGTAGTTTCTAGAGATCACCTTTCATGTACTTTGCAGAAGAATTTAGCCAAAATCAGATATGTAAGTACCCTTGACTCCTTACTAACAGTTTGTGGTTGTTCTCTTTAACTGCCATACTTCTCCAAACCTTTTCACAATAGGATTACATGAGTTTAAAGAAAAGCTGAATCTCATTTGTTAACAGCAATAAAGTTGATAAGTTACTAGGAGATAGAATGCTATTGGAAAAAGAAAAAAAAAACTCTTGGCTTCTCCCATGAATTTCTATTGTTATAGATGGGTATGTCTTTATTAAGTACCAAGAATATAATGATCACTGGGAATGTAAACAATGCAAGGAGTCGTATTTAGAGTATTTGGAAGTCTGAAGTTGGGGGCAAGGGGTAACCATGAGGTTTGAAGTATTTTTATAAGGTGAACAAGTCCAAAATACAAAATTTATACAGAAAGCAGTGCCAAACATGTCAATGAGATTGTGAGCCTGCATTGGTCTTAGATTGAATTTTAAAGGAGCTATATAAAGTTCAAAGCCTATTTTGGGGACAGGATAATGCTTGGATAGCATTATCACACTAAAACTCAGGGCAGATTCACTCCTTGGCTACATGAAAGCTACAGTAGACAACACTGACAGAACATGTAGAAATAAATGGAGGGCATCAATGCATAGAAAGAAATGGAGACAGTTAAAGGTCCTGTCCCTGGCCCCAAAACTGATCTAGGCCATGGTCATGCTCAAGCTGCCATTATGTAAGGATCCCGCTGATATTGAGAGTTTCTATAAACACACACACACACACAAGTTTTATGATATAATGTTTTAGCTTCTTTTTATAATTATTTCAAGATGTTTTGGATCCTAGCTTGGGAGAAAGGTAGGATATAAATTCAATCAATCAATCAATCAATCAATCAAGGCATCAGCTGTTTACCCACAATGACTGATTATATATAAGAAAAGAAGCATTTTCCCTAGATGCCATGAAAACTGAAGCATGGCTTCAATGTGTATCAGCAATAGGAGCACATTTAGCCTTCAAAATTTCACAAGGGATATAATAACATTCTGCACAAAGCAATCAACACATTATTTTGAATGAGAATTGTTAGTCATTATTTTTGTGAGTGTCATTATTTTCAGTGGGCCTGCTCTTGACTGTTGGTGAAGGTGATTTCTGGTTTGGCTGCAGTATTATCAGTTTCTTATTTTGCATTTTCCTTCTTTTAATCTCATACACTAATATATCACCTCATTAATGTATGGGATTAGAGGACAACCACAACTATTCATAATCTTTAAACATTGTGTTTGCAGAATTTTTCAGTGTTGATTGATTTAGTGGTGCAGGAAGAGCTACAACTCTTAAAACATTTGCCTAAAGTAATGTACACTAGTTCAAAGACCTGCACTAATTTATAAAGACTAATATGTCATAGCAGAACCTATGATACTATAATCATCTCACATCATATGAATATAGCTGGAAAAACACATTTGGATCATGCTGAACTCAAATCCTCTGTCCCAGAAAATAGAATGATTTTGTATACTTGTTTGTGTTGTTAATACAATAGTAGTGTAATTCTTTTAAACTTCATTCATAATTCTTTTTTAAAAAAATTCAAGTTTTATGATGTCCTGGTTTTATCTCTTTGTTGAATGACAACACCAGAGAATATGCAAACCGTATATGCACAATTTCCCAATGATAGTATTTTAAAAATGATTTGGAGTTGCAATTCATCTTTTCTCAACCTTGGATCCCCAGATGTTTTTGGACTACAGAGAGCACAGCTGGTGGTTTGGATGAAGGGATTTACAGCTCAACAATATCTGAGGACTCGAGACAAGAAAGATTACTACATTTGTTGTGACAGCTGAAGTTTCAGCTGGACAGAAAAAAACAGTGGTGATCGACGCTTCCCAAAATTTAGAAGGCGCTACCTATATAAAGAAGTCACTTCCATTAAGTGTGTTACCTACACCCAGTCACTGCATGTGAAGACTAGTCAGTGTTCTGGTTGCCTCATGGATGCTTCCCATTGGTTTTATTCCATGTGTCTGTGCATGGAGAGCAAAAATGTAGGAGGAGGAGAGATGGGCCCACCAAATGAACTTTCAAGGCACTATGTACTTCCTGAAATAAGTTACTTCAGAGATGTATTTATATATGGACTGGCACAAAAATGGTAGTAAGCAATTTAGTTAAATCCATAAAAAAGATTTTTAAAAACCACAGCAGCCCTTGACATGATCTTTAAAACATTCTTCTTTAAAAGCCTCCCATTGGAAGAACAGCGGAGAGGGGGCCATTCTAGCTTCCCTGGGCAGGGAGATCCAGAATTGAAGGGCAGCCAGAGAGAGAGAAGGCCTGCTCTTCGTTCCCACCAACTGAACTTGAGGTGGAGGTGGGATCAAGAAGGGCCTCTCCTGAAGATCTTAGGGACCAGGCAGGTTTGTACAAGGATTTGCAATCAGTCAAATAGCCTAGCCCTGAGATGTATACGGCTTTAAATGCCATAACCAGCATTTTAATTCTGCTGAAAAACAATCAAGCAGCCAGTGGAGCTGCTGCAACAGGGAGGTTGTCTGCTCCCTGTAGCCATCCCCAGTTAGCAACCTGGCTGCACCTTTCTGAACCAACTGAAGTTTCTGAGCACTCTTTAAAGGCAGCCCCACATAGAGCATGTTACAATAATCCAAATGAGATGCAATTAAGACACTGTGGCCAGATATGGCTTCTCAAAGAATGGACACAGTTGGTGCACAAGTTTTAATTGTTCAAAGGCCCTTCTGGCCACCATAGATAACTGGGCCTCCAGGTTCAGCACTGAGTCCAGGAGAACCCCCAAACTGTGGACCTGTGTCTTCAGGGAGAGTGTAAACCCATCCAGCATAGACTGAATCCTTATTTCCTGATCTGCCTTCTGGCTGACCAGGAGCACCTCTGTCTTGTCTGGATTAAGTTTCAGTTTGTTTATTGTCATCCAGTCCATTACTAATGACAGGCACTAGTTTAGGGCCAGGACAGATTCCTTGGCTTTAGGTGGGAAGGAGTAGTAGAGTTGGGTGTCATCTGCATATAGGTGGCACTGCACTCCAAAACTATGGATAACCTCTCCCAGCAGTTTCATGTATATGTTAAACAGCATGGGGGACAAAACAGAACCCTGAGGAAAATTGCTGGGTTTAAAACAGGAGTCCCCCAGCACCTCCTTCTGCGTATGGCCCTCCATACAGTGCCTTCCAGTCCCATCTCAGTGAGGTGGTCCATGGTCAATGGTATCAAAAGCTGCCAATAGATCCAGGAGAATCAACACTCCCTCTGTATAGCTCTCTGCATAGGTCATCCACCAAGCCAACCAAAGCTGTCTATTTTTACATAACCAGGCCTGAAACCAGATTGAAATGTTTCATCCAGAAATCTCTGGAGTTGGGAAGTCGCCACATGCTCCAAAACCTAGCTCAAAAAGGGGAGGTTGGACATTGGCCAATAGTTGTCCATTATGGAAGGGTTCAGGGATGGCTTTTTAAATATGGCTCTCACAACTTCCTCCTTTAGGCAAGTTGGAATTCTGCCTTGTTCCAAGACAGAATTCCAAGGCACCCACTCTGCCAGTCCCCCTCTGCCCTGTTTGATCAGCCAGGAAGGTAAGGATATAGAATACATGTGATAGCTCTCACCTCTCCAAGAATCCTGTCCTCATCCTCAGGCTGCACAAATTGAAGGGGTATCCAGTAACAATGGACAAGCAGGAGCCAGAATTACATCCATTAGAACTGTTGAATGGTCAGAATTTTCTCCTTAAGAACCAGTATGTAATAGCCTTCTGACCACTTAAAACAGCTCAGCTGGACAGTTCCTTGCAGAGGCAATGATGGCAGCAATAAACGATTTCTCATGTGGTGATTATGAGAAGTTCTTACACAACTTTCTTTCCCCCAGTCAACATTGGCAATACTTAATACAAACTTCTTTCTCAATTCCTTGTTTGAATACATTATTTGTGCAACTATTTATATTATTTGTGCAAAGCTTTCAACACTCTTTAAAACAAAATTCACAGAGTGTAAGGCCAGTAGGTTCCCAGCCAATTTCAACAACAGTAAGTCTTCTCACTCATGGTTTAATCCCTAGCTGTTGATGTATGAATCCCTCAGGTGTGTTAGGTTTCTAAAACATAAAGTCACATTGGCCTTGCTTCATGAATGTATGCAGTTGGCTTGGTGAGATAAAAGAAGCTGTACCAATTACAGATTGTTAATGGTGTCTATGAACTACAATTCAGAAGGTTCAGTCTATTATTATTATTATTATTATTATTTATACCTTGCTTTATCTCTCCCGAAGGAAACTCAAAGCATCTTAACATAAAAGCATTAGCATAAATATTAAATATACAAATAGGCAAACATTAAAACAGTATTAAACATAAACAGTATTTAAATATCACAGTTAGAAACATAATTAAAAATTATGCCTTCACAGGGTTCGGCAGTGACCAGGGGAGCATTTGCACAATTTAAACTTGTGAACCAGCTGTGCCCGTACCTTGGGAAGTCTGACTTGCCCACGGTGGTCCACGCTCTGGTTACATGCTGAATAGATTACTGCAACATGCTCTATGTGGGGCTGCCTTTGAAGACTGTTCAGAAGCTTCAATTGGTTCAACGGGCGGCAACCAGGTTGGTCACCAGAGTGGCATACAGGGAGCACGCAACCCCACTGCTACACCAGGTCCACTGGCTGCCAGTCTTCTACTGAGCACAATTCAAAGTGCTGGCTTTAGCCTACAAAGCCCTAAACGGTTTTGGCCCAGCTTACCTGTCCAAACATATCTCCCCATATGAACCACCTCATTGTCGCACCTCAGAATAATTTACCTTGCTATGGACACCAAGTCACACACCGAAGGAAGTCTTTTGTAGTTTTATTGAGCAAAAGCAAATATATATCAAAGCAAGCAGTTAAAAGGTTTTCAAAGTTGCTGTAAAAGACTCAATAGAAATCCAATAGTTCATAAGCCATAAAAATCCAATAGTTCATAAGCCATAAAAATCCATTAGTTTATAAGCCAAAACAATAGACAATAGATCCCAAGGAACAAAGGCTCAAAGGTTATAAAGATCCAGGAACAGGAGACTTCTCTTAGGCATCAAGCAGGAACATCCACTCAGATGAAGCAAGAATTTGCTTTGACAAAACACAGTTTCCAAACACACAGTTTTAAAAGCAACCCAAGAATGCATTTCTCTTTCCTTCAGAGGTCTCTCATTTCCTCGCCAACTTTACACTATGGCGAGGCTGAGCTTTCCATAACAAACAATTAGCCCTAGATAATTCAAGGTCGGGTACCTCGTTATCTCGCACCTGAACCGGGGCTTGAGACATCTCCAGCTCATTAATTCCCATGGGAATGTCATCCTGGCTATTATCTATGGCCAGCTGGGTCAAGAGTTCATTCTGCTCAAGCTGCATTTCTCGAGCCTTTGAATCAGCCTATATAATTCCCATCCCCATGCCATTATCCTGAAATTCGTCCTGCATCCCATCATCAGGCTCTTGTATCTGAAACCCAGAATCCCCTTCTTCATCCTCACTCTGGCTCTGCAGGCCATGCTGTTGCTGAATTACAACACTCATAGATTAAGATCATCTGGGGAGATCCTGCTCTTGGTCCCACCTGCTTCGCAGGCACGGCTGGCGGGGACGAGAGACAGGGCCTTCTCGGTGGTGGCCCCTCAGCTGTGGAACTTCCTCCCCAGCGATGTAAGGTCAGCCCCTTCCCTTTTGGCCTTCAGAAGGAAAGTGAAGACCTGGCTCTGGGATCAAGCTTTTGGATAACTGTGCAGTGCAAGAATGGATGTCTAAAATGTATAATGACCTTGGAATGGTTTTAGACCATGATTTTTTGGTTGGTGTGATTTTTAACTGTTGTAATGTTTAAATTTTTATGTCTAAATTTTTTAAATATTTAATATTATAAGCTTTGATTTTATATGTGTTTTGGGGCATCAAATTGTGCCATGTGTAAGCCGGCTTGAGTCCCCCTTGGGGTGAGAATGTCAGGGTATACATGGGGCAAATAAATAAATAATAAAATCCCACTTTTATTCTAGCATTCTGTAAGTAGCTTTGGATATTTTAACTGTTTACTCAGCCCATGTAAGCCCATTACTTATTAAAAAAACCCATGCAAGTAAAATTATTTAAGAAATAGACTTCCATATGGTAACACTAAACCATGTCAAGAACCATGTGAAATATGAATTCATGTTTTAAAAATGGAAAACATATTTTAAAATATTTGGAAATGGTTAAATACCAGGTTTCTTACTGAAGTACTAGGGAAGTTTGATGAAGACCTATACATTTATTGTGAGCACAAAATGCACAGGCATCTTGAACAAAAATGCCATCCTCTGTGTAACAAACAATTGTTGCTGTGTAATTAACAGCATTTCTGTAAAGAAAATGTAATTTCTTAATATAGAAAATGCTTTAGGTGCAGATAATACATTTTTGGTGCAGAAACAAGTTTCATGCACAGAAAAAGCATTCTGTGAAGAAAACACCATTGCTGTTGAAATAGCATTTGCAACACAAAATACTTTCATCAATTCCTTACACAGAATAAGTCCTGAATGGCAAAAGTCTTCAAAAACTTTGCAGTTGTCAACAATTTTCCCACATAAAGGAGAAAAATTGTAAAATTATTTAGATCTTCCTTTGAGAATGACATTTGCAAAGATTTACATCACTACAAACATTTCCATGCAAATGCGGAAAGAGAAATCACATAATGATTTCAATTAATAATAGAAATTTATCTTGTTCCAACATCACTTTTAAAAAAATAATTTCATCCAATTCATGGTCTGTGAGAGTTGGTTTTGACCTTTTATATCTTAAATCCCATATGACCCAATTATGACTAAAAATTAAACCCTACTTATCCCATGAGGGACATGCTAACAAGTATTCTGTTACATTTATCATTTACAGTAACAATTGAGATTAAAAATTGCAGACGTATTGTTAGAAGTAGGTACAATCAAATGGAAGTAATACTTTCTTCAGCAGTGGACAATAGGTTTTCTTTGTTGTTGATGGTTATATGTTTTATATGTTGCTGTATAGTTTATTGTTTAAATTATTGTAATGTAGTGTATTTTATTGTGCTATATTTTAATTTTGTTCCTCTGGGATTGGTCCCTGTGTAAGTCGCCCTGAGTCCCTTTGCGGAGATGGTGGTGGGATATGAGAATAAAGTTGTTGTTGTAATAGCACTGTGTTGCATACCATTTTACCACTATGGTAACAATAAAAAAATAATTAAAAATACAGTAGTACTATTTGGGACCATTTCCCACATAGGCCACCCATGCATTTTGCAAGTGGTAGATTTGCTGCAGGTGATGGATCACTGTTCTCTGAGATTATTACCGTGTATTCAGGAGGAAACCATAAGCATTTAGCATTTTTCAAATTCAGATTAAACCAAGAAATTTGAATTATTAAAAACATGCTTTTTAAAGTGTACATAAGCATTCTAGTCAATAGGAAAATACAAAAATATATTTACATTAAGAATTTAAATGGAAACACATTAGGAAAAGTGCATGCCAAAATAAGCATGGATATCCATATGGGAAGGAAAAATAACACTGCAACCTGATACAGAGCTTGGATAGGAAGAGCCTACTGATAGGATCCTGAAAAATGAAACCTAAATGAAACTGACAAATTTTCACATCCTCATTTCCACCTCGCTTGTTATGGGAATAGGTTTGATGGTTTGAGTACATAAGATCTAAATCTCTAATGTTTAGGAAATGTACAAAATCCAGCACACTAGTTACATATTTTATTCATCCAAAGACTAGACTTTTTGAGGATTTGCATTTTGAATGAACTCTTCCTCCCTGAAATCGCAACTTGTATGCATCCACTTGCTGAAATCTCAGTTGTATCTGTGGGCTCCAAGGCAATCCAATATACAGAAATAATAACCAGGAGCAAAACCTAAGAAAGAAAAAAAGAATAATAATATGACCTATGACCTCATCACACTCACCTAAAACAGCATCCTAGGATGCTTTCACCCTGTCTTCTGGAAGGAGCCCCACACCAGCCATCACACAAGTTTGTGAGACTTCCAGTGGAGGCCCTGTGCCCAACTGAGATGAAAGCATTGCCGGAGACTTCCCCCCACAACATGGGAGGTTTTCTCTGCAGAAGGATGACTCTTCCTCCATGTGATGGGGAAAGCATCATTGAGAAGGAGCTGTGTGCAGGCTGACAAATTCACCCCACTGCCACTCTTTTTTTCTCCCTGAAGCCAGGTGAAGTGGGATGCTTCATCTGGCCTTTGTGAGGAGGCCCTTAGGAACTCATCACATTGAGGTCCTCAAGCCGGGAGACAGCAGGGCATCTTTGGGATAGCAGAGCAAATCCAGTGGGCAGTAAGGGAAACCATTGTCCCATGCCCTACATTACCTGTGTCACTCCCTTCCCCATCACACAGGGGAAACTGTCACTGCCCAGCTTCCCCCTGCACTGTCCTTGGCTTACATAATGAGAACACGGGTATCTACCTGTGTTTTCTCAGGGCTCCATCCTAGGACGCTTCCAGGATGCAGCCAGGATGAAGCCCTGCTAGAAGTAGCTCTGTGTCATGTGATTGACTCCAGCAGGCTCCATTCTGGCTCCATTCTGGAAGAGTACTAGGATGGAGCCCAAGCCTCGTGTTATGAGGTCCTTACTCAACACAAGTATCAAATAACAAAAACACCAAAATGTTGCTTTAAAATATTCTTAGTAGAAGAATTCATTCAAAGTGAATAACTACAGCTGTTTAAAATATAGAATCAACTTTTTAAAAAAATATCCTAAAAATAACTTCTTCCGTGGTCTATTTTGAGAAACTGTATACATAATTCAGAGACAATTTCCTCAGATGTCCTGTTAGCGAAACTGCTGAATATGACATGTAAAGTAAAAAGGTATTTTTTTTAAAAAAAAATATGACCTTTCAAAGTTTATTTCCAGCTTTTCTTTTCTAGGAACATATCATTGTTCGGTAAATTCAATGTAAAGAAAATATTTCATGTGGTCTCATTTCTAGTTCATCAAAAAACATAGTAATATGATGTATCATTTCTCAAACACAGAATTGTCATCTGCTTTGGGTCCTGAGATCAGATATAGCAGATATGTCAATTGTGAGTCCCTCCAGAGGTGACTGGATGGTAACTCCTAACATTGCTCACAATTGGTTATGTGAATTAGTGTGACTGAAAATTGAAATCCAAGCACTTCTGGAAGGCCATGCAGCTCAACCCCTAAGAAAAATTGTCATCAGTTTCCTGGGATGCTTGTGATGCTGCACCAATTTTATCATGATTCACAGTAGACATCTCAGATAAGATCTTTCCAAAGTTAACTTGTCATTTAAGGACCCCATGCAGAGCCGGTCCAACAATGAGGCGAATTAAGCGGTTGCTTCAGGCGCAAAACATACGGGGGCGCAGTCGAGACTGCTTTTTCTGTTGATCTCTTGTAAAACATGATGTTTTGGTGCTTAATTTGTAAAATCTTAATGTAATTTGATGTTTAATAGGCTTTTCCTTAATCCCTCCTTATTATCCAACATTTTCGCTTATCCAATGCTTTTATTTTTCAGTGATTAGTTTGGGGGGGGGGGCACCAAAATTCTGTTCGCCTACACTTGAAAAATACCTAGGGCCGGCTCTGACCCCATGCTATGCTCTCACCCAAAAGATTCAGTCACATGCATGTTGATTATAAAATTCAGCAACATGTTAGATTGTAGCAATGGAGTCCCATTTATTTTATGAAAGTTAGTCTAAAGTTCAATGATAGGAAGTTCAGCTGTTTTCACATTCAGCATTTGGCTATCTTGAATGAAAATGTTTCATTTTTTTTCATGAGGAACCATAGCTCACTCTAGAAGCAATGTTTTGCATGAAGAGCTTGTGTTCAGTCCCTTCCATCTTCAGAAAATGTATATATCGAATGATGTGCTAGACTTTACTAGACTTTAAGGGTGGATCTACACTGTAGAATCAATGCAGCTTGGCACTACTAACTGCAATGACTCGATGCTATGGAATCTAAGGATCTTCAGTTTGGTGAGGCAACAGAACTTTTTGGCAGAAAAAGCTAAAGTCTTTTTAAAATTACAGTTCCTGTAATGACATAGCATTGCATAATGGCAGTTAAAAGTGTTGTCAAGCTGCATTAATTCTGCAGTACCCTCAATTAATTTAAAAGGGTTGCTTTTAAGATAAAAAATTCCCAGAAATCTCCTAACCACCAATTAACTTTTCCAAGTTATAAATTAGCTCCCTTCATTCCTTTGAATCTACTTAATTCCTTGCACATCATCAGACTTAGTAGTAACTATCCTGTATATGCACAACAAATGCACAGTTGAGGATATTTTAAAAAGTCCATACTTGCATTTTTAAAGCAGAGTGATTCATGGAGATTAAAGTGACCCTTGAAATGCTAGATACCATAAGGAGCCACACCCTTGAAATCTCAACACCAAAATAGTTCCCATAAGAAAGTTATCTGTACAAGTCAAGTAGTTAGAAAATTCAGGAAGAACAAGATTAGATTTCAGTGGGTGGGTTGTGGGTAGGCGAGAAATGTATAGGAAATTAAATAGAAAAAACAGTAGAGGTATTTGGGGTTTAAAGAAACATCTGTTCTGGCCACACAAACACAAAATGGCCACATGAATGACACAGAGATCATCCTAGAACATCCTGGGAAGAGCTTGTTTATCACCAGACTGGAATGAAGGCTTTTAAAAAGAAAATGTTAGCAAACTCTACCCTATTTTCTGCAAGATCCTTGACTTCTGGGTCCATACCCTAAAAGAATGAAACCTTCAAATTTCAAATAGCAATGACAAAATGAATAGACACTCTTCTGGTTAATGTTGCAGAAATGGAAGTTGGCTTAAACAGTCTATATGTGATATCATAATCCTCATCTCTTTTGCATGCATAAGAATTCATCACAACTGTAAGAATTAAAATCTAAGTTTCTACATGCATATTTGGGACAGAAAGATAGACAAAATCAGAATAGACTACCCAAATGATTAATTATTCCTGTAATGCTTACACAGTAATCTATATATTATATGTGGACAAAGTCGCTTTGATCCGTTCTGGCTTTGACACCATATTAACGGCAGCTTTCGAGGATGTAACACGAGCACCTGCTTGTCCCATTTTGATGGATTCTTTTCAATTGGTTGAGCTCGAGAATGTGGACAAGGTGCTTGGAGAGGTGAGGGCTACCACATGCATCCTAGACCCCTGCCCATCCTGGCTGGTAAGAGAAGCCAGAGGGGGGTTGGCCGAGTGGGTGAAGGTGGTGGTGAATGCCTCCCTTCGGGAAGGCATTTTTCCAGCGAGCCTCAAACTGGCTGTGATCAAACCGCTGTTGAAGAAGCCATCACTGGACCCCACTCAATTGGAGAACTTTCGGCCTATTTCCAATCTCCCCTTTTTGGGCAAGGTCGTGGAATGTGTGGTGGCCGCACAACTCCAGGCATTCTTGGTTGACACTGATTTTCTAGATCCGGCGCAGTCTGGTTTCAGGCCGGGGCATGGTACCGAGACAGCCTTGGTCGCCTTAGTCGATGATCTACGCCGGGAACTGGACAGGGGGAGTGTGTCCCTGCTGGTTCTGCTGGACCTCTCAGCAGCCTTCGATACCATCGATCACAGTATCCTTCTGGGGCGCCTTGCCGGGATGGGTCTCGGAGGTACTGTTTTGCAGTGGCTCCGGTCCTTCCTGGAGGGTCGTTCCCAGATGGTGTCATTGGGGGACACCTGCTCGACCCCACAACCATTGTCTTGTGGGGTCCCGCAGGGGTCAGTACTGTCCCCCATGTTGTTTAACATCTACATGAAGCCGCTGGGAGAGATCATCTGGAGTTTCGGGGTTTGGTGTCATCTGTACGCAGATGATGTCCAGCTCTGTCACTCCTTCTCACCTGTCACTAAGGAGGCTGTTCAGGTCCTGAACCGGTGTCTGGCTGCTGTGTCGGACTGGATGAGGGCCAACAAATTGAAATTGAATCCAGACAAGACAGAGGTCCTCCTGGTCAGTCGTAAGGCTGAACAGGGAATAGGGTTACAGCCTGTGTTGGAACAGGAATATAAAATGGTGGAGCAGTCTAAAGGAAAAAATCCAAGGGGAAGAAGCAAAGAGGTATATAACATTTACTCCCCAAAGGCACATCGGAAAAGCCATGTTTTTAAATCTTTCTTAAAGGCTAACAAGGTGGGGGCTTGCCTGATCTCAATGGGTAGTGAATTCCACAGTCGGGGGGCCACAGCAGAAAAGGCCCTCTCCCTCGTTCCCACAAGATGGGCCTGGGATAAAGGCAGTGGCAAAAGAAGGGCCTCCCCGGATGAACGTAGGGATCGGGCAGGTTTATGATAGGAGATACGGTCACTAAGGTATGTGGGTCCCAAACCGTTTAGGGCTTTATAGATGATGGTCTGCACCTTGAATTGGGACCGGAAAGTGAATGGCAGCCAGTGGAGCTCTTTGAACAGGGGAGTAGATCGTTCCCTGTAGCTCGCCCCAGTTATTAATCTGGCCGTCGAACGCTGAACCAATTGTAGTTTCCGGGCCGTCTTCAAGGGAAGCCCCACGTAGAGCGCATTACAGTAGTCCAGTCTAGAGGTAACTAAGGCATGCACCACCGTGGTCAAGTCAGACTTCACGAGGTATGGTCGCAGTTGGCGCACAAGTTTGAGTTGTGCGAAAGCCCTCCCGGCCACCGCCAACACCTGCACCTCAAGCGTCAACGCTGAGTCCAGGAGGACCCCCAAACTGCGGACCTGTGATTTCAGGGGGAGTGCAACCCCGTCCAGCACAGGTTGCCACCCAATACCTCGATCCGACGAGCGACTGACCAGGAAGGCCTCTGTCTTGTCAGGATTGATCCTCAGCTTGTTCCTCCTCATCCAGTCCGCCACAGCGGCCAGGCACTGGTTCAGAATCCGAGGGGCTTCCTTGGAGTTAGATGGAAATGAGTAGTGGATTTGCGTGTCATCTGCGTAGAGATGGCAACACCCTCCAAAACTCCGGATGACCTCTCCCAACGGTTTCATGTAGATGTTAAATAGCATGGGGGATAAAATAGACCCTTGCAGGACCCCACAGGTCAATGGCCAGGGGTCCGAGCAGGTATCCCCCAGCTTCACCAACTGGGAACGACCCTCCAGGTAGGACCGGAGCCACTGCAGAACAGTGCCACCAAGCCCCATCCCGGAGAGCCTCCCCAGAAGGATACCATGGTCGTTGGTATCGAAAGCCGCTGAGATGTCCAAGAGAACCAGAAGGGTCACACCCCCCCTGTCCAGCTCTCTGCGGAGGTCATCCACCAAGGCGACCAAAGCCGTCTCTGTACTGTACCCAGGCCTGAAGCCAGACTGCGAGCGGTCCAGAAAATCAGTGTCATCGAGGAACTCCTGGAGCTGCGTGGCAACCACCCGCTCCAGAACCTTGCCCAAAAACGGGAGGTTGGAGATTGGTCTGTAGTTGTTACAAACAGATGGATCAAGCAAGGGCTTTTTTAGTAGTGGTTTTACTACCGCCTGCTTAAAGCAGGTTGGAACTGACCCCTGAACCAAAGAAGCATTTATTATGGTCACAAACCAATCCAACAACCCATCTTTGGCCAGCTTAACCAGCCAGGAGGGGCAAGGATCCAGAGCGCAGGTGGTCGCCCTCACAGACCCAAGAATCCTCTCGACGTCATCAGGAAGAACAAGCTGGAAAGAATCCCATAAGATCGAACAGACAGGTACCTCGGTTACCTCTGCTGGGACTACAATTAAACTGGAGTCTAGCTCAAGGCGTATCTGAGCAACTTTGCCTGCAAAATGGTGCGCGAAATCGCTGCACCGAGTTGCCAAGTCATCGGGAAGCCCCTGGGCCTCAGGAGGCCGCAGGAGCTCCCCAACAACTCGGAACAACTCCGAAGGCCTATTGGCCGCAGACGCTATGCGGGCAGTCGTGAAAGCTTTCCTGACTGCTCGCAAAGCCACGGAGTAAGCCTTAATAGCGGCTTTAGCCCGTGCTTGGTCAGACACATCCCGAGATTTCCTCCAGATGCACTCTAGTCCCCTCCTCGTGCGCTTCATCACGGCCAGCTCCTCAGTGAACCAAGGAGTCGACATGGCTCTACGCAACGAGAGGGGACGTTCGGGAGCGATCGTGTCCAGCGCCCTTGCCAACTCCCTATTATAGCGATCAGCAAGGACATCGACAGGATCGCCAGTCTCCAGAACAGGAAGATCCCCAAGAGACCTCAGGAGTCCATCCGGATCCATCAACCTCCTGGGGCGGACCATCTTAGTGGGTCCACCACCCCTGCGGAGGTTAGAAGACACGGCGAAACTTAGGCAGATCAGATGATGGTCAGACCATGACAATGGAAGAATATTTTGCTCTTCCACTCTGACTATCCCACCGTCCACAATAAAAACAAGGTCCAACGTGTGACCCGCCTGATGTGTGGGCCCAGATATCACTTGAGACAGCCCCATGGTCGTCATGGCAACCATGAAATCCTGAGCTGCACCTGTCAATGTGGTCTCGGCATGAATGTTAAAGTCCCCCAAAACTATAAGTTGTTGGGAGACAAGGGCCACATTAGCGACCACTTCTGCTAGCTCGGACAGAAAGACTGCTGGGTCGCGGGGTGGACGGTACACCAGCAGAATCCCCAGACTGTCTCGGGCTCCCACCTTCAGGAAGACACACTCGAACCTCGACGATTGCGGAACAGCGCATCTGATCAGGGCGATGGACTGTCGAAAGATCACCGCAACTCCTCCTCCCCGCCCCCCAGCCCTGGCCTGCTGATGCACCCTGAAACCCGGTGGACACAGCTGGGTGAGATTCACCCCACCCGGTTCGTCCAACCACATCTCGGTGATGCATGCCAGATCCGCCCCCTCATCCAGGATCAAGTCCTGGATAACAGCTGTCTTTCCATTGACGGATCTGGCATTCAGAAGTAGAACCTTCAGGCCGGGGGTCTGTTCTGAAGACTACCACACCTATTCCTCTCCAGGGTCGCAAAAACTCTGTTGCGCTTCTCCCTGGGTCGCAAGTGACCGCTCTTCCTCCTCCCCCAGACCACCTCAATGGTACCCCACCCGTGAGAACCCTCTTCCCCTTGATGGAGTGGCTGATTAAGATTTCCTTCTAAAGGAGTTAGTCAACTGCCCTGAGATGGAAAGCCTCCAAACGTATTAGTTTGTTTAAGGAAGGAGCCCATCTCCATTGGTGGGAGAGAGAAGGAATCATCTGACATGGTGTCAGTTGACATTGAAAGGGGGCTAAATAAAGGTAATGTCTGAGGGCGGGATTGGGAGGTGGAACAGGCATGACTTAGAATTGGGGAGGGAGTCTCAAAGTGGAACTCTGACAGGGGGGCCAACACCGGCGAGCATTCGGTCCCATTGTTTGAGATTATTACATCTCGTGTGTTAGAGTTCAGCCCACTGACCAAGGGGCGAATCAATGGGTCTACTAATACCCTTCTAAGAGTGATGCCCCACAGTTGTAGTTTGGGCATGAGTGAAAACAGTTCCTCCACTAACAGTCTTTCTTCCAGTCTAATAAGAAGGCATAAGGAGCGGTTCCGGGATTGGTAATCTCTACGAAGCCAGTCAATAGTCTCGAGCTTCACTTCCAACCAGCTTACAGATAAAATTTGTGATAGAGATCTCTGGACCGCACGCTTAGATGTCCATCTGCCTCTATTCAATGATGAGTCTGAGACTTCCACTGCCACCCTATTAGTTCGTAACAGATGTGTGGAATTGCAGGGAGTGTTCAGCGATTGTCCAAACAATTCAGCGGTTGACGCATTGTTTGTCCTCTGAAAGACTGTTAGTCTCCTTCCAACCATCCCTCCCCTGTTCCGCTCTCCCGGATTGCAATCCCTCCCCCTCCCTAGCCACTTTAGCACCTAACCTATTGACTACCTTCTGCTCCTCCAGCCTCTTCCTTCTCTGGCCTTCCAGAGTGCTAAATTTCTCCTCGATGTTAGTAAAATTGACTGGTACAGTTGTTCTACTGTCTATAGGAGAAGGATTTTTCACAATCAGGGAAATTCCTTTAAAAAGAAGATCAATTTTCTTGTTCAGTATCTCGATCTGAAGTAAGACAACACTGAACGATTTCCCCAAAAGATCACATAGGTGAGAGAGATCGTTCTTCCTTAGAGTTTCCTGCATACTCATTTTCTATTACCTTCTCAATGACCTTCCTATGGTAAAACCACTCAAATCTTTCACAAATTCAGCGTTGACACCTCGTTCCTAGTATCTATTTCAACCTCTCACTCAGTAATATGTCAACCTACATACACACACCATCTATCACATTTCCAAACCATCAATTCAATCATCATTAAACTCAAGGTGCTCTCAGATCCTGTGTGATCACTTCCTATGACCTTTAGTACCAGACTCCCGCTCCCACTTCCTATCACAGTCAAATCTGTGTCCCTTGTTAAATTAAGTTAAAACTTTCTCGCTCCCACCATTAATACAGATCCAAAAAGAAAAGTAAAAATAAAATAAAATAAAATACAAAATAAATAAATAAAAGTAAAATAGAAATTTAAAAAAAAATTAAAAAGATGGCGAGCTGCAACACTGATGGATTCTGAAGGGTGCTGCTTCACATCAGACCGCCCGGCTCAGACGTAGCCTCCGAAGATTGATGAGAGTAACTGGGGCCTCCGAAATCCGGAAAGGAAGCTGGTAGAGCCACCCAGTTCAGCCCGGCCTCCAATGCCTAAGAAAGAGCTGGGGGAGGCCGCCCGGTTCGGCACGGCCTCTAAAGTCCTAGCTCTCTTGATGGTGGCAAAGAGTAGATTGGAGGAGACCACCCGGTTTGGCGTGGCCTCCAAAGGCCTCTTTATGGAAATCGGCACGATGGCTGGGGTGGGCCGCCCGGTTCGGCGCAGCCTCCACAGGCCTGGTTCTTTTTGTAAAGGCCGAGGAGAAGGCTAAGGGGGGCCGAAAAGAAGGCTAGCAGAAGCCACCTGGTCCAGCGTGGCCACTAAGGCTGAGAAGGGCCGAGAAGGGCCAAAGAGAACTGGGGAGGGGGGGCCGCCCAGTTCGGCGCGGCCTCCAAAGGCCCAGTTCTCTTTAAAGGGACCAAGGAAGGTTGCGAAAGGCCTCCAATGCCCAGTTCTTCTTATAGGCTGACGAGGACACTATGGGGAGGACGCCCGGTTCGGCGCGGCCTCCAGAGTTGAAGGGAGGAGAGGGCCGGGAAGGGCCGCCCAGTTCGGCGCGGCGCGGCCTCCGACGGCAAAGGAGAGGGCCGCGAGGGATGTAAGAGGTTGCCCGGCTCGGCGCAGCCTCCAACGACAGAGAAAAGGGCTGGAAGAGCTGGGAAAGGCCACCCGGTTCGGCGTGGCCTCCGACAGCCAGAAAAAGAGCTGGGAGAGCTGGACGAGGCCACCCGGATCGGCGTGGCCTCCGTCGGCCGGGGAAAGAGCTGGGAGAGCTGGAGAAGGCCACCCGGTTCGGCGTGGCCTCCGTCGGCCAGGGAAAGAGCTGGGAGAGTTGGAAGAGGCCACCCGGTTCGGCGTGGCCTCCGTCGGCCGGGAAAAGAGCTGGGAGAGCTGGAGAAGGCTACCCGGTTTGGCGTGGCCTCCGTCGGCCGAGGGGAGAGCTGAGAGAGCTGGATGAGGCCACCCGGTTCGGCGTGGCCTCTGTCGGCCGAGGAGAGGGAGACTCCAATGCAGTTAACGCATATTCTGAAGCTGTATTACATGGCAGCGTAGATCCAGGGCAGAGAGAGGCAGGCACAGGGACAGCCTCTCTCTCGGTGGAAACCTGCCCCTTCTACTTCTTCCTTCTTAAATATATTAAGAGAATTCTTTAAAAATGTTTTTATTGAGTGTGATTTTATTGTTTTTATTGAACAATGGTGGGTATAGGAAAGATAGAATGAGGAAAAGGGGGGAGGAAGGAAAAAGGGCAAAAAAGAAAAAAAATAGAGGAGAGGCAAAAAAAAGTTTTTAAAAAAGGAAATATATATATATTTTAAAAAGTGTTTGCCTTCTGATTCATTCCTTTCAGACATGTTTCATATCCATCTTATATAGTTTCCACCTTCTATCTTTTATGTTTATAAGTATCATTATCTTTCTGAAAAGTTCTTATCAAAGGATATCTTCTATCCACAACCTTTAGTATAGTTGTCAGCTTGGACAAAGGATTCTGGTTTCTTTTTCTGGCAATCTCTGGTGCAGTGATCCATCACAGTAAGTGATAGCATCAGGTCTATAATTAAGCAGAATAAGGTAGTTACATCTAGTAGCAGCTGTTGAGTAACATTAAGTAAATATGAAGAGCTAATAGGCACAGGGATTTTGTGTCATATTTGTGTCATTAGTGTTGAAGCATGCTCAAACAACATGGCCAATTACCTTTCATCTAAAATTCTCAAGTAAACATTTTTTCAGGTTCTGGGGTAAGGAAAGAAATAGTCCAAACTGCTACAACAACAGTCTGCCAGATGGAAAAGTATAGGAAAAGGGAATATACTTTCAAAGCCAGTGGAAAGAAGGGATCTCTTGGTTCCTGAAGTATTCAAAACTGAAGGAGTGGGGGTGACCTGTTTAACCAAATAGTATCTGTAAGCCTTCAACAAGGCCAAATGAAGTGAGGCAGAAGTGAATGGAATTCGTAGTGTCTATGCGATGCACAAGGCGGATTCATCCTAATGCTCAGTAAGGCCACTTAATGAAACCTTGTCCTGGTGTTAACCAAAGTTGGAGGATGTGCCAAAGCTTTCTTGAAGCTTTAGAGATTACCCACACTTTGAGCATGTGTAAACATTCGGACTGTTTCTGATTTGGAATTGGTCACCACCATTTAGACAGCAACCCACTTACAGGGAGTGACACTTACCATGATCATAGTCTTCTCAGCTTAGTGGAGACCACTGGGCATGAGACTCATGCTCATTGCATGGGCTGATGCTGGCCAGAGTGTCAATGTGGGGGAATTAATGGCAGGTGGCCTGGGAGTAGGTGGTCTGGAACCAAACCCCAGTGGATACACACATACAACCACAAATATGCAAAATCTAGTAGTGGGTTCTTCTTCTACTCTACACTCTAAGAGTGACTGCTGATTTCTAATTCACTAAAATGATCAATCTGGGTATTAATTTGAAATTTAGAGGAGCTATCCAAGGTGCTAAAGCTAGTTTGAAGTATAGATTTTAGATTTAAACCCATATTGTTAGGGCCTTTTAACCTAGCACTCAAGACCTGGCTCTTTACTAGAGCTTTTAATCTATGTTAATTTTATCAATATTTATATGTATGTATTTTTATCCTTTACAATTTTATCTTGTAAATCGCCTAGAGCATCTTGGATGGAGGGCGATTAATAAGTAATTAAATGATGGTGATGATGATATTGGATTCAGCATCCCACTGACATTAGATCTAACAGATGAAGCTGGATTTTTTTTTTTTGATCTGGGGATTGTATAACCAAACTTTCCTACTTTGGGTGGGTCAATGGGTTTCTCCATGATTTTCCTTTAGAAATGGAGAGTATATAACCTGCCAAACATTCTTAGTTTTGAGCTGATGAGATAGGCCAAACTGTGTGGCAGTTTAGACTTATATCTCAAAGCAACTTCATGAGCAAAGAGATAACAAATGCAGGGATACTTTATTCTTACAATGGCATGAAAAGGATTTCTGCATTTTATTCTTTACACAGTCCATTTTGACTTTTGCTTCCTCTTGCCTGAATCCATCAATACAAGGAGTTGAAAAGCTTTACAAAGCCAAAGAAAACTTGCAGCAGGTGGTAGCACATATGCCTGTCTAATTTCAGACTCAAGATATTCCCCCACCCAGCAGGACCGCATTCCTGGAAAAGTAGAATTCCAACGTAGATTAGATCAAAAGCAATATTCAAAGGGTGTGAAGGATTTACAGCTTTCTATATCATATATCTGTGTTATTTGTAACTGGCTCCATTCATTGTTTCTCCATGTATGTGCAGAAATTATAATACATTAAGCTTTGTCTGTGATTTCTGGTACTATAATTTATGGGTAAATGGCTGGAAAATTCCCCTTGAAAAATCTGCAGAATTTACAACTACATACATCCAACAGTTATGCAAGGAATTAATATATGGATTCCTCTTTGAATTTTTCACAGATTTTTAGTATTTAGGTTGATAGAAGGTATGTTCTGTGACTTATATTGATCTTTCATTGTCTAAATGAAATGCACATCTTCCAAATGTTTTTAGCGCCTAAAGGCTTCAACATGGAAATGAAAATATAGCTATCCTTGTGCATATTGCTGAGAAGGCGACATATGAGTACAAATGAATAACTATTCAAAATATTATATTCAGAATTACTCAAAGAATCACAGAATTGGTCTAATCCAAACTCCAACAGATTCGGAAAATGCATTTCGACATTTTCCAAAGTTTGAAAAAGTTATTTTTTTGTGTTACAGCTCCAAATGAACCAATTTTCTTACAGCATGGTTAATGACCATGACGGTGAGAAATTCTTTGAATTTTAATCCAATAACTAATTTTCTAATTAAGTGATACAGTCAAACATCTACTTAAAAGTGTCCCAACTTAAGCATGTTTTGAGTTAAGAGCTGTCACTGGTCTAGGTTTTGCTTTGACAAAAGAATAGTGTTTTGCATGGGAAAGGAAAGCTTGGAAAATGAATGATCTTCTTTTGAAAGAACCCAAAATTAAAGAATTAGGATGGGAATAAAAAACTATTTAAGAGAGAAGTTAAAAGATGACATGGATGAAAATATTGTCTGAGATGCAAGGAAAGCAGTGATTAGAGGTTTATTAATTCAACAAAACACTGGGTGGTTTAAAGAGAAAAACAAGTTACAACTGGAGATTTAAAATAAGATTAGAGATAAGGAAAAAGAATTAGAGAATTATAATTCAAAAAGAGGGAAAATACAATAAGAATTTTCCCATGACACAGCCCAGCCACCTATGTGACATTTTTTCACTCAAAATGAAGAGCTAATTAATCCAAATATAGCTCAGCAAATAGAAATCAATAACTGTTTTACAGTTTATTAAAGAAGAGTGTTCTATAGAAAAAGCTAGTTCAATAGTACATTCCAGAGTACAAAATAGCAAGGTATTTCCAAGGTATACATAAAAGGAAGAAGTAAATCTCAAATACTGGCTTCAAAAACCACTCCAAAATATAGGTTACAGTCATAATATTCTTGATGCAGCAAACAACAGAGTCCAATACTGAAAGTAAAGCCAAAAATCCATAGAACTTATACAAATAACTGTATCCAAAATGTGATTCCGCAATATCAAACAAGAAAACATGACATGAAAACAAAGCCTGAAGCTTCTATCCCAGAGAACATGAAAAAGGTGACTTTCTCTTGAAAACTGAAAGTTGCTCTCACACAGAACAACTCAAAGGGCTAACTTAGGAAACCGAATTCGTTCCCATGGAGTCTAACACCTGGAATCCCCCTGTTTATCTTTCAAACACTGGGAAAACTTTAATTGCCTTTCATCTGGATGAAATAAAGTTTATAAAGCTGACAGAACAAATGAACATAGAATTAGAAAGAGCAATTACAATGGAGGAATTAGGCTGGGGGATTGATAAAGCTAAATTAAATAAAGCTCCTGTCCCAGATGAGTTTTCAGCGACGTACTATAATTAATATAAAAAAGAATTGGCTCCAACTCTGTTATCAGTAATGTATAAAGCATTGCAAAAAGGTGAGATTCTGGACACTTGGGCAGAGGTAAATATAGTTCTTATCCCAAAACAGGGTAGAGGCTTGGAGCAGATGTAGAATTATAGACCAATCTCACTGTTAAATTGCAATTATAAATTAATTGCAGAAATTCTTGCAAACAGATTTTTAAAAATCTGGTTAAAATTACAGATAAAGATTCAAGTAGGATTCCTCTGGATGTAAATCAGGATATAAGAACAATACTCAGGATGTAAGAACAATGCTAAATATAATAGAACAAGATCCCAAGAGTGCTTGCATTGTTATTTCTTGATGCTGATAAAGTGTTTGACAAATTCCGTTGGGATTTTATGGAAAAAGTACTGATTTAAAATGGGGTAGGCCAACAATTTAGAAGTGCAGTGGGCATAATTTATTCTAGCCAAAAATCAAAACTAAGGATAAATGGACAACTGCCAAATTGAATATAAATACAAAAAGGAACAAGATAAAGGTGCCCATTGTCTCCCTTCTTGTTTATATGTTAGAAGTATTAAATATTAAGATTAGGGAGGACAGACATATCAAAGGAATGAAAATAAAAGGGCAAGCATTCAAAGTCAAGGCATATACGGATGACACGGTGATCATTACAGAAGATCCTATAAAGAGTATACCAAATTTGATGGAAACAATTAGTAACTATGGAAGTGTGGCAGGTTTTAAAATAAACAAAGAGAAATTGACATTTTAAAAATCAATAAACTGGAGAGTTTATCAGCATGTAAGGTCACTGGGAAAGTTAAGAACCTAGGAATATGGATAACTAATAAAAACAATAATCTATTTCAAGACAACTATGGGAAGGCATGGAAGGAGGTCAAGAAGATCTGGAAAGATGGCAAAGGATTCCATTATCCTGGTTGGGGAGAACAGCAGCACTAAAATGACGATTTTACCAAAGATGCTGTTCTTATTTCATAATTTACAAATAATCAAGGGAGTGAAGGTCTTTGATGAATGGAGAAAGCATATGGCCAAATTTACTTGGAATGGAAAAAGGCTAGAATTGCATATAGAAATCTAATAGAGGCCAAAAATAAAGAGGAGTAGTGCTTCCAGATCTTTTGGAGAAAGAAAATAAAGAATTGATATCCAGGTTATACAAATATATTTATGAGTATAACCTGGAAGATAGGATGGTAAAACATCAAAAATCTGGGTGTCCCCTGGGCAACGTCCTTGTAGACAGCCAATTCTCTCACACCAGAAGCGACTTGCAATTTCTCAAGTAACACCAGATATGAAAAACCTGGAAGGTAATTGAATAAAAACAATTAGTGACCTAGGGAAAAAATATAGATTTGGATTATTGTGAATACCTATGGAATAAAAGATTTACATTTACAATAGCAGAGTCCATTAGAGAAACCATGTATAAAATGTTTTATAGATGTTACATAATGCCTGAATTAATGACCAAAATTGATAAAACCCAACAGGGGGACTGCTGGAAATATAAAGTGCAGAAAGGCACCTTCTTCCATGTTTGATGGATGTGTAAGAAGGTAAAAAAATTGGAAAAAGGTGCTAATTTACAAAAAGGTGATGAAAGGAACTAATATCTAGGGCTCTGGTTTAGCAACAACTTGTCAGGGTCCACTAATTTAAAATACACAGTGGCCCAGGCCCAATCAAGTACCAGTGCCATCAGATTGTATGTTTTTGTCTTCATATAGTACAATAAAATTATAAAATAATAATAATAATAATAATAATAATAATAATAATAATCCACTGTCCCATCTTGTGAATCAAAAATGTTAGTAAATTATGCTATGTGATGTTTTAAAAAAAGATATATCTATTTAATAAAATTTAATATTTTAATTTTTAATATTTTAACTTGCTCAGTGGTTTAATTGGTCGTAAAACTTATATTTATATTTGTATTACTGTTTTGTATTGTTTTTAATTTGTACTGCTATGTTGTTAGCATTTTGAATTCATTATTTGGGGGAATAAAGAATTCTGGTCATCAATTTTTATATACTGTCTAGTAACAGTTTAGTGTTGGAGGCTGTGAAGTCTCTTTTAGTAAAAAAAAAAAAATCTCATAGGGTTTATATTCCCATCAATAATATAAATTGAAAATTGAGAAACCAGTCTTCTTGATGGGAATATAAACACTGCAATAAGGTTCTGAAAGGTTACCAAAGGTTCGGTGAGAGATTAAGATTTAAAAAATGATACCCCTTTTAAGCAGTACATATAATATGTACAATGATTCCCTGAGTCATAAAAATATTTCTAGAATTCTTCCTGGGTAAAGGGATTGAGAAAGATTAGTGTAAACCTTGCAGTTAGTGGTATCATGAAACTGATGGATATCAAACAGTGCCAAAGGCTTCCAAGACAGGACAGGTAGGAAAACAGACCTAAATGTACCTAATGTAAGCCCTAAACTACTTCAAGTTTCAAAGTTTAACATCAGCATCTTGAACTGAGCTTAGAAACAAGCTAGTTAAAACCACAAACTAATGGACAGAAAGTTTTTGGAATATCTACCTCAGAATCAGAAGGCATTTTACTGCCAAAGGTGTAGATTCTGGAATAGCTTCACTGGATCACTTATTATTGTCTGTTGTCAATTCTTTTACTGTTCTGACCATTTAAATCACATTTTTCTGGCAGAAAACCAAACCCAATGTCTGGAAAATCAGTAAATGTCAGGCTAGACAAAGCAGACTAGACAAAGGTGTGTGTGTATTTTTCCCCTACTGACTCTATATTCAAACCTATCGTTGCAACCTTTACTTACTATTTTATTATATCTTGTTTTTTGCTCTTGGCAATAGCAGTCCAGTCATGATTAGCTGCTAAAATGAGCCCCTGTGGAGAAAATATTCCATTGTATAGTAAGTGTATTTATTGCTACAGTATACCATATATGTAAAGACAGGAAAAGGGTAATCACTATCATTTTAAACCAGAAAGCAAAGAAAGCAAAGCACATTGAATATGCTAAATGGACAAACTTGTACTTCTTACAAGTCTAAATTGTCCATAGTTTTGGATTTCTTTAGCACTTATTTATTTTGAATAGCTAATGCTCAGAGATCTTAGTGGCTCTTAGTCATGAAATCGCTATTGATAGGCTTTACCATTAATATCCAGGGATGGGGGAATTACAGAGAGGGGAGGTAGACTGACAGTGGGATGCACACTGCTGCAATGGCAGTTTGCCTCTGTTAAATCTATACTTTCAAAATCCATTGCATTGAAAGAATTTTTAGAAACTGATTAGGGTTCTCTTAATACAATACTTAATAACAATAACAACAAAAACAACAACAACAACAACAACAACAACAACAGGCAGATTACAACACAATTTAAAAATATGAGCACTTAATTTTTTCATACATTTTAAAATTATTTTAGTGCAATTGTACTCATAAACTTTGCTTATACTCTGGAAATTCACAACAATGGAGCCTAGTGAGTACATTATGGTTTTTAGTCTGAATACTGAGGAAGGAAGCCATCCAGTTTTCAGGATAGAGTGAAACACCTTGGTTGCGTCTTTTAAAGTTTGTATTAAAACCCATGGGTGAAAATAATGCCATCTAACCAGCATGGCCAGGTTCATGGCGGTTCTGAGGATTCTGATACTCAATAGAAGATTAATGTGCTACAAATCCAAACAAAGGAATGCAGCTGATAATTTATAAACAGTGCAGAAAGTAAGAACTGGGCTGACTGGTATCAGTAATCAAGCACGCAAGCAGCCAATTGAAGTGGTTAGGCCCTTTTCAGAGTAAATGTTGGAGTTATGCACTGAAGTCCTTGATGGTCATTTAAGACACTGACCTTTCAGATTTCAAAATAAATGTTATTTACAATAGCAAAGGATGTTTATAGATTGTATACCATGTTTATGCAACCAGCAAAGGCCTATTTATGCTAACTTGATAAACAAAAGTATAATTATCTTTCCTTTTAAAATATGGCCTTCCTTCACAACATTTATGCAATAGCTACATCCTTAATGTAGTGCTTTCCATATTCTTATGCAAGACAGGCCAAATGCGATCAAAGTAAACCAGGAAACTTCCTGTTGACTTCAATATGATGTTTTCCCTTTCTTAGCTGAAAGGGTAATATTATAGTGAGTTTGGCCAATTGTAATGACTCAAAAAGGAACTGGAATGTTTTTAAATCTATGCAACTGATTTCCTCAATGGGCAATTTACACACAAGTAATTGCTTGTGACCTCAGAGGGAAAAATTGTCTTTCTCTCTCACACACCCCCATAGGCGAATACATTTTAATGTTTGTTTAGCTAAATGTCACTGAAATAGTAAAGTGCAGTGGTGACTTTTTTTTTTACAAAAATGGAGCAGCAGAACTGAGGGAGGACAGAGATATGCTCTGCAACTGAAAGCATGGCCACATAACCTCAGATTGCCAAAGCCTCACAATTACAAGATACTTTAGAGAGGTACAATACCAAGGGTAAACATGCTGGTGGTTGCCACTATCTCTCATTGGACCTATATTGCATGCTAGTGGTATGATGCAATAAAGCCCTGAGACTTTTGGTCATGAACCCACTTACTGCTGTGGGTCTTCTCTAGGCATGACCAATATTTAGATCCATTGTTTTCCAGAATATAGTATTTTTCCAATTTATTCTCATTTACTTAGGCATCCCAAATAGTTTTCAGTACATATGTTCCCCTAATTCTTTTCAAGTTCTTTACAAGCAACATTAAAGCATCTGAAGTTGTTTTCTAGTCTTCCATTTCTGGCTGGCCATAAGACAGGTGCTGAAAAGAGCTAAACAGTTCAAATTTTGAAATTATCACATCCATTTATGGTGTCAGGAAAAAGAGTTAAAACAGTGTCATTGGACTCTAGTTTGGCCATTTGTGGGTGTAATAAATGAATTTATGGTGCCAGTGGGCAGATGAGAGGGTGGAATTCAAATGAAGATGGCATACAAATGTATACCTCAAAGTTTGCTATGCTTATCCATTTTTTAAAATGCTTAATTTGAGAACAGTATTGGTAAATAAACATCCTTGATTCCTATGGGAGATCAGTAAGTTATGTTTAAATATATTGGGTATGATTGGATGCTGTCAATAGAGGACATTCATGAAGGGCATCTCACTGAACTCAGTAGAAATTATTTATACTGTGCTGCAAATGATCTAGCTTTACTAAAAACAATTGAGCCAATATTTTAGGTTCAAAGAATCTATATTAATGAATTAGCCAACTTTTTTTCTAATTCTGGTTTGATGTCTATAACATGGAGTATGAATAATGTATCTTATGCAAGTTTTGGGTTACTAGTGTGTTCTTAGACACTCAGACTTTCATTAGCCCCACAAAACTCAAGGCTTCCTTCACATTTTTAAGCAAGGCCAGACTGCACTTTACAATTTTGGAGATCCCTCCCTATCCTGAACCATTGGGGAAAAGACCCCAAATGTTACCCTAAAATGACTAGGTGTGATGGGATATCACTTCAAAATGATGGCTGTGATAGTAAAATACAGTTCTCTCAAATATTGGAGAACCTGAGGTGTATCATGCTTTAATCCAACCCATAATTCAAGAGATTGAGCATTTGACTATTTTAACTCTTGCTGTCTCTCTATCAGGAGAGAAATGGCACATGCTTAATTTCTGAATGTCAGATCATTCTTAATTATGGAATGATAGGTGGGGACCCAACATTGTTGTTATTGTTGTTGTTGCTGTTATTTGCCTTCAAGTCATTCCCGATTTAAGTATCAACATTTAATATATGAGGATAATCTATGCAATCTATACATTGTTTTCTTCTTGCCAAGCTTCATTACAATAACTTCTATTTGTTATATCCATGTTCCAAGATAAATACTGATTAAAATTCATTAGTGTATTTCCATATACAATACAATTATCTGCATGCCTACAAGTTGCTTACAAGCAAGGTCCCATCTTCAATGCCATATAATTTAGCTTGAAACTAAATTACAGGCAGTCCTTGAGTTACAAACATCCTAATTATATATGACTTCTAGTTACAAACTAAGGTAAGACAACAGAAAGTGAAAGGAAATCTACCCCAAGGAATGAAAATTCACTCCTCTAAGTGTTATCATGGGAAAATCAGAAGTTTTAGCACCAATCCTTATTTCCACGATAACCCCACATTTTCAAAATCCAGTTGTCACAGGGAAAAGTGAGGTGAAATTTTCTGAATAGGGGCACAGACAGTTAAGCAAATATTACAGGAGTGTTAACCCTTCCCTGTGTTATCCAAAACTTTTAAAAAATGGCTGGTGTTGCACCTAAACGCATATCTGTTCCAACTTACATACAAATTCAACTTAAGAACAAATCTATAGAATCTATTTTATTTGTAACCTGGAGAGTTCTTGTATAGGGACAGTGTAGAGTAAACTCAAGGTGGTAAAGTGTGTTAAAGCACTGAGCTGCTGAACTTGCAAGGTCCCAGGTTCAAACCCCGGGAGCGGAATGAGCGGCCACTGTTAGCTCCAGCTTCTGCAAACCTAGCAGTTTGAAAACATGCCAGTGTGAGTAGATCAATAGGTACTGCTCTGGAGGGAAGGTAACGGTGCTCCATGCAGTCATGCCGGCCACATGACCTTGGAGGTGTCTACGGACAACGCCAGCTCTTCGGCTTAGAAATGGAGATGAGCACCAACCCCCAGAGTCAGACATGACTGGACTTAACGTCAGGGGAAACCTTTACCTTTATCTAGAGTAAACTCATATAATGCAGTTTAATTCAGTTAAACTACATTATATAAGTTTACACTGACCATATAATGCAATTTCATACTGCTTTGTAGAGCAGTATAGATGGAATCCAAATGATGCACCCAGGCTAATACAGAGTAACCTGGGGTAAATATTTAAACACTCAGGTTAAAAAAAATACCAGCAAAGATCTGAATCTTCCATAAAGATTTGAATCCTTGCAGTTACCAAGGCAGGGGAGACCGCAGTCTGGGATCACCATCCACAATATCTGGTGGTGTCCCTAAAGTCATCCTGTGCTCTGCAGTCTTAGGCAGACTGGGAGGTGGGATGTGCAGTGCCACCCTACCTTCCCTGCCTTTTTTCACCTTCCCCTCTCCTCACCCCCCCCCCAAAAAAAAAAAAGAAAAAAAGGAGAAAAAAAAGGAAAAACAAAACAAAAACAAAAACAAAGGGAAAACCTCCTTACCAGTTCAGGAGGCTGCCATGTTGCTCTCTCACACTCAGTGATGATGCAACAGACCATTGTAGAGGATAGGGTGCTGAGAGAGTATAGTAGCACTGGCCATGACTGAACTGGAATTGGCACGACTGGGCTATATGGTCACCCCCTGCCATTTAGGCAAGGTTTTCCACCTGTATATGGCTCCACACTGTGTCTCGAACAATCATTTTTAATGCCAGTTCATTCCATATTTTGTGGAGTGTAAAGATCTCTCAGATTACATTGTGTTCAAAGCTGCTTGCCACCAAGAGCACATTTAAGAATGTCTTGACTTATTTCAGAATTTACACACAGAGAGAAAAAGTGTGTGTGTTCCTTCGTACTGTTAATAAGTTATCCATAATATGAAGTTTCTAACAGAAAGACTGGCATGAAAGCACTGGTCAGCAAAGAACTTTATTTTCCCTTCCAACCCACGTGCCATCTTGCATATTCCCAGGAGCCATTTGCGGGCTTTTGTTTTGGTTTGTAATCCTGAAGGAAATCAAATTCAACCCAGACCACATTTTTACATTTGAGAATCTGCGTCAATCCTGTTTCCTCTTTTTATGAGTGATCCATTGGTATTCATTCCTTACATAAGACTCACATGTTGGCTTTCTCAGATAGTTAAATGTTAATGTGAGGGATGTAATTTTTCAAATATTCTACATGTGGTGCAGTCCTGGATAAAGAGAGAATCCTGCTATTTTCCTCCCAGTCTCAGTTGTCAATACAGAGTATATTGTTGGGCTTAGAAGAGTCCTGTATTTCCTTGAGGTTAACTAGATGCCTTCTTTTTTCCTCCTTTTTTCTTCTGGACTTGCCTCACAATTGTAAGTGAATTTATTAGATGATGATGAAAGAAGATGATAAGATGGTTTTTTTAGACCCCTTACTCTATATCTATTCTGTTATTTCCAATATTTTATTGATAAAATTATATTGGGGAAAAAGTATTGTCAGCAGAACAGTCAAAGTTATATCTTTAATATTTATTTGAGAAAAACTAGAAAGTTTAGGATTCTTTAAAGTCTTGCTTGTGTTCTGCCCCACCAACAAGAGCAGTTCACTTGGTGAGACTTCAAGGGAGGTTTCTCACCAATGTATTGTGTGGTAGAACCATGGCTGTGGTATTGCATTCATACAACCTCATTACATTGAGGGGGAAAGCATGGGTTATCATCTCATTAGCATAGAGAATCGCCCCTCTTATATCATCAGCAGTCCCATTTCAAGCTCTTCCTCCCCATCACGCTCCTACGTAGAAACTTAAAAGTTGGAAATACATTCATCTAATGACCTTGTCACATGGCCACCGGAATCACCTCACATCATCAGGAGCCATGGCAACATCATTTAATGGGATCTGGCGGGCTCCATGAGTGATGTAGGGCAGAGCCGGCATATGCCGCCAAAAATGGCCCTTTGTGATTTATTTATTTATCATGTCAGAAGCGAATTGAAGGTACACTTATAATGCATTTAAAAACACAAAGTTAAACTGGTATTTCCTCTGACCACTTGGAGTGCCTCTGGTGTCGCTGTGAGAAGGTCCTCCATTGTGCATGTGGCAGGGCTCAGACTGCATTGTAGTAAGTGGTCTGTGGTTTGCTCTTCTCCACACTCGAATGCCCTTTGTCATTGCATTCATCACATGGTTAGTATTACTTTTTTAAAAATCAGGAGAAACAACAATATCCGAAAACCAAAAGATCCCTAGCCCTGCCCAAGGTCCCTTACATTAAAAGAGACTGACACCAGTTTTAAACCTCTTCTTTCCATGGGATAAAATTGTTCTGCCCAAACCTTATATGATACAAGAGACAGTGCTCCAGTTTAAAACCATTTTTACCATGGGATCATATTGTTCTGCATCAAACTCATATGATACAAAAGACAGTGATCAAGGTTAAAACCATTTCTTTCCATAGAATCATATTGTTCGGCACCAAACCCCATATGATACAAGAGACTGTTGATGGTTGGATAATGAAACAGTTCCCATCTCAACTGTTTTTCATTTGGAGCCATGAGAGTAAAGCGCAATAAGAAGTAGACCCTCTGAACATGATTGATGGCCCATGTTCAGAGTTCTCTTCTTTCAGGACATTTCAGCTTCTTTTCAACCTTGGATAATGTGATAAGCTCCATGTCTCTCCATGCTTGAAAAGAGGCTGAAGTGTCATACACCAAGGACATTTCTCAATATGATGAGGTTGATTACTGGAGTTTTCTCCTTTCAGAACACTTCTGCCTCTTTTCAGCTGAGGAGGGCAATGCATGAGGGCCAGAAGTAGTTTAACTCATGCGATGACCTCAGTGCCTCTCCATGCTTTAAAAGAGGCTGAAGTGACCTATGACTGAGAAATTTCTCAATGTGATAAGGTGGCTAGGCTGAATCCATCTTTGTCTAGCTTTAGAAGGACAGTAAAACCTTCTTGTTTCATTCAGGGTTTGTGTGGGCTTTAAAATTAGATTTGTTGTACCATCTCCATACAATCCATAGCACTGATTTTCCAACATTCTCATTTTAGGAATCTGTTTTTTTCATAAAAGTAGAGCAGGAACAGAAGGGGTGAGGTGTGGCGCACTTTCATCACAAATTTATTATCCTCCATTGAAAGCACTTTAATAGAGTTACAATCTCTATTTCAGTATTCATCTGAACTGTCCCATTTTGGATTCATTAAAAGGTAAAGGTTTTCCCCTGACGTTAAGTCCAGTCATGTCTGATTCTGGGGGTTGGTGCTCATCTCCATTTCTAAGCCGAAGAGCCGGTGCTGTCCATAGACACTTCCAATGTCATGTGGCCGGCATGACTGTATGGAGTGCCGTTACCTTCCCGCCGGAGCGGTACCTATTGATCTACTCACATTGGCATGTTTTCGAACTGCTAGGGCCGGGCTGTGGCACAGCTGGCTAGTAACCAGCTGCTATAAATCACTACTGACCGAGAGGTCATGAGTTCGAAGCCCGGGTCGGGTTAAGCCTCCGACCATTAATAGCCCTGGTTTGCTGTTGACCTATGCAGCCCCGAAAGACAGTTGCACCTGTCAATTAGGGAAATTTAGGAACGTTTTATGCGGGAGGCTAATTTACAACACCATAAAACTGCCAGCAAAACACGAGGAAAGGAATGAGGAAGTACAGCCACTACTGGACGGTGAAGCAACAGCTCCCCTTGTGGCCGGAATCGTGAAGCTGGGAAAAAAGTTAAATGCCTCTGTGTCTGTCTATATATGTTGTTTGTCTGTTGGCATTGAATGTTTGCCATATATGTGTTCATTGTAATCCGCCCTGAGTCCCCTTCGGGGTGAGAAGGGCAGAATATAAATACTGTAAATAAATAAATAAATAAATAAATAGGTTGGCAGGAGCTGGAGCTAACAGCGGCCGCTGACACCGCTCCCGGGGTTTGAACCTGGGACCTTTCGGTCTGCAGCTCAGTGCTTTAACGCACTTTGCCACCGGGGCTCCTTTTGGATTCATTCGCTAATAATTTTCATTTCATTTTTATTTCATTTCACTGTTAGTGCAATTAGTTGTTTTTCACCATTTTAATTCAATTGAGAAGGAATCTACATTGTAGAATGAATGCAGCTTAACACCACTTTAACTGCCCCAGCTCAGTGCTATGAAATCTTGGGCATTGTAGTTTGGTCAGACATCCAACCCTCTTTGGCAGAGAAGGTTAAAGACCTTGTAAAACTACAACTTTCATGATTTCATAGCCTTTAGCCAAGGCAGTTAAGGTCGTGTCAAGCTGCATTAATTCTATAGTGTACATGTACCCCAAGTCATGATGTTTAACATTCACATATCTATGGTGCACTCCCACCTTTCCTGATGCAAATTACATACTACAAAGTACTGAATTCCATGGCACAATATTAAAGCAAGGTTTGTAACTGTAGGAAGAGATTGCAATCTTAATTTTCCTGTGGTGAATTTCACAGATATGTGGTGTCCAAACTTTTATCTGAATATTTGTTTGGTTTAAAATTACATTTTCAGGTTATGTGGGATATATTTATCAAGGCCTTAGTCCAAAATTCAGTAAGATCAATGTATGCTTTGTTTTTAGTTGCATTTTAGTTGTTACCTTTAAAACCTTTAAAGCCCTGAACGGTTCGGGTCCAGTCTATTTGGTCAACCACCTCTCTTCATACGAACCTGCCCGGACACAGGAGTCATCAGGGGAGGCCCTCGTCATGCTTCCACCTCTGTCTCAAATATGGCTGCTGAGGACAAGAGAAGGGGCCTTGTCTACAGTTGCCCCCTCCCCCGCCTCTGGAATTCCTTTCCAAAGGAAATCAGAATGCCTCCCCTCGTTGCCCTTCTTCAAACAGCTGATAAAACGTTTCTGTGCATCCACACATACAGAGAAGCAGATGGTTAAGTTAAGGTTTTAAAAAATATGGAACAGAATAGGAACATGGCTTTTAACATCATTTGCACTGTTCAGTGTAGTATTGTGTTGTATTGTTTAATTATGGTTTTTAAATGATTGAATTGCTGTTGTGTTTTTTACATGCTTTATTAAGTTATGTATTTATTTGTTGCCATTGAATACTTGCCTTTCATGATGTTAGCCACTCTGAGTCCCCTATAAGGAGATGGGGCAGGATACAAATAAAGTTCATTATTGCATTACTGACTTCAACACCTTGTTGGCATTTAAGGCAATTAATATTTTCTAATATATATAATTTCAGGAATAGGGGAACGAGTGACATGGACAAAATGAGTACTTCATGGCTTTTTTTAAAGATGTAAGAATATCACTCTGGCACTTTAATAGCATATTAACTGAATACGGTACCAACAAGAATGAAAGCATCGTATAGTTCTTTTTCAAACCCAGGTCTTTTTTTCTAGTACCCTCCGTCCTCCTTTTAAACCAGGCAGTGGAATATTTTCATGTCTAGCAGGTGTAGTTCTCTTTTAGATTTGGATGTTTACCTTAGTTGAAGTCCAATTTTTATTGAAAATAGGATGGTGCAGAGTTCAAAAGGCAAAATCACTCATCGTGTTACTAAAATACCAAGGAAGTATTTTTTTTCTAAATCCACTTCTCCCTTCTGGAAAGGTAGAATTTGAAGGGGGGGGGGGATAAGTGTTTTTAATGGATGGAAAAAAACTGGCATGGATCCTTCATTTTTGATCATGAACATATGCTGCAGATTTAGTAAGACAGGAGAGTGGAATGTATGCATGTTCTTTTACTTTATTGTATCTTTCCAAATAAGCATTTTTCTCTAAGGCCAAAAGAAACAGTTTGAAAGCAAGCAATTGTACACTGTATAAAGCCCCAATGGCAAATTCTAGCAATGTTGGACTGCAGCTCATACACTAGCCATGCTGGCTATGGGATTCTGAATGTTAGAGTTAAAAATAATTTTTCCAGGTTATGTAAATTGTATACTATGGGATATATCCATACATGCACCCTGATGTGTTCTAGCTATCTAGAATCCAATTTAAGAAATATGGAAAATCATACCAAGGGCATATCTCATCAAAAATCATGTCCATATAGTAACTAATATGTTGTGTGATTTTGGAACATGGGTCCATCTGGAGCAGGGGAAGTTAGGATTTAGTTTAGATGCACAACTTGACTTGTGGACATTGCATGTGTATTCACATACAGCAGCATGCTGTAATGATTACAGAGCAATGACACCAATTCTGATAGAAAACAAACAGTTATTGTAGGAACTTCATTAGGCATACAAAAGCTCTTTAAGTGTACACTTACCATATAGAATTAATGTCGTTTGATGCCTCCTTAATTGCCATGACTCAATGCTGTAGAACCATGGGAGCTGTAGTTTTGCAAATTGTTTAGTCTTCTCTACCAAGGACTTCTAGTGCTTTACTAGGCTACAAATTCCATTATTACGTAGTATTCCCTGCTATTTAGCCATGGCACTTAAAGTGATTAATTGTACTGTGTAGTGCTGTACTAGGTTAAGTAGGAACAGGAGAGCCAGGTTGAATTCACTGTTATAACAGTGAGATAATAAAGAGGAGGCAGAGAAAAATGGTGGAGTGATCCCTAAGACTGTCAATCGACATTTCAGAGAGGTTAGGATAGATAGATAAAACATAAAGAGACTTGTGTCATTGAAACACTATTTAACCCCATTATTGCCACTCTCTTAAGACACCATTCAATGCTAGTCATTGTTGCATTTGTAACAAGACAGAGGTTGGAAAAGAAGGTTTTGTCATTGTGGGGTCTAGAACACTTCTAGTGAGACGGCATGGCATTAGGCCTCTCACCTATATCAGCCTGGAGATAATTGAAGAAAGTTCTTTCTTACTGTAAGAGGCAGAAAGAGCAAAATGCAATACTATGGGAAGGGGGTGGGGAAGAGACAGCATGCCCATCTTCCACCTTGGCCAGTGTGAGCCAACAGAGCTTTGGGCAATATGGTAGATTAGCTGCTTCACTCTTTTTCTGCTCTCTCCAGATCTCACTTTGAATTGCACTAATAGATCAGTATGTTTATGAAGCTTAAGTCCCAAACAGATGGGAGACAAAAGCTATCTTGATTAGAAATATACAAAGACTCTTATAAGTTGATTTTTTAAAAAGTGGATATGCCCTCCATGCTTTCTAGACTGGATGCTCAGATGCACAAGGAAGTACAAAAAATGAGAATTCTGGGAATGTAATTTCAGAGTTTGGAAAAGTTTCTATTTTAGTACAAACCTCACAATTCACTAACATACAAATTGAGATTTGTTGTCTAAGACCCCAATGCCTATCTCTTGGATTGGACCATAATGTTCCATTATGATCCATGTGTTAAATTTGTTTCTGTACTATGGTATCCTTCTCACCTCTCAGCAACTGCATCTGTTGTCCATAAAAACTTACACCAAATAAATCTTTAGTCTTTGAGGTGCCAGAAGAATAAGCAAATCACTCAAAGGGTAGAGGGGGAAGAATCAAGAACAAAACATGTGTTTGCAGATGAAGTTGGAAAGGAAATATGTGTTTTCAGTATAAAAAAATAAACAACCAAATCACAACATTTGTGAAAAATCAAACAAACTCATGCTGACTTTGCTGTATAGCGCTGTTGCAGTGGGCACCTGTGTTTCTTCTTTCTGGGTTAGCTGGTTATATAAGTCTTTCTTTCTTGTCTCCAAATGTAAGAGTCAGGGTGAGGTCAGGCTCAGGTGGCTGGTCCATGTGAGATCAACAAGAATGGCTCAGCAGAATGAATAAAATACAGGCAGCCTGCATGCTCACTTTGCCTTACTTTTCTGCACGGAGAAAGGTGCAAGAGTTCAAGAACTGAGTACGGAACAGCTTCGATCCAGCATTCAGTCATGGCTTAGATCTGCCACTATTTCTCCCTTGTCCAACTTCTTTGACTACAACTGCAACTGCCTGTACAGAAGTACTTTTCATCTCTGTGAAATGGGAGATTTCTGCTCTTTCATTTCTATTTTCATATAGCTTTGAAAACATAACTGCCAAGACAAACAATAGGGTTGGAAACTCAAATTATCTATTATATAGATCAGTGGCTCCCTGTTGGGATGGGGTTCCAAATATTATTAAAATTCATCTTCCAGAAACTCCAGCAAAAAAGGCTTACAGTAAGAGATTTTGAATTGAAGTGCAGCTTCATCTGGTGCCTCACTGGTGCAACTGCCACCCAACTCATCTTTTTTTTTTTTTGGATAGTAAAGTATGGGGTACACTGTTCAGAATGTAGAGTATCTCTTAAAGCATTTGTCATATGTATATGATCAATAAATGTTGCTCTGTGTCTTTGACTATAATTTGATGTGTATTCATTTTATTACCAAACAATTTGGTGGGTGCTGTTGGTCATTCCCAAGTTCTTGCCCTACTCACTGACTTTTGGCTTCCACATCACGAGCATAGTGAATCGGCTCCAAGCCTCAGGAACACAAATTAAAGGAGCTGGCCTAGATGCTAGACTCCATCCCCCAAATAGTTTTAGTATCTTGGGTGGCTCATTTAAAATGAAAATAAGAACGTGTTTGGAGTCACCACCTCCATGACATAGAAGCTACCAGATACTATTGTGGATATATTTCCACTGTAGAATTTATGCAGTTTGACACCACTTTGACTACTATGGTTTCATGCTATAGAATCCTAGGAGTTGTAGTTTTACAAGGTTTTTAGGCTTCTCTGCCAAAGAGTGTTTATGCCTCATACAGACTCCAGGATTCCATAGCATTGAGCCATGATGTCAAACTGCATGAATACTACAGAGTAGATAGACTCTTACTCTTCAGGTACACTCCCTCCAGCCAAATAATGAACAACGGCACCACAGTCCACATTTCATCATAGTGTCATCTATGTTGGGGCTGATTTCCCACTTCCTTGTGGCACATGCACTGGAGAATATGGTAGAAGTATGTGACTCTCTTGCATCAGTTGCTGCCAGATACATTCCTTACAGGGGAATGACAGATTAGCCAAATATTTCTGGTCAATGACAGCCCTTCCAGGCTATGGATCTGAAATAATAAAGTCAAATTCTTAAATAAAGCTGGAGTCTAGAATAAAGTCAGACTTCTTATTAACTTTGCTATCTGGAAAATATATCTATTAACATTTTTGAAGGCTATTTTAAAATTGGCATGTTACAGGTCTTTTAAAGAGCCCTATAATTTTAAAGTGACATTCATCTCGTTTCCATCATATTAATGCATTATTCCATTTGAACTGCTGACTCTGTGCACAATAATACAATGTCAGAGATTATATTGCTCAGTCCAGTTCAAGTACAGTTCTGTCAAGGTATGTTTCCCCTCCCCTCGATGGCTTCAAATGCTATGGATACCATATATGTTGAGATATAGTAGTTCACATGGTCTCTTAGGACCTCATCACATTGAGGTCCACATGGTGGGCAATAGTGAGGGGAATTCACCATACAGTGAAACTATCACTCCATGCCACATCGTTCCCTTACCCATCCCACAGAGGGAAATGTCACCATCCAGCTTCCCCCACACTCACCCTATTCTTCTCAATGAAAACACGGGAAGCCTCCTGTACTTTTGTTGCTGCCTTTTATGATGATTTCACCACAGTGGAGGGACACAGTCCCATCAGAAGTAGATGTACATCATTTGATGGGATCCAGTGGGCTCTGTCCCTCAAGTGGTGAAAGTGTGATACGACAGGTAAATTTACCCATGTGATGAAGTCATTATTGCCAGACCTTTCCGTTTTTGCAACATACCAAATTAGAGATTGGTGTCAATGTCAGATATCAAGTCTGGGCCCACAAATGTATTAAGTAGCAAGCAGAATTTCTAAAGCTGCTACAGGACTTCACGATCGTTTACACTGTTGAGAAATATTTGCTAGGATGGTCCAACAGGAACTCTTAAAGCATATCAGAAAAATGTGGTGGCTGGTCCAGCCATCTTTACTGTGGCATTACCTTTACATCATATGCTGACTGGGTGTCCTTTCACACTACACAGTTATAACACATGTATTCCATATGCCATGGTTCTATCCTATGGAATCCTGAATATAGTGAATGTGCCATGAACATCAATCAAGAATAGAAATCAGGAGGGTGTGACATGAAGATGGAATAAAACTACAACTTCCAGAATTCCACAGCATTGAGTCTTGGCAGTTAAAATTGTATCAAATTGCATGAATTCTACAGTGTAGATCAGGGGTCCTCAAACTTTTTAAGCCGAGGGCCGGGCCACAATCCTTCAGACTGTTGAGGGGCTAGATTATCATTTGAAAAAAAAAATACAAACAAATTCCGATGCACACTGCACATGTCTTATTTGCAGTGCAAAAACAACAACAACAACAACAACAAAAGAACAATACAATATTTAAAAATAAAAATAATTTTAACCAACATACATTTATCAGGATTTCAATGGGAAGTGTGTTCCTGCTTCTGGCCAATGAGATAGTCAAGTTAATTAGGGTTGTTGTTGTTGTTGTTGTTGTTGTTGTTGTTGTGTGCCTTCAAGTCATTTCAGACTTTGGACGAGCATAAGTCTAAAATGTATTTATTTATTATTTATTTATTTACTGCATTTATTTACTACATTTGTATCACACCCTTCTCACCCCAAAGGGGACTCAGAGTGGCTGACAAATTATATGTACATACAATATATTATATTATTAGCATAGCACTATATTAGCATTATATATTACTTTATTGAACTATACCACTATACTGTAATATTATTAGTAATATTATATGTAATATAGAATATATAATTAATATTATTATATGGTATTATTAGTGTTATATTGTATTACATTATAATATTATTATCAATATTATATGTATATACAATATATTATATTATAAAACTGAGGGCGGGGGCCAGGTAAATGACCTCGGAGGGCCGCATCCAGCCCCCGGGCCTTAGTTTGGGGATCCCTGGTGTAGATAAACCCCAAGATCTAAGGCAAGTACATTTGCAAGAGTACATTTACTTCACTTCGGCAGAAAAAATGGAATGCAAAGATACAGAATGGGGGACGCCTGGCTTGACAGCAGTATGTGCGAAAAAGACCTTGGAGTCCTCGTGGACAACAAGTTAAACATGAACCAACAATGTGATGCGGCAGCTAAAAAAGCCAACGGAATTCTGGCCTGCATCAATAAGGGTATAGCGTCTAGATCCAGGGAAGTCATGTTCCGCCTCTATTCTGCCTTGGTCAGACCACACCTGGAATACTGTGTCTAATTCTGGGCACCGCAGTTGAAGGGAGATGTTGACAAGCTGGAAAGCGTCCAGAGGAGGGCGACTAAAATGATTAAGGGTCTGGAGAACAAGCCCTATGAAGAGCGGCTTAAAGAGCTGGGCATCTTTAGCCTGCAAAAGAGAAGGCTGAGAGGAGACATGACAGCCATGTACAAATATGTGAGGGGAAGTCATAGGGAGGAGGGAGCAAGTTTGTTTTCTGCTGCCCTGCAGACTAGGATGCGGAACAATGGCTTCAAACTACAGGAAAGGAGATTCCACCTGAACATCAGGAAGAACTTCCTCACTGTGAGGGCTGTTCGGCAGTGAAACTCTCTGCCCCGGAGTGTGGTGGAGGCTCCTTCTTTGGAGGCTTTTAAGCAGAGGCTGGATGGCCATATGTCGGGGGTGCTTTGAAGGCAATTTCCTGCTTCTTAGCAGGGGGTTGGACTGGATGGCCCATGAGGTTTTTTCCAACTCTACTATTCTATGATTCTATGAGTTGAAATGGAGTCTCTCTCACTTTCCATCTTTGTGGATTGAAGGCATAATTCAGAATGTAATCTTTCACCATGGCACATACATGTTAGCACAATTCTTAACATATACATATACATACATATAGGAACTAACTTTCTTCTAAGTGAAAATACACCAGATTGAATTATTTCACAGGCCCTGATCTTTAGTAGTTTCTTAATTGCAATCTCACACTCAGTCCCATTTCCTGATGCCAGTGAGTCCTAGAACTCATGAAAGAACACAGGATTGCTGTCATAATGTATTTTGACTTGAACTAGTTTTGTGTGTGTGTGTGACAGAAGGGACATATGCATAATTAAAGACAAATTATTTATTTAGAGCTTTGCAAGAATGAAGTACATGGTGCATTATTCTTTTCAAAAAGGCCACAGTCCTCTCTGCTAAGGCATACTGTACCTGCAGTTTTAATTCAAGGGCTCTGTCAATGTTCCAACATTCTTAAGGTATTACAAATGGAAGCTGGAGCCCTTGAAACAGATGTGCATAACATGTGATGCAATCAGTTCACGCCAGAGCCCTGAATACACGAGTTTATTATTTGTCTCCCTCTTAAGAATCAGGGCTGCTAGACATTCATTCTATCATGAGTGATTTTAAAAGGGTTGTCACATTTAAAGTACCTTTCCCAGTTTTTGTGATTAATTCTGTATTGCTTTGTTTTCTAACTCATCTCAAACTAAATCTAAGCAATTCAGGGACTATTAGCCATGATTGTTAAATCAAACATTCAGGACTAATAATAGTTAAGGAAGAGAGGATTTCCTCTATTTTATGCCTTTGGTGTTCCTCTAAATTATTTCGTCCTGTATTTGACTCATTTTAAATTCTAGTTTAACAAAGGACATTTCTTAATTAGTTCCAGAATTTGAGCATTTGCTCTAGATTTGAGTTCTGTTCATTGGCATCTGTCCCTACTGCGTGTGCACAGTGATAAATATCCTTCAAAAAGACAATACATTAATGGATACAAAATTATTTTGCTTCACAGTTTAATACAAATTAGTAGGCTTGATCGATCCATGAAAAATTTGATTCTAAACTCGTTTCAAAACTAGAGGGGGCAGTTTTTCGTTTTTGTTGCTAATAACGAATTTTGCCCCCAAAATTTTTCGAAATTAACGAAAATTCGTTATTTTCTAAATTAATTCGTTAATGGCGGACGCGCATGCGCGGTGGCCCAAAAACAGCCCGAAGGGGGGGGGACTTAGGGGGCTCTCCCGCCCTCATTTTTTGAGTGATCTTCTTCAAACTTGGTACAGTGGTAGAACACATTTAACACTGATAGCTCACCAAAATGTGGAACGTTTCCCTTATCCTCTGATTTTTGGCAAATTTTCATAGCTTTTATAATGAACCATTTTTTAATAATTGCAGAAATCTGTTCCTGGTTTGAAAGTCTTATTTCCTGTTAAATTGGGTTGTCTTTACTGTGAAAGTCATTGCTCTACTTTAGAAACTTTGTTTTTGTGGCTGAAACTTTGTTAAATTGGTGTAGTCCCTGCATGTGTGTGTGTGTAAAGGTATCCCTTGACGTTAAGTTCAGTCATGTCTGACTCTGGGGGTTGTGCTCACCTCCATTTCTAACCCCAAGAGCCAGTGTTGTCCATAGACACCTCCAAGGTCATGTGGTCGGCATGACTACATGGAGTGCCATTACCTTCCCGCCACAGCGGTACCTATTCATCTACTCACATTGGCATGTTTTCAAGCTGCTAGGTTGGCAGAAGCTGGAGCTAACAGCGGGCGCTCACTCTGCTCCCGGGATTTGAACCTGGGACCTTTCAGTCTGCAAGTTCAGCAGCTCAATGGTCTTTGCCTTGGCTGCCTTCCAGATCAGGCTTATAACCAGCCTATTATGGGCCACAAATTAAAGAAAATTCAATCCCATTTAAGCACAACATGAACAGTTTTGATGCCAAAACCATAAACTCTGTTTATTAAACTCTATGATCCAAACTTTAGAACAACTTGCAAACAATTGAAGGTTAGACCACAGTAATAATAACCAATTCTATTCCTTTCCAAAATTTAAACATAAAATAGTATCTTTCTTTCCAATAGCATATAAACTTTTCCTTTCTTTACAAAACAAAATTCTAGACAGTAGCCATTTAGAAGATATTTCTATATTTTCCCTGCAAAGGATAGGGCTGCATCCCTCTGGAGACACACATGATAACCCGGACATGATATAAGGCACTTATATACGTTAAATAAACATGATGTCATTGCATATATAAAAGAAGCATGATATTAGGCAATTATAGTTGCAAATAATATAATTAAACATGTAAAAATTATACATCCATACATAAAAGAAACATGTAAAGTAACTGCATATATAAAACACAATATAAAATATGATATAAGGCAATTACATATGTCAAAGGAACGTGATATTACATATGTAAAAAACATGATTATATGTATAAAAAAGCATGATACAAGGTGTCAGGATCTAGGCTGCTGGGCACCAATAACCATACACTGAGGCCAGATTCTATCTAATATCTTTATTAAAGGAATATATAAAGTCAATAAAAACAAGTGTAGAATAAAGTTCAGAAGCAGACCTTTCAAATGAGGCCAAATATAGTCCAGCAGATTATTGTCCAATATGAAATATTAGAGTCCAAAGATTATAATCCAATAACCGCAACACACGGTTTGCCAAGCAAAGCGTTGGGAAAACAGAAAAAGTCTTGAATCCAATGAAGCTTGACACAAGGCTGAAAGTTACTTGGAACGTGGCTGGAGCTGTGGCTAAAGGCAAAGCAACTTGAAGCATGGAACAAGATCTGTGGTAAATCCGTGAGACGAGGACAAGGCTTGGAACTAGATTCAGGAGGCAAGGAACAGGATTCGAAGTCCACACACACATGATCTCTCTCCAGGAGCTGACGAATTGACTCCGCAAGGAATCCTTCGCGCAATTTCCCTATATTGGGTCTCGTTTCCCCAAACAACAATCACTTTCCCTAGAGAACAGGGAGCGAAGGAAACCAGCTTGCAGGTGCAAGACTCCCCGTATTTTCTCAGGGGAAATACTTCTAATCAGTGGCATATTTGGCAGCAAGGCGAGCACTACTTCTAAATTTTTCTCTCGATCCTCTATCAGTCGTGTAAGCCTGTTTTCTCCCATAAGGGGGAGAGTTCCCACCAAGGTCAGGTTTAATTGGTTCTTGGACTAGAACTTCAGGCAGCTGCCAAGGCTCTGACTCCGACCGGAAATCTGGGGAAAACTCCATATTTTCCTCCTCATCTGCCACAATACTGTCAGGAATAGGACTGCAGGGCCCATGAATCATCACACTAGGCAACTGACACATCTTAAAGAAACACAATATAATTAACCTAGGTACAACAAATGTGAAAGAAGGCAACAATATACATAAAAAAACATTTCTGGACTCACAAATGTAGTCTAAGAGAATTGGGCTTCCATTCTCCAAACCTGAAACAAAGTGGGAGGAAATGTAAAGAGTGTTAATGATGCTCGAAATCAAATGTTGTTCTTTTACAAAGTCAAACTAAAACTAAGAATAAATGCTTCGGTCTTCTCCTGATCTTCTTATCTCCTCACCTTGCGTCCAGCCGAGTTACGTCCGCACTTGCGATACAGCGACCTCTTCCCTTGGCTCAGTGGGCAGTATTTTAAAGTATGGGCCTTTTCGCCCGTGGCACCGCAGAGCGGACAGGTGTATTTGCGCAAGATGGGGCACTCCACGGTGCCGTCCATCCCCTTCAGCCGGTGGGACGAATAGACCTGCTTGGATTCCCCGTTGTGTTTGCAGAAATTGCAAATCTCCTTGTTTTGGGAAGCCTGGCCATTGGCACTACCTTTGGAGCTCTTGCTGCTGGAACTGCTTCCATTAACCCATTGTGATGCTGTTTCAAAGTTGTCCTCGTTGAGGACTAGCTGCATGTCGTACTCCATTGTGTCCCAACTCTGAGATGGAAATGGGACCTTCTTGCGTTCCGCGATGATCTCCGTAACCACTTTCGCAAGGCTCAGATAGCCCTTCCATCTGTCAAACTCCCTGAACATGGAAGGGGCATAATGTGGCACGTGCATGGCTGATCTGGAGAGCATGGTGCCAATTCTACCCTGGTGTGGACACACACTGAATGCCACATATTGGAGGCGGAGTCTTTGTTTTATATATAAGGGGAGGGGTTCCAAACCTTTCACATTGGACCCTCCCATCTATTTTTACCCTCCTTTGCCCTAGATTTAACCCCCACATGTCTAGACAATCACAGCTTTTCAAGGAAGAGTTTGGTTTTTCCAATTTTTTAACTTCGGAGGTAATGCCACAGTTTCTCCCTTGAGGCAGTGGTTCTCGACTTGTGGGTCCCCAGATGTTTTGGCCTTCAACTCCCAGAAATCCTAACAGCTGGTAAAATGGCTGGGATTTCTGGGACTTGTAGGTAAAAACACCTGGAGATCCACAGGTTGAGAAACACTGCCTTAAGGGAACGTTAGCAGTTGTGGTTCTGTTTGTCCATCCAAGAATGAGTTGAATTTCTGCCTTGGATGAAATAGCAACATTGCACATCCAACGTTTGCAAAAGTCCTGAAGGACGGATCCAGTAATGATGAAGCCTGCAAGAGTGTTATATTGCTTTTGCATGGCAGAATAGCATTGGACTGGATGGTCTCTTCTACCTTTATGATTCTATGATGTTTGGCGCCATGACTCTATGATTCTATCATTTTAGGATTCTAGGACTTTTTGGATGATTCTGTTACTTGGTTCTTTGAGTCTATGACTTTAGGGACCATGTTTCTATTATTCCATGACTTCTGTGACCATATTTCTATGACTTTTGTGACCATTCATGGGCCATCTGGCTAGTATTCCGGGACGGTAAATGATATATCGGTTACAGCACCAGATATTTCTGGATACAGTAGAGTCTCGCTTATCCAACATTAACGGGCCAGCAGAACGTTGGATAAGCAAATATGTTGGATGATAAGGAGACATTAAGGAAAAGCCTTTTGAACAGCAAATTAGGTTATTTTACAAATTAAGCCCCAAAAAATCTTGTTTAACAGCAAATTAGACAGAAAAGGTAGTTCAATACGCAGTAATATTACGTAGTAATTACGAATTTAGCAACAAAATATCACAATATATTGAAAACATTGACTACAAAAATAAGTTGGATAATCCAGAACATTGGATAAGCGAGTGTTGGATGAGTGAGACTCTACTGTATATTGTTTTTGCATGGCAGAATGGCGTTGGACTGGATGGTCTCTTCTAGCTTTATGATTATATGATGTTTGGTGCCATGTTTCTATGATTCTATCATTATGTTGTCGAGCAATTTAGAACAGTATAGGATACCGCTAACTGTTTCTTTGAGTGGTGTTCTGTGGAAACACAACCCGCCCATCCTCCCCCGCTGATTTCATGAAAATAAAAGAAAAGAAAGAATAAGCCACATCCGGCTAGGCCCACACACTGAAATACTAGGCCGGCCATCGTTGGCCGGCAAGCTTCCCTGAGTGGAAGAAATAGAGGCCGCCGCCCCAAAGAAGGGTTCTGTGCAAGATTGCACCAAGGGGTAAAGAACGACAGCCGCGAGAGAAGACAGAGGCGGTGCATCGTGGGAAACACGTCGACCACGTAGGCCGACAAGGCCCACACGTTGAAATACTAGGCGTGCCACCGTTGGCCGGCACGCTTCCCTGTGAGGAAGAAAGAGGGGCCGCCGCCCCAAAGGAGGCTTCTGTGCAAAATCGCATAAAGGGGTAAAGAACGACAGCCGGCGAGAGAAGAGAGAGGCGGTGCATCGTGGGAAACCCGACCACGTAGGCCGAGAGGCAGCAAAAAGAAAAGAAAAGAAAAGAAAAGAAAGAAAAAAGCCACAGGCGACAAGGCCCATACATTAAGCCGGGCCGGCCACTGTTTGCCGGCACGCATCCCTGAGAGAGAGAGAGAGAGAGAAAAAAAACCAGAGGACACCGCCCCAAAGGAGGCTTCTGTGCAAAATAGCATAAAGGGCTAAAGAACGACAGCCGGCGAGAGAAGAGAGAGGCGGTACATCGGGGAAACTCGGCCACGTAGGCCGAGAGGCAGCAAAGACCAAAGAAAAGACAGAAAAAGCCACCGCCAAAAAGGCCCACACTATAAAATACTAGGCCGGCCACCGTTGGCCGGCACGATTCCCAGACAGGAAGAAAGAGGGGCCGTCGCCCCAAAGGAGGCTTCGGTGCAAACTCGCATAAAGGGCTAAAGAACGACAGCCGAGAGAGAAGAGAGAGGCGGTGCAGCGGGGGAAACTCGGCCACGTAGGCCGAGAGGCAGCAAAAAGAAAAGAAAAGAAAAGAAAAGAAAGAAAAAAGCCACAGGCGACAAGGCCCATACATTAAGCCGGGCCGGCCACTGTTTGCCGGCACGCATCCCTGAGAGAGAGAGAGAGAGAGAAAAAAAACCAGAGGACACCGCCCCAAAGGAGGCTTCTGTGCAAAATAGCATAAAGGGCTAAAGAACGACAGCCGGCGAGAGAAGAGAGAGGCGGTACATCGGGGAAACTCGGCCACGTAGGCCGAGAGGCAGCAAAGACCTAAGAAAAGACAGAAAAAGCCACCGCCAAAAAGGCCCACACTTTAAAATACTAGGCCGGCCACCGTTGGCCGGCACCCTTCCCAGAGAAAGAGAGAGAAGACCAAAAAGAAGGAAATGTGGCCCCAAGCCCCTCAGACCCGGGGGGCCGGCCACCGTTGGCCGGCCCCACGCCCACACGCCGCAACCCACGGGGAAGGGCAGGCTTTCTTCACGTCTGCTTGCAAAATGTGGGCCCAAGCCCCTCAGACCCGGGGGGCCGGCCACCGTTGGCCGGCCCCACGCCCACACGCCGCAACCCACGGGGAAGGGCAGGCTTTCTTCACGTCTGCTTGCAAAATGTGGGCCCAAGCCCCTCAGACCCGGGGGGCCGGCCACCGTTGGCCGGCCCCACGCCCACACGCCGCAACCCACGGGGAAGGGCAGGCTTTCTTCACGTCTGCTTGCAAAATGTGGGCCCAAGCCCCTCAGACCCGGGGGGCCGGCCACCGTTGGCCGGCCCCACGCCCACACGCCGCAACCCACGGGGAAGGGCAGGCTTTCTTCACGTCTGCTTGCAAAATGTGGGCCCAAGCCCCTCAGACCCGGGGGGCCGGCCACCGTTGGCCGGCCCCACGCCCACACCGCTGGACCCACAGGGGGAAGGGCATGCTTTCTTCACGTCTGCTTTCAAAATGTGGGCCCAAGCCCATCAGACCCGGGGGGCCGGCCACCGTTGGCCGGCCCCACGCCCACACACCACAACACAAAGATACACTCCATAACAGCAAACCGTCTAGCCTCTGGAAAAATCTAGCCATTTCTGTAGTCAATGATTCCATTGTATTGTGATATTTTGAAGCTAAATTCATAAAGTAAGCAATAGCAACATATCATTTCAGCATATAGAACGACTTCTTATGTCTCCTTGGTTGTATAACATGCATTTATGGTGCTTTATTTGGATAATAATAACCTGATATGATGTGTTATATGCTTTTCTTCAACAAGTCCAATCCAAGAAATCTGCTTATTTCAGCAGTGGTAGGCCCGTTTGGCTTTGATCAGTGAGACTCTTCTGTGTTCATGTTGGGTCAATAAGACATAAGATATAACTGAAGTCACAGTCAGCATACAGCATTACCAGCTTAAAAAACAGTGGTGTAAAAACACGGCTCGAGTCCGAGGACTGAAGAGGAGGTAGTTTGACAGTTAAAAAACTATACAGTGCGAAATACTATTGGCCTGTCAAGCTATTCTTAAATAGGCTACAAACGACCACACAGACCTATAATGCTTTTTGGAGGGGGAAGGTTTTAAGGCTCTGATGTTAGGCACATGTTTCCATGCAGTTCCACTGCAGGTAAGACTAGTGTGTTCTTCAGGGGTTATTAAAGTTCTCCTGCTGATGACCTGGATAGAGGGAAATGACTTCAGTTGGTTGGTATACATACAGTTTAAGTAAACTTGAGGAAGTACAATTATGAAAGATATAGTGTGTAATGTAGTAGAAAGTAATTCAAAGTAGAAACAAAGCAGAAATGTGGATTCCAAAGGAAACATGAAGGCATTATTAAGTAATTGTTTTTAATAGCAAAAGAGATTCTGAGTGGATTGATTCTCTACTTCTTACTCTGCGTAAGATTATCATCACATGCTCTCGACTACACCCGCACAAGGCAATGGTACAGTAAAAGAAGACAATTTTGAGAAGTGGTAAAGGCCAAGGTGTCCCACTTCTTTCAGTGATTCCGCGTGCGCGGCCAGAGGGCGAGGGGAACAGCAAGAAACAGTTTCCACGAGACGGAACTTGCGCCCACTCCTTGAAAGCAGCCGCAAAGGCACACGCCCTGACGGGCAATCGGCAACGTCCGTGTGCGCGGACAGTGGGCAAGGGGAACCAAAGGCGGCCGTTCTGCCGCCACATCGTTGAGTACACTTCCTTTTAAGGTGAATGGGACACTGTCCCACAGTCTGTGATCACTCCACCCTCGTTATTACCAACAGACCAGCAAGAAACAGTTTCCACGAGACGGAACTTGCGCCCACTCCTTGAAAGCAGCCGCAAAGGCACACGCCCTGACGGGCAATCGGCAACGTCCGTGTGCGCGGACAGTGGGCAAGGGGAACCAAAGGCGGCCTTTCCGCAGCAACAGCGTCAATCACAACCTCTCAGGGTGATGGGAGACTGTACCACTGTCTTTGATCATTCCACCCTCTTCTATTGTTTTACCCACAGGCCAGCAAAAAACATTTACCACTCGGCGAAACGTTCTGCCAACACCTTGAAAGCAGCCGCAAAGGCACACGCCCTGACGGGCAATCGGCAACGTCCGTGTGCGCGGACAGTGGTCAAGGGGAACCAAAGGCGGCCGTTCCGCAGCAATAGCGTCAATCACAGCCTCTCAGGGTGATGGGAGACTTTGAATCGTTCCACCCTCTTCTATCGTTTTACCCAAAGGCCAGCAAAAGGCAGTTCCCACTCTGGGTAACCTGCGCCCACACATTGCAAGCAGCCGCAAAGGAACACGCCCTGAAGGGGGAATTGCATATACCTCTAGACTCTGGCGTCACGTAGTCCGAGAGGCAGCAAAAAGAAAAGAAAAGTAAGGGAAAAAAACAAAGGGCAGCAAAGACCCCACCCTGTGCCAGCCGGCCACAGTTGGCCGGCATGCATCCTGGAGAATTCGGCACGGCCCTCCCACAAAGTTTTTTGTTTTTGCGACTTAAGCCTCTACCCACAGCAACACTCCACCACCCCAGGGGAAGGCCGTGTACCTCTTCTATCGTCCTGCCAACAAGCCAGCAAAAGGCAGTTCCCACTCTGGGTAACCTGCGCCCACACATTGCAAGCAGCCGCAAAGGAACACGCCCTGAAGGGGGAAGGGCATATACCTCTAGAGTCTGGCGTCACATAGTCCGAGAGGCAGCAAAAAGAAAAGAAAAGTAAGGGAAAAAAACAAAGGGCAGCAAAGACCCCACCCTGTGCCAGCCGGCCACAGTTGGCCGGCATGCATCCCGGAGAATTCGGCACGGCCCTCCCACAAAGTTTTTTTTTTTCCGACTTAAGCCTCTACCCACAGCAACACTCCACCACCCCAGGGGAAGGCCGTGTACCTCTTCTATCGTCCTGCCAACAAGCCAGCAAAAGGCAGTTCCCACTCTGGGTAACCTGCGCCCACACATTGCAAGCAGCCGCAAAGGAACACGCCCTGAAGGGGGAAGGGCATATACCTCTAGAGTCTGGCGTCACATAGTCCGAGAGGCAGCAAAAAGAAAAGAAAAGTAAGGGAAAAAAACAAAGGGCAGCAAAGACCCCACCCTGAGCCAGCCGGCCACAGTTGACCGGCATGCATCCCGGAGAATTCGGCACGGCCCTCCCACAAAGTTTTTTGTTTTTGTGACTTAAACCTCTACCCACAGCAACACTCCACCACCCCAGGGGAAGGCCGTGTACCTCTTCTATCGTCCTGCCAACAAGCCAGCAAAAGGCAGTTCCCACTCTGGGTAACCTGCGCCCACACATTGCAAGCAGCCGCAAAGGAACACGCCCTGAAGGGGGAAGGGCATATACCTCTAGAGTCTGGCGTCACGTAGTCCGAGAGGCAGCAAAAAGAAAAGAAAAGTAAGGGGAAAAAACAAAGGGCAGCAAAGACCCCACCCTGAGACAGCCGGCCACAGTTGGCCGGCATGCATCCCGGAGAATTCGGCACGGCCCTCCCACAAAGTTTTTTGTTTTTGCGATTTAAGCCTCTACCCACAGCAACACCCCACCACCCAAGGGGAAGGCCGTGTACCTCTTCTATCGTTTTCCCAACAAGCCAGCAAAAGGCAATTCCCACTCGGCGTAACCTGCGCCCAAACATCTAAAGCAGCCGCAAGGCACACGTCCTGAAGGGGGAACGGCACCCTCTGCGTGCCAGGTCAAAGGGGGAGGGGACCCAAAAGCGGCCGTTTAACGACCACAGCGTAGACCACGGCATATAAAGGAGAAGGGACACTAGACAACCATTTGGAGAAATGCTGGCAAAGGCGGAGGAGTACCACTGTCTTTGATGATTCCCCCCTCCGAGTTATAAAGGCACCCTCCGCGTAAGCGGGCAGAGGGCTAGGGGACGCAAAGGCGGCCGTCCCATGACCACTGCGGCAACCACACCCGCTCTAGACAATGGGACACTGAAAGATGACAATTTAGAGAAGTTCTGTCCCAAGTCGAGGTGTATTAATTCCAGTGGATAAAGACATCCTCAAAGGTTCAGATGGACAGATAGTATACCTCTGTAAAGTGAGAGTCTGGCGTATTCCTACACCTGAAATGATTATCTGAAGTATCCACATCAAATATAACAGTGCTCTTTCTGTACAGGAGCTGCGAGGATCTGTAGAAGACCAAACAGTCATGGCTCGTGATGGTAATATTTCCCCCCCCCCCAAATAAAAAGGGAATTGAATGAAATCCGAACAGAACACAAAGAGGAAGCATTATCTACCTTGGCTTTTATGGTCTAATTTTCCACAGAATATCCTTCAACCTCTACAGAGCCAGTATTACATGAGAGAAAACGTTTTGTAACTTCCGAATACAGAGATGGGCCAAAAGTATATTAAGTTCAACAGGGACAAATGAAAGATAGTACTTCTCTCCGCGATGGTTGTTCGGGAGTGGAACTGTCTCCCCCGGACTGTGTTGTAGGCCCCTTCTTTTGAAGCTTTTAAGCATAGGCTCGATGGCCATCTGTCGGGGATGCTTTGAATGATACTTCCTGCGTCTTTCTTGGGGGAGAACTCGATGGCCCATGAGTTCTATTCCAACTCTACTTTTCTATGATTCCATGATTACATGATTCGTGAAACGGCCCCTTGAGATGGATGAACCCAAAAACGTCAGTGGGGCAACGTCGAGTGATGAAAAAGAGGAGAAAGGAAGGGAAAAGAGAGAGGAAAGCATTGTAGGATAGAGGAGAGAGTTGTTGGACAGAGTCCAAAGGGGCCACCCCCCCGCCCGGACGCCCAAAAAAATTGGCCAAAGTTACTCTGAAGCAGAGTTGGTTAAAGGAGGAGAACTGTTGCTCTAGGAGCAGTCGGTCTCAAAATCCAAATCTGGGAAATTCAACACAGGAAGGTTGGCCTTCAGGAAAACAAGTTTCTCAACTGTTTGAGGGTCCAGCAAGCTGCGGTGGGGCGTGACTACATCTCCCGCTATGCTGAAGACCCTTTCGCTCTGGACGCTGGTGGGAGGACAGCTGAGGAACTGGCGGGCTACGTGCGACAGATCCGGCCACATGTGTTCGCGTGAAGCCCAATAGGACAATGGATCACAAGAAATTATCTCCGGAGGCTCCTCAAAGTACCTGTTGACCGAGCATTCGGCCGAGTCTACCTTTTGAGCAGAAGCCAGCAAAGAGGATTCTTCAGAGCAGGCAAGTATGGCCACCGTCTCTGCAAAGAAAACGTTTCCTGTTCGCGGCTGGAGATCCGTATCCCTACGGCAACCCCCTACCGGCTCCGCGGGACTTTCCGTCTCGCCACTAGCGCTAGTGCTTGGGGTGACAGGCAGTTCTGGAAGAGGGGCCGCTGTGCCCGTTTCCTCCACCCTGGCAGCAAAGACCTCCCTCACAAGGTCTACAAGTTGGGCCTTCCACATGGTAAAGTCTTTTGGGCAGACGTTGTACTTTAGCCGTGGATCACACAAGGCCGCCAGCATATGGACCTTGCTGGAAAGAAGTGGCTCTAGCCGTTTCCGTACAGCAAAGGACAACCTCCTCACCACCTCCTGGACCGGCGGTGTCAGCGGTCCAGCCAGGGAGTCAATTGTTCGACCGGCCCCAAGCCTTTCTAGGTGCCTCCTTAGCCTCAAGACCATGGGCACTGCCTGGCTCAGAAGAGCTTTTGATTCCGAAAGTGTCTCAGTGGCATGTTTGAATGGCTTTAGTACGTCTACTAGCTGGGAGATGGTGTCCCACTCTTGCTTAGTTGGAACAAGCTTGCTAACAGGCGCAACCAAAGTGAGGGAGATGCCGTGTACCGCCTTCTGCTGCTCGACCATGCGTTCGAGCATTTTTAAGGTTGAATTCCACCGAGTCGAGACGTCCTGGAGCAGCTTGTGCTGCGGGAGGCCTTCAAGGCTCTGCCTGTCTCTCAGCTGCCGGGCTGCCTTGATGCTCCGGTGGAAGTAGCCCGCGATCTTTCTACAGCGCTCGATCAGCAGGGAGATGTTTGTGTTGCTGCCCGACTGCTCTTCCTGGCTCTTTAAACCTTCCTTGACGGTATTGTGAAGCAAGTGGGCCATGCAGGACACATTCTGAAACCCGGCACTTTCAACCGCTTTGATCATATTTTTCCCTGCGTCCGTCACCATAAAGCCCCTCCTCATTTCTTCCGGCCTACACTGCATCCATTCCCCCATCATGTTTTCCAGATAGTTGCAGATGGTCTCTGCCTTGTGATCACGATCAACTACCTCCAATGCGAGGAGTGCCCAACGATGGGATGTATCCATAGTGCCTTCCTTCTCCCACCAATGTGCGGTGAGAGAGAGGTAGGAGTGGCCTCCTCCCAAGCTTGACCAAATATCAGAGGTAAAATGGATGTGTCCTCCCATGGCGCTACGCAACATCTGGATAATGCGTTCCTTACAGCCCTCGTACAAGCCGGGGATTACTTTTCTGGAAAAGGTGTGACGGGAGGGGATTTTGTAGCGGGGGCACAGTCGTTTCATAAGGCGTACAAAGCCTTCTTGTTCTACCAGGCGGAAGGGATGGTGATCTAGGGCAATCATCTCTCCCACAGTTTGGGTTATCTGCTGGGGTGTGAGCAATGTTTCCCCCGTTTTCTTTCTGGGTAATGGAATGGCCCAATCCTCCATGGTGGACTGTGTCCGCCTTCCACTATCTTCACCTGGTGAACTTTGCGTGCTAAGGCTGCCACTGGAAGGGCTTGCAGTTCCCCCTCCCAGCGAAATGGAGGGATGGTGTCGCTTCATGTGAGAGCTCAACCCCGAGGTCGCAAGATGTCTCGTGTCTCTGCCTCTGCTGATATTTGCCCCACAGTGTCTACAAACTGCCAAAGTAGAACTCTGAGAGTGGACATGGAAATGGTCCCAAATAAATGACCTTGGCCTCCCCACAGCCACTGTGGCGACGCCCTCAGAGATGGGAGTCGTGGGCACCCTTTCAGCAGCATGAGGAAGTCTACGTTTTGATGGTAGTACCTCCTCTACCTCCTCCTCACTGTCAGTAGCGGGTGGAGGGGTGGGGTTATCTATATCCTCACTATCCACCACCTGTAGTTCCACGACGGCAACACCTGTATGTTCCAATGATCGTCCAGTTGTCTCAGCTCCATGCGACAGCCGGCTCCGGGTGGATGCCTGTGAACTGTCTGCATTAGAACAGCCTGGTTCTTCATCAAGTCCACCCACTCCCATAGTTCGGCGTTCCAGACGTATGGGACCCACCTTAACTTTTTTGGCCCCCCACAGTGTCCTGGCCGTGGCTTGACCACTACTAGGACTTGCTCCCCCAGACCCGCGTACAGCTGAGCGCTTCATGTCAAGGGGAGTGTTTTCAGGTAACAGAAGGGATGATGGTTAGGTGTTGTGTTACTGGTGGGAAATATTTGTTGAATCTTGATTGGCAACGTGTTATATTCTGGCCAATTTACTGTTGCAAAAGCGTAGTCTATAACATTTAGTTAGTTTTATTTATTTACAAGGGGATACCTGTACTTTCCAGTTCTACAGGAAAGTATGGGATATGCAACTCTTTCCCAAAGTTGTCTTGGGAAAATCAGGAAGCGTCCCTGGCAGACACACACACAAGGCAAGGCAGAAAGGCAAGCTTTTCTTTCCCCAAAAGGAGTTGTATTTTGAACAGGATGGGATATGAAACTCTTTTTCAAAGCGTTCCTTGCAGACACACACACACCCGTAGCCCAGGGGAAGGCAAGGCAGAAAGGCAAGCTTTTATTTTCCCGAAAGGAGTTGTATTTTGAACAGGATGGGATATGCAACTCTTTCCCAAAGCGTCTCTGGCAGACACACACACAAGGCAAGCCACAAAGGGAACCTTTTCTTTCCCCAAAAGGAGTTGTATTTTGAACAGGATGGGATATGCAACTCTTTTTCAAAGCGTCCCTGCAGACACACACACAAGGCAAGGCAGAAAGGCAGGCTTTTCTTTCCCCAAAAGGAGTTGTATTTTGAACAGGATGGGATATGCAACTCTTTTTCAAAGCGTCCCTGCAGACACACACACAAGGCAAGGCAGAAAGGCAGGCTTTTCTTTCCCCAAAAGGAGTTGTATTTTGAACAGGATGGGATATGCAACTCTTTTTCAAAGCGTTCCTTGCAGACACACACACACCCGTAGCCCAGGGGAAGGCAAGCCACAAAGGGAACCTTTTCTTTCCCCAAAAGGAGTTGTATTTTGAACAGGATGGGATATGCAACTCTATTTCAAAGCGTCCCTGCAGACACACACACAAGGCAAGGCAGAAAGGCAGGCTTTTCTTTCCCCAAAAGGAGTTGTATTTTGAACAGGATGGGATATGCAACTCTTTCCCAGAGCGTCCCTGCAGACACACACACAAGGCAAGGCAGAAAGGCAGGCTTTTCTTTCCCCAAAAGGAGTTGTATTTTGAACAGGATGGGATATGCAACTCTTTTTCAAAGCGTCCCTGCAGACACACACACAAGGCAAGGCAGAAAGGCAGGCTTTTCTTTCCCCAAAAGGAGTTGTATTTTGAACAGGATGGGATATGCAACTCTTTTTCAAAGCGTCCCTGCAGACACACACACAAGGCAAGGCAGAAAGGCAGGCTTTTCTTTCCCCAAAAGGAGTTGTATTTTGAACAGGATGGGATATGCAACTCTTTCCCAGAGCGTCCCTGCAGACACACACACAAGGCAAGCCACAAAGGGAACCTTTTCTTTCCCCAAAAGGAGTTGTATTTTGAACAGGATGGGATATGCAACTCTTTTTCAAAGCGTCCCTGCAGACACACACACAAGGCAAGGCAGAAAGGCAGGCTTTTCTTTCCCCAAAAGGAGTTGTATTTTGAACAGGATGGGATATGCAACTCTTTTTCAAAGCGTCCCTGCAGACACACACACAAGGCAAGGCAGAAAGGCAGGCTTTTCTTTCCCCAAAAGGAGTTGTATTTTGAACAGGATGGGATATGCAACTCTTTTTCAAAGCGTCCCTGCAGACACACACACAAGGCAAGGCAGAAAGGCAGGCTTTTCTTTCCCCAATAGGAGTTGTATTTTGAACAGGATGGGATATGAAACTCTTTTTCAAAGCGTCCCTGCAGACACACACACAAGGCAAGGCAGAAAGGCAGGCTTTTCTTTCCCCAAAAGGAGTTGTATTTTGAACAGGATGGGATATGCAACTCTTTTTCAAAGCGTTCCTTGCAGACACACACACACCCGTAGCCCAGGGGAAGGCAAGGCAGAAAGGCAAGCTTTTATTTTCCCGAAAGGAGTTGTATTTTGAACAGGATGGGATATGCAACTCTTTCCCAGAGCGTCCCTGCAGACACACACACAAGGCAAGCCACAAAGGGAACCTTTTCTTTCCCCAAAAGGAGTTGTATTTTGAACAGGATGGGATATGCAACTCTTTCCCAGAGCGTCCCTGCAGACACACACACAAGGCAAGGCAGAAAGGCAGGCTTTTCTTTCCCCAAAAGGAGTTGTATTTTGAACAGGATGGGATATGCAACTCTTTTTCAAAGCGTCCCTGCAGACACACACACAAGGCAAGGCAGAAAGGCAGGCTTTTCTTTCCCCAAAAGGAGTTGTATTTTGAACAGGATGGGATATGCAACTCTTTCCCAGAGCGTCCCTGCAGACACACACACAAGGCAAGCCACAAAGGGAACCTTTTCTTTCCCCAAAAGGAGTTGTATTTTGAACAGGATGGGATATGCAACTCTTTTTCAAAGCGTCCCTGCAGACACACACACAAGGCAAGGCAGAAAGGCAGGCTTTTCTTTCCCCAAAAGGAGTTGTATTTTGAACAGGATGGGATATGCAACTCTTTTTCAAAGCGTCCCTGCAGACACACACACAAGGCAAGGCAGAAAGGCAGGCTTTTCTTTCCCCAAAAGGAGTTGTATTTTGAACAGGATGGGATATGCAACTCTTTTTCAAAGCATCCCTGCAGACACACACACAAGGCAAGGCAGAAAGGCAGGCTTTTCTTTCCCCAAAAGGAGTTGTATTTTGAACAGGATGGGATATGCAACTCTTTTTCAAAGCGTCCCTGGCAGACACACACACAAGGAAGGCAAGGCACAAAGGCAAGCTTTTCTTTCCCCAAAAGGAGTTGTATTTTGAACAGGAAAAACACCCACAGGACAGCCCTTTGCAAGTTTGCAACAACAAAACAAATAGAAAGACCTAAGACCCACACCACCAAACTCAGCCACAGACCACCCCACCTTTTCTCCTGTCCTGGTCTTCACACAGCCATGCTGTGACGCAGCAATGTTTCCTGCCTGCCTACACCAATGAATCTCTACCCTTCCACCCTCTCCAAAAGTCCCAGTGCGACTGAGCCACGAGGCGTGTGCACGCTGTTTTCATTAAGCACGTCCTACCAGCCCCTCCCCCTGGTTAAACGTGCTCTCTGATTGGCTACAAGGGGCAAACAACACACTAGATTGCCCCAGTGGACTTAAAAAAGTTTGGATGATTTGACAAAGCATTTTTTAAAAACGAAAAAAAAGGCGCCATTACGGAAAACGGCCAATCGCGGTTCGAAACCGCGATATCCAGGCGTGTGGACAGCCAAGATTCAATATTGCTTCAAAAAATCCGAAAAAAACGAATCAATAACGGTAAACGGGGAAAACGAATTATTTGAGCAAGCCTACAAATTAGCCTAATCCACACTTTCCAGATAGTAATGTGGGGGAAATGCATTTATTTTTCAGTTTTCCTCATTCTGAATTTTGAGATAGTTCCCTGTTTTTTTTAAAGTGTGAAAACATGCATTATATTACAGAAGATACATACAAAACCTCAGATTTATAGGGAAAATAGCATATATTGAAATTATGTTGTTTGTATTTCAGTTTTTATTTATCACAGTACAATGGTTATGTCCATGGGATTGGTATCTACAGTTTCATTTATACACACCCACATCTCTAGGCATTTTCTAGTTCCTCCAACATGGTATTCCTGGACCAGAAGTTTCTTATTTCAATAAGATTCACTATATTTTGTATGGTTTTACATGTGCACACCAAGTTCAGAAATGTATCTCCCATGGATACAAGCGTTAGGCTGCATATTCAAGGTAGGTTTTCTTTTACAGAAAGATAACACATCCCAACAAAAAGTAATTCTTGGTGTCTTCATTTTTAGGCCTGTTCCTGGAGGTATTTGGAGCACTGATTCAAAAATTTGCATTGGATAGACCACATTGCCTCTAGTTCAGGCATATTTATTTATTTATTTACAGTATTTATATTCCGCCCTTCTCACCCGGAAGGGGACTCAGGCAGGATCACATTACACATATAAGGCAAACATTCAATGCCTTAACATAGAAAAAGACAAGACAAACACGGGGCTCCGAGCTGGCCTCGAACTCATGACCTCTTCGTCAGAGTGATTTGTTGCAGCTGGTTATTCAACAGCCTGCACCACAGCCCGGCCTTGGGGCCACATTGTGGGCCGGGCTGGGAGGGAAGGTGGCTGGCCATGCACTGGGTGAGACAGCTATGGGAGGGGGGAGGGGGAGAAGACAAGGCCAGGAGGGGACGGGGCAGGCCCAGGTCATCTACAGGTTGTCCTCCTGGCATAAGGATGAGGCTGCTTGCCCTATCCTTATGCCGGGAGGAAAATGAGACATGTGATGACTCCCCCCAATCCTCCTCCCCCAATCTTCAGGCTGGAGGGTGATAAACATGGTCGCTGAGAGTGTTCTAGGTGGCTCTCAGTTACTATGTGCCTTCCTCCCCCATGCTTATGCTGAGAGGACAGGGAAAATGAGGAGAGTCTGGGGTAAGCACTCAGGGGGCCGCATCTCGCCCTGGGTCTTAGTTTACCCATGCCTGCTCTAGTTTCTTACATTTAGCAATCATGATTTTCTATTGACAAGCAGATGGTGACTGGTAGATGGCATATGTTCTGTATTCCAAAAATTAAAGCTGATAGAAGAATACTGGTGCCATTTTTGGAATCAGCAGATCAGATATATCCAAAAACAGGGCTAACATTTCAGGCACCAAAATGTGTGTTGGCCAGTGATCTAAAAATATTTTTAAAATATGTATACAAAATATGTAGTTTTCACATATATTAAAATATTTATAAATTTTCAGCCACATTTTTAAAACCCTTTAGCATGCTGATGGAATGATCCAGTCTTGGAAAAATGTAAAACTTATAGACTGTTCCACGAGTAGCTATTTTCTTTGGCTGCAATATGACAAGTTGGTATAACTACACCAAAGGACACATAGTATAGGTGGCAAAATACAAAGCTTTACTTACTTACTGCCTTACTTAGGCGATCCCTCGTAGTTCGAGGATGATTGTCTTCCACCCTGGGGTGTTTCCGTAGATGGCTGAAGAGACCTATTCTTGATCTGCATGTTCTCCCGCAGTGAGGACATCGATTTCCAGGTGTAAGGCGGTCCCGGTCAGAGTTGGCTTGATGCTCCTTCCTCTTGGCACGTGTAATGAAGTATGAATTTTGGTTTACAGAAGTTATGTTTAATTATAGGTATATGTTTGGAATGGGTCAGTATTAGAGATACCAGTGCGTGGGGAATGGTAGCCAGCTCAGCATTCTGAGGCAGGTTGCCATAGAAACGTAGCTGCTTCTGTAAAAATGTAACTTTTTTGAAGCTAGCAAGAAAGGGACGGAGCTAGCTGGATGAAAAAGGAGGGAATGTTTTAAAAAGAGTTCAGTCTGTGCTCTGATGAGGCACAGGGAAGATTGATTCCAGGTTTATGGGATCAAGGAGACTCAATTGTTCATTTTGATGAACAATTGGTGACTTATTTAATGTGGTCTGTGTCCTGGAAAGGCACAGAGAATCTGTGGTTTGAAGTCACTGGATAGTCCAAGTTTCAGACTTTGGGAACCAATCCCAGCTGGACTCACAGAGATCAATTGAAGTAACAGTTAGAAAGGAGCAGAGGAATAGGTTTTAACTACTTTAAGTAAAAGAAGTGATACTTTAGAGAGTTTGATTCATCTCATTCTAGTATCGTAACTGTTAATAAGAATACTTCTAAGTGAAACATCTTTTGTAACCACTAAGCTCTGTGCCTGAATAAACTTGTTATTGTTCTTTCAACATCTAAGCCTCTGTCGCATATGTTCTAAACCAAGTTATGCTACCATCTAAAGTGAAGGAGCCTTAGTCGTTACATAGTCCCTTGCAAATTGGTGGCAGCGATGGGATAAAAAGATTCCCCTTGCCTGAAGGAGCCTTAGACGTTCATAGTCCCAGCACTGCTGGTCACAGCTGACCTCCAATTAGAGCGCTCAAGGGCCAGGGCTTCCCAGTTCTCAGTGTCTATGCCACAATTTTTAAGGTTGGCTTTAAGCCCATCATTAAATCTCTTTTCCTGCCCACCAACATTCCGTTTCCCGTTCTTGAGTTCAGAGTAGGGCAACTGCTTTGGGAGACGGTGATAGGGCATTCGGACAATGTGGCCAGTCCAGCGGAGTTTATGGCGTAGGAGCATCGCTTCAATGCTGGTGCTCTTTGCTTCTTCCAGCACACTGACATTTGTCCGCCTGTCTTCCCAAGAGATTTACAGGACTTTTCTGAGGCAACGCTGATGGAAACGCTCCAGGAGTTTGGTGTGATGTCTGTAGACCATCCATGTTTCGCAGGTGTACAACAGGGTTGGGAGGACAATGGCTTTATAAACAAGCACCTTGGTATCTCTAAGGATGTCCCAATCATCAAACACTCTCTGCTTCATTCTGAAAACTGCTGCGCTCGCAGAGCTGAGGCGGAGTTGTATTTCAGTGTCAATGTTGACTTTTGTGGAGAGGTCGCTGCCAAGGTAGCGGAAATTGTCAATGTTTTCTAATATTACACCATTAAGCTGTATTCCTGGCATTGCAGAGGGATTCACTGGTGCCTGCTGGAAGAGCACTTTGGTTTTCTCGATGTTCAATGAGAGGCTGAGCTTCTCATATGCTTCTGCGAAGGTGTTTAGAGTGGCTTGTAGGTCTTCTTCTGCGTGCTCACAGACTACGTTGTCATCAGCATATTGGAGTTCTATAACAGATGTTGTGGTGACCTTGGTTTTGGCTCTTAGTCTGCTGAGGTTAAATAACTTGCCATCTGTCCGATAGATGATTTCCACACCGATGGGAAGCTTCCCATCAACAAGGTGAAGTATCATAGCGATGAAGATGGAAAATAAGGTAGGGGCAATAACACATCCTTGCTTGACACCTGATTCCACCTTAAATGGGTCACTTTGGGAGCAGTTGCTGTCCAAGACTGTTGCCATCATGTCATCATGGAGGAGCTGCAGGACGTTCACAAATTTGTCAGGGCACCCGATTTTTTGGAGGATGGTCCAGAGAGCACTGCAATTCACTATGTCGAATGCCTTTGCAAGGTCAATGAATGCCATGTACAGAGGTTGATTTTGTTCCCTGCATTTTTCTTGGAGCTGTCGTGCAGGGACGGAAGCCATTCCGGGATTCTGGGAGGGTGTCTTCTGAGACAGGGAGAAGGCGGTTTGCAAGGATTCTTGCAAGGATTTTCCCAGCAGAGGTTAGAAGGCAGATACCGCGATAGTTCCCGCAGTCTGTTCTATCCCCTTTCTTGAAAAGGGTGATGATGGTGGCATCCTTGACGTCTGCTGGGATTTTCTCGGTCATCCACACCTTTTCAATGAGCTGGTGGAGTTGTTGTATCAGCTCAGGTCCACCCATTTTGAAGATTTCAGCAGGGATCCCATCAGGTCCGCTGGCTTTGTTGTTTTTTTGTTGGCAGATGGCATTGCTAACTTCTTCCAAACTAGGCAGTGCTGCAAGCTCATCCCTGGTTGTTGTTGCGGGATTTGTGAGAGGGTCTCTTCAGCCACATTGGAGCTGCAAATCAGCAGGTTTTAGTAGTGCTCTTTCCAACGTAGTGCAATTGATGTTTTGTCCTTCAGAATTTTGGTTCCATCTGATGAGCATAGAGGCTGTATGCCATGGTTTCTTGGTCCATAAATGATCTTTGTGGCTTTGAAAAATCCCTGAGCGTCATGGGTATCTGCAAAGTGTTGGATTTCTTCAGCCTTCTTTGTCCACCAGATGTTCTTGAGTTCTCTGGTCCTTCTTTGGACCTCAGCTTTTGCACTGGCATAGATCTTTTTCTTGGCAGCACAGTTGGTGTCTCTCTGCCATGTTTGGAAGGCTTTCCTTTTGTTATCAATTAGCTGTTGGATCTCTTTGTCGTTATCATCAAACCAGTCTTGATGTTTCTTAGTTTGGTATCCAATGGTTTCTTCGCAGGCTGTGATGATGGAGGTCTTCAGTTTGTTCCAATGTTCCTCAACATTTTTGGGGTGTTCTGTGGGTAGATGATCTTTGAGTGTTGTTTGAAGAAGGGCTCATTTGGAGGGCTCCTGAAGGGCTTGGGTGTTCATTTTACGCCTTGTTTTTCTTCCTTGGAGTCTGTGCTTGGGGATGATCTTAATAGCCATTGTGGATCGGATTAACCTGTGGTCTGTCCAGCAGTCATCAACACCTGTCATGGCTCTTGTGAGAAGCACATCACGGTGGTCTCTGGCACATATAATTACATAGTCCAAGAGGTGCCAATGCTTTGACCGGGGGTGCCTCCATGATGTCTTCAGCTTGTTTTTCTGGTGGAAGAGCATGTTGGTGATGACAAGGTTGTGCTCTCCACATTTGGTGACAAGCAAGATGCCATTTGAGTTGCTGTTTCCCACCCCGTCTTTTCCTATGATCCCTGGCCACAGGTGGGAGTCCCGTCTGACTCTGGCATTAAAGTCCCCCAGGAGGATGATTTTGTTCTTCTTGGGTATCTCTGATAGGATGGTGTCCAGCTGACAATATTTTTTTTCCTTGATGTCTTCGTCAGCATCTAGAGCTGGTGCATAGGTACATATGATGGTTGCCTGTTGGTTTTTGGCAAGGTTAATTCGGAGGGTTGAGAGTCGTTCATTGATGTCAGTGGGTGCTTCAGTCAGGTGCTTCACCAGGTCATTTCTGATAGCAAAGCCAACTCCGTGTATTCTTCACTCTTCTTCAGGCAGTCCTTTCCAGAAGAAGGTGTAGCCGCCTTTTTCTTCCTTCAGCTGTCCCTCTCCTGCTCTCCGGGTCTCCTGAAGGCCTGCTATGTTGATCTTAAAGCGTCCCAGCTCCCTTGCAATGATAGCAGTCCTGCGTTCGGGGCGTTTGCTGTCAGTGTTATCCAACAGTGCCCGTACGTTCCATGTTCCAAAGTTCATTACTCTTTTTTGGCCGCAGAGTGGTGACCCCTCTGGATGCGGCAGTCCAGTCACGGTAGGAGAGGCAGACTATGTTTAGGGCACCTTTTCTAGCCCCTTCCCTGTGTGGGGTGAGCAGAGCAGATCCTAAAAAGGGCTGCTCAGTCATGGATACAGCTGCCGGACTACTCAACTGTCTTGGACCTTGAGGTAGAACGACTGAGTCCATATCCACCGCCCATGTGCCAGTCTGTGAGTAGGGGATTCCAGATTTCACAGTCTTGCCCCCGTCGCCACTCGCTGATCGCCATGGGACTTTTGTAGGTTTGTTTTTATTTTTCTTTGAAGACGCCTGTGCGTGATTTTTTTTAATGTGTGTAGGTCGGTGCACGGCCGGTCAACACACAGTCTTCACAGAGTGAGGTTCCAGCAGTGGTGTGGTTAACACAATGAGAGTGGCTTCTCAGTCTGTTGCAGCCTTCTTCTGCCTTCACAGCCGTTGTAACATGTACCATGTTATCCTCCGCCTGCTCTGCCATTGAAGTCTTTGGGTCTTCGGATTGTGCTTGGTCTGGAACCTCCCCTGCGGCCACTTCTGGAAGTGCATGACTCCAGTGGTTGTGCCCGCAGGTTCATCGGAACATGCAAGCCCCCTCACCATGACAAGGTGACAATCCATTGAGGACTGCAATATGACAAGTTGGTGTAAATACACCAAAGGACACATAGTATAGGTGGCAAAATATAAAGCACCTTGGTGCAGAGACCTGTCCCTCCTAGGTGATTTTCTAAGGCAGCTTCCCTGGAGGGTTGCTCAGGAACTGACAGCTTCCTTTCCAAGTCTCAATTGCTACTACTCTCTGCCATTGCTGTGCATGCCTATGCATTAGGACCTTACCACTGATGTAAACCAGCTACGGGATTGCGGCTTTCATATTAGCCTTCTCCAATCTGATTTTCGTAATAGTTCTGTTAGGCCAATGCTCATGCTTGTTGGGAATTATGAAGAGTTCTCATTTCGACAAGACTGACTTATGAAACAGAGATTGGAGTGAAAGGCATTTCCTAAACTACCCTGTACTGTTTTCATACCATTTGGATTAAAGCCAACAAAGCTCTTGCAAAGTGAGATTATGAGTTCATTCCCAAAGAACAGCTTTAGCTCAGAAAGTCATAGAAGATCCAGTGTTTACCTGAATATCTACATTTGCGCCATTTGGTTATAGATTATGATGACTGGATATTATTAAACCTCTCTGTTTACAATTTGACTCCATGACTTATTACACATGACAAGTGTGCATAAAAACTGATATATTAAGATAAATTCATCCATCTACTTTGGCATTATGCTTCCAGGAGTGACAAATGCCATTATATAATAATAATAATAATAATAATAATAATAATAATAATAATACTTTATTTATATCCCGCCACCATCTCCCCACGGGGACTTGGGGCGGCTTACATGGGGCAGTGGCCCAAACAACATAAGAACAAAATATAAGCAACACAATACAATCACAATATAAAAAGATAAAACAATAATACAATATATCAATATAAACAACAATACAAGATAAAAATTTCATTTAAAACACATAAATGGAAAGACCATAATAAAAACAGGATAAATTATTAAAAACCCACTGGGGCTGATTAATTAATGACTATCTCCGAAGGCCTGCCGAAACATCCAAGTCTTCAGTTGCTTCCTGAAGGAAGGTAGAGAGGGAGCCAACCTAATCTCCCTGGGGAGGGAGTTCCAGAGTCGGGGAGCCACGGCCGAGAAGGCCCTCTCTCTCGTCCCTACCAAACGCAGTTGTGAGGAGGGCAGAAGCGAGAGGAGGGCCTCCCCGGAGGATCTCAGCGATCGGGTGGGTTCATAGGGGACGACGCGGTCACGAAGATAGGCAGGTCCCGAACCGTTTAGAGCTTTATAGGTAATAACCTGCACCTTGAATTGGGCCCGGAATATTATCGGCAGCCAGTGGAGCTGCTTGAACAGGGGGGTTGACCGCTATAAGAGGAATACTTATAACCCATTCAAATAACCAAATACTATTAAACCATGTTGAAATTAAGAGTGCCTAAAGGACTAGTGTCCATAGTGATCACAATCCCTAATGCAACTACATTATAGACAAATGTTAAATCTCAATGATTCCTGAAACAAGGGAAGGGATTTTGTTTCCTTAGCAACCCAATATGAAGCAGACATAAAATGTAATATCCTTTAAACTGAAAGCCTATCCTGAAAACTAGATGCCATTCAGTAACTGTGCAATAACTGATATTTTTAAATGCCAAATGGAATCCTAATAACATCCTAATAGAAGAAGGAGGATATTTTTGTTTTTCGACTGTCTATTAATATTTGATTTTATTGAAGAGTACAGTAGAGTCTCACTTATCCAACACTCGCTTATCCATCGTTCTGGATTATCCAACGCATTTTTGTAGTCAATGTTTTCAATATATCGTGATATTTTGGTGTAACATTCGTAAATACAGTAATTACAACATAACATTACTGCATGTTGAACTACTTTTTCTGTCAAATTTGTTGTATAACATGATGTTTTGGTGCTTAATTTGTAAAATCATAATTTGATTTTTAATAGGCTTTTCCTTAATCCCTCCTTATTATACAACATATTTGCTTATCCAACATTCTGCTGGCCCGTTTATGTTGGATAAGTGAGACTCTACTGTATATGAATAAACATTATATACTTAAGTTAAAACCAAATTCTTATCAAATCATATCTTGAGTGAGTTACATGAACATACAGATAGTCAACTACTAAAACATAAGAACAAAAAAAAATTACAGTAAAAATGAATGCAGTTCACCCCATCCTACAAAGAAAAAATGTTTAAGGTACCTCTATGGCTGAAAAGAGGCTCTCTCTAGACAAAATTTCTTATTCTAATCTCCAACTCTTTATTATTTTAATAATTGGCTCTAATGTTATTTCACAACCTGGATAGATATGCATATGTCTGAATACATATTGTATCTCATATGCATTACAGTTTCCAGATGCCATCCAAAATGTCATTTGCATTTTTTAAATTTAATTTGCACAAGTATGCTAGACAGACTACCAAAGAAACATAATTCATTATGTCAATAATAAATGCTTCACCAGTGAAGAAAGATATATTATGTACTAGCTGTGACAGATAGCAGAGATTTTGCTGGAAAAGAAGATGCTTGGCTCAAAATGTTATAGTGTGTATTATTAAGAAGATAAATTAGATTTTCATAGTGGACCCCACCCCATGAAGGGAGGAGTGCCAATTGGAAGAATGGTATAAGGAGATTTGGGATATTGCGATAAATGATAAATTGACATGTAATATTAAAATTAAAAGAGGGTTATTAAAAAAGGATGATTTTGGGAAGATATGGGAAAATTTATAGAGTTTGTATACGTAGAAGGAAAGGGGGGGGGGGAACCTGTAAAAGAAACAATGGAATTTTGGAAATAAATATTGTAATTGGCTGGTCTGGGGTGAAGGGATAGCATTAAGTAAACAAAAGGTAAATAATATGAGTATGTAATATAGTTAGAGAGTGAAAATACCATAGCAGCTATGATATACATAACTCTGTATTGCAAATTTGTTAAAGAATGTATACGTTTTAAGTACTGAATATGTAAAATTCAAAAATTTTCAATAATTTAAATAAAAAACTGAAAAAAATCCCTACATTTTTCTTTTTTCATTCAAAATCACTCTCTTGTTGACTGCGAACAGAAAAATCTGATATCTCAGCAATAATACTGAATTATTGAATTATGTTAGAAATATCCAAGAACACCTAAATAAAATATAATCTTAGATATTGTGCATGCTAACATGGAAATCATACATATTATGGGGGGGATGTAATTTAGCAGATGTATTACATTTATATATCTACACAAAATGACAAATAGAATTTGAATATATTAAACAGAAATTATACTTTCCAAATTATCCTCATCTGAACTATCCTTAAATCTGGGAGTTGTTCTGCATGTGCAATGAACATGGCAACTCAGAAGCTATATTTGTCTTCCTGGAGCATATATTCAAAATCAAATAGAGAGGCAAGTAAAATAATTAGATCCCCTTAAAACTATCCCATTCTGTTGACCCATATGGGAACTTTAAATCATTCTGCTGAATACGGAGAATACCCCACAAGGGCTGGCAAGAATTTGTTTTTAGGAGCCTTGGAAAACAGATCAACTAACTTTAAATTAACTTCTGTAGAATATGTTGGAAAAAGCCCAGACCTAACATTCAAAAAATTCTGAATGACAAAGGAAAAATAAAGTGAAATAGAAGCCAGTACCTTTTAGGCAAATGCAACATGATTAAATGGGAAAGTGCCATATCAGTGGTGTCATTAGTGCATGAAGTAGAAGAAAGATTATAATTGAAATCTTAACGCGGGACGGCAAGTAGAATCAGAGATTCATTATTGTAATAGCAAAGCTGAAGGCATGCCTTATTCAAAAGGAATAAATCCAACAAAAAGCAGTCAAGGAAATAATGTAAATTAGCAGAGAAATTTTTGAATCTGAGACATCAAGTTAGTTAAATTCCTTGTTACTTATTAGAAAAGCAGAAAGAGAGAATGATTAGGAAAGCTGGTGGAGAGGTACAAGGTATGGGGAGAATAACAACTGATGCCCAATTATTCCGTTTATCCAACCAAGGCTGGATCTACACTGCCAAATAATGCAGTTTGAATTTCATTATATGGTCAGTGTAGACCCATTATAATGCAGTTCAGTGCAGTTCAAACTGCATTCTTTGCATCTACCCCGCTTAACTTCAAACTTCATTATTTAAAAGCTTTGAATGAGTATCAGTATATCTTGATAACTAATATGAAGACATGAACACATTTAAAACTTTTCAGAAAAAGAATGATCTTGATACCTGGAAGCCATCCATATAAGAACAGTGATTGGATGATGATCTAAGTCTCTGAGCATCATCCTACAACAGTTAGTTTACATATGGTTACAATATGCCATTATATTCACTTCCTTTCAAACTAATTTTCTAGTTCTGTCCACTGTAGGCGTGGTCAAAGAGTGGTCACCAGGCAGTTTCCCAAGAGACCTATAACTTTTTCTGACTTATCATCTGAAAATAGTGAAAGCTACTGCAAAAAAAGAAAAAGAAAAAAAGGAACCAACGTGAAACTACAGCAGAGTTCACACAGATCCACTGTCTTCTGATCAATTCAAACCCAAGTTTATTTATTTTTTCATATCTCTTCGCAGAGGCATGCTTATAAAAAGCAGCTTCCCAGCACTTGAATGAAAGCAGAGCAAGGTAAGGCAGTGAAATTGGACATTCCCATAAGAATGCTGTGCGTTCCTTGCTCGGGGGAAGTATTTGTTTATTTATTTATTATTTAGTTACAGTATTTATATTCCGCCCTTCTCATCCCGAAGGGGACTCAGGGCGGAATGAATCCGCGGATTACATATATGGCAGGGCGGATTACATATATGGCAAACATTCAATGCCAACAGACAAACAACATACATTAGACAGACTCAGAGGCATTTTAAACATTTTTCCAGCTTCACGATTCCAGCCACAGGGGGAGCTGTTGCTTCACCATCCAGTAGTGGCTGTACTTCCTCATTCCTTTCCTCATGTTTTGATGGCAGTTTTATGGTGTTGTAAATTAGCCTCATGCATAAAGCGTCCCTAAATTTCCCTAATTGACAGATGCAACTGTCTTTTGGGACTGCATAGGTCAACAGCAAGCCGGGGCTATTAATGGTCGGAGGCTTAACCCGACCCGGGCTTCGAACTCATGACCTCTCGGTCAGTAGTGATTTATAGCAGCTGGTTACTAGCCAGCTGCGCCACAGCCCGGCCCCTCTGGCTGGGCTGTGTATCTGCTTTCATACTCCAACTGCTCCAGCATTAGCCCTGATTACATGAGTGCTCTATATTTGGCATTCAGATTCTTTCTGTGCAGTAAATATACACAGGAGGGCTCCAGCAGATTTTATGGCTTGATCAGGATTTTATGGTGAATTTTTTTATCATGTTGTTGCCAACTGGATTTATATTGGAGATCACATTGGAGGGAGGAAAAACATATTCTAGACACCCCAACCTCAAGCCGGCTTTAACCTGGATTTTAGTGCCCGTGTAGAAGGACCCTTAGTTAATATACTTAGATGTACTAAATAGCTGAGAGAGGATTCCAGCCCCAAATCCTGCACATAGAAAAACATCTGCCAGAAGTAGAATAGGTTAGGTATCTATGTTTCATTCTGAAGGGAGTGAGTGAGTGGTATAAAAAGACACAGTTGTCTGTGGCTGCATCTACACTAACAAATAATGCAATGTAGAGTCATGTTCTCACACATTCAGTGGCATTGACTGTAGCTTTCTATGATGTATATTGCTCTATTAATGTATTTGTAGGGGTCGGGCTGTGGCGCAGGCTGGTAAACAGCTGCTGCAATAAATCACTCTGACCATGAGGTCATGAGTTCAAGGCCAGCCCATGGCAGGGTGAGCACCCATCAATTATAAATATAGCCCCTGCTCGTTGCTGACCTAGCAACCCGAAAGATAGTTGCATCTATCAAGTAGGAAATAAGGTACCACTTATAAAAGTGGGGAGGCAAGTTTAACTAATTTACAATGTTGGAGTGAGGAAGTGAGGAAGTGCCATCAGAGTGGATGATGAAGCAGCTGCTCCCCCCTGTGGCCAGAATCGAACATCCCCTCAGGAGAAGGTTAAATTTGCCTCTGCGTCTGTCTGTCTGTTGTCTCTGTCTTGGTTTGATGTGTTTATGGGCATTGAATGTTTGCCCTATATGTACATAATGTAATCCGCCCTGAGTCCCCTTCGGGGTGAGAAGGGTGGAATATTAATACTGTAAATAAATAAATAAATAAATGTCTTTTCCTCAGAATTTGGACACAAAGAAACTAACAACTTAAAAAGTGATAAAAGATGCTGAGATTATCCCAAACCCCTCCATTTGTTGGTTTTAAAATATATTGTGCCAATTCTGCTAAACTTGGTGGCACAGCTTGTCAGAGACTGTCAAAATAATTAGAAACAGCCTGAAAAGGATGTGTTGCCATCCCTTGTTTGGAATGCTAACTTTTCTCAGCATGCTGGCACAATATATTTGAAGGAATTCTGGATAAACTGAGATATTTTCAAATCTGTCACAAGCAACACTTGGCTGACCTAACCACGACCTGGAGGTTTAGACTCCATTCAAGTTCTGGAGATTACTAGATAGTCATCTTTAGTTTCTTGTTGCATCCTCATATCCAAAGTCTTTACAAAGGCTTGGCTTAATTGAATGCTTCTGTTTCCATAATCAGCATGCTTTTACAAATGTCTAAAAAAAATGGAAAAAGGAAATAGGGATTGAACTGAGAATTGATACGAATTGTGCTTTGAGCATACAGACCAAATTAAAAGATTGGTTTGTATGTTCAAAGTATCATTTTAAAATGATATGAAAGAATCATAGACTGTAATGAACCACTTTTATTCTCAGTGTATAAAGATCATTTTTTGAATGTATGTCAAGGCAGGCCTGTAGCGAGGGGGGGGGGGGGGGTTAGGGGTTCAACCCCCCCCCCCAAATTTTTCAGGCTATATAAAAAAACCTGGTTTACTCATGAATTTTAACTGGTTAACCAAATCCCCATGCTAAATCTATGAGATGCAAAACATTAAGAGTCCCTCCAGGCACTATCTCAAACAGATATTGACAGGTTTGTAGCGGGGGTGGGGGTGCCAGGGGTTCAACCCCCCTCCTGAAATTTTCAACTCCCCCCCCCCCCCGAAAAAAATTTCTGGCTACGGCCCTGCGTCAAGGGAATAATTGTTCTTCTTAGGGCTTTATCTCATGATTAACATTGAAGCAGATTATGGTCCCTATTACATGACACCTCCCCACAATTAGTCTGTCCCCTGCTTTGGTGGACAAAACCAATCAATGGCTGTAAATTGCATCATATTTCCATCACTTACCTTGTGAATGGGACTGTTCTCCTACTGTTCCACTTCTGTGCCATTGTGTGTCAGCACTGAAGTGGTGAAAGAGGCAGGATTTTCCTCTTCTTTTGCTACTCCTACTCCCCCTTAGTCTACCCGAGCCAGCAATTTTTAAATGTTCAATGGTATTTTCATATTTTTTAATTCGCCATACCTCGAATTTCAAAGTTGCTTGTGTGTGTATGTATAACTGTGAGAAGAGGGATTTACAAGGTTATTCGGAAGTATAAGTGCAGGACCATGGATCGGGAAAGTGGTACAGTTGCCTGAATGGAGAGACATATAGTAATGAGGGTACTTGTGCTAGTATGCAGCTACTATCAGTGATCACATGGCTGTCGTGGAGTAGCCACTTTGAATAATAAAGTCTGTATTTCTTATTTTACAATGCTTTGTTCAGGATTACCAAAAGCGCAGTATAGAAAGTATCACATTCATTCATGTGTTTTTATATCTATGTGATCTGCATTTTCAGATATATTTTGCATTTTGTGATATATTAATAATAACCAATTTAGCAAATTATACTGACTATCAAAAAATCCATAAGAATTCCAGGTTCGATCACACTCACAGATTTATGAAACAATGCCTCATTTCTGAATTATGACAGCTGGGAAATGTCTCTGTGAAAGTCCATATCCAACAAATAGACTGAGTTAAGGTCCAATTTTTCGCTTTAACCATACTCACTCTATTTAATCATGTTTTCTAAAGTGTTATTTATAACTGAGTGCCAAGAAGCTTGGTTTCTGCTTAGTAAACAGTCTACAAGATAACTAAATCACAGGCTCTATGATATTTAAGTAGCCTAAGTCCAAGGAGGATAGCAAGCCAAACTGCACTGCTGTAAAACATTTTTAAATGCAGCTGGTTTGAATAAAATTACGTAGGTCTTTCTTGAATTTGAGGGAGATTTTAAATCAATTGGAGTCTGATTTCATGATGTAATTTAGATTATATTTTAATTAAGCCTTTCAGACACACATGCACAGCCCAACGTGTGAATGAAAAAGCCAACTAAATAAGCTTACCTAAAAAAGATTAAATCTGACAATCTAACATAGCATGTTAGTGATCTTTTGAGATCAGAATAAATACATTTGATTAGATGGGTTACTGTAAAGTAAGAATTAGATGAGTTACTGTAAAGTAAGACTCTCAGATGTGTATTTTCCAGACACCTTATGTCATTGTTGTTTACATCTCAGATAATAATTGGGTGTCTGTACCAGCATGCAGAATGCGACAGAAATTTCACTTAAGTAAGGAACAGGAGAAATCTTGCTGACTCCTACAGTTTCCAGAAGATTTTAGAAGCTACACTTTATCTTCTTCTTCTTCTTCTTCTTCTTCTTCTTCTTCTTCTTCTTCTTCTTCTTCTTCTTCTTCTTCTTCGTAATAATAATAACAACAACAACAACAACAACAACAACAACAACAACAAACCTTAATTTATATCCTGCTTTTCTCACAAAAAAGGGACCCAAAGCAGCTTCCAACATGTTAAGAACAGTATAAAATCAGCAGCAATTAAACATATGAACAATACATAAGATATCAATATAATATAACCAACCATAGAAGTGTTAGTCTAAAGTTGTTGAAGAAAGGGGTAATGCATCTGAGTTTCTGTTTTTGTTGTATGTTTGCACAATAATTTTATTAGTAAAAGAAGAGGAAAACTGAATGGATAGACTGAAGAACACCAACTGCACAGTTCTTCAAGTTTTTGGCACAGGCCATGTCCACATGTGGGATATCACCTCATAAGTACAAATTTAACTAATTTGATATGACTTACAATGACTAATGGAAAAAATGCACACTCCTACTGCATAGCATATACTGATCCCAATTTCTAGGCAGCAGCCACTACAAGTGGTAGTAACCTCTTGCACTGTTGATCATGAAGCAGTTAATTGATATTTCTGCTCCATTGGGACAAACAGAAACAGGGACATTGTTGGAATTCTCCCCCAATGCCAGAGATCGCTCTAACAATAAGAGTGAGAACAGCCGTTAAGTACTACAACACAGGTACAGACCCCATCACTTGCAGCACCTGCTGCTTGGTAAATGGGAACTGGAGAACTTTCATGGTACCTACTAGGCATGTGCGATCCATGAAAAAAATGGTTCAATACTCGCTTCTAGAGCGGGGGCGCTGGTGCTTCGTTTCTAAAGCCTATTCCAATTTTTTTGATCCAAATTTTCAGAACTTTCCAAAAATTTGGAATATTCGGAATTGATTCATTAAAGGTGGACGTGCATGCGCAGTTGCAAAAAAAACAGCACAGGGGGAGACTTTACAGGCCCCTCCTGCCCTCATTTTTTGAGCTATCATGATCAAATTTGGTACAGTGGGAGAACACATTCAACCCTGCTAGCTCACCAAATTGCAGACCTTTTCCCTTATCCTCTGATTTAAGGCGAATTTTCATAGCTCATGTAAGAAACCATTTTTAAAAAATTGCAGAAATTTGTTCCTGCTTTGAAAGTCTTATTTCCTGTTCCATTGTGTTTTCTTCATTGTGAAAGTCCTTCTTCTACTTGGAAAATTTTGTTTTTGTTGCTGAAAATCCATGAAATTGGTGGACAGGACACACTGTGCTGCTGCAATGCGCAATGTGCTTCCGCAGGCATCCAGGAAGGAGCCCATTCCATGGACACTGGCAGTGGCCAGCCTTAGTGCACATGTAAAGTTCACAGTGTGAACCCCTGGGTGCAATGCCTACATGTTACCGCCAGCCAAAAAGACAGGCATCCCGCCCCACCCCAGGAGGGAATCTTCCCCAAGCGGAAGGATACTGCAGCTGCACCCAAACCAACCGAAAGAAAACCAAACCAAACCCACACCAGCAGCAGGAACGGAACGCCAAAGGAAAGACCAGCTCACTGAAGGCTGCACTGATTCGCTGAAGGAAGGCTGCACGGCTGTACTGCTGTCCAGAGTGTCGGCCCATGTGGCCACCCAAAAAGGCATTGCCCGCCCCACGCCAGGAGCTGTCTGAAGACTGCGCAGAAGGACCAGGAAACTGAAGCCAGTGCTGAAGGACCAGGAAACTGAGGATACCCCACACGCCTGCCTGGGACAGTGGTACGGTTGGCAATGTACTTGTGCTTCAGGCACGCAAGCAGTGCAGCATCAACAGTGAGTTTGCCCCAACACCCGGTGAGAAAGGAGGCAAAGGTCTTGGACTTGTTGCCAGCAGGGAGCTGGCAGGCGGGGATTTGACGTGGTGAGAGGCAACAGACGGGATGCCCCCCACAGCCTGGCTGGCACAGTGGTACAGTTGGCAATGTGGTAGTGCTTCAGGCACACATGCAGTGGATCACAAGCAGTGAGTGAGCAGCGCACTCCAACAACCAGCAAGGAAGGAGGCAAAGGCCAGGGATTTGGTGCCTGCAGGGAGCAGGCAGGTGGGGATTTGACATGGTGGGAGGCAACAGATGGGATGCCCCCCACAGCCTGGCTGGAACAGTGGTACAGTTGGCAATGTAGTAGTGCTTCAAGCACACACGCAGTGGATCACAAGCAGTGAGTGAGCAGCGCACTCCAACAACCAGTGAGGAAGGAGGCAAAGGCCAGGGATTTGGTGCCTGCAGGGAGCAGACAGGCGGGGATTTGACATGGTGGGAGGCAACAGATGGGATGCCCCCCACAGCCTGGCTGGGACAGTGGTACAGTTGGCAATGTAGTAGTGCTTCAAGCACACACACAGTGGATCACAAGCAGTGAGTGAGCAGCGCACCCCAACAACCAGTGAGGAAGGAGGCAAAGGGGGATTTGACGTGGTGAGGAAGGAGGCAAAGCAGCAGAGTAATTGAGTTCTGAGATTTAATATTTCTAAAGGAAAACTCTTCAGTGCCTTGCAATGGGAAACCCAGCCAGCCAACCCAGGAAAAAAGAAGCCTTTATTTCTGAGCAGAAGTGTTTGTTTGTAATTCTTTTCAGGAAACAACACCCTTCAATTTTTAAAAAGCCCTTCGCCATTTGCCATTGCCTTCAATGCTTGCTATTAGCCCACTAAGCCCAGCTCTGCAAAAGCCAGGCACTTGCAACCAGCTGGTAGCCCATTCCCAATTGCATTGCCTTCGATGCTTGCTATTAGCCCACTAGCCCAAGATCTGCAGAAGCCAAACACAGTCTTGCAGCCAACCGGAACCCAAGAGCAAGCCAAGCCACCCACTCGCGCGCCCTCCTGAACGCCAAATGCCACAAGGTGCTCCAAGTCCTGCTTTTTTATAAAAGACATCTACGGAGGCACGCAGAGGACATACAACCCCTCCCCCTTACATTAACGTGCACAGCAATTGGTCAGGGAGGCAAGGACAAACTAGGCTGTGCTCTGCTCCCAAACAGGTTTGGTTGTATTAAAAATATATTTTTAAAAATAATAAAAAATATTTTAAAATTATTTAAAAATAAAAAAACTTTTCTGATCAAATTTTGAAGTTATTTAGAATGTTGGGCTACAATGTTTCGAAATCACACGATAGATGGGATGTGATAACCCGCGGTGGAACCACATTCGCAAAGTGGATTATATCCGATTTTAATCCGAATTAAGAATTTTTACGACGGTTCGCCCATGCCTAGTACCTACATTTTTCCTAAAGCAAAAACAGGAATTGTCAATATGAACTAGTCATGAAAGCATAACTCTAGGGTGTGTATTTCTAACTGCCTTAATGAATTCCACCCATCACATGCATGATACATACTATATGCCTATGACTCCAGTTATGAAGGATGCATATAGATTAAAAATGTCACTTTCCCATACAATATATAGATGTGTGAGTCCAATAAAAATTGAATTGAAAAATAATTCACAAAGAGTGGACATCTCCCACCTCCAGCAATTTCAAATTTGATATAACTAGGGCAAGTTATATTTTATTATAAATTAAACTGTTTCATGGATGTGGTTCCATTAATTTACTATTTTGCTCCACCCTATTATACATACCAATCTTGAACTAGACTCACCTCTAATCTCAAAGCATCACCCAAGGAGATACCCCTTTTGTGGTTGTGAGTTTAGTAAAAATAATGTGTGCTGACTATCCTACTCCCAGCTTTAAACCATCCATAATATCCAAGTAGTAAAGTGGTGACATACTGAAGGGGACATCCAGAACCAAATGTGCTGTGTCCATCTGGCAGAGTGACCCCCCCCCCCCCACTCCCTGACATGTTTGAACCTCACTTGTACCTCTATCTGTACCCCTCTGCTCCCCCGCATATGCATTGCTTTAAAGTGCTGACGCCATCCAAAAGGAATGTGGGACAACAGGATCTACTGTAAAGCTGATGTGTTTGAGCTAAATGACAGTTGAACCAATACCATTTTCTGCTTTGTTCTCTGTGGACTCTTTGCTGGTCACCTCCTCTGCTTTTTGGAAAATCATAATCACTAACTTTCCGAATAGCTCTGGAACTATCTGGAAAAGATGACTTCAGTGAAAGAAGTGTGATACAATGAGAGCAGGCAACCTCATTAAAGTCTGGGTTGCCCAATGTGTTATACCCAATTTAGGAACTACAGATGTGGAGGAAATGCAATATTGAGTTTGCTGTGAAATAATGTCCCAGCTGTCACAGTTTTTGTATGTATACTATGATAATTTTTATATGAGATAATTATCGATGCGACAGTTTAGGATCTTTTTAATGGGTTTAAATGGAAGTTATTTCTGTGGGACTTGCATCTGTAAGGAATATAACCGGGCAGTATCTTAATGTATGTATTCAGCAAGGAGCTGCCACAATATTACTCCATACAGGAGCCAAGAAAGTAACTGATGTACATCAGACACCAATGCTGTCAGGACACAGACCCCTTTGAAAGAGCCACACACAAGAAGTAAGGACAACAAACGTTTATTAAATGATATTCTGAACCTAGGAACACTTAACTTCAGTGTTCCTAGTAAAAGTAAATGTCTTTTGCTTCAAGAAAGACAAAAATGCAGAAACAGAAAATAATCCGGATTATCCTGCTTGATAATCCAATTTAACTCCAGCCAAGAGTTACTGAAACTATGGTCATGCCCAACTACGATATGGAAAGCCAAGAAAGAGCCAAACACACACCCGTAGCGAGAGCAGATGACGCCGTTGTCCAAAAGCCAAGCTGAATTCAGGAACCAAAGGAAAGCCAACCGGGAGTAGCGTTGCCGCCGTCAAAAGCCAAGCCAAATCCAGGGATCAAAGGAAAGCCAACCGGAAGTAGCGATGCCGTCGTCAGGAGCCAAGCCGAATTCAGGAACCAAGGAAAACCAACCAGGAGAAGCGATGCCGTCGTCAGGAGTCAAGCCGAATTCAGGAGCCAAGGGGAAGCCAGGAAACAGTGCCCTGATATGCATATTTGTAATTCACTAAGAGGTTTTGGTGACACATCTGCTACATAGCTAAGAATGAATAAAGCAACACAATGTTGACTGAAATATAAATTGTGGCCCTCAAGTTTTTGCTGTCCTTGAATTTTGAATCGATTGGATGAGACATAAAGATAAGAGCTACATTGAATCAGACCAAAGGCTTATCTAGTCAACCATCCTGTTTTCCAGAGAGGCCAACCAGAAGTTAATGGGAAGCCGATAAGCAGGGTTGCCCTATTTCAAATAACTTTATGCCTAAATGCCTTCTTTCTAAGCCCTAAGCTGTTGCCCATGCCCATCACATCATATGGCACCAAACTGAAATTCCATTAACTGAATAGATAGTATGTGAGTAATAATGGCCTAGATGCTATTGTTAGGTTTCATTGAATCACACGGATTTAGCTATGTGTTGATAGCTATCTAAAAATTATCCAATGGGTTTGCTTAGCACAGGCTAACCAATAGCATTTAAAGCAATCCTTTCTTTTCTGTTCTAAAGCTCCTGCTCTTCTGTTTTATGAGCTGATATTTCAAAATTCTGATATAAAGAGAAAAGGAGAAAAATATGTCTTTATACAACTTTCACCGCCGTGCTGAAGGAATGTGGTAATATGGAACCACAGTGATTTGAATGACAGACAGGATTCTGGGATACCTTGATTCAAATCTCCGATCTACTATGGAAACCTACTGAGTGATGCTGGAATTCTGTCAGCCTAAAAAAAATACAATAGGCCTTGCCAATAATCCACTGTTACAGGTTTACCATATGTTGTAGTGAATTTGAAAGCACACATGTACAGATACAGAAGGGTTAGCAACACTGCCAACAACAGTAGATAGATAGATGTATTTATTGATTATTCATCTGACCATATGAACAGTAAAAGACAAAAGACAAGTATACAAAGACACAATAAATTCAAATCCCTATCCTGACACTCCTATAATGGCTAAAATATATTTAGGCACTTAAAACTTGATTAAATCTCTGTCAACAACAGAGAAATATCAAAACAAAGGCAATTCTTTTTCCAAAATGAAGGCATTAGACATACACACCAGATAATATTTAAGACAAAGGATGAATACTGTTGGGTGTTACATTGCAAGAGAGAGAGAGAGAGAGAGAGAGAGGCTTTATGTGTGAAAACAAGGAATATGTATTTTCAGTTTGGATTGCTTTTAAGTGGACACATTTTTTTCATTTGAATTGATTAAACAGAGTACTGACACAACAAATATGTCTTTCACTTATCCTTTGATAGCAAGTGAAATGTGTACCAAAAGAAGTTTCAATGAATTTGATTTGCAAAGTTGTGTTATATTACCATGTATGGCATCAGATTCAGATTTCAGTTTATTAAAACTGGCCAACACAAAATCCATCTTTTTTGAAGAGTCAGATTCATAAAATTCAGGTCTCCCCCTCACCCAAGACAGCATCATGCTGGCCTTCCATGAAAATGGACTATGTTAATGTGCATTGTGGTGCTGTGTACCATGATGGAGAAGGGGGACAGAAGCAGAGGAGGCATACACTCATGCCACCACCACTTTTTCCTCTCTCTAAAAACAGTAGCAAGTGATGACAGGATTTCCAATGGGATCTTGGCTCAATGAACCGCCTGTGTGGTTGTGGAATCACTTGGTTGCAGGTCAGTGTTGGTTTAGCTAGGGCTGCCATATGATCTTCCATGTTAGACTGATTATTATTCTTTTGTTTTATCTCACTCTGTCTTTGGTGTTCTATTTAAACATCCAATCAGAAGCTTATCTCTTGAAGAAAACCTTAATATTCTGTAAAAAAATCCATTTTAAAGCCTTTCCTTTAGAGTGTGGATCAAGCAATTAGAATAAAGCAGTTTGTTAGAACACCCAAAAAGCTAATCCAAGATTCTCAGTATCACCTACTCTTACTCTCCCCCTCCCTCTATATATTACCAGATGTCGTATGTATCAAGAGAGATGAGACAAGTACATACCATACTTTGAATACTGTTTTTTTTTTTTTTTTGGTTGCATCACAACCCTCCTAACTGAAAAGCAAATGCTAAAAATATGTTCAGGGTGGTACGCTCCATCTGTGCTTCCTTGAGCCAAAATAATAAGTTGAAATGGAACAATTGCATGCTCAAAGATTAGCTAAAGCTGACAGATGCAAGTTATTAAGTGCTCCTTGTCACAAGCTTGAACTCTGCACGTGTATGGTGCAAACCGTGACCCAAAGCCAAGAACATGATGAACTGACCTGCAAATGCTAAACATTGGATTTTTAGGATGATGTCCTCCCCTTAACCCTATTTTGTAGAGATCTGTGGAAGCCACTCTCAATCACTCATCACTTGGAATGCATTGAGAACTCTGTTTAAAACACAAGCAAATCCCTATTATAAACACAGGGAGAAGCTAGAGTAAATAAATAAAAGATGCATAAATGCTATTACTTGCAATCTTTTAACTTTTACAGATTTTTATTTCATATTATCCTAGAAGCATCAAATAATGCCATATATTTTGTTTTCGGGGTTTTCACTATTCTTTCCACTATTTCTTACAACTTAAACTCATTTTTTCTTGTGTCAGCATATTCAGAGCTTTTTTAATCATCAAAAGAGTGATATATCTGGGCTAAAAGCTTATTTGTGACTTGGCATGTATTTGGTCACTCACATCACTGAAACTCACTGACTCTAGCATGGTTTTATGCTTGTTAAGGTGCAATAGGAATCCAGATGTAATTAGACTATAACATCCAGCATTCTTTACCAGTGGCTGTGCTGACTAGAACTACAGGGTGTTGCAGTCTAACATTAGCTGGAGTGCCACATGGCCAACAGGGAGGAAGCTGCTATAAACTCCTAATATGGTGCCGGGCTGTGGCGCAGCTGGCTAGTAACCAACTGCAATAAATCACTACTGACCGAGAGGTCATGAGTTCGAAGCCCTGGTCGGGTTAAGCCCCCGACCATTAAATAGCCCGGCTTGCTGTTGACCTATGCAGCCCCGAAAGACAGTTGCATCTGTCAAGTAGGAAAATTTAGGTACGATTTATGCGTGACTAATTTACAACATCATAAAACTGCCAGCAAAACACAAGGAAAGGAATGAGGAAGTACAGCCACTAGTGGACAGTGAAGCAACAGCTCCCCCTGTGGCCAGAATCGTGAAGCTGGAAAAAAATGTGGGCTCAAGATAATCCAGTTCAAAGCAGATAATATAAGATTATAAATGGGTAATATAGCTGTGTGTAAGGGCCTTGTCTACACTGCCATATAATCCAGTTCAAATCAGATAATCTGTATCTTCTGGGCAGTGTGGAAGAGGCCTGAGGCCTAACTGTGCCTGTCCCCTGGGCTGAGTAGGTTGCTAAGAGACCAAGTGGGCAGAGTTTAGCTTTGTAACTGGCAGCAATTGGATAAAAAACAATTATTCCTTTCCCTCTAATTAGGACTTTATTTTTCTTTTCTTTTTGTTGTATGAACGTAGAGACATGGATGAGGGGTTGTGTTGCCAAGTTTAGTGTTTCTGGGATGTGTAGTTTTGTTGTTTTGTCCTAGGCCAATTTTTTTTATCCTTTTATATATAGATATTATCTGCTTTGAACTGCATTATCTTGACTCCACACTGCCATATAATCCACTTCAGTGTGCATTTTATCCAGCTGTGTAGAAGGGGCCTCATATAATCCAGTTCTAAGCAGATAATATAAGATTATAAATATACAGTAGAGTCTCATTTATCCAACATAAATAGGCTGGCAGAATGTTGGATAAGTGAATATGTCGGATAATAAGAAGGGATTCAGGAAAAGCCGATTAAACATCAAATTAGGTAATGATTATACAAATTAAGCACCAAAACATCATGTTATACAACAAATTTGACAGAAAAAGTAGTTTCATGTGCAGTAATGCTATGTAGTAATTACTATATTTACAAATTTACCACCAAAATTTCACAATGAAATTGTGACTCCAAAAATATTGACTACTAAAAGGCAGACTGCGTTGGATAATCCAGAACATTGGATAGGCGAATGTTGGATAAGTGAGATTCTACTGTAACATGAAATAATTACTGTGGTAGAATAATACAGAACAATATAATGTCTAAAACCAGGACAGTAAATAAAGAGCAACAGTCTGAAAGCAGGGAAATTGGGAATTCCACAAAGGAAACAATAAGGGCCAGGTAACACCTCCCAAAAAAGGATTCTTCCAGAGAGGAAGGTGAGAAGGGAGTGAAGCAGTGTGGAAACAATCAGGGCTAGCTAACACTTCCCAAAAAGGATTTTTCCAGAGAGGAAGCTGAGAAGGGAGTGAAGTAGTGTGGAAACATTCAGGGCCAGCTAACACCTCCCAAAAAAGGATTCTTCCAAAAAGGAAGTTGAGAAGAGAGTGAAGCAGTGTGTTCCCGGCAGGCGAAAAAGCTGGGAAGAATAGGCGAGGGCCAGTGGGGATGTTTGGTAAGGACCGTGGCCTCCCCCCTCCCACAGTTCTTGAGGGTCGTCCTTTTGAATGCATCTTGGTGCTGTGCTGTAATTTTTCCCTTTTGGAGAGGGAGGAGTGGTGCTTTCTTTCCCATGGGTCTGCTGCAGGCAGGAAAAAAAACTGGAAAGAGGTGGCGAGAGCCGTTGGTGGTGTCTTTCCTGACAGGCGGCTGTAAGATAGCAGTGGTGGGAAAAGAGGATCGCGGGGGAGGGAGGGTTGATGGGGAGGTGGAGGGTTTAGTGGGAAGAGGTGCTCTTAGTGTCCTGCATCTGTCCAGGTGGGAAAGAAGAGAAGGTAAGGGGGAGTGGTTGGCTTAGTTTCCCAAGGCCTCTTCCCCTCCAAAAGTTAGGCCATTGAGAAAGTTTCTGCCATCCACTCTCCTCAATACTTCGTTTTCCTCAGATTTCCAAGGAGGCTCTCCTTGGAAGAGGAAGAGAGTGTCTTCCCACCACTCCTCCCCTCCACCTTCTCATCAGCCTTTCCTTCCACTGAGATCCTCTTTTACCCCCGTTGCCATTTTCCCACCCTTCCTGATGATAGAAGGCACCCCTGGCCTTCGCCTCAGGCGTTGGGAAAGTCAGGCCATTGAGAAACTTTCTGCCATCCATTCTCTTTCACCTTCTCCTTAATAGTTCGTCCTCTTCATGATTTTGAAGGTGGAGAGATCCAGGATAGGAAGAGTGTGTCTTCCCACCACTCGTAAGCCCTCAGTCTTCCTCGGTCGTCTTTTACCCTCGCCTGCTCATGATTTCCAAGCCAGAGAGAAGCGGCACAGGAACAGTGCCCCAGTGCCTGTTCTTACAGCGGGAAAAGGGTAGCGCGCGGGAGGGACGGTTGAGGGGGAGGTGGGGGAGGGGTTGGTCGCGCGGCGGCTCGCGCTCATAGAATAATAGAATCATAGAATAGTAGAGTTGGAAGAGACCTCATGGGCCATCCAGTCCAACCCGCTGCCAAGAAGCAGGAAATCGCATTCAAAGCACCCCCGACAGATGGCCATCCAGCCTCTGTTTAAAAGCCTCCAAAGAAGGAGCCTCCACCACTGTCCGGGGGAGTTCCACTGTCGAACAGCCCTCACAGTGAGGAAGTTCTTCCTGATGTTCAGGTGGAATCTCCTTTCCTGTAGTTTGAAGCCATTGTTCCGTGTCCTAGTCTGCAGGGCAGCAGAAAACAAGCTTGCTCCCTCCTACCTATGACTTCCCCTCACATATTTGTACATGGCTATCATGTCTCCTCTCAGCCTTCTCTTTTGCAGGTTAAACATGCCTAGTTCTTTAAGCCGCTCCTCATAGGGCTTATTCTCCAGACCCTTAATCATTTTAGTTGCTCTCCTCTGGACGCTTTCCAGCTTGTCAACATCTCCCTTCAATTGCGGTGCCCAAAATTGGACACAGTATTCCAGGTGTGGTCTGACCAAGGCAGAATAGAGGGGCAGCATGACTTCCCTGGATCTGATGCTATACCCCTATTTATGCAGGCCAGAATCCCGTTGGCTTTCTTAGCAGCCACATCACATTGTTGGCTCATGTTTAACTTGTTGTCCATGAGGACTCCAAGGTCTTTTTCGCACACACTGCTGTCAAGCCAGGCGTCCCCCATTCTGTATCCATCCATCTAACCGTAATTTTGTCTAGCCCACATTTTGCTAGTTTGTTTGCCAGAAGTTCGTGGGGGACTTTGTCGAAGGCCTTACTGAAATCCAGGTACGCTACATCCACAGCATTCCCTGTATCGACCCAGCTTGTATCTCTGGTCGCATGCACGATCGTGTCTTTTGGATGGGGCATGTATGTATTCCCTTGTTTTTTGTTTCGGGGGTCCCAGATTGAGTAGAAATGTTTAATTGTGTTGTATGAACATAGAGGCAAGGGATGTGGATTGTGTGGTTCAATTTCGTCTTTCTGGGATGTTTAATTTCATTGTTTTGTCCTAGGCCGAATTTTTTTTTATCCTTTTATATATATAGACTAGCTGTGCCCGGCCACGCGTTGCTGTGGCGTTGTCTGGTGGTGTTGGTGATAAATTTGAGTTAGTGGTGGTATTGAATGTCTGTTGTATGGTTGTCTTTATGTTTAGTATGTATTTGGTTGTTTGTGTAATGTGAAAGTGGTAAGAGTAGAGGGGGTCGCTGTGTAGTATTGTATAGTATGCATACGTTGTCCAAGTGTTGTGAATGGTTAGATTGTGTCTTGGTGCATAGTAGAAAGGGTTGGGGTGGATGGCTGTTAGGGGTGTGTCCAAATTATTGGATGGTATAGTTCTATGATGATGATGATGATGATGATGATGATGATGATGATGATGATGATGATGATGATTATTATTATTATTGCTGTTATCATCATGATTATTATCTTTATTATCATCATTATTATTATATAGTGGGTGGATGGCCATCTGTCAGGAGTGTTTGGATTGTGTGGTCTTGCATGGTAGAAGGAGGTTGTACTGGATGATTCTTAGGGCTGTCTGCAAACATAAGCATTCCGTGATATTAGTATTGTTATTATCAAGAGGCTGTATGGCCATTTGTTGGGAATGTTTGGATTGTGTTCTCCATGGCAGGAAGGGGTTGGACTGGATGGCCTTTAGGGGTCTCTCCTATCTGTGTGACTGTAGGATTCTATTATTATTTTTATGGTGGAGATTGTGGAGATATTGAATAGCCATCTGTCAGGAGTGTTTGGATTGTGTGGTCTTGCATGGTAGAAGGTGGTTGTACTGGATGATTCTTAGGGCTGTCTGCAAACATAAGGATTCCGTGATATTAGTATTGTTATTATCAAGAGGCTGTATGGCCATTTGTTGGGAATGTTTGGATTGTGTTCTCCATGGCAGGAAGGGGTTGGACTGGATGGCCTTTAGGGGTCTCTCCTATCTGTGTGACTGTGGGATTCTATTATTATTTTTATGGTGGAGATTGTGGAGATAAGCACCAAAACATCATGTTAGACAACACATTTGGTAGAAAAAGTAGTTCAATATGCAGTAATGTTATGTTGTAATTACTGTATTTACGAATTTAGAACCAAAATATCATGATATATTGAAAACATTGACTACAAAAATGGCTTGGATAATCCAGAAACTTGGATAAGCGAGGCTTGGATAAGTGAGACTGTACTGTAAATAATTCGGATGATGGGCGGGCGCTAGGACCCAGGGGACAGCTTTTTCCCATTGCCTGCCTTTCCTCTTCCCTGCCGGCCTGGATAATCCAGAAACTTGGATAAGCGAGGCTTGGATAAGTGAGACTCTACTGTAAATAATTTGGATGATGGGCGGGCGCTAGGACCCAGGGGACAGCTTTTTCCCATTGCCTGCCTTCCCTCTTGCCGACGGCCATTATCTTTCTCTTTCCCTCCCTCCCAGCATGGCTCCCGATGGTGCGTTGTGGGTTCTGTCCATGTGGAGGTGCGTGACGTGATTTTGTGTTGTTTCAACCTTAAGGCGTGGATGATGGGTTGTGTTGTCAAATTTTGAGGTTGGGAGGCCTTTACTTTTGTTGTTTTTCTCGGTGCCCGCGATTCCATAACCCTTTTATATATATAGATGATAAATTACTGAAGCCTTTAGGCCTGGCCACATGGTAGTGTCATTCACATGTAGGCCTTGGTCATTCTGTAGAATAGCAGAGTCACATGACTGAGCCAGTGACTCATGAGGCTGGCAACTTCATTTTGTGCTCTGTGTAGGCTGTTGGAGCGGGGTGAGGTGGTGGCCAGCAGCCAAGCAACCATGCTTCCCCTGACCCCCAACCTTCCTGGAGATCTCCTCCTTCCCCCTCCCTCCCCTTTCCACCTTTAGGAAACTGATTTGTTCTTAATGGGTTGGGGTATATAGTAGATAATTAAGCTGCTAAAAAAGTACCTGACATTAATTTTAGATTAAAATAGACCATAGCAGCCAGAAAGTGCTAATTAAGTTGTGTTAGTCCTCCTCCCCTCCATACGTTAAAGTGCATAAGTTTGTCTTCAGAGGTTTCCTGAAGGAGAAGAGGGTGGGGGCTATTTTTATTTCTTTGGGAATGGAGTTCCAGAGGTGAAGAGTAATCACAGAGAAGGCCCCCTCTCTCGTCCCCACCAGTCTTGCCTGTGACAGGGGTGGGAGCGAGAGCAGGGCCTCATCCACTGACCGCACTGCATGAGATGGTTAAGATGGTCTATATAGGGAGATGTGATTAGCCAAATGGCCTGAATCCAAACCATTTAGGGCTTTGTAGGTAATGACCAGCACTTTAGCCTGGAAGTGGACCGGCAGCCAGTGGAGCTGCCGTAACATGGGAGTGGCTGTCTTCCTGTACAGAGCCCCAGTTAGTAATCTGGTTTCCAATCTTTGAACTAGCTGTATCTTCCAAACTATCTTCAAAGGCACCCCCAGGTAAAGAGTGTTTCAGAAGTCCAAATGGGATGTAACTAAGGTGTGGACTACCATGGCCAAGTCAGGAGTCTCAAGGTACGATCATAGGCCCACCTTGAATCTCAAGGTTCTGAAAGATAAGGAGGCCCTGCCTTAGAAGACTAAATATATTGTTATTGTTGTGGTCAATTTTTTTCAAATTTGCTAAAAATAAAAAGATAATTTTACTCCATTGAGGAAGCAGTCTTACTACAACAAGCAGCTTTTACTTCCAAAAAATTTGGAATATCCTTGAGAAATATCATAAAAGTTACTCTGATTTTTCCCTGCCTTTTCACTCCTAATTAGCATTACGGAGAATGGCTAAATGTTTAAATTACAATCTTCTGCTGAATGAAAATAAGGGAAACTAGCAATTAGTGGTATTTTGGAACAAGGACTATCCCCAAGACATTTTAAAGTGAAGGAAAAGATACTTTCTCTTTTGTCTACTTCACTTCCCATAGATTTAGATCAACATAATGAAATAAAATGCAATAGTTAGATATGCATAAGACAACTGTGTTATTTTTCTTTATGGACAAGGGAATTATTCTCCTATTTAGTAAGGCTATCTCATCCTAATAAAAATCCAGTATATTGAAAATTAAGGGTAGAATTAGCATCTGAATTAGAATGAACGTTCTTGATACAATTGAGAATTCGATGTAGCACCATATAGACCTAGCTCTGATAATTTTAGTGCATCACTTTGCTTTGCTTTATTGTGATTGTCTAGATATGAAATGGAACATTTTTTGTCACAGCAAATTATATTGGCTAGTAACTCAATAGCAAATTTTAAGAAATTTTAAGAACTTTTTGATATATTTTTTCTGAAAAAACCATAGTTGTCAAACAATACCACTGGGTGTCTAAACCACAATGTAAGTCTAGTTCTGTGTGCATTCTACAAGAGAAATGACCCTGTGGTCCATGGGATTCAATGGTACCATTGCAGCAGTTGATCTCTCTACAAACAGCAGAGCTTCCACTAGGAAATGTTTAAGGTGAAAATGATGCATTTGTGTAACAACATGTCCAGCATGTCCACTGCTGTCCAATATAGAATTTCTCAGGATATGCAGAAACTTGTGGTATAGAAATACACATATATAAGGGTTGGGTTATGTATGCACAGAAATATAAATGCAAACATGCTATTTACCCTATGGAACTATTTGTTACAGTACTGGAATTGGTGTCTGTTTGCTGTTGAGTACATTCTCAGAGATGTATCTTGATTGCTTTCATATAATATATATGAAATACTCTATTACACTGAGAAAAGTGGTGAACTTTTTGGCGCTCCAAAATGTCTAGGAAATGGTCGAATTGTTTTTCAGAACTTGATATTTTGATGTCCTATAACTAATGAATCAAGAATGAAATTTAAAAAAAAAATTAAGACCCACACAGATGTAAACATTATTACTATTACAACACCTTTGGAGCAGTACTATTTTCTTCAGTACATCTTATGGGAAACCCCCATCTTCTAATGTTGGATCCAGTCTCCCAGGTACACCTGTGAGCAACAGACACAGGTTCAATGCAGAAAATCCCGCTAACCATAATATAAGGTGTTATTAGGCAAGACAAGGACCAGAACAACATGGAGCATCTTTTTAATACCAGGATTTTGATATGTAAGACTAAGGGAACATGTGGCTACCTGAAGATTGTTGTAAAATAGTTATTAATTATGATGTAGACAACACCTTTTCTGACCAGGGGCCCAACTGTTAATGCAAGTTCCTAACTTTGTGAAGTTTCCAGTTCCTGTACATTGGGGACCTCATCACGTTGATGAGGGGCAGTGGGGTGATTTGCCAGCTTCCATGGTGCATCCGTGGAGCAGCGGAGCAATCCCAGCACCCCGCTTCACCCTCAGTGATGCTTCCCATGACATGTGGGAAAGCATCACTGCAGAGGATTGCTTTCGGCTGCCACCAAAAATATGGAGGACTAGACATGTGTTAGACAGATTGCCACCCATTGACACTAATATATGGAGGATTGAAACTTGTTACCTGCCACCATTGTTATATTTAGGAGCCTCCTCTGTGTTAGGACATTTAGAGAGTCACACAAGACACTTTATGTGAGGAAAAACAATACATTGTTGTTTATTTGTTCTTAAACAGTAAAGATGAGTAGTGGTTTCAATAACAAATTAGGCTTTTCTCTTACAAAGGATGGTTTTATAACTTGAATTCTGTGGAAATATGTTCCTTCACAAAGTAAATACAAACAGGACAATGTAAACCTTTAAATCCACTTCTCCTGGGATTTAACAGCAGCACTTTAAACTATAGAGTCTCAATATAGTTATCAGACTTTCTTCCCTGAAGGCTATTAACTATATTCCTCAAAGAGGTAGCTCTCTAATAACACAGTTCCCTAGACTATATCTTCACACTCCAAACACCAACAAACTAACTTCCTAACTGAATGAATAATTCTCTGGCTGTCACTTTGGCTCCACCCATCTCTGGTTCTTAAGCAACTCTCCCCATGTACATCAGCCAATCAGACTGCACTTCCAGTAATGGCTGCCTGGTCGCTCATCCCCCTTGCTCTGCTTAGCTTTTGCAAGCAAGGCCTGAAGCTACCTGTAAGGTAGGCTAATCCGTTACAGTCACCACATGGCTTCCCCCTGCACTGGCCTCGTTTTTCCCTATGGAACATGGGAAGCCTCCTGTGTTCTGGGCGAAGCATCGTAGGACATTTGCACCACAGGTGATGAATGAAGCCCCTTCAAAAGTGAATGTGAATCATGCAATGGACAGCATGGGACTCCATGGATCAACTGTGCTGCAAGCATCCTAGGATGCTTGTGAAGACAAATATGATGAAGTCATATATGAAAATAAGATTGCCTTAACTCTGTCCTTAAACTGGCAGCTTTTAAATGTTTTGATATATGATTAAAATTAATCATTTTATATGTTACTTTTTGCTTTTAAATACCTTTTCTCCTAAGCCCCTTAGCTTTGTTCATAATTATTTTTCTCTTTCATGTGGTTAATGAATATATTTGTTCAGTTACAGTACAATAAAGGACTTGTTTGAGGAGAATGACCTAAATTATATTCTTGGCTAGTGCAAGATATCATCTCATTTTATAAGCTGATAGCTGGAACTGAAATGGTGGAATTGAATCTGGGCAGCCTTCATTTGCCCTGTTGAGTGACCCAAAACGCCTTGTAGTTTCTCTGTATACAAATGTCCTCTGTGTTATTTTAATGAGCTTTTGGGCAATTATATACTAAAAAGTAAATTATGAACCCAGAATGTCTCATTGAAGTTTCAGTTTGAGGGGGAAAACAAAGCAAAACAGAAAAGAACTAGAAAGGAATTCAAGACCCCAGTTTCAGTGGAGTGAATTGCCCACTAATTTCTTCTCACTATGTATTAGGTTTTAAAGTGTTGCATTTTTCTAATAAAATAGTTGTTTGCTTCAAAAAAAGAAGAAATTCTGTGATTAAATAAAATTATCTGTGAATCAGATAAACAAGTCCTAACACAATCCCATGCACATCTACTTGGAAACAACCCATCTGAGTTAAATGAATTTTATTTCCCAGCTAACAGATATGAGATTACAGTCTAAATAATGAGGTTCCCATGATGCAAGGATGGTATTGGGGCACAGGGGAAGAGGCAAAACAAAACTGGTGCAGGATACTCATGACTAGATTTCCTTTTTTATTTTACCATTTTGCCAGTCAAAGCAATTCCTTTCTCTCATATACATTAACGTATGAATGCTTTAGACTCTAACTTTCTAGCTATCCTATTCAACGATTGGGAATGTAATCTTCAAAATCCCATCTGAAGCTAGCCTTGAGCAGACAGATCTATGTTAGTGAGGATTCTGTTTTCTTGCACAACATGGATTGGTTGAGGATTGTAGCATTAGTTCTGCCAGGGAAAGCACCAGTCAAGCATTCATGTACTCACTTTTTCAATGACAATTCATGACTGTAATGATTTTCTCAGACACAGAGCTTGGAAAAGGTTCAGTTTAGGGCTATGCATCTCAGAATTTTCCAGCTGCATGGCCAGGAGCCATGCTAGTCAGAGGGTTCTGGGCATCATAGTCCAAACAAATAACTTTTCCAAGCTCTGGTTTTTCTCAATTATTTGTTCTAAACATAAGATTCTTGAGTTACTGTGGGAAAAATTATAAAACTGCAGGGAGATTGTGGTTTAGTTCCTATGACAAGCAAACTTAACAATCATCAAGGAGCCCCTGGAGGCTCCAATGTCCCCGTAAGACTTTTCCAGACATTTGGATAATTTCCTGCTCTCTGTGTGGTTGGATGTGGGAAACTGTTAGGAGAGGGTGAAATTCATTAAATATGGGTAGACATTTATTTCCACTTTTATAAGATCATATATAGAAGTGAGCTAAATAGCTGAAGTGAGTGAATCAAAACACATTCTGGAAGTCAAACTACCAGAAACAACCAAGTCTATCTTTGAGGTCTTTCAAGAGTTCAGTTGCATTTTTACCTTGAGCTCACTTCATATCTTATTATATCCATTCCACTTAGCTAAAGTCTTGCATTTGGCACATTAAGGATCTATATGAATTGTGAGCCTTTATAGACTTACCATTACACAAGAAAGTTTGGAAATTTCAAAAATACAGTTGCCTGACTATTATAATGGAAAAAATGCATAGCAAATGTTTTTGTCCATTCTACTTGTTTTGACATTGGCTTACTTGTCTGATAATACAGTGAGACACAATATAAATCCTTCTTTAGGCAATAACATGGATAACACTTTTTTAAAAAGAATTTAGAATGTACTCAGCATTTGTTATTACAGTGCACTTAATCTGATTTTTTTTTTAAAAAAAAAAGCTTCATTCATTTGGCTCAAATTTCAATTTGTTGTTTGGAGAGGTGGCACAACTAGTGCTTACTGTATGACATGAGAGATATAAATTAGGATTTTGTTCTTCCCTTAATAATTCTTAGCGGATAAGGTAATTTGCAGCTTGGCTTTTTATCACTAAAATCGGCATAGTAGAACCATCTCATTTCTTGAAGGAAAAACAATAATTCCCCCCCCCCCCCCCCTCCATTCTTGACAACTGAGAGGCTTTTACGACATTCATTGTTGGCAGAATCCCCTTAAGTATTCTGGAAAATGTTGTAAGATGCATTTGTTGAATGCATTGTTTCCCATTCTGATGTCTTACTGTCCTGTGTGAAAGGGGAAGATTTAGAATACAGTAAATACATCCAGCTATTTGGGCATGGGCAAACTTCGGCCCTCCAGGTGCTTTGGACTTCAACTCCCGCAATTCCTAACAGCCTACCGGCCAAAGTTTATCCCATGCCTGAGCTATATACATTTACATTTTTTTCAACTTAAGTCTTCCTTATCGATTTAGGCAATATGAATGGAAGGGGAAGGTACATCCATAGGTCTCCGCTTGTTTGTAATGTTAAATGCCAAACAGATTTTTCACCCAGTGTTATTTAAATGTGAATGATGTTAAATATTCCACTCTTTCAGAGCACAGCCATTTCTTTGTTATTCCATTATTATCTGAATTTATGCCTTTTATGACAAATTATTATTTTTTACTTGGAAAGCCTTTTTAATAATGCTTAGAATTGTAATCAAAATGTCCCTCAGATATTTTAAAAGTATTAAAATGTATGTATATATCTCATTTAATCACATAGAGAGAATAGTAGCTAAAGTGGTTAAAGTATGTCAACATAGTTGTAACATACTGTAGCTATAGTACATAACCATAGCTATGTTCCTTGGCTTCACATCGAAAGAGAAGACAGCAATATATCAAAAGAGTCAGCAATTTTAATAAAATATATTATCTTTTACACATCAGAACTGCTAAGGATTTGATGTTCCTGTGCCAAAATATTTGCTCCAGTTGTATCTTCCCTTAGTCCATTTCTGGAGCATTCAAAGTTTACAAATAAAGATAAATTTAAAAATAAAGATAATTTGAAGAAACTGAAGAATGTATGAAATTTGAGATTTGCTAGTTCATGAAAGGGGGTAGATAGGTAACAGCAGAGCAACTACAAATGCAATTGTATTAATTTAACTCATTTGGTGGGAGGGCGAATTGTTCATTAATATACTTAAAATACATATAACACTTGAAAGTACTTCATCATCTGCATGCATATAGGAATGCTTTGCCTTGCTTTTTGAAGGTTATTGCCTTGCGTTTTTGCATATGCCTGCCTTCCCTTGTAATTTCTTAATAGCCCCACTGCATAGTTCTGATGCTCACTGATATATTTTATGAATGTTATTTTATTGTTATTGTTTTAAGTATATATACTGTTGTTGTATTGTTTTATCTGTTGATTTGGGCTTGGTCCCCATGTGAATCCCTGAGAGTCCCCTTGGGGAGATGGAAACAGGTTATAAATAAAGGATGATGATGATGATGATGATGATGATGATGATGATGATGATGATGATGATGATGATGATTAGTGACACAAAGACATATTATGACATAGCAAACGAAATCTATATGCTGGATTTCGTATACAAAATCACAAGTTGAACACTTCCCAAGTGTTTAGGACTGTGTGATGTATTTTCGGATGATGCGTGGAGATCCCAGTAAGGTGGCCTTTTGCAGTTGACAGATAGTAATTTTGTCAATGTTTATTGTTTCTAAATGCCGGATGAGATCTTTTGGCACAGCACCCACTGTGACAATCACCACTGGGACCACCTGTACTGGTTTATGCCACAGCCTTTGCCATTCAGTTTTGAGGCTGAGTTTTACCTGTTGTTTTTCGTCAATCCAACTGTCACCTGGTATAGCGACATCAATAATCCAAACTTTTTTTTTCCACAACTGTGATGTCTGGTGTGTTGTTGTTGTTGTTGTTGTTGTTGTTGTTGTTGTTGTTGTTATTATTATTATTATTATTATTATTATTATTATTATTATTATGCTTTTCTCATAAATCCAAGAAGGAGAAACACTGAATTTTTTCAGAAGGAAGAAAAGAAAATGTGTATAATTAACTGTTGCAACTCTTGCATATGTGAAAATCAGACTTCATTATACATTTGTTTAAGGACTAAAGAGACCTTTTAGAAGAGTGTTGTACATAATACTTATAACAGGCTTTATCGATGTCTGTCTTTTCAAAGCAGTGCTACAGATCAGCTTTAAGACAGAAGGTGTTTCTATTTTCTTCTTTATTCATAGAATCACAGAATAGTAGAGTTGGAAGAGACCTCATGGACCATCCAGTCCAACCCCCTGCCAAGAAGCAGGAAATCACATTCAAAGCACCCCCGACAGATGGCCATCCAGGCTCTGCTTAAAAGCCTCCAAAGAAGGAGCCTCCACCACACTCTAGGGCAGAGAGAATATTCCTTGATTACTATTCTTAGTTTTCATCCTCCCCCCACTGTTTTTGGAATAAGCTATGTGCAGGCAAGTTGTTACAGCCTGTGATGACTCATGGGCCATGTAGTCCCGTTCCTAGCGCTGTTGAGACAGATGAAGAGGAAAACTTGGTTTTTCCACCGTTTCAGCCAGAATTGGAATTTTCCCAGCCAGAATTGGAGCCCTTGCACCTGCAGGAGGGTTGCCTTCCAGAAATCTGCCAAACAAGCCCTGAGTCAGAATCTCCCCCATTTTCTCGCCGTAGTTATTATCAACAACAAAAAGGAGTTCAACAGGCTAATCGCAGAAGCCTGAGAATCGCAGCCAGGCATTCAGCTGATTAAGACTGCTTTCATGAGAACCTTTAGGGAGTCATGCATCTGGACACAGAGATTGACTTTCGGTTCTGGTTCCCCAGAGAAGTGTTCTTTGGTGGGAAAACGAGACCCTATTTAGGTTCCTTGCCCCATAGGAATCTTGCGGAGTCAATTCGTCAGCTACCGGAGTAGGTTGTGTGTGGACAGCGCTACTCCTGTTTCCAGCCTTGTTTTGCTTCGCGGACCTTGCCTTGCTACCTAGGACTCAGCCTTGCTTTCCAGGACCTTGCCTTGCTTCCCGGACCTTGCCAAGTGTTTACCACGGATCTTGTCCCTGTTCCTCGTTCCTTGTTGCCTTGAATCAAGCTTTGTGTACCAAGAATCAAGCTATTTCCTTGCCTTGCCTAAGTTTCATGGACTAAAGGACCTTGTCATCTCCCCTCACCTTGCTTGGCAAGTGAGTGTTTCGGTTACTGGATTACAACTTTGGACCTTACTATTTCATATTGGACTTTGTTTTCCTGGACTATATTTGACCTTTCCTGAAAGGTCATCTTCTGAACTATATTCTACACTTATTTTTATTGCCTTTACTTATTTCCTTAATAAAGATATTAGATAGATTCTGGCCTCTGTGTATGGTTATTGGTGCTCTGCAGCCTGGGTCGTGACACAGCCCAACTGAGAGATACATCACAGAGATAAAATTAGAGATGTACAGTTTAAAAGAAACATTATGGCTTGGCTCCACTGAATACAGACTCATATGAATTATATGCCACAGAATGGTTCAGCAGGAGTTCACTGATAAGAAAAAATGGTGTCTTGCAATGATAAATACAGAGGCATCATATTTATTAAAATATTATTTTAATATTATTTTAAATATTTTTATTGAAAATTAAAAATTGCTAAAATATAAAAGGAGGGAAGAAAGTTATGTAGATTAATTTTCATTAGGAAAACAAAAGGATTATTGTGGAGTTGTTAAATTGGCATATTACCATTCTATATCATATCTGCATACAAAGCACAATATATGGAGATTAACAGTGAAGCTGTGTTATTATTAATAATAACAATAACAATAGCTACAGTAGCTGTTCGATGCCACCTTTCCCTGTAGCTCGACGTGTAGTTCAGCACAATTAAAACAGAATGATAAAACACAATGCAATTAAAATACATACAACACAAGACTACATCAATAAAATGTAGGTTAAAATTCACAGATCAAAAATGACTGGGTAGGCCTGCCAGAATAGAGAGGCCTTCAGTTCCATCTTGAATTCTGACAGCTGATGTAGCTTTTTGATCTCTTCTGGCAGGACATTCCACAGTCATGGGGCTGCCAATGAAAGGGTTTCTGGGTGACGGTTGCTGGTCAGTTTCTGACTGGCTGGAGTAGCCGCTCCCACCGGATCTAAGTATTCAGGGCATATTGTACAGAAGAAGGTGATCCTGTACATAAATAGCAGCCAGACCAGTAATGGAGTACTGCAAGACATGCAATAATCAAAAATTAATCAACAATATATGCTAAATAAACCCTCATAGATTTGTTTTCATCATCTTAAAATTGACCAAAGTTGTGCTAACAGAAGATACCATTGGGTGGAATAAGCCAGCCATTGCTTCTGAAACGAAGGTGTTTCTGCAGCAGATCAGGCAGAAGGAAACCAGCAGATATATGTGTGAAATATGTTTGGAAGTGTTACTGTAATTTCCAGCTAACATACTCTGCTTGTTTGTTGGGCAGATGGCAAAAAGAACATATTTCAGGTGGGTATTGTTGTTTGGGTAGGGGATTGGCCCATTACTTTTTGTGAACATAAGTAACCTAGAGTTACTATGTTTCAGAGTTTATGGTTCCTAATTTGAGGTTTCCCAATAAAATTTTGTTATTTTGAAAATAACAATAATAGCAAATAAAAGATTATCAAACTGCACTAATTGTATAATGTGGATGCACCATAGGTGATTTTAAACTACTTTTCTTGTTTTTCCCATTGATTAAATATCCTATTGAAAACTAACACACATGAAGCTACTGTGAAAAATGGGGGGGGGGGAATTCAATCGTAAGATAAATAAGCAGTGAGAGTTTTGCCTTAGGTGGAAGAAAAACTATTAGTAGAACCAATGAACCCAAAAGCTTTGGTGATAGTAGATTGCTAATATAGGACACATCTTCACTGATGTTTATTTCAGGGCTGAGCTTGTGTGCTGGGTGATTTATTGGCCCCAATAAGTGTCCCGAAAGTGAGTTCCTCCACTGCTGCAGAGGTAGAAGGGAGTCCCCACTGCCCAGACCTACCACTGGAGCTACATAGAAATTTACAAGACCTTCCATTGGAGTTCCTTGGAAGTGCATTCCCACATTGGCACAAAATAAATTAAGTTTTGTTTTAAGCATTCCCTGAAGTGATGTGTATAGGCTGTGCATTAGACAAAAAGTGGGAGTTGTCTGAATATTAACAGAATAAAAATATTATTTCAGCTCAGAAATCTGCTCCAGATTACTTTTATTCAATATATCAATTTCAGTGTTGAACTCTGGCATACATTACTGCTATAGCATAAGCTTAATTAGTGGTTAATTATGGAAGCAGATGATACATAGCAGAGAAGCATTCCCTTTTGCTTATAGAATACAGTATCCCACCCAGTCAATAGGAGAATTGGACATTCAAACAAATTTCACACCAGACTGTCTCTCAGCTGGTGGCCAAATTCCCCATTACTGGAATATATGGGTAACTTTGGGGCTTGGGTACATTTCCCCAACCCATCCAGCTAAGTCTGGTTCTTGCAGAAGTTGAGGCAGCAAGATAATAATAATAATAATAAAACTTTATTTATACCCCGCCACCATCTCCCCAATGGGGACTCGGGGCGGCTTACATGGGGCCATGCCCAGGACAAATACAATATAGCAAAATATAAAGACAACATATCATAATACAATTACAGCAATACAATAAATAATCATATACAGTACAACACAAAATCAAAAAAGCAATATAACAGGGCGGGCCGCATGAACACTCAGTTAAAACTGAGTGTGTAAAAGTTACTCTCCGAAAGCACATCGGAAGAGCCATGTTTTTAAATCTTTCCTAAAGGCTAAAAGAGTGGGGGCTTGCCTGATTTCAATGGGCAATGAGTTCCACAAACGGGGGGCCATAGCAGAAAAGGCCCTCTCCCTTGTTCCCACAAGGCGGGTCTAGGATAAAGGCAGTGGCGACAGGAGGGCCTCCCCTGACGATCGCAGAGATCAAGCAGGTTTATGGTAGGAGATACGGTCATGAAGGTAGGTGGGTCCCAAACCGTTTAGGGCTTTATATATGATGGTCTGCACCTTGAATTGGGATCGGAAAATGAACGGTAGCCAGTGGAGCTCCTTAAACAGGGGAGTAGATCTCTCCCTGTAACTCGCCCCCGTTATTAATCTGGCAGCCGAGCGTTGTACCAGTTGTAATTTCCGAGCCGTCTTCAAGGGAAGCCCCATGTAGAGCGCATTACAGTAGTCCAGTCTAGAGGTAACTAGGGCATGGACCACCATGGTCAAGTCAGACTTCACGAGGTATGGTCGCAGTTGGCGCACAAGTTTGAGTTGTGCGAAAGCCCTCCCGGCCACCGCCGACACCTGAGCCTCAAGCGTCAACGCTGAATCCAGGAGGACCCCCAAACTGCGGACCTGTGACTTCAGGGGGAGTGCAACCCCGTCCAGCACAGGTTGCCACCCAATACCCCGATCCGACAAGCGACTGACCAGGAGGGCCTCTGTCTTGTCAGGATTGATCCTCAGCTTGTTCCTCCTCATCCAGTCCGCCACAGCAGCCAAGCACTGGTTCAGCATCCGAGGGGCTTCCTTGGAGTCAGATGGAAACGAGTAGTGGATTTGTGTGTCATCTGCGTAGAGATGGCAACACCCTCCAAAACTCCAGATGACCTCTCCCAGCGGTTTCATGTAGATGTTAAATAGCATGGGGGATAGAATAGACCCTTGCGGGACCCCACAGGTCAATGGCCAGGGGTCCGAGCAGGTTTCCCCCAGCTTCACCATCTGGGCACGGCCCTCCAGGAAGGACCGAAGCCACAGTAGAACTGTGCCACCGAGTCCCATCCCGGCGAGCCTCCCCAGAAGGATACCATGGTCGATGGTATCGAAAGCCACTGAGATGTCCAAGAGAACCAGCAGGGTTACACTCCCCCTGTCCAGCTCCCTGCGGAGGTCATCCACCAGGGCGACCAAAGCCGTCTCGGTGCTGTGTCCAGGCCTGAAGCCAGACTGCGAGCGGTCCAGAAAATCAATGTCATCGAGGAACTCCTGGAGCTGCGTAGCAACCACCCGCTCCAGAACCTTGCCCAGAAATGGGAGGTTGGAAATTGGCCTGTAGTTGTTACATACAGATGGGTCTAACGAGGTCTTTTTTAATAATGGTTTTACTACCGCCTGCTTAAAGCAGGATGGAACTGACCCCTGAACCAGGGAGGCATTTATAATAGCCACAAACCAATCCAACAACCCATCTTTGGCCAGCTTCACCAGCCAAGAAGGACAAGGGTCCAGAGGGCAGGTGGTCGCCCTCACAGACCCAAGGATCCCCTCCACGTCATCAGGAAGGACAAACCGGAAAGAATCCCATAAGATCGCACAGACAGGTACCTCGGTTACCTCCGCTGGGACCACAGTCAAGCTGGAGTCCAACTCACGGCGTATCTGAGCAACTTTGCCTGCAAAATGGTGCGCGAAATCGCTGCACCGAGTTGCCAAGTCATCAGGAAACTCCTGGGTCTCAGGAGGCCGCAGGAGCTCCCCAACAACTCGGAACAACTCCGATGGCCTGTTGGCTGCAGACGCTATGCGGGCAGTCGTGAAAACTTTCCTGGCTGCTCGCAGAGCCACGGAGTAAGCCTTAATAGCGGCTTTAGCCCGTGCTTGGTCGGACACGTCCTGAGATTTCCTCCAGATGCACTCTAGTCCCCTCCTCCTATGCTTCATCACAGCCAGCTCCTCGGTGAACCAAGGAGTCGACGCAACTCTACGCAGTGAGAGGGGACGTTCGGGAGCGATCGTGTCCAATGCCCTTGACAGCTCACTGTTATAGCGATCAGCCAGGACATCGACAGGATCGCCAGTCTCCAGGACAGGAAGATCCCCAAGAGACCTCAGAAATCCATCCGGATCCATCAGTCTCCTGGGGCGGACCATCTTAATGGGCCCACCACCCCTGCGGAGGTTAGAAGACACGGCGATACTTAAACAGATCAGATGATGGTCAGACCATGACAATGGAAGAATGTTTTGCTCTTCCACTCTGACTGTCCCACCGTCCACAATAAAAACAAGGTCCAAGGTGTGTCCTGCCTGATGTGTGGGCCCAGATATAACTTGAGACAGCCCCATGGTTGTCATGGCAACCATGAAATCCTGAGCTGCACCTGTCAATGTGGTCTCGGCATGAATGTTAAAGTCTCCCAAAACTATCAGTTGTTGGGAGACAAGGGCCGCATTAGAGACCACTTCTGCTAGCTCGGACAGAGAGACTGCTGGGTCGCGGGGTGGACAGTACACCAACAGAATCCCCAAGCTGTCTCGGGCTCCCACCTTCAGGAAAACACACTCGAACCTCGAGGATTGCGGAATGGCGCATCTGATCAGGGCGATGGACTGCCGAAAGATCACCGCAACTCCTCCTCCCCACCCCCCAACCCTGGCCTGTTGATGCACCCCGAAACCTGGAGGACACAGCTGGGTGAGATTCACACCTCCCAGCTCATCCAGCCACGTCTCGGTGATGCAAGCCAGATCCGCCCCCTCCTCCAGGATCAAATCCTGGATGACAGCTGTTTTACCATTGACGGATCTGGCGTTCAAAAGCAGGACCTTAAGGTTGGGGGGTCTGTCCTGAAGACTACCACACCTAATCCTCTCCAGGGTCGCAAAAATTCTGTTGCGCTTCTCCCTGGGTTGATAGTGACCGTACTTTCTCCTCCCCTATATCACCTCAATGGAGCCACCTCCATGAAAGCCCTCTTCCCCCTGATGGGAGAACTGGGTGGAATTGCCAGTTGCCGGGACTAGTCAGCTGTCCTGGGAAGGAAAGCCTCCAAAAGTGCTTGTTTGTTTAAAAGAGGGGCTTCTCTCCACTGATGGGAGAGAGGAGTCAGTTGACTTGGCATCATCATAAATGGGAAGGGGACTAAACAAGAGTGGGGTCTGGTTGTGGGACTGGGAGGTAGAACAAACATGACTTAGAATTGGGGAATCTTGAATATCAATGTTCAGCCCGATGTACAAGGGGCGAATCAGTGGGTCTACTAATACCCTCCTAAGAGTAATGCCCCACTGTTGCAATTTGGGCCCATACAAAAACAATTTTTCCCTTAATATTTTATCTTCCAAGCCAATGATAAGACACAAGGAGCGGTTCCAGGATTGGTACTCTCTACAAAGCCAGTCGATAGTCTTGATCTTCACTTCCGACCAGCTTATGGATAAAATTTGTGAAAGAGATGTCTAGACCGCTCGCTTAGAAGTCCACCTGCCTCTGTTCAATAATGAGTCTGATACTTCCACTGCAAAGAGGACATCTTTGCTCCCTAGCTTCAGGTAAGATTTGGCTAAGATTGGAAACTGAGTGTGGGCTTGGCTCCTGTGGTCAAAGTCTAACTGTTTTGTGATTGTTGTATTGAAAGAGAGTCGGGTACTTAAGTTAATTGACAGCAGGCATTGTCCCCTGTTAATTGAGTGATTGGGGAAGCTATATTAGCCAGAGGTTGAACTCAGCGGGGCAGTTTGGTTCTCGCAGAAAAAAACACCTTTACTAACTATCCTTTACAGTACATACAGAAAACAAAACAACATAAACAAATACACAAAGAGGTGGTTTTTGGCAGTCTGCACATAAAGTGCGTGCATATTACCTACTGTATAAAGATCCCACTAGGCCACTTCACTCACCAAGAGATGCAACAAAAGCAAAACTTTCCCATCACATGCACTAGCTGTGGCATGTTCTGCTTTTTCACACAAAAACTAGTCAACTACATCTGCTCTAAATGCAAACAGATGATTCTGATGGAGCAGAGGATCCAACAACTCGAGGACCGTATTAAGACCCTTAAGGACATACAGGAACTCGAGCTCTTCTTGGACACTGCACAACACACTGTTCTAGATACACAACCCACATCACACCAACAGCAGGATGAGGAACTTTATGGGGAGATCTATTCAGATGTCCACAACTCTCAGGCTTGGAAGGAGGTCACCCATAGACAAAGGACCAGGCAGCCTACTTCTGCTCAGCTTGACTTATACAACAGGAAGAATAAAAACCTCTGCTTTGCCTTCAAAATCGTCTGTGTCCTGATTTGGACATAGACACTTAGGGCTCCCTGAACCCACAATTTTAGCAGAGTTGAAATCACATAACATCATCTCACCAATAGCTATGAGAAGAATGCAAGCAGATTACTAACAGAACAAAACACTCTGCGAATCCCTTGTCAGCCTTCACAATTTCAGACTTCAAATTGAACACAAAAAGAATAAAGGCCAACAAGGCCACTAACACAAGTTAGCTGTCACACCACTGAATAGCTGTTAACATTTGATCATGATGCTAACATGGACTCTGAAATCCATTTGCCTGGCTGCAGAAAAATTGCATGTTTCCAATGTTGGGACCACCATATATTGCTAGTAAACTGCAGTTTTTCCTAAATTAGTCTCATCCTTCCAATTATCACTTTCTTTGAAAATCCTGGGGGATTGTCTGACATCAGCTTTTTTGCAGCTCTTATAGGTTCTCACTGGGTTAGTGCCTCTGACATCACTGGCAATAAGAAACAACATTTCTTCTCTTATGCTCAGCATTTAATGTACACAGTGAATGATTCCCACTACATGTTTGAAGTGTGAGGAAGCTAATTTATACTCTTGAACTAAGTAGTGAAAAACACCCACAAAAGTAACACCCTCCCTGCCAGCAATGTTAGAACATTTCACAGCCATTTTTTTCTTTGGAAGATAGATTCATTTTGGGAAGGTTGTGTATTCTTACTTTAGACTGAGGCCAAGATGTATAGATGCGGTGGGGTGGGTGGAGTGCGGTGGGGGAAAGGGATTGGAGAGCCAAATGAATGCACTATAGCCCCTATGAATGTGAGAGCTGGACCCTAAGGAAGGCTGAGCAAAGGAAGATAGAGTGCCTTGGACCGCAAGAAGATCAAACCAGGCTGTGGCGCAGGCAGGTTAGCAGCCAGCTGCAATAAATCACTCTGACCAAGAGGTCATGAATTCGAGGCCAGCCCGTGTTGGGGTGAGCACCCGACAATTAAAAATAAAATATAGCCCCTGCTCATTGCTGACCTAAGCAACCCAAAAGATAGTAGGAAATTTAGGTACCACTTATATGTGGGGAGGCTAATTTACAACACCATAAAAATCATCCAGCCGCCGTTGGAATGAGGAAGTTGCCGTCGCAGTGGATGATGAAGCAGCTGCTCCCCCTGTGGCCAGAATCAAGCATACCCTCAGGAAACTGGAAGCTGGAGAAGGTTTAAATTGCCTCTGCGTCTGTCTCTGTTCTATGTTATATGGCATTGAATGTTTGCCTTATATGTGTACAATGTGATCTGCCCTGAGTCCCCTTCAGGGTGAGAAGGGCAGAATATAAATACTGTAAATAAATAAATACTCCAGGAAATAATGCCCAACTACTCACTGGAGGGAAGGATATTAAGCACAAAGATGAAATATTTTGGCCACATAATGAGAAGACAGGAAAGCTTGGAGAGGATAATGATGCTGGGGAAAAAGGAAAACGGGCTGACCAAGGGCAAGATGGATGGATGGTATCTCTGAATTGACTGGCTTGACCTTGAAGGAGCTGGGGGTGGCTGACAGGAAGCTCTGGCATGGGTTGGTCCATGAGGTTACAAAGAGTCGGAAGTGACTGAATGAATAAACAACAAAAATAGCCCCCACATTGTTTGAAAGTGTGCCTTCAATATTTCACTTTTAAGAAACTCCCCTCCATCATGATCTCCATTTTCTTTTAGTATCCCTGATCATAGGACCAAAACCATGATCTCTAAATTTACCGAAAACAGCTTTCTTAAAGTCTAGAATGCATGGCTGAGTATGTTTGGTTCTCCTTTTCACTGCATAAAAAACTCCAAGAAAACATGACTCTTATGTAAGCATTTTGAAACTTCCATCCCATTAACCAGGTTATCACTGTTGGTTAAGAAAAGATTTAAAATAGCCAATCCTCTAGTTGCCTCTTTCACCTTCTCAATAATGACATTGTCTACAAGACAAATGAGGAACTTGTTGGGTCTTATAATTTTGGTAGAATTTGACTTCCAACATAGATCAGTATAATTGAAATCTCCCATTACTGCTACACCTGTTCTTTCTGAACGTGTGTTTATTTATTCCAGGAAGGAATAATCCAAATCCTCAACCAGGCTTGGGGGTCTGTAGTAGACCACCACTTCAGATTATTACCATTCCAATCATAGGACTCATCCCACTAAGTTTCAGATGCCTATTATATCATACTTGCCTTGCTGTATTAAGAGTGCAAGTTCATTTGTTTATTTCCCATGCTCTATGCATCAACATAGAAACATTTTAAACCATTGACCATTCCACCTAGCTGCTTATTTAAAGGTTTCACTTTCACTGTTGGGTTCTTTTATTATTCACCTAGTTCTTTCTATAATAGTTGGTTTATTATCTCCAGCACTTGATAAACCTCTGTCTTCGTGAATGCTGTTTCCCTCCTCCATATAACTCAGTTTAAAGAGGTCCTGGTCAGGTCTGTAAGATTCCTAACTGCTGAAATGTCTTGAAGACACACAATGACAAATACTTTAATGGTGTTGCTTAGCTTCGTAACTGTCTTCATATTTGTTTGTGTATAATTTGTATTTTGACACCACCCTTCATTCATTTTTCTTGAAAGTATGCTGCAGTGACAGTTTTCCTTTGCTAGATGAAACAATTCTATTGGAAGCTGGAGTTTCTGTGGCTGTTGAAAAGATGTGGGAGACCATTCAATAACTTATATGAACACAGTGCTGTTAACCAACCATTTTACAAATAATATATGTTGTGAATTAGCATGAACACATTTCCAATTAGTTTTAGGTCTCTGGTTTATTGATCAGCAGAGAATTAGGTGAAGCATTCAGTATCCTTTTGAATAATGTGGAAGGCACGACATATACAAAGGGCAGGGAATGTCTTCTAGGCCAAGAACAAGATCTAGTTTCAGAGACGTTCTCAAGGCTACATTCCAATGACGGGATGGGCCCCTATTGGACCAAAAAACGTAAATTTAAGCTTACAGCTCTTACTGAAAATACTGAAGTTTTAGGATAACTGTTTAAACCTTGCAGAATGAGGTGGGCATGCAAAAGCTAGTAAATCACCAAATGGCATGTAGAGTAGGCAATCTTCTTAAAAGACAATACAAGGATACCTGAAGGGATAGACCCATCCCCAGAGCCTGAATTTTTTTTACCTTTGGTATTTACTGTCTTGTGCTGCTATTGCTGAATAGATTGTAGGAAGCAACAGAGATGAATAAAAGAGGTTTATTAGTACCCCGGTAGTAGAAGGAATATATATATCAGCCCTCTTTAATCAATTAGCCCCTCTTTCTCCCCATATAACCAGAATGGCATAACTGGAATCAGTATGATTGGTGTCCATGCTGGTTGGGGTATTTTGGGAAGTATAATCCAAAAAGTAATATGTCCAGGTGCCGTTGACTCCATAAATGAGTGTAATCATATGGCTGTAGGGAGAACAACTGCATTTTAATATTTCTTCATTATTTTTTCTGCAAAATATTTTCTTTACAGAAAATGCTGTTTCCTAGGATACAGAAAAGGTCTGAGCGGCTGTTTCAAATACTTTCTCACAGAGGAAAAAAATTGCTAAAATTTATTTTTATGCCTATGAGAGTGAAATTAGAAATAATTACATTTCATAAAGTACATAAACTAGAGGATTCTTTTTGTAGCAAAAATGGCAAGGCTATTCATATTTTGGCCCTATTTGTATTAACATAATAACTGGTAATTATACAGTGAGTATGAAAAATATGTTTATCATAGAATCATAGAATCATAGAATAGTAGAGTTGGAAGAGACCTCATAGGCCACCCAGTCCAACCCACTGCCAAGAGGCAGGAAATCGCATTCAAAGCACCCCTGACAGATGACCATCCAGCCTCTGCTTAAAAGCCTCCAAAAAAGGAGCCTCCACCACAGTCCAGGGGAGAGAGTTCCACTGCCGAACAGCCCTTACAGTGAGGAAGTTCTTCCTGATGTTCAGGTGGAATCTCCTTTCCTGTAGTTTGAAGCCATTGTTCCGCGTCCTAGTCTGCTGGGCAGCAGAAAACAAGCTTGCTCCCTCCTCCCTATGACTTCCCTTCACATATTTGTACATGGCTATCATGTCTCCTCTCAGCCTTCTCTTCTGCAGGCTAAACATACCTAGTTATTTAAGCTGCTCCTCATAGGTTTATCATTATAGAGTTACTCCTCTAACAGTAACAGCAAATAATCTCATATTAAAAGGTGTTCAAAAAACAGAATCAACATACACTCCATGCTCGTCTGGGGAAGAGAATGTGTTGGGCACCATGTGCCTTATCCACATGCTCAGATAATCTCATTCTTCTGAACAGAATGCACATGTTATTAGAATTGAAAAGAAAATCTTATATTCAGTTAAACACATAATTAATTCCACTTAACTAGAGATGTATGTGAAAATATATTAAAAATTCTGATTACCCATTAATCTGAAAATATCATTGGCCCCTAATGTATCTTCAAAATTTGAACTCATGAGTAAATAGGGAAGTTCACAATTTGCATTCAATTGACTTTGGTCATGAATAGTCTTTCATCTGATTCATCCAGTACAGGCAATCTGCAAATTAAGAATAATATTGGTTCTGTAGTTGAATTTGTATATTAATCAGAACAGGTACATTTTTAAAATTATGCTTTGGATAGCTAAGTGAAGGATTAATTCCCATGTGGTTTTCGTTTTGCTGTCTGTGCCCCTGTTCAGAAGATTTCACCTCACTTTCTATGGCTGTCATAACTGGATTTTGAAAAATGTAGCTTGTTGTGGAAACAAGGATTGGTGATAAAACTTGTGTTGAGCCACCTTTTCTCCATAATAACCCTTTCAGGAGTGAATTTCACCTCCTAGGTGTAGATTTCTCTCACTTCCTGTTATCTCACTCCTGTTCTTAACTAGGAGTCATTTGTAAATTGGATGGTTGTAACTCGGGTACTTCCTGTAATGAAAATTTTTCCAGATTTGACAGAACTTTTGCTATTACCCAAACATTAGAAGAAAAGATACATGCAGCCACATACAGACAAACAGGGATGACTGAGTGTCTTCAGTATAATTGTGGCCCCATAAACCATATTTGCCCATCCTCTCTCCCTGGGAAATTGCACAGATGGTGAACAAAAGGCATAACAGCCCAATCTAACGCAGGACTCAGAAGCTAAGGGCATCTGGGGAGGAGGAGCAATGCAGTAACAGCCTTTGGGATTTGCCTGAAAAACATGTATCTGTACTCTCAGGAGACATTATCCATTCTTATTGGAATGGTTTATTAAGTCACCCATATCAGATCACTGGTGAAAACCAAAAGGTCAAATGAAGGTCACACAAAGCCATCAAGAATGCTTGGCTTTCTCTCCTGCTTTGGGGAGATCACAGACAAATGAGATTAGATTTCCAAAGCCAAGGCTATAGCTGCCGGTGCTTGTCTGAATGGACTCCAAGACTTTCCAGGATATTTGATGTCAAGACACAGTCACATAGGCAGCTGGCTGATGACATTGGTGATAGTGCTGTTTAGAACAAGAGCCAGAGTATAGCTTGACCAAAAGCTGGTCACAGTATCAAATTCATTAAAGGATGCAAAAAAAAAAAAGGAATAAAGTAAAACGTGCATTTGAAATTATCTGTAAAAGCTCCGAAGAACAATATCACTGTCTCTGTTCTTAACTCAATGAGGATTTCACAGTTGTCTAATTTATTTTTCTATATTTCATCTTGAATTATAGCCACTAGGATCTTATGGGATTTTATGTTGCCCACAATCAACAACCTGGAGTTTGTTTTGAATTTTTTTGTATGACAAAATCGTTTTGCTGTTGAATAAAATTATCTTTGACATCATTATCAGTCATGAATCCTTAGTTCAGTCTGTTTCATCTGCAATTTAAGAGAAAACAGATGATCCACTTGTGCAACATTAGATTATGTTTTAATAAGATCTTTTAACCTTTTAAACTCAATAGGACCTTTCATATTGGATGTTTATTGAGTCAGTTTATTGGACAAAATTAGTTGATATTAGTTTGTTTTCCATTTAATAGTACCACGTACAGCAGGGCTACACATTCTTTTTCCTATTAGAGAATAACTGTGTCAGAATGTAGATTTACAGAGTAAACACTTTAGGCTTGGAGTTATTTGATTTGCAAATTCTAAAATATCCCTCTGATTTTTTTGAACCAGTTCACCTTTCTGGGCATAGTGCCTTTCTTCACCAATATAGGAAGTACTGGGTTTTGTTGTTTTTTTTCATGAAGGCCACATCAGGGCAGAAGAGGATTTAAATTCTTTTCTGTTCATTTTTATCTAAATGCAACTGCAGTCCCTTTAAGTTGTAACTTTGTTTGATAATAACAACTAAAAACCATGTGAGTTAATTGCGTTTACACTAACATCATATCTGATTTGGGTCAAAATTTAGTGGAAGTTCCTACTGAGTAAACATGAACTCAGTGGTCTGAGTTACCACATGCTCTAACACAGACATTTCCTAACATGTAGCTTATAAATAAAGTAAAATAAATGTAATAGCACATAGATTCTGTGGATACAGTGATACTAACTTTAATCAAGAACAAGAGGCTCATCTACAAGCTCATCAGACAGGGCTTACTTCAGTGACATACATCAATTCAGTCATAGTTTACCCACAGAGCCGCCAGCTCCCATCCCATAATTTATTTATTTATCATTTAAACTTATATGCCACCACTCCCCTAGGGCTCGGGGCGGCTTACAAGAAGGCTAAAATCTAACAATTTAAAAACATCTTTAAAATATTTTTTTAAAAAACACTCCCCCAGGGCTCGGAGTGGCTTACAAAACCAGCTAAAATATAAGCAATTTAAAAACAGCAAAAGAACTTCTGGCGGGGCTCCGTGGGTAAACTATAGCCTAACCCACATATTCTGCCACCGCAGCAAACACTAGAAGCTTCCCATGTTGCACCAGAAGTGTTAACTGTGGGGGAAAGCCCATGGTCAACACTTCCCCCCATGGAATCAGCATGATGGTAAGCTTGGCAATGTGGAGTGTGGAGTGACAGGTTCCCCAAACCCACTGATGGGCACTGCTGGATTCGCCATGATCCATGGCAATTACGGTGGCCTTTATGAAAAGGTCCTTACACAGACTTTAAAAATTTGCACTCCCCTTGTAGGTGCTGCAATCTTGACAAATGATGTTCTCAACAATACAATTGCAATGGGGGTCTTTGGGCTTTAATCCATTTTTTAAAATAAACATGTTGTTTATTTTGAATTTTAGAGAAAATTTGAGTCCTCCAGATGGCATTGATTCACTGTGTAGTTGAAGGAAAGAGATAGTGGTTGCTACATTGATCGGTGGGAGGTGATTGTTCCTCCAGAAAGTATTTCTTTTCTGAGGTGAATTTTGTTTTTTTAAAACAAGTTTTCTGTGATACTTGCATATCAGTACATCAGTACCAGCATGCTCCTGGTGGAGCCCCCAATGGCGTAGTGGACTAAAACCTCGTGACTTGAAGGTTGGGTTGCTGACCTGAAAGCTGCCAGGTTCAAATCCTACCCGGGGATGAGCTCCCTCTATCAGCTCCAGCTCCATGCGGGGACATGAGAGAAGCCTCCCACAAGGATGGTAAAAACATCAAAAAACATCCGGGTGTCCCCTGGGTAATGTCCTTGCAGACGGCCAATTCTCTCACTCAAGTTGCTCCTGACATACACAGCTGCTTCACCCGACAGGAGGCAGCCTCGCTGGAAGCAGTGGCACACGTGCTTGAATTTAAAACAAATTCAAATTTATAAACCACAGCACCCCCTGAATTGATCTTGAAAACCTTCATCTTTAAAAGCTGGTCTGAATAAAAAGATTTTAGTCTGCTGCCAGAAGGACAGCAGGGAGGGGACCCAGGGATAGTTCAACTGTAAGGCAATTTAGGCAGTTGCCTAAGGCGCCACCGTTTGGGGGGCGCAATTGAGGCACCTCTTGAGGTGCCTCCAAGTGCCCTAAAGTCAACTTTTTGTTCATGCACAGTGCCGCTTCACCCGGCAGGAGGCTGACTACCGCCGGGTGAAGTGGCTGGAGAGCGCGCACACCGCCGCTTCTGGCAAGGCTGCCGCCGGGTGAAGCAGCTAGAGAGCGTGCTCACCAGCTGCTCCATCCGGCGGGAGGCAGCCTCACCGGAAGCGGCGCCGCGTGCTTGCCATCCACTTCACCCAGCAGGAGGGAGCTTCGCCAGAAGCAGCGCCGTGCGCGAACAAAAAGTTGGTTTTAGGGCACTTGGAGGCACATCAAGAGGCGCCTCGACTGTGCCCCCCAAACGGTGGCACCTTAGGCAACTGCCTAAATTGCCTTACGGTTGAACTACCCCTGGGTCCCCTCCCTGCTGTCCTTCTGGCAGCAGACTAAAATCTTTTTTATTCAGACCAGCTTTTAAAGATGAAGGTTTTTAAGATCAATTCAGGGGGTGCTGTGGTGTATACATTTGAATTTGTTTTAATGGTTTTTACATGGGATTTTTAAAATACTGTTTATATTTAATCCTGTTTTAATGTTCGAATATTCATATATTTTGAATAGTTATGCTGATGCTTTTATGTTAAGCCACTTTGAGTCTCCTTTGCGGGAGATAAAGTGGGGTATAAATAAATATAGTAATAATAACAACAATAATAATACTCTCTACTACTTCTGCTGCACCTTTGCCCCTCATATCTAAGGATTAGAGAGTTCAGTACTTGTTTTCCTAAATCATTTAAGTACTATGGCTCCTTGGATCATTGGGATAATGTGATATCAATTGGGAAAGCTCCACATATAATCTGTGATTCTATGACATGAGGAAAAGGACACTATCCACCTCATTACATTGAGAGTGGAAAGCATGGGTGACCATCTCTTTAAGAGTAGAGAATCACTCCTTTTATATCGTCAGCGGTCCCATTTCAACAACAACAACTCTATTTATATTCCACCCTATCTCCCTGAGGGGACTCAGGGCAATACATTCATCTTACATTTATCACAAGGTCAGTATTACTTTTTTGTTTTTAATCAGGAGAAACAAAAATACCCAAAAACCATGAGATCCTTAGGTCTGCCCAAAGCCCTTGCATTAAAGGAGAATGACACCAGTATAAAACCACTTATTTCCTTGAGATTCTACATCAAAGCCCATAGGATACAAGAGACAGTGTTCCAGGTTAAAACGATTGCTTTCCATGGGATCCTATGGTTCTGCATCAAAGCCCATGGGATAAAGAGACTGCTGACAGTTGGGCAATAAAGCAGGATGGGTAACTTTTGATGGTTCCTATCACACCTGTTTTTCAGTTGTAAACATGGGAGTAAAGTGCAATAAGAGGTAAGAGCTCTGAACATGATAGTTGTCCTGGGTTCAGAGTTTCCTCCTTTCAGGACATTTCTGCCTCTTTTCAACCCTGGAACATGTGATGAGCTCAGTGCATCTCCATGTTTGAAAAGAGGCTGAAATTTCCTACGTGGGGGAAATTTCTCAATGTGATGAGGTCAGATTGCCAGAGTTCCCTCCTTTCAGGACACTTCTGCCTCTTTTCAATCATGGAGGACTATGCACGACAGCTAGAAGTTGTTTAATTCATGTGGTGAGCTCAGTACCTCTCCATGCTTGAAAAGAGGCTGAAGTGTCCTACAACTGGAAAATTTCTCAATGTGTACTTCATATTCTAAGTACAAAAAACACATCTTTCCTTAAAACAAATGTTTGGACAACATTTCCCAAGCCATCTGAAGGCAGCAGGCAGAGGCGGTTCAACCGCCAGGGCAACTAGGCATTTGCCTGTGGCGCAAGTCTGTTGGGGGTGCCATTGAGGTGCTCCCGGGTGTGCTCACATGCGTGCATACATGCGTGCGCACCCCCACCTCTCAGCTTTGGTCTGGGCCCGCTCGCAGGCTGAAGCCTAGCAGGCCCAGACAATGAAGCTGAGAGGAGCTGGGGGTGCGCACGCATGCACGTGCACCCAGGCACACACCCGTCTCCTCCTCTCGGCTTCATTCTCTGGGCCCGCTAGGCTTTGGGGCCTGCGCCTGGCCTCCGGGGAGCCAAGTGGAGCCCGGGGTCCACTTACATGCTGCGGAGGGAAAAGAGGAGGCTTTGGGAAGCAGTGCCGATGCCTAAGAAGGAGGGCAGCTGCTGGGCTGCAACCTCCTCTGCCTGGTCCTTCTCCTGCTGCAGTTGTGTCTCCGGTGCGAAGGATCAGTTTATGGAGGGCAGAGAAGAGCAGGCGATGAATGGTGAGAGAGAGAGAGACAGGACGCGCTGCGGGTCCCTTGCAGCCGCTTCCTTCCTTTGACTCGCTGGCGCCCTGTGAGTGTGTCTGCGCGTCTCCCTCTTTCCCTGGCCGATGTCCGCAGGGTCCTAACGCCCGCCCCTTCTCTTGTTCCCAGTATTTTTAATTACAATACTTTTCGACTGGAATCACTGGGTTCCTGTGAGTTTTCCGGGCTGTATGGCCATGTCCCAGAAGCATTCTTTCCTGACATTACGCCCGCATCTATGGCAGGTATCCTCAGAGGTTTTGAGGTCTGTTGGAAGCTAGGTATGTGGGGTTTAAATATCAGTGGAAAGTCCAGGGTAGGAGAAAAAGCTCTTGTCTGTTTGAGGCAAGTGTGAATGTTGCAGTGCTTTTTTTTTTGAGCTATTTGTTGGGGGGGGGGCAACATTGGGGGGGCAATATTTTGTCTGCCTACTGTTGAAAATCACCTAGGGACACCTCTGGCAGCAGGTTAGCTTAAGGAATAAAGAACTATCTGTGTAGAATGCAACCCATTTCTCCCAAGTCTTGCTGCTTCCTTCCAGTATCTATGGGTTGAGATGAATACCTCACTTGCCAATAACAGACAGCCCAGAAAAGTCCACAGTGGAACTCATCAAATTCAGATGCTCTCTAGTATCTGCCTTAATGCAATGAGAGTGTAACTTTTCTTAAGTACTCAAGGACTTCTAATGTTACCTTGTCATACAGGAAGCAGCCACGCTTTAATGGATTTTATGCTACCCTGTTTCCCCGAAAATAAGACAGGGTCTTATATTAATTTTTGCTCCCAAAGATGCACTAGGTCTTATTTTCAGGGGATTTCTTATTTTTCCATGAAGAAGAGCTCACATTTATTGTTGAACAACAAAATGAACATTTATTATATACTGTAAAGTAGTTGTCATCACAAACCAGCATAACCAGACAAACTGTGAATCCTATCAAGAATTTCTTGTTACTACTATTATTTCCATGTACAACAATCTATGGTACCTCTTGCATTTTAGGTTTCACAAGGTTTCCACGCTGATTTCTCTCTATTCTAGTTTCAATGTAGTCATGAATGATGAATAATATAATATACTATAATAATAATATGATAATATAATAATAATATAATGATATACAATATATTAATGAGATAATATAATAATGGGATATAATAATAACAGAATATGATAATAATATGGTATTAATAGGATAATATAATAATGGGATATAATAACAGAATAGCATAATAATATAATAATAATAGGATAATATAATAGAATAATAGAACGGAATAGAATGATATAAAATATATTAATAGGATAATATAAAATGGAATATAATAATAATAACAGAATATGCTAATAATGATAAAATAATAATATGATAATATAATAGAATAATAGTATAGAATATAATGATATAAAATATATTAATATGATAATATAAAATGGAATATAATAATAACAGAATAATAATAGAATAATAATATAATGATATAATAATAATAATAATAATAATAGAAAATATAATATAATGATATAATAATAATAATAGAAAAATATAATATAATGATATAAAATATATTAATAGGATAATATAATAATGGGATATAATAATAGTAACAGAATATCACGATAATAATATGGTAATAGAATAATAGTATAAAATAATCAGTTTCATGGCATAGGATAGGAATAAGGATGAGAGGAGAATCCCAATGCGTCCTGTACCTTTAAGGAGCAGAAGCCTTGGGGACGAGTGGAAAGCCCTCTTCCTTCCCTCCCACCCTCCCTTGCCCGGGCTCCAAGAGCCAATCAGAAGCCTTGGGGGCGAAGGCAGCATGGCCTTGTCTCCGAAGGAAGAAACGGCAGTGCAGCAGCAGCCACGGAAGGTTTTTCAAGCCGCGGCTGGGGGACAGGCAAGGCAAGGCAAGGCAGGGAGGGAGGCACAGAAAGCAAGCACTTTCCCTCCCTCCCTCCCTCCCTCCCTCCCTCCCTCCGGTGTGTGTATGAGTGCTGCTTTAGCCCTGCAGCCATGCTTCCCAATGGAACTCTGCTGCAGCCTTAGTTGCTAGGTCTTACTTTCAGGGGAGGCCTTATATTTGGCAATCCCCCCAAACCCCTGCTAGGTCTTATTCTTTGGGGAGGTCTTATTTTCGGGGAAACACGGTACTAGAATGGCATCTTTATTACAAATGTTAATCACCAACTCTAGTTGGTGATTAACTTCATTAATGTTGCAGATGACTGCTTCATTCCAAATGTTAACCTTTTTCTTGAGACCTATTTATCTGACATTTCAATAATGTGGCATCTTATGAGACAGGATACATAATTGGTTTCTTTCATTTTTAGGAATAATTATGTCTTACTAGGTTAACAAGTAGCTGTTTTGCTTTTGTTCAAGAAAACATGAGATTGACAAATATATTTTAAACTGCTGGGAAAGCTGAAAGGGCTTGAAAATCATTTTTGCCACCTTTATGATAATCAGATTAATAATTCCTACTGACAAGCAAATTGTATACATAAGGATTATCATGTCATCAGTTCACCCATGGGTTTTTTTTTCCTGCTCACTTCATCCAGGCCTGCATTAAAATTCGCATTCCTGTGTATATTCTTGCAGAATAAGTGGTTCCTCAGCACTAACACATAACATTTCCAGAAATAGTTCCACCCTAAAATTAGTGGGTTGCTAACTGGGCATTCCTCATACAGGAATGTTATACCAGTTTCATTTGGCTGAAAACACAAGCATTTGAGTAGCTCAGTGAGAAAAATATGGAGGGGGTACTCTTCCTTCACAATGGGTCTGTGCATACATTTAACTAGTTGTCTCCCCAGAAAATATGGAAGTTGTAAATTGAATGAATAATAGCTGATTTGTAAAATCAGCTATTATCAGATTCGCAAATCTGTAATTGTAGCAGTAGTGAATGACTGAGGATGGTGCAATATCGCTGCTTTGCAGCGTTTTAATTTTTGTATACTTTTTAACATACTTTTATCATGTTTTTATCATGTTTTAATTGTTTTGTTTTTATAGTATATTTGTTGCTGGCCCTCGTGGCAGAATGTAAGCCTCTCTGAGTCCCCTCGGGGAGAAGGGCGGGGTATAAATGCATGTAATAAATAAAAGTCAAATGAATCACATCAAAATCAGATTAATCACAAACGTGTTACATCCATTTACTCATCCAAATTCATGTTATGATTCTTTGTTAAACATTACAAAACAAGTAAACAAAAAGTAGCATTTACACTGAAGAAAGCTTCCTTTTCATGAAAATCAATATCCGAATGAATGGGAAAATAAGTAGACTACACCATAAAATAGAGGGTGCGACCCATGAACCAAAAGTGGCAATTCTGTATATCATTCAAATTTGGATAGAATTAAATGTGACTGTTAGAGATAATTCAAAGGTGGTATCCAGAACACTATCTTGCAGCAGGAAGATATATTGGATTAATTCCAGTTATGGTACAAAGATGTTATAGACAAGCTAGAACAGTGTCAGCTAATAATGTTTCCTGTTGACCTTAAGTATCATAGATTTTAGAAACAAGTAAAAAGGATTGTCTGGGTGCTCTCTGAGTGGTTTTTGAGACTGATGACTGTTGTTGGTAATTTGGGAATACTACGGTGCTTCCAGTCCTACCTTGAGGGCCATTTCCACAGGGTAGCAAAGAGGCCATACATTTTGTCTCCAGTACTACTGAACTTCTAGATATAAAGCTATTAGAAAATGACATGAGATTTTAGTTAAGGCACCATTGGTATGTTATTGACAAACAATTTTACCTCTCTGTTCCATGAGCTGTGAGTGAATCTGTTCTGCATTTTGATCCAAATATTACAGGCGCTATCTAACTGTAGTCCCAACTTAGAAAGTTCCCTTAAAATTCAAACAAAATCTGGAGCCAGTTTTCCATCTCACTCAAGTGATGCCATCTATATCAACTGGTTCTATTTGAAGGATAGGAAGTTCATTTTCAGGAATATTATTGTCTGCAGACAGGATGATCAGACAGAGAACTGAACCTGAACTCTTGAATCCAGGATATGATGAGACTGCCTGCACTGGATGGGGTGATCGATTATTATTATTTGAGGTCAAGATGGCAAGGCTTATCTATTTCAAGCTATGGCTGTTTGCCCGTTATGGCTTTTTTTCTGGACAGAGATAACTGAACCATATTCTAATAACCTTCAGATTGGACTATTGCATTACACTGGTACTGAAGATAGTATCGAAGCTGCAGCAAGGCAAGGACAATTTTGAACCACAAGATTGCTTTGGTCTGGCGCCGCACAGAGTGATTGCTTCAGCCTGGCACTGCACGGAGCAGCCTAGGCGAGCCGGGACTCCTGGCACACGCGCGGGTGCCTCGATGGCACCCCTGGTAATAATGCGCCACAGGCGAGTGCCTAATTGGCCTCGCCAGTGGACCGCTTCTAGATATAACAAAGGAAACATGAAACTGCATGGATTTGTACTTGGGCTTCAATTCAGTACTGAGGATCTCATCACTTTGAAGCTGAGATGCCTCTTCTCTCTACTTCTCTGCACTGCAAACACAGAGTTCCCCGGAGCCTATCATATGACACAGGGCTATTGCCGGCAGAGCTCTGTGGGGCTCCATAATGGCAAAGCAGAGAAATGGAGCCCATAGGAGTTGGGTGTACACCTGACTCCTCATACCCAAAAAGAGCTGAAGAGGAAGTGGGGGCAGGTGGGAAAACATTGTGGGGAGACTAAAGGATGTAACAGAGCCTGATGGCTCCCTCCAGTGTGACATAATTGCCCTCGCTCTCCCCTGCTTTGTCCCTGCCCTTGTTATAAGGTTATAAATCACAAAATAGTGATTAAATGCTATGAAGTACATACTAAAAAGAAATCAAGCAAAACTCAGATTGGGTCATGAACTAAAAAGATAAAACATACTATTGACATTTAGCATTATCATTGTACAGTCAAAAAAGTATGTAGCGTGGATGTAGCGTACCTAGATTTCAGTAAGGCCTTCGACAAAGTCCCTCACAACCTTCTGTCAAAAAAACTAGTAAAATGTGGGCTAGACAAAACTACAGTTAGGTGGATCTGTAATTGGCTAAACAAACGAACCCAAAGGGTGCTCACCAATGCGTCGTCTTCATCTTGGAAAGAAGTCATGAGTGGAGTGCCGCAGGGTTCTGTCCTGGGCCCGGTTTTGTTTAACATCTTTATTAACGATTTAGACGAAGGGTTAGAAGGCACGATCATCAAGTTTGCAGATGACACCAAACTGGGAGGGATAGCCAACACTCCAGAAGAAAGGAGCAGAATTCAAAACGATCTTAACACACTAGAGAGATGGGCCAAAACTAACAAAATGAAGTTCAACATTGAGAAATGCAAGATACTTCACTTCGGCAGAAAAAATGGAATGCAAAGATACAGAATGGGGGACGCCTGGCTCGACAGCAGTGTGTGCGGAAAAGATCTTGGAGTCCTTGTGGACAACAAGTTAAACATGAACCAACAATGTGATGCTGCTGCTAAGAAAGCCAACAGGATTTTGGCCTGCATCAATAGGGGAATAGCATCTAGAACCAGGGAAGTCATGCTACCCCTCTATTCTGCCTTGGTCAGACCACGCCTGGAATACTGTGTCCAATTCTGGGCACCGCAGTTGAAGGGAGATATTGACAAGCCGGAATGTGTCCAGAGGAGGGCAACTAAAATGATCAAAGGTCTGGAGAACAAGCCCTATGAGGAGTGGCTTAAAGAACTGGGCGTGTTTAGCCTGCAGAAGAGAAGGCTAAGAGGAGTCATGATAGTCATGTACAAATATGTGAGGGGAAGTCATAGGGAGGAGGGAGCAAGCTTGTTTTCTGCTGCCCTGCAGACTAGGACGCGGAAAAATGGCTTCAAACTACAGGAAAGGAGATTCCACCTGAACATCAGGAAGAACTTCCTCACTGTGAGAGCTGTTTGGAAGTGGAACTCTCTCCCCTGGACTGTGGTGGAGGCTCCTTCTTTGGAGGCTTTTAAACAGAGGCTGGATGGCCATATGTCGGGGGTGCTTTGAATGCGATTTCCTGCTTCCTGGCAGGGGGTTGGACTGGATGGCCTATGAGGTATCTCTCAGAGCGCGATTTGGATAAGCACACACGCAGCAGAAGACTCACGTAGAAGCACTGGTACCAGTAACGAGGCTGGAGACTTCAACTATCTATAAACAGGTTTACTGGTGAACGGAAAACTATCACAAGACGATATACATACAGACAGAGTGCTAAGAGCAGAGAGCAGATAACCAGAGAGAGAATACAGGAAGCAGAAGGCTATATATAAACACCTCTGCTATATGATGCAATACTCAGTTAACTCTTTACACACTTGCATAGTGGACAGCAGACAGTGCATGATGCAATCCCCAGTTCACATTGCATCACTATAACTCAATTACATTTAAACAACTCTATATACAATCATTCCTACTTCAACAATTCCCCCTCTTTAAATGTAATTTAGTCACCATAGTTATATACATTGCTTAAATGCATTTCAATCAACTTCTTTTACATATATGGGGAACTCTTTCACAAAATTGCAATTCATTACACACAATCACCAACACAAAACTTTTTCTTTGAACTAGGTAATCACATATAACCTTTACACAGTTGTCTATACACACAGGTAACATCTCATGACTCTTAAACGATTATACATGAACATAAATCTCTATCACAAACATATTCTTTCAATACTTCGCTGTTACACTTTATCAATAACATTCACCTATTTCAAAACTATCACTATTAACAAAATCTTTTTCCACAGGTGTTCTATGAAACTTAGTTTGATCATATGCAGATGATACTAAAGCATATCTCTTCTTTCCTTTCTTCTGAGCACTAACATGACTCAAATTTACCTCTTCTTTTACTTCTTGCTTCACCTGTGTGTCTACACCTTTGTTACTAGATCTTCTTGTTGTTTGTTTCTTAGGTGTACCTTCACTTACTTTCTTTGGTGTTGTGTATTCTGACTCAATTACATTCTTAGATGTTTCTTCACTTTCTACACTGACTTCAGCTTGTTGAAAACCATGTAACTTGTCTACATTGGAATGAATCTGTTTCCAATCACTAGGTCTCTCAAAATAAGCAAACTTCGACAATTTCACTTTTGTAGGTGCCTCTAAGAATATGTAAGACTTTTTACTATACCCAATAAATGTCATCTCTTTGTATTTTTGTTTCTTATTTGCTCTCTCACTGGCTGGGATGACTATATTTGCTCTCTGGCCAAATATTCTCAAAAACTTGTAATTTGGTACATGACCATACACTTTACGAAAAGGAATGTCCTGCACACACTCCTCCCATAGCCTGTTTGTCAAATAATTACATGTGTGTAACACTTCTGGCCAATAGTTGTTAGCTATATGACTGTCTTTAAACATACACAATTTCATCACATTTAGTAGCTGTGCTCTTCTTCACCTTTCATTTGTTCAATTTCAATTCAATTAATATTCTTTGACCTTAACAATGCTTTAAATTCACTGCCACAGACTCCTGCACCTTTGTCAATTATTAAAGTGTCCAATTTCTTTTCATACACATTTTCTACCAAACTTAGCCAATCGCTCAGTTTTCTAGTTGCTTCTGATAAGTTTGCAAAGAAATATGCATAACCAAATCTGCTCATTCTTTCTACAATAAGCATCATATATTTAGATCCACCAGTACTTTTGTCAAAAGGTCCCTCAATATGAACATGTGCCTTCTCAAACATGCCATCCACACTTATTTTAGATCTCTTGTAAAATTTTACAGGCTCTTTCTTCACTTCATTACATATGGCACAATCTAAATCATAGTTACATGACTCCATTTTATAATTAGGGCACAAATTGAGTGTCTTCCTTAATGTTTCCATGCTAGCATGACCCATCACTCAGTGGAATAAATGCAGACAACGATCATGTTGAATTTGACCTCCTACACACATAATTTCTACATTTTCTCCATCAATGCTGTTAACTTTTTCAAACATTTCATACATTCTGTTTCTTTTTACTCCTTTGCCAACCAATTTTCCTTCCCTATCACGAATGTAGCAATAAATTCCTTTAAAGAACACTTTAAATTGTTGATCAGTCAATGTGGCTACGCTTAACAAATTTGTCTTCATTTCTGGCACATACAAGACTTTCTCCCAATACAATTTTAAACATGGAATATAACAGGTTCCAAATTTAGAAAACCATTTAAATGACCCATCAGCCAAAGTTACATTTGCTGCTTCCAAATCTTGTACATCTCTCAACAGAGAAATATCATTAGTTATATGGTGAGTGGCACCTGAGTCCAAAACCCATTTGTTACTTCTTTTGCTGTCTCCATCTTCATTTGCAGCCATCAAAACTCTCGGCTCAGGGTTGTTGTTCAGTCCACTTCTCCTGTGACCACCTCTGGACATTCCTCTTTGATGTCTTCCTCGGCTCTGGCAATTTCTTGCTAAATGTCCTATCCTGTTGCAAATAAAACATCTCCTTACAGCTCTCACACTCGCACAAGCAGCTGTCTGGCTCGGCATCTCTGGAGTTGACTCCCCCTCGCTCTGGTAACTTCTCCCACACGAGGCTTCTCTCTCAAACTCCAGATGCTCAGCTTCTTCCAAGATCCTGGAACACACTAAATCCAGACTCAGATCTCCTTCAGGCACATTTTGCAAGGAATGCAACAAATGATCCCAATCAGCAGTTAAGCTGGACATTATAATATAAGCCTGTTGCTCTTTGGCAATCTGAACACCTCTGTTTTGGCATTCAATAAACAAATCTTTCATCCTCTTCACATGTTTCCTCACATCTGCCCCTTCTTCCAATGTAGTTCTATAAAGGCGTTTAGTCCAAATCATTTTTCCAAGAGTGCTCTGTCTCTGATGCACTTGCTTCAACACATTCCATACCTCCTGTGCAGTTTGCAAATTCTGCACATGAACCAACTGACTTGGCATTAAACTCAAAACCAATGTTGCCAGTCCTCTCTCATTTTTAACTGCGTCTTGTTCCGTTCCTAGAATAGTATTTTGTAGTCCTTTTCTGACTAAGAGATGCCTCACATAAATGCTCCACTCCTTATAATTTCCATCATTTAACTTAGCAAAAACAGTCAAAGGATTTGAACTTGCCATTCTGCCTTCCTGGAGGACCCTCGATTCCCTGAGATAAAGCTTTTAGCAGCTGACGAAACACATGCTCAGCACAGCCCGGCAGTCCTCACCTTCACAGGAATTTATGGCACTTTTATGGCTTTTCCTTTGCACCTTTGCCTCGTAAATCTCTCTGAAGCTCAGCACACTCCGCTGCAAATCACGGCTTTTCCGCTGCTACGGACAAAGTTTGCTTCCTCCGAAGACAAAACTCTCCCCCTCAAGCAGCTCAAGCACGGCTCATCGGAACGGCTTCCTTCTCACAGCTCACAGCTCAGCTCACCACTCAGCTCACCCGGACATCTGGCACCACACAGACTGGACAGTATACTGGGTGCACTGGAAACTGGTCTGGTTCTGGCACAGTCGCAGGTTCTGGAGTAAGCTCTGGTGCTGGTTCAGTCGCAGACACTGGTCCTTCTGGGTTCTTCTGGGTAAACTGGGCTCATAACCACTGTCATAGCGCGATTTGGATAAGCACACACGCAGCAGAAGACTCACATAGAAGCACTGGTACCAGTAACAAGGCTGGAGACTTCAACTATCTATAAACAGGTTTACTGGTGAACGGAAAACTATCACAAGACGATATACATACAGACAGAGTGCTAAGAGCAGAGAGCAGATATCCAGAGAAAGAATACAGGAAGCAGAAGGCTATATATAAACACCTCTGCTGTATGATGCAATACTCAGTTAACTCTTTACACACTTGCATAGTGGACAGCAGACAGTGCATGATGCAATCCCCAGTTCACATTGCATCACTATAACTCAGTTACATTTAAACAACTCTATATACAATCATTCAACAGTATCTTCTAACTCTACTATTCTATGATTCTAAGTATGCCTATCTCATTTTGAAATCAATGGAACTAGGGTACACATGACCGAGAATGTACTCTCTAAATGTTTCACCAGGTTAGGCCATACAGCCTTTTGGATTCTATATTTTATCCCCTGCCTTTCTACCAAAGAATCTTAACATTTAGAAAACACGGATTATATATGGACATCTAATAGCTAGTATCCTTTTAGTGACATACTGTTGTGACTCAGCCAGAGTGAGGATAAGGTAGAGGATTCTGGGTTTCGGATACAAGAGCCAGATGATGGGATGCAGGATGAATTTCGGGATGATGGCATGGGAATGGGAATGATACAGGCTGATTCAGAGGCTCGAGAAATGCAGCTTGAGCAGAATGAACTGTTGACCCAGCTGGCCATAGATAACAGCCAGGATGACATTCCCATGGGAATTAATGAGCAAGAGAGGTTTCAAGCCCCGGTGTCTCCAGCCCCAGTTCAGGTGCAAGATAACAAGGACCTTGAAGGTCATTATCTAGGGCGGACCGGTTGCTATGGAAGGGAGTACAGCCTCGTAGGAGTGTAAGATTGGCGGGGAAGAGAGAGGCCTCCGCAGGAAAGAGAAATGCATTTTTGGGTTGCTTTTAAAAGTGTGTGTTTTGAGATAGATTTTTGTCAAAGCAAATTCTCACTTCATCTGAGTGGATGTTCCTGCTTCAAGCCTAAGAGAAGTTTTCTGTTCCTGGATCTTTGTAACCTTTGGGCCTTTGTTCTTTGGGATCTTTCGTCTACTGTTTTGGCTTATGGATTATTGGATTTCTGTGGCTTATGGACTAATAGATTTTTATGGCTTATGAACTATTGCATTCCTATTGACTCTTTTACTGCAATCTTGAAAACCTTATAACTGCCAGCTTTGACTTATATTGGCTTTTGCTCAATAAAACTACAAAATACTTCCTTCTATGTGTGACTGGGTGTCTATAACAAGGTGAACTATTCTGAGGTGTGACACATACACAGACATAAATCACCTTACACATGTGTGTATATATATATATATGTGTGTGTGTGTGTGTGTGTGTGTGTGTGTGTGTGTGTGATGGCATCAGGGCAGCAGACAAAACAACAAAACTACAGGCCCCCCAACCTCGAAATTTGACAACACAAGCCATCATTCACGGCTCTAGGTTGATACAACAAAAAGAAAAGAAAAATAAAGTCCTAATTACAGGGAGAGGAATAATAGTTTTTATCCAATTGCTGCCAGTTTGAAGGCTAAGCTCCACCCACTTGGTCTCCTAGCAACTCACTCAGCCCAGGGGACAGGCACAGTTAGGCCTCACTTAGGCCTCTTCCACAGATTATCAGATTTAACTGGATTATATGGCAGTGTAGACTCAAGGCCCTTCCAAACAGCTATATAACCCATTTAGAATCTTATATTATATGCTTTGAACTGGATAATCCTGACTTCACACTGCCATATAATCCACTTCAGTGTGCATACCAAACATAAAGACAACCATACAACAGACATTGAATATCACCACTACCTCAACAATTTGTCACCAACACCACCAGACAATGCCACAGCAACGCGTGGCCGGGCACAGCTAGTGTGTATATATATATATATATATATATATATATATATATATATATATAGAGAGAGAGAGAGAGAGAGAGAGAGAGAGAGAGTCTGTAGAGATTGTAGAGATTGGCATCCCCATCCTCAGACTTGTCATATAATGGGTTTATCCTGCACCTTCCTGGAAGGCGCAGCACCCAACACAGCCATTCCGTGGTTGGTAGACAGGACGGGATAAAGAGGCATCTGGACATATCCCCATAACCAGATACAAAATAATTACATCACCCAACAGGGAGCCCTCCAGAGGTTTTTTGTGGACTCTGACAGATGATGTAATAATTTCATGTCTGGCCACAAAGACATAACCAGCTGTATTGTAGATCTACATGCTAAACTAAGACATATAGTATCCAAATCAATAAAAACAATAAAAAACTTACTGTGCCTCCATTACAGCTGTAAACACAATAAAAGCCCCATTTAGCTCTATCACTTTTGACTGTGTAGCAATGATGTGCCAGGAGAGTGGGGGGAGGGGGGGAGGAGAAATTTTCCTCCTCTCTCTCTCTCTCTCTCTCTCCCCCAACTCTCCTGGTGTATCACTGCTATGCGCCAGGAGAGCTGCAGGAACACTGTAATGGACGCACAGTAAGTTTTTTTTTTTAACTTTTTAAGGGGGTTTGGGAGCTTTTGGGGAGGGGGTAGGTATCATTGTGGTTTTCCGGGCTAATTTAGCCTGGAAAACTGCAGGGCTGCTTTCTGGACAGTCCAGACAGTGGAAAAAGTGGGTTTATCCTGCACCTTCCTGGAAGGCACAGAATAAACCCACTATATATGTTACTAGCTGTGCCCGGCCACGCGTGGCTGTGGCAAAGTATGGTGATATGGGAAATAAAGTATTGAGGAATTGGTGGTAGTTAAGGTAAAGGGTAAACGTTTTCCCCTGACATTAAGTCCAGTCATGTCTGACTCTGGGGGTTGGTGCTCATTTCCATTTCTAAGCTGAAGAGCCAGCGTTGTCCATAGACTCCTCCAAGGTCATGTGGGATGACTGCATGGAGCGGCGTTACCTTCCCGCCGGAGCAGTACCTATTGATGCACTCACATTTGCATGTTTTCGAACTTCTGGGTTGGCAGAAGCTGCGGTTAACAATGAGGGCTCACTCTGGTCCCCCAATTCAAACCTGCGGCCTTTCGGTCCAGAAGTTCAGCAGCTCAGCGCTTTAACACACTGCACCATCAGGGGATATTATTTCCTAAAGGTTGTGAATATACAATATTTCTGATTGTTTTGGGGTTTTTTTGTCTGTTGGAGGCAAGTATGAATGCTGCAATTAGGGAAAATGATTAGGATGTAATGGCCTTGCAGCTTTAAAGCCTAGCTGTTTCCTCCTGAGTGAATTTTTTGTTGGGAGGTGTTAGCTGGCCCGGATTGTTTCCTGTCTGGAATTCCCTTGTTTTCAGAGTGGTGTTCTTTGCAATATTTTATGTGCTTCTACTGTCTGTGGCCCTGAGAAAACAGAGGATTTGCCAGACTTTGATGATGGAAATACTTTGTTGGGAGATGTTAGCTGGCCCTGATTGTTTCCTGTGTGGAATTCCCTTGTTTTCAGAGTGTTGTTCTTTATTTAGTGTTCTGATTTTAGAGATTGTATTGTTCTGTTTTATTATACCACATTAATTTTTATATATTCTGATTTTAGTGTTTTTGAATACTTGGAGCCAGATTGTATTCATTTTCACGGTTGACTGCAGCATAATAATAATAATAATAATAATAATAATAATAATAATGACTTTGGTAATACACAGTGCTTCACTCCCTTCTCAGCTTCCTTTCTGGGAGAATCCTTTCTTGGCAGGTATTAGCTGGGCCTGATTGTTTCCTTTGTGGAATTTCCAATTTCCCTGCTTTCAGAGTGTTGCTCTTTATTTACTGTCCTGGTTTTAGAGATTATATTGTTCTGCATTATTCTATCCCAGTAATTATTTCATATTAAAGTAGAATCTCACTTATCCAACATTCGCTTATACAATGTTCTGGATTATCCAACGCAGTCTGCCTTTTCTTAATCAATGTTTTTGTAGTCAGTGTTTTAAATTCATTGTGATATTTTAGAGGTAAATTTGTAAATACAGAACAGTAGAGTCTCACTTATCCAACATAAACGGTCCAGCAGAATGTTGGATAAGCGAATATGTTGGATAATAAGGAGGCATTAAGGAAAAGCCTATTAAACATCAAATTAGGTTATGATTTTACAAATGAAGCACCAAAACATCATGTTAGACAACAAATTTGGCAGAAAAAGTAGTTCAATGCGCAGTAATGCTATGTAGTAATTACTGTATTTATGAATTTGGCACCAAAATATCATGATATATTGAAAACATTGACTACAAAAATGCGTTGGATAATCCAGAATGTTGGATAAGTGAGTGTTGGATAAGTGAGACTCTACTGTAATTACTACATAGCATTACAGCGCATGGAACTACTTTTTCTGTCAATTTGTTGTAATGTTTTGGTGCTTAATTTGTATAACGATTACCTAATTTGATGTTTAATCAGCTTTTCCTGAATCCCTTCTTATTATCCTGTTTATGTTGGATAAGTGAGACTCTACTGTATATTGATAATCTTATATTATCTGCTTAGAACTGGATTATATGAGGCCCCTTCTTCACAGCTGTATAAAATGCACACTGAAGTGGATTATATGATAGTGTGGAGTCAAGATAATCCAGTGCAAAGCAGATAATATAAGATTATAAATGGGTTATATAGCTGTGTGGAAGGGCCTTGAGTCTACACTGCCATATAATCCAGTGCAAATTAGATAATCTGTGAAAGAGGCCTGAGGCCGAACTGTGCCTGTCCCCTTGGGCTGAGTTGGTTGCTAGGAGACCAAGTGGGCAGAGATTAGTCCTCTAACTGGCAGCAATTGGATAAAAACAATTATTCCTTTCCCTCTAATTAGGACTTTATTTTTCTTTTCTTTTTGTTGTATCAACCTAGAGGCATGGATGATGGTTTGTGTTGTCAAATTTCGAGGTTGAGTGGCCTGTAGTTTTGTTGTTTTGTTGGTCGCTGTGATGCCATCACTCATTTATATATATAGATATCCCAGCCAGCTAAAGCACCGGGGCCTGTATTGCTTCCAGATATGAACTTTGACACAGATGATGTTGAGGAGTTTGCAAACATTTCCCCCTCTTCAGAGGAACCTTTGCAGCTGCAGGTGTCTGGGCAGATTGACTCTGGAGAGTCACTAATTGGGAAAGATTCTGCTACTCCCTCCTCGCTGGCAGAAACAGATGGTGTTGACACGACTGAGGATGCGAGTTTTAATCATAAAGATTTTGTTACTAGAGAGAGAAGTTCAAAACAGGGAGTTCGAAGAAGCAAGAGATTAGCTTCCAGATGGGATAATGGCTAAGGTTCCCATGAGAAACTTTTGGGAGTATCCTACTACTTAATTACGGGCAGTTTGAAGTCTGTTAAAAGTGTTTCACTCAGTAGGTTAGTTGTGGTGTCAACTTTGACTTTCCTTGAGAAAGGTTTCCAGTTTCCAGCTCTTGTTTATTTCCATGCCAAGTTTCCAGTTTCCAGTCGGGCCGTAACGTGCCACAGCTCTCGAGTAGACCTTGACTTTAACCCAGTTGTTTCTTCGTTCCTGATTCAAGATTGCCTCCACCTAATAAACCGTGTTACCTTGTTTGCTATGAAGCATTTTCCAGCAGATTTGAATCCTGTTTATGCCAGCTTGCTTCCCTGTTTCAATCCTGAGATATCCTGCCTTCTCTGGAGAGAACTATTGAGTTCTCGTTTGTGGATTATAATATTGGACCTCTTCCTTTACCCACTTGGAACCATCATTGACTTTCTATAAAGAACTATTTCACACTCAGACTCTATACCTATTTTCCTTTGAATATATAATTGCTTTAATAAAGATATTGTGTGTTATATTGGCTCTTGTCTAGTTTTTGAGTGCTCACGCTGCCTTGGGATGCAGAAATATAACTCACCACAAACCAGGGTTTTCCTAGTTTGTGGTGAATTAATTTGTGTTTTCTAAAAATGTCTTCCAGACAGCCCCCTTTTTGTTGTGAGAAGTCCCGCACTAAAGGGGCTGTCTGGATGGGCCCTTGGAAGCCAAGAAAGTGGTGACATTAAACAGATAACCTAGCCTCAAACTACTTTGCAGGGGTTTTTTTCCATTCCTTGGAGACATGTGCTCTAGTACAATGGAGGCAGGGGCGGATCAACCATTAGGTGAGCTAGGCGGTTGCCTGAGACGCCATCCTATAGGGGGCGCCATTGAGGCAACTCCACCCAAGTGTGGCCTTTCTGCTTCTGCAGCCACGGCCTGGCCTTCCTCCCTGGTGGCCGCGGCCAGGCCGCGGCCACAGGAAGGCCATGGCTGGGTGGAGGTGCCTGAATGGCACCCCCTAGAGGATGGTGCCTTCAGTAACCGTTGAGGCACCTCTGCCTAGGCGTGGCCTTCCTGCCTCCATGGCCTGGCCTGGCTTTCAACCAGGCCGCCCTGCTGCCCCTTTAAAGACAGGAAGCAATCCTGGCCTGCGCCTGAGGGCTGTCACCAAAGACACCTTCCCAAGGCCGCAGAGGCAGAAAGGCCTCTTACCTGCCGAGGCCTCTGGTGACCTGTCCCGAGGCAGGTGGCAGGACCGAGTGGTAAATCGGCGCCGAGATGAGCGACCGCTTACGCCGTACAGCCACTTGGCCCTGCCCTGCCTCTGCTGGATGTCTCTGGCCCCACCCCGCATCTGGCGGATGGGTGAGATGGGCGGGGCGCCCTCTCTGACCACTGCGCATGCGCCATGCGGCCGCTTGGCACATGTGCAGTGGCCGGAGAGGGCGCCCTGCCCATCTCGCCGTTCTGACCTCCTCTAGCGGATGGGTGAGATGGGCAGGGCAGCCACTTGGCCCCGCCTTGCCTCTGCTGGATGTCTTTGGCCCCACCCTGCCTCTGGCAGATGGGTGAGATGGGCAGGGCGCCCTCTCTGACCACTGCGCATGTGCCATGTGGCCACTTGGCACATGCGCAGTGGTCGGAAAGGGTGCCCTGCCCATCTCGCCCATCCGCCAGAGGCGGGGTGGGGCCAAGTGGCCGCATGGAACAAGCAGCCGCCCATCTCGGTGCCGGTTTACCACTCAGTCCTGCCGCCTGCCTCGAGACGGGTCGCCAGAGGCCCCAGCAGGTTAGAGGCCTTCGCCCTCAAGGCCAGGTCTCTGGGCTGCCTGGCCATGTTCCAGAAGCACTCTCTCCTGACATTTCACCACATCTATGGCAGGCATCCTCAGAGGTTCTGAGGTCTGTTGGAAGCCAGGTAAGTGTGGTTTATATATTTGTGGAAAGTCCAGGGTGGGAGAAAGAGCTCTTGTCTTTTTGAGGCTAGTGTGAATGTTGCAATTGGCCAGGTTCATTAGCATTTAATGGCCTTGCAGATTCAAAGCCTGGCTGCTTCCTCCCTGGGGGCATCCTTGGTTGGGAGGTGTTAGCTGGCTCTGATTGTTTCCTGTCTGGATTTCCCCTGTTTTTAGAGTGTTGTTCTTTATTTAGGCTTTTTCTTAATCCCTCCTTATTATCCAACATTTTCAATTATCCAATGCTTTCATTTTTCAGTGATTGGTTTGGGGGCAGGCGCCAAAATTCTGTTTGCCTACACTTGAAAATTACCTTGGGTCGGCCCTGACTGGAGGCATACTGAATGAAAAAAGGGAAAGTGATAGGTAAGAGCAGAGGTGATCAATTACTCCTGCCTGGGGACCAGTTAGCCCCCTACTACCCAGCTGTGCCCTTGAGGCATTTTTGATAGCCTCCATTTGGGATCTTTTTTGTGCTTCTGCAGGAGCAGAAATCTACAATGTACTCCACATTTCACAGAGCCATGTTCCCTCTGGATCTGAGATACTCTTGCATCTGCTGCATTGCATTTTTGACAGAACTTTGACTTTTCTGGAACTTTTAAAAATGTGTCGTATTACTCTTGATGTATTTTGCAGCATGCTTGGGGTGTACATTTTGTTGACACCCCGTCTTCAAGCCTGCTTCAAACTGCATTATAGTGTCTATGTAGAACTGCCCTGCAATATAGCCTGCAGCATCTAGTATCCATTGATGGAAGACTATCAAGAATAAAAAATATCATGGCTTGCTGACAGAAGAGCAATAATTATGAGTCAACCTAATTCCATGGTAGAAAGTTCCAGAGTCTATGAGTGGACACTGAGAAGACCTACATTCCCTTCCTGGAAAATGTTTCTAAAAGGACTCATGGGACTGCTGAATTGCTGATGTGTTTGACTAGCTTAGTGGTGGCAATGCTTTATTTTTGAAAGTACCCATAAACACACTGAGTCCTGGAATCCAGAGCTATTCGTTTTAGACTAAACAATCTTCTACCACTAGAAATATCACATGTGAGTTTCATTTCTCCTCTCCTTCTGTTTGTGGTCTGGTGATTTCATTGTATTTCATTTTATTGCAAGGAGCAGAATAAGTCAGATCTTGGGTTACAGTTTAGCTCTCAAGTGCAATGCCATTTTAAACTGATAGATAAAACTGACATAGCTATCTTGCAGTTCATGCTGTTATTGGAAAGCCCACCTGGCCCTACTTGAGCAATATAAATACTTTTGTACCTTCTGTTTTTCCTGTTGCCACAGAGAACCTGTGTCACACTTGGCAATATGTCCTCAGACAAAATATAAGCATCCATACACTAAGCACCATTCATGCTTAACCAGAAATCAGTGCTTTGGAACAGAGGGAAGCCATCTACATATAAATAGGATACTTGCACTGGGGGTTTTCAATAAAAACAAAGTAGAAAACATGTTTTTGGAATATAACTAACCGCTTATAGTAAACAATGAGCAGTCATGGTAAAAATAAAATTTGGTAGTAAAATGCAAAGTCTCCAGCACAAAAGATTAAGCAGTGTTTCTGATGTGTTTTAAAAGGTAAACTATGAGATGATTGCACAGGTGTGATTCTAAGCTCTTGCTTCTTGTCCTAGAGTGGCAGTCTTTTCTTCTCTGATGAATACATAGCTGCCATAGTAACAAAGAAATATGCTTTATACTGAGTCACACAGAACATGCAGCAAACTATAATCTTACATTTCAGTTCCCAGAAGCCTCAGCCAACATAGCCAATGAGAGTTCTGTAGCTGAACACCCATTGGGAGTGAAATCGAGCAATTTAATACGGTCATGGATAGTGAGGTCTGGACCGAGAATAGCAAAACTCGACCCGTGGATATTGAGATCTGATAGATGGATAACAAAATGCCACTGAGAGTCTGTGCCTGGCAAGATGAAAAGCTATGACCCAATTTTTCCCAATCAAAGTAATCTCACCAGTTGAAGCAGAAGCCGCCAAGGAGTTTATTCAGTTCAGCCAGAAAGGATGACAGCTAGCAGCAAACCACTCAAAGTAGCTGACATGTTTTGCAAGTATAAAACATACATTTTAATACTGTACAGTCTTTTGTTTTAACCATGTATGCCCAGTTGGGGCTGGCTTCGCTCTGATTGATGGAACTGATCTTGACAGCCCAGTTAGCTGGGATACTTTGGAGTCCAAGTCAGGGTATTGTTCAAAGTGATGGGATTATGGAATCTGTCCCCAGGAAAGGGGAAAGGGCATCTTGGAAAGAGGGGCAGGGAAGAGTGCCAGGTGATTAATATTCTTTTTGTGTCCATGTGGCTGCAAAAAGGAAGGGTCCTGTTATCCTTTGTACAGCCAGTCCTATGGGAACCAATAGAGATGGATTGGTTCCAGAGGTGATAGGTGTTTGGATCCATTGTTGATGTGATGACCAGGAAAACGCTGGAGGGAATTCCAGGGTCAACAGGTGCCGGTGAAAGGTTACCTGAACCTTGGTTGGTGGCTTCATAACTCCAAAGATTTATATGAAACATAAAACATTACATTATACACACAAAAGAGGTTCCGTGGATACCAAAGCACCCTATCATGGAATTCGAAGTACCCACGGGGATGAGGTTGACTCAGGGTTAGTTAAGATAAGGGAAGTTGGTATTTTGGGTAGAAGAAGGAGAGAGAAAGACACAGGAATCAGAAAGGACACAAGAATAAAAATTAGGATAACACACTACAGTGTGTGTTTATTTAGGGGGTTACATTGTAATAGAGGGAGTTTGGATCGAAAGTAAGTTTTGGTAGCTGCTGCAATGTTCCTCCGCTCTTCCGCACGATCAAACAACTGGGCTCTGGGCTCCCATTCCCCACTGGTCTGTCAGTCACAGTTCTGATTATATGATTAATTAATTTGGGGGGGGGGGAGGCGGTACTCGACAACAGAAGGAAACTCGAAAAAACAGTACCCTCCGGTGGTTTACATATCAATGTCGTGATGAATCAGTTCCAACATTTAGAGAAGTGGTTCCCAAACTCTGTTCTGTTTTATATTTCAGCTTCTCAGAAAGCATAGCCACTACCCCACTGTCATGGAATGTCTTCTTTGATGGTAGAGAATGCCCAGAATGTTACACCTGTGGTTCAAGAGAGGAAAAACCAGAGAAATCGAGGCATAAGGGAGCCATAAGAGCAAAAGCATGGCCAATGCAGTCCAGGGTCTAAGCTTGAAAAATCCTCCAAGAAGTATCCAAAACCAAGCAGGGGGGGGGGGGGTCACCAAAGGCTATAGCTGAAGATCAGGAAGTGAGTGTCAGGAATGTCACATAATGCTAAGCATCTATTGCCTTATAGATGCCTAATAAGCTTAGTGTTTCCTTCTTAAGTACAACAGATTTGTTCTGGTTTGCTATGTTTCACCTTCTTTAAACGACAACATTCAGAAGGGTACAATATTTCTGACTTGTGCTCATCATGGTCTACATGGGATGTTCCAGATTCTGCTTCCAAAGCTCTGAGATAGAACCATCAGCCACCTTTGGCTCAAACTGGTGTGTCCTCCTCATCTTTCCCCATGAGAGGAGACATCCTCTAGGTAGGACATGAGATGGAAGTCCTTAGCCAAGACTTTAATAAATGTTTTCTCTCTATCACTGCTGAGACAATGTGTACTGCTGTTCATCATATAATTAGGCTTCCAAGAAGAGATATACATCCTAATAGTGGAAACTATAGAGGTATTTCTCTTCTAACCTCTGCTGGGAAAATCCTTGCAAATCGCCTTCTACCTGTCTCAGAAGACACCCTCCCAGAATTCCAGAATGGCTTCTGCCCCTCCAGAGGAACAGTGGACATGATCTTCACTGCATGACAACTCCAAGAAAAATTCAGGGAACAAAATAAACCTCTGTACATGGCATTCATCAACCTTGCAAAGGCATTTGACACAGTGAATCACAGTGCTCTCAGCAGACTGAAAAGCCAAAACCAAGGTCACCACAACATCTATTATAGAACTCCAATATGCCAATGACAACATAGTCTGTGCGCATTCAGAAGAAGACCTATAAGCCACCTACAACCACCTTTGCAGAAGCATATGAGAAGCTCAGCCTCTCACTGAACATCGAGAAAACCAAAGTGCTCTTCCAACAGGCACCAGCCAATCCCTCTGCAAGGCCAGAAATACAGATTAATGGTGTAACATTACAAAATGTTGACCATTTCCGCTACCTTGGCAGCCACCTCTCCACAAAAGTCAACATTGACACTGAAATACAACACTACCTGGGCTCTGCAAGTGCAGCATTTTTCCGAATGAAGCAGAGAGTGTTTGATGATCCAGACATCCGTAGAGATACCAAGGTTCTCATTTATAAAGCCATTATCCTCCCAACCTTGCTATATGCCTGCAAAACGTGAATGGTCTACAGACGTCACACTCAACTCCTAGAGCAATTCCATCAGCGTTGCCTCCAAAAGAGCATGCAAATCTCTTGGGAAGACAGGCGAACAAATGTCAGCATGCTGGAAGAAGCAAAGACCACCAGCATTAAAGTGATGCTCCTATGCCATCAATTCCACTGGACTGGCCGCGTTGTCTGAATGCCTGATCACTGTCTCCCAAAGCAGTTACTATACTCCCAACTCAAGAACGAGAAATGTAATGTTAGTGGACAGGAAAAGAGATTTAAAGATGGGCTCAAAGCCAACCTTAAAAACTGTGGCATTGACACTGAGAACCTGGAAGCCCTGGCCCTTGAGTGCTCTAATTGGCAGTCAGTTATTACCAACAGTGCTGCAGAATTTGAAGAGGCACGAATGGAGGGCTTAAGGGAGAAACGTGCCAAGAGGCAGACACATCAAGCCAACCCTGACCGGGACCACCTTCCATCTGGAAACCGATGTCTTCACTGCAGAAGAACATGTGGGTCAAGAATAGGTCTCCCACTCTCCACAGCCACCTACGCATCTACTGCCAAGACACTACACCTGGAGGACCATTATCCTTGAACTACGAGGGATCACCTAAGTAAGTAAGTACATGTCCTAATGCAAATAGTATCAATGTGTTATGTAAAATTCACGTGTCAAATCATTAATCAAGGATCTACAGCACCATGACTAAAAGTGGTCACATGTAATGAAAAGAGAAAATGCATTGTTCTTTTGTGTCAACATCACAAAGCTTAAGGAGACCTCCAGTTATAACCATCCCTACCCTGACTACTGTAAATATTCTATTTGATTGTTATTTGCCATCAAGCCAGGGCCCTTCCACACAGCCATATAACCCAGAATATCAAGGCAGAATAACCCACAGTATCTGCTTTGAACTGGGTTATATTCCAGTTCTAAGCAGATAATGTAGGATTTTATTCAGCTGTGTGGAACGGGCTGATATATTCTGGAATATAGGGCTGTGTGGAAGGGCCCTCAATTTCAATTTATGTTGGAAAGAAAGAAGATCACATTGCAAATGGATTGATTTGATCAAGGAAGCTTCAAACCTGAGTTTAAAAGTCTTAAACAGAGCTTTTGGTGTGTGGGACCCTTGGAGGCATCTCTTTTAGGTGATCCTTTAATGTATTTTTGTAATAAATCATTCCCCTTGTTATGTGTGCAAAGTATAATAGCCTAGTTCAGCTGTTTTTTGCTTTTAGTGGAGCAAAATTGCTTTAAGGCTTTTTTGGTGATTCATGGTTTGCTTTTTTAACTTCTATGGTTTTAAGGTATATGCTTACTTTATTTATATGTTTGTTTGTATGGCATTGAATTGTTGTCACTTTGGAAGGTGCTCTGAGTTCCCTTTGGGGTGAGAGAGGGCAGGGTAAAAATATACTAAATAAATAAATATCCCTAGAACACTTTTTCAGAAACATATTTCAATTGAACTTATTTTCTGTCAGCTTTCTTCTCTTAAGTTGAACTAATTTTCTCCCTTCTCATCTTTCATAACCGTTCATAAAACTAAAAATTCACCCGTAATACATTAGAAGTCCCATGGGTCAGAAAATATTCCACAGTTCGTGTTGATTAATCTGAGCTTGGATGGAGACATGTTATTATTTTCACTGAGGAAGAGAAAAGTTGAGCAGATATTTTCCTCTCATTTTGTTTTAATACTTGTGATTATGAAAATGCAGAAAACACAAATTATTGGTAGGACATTAATTGGCTTTAAACACTTTTTGCTGCTCAGAAATCTTCTAAATGTATAAAATCTAAATTGTAGGCCCTTCTAAATAAATTACATAGAATCAAGCAATTATATGAAAGGGATTAAAAACTGCTTTAAACATGAATGTCACAGCTATCTATGCAGGGTTTTTATTACACTTTGCTTAAGACATGAAAAAAAAGTCTACATAACCTTGCATCAATTGATACCTACAAGATAAACCAGGAGACTTCATGTTAATTGCACTGAAAATTGTTGGCTTTGTCGGTCTCTCAATGCTTTCTTCCTCACATATGTTTTGGTGGAATTATAAAAACTTGAAATGTACCACCATAACATTTTAAGGATTATTAAGAATATAATCAGATATAAAATACCATATAATCTATTAATAGCATTCTTGAGTAGTTGAAAAGATAGACAAACCCAAACTGCCATTAGTTTACTGTTAACAAGTTAAGTAATATTGGCAACATTGCTGGAAAGGTGGCACATTCCTTAGATGAAATGATAATTTATGAATAATAACACTATGTAATATGATTTTTGTCATTTACTAATTGGTTCTATCATTAAAATATGGGGAAAGTTTATTAAACTGCAAAAACTATTGTAGTCTGCACACTGAAAAGGCAATGAAAATGGCATATTTTCATTAAGGAAAATTACAATCAAAGTGCCTAGACCAGTGGTTCTCAACCTGGGGTCCCCGGATGTTTTTGGCCTGCAACTCCCAGAAATCCCAGCTGGTTTACCAGCTGTTAGGATTTCTGGGAGTTGAAGGCCAAAAACATCTGGGAACCCCAGGTTGAGAACCACTGCCCTAAACTGAAGAAAATAATAGTACTACTCTTGTCCACAAAATGAAATTTCTGGAGTATAACAACTACTTTCAAAGTAAGTACCATACAGTTAAACAGGAATAACACTTTCAAACCAGGAACAGATTTTTTTTTCAAATTTTGTTATATTGTGTAAATAGTAGAAGGGAAGCCAAATGTTTCAGGTATTTGAACATATGCTTTTCTTTATGCTCTGTAGATGGGTTTTAATACAACTGCTATAATCCTTTTCTACATGGCCCTTGGAGGTAAAAGATGGAGGGGAAAATGCTGAAGTTATCTTCTTGACGATTGGTCTTCTTTTATTATTTATTGCACCAGAGCAAAACCTGAAGTGAATTTATAGGTAAAAGGATTTACTATCTTTTAATACTCTTATCGTGTGATTAACATTCATTTGTACTTTGATGTGCTTCTAATGCTTATAAACATTATAAGAATAATACTATGGATTAGATCCAGATAGATGATGTACAAGTAAGTTGGAATCCAAGCCAAGGTGATCAGTTAATAAACATTATGGTGCTGTGAAAATATGATCGCTTCAAAAAAATTTAAAAAGTGTGGTCTGTCAGGGAAATGTCAAGATTTCCACAACAACCATGCATTTCTTGTACAAAAATCTTAAAAACTGAATAAAAATGTATGTCTCATACAAGAATGGGAAGCCCCAATCATAATTTTTAGTCAAACTACAGTCAATATCCTTTCATGTATAATTAATAATTGGATTCTCTTGCAAAACTTGAAAAGATATGCAAATGAGGTTGAAGTGTTATCAAGTAGTGAATGAATTTAGGAAAGTAAAATCCAGAATGACATTTCCCACAAGATCAAGGCCTGCATTGTATCAGAAGTTCCTCTTCATTTAACCATGTTGCAAATGTCTCTTCCTAGTGCCATCTGTTGGGTCTTTTAAAAATGAACTATGAGGCTCAGCTAGAGTATGTCAATTGTAAAGCAAAATATTCATGAGATACCGGAAAGTACCAAAGAGCATTAATGAATCACCAAGGTTGATCACAGCTTGAAGGCCAACATAAAGAAACTGACCACAATAGGAGTCATAAAAATGAAAATGGCCACAGTGCTCATGGTTATGTTGAATTGCTTTGCTTATTTTGCAGTTGAGCAGTTTTTGTTCTTAAAGCAATAAGTTCAGAACCTGCAGATTCTCCAAAGTTTTAATTGCATCTCCAATCTACCTTGACACACAACATCAAATCAGATTATGTCAGGGGCTGCTGTGGTTTTATATGATTTTATGGATTTAGTCTGTATGGTTTTAATACTAATTCGTTTAATGCTGTTTTAATATTTGTATATTTTAAACTATATGCTGATGTTTTTATGTTAAGCTGCTTTCAATCTCCTGCAGGAGAGATAAAGCGGGAAATAAATAAATAAATAAATAATCCCCAAGTACCACCACAATCAAATTCTCTCTATGGCAATCCTATTATTGATAAAGGATTATTTAATCAAGTTTTATCGTACTTTAATTTGTTTTAGTTAACTATTACAGGAGTGTAAGGGGGAGATAGTGGAGCACCCTGGAGTTGGAAAGAAGCTTTTCCTTTAAAGCACCAACAAGATTGAAAGCCACTGAATCAAAGCAAGCAGCAAGACAGATGTGGAGTAATTGGAAGGAGATAGGGGGGAGTGGAGGGAGGGAAATAAGAGGGAAGGACGGAGAAGAAGGGGGAGCTCCATTGGACCTGAGTTGTCGGCGTGTCTGAAAAAAGGCCAAAATAAAAGAGTGAATGGAAATATTCCAAACAACTATCAGAATCCTGTTTGTCGTGAGCAGCTGACGGAATGGTTGACTATGCTTATGATGTTCCCTTGCCTATGGTGGAAGCAGGACCTTCTCACAAGGAGTTTTTGCATTGTGATTAGTGTCTATTTGTGTATTTTTGTTTGTGTCCTTTATTGTTGATATGGTCAGTGGACTAATTCATAAACAGATCTGTCTGTCTGTCTCTAATAATCTTTCAACTAACATCCCTAAGAATTTGAAAAAGTGGATCATAATGTGGAATAGAGTAGTTCTAATGATTAAATTCTACATATCTTTCCCTGGAAGAAAAATTAAGAATTTTTTCTAGCTTTCATAGCTAGGGGATTCTGAGAGTTATAGTCCAAAAGTAACTTTTTCAAGCTTTACCTCTAAGTCCCAATGTATTGTGCTTTTCCTGCATGACCGGGAGTTTGTTTGTTTAGTTATTTATTTATTTATTTACTTACTTACTTCATTTATATCCTGCCCTTCTCACCCTGAAGGAGACTCAGGGCAGCTCACAACAGGCATAATTCAATGCCAAACAAACATAGTATAGAAAAACAACAATTACTGGAAAATCACATAATTAAAACATATAAACCTTAAAACCATTCTTTAAAAATCACACAGTCCAAGACAAATCCCTAGAGCCATTCCGATTGTCACTTGCATTGTTCATTATTGCACTGAGAAATCATTATTGCCCTGGGAGTCATTGTCCAAAGGCTTGGTCTCACATCCATGTATTCACTTTCTTCCTGAAGGCCAGTGTAGACCCTCTCTGTAACTAGTTTTTATTAATCATTCCTTCATAGTAATTTTCTAGTGTTGGGATTGAAATACTCATGTCTAAAGACTGGATACAAAATTTACTTGGTATGGTTTTACTCGTATATGGAAACAGAGAAGGGAGACATGATAGATTAATACTAATTAGTTCTTGTCACACTTAAGATCTTAATTTTGATATATAATTGCAGAAAAGCCTTGGCTAACTTACAGCAAAATCATACAGATAAATAAGTCCCACTGAGTTTATCACAGTTAATTTCAGACGAATAGGCATAAAATTGCAGCCTTAATATTATTTTCTCCTTTTCGTTTTGGTTATGCTTCACATAAGTTTCCAACATAAGTGTGAGCGTGATGGGGAGGCAGAACGTGAAACGGGACTGCTGATGATATAAGAGGCATGATTCTCTACTCTTAAAGTGATGGTCACCCATGCTTCCCCTCTCAATGTGATTAGGTGGTTAAACCTTCAGCAAAGGTATGCAAGTAAACAAATCTTGCAAAAGAATGAGGGAAAATGCAGCATGTTATAAACATTTTTTAAACATTTAATGAATTGTTGACTTAATACAGATCATGATTTCAAAGATTACATTTTGAGCAATCAGGAAATATATTACTTTTCCATTAAAATTTAAATTTGCCAGTGGAATACACTGCCTCAGAGTGTGGTGGAGTCTCCTTCTCTGAAGGGTTTTGAACAGAGGCTGTTAGAGTATTTGAACTATGTGTTCCTGATGGCAGAATCAGGTTGGACTGGATGGTTTTTGTGGTATCTTCCAACTTTATGATTCTATAAAAATTAATAATGACATGTCTACAATCACTTACTAACAAGTAAATGTGATTTACTTTACTAGAAGGAAGCTATATTAATTTATTACTTATGACTTCTTGTGCAACATCCATGTCCTCATTACTGTTGATTCCTTCTTGCTGGAACAGAGATAGTAAAGTGCAGATGTCCTTTCTGCATTACTCACAAGTCAAGCAATGAGAAGAAAATACCATCTTGTTTCATTTAAAATTCTGGTCTAAAGCCAGGTGGACACAAGTGCAAGCACATTCTTGTATAAATTCAAGTTCCCCAAAGGAAAAACCTTGATTCTAAACTATTAAGATTTGTTTTTCAGGAAAATAAAGTTGCAGTATTGCAAAAGATTCTCAGGACCTCATCACATACAAGTCTATACTCCCTCCCCCCTTCTTAAGCATAGACAAATGGGGGGGGGGTCTACACATTGAGTCTACACTGCCATATAACCCAGTTCAGTGTGGATACTTTAGATTTTATAAGGCAGTGTAGAGGGGGCCTTATACAATACAGTGCCAAGTTTCAGAATGTTTCACCAATCACCTGAAATTTGGGGAAATTTTAACCTTTTTACCATAACATTTTAAAAAAAACACAAAAGAAGGTTCTGGGAATTGAAGTCCCAACCAGTGCACACCACAAGAGAGGTGGAGGATGGGCACAGTCAATCAGGCCTCTGATTGGCTGAGAAATAAATGTGAGAAACACAGAGAGAGAGAAAACTCTACTCCCATCATGGCCTGGAAAGGAAAGCAGAGGCTCCTTCAATGCCCATGTGGTGCAAAGTGTTGCTGGGAAAACGGGTTCCTGATGGGGTCCTCTCTGGAGGAGAGGCTTAGGGAAGCCTTTCTGGCCTTATTTGCCTCAAACAGACACCTGATTTGCGAGGCTGCCCACACTCTGTGGCCTCCGCCTAAGGTATATTGCCACTCAGCTCCATTGTCCCCATTAGCCAAAAGATCTGGCTGGTCATGATCCATTCTGGCTGAGCCTTTGGCTTCCCCCTGTGTAGTCTGTTTTTGGAGGTCCAGCTGCCAGATCGCCAAATTTTCTCCGAATCTGGTATCGCCAAATGGAATTGTGCATACCCCTATTAGGCACAGTCTGCATTTCCAGTTAATAATAACATTTTGTATTTGCTACATTGATTTATCCTATAAATAATAGACTGCACAATCTTATTAATCAGAAGAGCAAATGTGAGGCTGCAAACATATATCAATTTATCCAAGAGGAGACTATACTGAAATCAATAGAACTTACTGCTCAGCAGACACACATATAGTACTGAGCAGCTTCTGTCATAATCTCTGGCATAAACCTGAACATTTTCTATGAAACATTCTAAGACTGAAATTATTTTGTAGGGAGTAAATACAGGTCCAGATGCCTATTGTAGTTTTCTCTATACAATATTCTGCATTTAAAATATACCATGAATTTATGTTCATCTTATCCTTTGATTTCCTGCGTGTGTTTGTGAGTGCATGTGTAAAATCTTCTGTGTTCTGAGGTGAAGTATTTATTGGTGTTCATGAGGTTGATATGTAAATGGGAGTAAATGAGGAAAAAGTAGAGTATGTTTATATTTAAATTGAGTGCTTACTGAAAGGAAATGTAAAGTATGAATTATAGTATGTTTAGAATTTCTTATTAAGTAGCTCCTTTGAAACAAAAGCCTAAGTCATAACTGTCCCTGGAAATATGTATATATTGGTAGATATGATGTATTAAACTTGTGAGTTGAATTTTTTCTGGTAACTTAATCGTTCTGCCTGTGCAGCGGACAGGGATGGTGAGAAATTTCAGTACATTCTTTAGCAAAATTAGCTAATTCCCTCAAAACAGGATTGGACATCGCTTCAGTAAATTCTTTAGCAAAATTAGATAATTCCCTCTAAACAGGTATGGAAATAAAAACATGAGAAAAACCCGGCCTGACCTATTCATCTATCTCGGCTCATGGTTTGGAATGCTTAAAAGAATTAGGATCCATGTGAATTCAGCTGAACTGATGCCAAGTCAGGGTGCATGTACACTGTAGAACTAATGTTAACATGCAACCTCATCAGATGGGTGGACTTTAGCATCCTAGGATGCTTTCACCCCATCTAATGGAAGGAGCCCCATATCAGCCATCACACAACATTGTGTGACTTCCAGCGGAGGCTCCACTTCCAACAGGGGTGAAGGTGTCACCGGAAACTTTTCCCACAACACAGAATGGTGATGCTTCCCCCATGTGATGGGGAAAGTGTTGCCAAGATGGAGCTGTGTAAAGGGCAATGTATTTACCCTGCTGCCCCTCTCCTTTCTTGGTGAAGCCAGGCTTGGTGAAGAGGGATGCTTTGCCTGGCCTTTGTGATAAGGCCCTTTAACTGCCATGGCTTAATGCTATGGAATTCTGGAATCTGTAGCTGTATGAGCCACCAGCACTCTTTGGCAGAGAAGGCTAAAGACCTTGTAAAACTACAAAGGAGGTAAGATGCATGCCACCACAGAAGAGTGGCTATACTCCTTGGGCATATGGACATACATACCAAATCTAGGGCACATTTAAACCAGGCAAAACTGCCCAGTATAGACATGCCAGAAGACATCCACAATTTTTTTTTAAAAAATAATTTTATTATAAGAACATTTACAATTCAATAAAATAAAATTCAATATCAATAGAAGGACAGAAAAATGGGGGGGGGAGTAAAGGGAAAAGGGGAAACACACAAACAAAACAAAAATAAAAATAAAAAATACTAACATGTTGACTTCCACCTAGTTCTAGATATTCATTAAATCTCTTTTGAGTACCCCTTTTCTCTGCTTTTCATGTTATAAGAACAACTATTTTTCTTGAATCTTCTTTCTTATTCAAGTTATTATTCTTACCTTTTCATTTCTTAAATAGTCCTTAATCGGTTGCCAGTCAGTATAGTTTTTCCCCCTTGGTTTGTTGTCACTAAAAAAAGTCAACCTGTCCATATCCATAATTTCCAATTTTTTTAGTATCCATTGGTCAATTGTGGGATTTTCTTTGATTCTCCAATTTCTGGCATAAACTACTCTTGCCTGTTGTTAAATATTAAAGACAATATTCAAAGACAAGGGAGTCAAGGATGGATGGGAGTTTTTAAAAAGTGAAATACTCAATGTGTAAATGCAAACAGTGCCAACAAAGAAAAAAAATAAGACAAGTGCAAAGAAGACAGAATAGATGTCCAAAGAACTTCTAACTGGTCTAAGACTCAAAAAGGACATGCACAAGAAGTGGAAAAGGGGATAAATCACCAAAGAAGAATTCAAATGTATAGCCAACTCCTGTAGGGAAAAGGTTTGCAAGGCTAAAGCACAAAATGAGCTCAGGCTTGCCAAGGACATTAAAAATAACCAAAAAGGGTTTTTTGCTTACATTGGTAGAAAAAGGAAGACCAAGGAGGCAATAGGGCCTCTGCGAGGAGAAGATGGGGGTGATGGTGACAGGGGACAGAGAAAAGGCAAAACTATTGAATGCCTTCTTTGCCTCGGTCTTCTCACAAAAAGAAAGCCATCTTCAACCTCAGCAACATGGAATGGATGAAGGATTAGGGGAATTCAACCCCAAATAGGGAAACAAGTTGTCCAGGAACACCTGGCCTCTCTAAACGAATTCAAGTCCCCAGGGCCAGATCAGCTACATCCAAGAGTATTGAAGGAACTAGCTGAAGTTATTTCAGAACCATTGGCAATCATCTTTGAGAGTTCTTGGAGAACGGGAGAAGTCCCAGCAGATTGGAGGAGGGCAAATGTGGTCCCTATCTTCAAGAAGGGAAAAAAGAATGACCCAAACAATTATCATCCAGTCAGCCTCATGTCGATACCAGGCAAGATTCTGGAAAAAAAATAATTAAGGAAGTGGTCTGTGAACACATAGAAACAAATGTGGTTATTGCTAATAGTCAACACAGATTCACCAAAAACAAGTCATGCCAAACTAATCTGATATCTTTTTTTGACAGAGTTACAAGTTGGGTCGATACAAGGAACGCTGTAGATGTAGCGTACCTGGATTTCAGTAAGGCCTTTGACAAAGTCCCCCATGACCTTCTGGCAAACAAACTAGTAAAATGTGGGCTAGACAAAACTACGGTTAGGTGGATCTGTAATTGGCTAAGCGAACGAACCCAAAGGGTGCTCACCAATGAGTCGTCTTCATCTTGGAAAGAACTGACAAGTGGAGTGCCGAAGGGTTCCGTCCTGGGCCCGGTTCTGTTCAACATCTTTATTAACGACTTAGACAAAGGGTTTGAAGGCACGATCATCAAGTTTGCAGACAAGACCAAACTGGGATGGATAGCCAACACTCCAGAAGACAGGAGCAGAATTCAAAACAATCTTGACAGACTAGAGAAATGGGCTGAAACTAACAAAATGAAGTTCAACAGGGACAAATGCAAGATACTCCACTTCGGCAGAAAAAATGGAATGCAAAGATACAGAATGGGGGACGCCTGGCTAGACAGCAGTACATGTGAAAAAGATCTTGGAGTCCTTGTGGACAACAAGTTAAACATGAGCCAACAATGTGATGGGACTGCTAAAAAAGCCAATGGGATTTTGGCCTGCATCAATAGGACTATAGTGTCTAGATCCAGGGAAGTCATGCTCCCCCTCTATTCTGCCATGGTCAGTTCACATCTGGAATACTGTGTCCAATTCTGGGCACCGCAATTGAAGAGAGATGTTGACAAGCTGGAATGTGTCCAGAGGAGAGCAACTAAAATGATCAAGGGTCTGGAGAACAAGCCCTATGAGGAACAGCTTAAAGAACTAGGCTTTTTTTAGCCTGCAGAAAAGAAGGCTGAGAGGACACATTATAGCTATGTATAAATATGTGAGGGGAAGTCATAGGGAGGAGGGAGCAAGCTTGTTTTCTGCTGCCCTAGAGACTAGAACACAGAACAATGGCTTCAAACTACAGGAAAGGAGATTTCACCTGAACATCAGGAAGAACTTCTTAACTGTGAGAGAGAACTGTTCGGCAGTGGAACTCTCTGCCCCGGAGTGTGGTGGAGGCTTCTTTGGAGGCTTTTAAGCAGAGGCTGGATGGCCATCTGTCAAGGGTGCTTTGAATGTGATTTCCTGCTTCTTGGCAGGGGGTTGGACTGGATGGCCCATGAGGTCTCTTCCAACTCTATTATTCTATGATTCAATGATTCTATGAAATAATATCTCTATTTTTTCCCCTTTTCTATGTCTAACATTCCTAGCAAAAAGTACTTTGGTTCCATTTGTATCTTTATTGGTAATATTTTCTGTACTAACATGTATTTCTCTCCAAAATTTCTTTGCATTTTCACAAGTCCACCATGAGTGGAAGAATGTACCAATTTGTTCTCCACATTTCCAACATTTGTTTCATGCATTTTTGTAACAGTAGGCCAATTTTTCTTTGGGGGGGGGGTGATATACCACCTGTACATCATTTTAAACCAGTTTTCTTTTAAGTCTATTGCATAAGTATATTTAATTTTATGATTCCAGATTTTTCCTATTCCTCTAGCCTTATAGGATTTCCGATATTTGCTGCCTATCTAACCAGGCATTCTTTAATTTGTTCCACTTTTGTCACCCATTCTATTTTTTTGTACATTTTAGTAATAACTTTCTTTTCCATTATCATTATTTTACCCCAAAAAGACAGCCACAATTTAGATTTCAATTTTACAATATAAAAAAAACTCTGTGGTTAATAGTAAACCTATCTTACCTCCTCTGTATGGCTGACACCCTAATTGGCCAGGGAGCTCCAAGCAAGCCCCCAGGCATTGCTGGTGTTCCTACTGATATCAAAACAGAGTTCCACATGACAAGGATGAAGGAAGCGTGTGGCAGTAACACAATCACAATTCATTCCCCTTCCCATTTAATAGTAACAATAGATATTAAGACACCAATCTAGGAGCCAGTTCAGATATTTAGAAACTGGCTCTCCAGAATGACCTTTTGTTTGAACAGCTATAGACGTCACTTCCCAGTACTCAATAACTGATGTTACCAGAATAATCTTTGACACTCATTTCTACATCTGTATGCATCTATTTCTATGTGAAGTTGTGGTAAGCCATGATGTTTTGCTTACTTTGCAGGGCAGGGCATGTAAGACACATCTGTTTCGACAGGCTTTTGAGTTCTGTTGTTGATGTTTTAAAAGGTGCTTTTAGGATGTTTTTAAGATGTTTTTAAGATGTTTTTAAAGATGTTTTTAAGATGTTTTTTAAATTCTTGATTTTAGCCGGTTCTTGTAAGCCGCTCCGAGCCCTAGGGGAGTGGCGGCATATAAGTTTGAAAAATAAATAAACAAATAAATAAATAAATTATTCTGTTTAATGTGGAAAAAGAAAACATTCAACCCTGCAAACTTCCTCCTTGACACAATCTAAACCAGACACCCATCCTTAAATAACATATTCAGAAGTACCCATATAGAAAACCATCATGTGACTCCATTCATTACTGAGGTTTTTCACTGTAGGCAGGGGATCCAATTCACCCAAACAATGGATAATCTTTGTACCTCACAACTCTCAAATCTGAAGGCTAGCAAGCACCCATGATCTGATAAAAATTTCAAGGAGACATTTCTGCTTCTCACAATACTTTCCATGAAATGATTGAAAAGATTTTAAGCAAGAAAATGCTGTTTTGACACCATGCAAATTACAAAACTAGAAAATTTCAAAGTGAAGCAATTACATCTGTCATATCCTAATTATGTTATTGCCTCAAAATGAGCCATCTATTTTCCTTCTGAAAGCATTTGCAAGGCATACCATTGAGCAATTTTTCGACTGTATGAATAATCCACCCATCTAGTTTGCCTCCAAAGGGAGGTCAAAGCTGTTTTTATGCACCCTGAACAGTTGCATTTCTCTCTGCTTATGTAATTCACATGTCAGCCGACTTGAAATACTTCATGCACTATTTGGACTGGCAAAAGAGAAGGCAAGCAGTTTGAGCAATATTTAACATAGTCAAACATGATTGAAAGTACAATTTTTGTTTCATTAGAAGATATTTTTAAACATTTCTTTAAAAATACTGTACTAAAGAATAGCCTAAATACTGAACTTTAAAGGATACATAAAATGTATAATGTCACAAAGAAACTTTAGCAAGGAAAGTTAATAAGCACTACTTTCCTTGCTATAGAAATGCAATTTACTGTAATTTTGAAAGATTGGATTTTCTAAACCCCTAATTGTTCTTTTGTAGGAACTAGCTAACATTAATAATTAAATGTGCATTCACTTGAACAAGAGCAATTACATTTTAACACTAAATTACAGAGGTCATGATCTACTGTATGGATAGTTGGTTTTAGTCGCTTGTAGTGAGCCAAGTCTGAGAGTCAACCTCGACTTCTTAAAGATGGATGCCACATCTTGCTCTCCAAGTAAATTTAAAAAATGGTCAATCAAAGCATTAAAGATCTTGAAATAAAATCTTTAAGTCCTTTCTTAAAATAATGGACAGATGGATTTTAAAGCTTAGAAGCAACCACTGAAAAGGTCCTCCATATTCCCATCAGATGTTCCTGTGAAGGGTTTGCTGCATTAACTTTAGACTCTGGTGTTAACCTGGTTTTATCCTGTATAAAGCCCCTCCTACACTGCTATATATAATCCACATTATCTGCTTTAAACTGAATTATATGGCAGTGTGGACTAAGATAATCCATTTGAAATCAGGAAATGTAGATATTCTGCTTTGATAACCTGAATTGTCTGAGAGTGTGTAAGGGGCCTTAGAAGATGGGGAATGGTCTGGAGTTTCATTCTTGATTAGTGTGGACAGTTGGACTGGATCTAATTTGAACTGGTCCACTGTCCACATGGCCAGGCACCACTGTTCTCTTTTTTCTGTACTCCACAGTTCAGTGAAAAGTGGATGGATTAGGACTGCATTGTTTATGTTGTCATGGTACTTGGCAAAGAGCTCTAGAGAACTCTTGGCCATGGCCTTGCCTTTGCTCACATCAGCGAAAGCATTCACACAACCATGGAAGAGGAAGGGGAAGTCTTTCCTCTTTCACCTTGATCATCTAGGAGCCTTTGTTGATATTGCAACAGCCAGGAACTCTTCAGAACTCTTAGTCAACTGCTGTAGTGACAGGCACAATGGTCTAGGCATGGGTGACCACCCAGTGAAGCCAAACTGGGTTCAGTCCAACTGGATGGACTGGACTCCACTCTCACCACCTTCCTGCCTGATTTGTGTAAACAGCCCTGCAGAATCCAAACTGGACCCAAATTATGGTGTATGTGTAGATGAACCCTAAGATTACAGAGGTCAATACTGATAACGCTATTCGAGTTATCAATATTTGTGTGCCTAATATACACTCACCATTAGTTTGTATGTTAACCTACAGCTGCAACATATGTTTATGGTGACTTCAGTTATTTTATTGTTGCCTTATCACACCCTCTCACCTCTTACAAAATTTTAACCTGCAGCCATTTTCTTCCTCCCGCCCTCCCATTATTTTGTAGAGTCTTATTCCATGAGATGATACAGAAAGAGGCCAGATGGGAATCTTTCAGGTGTGTTTTTTTAGTTGTGTATTTGCGCATTGCAGGTACCTCCAAATTGGAAGATTCTATGATTTTATGATAACTTGGATTGGACTGAAGCTGTGCTTTACAAGCAGTGTTGTAAAGCATTGTCAATTTCTTTTTCATAAGCCAGAATTAATGATTTTACCATTTTTGTCTTTCGTCATGTTGGCGCCATGACATTTTTCACATAGGTGAAATCATAAACTCCCAAGAAAGATTCCCATCAGTTTAGGATTCTTCTTGTCAGTTTTTCCTGATACTTGAGAAACCTATTTTTCAATCTTTTTTAAAAATAAATTTTGAATATTTTTCCTTTCTTATTTATAAATAATAACCAGCTTCTCAAATTGTGCTACAATTACATAGCTTAGTAAAATAGGAGAATAAACTTTAAAGCTGGCAATTGAAAAAAAGATTTTTAAAATAAATACATGGAAATAATAATAATAATAATAATAATAATAATAATAATAATTATTATTATTATTATTATTATTATTATTATTATTATTATTACAATTAGGAGGCATACAACCTGTAGAAATTTAAAGTTGCATATTGGTTTTTTTCATCCATCTTACTTCATACAGTTCAGCAAACATTGGATTATCAAAGCTCAGTTTGGCATTTCAGTTCTGAACTCAAGGCAACTGCCCAGCCAGCCAAACTGAACCTTCCCCAGAGCTTTGTGTGTATGAGCATTGTGTCCCTTAAGTTACTGATTTCTTTTGTAAACATAAGACAGTTTTAAGTCCTGGTGGTGATATCATAATAAATCATATGAGCTATACAAATTCCTTGCCTTTTAATTAAGGATAAGAGATGAGGATAACTGTTGGCAACGTGTGTCAGAGAAAGCAGATTATCAAAATTATTTTCAATTAAATCTCTTTCCTTTTTTTTTTGCTAACAATTGTGTCCAGATGTTCCTATTTTAAATTCTACTATTCTTGAGGCTTAGAACCTTCCTCTTGATTTAGCTATTAAGGATTTGATCCCAATAGTGACTTCAAGGGGAAAGCTTGTGGTGGAGGCTCCTTCTGTGGAGGCTTTTAAACAGAGGCTGGATGACCATCTGTCGGGGGTGCTTTGAATGCGATTTCCTGCTTCTTAGCAGGGGGTTGGACTGGATGGCCCATCAGGTCTCTTCCAACTCTACTATTCTATGATTCTATGATTCTATGAAAGCTAGTGTGGCATATTGTTTTGAGTGTTGGACTAGGACTCTAGGCCCCCTTCTAGACTGCCATATAAAATCCAGATTATCTGCTTTGAACTGGGTTATATGGCGATGTAGAATCATATAATCCAATTCAAAGCAGTTAATGTAGATCATCTTCTTTGATAATCTGGATTATATGGCAGTGTAGAAGGGGCCCAGAAGACCAGCTTTTGAATCTTCATTTACCCATAGGTCCCATTGGGCAGATCATACCCTCTCAGCCTAAGGCAAACATCTTCTGAACATATCCTGCCCAAAAACACCATGATAGGTTTAGTTTAGAGGAGTGGTTCTCAACCTGTGGTCCGTGGCCTCACCATTACTACACCATTGCAACGAGAGCGACTGGTCTCGCAAAACTCCCTTATAGTGCTGAGGCAACAGGGATGTCAGGAGGGGAGAAGCCGACTACCTATGAAAGGCATGACAACAAGCCACTTGACTGCTGCTTCTCCTCCTCCTCCTCCCCCCTGAGTGGAGCCGTTCCATGTGGTGCCTGGAAGCAGGGGTGCCTTGATGTCTTTGTTTTTAGGCCTGTTCTTGGGGTTATAACTTATTTGGGGTGCTGATTCAGAAAATTGTGTTGGATAGACCACATCAGTTCTAGATTATTAAATATGGTTTTCTGTGGGTGAGCAGATGGTGACTACTGGATGGCATATGTTCTGTATCAAAAACTAGAGTTAATGTGCTCTATCCAATGTAATTTTCTGAATCAGCACCCCAAATAACCAAATCAAATCAAAAACTGATTCATAACTCTTTTGGTACTAACGTTGAAGAGTGGCAGGGCCATAGATGGGGGGGGGGGGGGGTTAGGGTTCAACCCCCCCCCCCCCAAAGCCTGGTTTACTCATGTATTTTAAGCGGTTAACCAATTTATGAGTAAACCAGGTTTTTTTAACCTGACACATTTGGGAGAGGGTGAACTTTTAACCCCACCCCTTCTGGCTACAGCCCTGGAGAGTGGTCCCTGGTCAAGTAGCCCCTGGTCAAAAAAAGGTTGAGAACCACTGCTTTCGTGTTATAAATCAGAAACTACTTTAAGGCATACTACATCAGCAGCAACAACAAAACAACAGAAATGAGGAGGGAAAGGATAGGTACTTCCTCTCTTAACCTTTGTATGTTTTTAGAGCCCCCAGGTCAAGAGGTTCCAAAACAAGCTTTAAAAAATTAAAAATTAAAATCAATAGAAGTTTTTTGGGTGAGAGTGAGAAAATGTGAAAAGTTAGCACTTAAAGAAAGAGACTAGACAACAATTTTTTCTTGAGATAGAAATAATATGAGAAGTGCCTTGCTTGTAAAAAAAAAAAAAAGCAACCCAGGGCCCTTCTATGCTTACCTAAAACCCAGGAGGAAGTGGGTTAAAATAACCCACTTTCTCCTAGGACCCTTTTCAGAGAGGCCTAATGGCAGTCCAGTAAGTTTTTATTTTATTTTAAAGCTTTTTTTTGGGGGGGGGGGTCTGGGCTGTCCTCGTTCCAGCAAGGTAGTTACCATGCTGCAATGGGAACAACCCATGGGAAAACCCATTTGGTTTCTTAAACCAGCTCTGAAGCAGGTTAGATATATGTCTGGAAGCGCCCACCATGCATGTTCTCTTTGCTGCTATTTAAATGGTCTACTTGTTTGTCTGTCTTTGAGCTTAATCCTTAATACTAATGTAAGGGAAAAGAGAAATCAACAGAGGACTGCTGTTCCTTTCCTTTCCTCTCCTCCTGTCACTTGTTGTTTTCTAAAAGAGAGCAAGGGAACAGGCAGAAACAGAAAGAAGGGAAGGGTCAGAGGGCTCCATCTGCAGCATGTACTTTGGCAGGTGAATGATGATGTTGCCACCTGATGTTGGCCATATCAAAATTCCTGATTTGTCACCAAATCCCGCTCCCCACAAAGTCATAGATTTTTTAATGCTTTATATTTATAAGTAGAGATTCACTAGTTGTCAAGTATCCTGCAGGGAATTTTTGAATGCATTTTGGCTGCCAAGCCAGCTGCGTGGATCATTTTAATAAACAAGTGATGTTTCCTCCTCTCTCCTTACATTTTCTTACTAATCCCTCCTGTCTCTCCAAACACAACAGGAAAAGAGTCGAACTCCTTTTGGGCTTTTGCACTTTATCCAGATTGCTTCAGGTTTTCACAATTTTTCCACAGGAACTTCTTGTGGAAGAGAAAATACCCCTTTCTTCTCCTGTTTCTTAGAGTCAGCAACAGGATGATTTACCTGGAGAGCAGTTTGAAAGGGCTTTCCTATACCACAAAGAAAATTATATGGTTTCACAAAGGCCACCCAATGGGCTTATAAAAAAGAGGACCACTGAACACCTGTTTTCTTCCAGTAGAAACTAAGGGCCTGTCCAGACAGCCTAATAATCTAGGAGAAAGAAGTGAGGCAAAAAATCACAGTATCTGAAATCAAGTCCAAATATGTAGTGGTCAGTCCCAGCAAATAGTCCCCTGGCATCCTGAAAGGATTGTTTGTAGTGGATTTTAGAAATCTGCAAAATTAACATGAAACATCCTTTGGGAAATTTTCTTTTAAAAATTATTATTGACTCTCTGAGATGTGCTGGACTTCATAAGAGCTGATGCAGATATATGAATGTGTATATTTCTTGTCATTATCTCTCCTCACCCCCCCCCCCCCACTGCCTTTACATTTGTCCTCTTGAGCCCCACTTCCCTTTGGGGTCACTTGCCTGCCATACTGGTGGCCACTGTGTAAAGCTCTGTTTAATTTCATAAATATGAGAACAAAGGAATGGTTGCAGAGAGTTCTCATGGGGATTGCTTTTCATTTGTGCTTCTATTTAGTCACCTGTGTGTCTATGGCTCCATCTGTTTATAGCCCTCACCAGCTGTTTCAGGATATTAAAATAAGAACATCAGCTAGGGCAGTCCACACCAGCATATCGCAATAAAGACTCTTGTTTTTCTTGAGTGTGGTGATGTGAATAAACACATTTTCCAGCTGATCTAGGATTTTAAGCATACCTTTTCAACCCATGTTTTTCAGCTGATGGCGTAATCAGCACACATTTTGGGCAAGCACCATCTAGCCACCCCCTTTTATCCTGGTTTCTCTCAGATTTTAGGGCTTGTGTAGAAGGCCCTAAGTAGCAAATGCCCACTTCTTCAGCAGGGATAATGCATAGTTGCTTCCACACCCACCAAATAATACAATACAATGCCCGCTATTTGCATAATTACTTTAAATGAAAACAATGCAAAGGATTCTGGATGTATACATGAAAACTTTTTTATAGTTCTTTGCCACAAATTGAAACTTCATAGCCCATACCATTAACAAGGTCCAGAAATGTTAGCTATCATCTGAAAGCCAAGTCTGAAGAAGAACTTGAAAACTAGTTTGTAATCCAATCCAACAGAAGAGTAGCAAAAAAGCCCATGGAGACTATGTGGCCAAGTCTGCGCAAAGGAACTCATTTGCCATTCTAAAATACCTCAAGTCAAGAGGGGGCCACTTCATACCTGCAGCACTCAAACTATTTGAAGCCAAACCAGTGGCACAACTCCCTTATGGAGCCCAGCTAGGCCCCTTCCCCGATTTTGCTCCCCTAGAGCTTGTACAATCAAAATTTTTGAGATCAGCCCTGCAAGTAACAAAATGCGTCTCCAATGCCATTCTGTGACTGTAGACAGGTTTCATGAAAGTGGAGGCTAGGGTGTGGTGGTCATAGCTACTGGCTCAGAATATCTCACACTCCTCGTGGTCTTGCCCCACTAACCAGTCCACTTGGAAACAGGCAGTAGCAACGAAAATCTCATCTCGAGCGCCAATTGGATTTAGCCTATGTCCCAACCTTTATTGTCAATTAAGCCAGCAGATATCTTGCGTCCCCAATGGCATACTTATTACTTAACAAATCTGGAGGTTCCCAATCATTGGAGGGCCTCCCCCATGGCTCAATATTACACCCTTCTATCAGCTGTAATTGAGGGAAGAACCCCTAACCAAAGGGACTCTGTCCCTGTGACTCGGGTCAAATAGAAACAACTTAGCAGATGCTCCTCCAGTGCCTGTTCTACAGGGACATTCAATCCAGACTCATCTTGCCCCTGCTATATAATTACCCGGGCCATTCAGGACAATTTTACACCACCCTGCTGCTCTCAGATACCAACCTACAATGCTGCCAGGTTTTGTGCAGCAGCACTTAAAATGCCAGGTGATGACTGGTTCCAAAAGTTAGCAATCTAACTATCAGCTAACTGATCAGTGCTCCCCCCCCAGTCCTCTAGCTTTGTGCCCTGAATGCTCCTACCCCTCCATCAATCTCCCTCCTTCTCCATCCATTTCTAGTCCCTTCCCTTCTCTAAATAGTTTTTGTGCATTAATCTTCAACATACAGTACCTCTGTTTCTAGCCTTTTAGATTTTAATGTACAGTGCTCCCTCACTACTTCACAGTTCACTTTCTGTGGATTTGCTGTTTTGCGGTTTTTCAATAAGCTCTATAAGAATATTATAAATCATAAAAAATTACAATTTACAGCCTAAGGAAAGGAGGAAGGAGAAGGCGAAAGGAGAGAAAAGGAGCCTAAACGGCAACGGGAGGAGAAGGAGGCGATTTATCAACACACCATTGGTTGATAAAGACTTAAAATAGTGTATAATTACTAAAATAATGTATACTTATATAGTGTCCTTACGTTGTGGATTTTCACTTATTGCGGGTGGTCCTGGAACTTAACCCCCACAATAAGTGAGGGAACAGTGTACAGTGCTTTTATTAAACTGTACCCTACTCTCCTTAGGTCTATGACTATAATAAAGAATTTTGAGTTTGATTTCACTAGTTTTTAACATTTGAAAATTTACCTGCTGCAATAAAGTATCTATTTTATATTTGTTTGATACAAGCTATTCTTTTGAAGATTGTGAATAAACAGGAGCTTTATATATAAGCTGGCTACAAATATAATACAAACACTAAAAACTTCACGATCAAGGTGATATTTTGCTGTATCTTTCCTTTGGGATGCAGACAGGTAAGTCAGTAGCAATATTTGTATCTTTGCAGTCTGATACTGTATAAATAAGACCTGATACAAAGTCATCATGACATACTGGAGAGGAAACTGGAGAGAATATACAAGGTAACGAAGTTGAGATCGAGATCACAATTGTAATTTAACAGCACAAAACTGGACTCAATAGGTATCTTAATAGGCTACTTTCATTCAAAAGGTTATGACAATAACTGAACAGTGTATTAATCCAGATATGGTCATGCTTAGTCACGAAAGACGAAAATATCTGGTCAAACTAGAAATATGATCAAACAAAATTATCCCAACAAGCTAGATACTTGAAGAAAGCAGGTGTTTGAGAAAAAAAAGGTGTTCAGGCCAAAATTGGTCTTTTTCAACACCTGTCCGCCTCAATTCTTTATGTTCACAAAACATTTCAAGTTAATTAGTTGAGATTTTGAGCTGAACCAGAAATGGCCCCAAAATTAATGTGGCTATTATTTTTATGGAGTTGGATTCATCTGAAAAATGACTGTCACCAAAACTGAGCAATAACATCCTAAATATTTCTTACAGCCATTGATTAATGTACATAAATAGTTATCTGTTATGTTTCAGTCACTGCCCAACGTTTCTACTAAGTAACATGCCGTTGAATTGTTCACTACATTTCATTTGTAGTGCTTCTTCTTGCTGACTTTTTTTTTAAAAAAAAAATTAACATTCCACTCAAAATCTGATTATGGATGATGTTAAGAAATTATCTTATAGCATCGTGCCATCTAGCTCAAGTTTACTTGCTCTGTCCGGCAGTGGCATACCAGTATCTCAAACAGTTGTTCTTCTTTATCCCAAAACTTAAATCTGGTATTTTCTCTAAGCAAAATGTGTATATTCTACCACAGAGTTATAAATCTTCTCCTAAAAATGTTGTACAACTTTTATATAATGAAAATCTTTTCAATGCCTACTGTGGTATTAAACATTTTCCATGTAAACCAGGGAACTATGAGGAGTCAAACCTAACAGTTAAATAATAGGCTAGTTCCTTTCAGTCCCTAATCTGACGTACAGAGTTGGAAATCATAGCCAGCCCAAAACATCTTATTTCCTAAGGCAAAGTAGCAAATGGACCCTAAATCTACCTAATTTAAAGGATAAGGTGTCTAAAGTCAGTCATGTTGTTTTGGACACATGAAAGAGAAACATTTAATCCCCTCTCTGTCACTACATAACAAATGAAGAACTAATAATTTGCTGCCCTTTCATGACATCCCAAATCTGCTTCCCTAGTTAACTGTTTCATTCTGCCGAATAGTAGGGTCAGCCCTAATAGGAAATGGGATATTTCCTTGCAGATAGGGCTAGAAACATTGACTGAGTAAAGAATCAAAGGTTTCAAGTAATTATCAGAGAGTGATGTGTAGCTCTGAGTGACAATGTCACACCTTGTTTTCAAATACATAAACTAACTCACTGATTAATGGAGTAGTGATTTTATATAGGATAGGTTTTCAGTCACCAGCCTTCAGTCTAAACTGGCTGCTCTGCCATGTATTTCTTCAGCTGCTATTCAGCTTCTGTTGCAATCAGTAACCACTGTTATGACTCTCAACTGACTGAAGCATGGGGGGGGGGGGGCAGCTATTTGAAAATCCCAGTTAAGCAATACTCATTATAACTTGGAAACTTTTACACATGTAGTAGGAGAGAAATGATTGGGGAATGATGGAGGGCTGTTTTACAGATTTTCAAAGTGAAGAAAGAAATTAAGTCACCACTGAGAGAAGGAAAAACAACTCAGACCACCTAGTGTTGATGAAGGACCAGGCACCTGCCTTTAATTGCATGCTTGCAGAAAAACAGTAAAATCGCCGTCTTTAATTTATAATGAGTTTTGACTTGCCTTGACATAAGCTGTGAGAATGGCTGTGGGGGCAATTCGTTGAAAATAACAAGGATGTTCTGTTCTGCATTTTAGCATTGAGAGATCTGGCTTGTGGGACTGAAAAAAGACTAATATGGCCCCAGTATTTGATTGTCTTTGAAGAGTAGATTCCACTTACAATAACATACCTGCCTAAATATTTTAAAGGTATCATATCCTTTCTGAACTTTGGAGCTAACCAGGAACTCTGATTAGTATTTGAGTGGGAGACCAGGTACTATAAGCAACATGTGAAAGGGAAGACTAGCAAAACAACCTCTGAATATTCCTAGAATCATAGAATCACAGATTTGGAAGACACCTCATGGCCATCCAGTCCAACCCCCTGCCAAGAAGCAGGAAAATTGCATTCAAAGCACCCCCGACAGATGGCCATTCAGCCTAAGAAAGCTCTATGAATTTCATGGGGTGGCCCATGAAGTCAACAGACAACGCACACAAGTTTAATTGCTATCACCTTATTCATATACCCACAGGTCTTGTATTTAAAAAGAAGGATGGTCAACACTAATGATTTAACCTGAGACAGCACCAGCATAGACAAACTTGAATAAACCTACACTACAGAGTTATGATCATTTGCTACCATTTTAACTGGCTAGGAAATTCTGGAATGTGTAGCTTGGTGAGGTGCATAAATTTCTTTACTAGAGATCTCTGGTAATGTGGTTCACGGATGTGGCCTAGACTAGTATTTTTCATACTATCTGATGAGTGAAACTGGTATTTTATTCCATAACATGCCAGTAACACATTTGTCTCCATTGGCTACAACTGTCATTTCCTTTTTTCCTGAAATCTCTCCATGGATCAGCTATCAATGGATTATGGCCCAGCACCAGTCCATGAGCCACCACTTTGAATAGTAATAAACCCGAGTATGTAGTCTACACACACTTATCCTTATTCTTATTATACAACTTGCAACTTGGTTATTTTGTCCAGACTTAATAAGAAACCTGTTTTTTTACAATTAAAGAAATTTACCAAAATCTTTATCCAGTAACTTTTCAGAATTAGATGTAGTCACATGAACCCAATGTACAAACACACACTTAGAAAGATATTTTTCTATCTATCACATTGAATGTGGCAATTCCTCAAAGAATGATACTGTCCTTTTTATACCTTCATTTGTTTCTATATCTATATCATCTATATCATCCATAATAAAAGTGAAAACCCATATGTGTGTATGTAGCACAGGCGTCAACTCACATAGACAGCCTCCAGCCTCCACAAACAGGCTATAGTTCCCAGTGCTGAGGAACCACCAAGTCACTCCTTTCCACTGACATTGCCGTTACAGCGAGCTCCATGAACATGTAGCCCAAACCCTGCCAATGTCCTCCCCAAATACGATGGCCCACCACCCAAGGAATACTTTCATTCGGGGACCATTTCATCCTAGATTTTGCATTTTCCTCCACCACAGGCAGGCATCCCAGGGTTCTCCATTGGTGTGGAATTTGTATGACCCTGCCTACTGCCCTTCCCTTTCAAATCTGTCTGCATAACAAACACAGCAAAACTGAGCAGCAACTCAACTTCCTGGAGGATTTTGGGGGATTGACTCCACATGGTGGTAGTTGTCGTTCATCCTGCATCAAGTCAGAGCACTGTGACTCCTATTGGGGAATTTAGAGGTGTTGTAGTTCACCTACACCCAGAACGCTATGAACCCAAACAATGATGGGTCTGGACCAAACTTGCCATGCATACCCGATATACCCAGATTTGAATACTGGTGGGTTTTGAGGGGAATTGGCCTGGACATTTGGGAATAGCAGGTACTGGGATTTATAGTTTACCTGCAATGAATGAGCACTTCAAACCCCACCGATGATGGACCAGGACCAAACTTCGCACACAGAGCCCCAATAACCAACAGAACATATTGGACAAGTTTGGGGGAAAGGGAGTTATAGTTCACCTGCATCTAGAGAAACAGTGGCCCCCACTGACAATGGCTCGGGACCTAACTTAGCACAGAAAAGTCTCATGAACATACTGCAGGGGTTTGTGGGAAAGGGCCTTGATTTTGGGAGTTGTAGTTCACCTGCATCCAAACAGTACTGAACCCAGCCAACGACGGATCTGGACTAAACTTGGCACACAGACGCAGCATTGCCTGCTGTGGATACTGACAGATGTTTCGGGACAATTGCCCCGGGAACCTGGGAGTTGTAGTAGTTCACCCCCATCCAGAGAGCACTGCAGCCAAGCAATCATCAGGCAATGACAGATCTGGACCACACTTGGTACACAGATCCAAAATGGCCAACTCTGAATAGTGGCTGGGTTTGGGGAGGATTTTCAAATAACACGGGCATCACTGAGTCCACAAGCTAGTACTAAATATAACTTGACTCGCTGTTTTAGTGAGCTTTAGAAAGTGAGACAAGGCCTCTAAAATATTTATTAATGATTGTTTTAGGAGACAAGATCATTCCACTCTGTTTGTTATTGTTTCTGTTGTGGAAATGAGTGGGCATAGTGAGACATGGCATCAGTCCTTCTTAAAGCACACTGCTTATGCTTACTCATTAAAGAAGGGAGGAGGATTAATTAATATGTGACATAGTTGGAGATAATTCTGGTTCTGAGTTGCCAGTTTCTATTTTCCAAAATATAAGGGCACAGCCAATGTGTCTTTTCTCAGAAGGGATTAAGCATGTGGTCTTCAGAAAACAAGGGAACATGCAGAAATTGAGAGTGCCTTTATGGAAGAGTAAAGAGATTTGTGAGGGCTTTGGCGGGGAGAGGGTTGCAAGAAGAAAACTCACTGAAAGTAGAGAAGTCATAGAAATGATGAAGCTTTGTCTGCGGCTGGATCTACACTGCCATATAATGCAATTTAGAACTGCATCTATGTAGACCCATATAATGCAGTTAAATACAGTTATCAGGTTTATTGAGTAAATTGCTATTAACGATGTACGATTTTTGAGAACATACAGCAAGCCGTTTCTGTTGTGAGAGAACTGGCTTTCTACAGAGATGTTGCTCAGGGGATGCCCAGATGTGATAGCTGGGAGCCTTTTCTCATGTCCCCGCAAGCTAGAGCTGACACATGGGAGCCCACCCCATCTTGTAGATTCGAACTGGCAATCTTCAGGCCAGCAACCTAACTTTCAGGTCAGTGATTCAGCCAGCACAAGGATTTAACCCATTGCGCCACCGCAGAGAGGCTGATTTCCCCATGTCAATTAGGTAGTGAAACCATTTTCAGGTTTAGCAGCATGCATTGCATACATATCTGAGCAAACACTTCAACATGGCATTGTTTCTTTTTTAAGTGAGCCAAAGGTTTGTTGAATCCGGCTGTGAACTATAATGTGTGAGAAGTTTGAGTTATGGTTTGATTTTAGAAACAACATCTAGTTTTATTTTCTTCAACCTGAAACTAGCTTTTAGTTCCCAATCTCTATTAAAAGATAAGTAGAACATTAGTTATGGATAAAAATAGACAAGCGATTTCACTGAACACTGCTAAAGAACATATTTCCATATGAAAAGAAATCCATTTTTGTTGTGTTATATTAAAATCTTACTGTTTCTTAAATAACAAGCTTTTCAATTGAGCAATACACTTGTTATAGAAAGCTTAACAGTTCTTTCACCATGCTTATTATAATAGAAAATTAATCTTGTTTGCATGCTTTTGTGGAAAATACTAATGATGATCATTAAAAAGGTAGCCGAAAGGCAGAGGTACCTTCAAACATGCTTTAGTGAAGTATATAACTTAAGCAGCTTTGAAGAATCTTTTTGAGCTTTTTTTTAAAAGAGCAACATGAATGATTTAGAAATAGATTACTATCACCCACGCATGTAGCCAGGGAAGGGGGGCTTGAGGGGCTTCATCCCCCCCCCCCGAAATTCTCAGGGTGGTCCGCGAGAAGGCCTTACATTTATTATTTAAACTGTTATGTTTATTCATATCATGATCTGATCACCATGCTCAATATATCCCATATGCATGGGGGTCTTAGGATAACGATACAAAAGGTTTGCTAAGGTAGATCCTCTCCCACCCAGACTCAGCCCCCCCCCCCAACCAAAATCCCAGCCCTTCCCAAATCAAAATCCTGGCTGCGGTCCTGCTATCACCCTATCTATCTTTAGATAGAAAAGTAATATTTCTAGGCTGATTAAGGTCTTTCATAGCAGCTATTTCTGTACCATCCTATTCACAACCATTTTAAATTGGCAAATGGTCATCAACTGCCATTCACTTCTCATTTTACAAGTTTGTTCTATGTTGTTGTTTTTTTTAAAAAAAATTAAAATAAAATGGAAACATTCTGAATCCACTTATCTGATACAAAGTTATAGCTCGATGACTCCACTTTAACTCTCATAGCAATGCCAGTAAAATCTTGGGACTTGCAATTCGGTTATTTGGCAATTTGTCATTTGAGTTCTCTGGCAGAGAATGCTAACTACTTCTCCCTGAAAAGTAAACCCCAGAATTGCATAGGATGGAATCGTGGGGTCATAGCACTATAATTATGCTATGGATAATTAGGATCCTGGGTCTGGAAAGCTGCCTACAATCTTAAATTTCTTACAGGATATCAGATAGCACTCGTGTTGTGGGAATTCTACACAGCAGATAGGTTTCTAGATGCATCCACTATTATTTGATAAATGCATCACAATAACAGCATGTGAATGAGTGGGTGAGAAGTTCAAAGAGCTCCAAAAACCTTGGCAAGAAGCTTGGGACCTAAAGTTACCTGAATGGGCTGGTGCCAGTCTTGACTGTGAGAATAAGAGCTATCTCTAGATTCAGTCTTGGATCTCATACATATTGTATGATGGTCAGTGAACAAAGCCTTCATTTCTGGGGATCAATGGCACAGACAGAGATAGAGAAATAAGTAGGTATGTAGGTAGGTAGGTAGGTAGGTAGGTAGAATCATAGAATTATAGAGTTGGAAGAGACCTCGTGGGCCATCCAGTCCAACCCTCTGGATAATCACATTCAAAGCTCCCCTGACACATGGCCATTCACTGTTTAAAAGCCTCCAAAAAAGGAGCCTCCACCACACTCTGGGGCAGAGAGTTCTACTGCCAAACAGCTCTCACAGTCAGGAAGTTCTTCCTAATGTTCAGGTGGAATCTCCTTTCCTGTAGTTTGAAGCCATTGTTCCAGGGCAGCAGAAAACAAACTTGCTTCCTCCTTCCTATGACTTCCCCTCACATATTTATACATGGCTATCATGTCTCCTCTCAGCCTTCTCTTCTGCAGGCCAAACATGCCCAGCTCTTTAAGTCGTTCCTCATACAGCTTGTTCTCCAGACCCTTGATCATTTTAATTGCCCTCCTCTGGACACATTCCAGCTTGTCAACATCTCCCTTCACTTGTGCTGCCCAGAATTGGACATGGTATTCCGGGTGTGGTCTGACCAAGTAGCATGACTTCCCTGGATCTAGACATTAGACTCCTTTATGCAGGCCAAAATCCCATTGGCTTTTTTGCTGCTGCATCATATTTTTGGCTCATGTTAAACTTGTTGTCCATCCCCCATTCTGTATCTTTGCATTTCATTTTTTTTTTTTTGCCTAAATGGAGTATCTTGCCTTTTTTTCTGTAGAAGTTCATTTTGTTAGTTTCAGCCCATTTTTCTAATCTGTTAAAATCATTTTGGATTTTGTTCCTGTCTTCTGGAATATTAGCTATCCCTCCCAATTTGATGTCGTCTGCAAACTTGATGATCATGCCTTCTAACCCTTCGTCTAAGTCGTTAATAAATATGTTGAACAGAACTGAGCCCAGGACGGAACCCTGCTTATGACACTCCACTTGTCACTTATTTCCAGGATGAAGAAGACGCATTGGTGAGCAGCCTTTGGGTTCATTCATTTAGCCAATTACAGATCCACCTAACCATAATTTTGCCTAGCCCACATTTGGCTAGTTTGTTTGCCAGAAGGTCATGGATGACTTTGTCGAAGGCCTTACTGAAATCCTGGTATGCAACATCCACAGCATTCCCTGCATCGACCCAGCTTGTAACTCTATTGAAAAAAGATATCAGATTAGTCTGGCATGACTTGTTTTTGATAAATCTGTGTTGACTATTAGCAATGACCGCATTCCTTTCTAAGTGTTTGCAGACCACTTCCTTAACTATCTTTTCCAGAATCTTGCCTGGTATCTACATGAGGCTGACCAGACGGTAATTTTTTTGGGTCATCCTTTTTTTCCTTCTTGAAGATCGGGACCACATTTGCCCTCTTCCAATCTGCTTGGATATCTCCCGTTCTCCAAGAACTCTCAAAGATGTTTGCCAGTGGTTCTAAAATACTTCCGCTATTTCCTTCAATACTCTTGGATGTAGTTGATCTGGCCCTGGGGACTTGAATTCATATAGATCGGCCAGGTATTCCTGGATGACTTGTTTCCCTATTTGGAGTTGGATTTTTGGGTTTGGATTTCCCCCAATCCTTCATCCACTCCATGTTGTTGAGGTTGAGGACAGCTTTCTTTTTTGTGAGAAGACTGAGGCAAAGAAGGCAGTAAGTAGTTCTTTCCCCTATCCCCTGTCAGATAGATTGGGTAGTGGCTTTGCAGTACCTTACAGATAGGTAGATGATAGGTAGATGATAGATAGATAGATAGATAGATAGATAGATAGATAGATAGATACGTAGATAGATAGATAGATTAGTGGCTTTGCAGGTTTAGTTAACCAAAGCATCTGCTTATATTTAGCCAGAGCAGGGGCTCATTAATCAGTTACCATCATTTATATATCTAATTCCCTATATGGATACATTTTTATCTATATCTTAAAGTTATATCTTCAGTTGTGATCCACAGAAATTGAGGGCTTTTATTTTACTGAAAAAGCAAGCCATTCATAAGGTCAAAAAGAGGGGGGAAAGAATCTTAAAATATTCCATTTGGTATTTTCCCCCAAGGTCATTGCATTTTCCTTAAGCATTTGCACATATGGTGGCTCCTATCTTTTTTGGATTGATGCTAAAGCTATTTTTATACAGGATTTTGGTCACTCTCTGTTTTGCCATTCAGGTTTTTCGATGAGTGCTTCCTTTTCTTTTAAGCTTTAAATAAAACCCCTCTCTCTTTTCAGAGATTACATTACCATCCAGTGACTCTCCTTTGTTAGAGCCATCTGTCTAACAAAAAAGAGGGCCCTGGTGGCTAGGGCAAAGTCATAAACCACAGAGTTGCTTGGACTTTCTGACTAACTCTTTACAATCCCCATTATGCTAAGCAGCCTTTAGATCATTTCAGCATTGCAGATCATTAAGTCTGATCTTTCTTCTTTCATCACCCAAAGGGCATTAAGCTAATGTCTCCCAAATGAATAGTTTCCAAAAACATAAAAGAGTGAAAATGAGTATCCCTTCTTAGTCACCTGGTTGCATACAGAACAAGAAAACAATGAACAATAATGGCAATTTTTGTCTTCATTAAATGTTATAGCATAAGCCTCTTTGCCTTGTCCCATCATGAAAGTAGCAAAGATTGCTGGGACATTGGCTCTTTTCCATTAGATAGAGAGAAAAAGCTGAAGCAACATGAAAGCTATCCCATCACCAGTATGCTGGATACAAAGACTGGAAAACTAACGGTACCTTTTAAGCCTTTCAAGAAGAATTGATTTTTTTGAACAACAGGATACATTTAAAAACAAGAAACACAGTTTAGGGCAGAAGAGGGTTAGATGCAGTAAGCAAGATGTCTTTTACTTAATTATAGAGTCACTTCTCATTTATTAATTAGGGTTTTAAAACAGAGAAAAGAGAACCAACTAATGGAATAAAGACAAGTGTCCATTTGGAGCATGAAATTCACCATGTTTTTTATCATGATAAAAGTGGTTATATGTGGATTACAAAAATACAGCACAATTTTGTAAGTCAAGTGTTCAATTGTACGACATGGAAATGCAATGAAAATTTAATATTTGGAAACCTGCCTAGAGCTTGCCACAATTAAATCCACCAAACATATGCATGAAACCAGCTAATGTAGTTGGTTCAACAAATTTATCCAAAATACCATGAAATAAATTTCCTTTCCAGAGAGAATTTTCCATTTTATTTTTTCCTGGTGATAATTACTAAGCTAGGAATCTAGTTCACACATTTTCTTGCATTGACCAATATCTGTACAAGTAAAAACACTTGGGAATTGGGGTATTTGATAATTTAGAAGTGAATAGCCCAGCTGATTAAATTGTTTTCAGTGAAAGAGGTCTGACAAATGTCACTTTATCTCTTAAGTAAATTCCAAGTTGAAAATGTACACACTATGCAATCGAAACAGCCTAACTAGGCAACTGGATTATCAGTAATTACTTTACATTGTTATGCTGTTTTTCAAAAAAGATCATTGCAGTTCTGCAGTATAGAAAAATAGATGTGCTATTATTAAGACAGCATGGTTTATTACTCCAGAGTGATCCAGATAATCGTAAGCAATGTATTTTGTAGATCTGTAGCAAATATTGCATCCATTAAATTGTGGTTGAGACATAGGCTGGATCTACACTGCCCTATATCCTAGGATGTGAGCCCAGATTATCTGCTTTGAACTGGATTATATGAGTCTACACTCCCAGATAATCTGAGATAAGCAGATAATCTGGGATCAGGTCCTGGGATATAGTGCAGTGCCGATCCAGCCATAATGACCCGAAACAGAAAAATAGCAGCCAGAGATGACCCATTTGTAATGAAGAACAATGTTCTAAAATCCAATAATTATTATGGGCTTGGGCTGTGGCGCAGGCTGGAGAACAAGCCAGCTGTAACCAGCTGCAATGAATCACTCTGAGTTTGAGGCCCGCTTGGAGCCTATGTTTGTCTTGTCTTTGTTCTATGTTAAAAGACATTGAATGTTTGCCTATATGTGTAATGTGATCCGCCCTGAGTCCCCTTCGGGGTGAGAAGGGCGGAATATAAATGCTGTAAATAATAAACTAGAATTGTAGACCCATCAAATCAGTGGTTCTCAACCTGTGGGTCCCCAGATGTTTTGGCCTTCAACTCCCAGAAATCCTAACAGTTGGTAAACTGGCTGGGATTTCTGGGGACCCACAGGTTGAGAACTACTGCATTAAATCAATAGAATGTATATATCCTATATATACATATATATGTCTATAAATGTTAGTTAAAAATTGACCAAAAACCTGGGTCAATTAACACACAACAACAACAACAACAACAACAACAACAACAACAACAACAACAACATTATTCTTATATCCTGCCCTATCTCTCCAAGGGGACTCGGGGCGGCTCACATGGGGACCAAGCCCAGAATACACCATAAAATATAACAGCAAAATGCATTTAAAACAAATAAATATATAAAAACAAAGGCATATAAAATACAATAAAAACATACTCAATTGACCAATAGCCAGGCGTAGTGAGCATATTCAGGATTGGAAGTAATGGGTCAATGTAAGAACTGTAACTGAACTATCAGAAAGGGACCATCTCCTTCTCTGAGTAGAGTGACAAAAAGTGAAAGCTAAGTCCATCCTGGGAGAACTCAAAAGATTAACCCTCTACTCTCACCATCATAGCACTGCTTCTGGCTTTTTCAAATGCCTGGGTGGAAAATGGAGGTGGCAGTCAAGGGCAGCCGTCCCCCTGGGGTGACATTTGTGCTTTCCCCTCTTACTTATTTATGGATACTATCAAAATCCATAATTTTGGCCCCCAAACCTACCCTCGATTTACAAATGACATTAAATTATACACAAATATATACAGTACACATAATTTTATATGTTGAATTAACAAAGTCCCACTGATTCAAATGTCCTTAATTGGATTTAGGTCAGATGCATCTAGTTGCCCTGATTAAAACTTGGTCTGCATGCTGTTTTAATTGCCCAAAGAATATTAACTAACCCACTCTGAACTATAAGAGTGGGAAATCTTCAGATTCTTGTTCATATGGCAGGTTTCAATTTAATTTCTTTTTCTTTTTTTGTTTCTGATCAGTAGCAGAGAATAAGCTGGAGCTCTCTGATACCCCACAGTCTTCCAGTTCTAGGACCACAGCCATGACAAGGTTGATACAAATTACCAGGACCCGCTACATACCCTCTAACATTTCCCAAGTGAAAATTGTGACAGCCATGGGCAAGCAACATCAGAGTGTGGTCAGAACAGCAAGAGTTATTAATGACAAGAAACACAGAAATTATGGGAGGTGGCAGTAGTTTGCTTTTGCCTGAGGCTACTAATAACGGTAATATTTCATCTCCTCTTCTTTCTCCTATTAACAGAGTTTTAGAAAGTTTCAACAGTCAGTCAAATTGCCCATACAAATGGGCAGGAGGCACCAGCATGGCTTTGGTTCAGGCAGCAAAATGTAGTTTAGCCTTGGGCATGGAGCAGTCCAGCTGAATGGAGTCTCCTGTAGTCACAGAATCACTTCACTATGCACAGATGGATCCTTAAAGGCAGCTTGGCCTCTTGGCAGGTGTTGAAGCAGTGATCAATTTTTGCCATTCCATCACCATGACTGGAAAGACTAAATAGCATTTAGGATCAATCCTGAAAGCCTAATTCAGAAACATGATCCAAGTATTGAGGGAGCTGTTGCATAATTTCCATCACCTTCACTTGGAAGTAGTGATATGCAACAGTTGGCAGAAAGGAGTCTACGTTCATAATGGAAATAAAACCACAGTCTAACAAAGGCATATAAAAGGAATAACACATGTGTGAACTAAACTATTTCAAACACAGACATTTCAGACCCCAGGCCACTAAGTAAATGTCTCTTTTTAGATAGGGATTTGAGGAGTCTGAAAATAAAGCCTTTATTTCTTTGAGAAGGAAAACATTCCTTTGAAATTGTGTCAGATGTCTCACATTTCTGGCAATTCATTTCAGGGTGAACAGGTGAAAACCAAAGTACATTTTCCACCATTTTGAAAAAAAAACCATTTAACTTTATCCAATACAAATTTAAAGCTTTAAGAATGTCAGTTTAACAAAGAATTGATGTTCAGCCTAGAACAGAAGCAAAGTATTTTTTTAAAAAAGCTTTCAATATTACCATATGATGACTTACATTTAATCCTGTGAGCTCTAACCTTCAGCTAGAGACTTCAAATGAAACATGGTTGTTCACTAAAGCTTCCAGGGTCTTATTAATAATAGAATCATAGAATCATAGAATAGTAGAGTTGGAAGCTTTATTCAAATGTTTGCATGTACATGGTTTTAAATCATCTCAAACTATTTCAACTGTTTTAATGTGTTTTTAACTTGTTGTGGATCTGTTTAGCTTTTTAAAAATAAAGTTGATAATTCATATTGTGTTTAATATTTAATTATTCAGAGTAGTTCCATGGTATGCTGCTCTGAACTCTCTAAGGACCTGATCATATGAGCCGTCAGAATTGCCACAGATAATGGCAAATCTGGCAGTGTCCAGTGGGAGAAACATGTTGCCCCATGCCCCACATCGCCTGAATTACCCAGGGCCCTATCCCACAGATGGAAGAATTTGCTGCCCGGTTTCCTCCAGTGACCCCAATGCAACATGGGAAGCCTCTTGTGTTGCCGTCACAATGGCATATGCCGGGTCCTCTTTTCTTTTATGAAAGTCCTGCTGGAATTAGATGTGTGTCATGGGATAGGAGCCGGCGGGCATATGCAGCCACTTTTTACCCCATCTAATGAGGTTGAAAGTAGAGGATAGGATACAATTATTTCAAAAATACATACATACATGTGTAAATATTTTTTTCACAAATAAATTATTTACCAAAACCTTTCCCCAAAATCCTATCAGAAATTAAGAATAACCTTTGTACTTTACCCAGTGAGGAGAAAACACATGCAGAAATTTATTCTCTGTCCCTGTTTGGAACAGAACAGAACAGTTCAGTTTTTTTAAAAAAATTGGGTGACTTACTTAGCAGTGGTAACTGGTGGAAATTATGCTAGTGGAGCATTTAATCTGCTCTAGATTTTCACCAAGTTTTCAAAAGACTTTAAAGGTATCTAAGTCATATTTCTAAGATAGACTCAGCACCTTCATTAGTTACAGGAATTCAGAGTAAAAACCAGACTACTTTCATCATGCTACTGACACAGAAAACACTCCTGTATCTTCAAATTTAGAGCAGGCATGGGCAAACTTTGGCCCTCCAAGTGTTTTGGATTTCAACTCCCAGAATTCCTAACAGTCTTGATCTCAATCAGTGACAATCCCCTTGAAAGTAAATTCTTGAATTTCTGGGAGGATATTACAGAAGATAATCCTGCTCACACTGAAAGTCATTTCACCTGTATCTGGCAGAACAAAACTGTACATAATGAAATACAGACTTTTGAAAGAATATCGAATACCCTCCAATTCCCTGAATTCTAAAAGTCAGAGGGGCTTTACCTCATATATGCAGCATAATTTCACCCTTGGGGAATCTACAGATATGAGCCAACAGTATTTGGCTAATAGTAATGCTATTTTATTGTGAATATCAAGAATATGTTATTGTAAGCACACCTATCATCCATAATCACATCAGTGCCAGCTTCATCCATTCTGGAAAGGCTCACTTTGGCTGAGATGCTTATGCTTAACGACTGGAATGCAATCAACTTTCAACATTGAAAAACCTCCCCACCTAAATCTTTTTATGCTTTAGCTTCCTCTGTAGGATAATAAACTATGGTGGGAGTGTATGAACATATATTACATTAATAAGAGTAACAACCTGTTTCTCATCCAAGCTCATTCTGAGAACTGGGTGCACCTCAATATGCTCATTCCAAGGATTAACTACTTGGAAGCATGAGCTCAGCCTTTACACAATGATTTATATATCTAAATATTTTCCTCAGAGAAAAGCATACATGATGGCCTAATTTCCCATATAATTTAAAATTGTCTTGGAATCATGGAATCACAGGGTTGGAAAAGACCAAAAGGACTATCCGGTCTAACCCACATTCATGCCGAAATACAAAACACTCTTGACAGATGGCTATTTGCTTCTCTCTTACACTATCAAGCAATGCTGCTATGTAATAGACAGAGTAAAATATTGAGCCTTAAACCAAGCACTCTTTTTAATTCCCGAAGTAAAATCTAGACTAATGCATTATAGTTGTTTCTTTTTAACATTTGTGATATGAATTCAAAAAAATCAAAACCATCAATTAAATGCATATCAAATTACTGCATTACATACAGCCTTGAAACTATCCCCACAGGAGGAGCTATGTCAGGTCTGGAGCAATAAAAACTACTTTAACAAATATATTATACCAAAACTACAGTCCATCTGATGAGGTGGAGCTAGTCCATGAAGTTCCAAGTCATAATAAAGTTCTTGTCCATTTAGGTCAGGAGTTACCAACCTGTGGGCCACAGCCTACTAGTGGTCCCCAAGACCTTAAGTAAGGTCTGTGAGATATGCGTGGAAAATCAGCTCTAGATTATTAAATATGGTTTTCTGTGGGTGAGCAGATAGCAACTACTGGATGGTGGTCTATCCAATGCAGTTTTCTGAATCAGCACCCCAAATAACCAAACCGACCAAAAACTAAAGTTGACCAAAAACTGATTCATAACCCTTTTGGTACTAACATTGGAGAGTGGTTCCTGGTCAAAGTGGCCCCAGGTCAAGTGGTCCCTGGTTAAATAAAGGTTAGGAATCATTGATTTAGGTGCTACAATATTCTTCATAGCTTTTCCTGCTCATAATTGCTTATCCACTTGAACAACAAATAATAGTCTTTATAAAGTCAGCTATATGAAATTAAATTTTATCACTATTAAGAGCATATCTTATATTTCATAATCTTATATATGTCTACTCACTAGAAGTGAGCTCCTTTGAAGTCAATGCAGCATATATCTGAGAAGACAGGAAGAGGACCATGTTGTTAATATAAGGGCTTTCCTCTCTCAAAACCAAGTTGATGAAACCTAACTCTTAAGTATTTATTATTATTCCCAATCCTCATTTTTTTCCACAGCAAATATTTCTTGGATGTGTATTCCACCCATTCCCAATTCTCAAATCAGTTCATATTACAGAGAAATAGCATTGCGATAGATATCTTGTGTTACATATTACGGCCAGAGCTTGAATATTTTACTTTTTTGAGTTACCCTTCCAAATTCAATGGACCAGTATGACCAGTGGCCACACTGATTGTGAAATTCTGGAAATGGTAATCCAAAAACAGAAATCTTTCAAACTTCACTGAGGATGTAATCTTTGTAATTACTTTCTCACCACTGAGAATGAATAACTTTTGCAAGCTTCTCCATTTTCAAGTTGGTTATGAATTTGATGTGGGGAATACATTTTTTTTGCACAGAAAATTTGGGTGTTTTGGAAAGGGAGCAAATTTCCTGTTTGTTTGTTTTTTCTACATAATATTTGGTAAGTTTTGAAGGATTTTTTTGTTTTGCAAAAAAGAGTACATGATGAATTTTGTGCAGAAAATCTCACCAAGGTTGGAAAAAACAATTCTTGGGATTTTCCTCATGAGGCTAACTCAGAGCTCAGCAATTCTCCCTTTTTTCTGTAATTTGAATATGCTTTCTATCCTTATTCCCTACATAATTGCTTTCTTTGAGCTAAAGCCTTTCTCCCTAACCCGCTGCTTTTCAATATATTCTAATAGAGTACAGTTCAAGGAAGGCTTTAATGTCACATGATTTCTCTCTGTGTATCATTTGGCCTTTAGCCAAGTATCCTTGTGAGAAATACTTATCATTCCAGTGATAGTTTAGAGGCATATCATATGTAGCTAAATACATTTAGCAAGATATATCATGTGAAGGGTTGGCATGATTTAGCATCTACCCATAGGGTTTCCAAGACTCAAGGCTCTAGCTGAATTGCTGTGTTACTCTGGGTTTTTATGTAGGGAAACAAGTCAGGGGCCTTATTTTTATAGAATATGTGCATTTTTTTACAAATTAGTTTTTGAACTGTTAAGATTCCCTTCAGTTCAGGATTCCCATTAGTCAGGGCTTCCTGACACTCTTTAGACATTCTTTCCACCCCAGATCACAAACTGGTTCTGTGTAGACTTCTCATACTGGCTCAAACAACAGTGACAGCAAGAAGGAGGAGCAATAGAGTCCACTGTGTACTTGCTAATGGGCTTTCTAGGGAGTATACAGGTGACAGTTGTGCTAGGAATAGTAGGGTGGAGAAAGCAACAGTAATTAGAGACAATGCTGGTAAGAAGGTAGAACAGGGGTGGGCAGGCAACTGTGGTACAATTTCTTGCTCTGTAGTGCCCAACAGGGAAAAACTAAAACTGCAGGTGGTCAGAAATCCACTTCTGGTTTTAAACAATGTTCTGTGGGGGTTTATGAAACTAAGCTGTATGAAGGGTGGGATGGAGGCTGTTAACCTATTGAAAAGATGAACTGACATTTCCAGATGCTTTGGGGAGTCATGGTGCTCTAGGAGCATGGACTGATGACTGGAAATAGATTTATGGATGAGTGGGTAGTAGGGGGCATAAAGACTGACCAGGGCCATATTTGCCCGCTTCCCTAAAAGTTCTTTTAAAAACAAAACAAAACAAACAAACAAAAACAACCTAGAACCAGAATAAAAAGATATCTGTTAGATACATTTTCCAGTTTTGCTTATAGGAAAGGCTTCAGTGAGGGAAAGGAATGTAAGGCATTCATTTCTGGTGAGACAAAATCTAAGATGCCGCTGTAGTCTTTGAAATATTATATCACACATACTAAACTGACATGTTTAATTCTGGGTGTATGGAACCGTTAATGAGAAGTAGCTGACACAACCTTTCAGTTATTGCCATGAAGCTGATTTCGTTTGGAAAATATTTGAAAGAATTTTAGTCCACCTCCTCAGTTTTTGGCTTGGCCAAGTCATTACATGTTCATACCAAAATGGAAGAACAGAAACACTAATCACATTTTGGTTTCCAGCAGAAACTTGATTCTTCCCAAAGTGTTCATTTGGAAAGCAAAAATGGATTTTCTATCATATAATTATTTGATCTGTAACTATCCATGTCCCACAATATGCATGCATGTTTGTACATGCGTGCAGGAATGCTTGTGTGTCTGACCCAAAGGACCTTTGATGTTTAAAAGATATTGCTGATTGACTTTGGTAAACTGTGGCCAGACACAAATCATGTAAGTGATGTGTAAGTTGCACTCCTTTGAAGGGTTCTTGTTATGTCTTCAATATCATTTAGTAAATAAATATGTGTTACAAATGTCAACACAAGTTTGGCTTTGTTTTATGGATTGTGTCCTGTTCATTTAGAGTTAAATGGCAAAAATAAATAAACGGGAACTAAATGGAATCTAGTGTCACTCCTCAGCTTGTTGATAGCAGGTCCGAAAGCTAAGAACACTGCCATGTAACACTTTGACTTGTACTCCTATCCCACAGAATTGATAGACAGTTGGGGAGAATAGCAATCCTGTTCAATTTTCAGGATCTTTTAGCAGTTTTTACTAATTTTAAGCATGGGTCTCAGGGTGGTAACTAGTGAGACTACATTGGATAGTTGCTTTCCAATCAGAGAAATGAATATGGTACCCTGAAGGTCAAGGAGTGGGTCTCTGTGGAGAGATCAGGGAAGGAAGGGAGCAGAGAGAGAGAGAGGAGGGGATCGGGGAGAAGTGGGGGACTTGAGAGCACAGGATCGAGGTAAGGAAGATGCTCAGAGAAACCCCCAGACCCCAAAGAGTCCAGGAAATGAAGATCAGGCAGTTTTGGGAGGGTAGATTTCTCTCCCCAACCCCAGGCTTATGTTTGTCCCTGATGGAGGGGAAGCCAGAGGTTTCCAAGTTGCATTTTGCCAGGTTTCTGCAGATTTCAGGTAGGATTGATGCAGAGTAAAAGAAAAAGATGCAAGCAAGGAGTGGAGGGCAATGCTGATCGCAAATCGTTAATGTTTATTGGGGAAGAAGGAAGTGAGGAAAACAACCAGGCACATGGTCACATGCCTGACCAAACCAAAAGGAGCTTTCTCACCAAAAGGAGCTTTAAAAATCATCATTATTTTAATAATTTTTCTCCCTTTTCCCAATGGACAAGGGATGAGAGGAAGGGAAGGATGGGGGAAACTAGGGATGGGGGAAAACATCTGAGAAAGTCAGGCAGGAATATTGCACTTACTTGGTGGGACAACGGGGCAATCCCTTCAGCCCGTGCCCCACAATGCCCATGGCAAGGCTTCCCCATTATTTGGGGGAAAGCGCTGCCATGGGACTTCCCTCTGTACTGGCTCCTGAGACCAGCAGAACACAGGAAGCCTCCCGTGTTGTGGAAGAAGCTTCATAGGACACTTCCTCCACAGTTCAGGTATGGAGCCCCAAAGGAACTTGCCCTGCATCATGTGATGGGTAGCATGGGGCTCTATGCCTGAACCGCACTGGGAAGTCTCCTGCGGCACCCATCACAAGAGGCAGGGCAACTTCTAGTGGGGCTCCCTGCTTGAACTGTGGGAAAATGTCAGTGTCGTAGGACACTTCCTCCACAGCTCAAGCAGGGAGCCCCACCGGAAGTTGCCCTCCATCATGAGTTGGGCAGCGTGAGTCTCCATTCCTGAACTGTGCTGGAAGCTTTCTAGGACACTTCTAGTGATAAGTGTGATGAGGTTGATAGTCTCTGCTATGTTCTTTTTAATTCTTCAGAATGCATGATTCTCTAACATAAAGAATAAAGAATTTGTGTCCTTCCAGATGTGGAAATACAAGTTTCATTATCTTTTGCCACAGGATAGGACTAATTGAAATAGTAAGTAGTTCTCTTATGTTGCAGGTATAAAATGTCAGAGTATTAGCAGCGCAACAGTAGTTGGATGGAATCAGTGGAATGCAGAACGAAGTGACACCCAGAGACATTAGTAAAACTATATACAAGTTTTACTGTAAGCAGTAATAATCAAGACAAACAGGCTTGCAGGCAAAAGACGAACACAAGACTCAACACCTAGGCAGACAGAACTCGACTCAACTCAGAATTGAACGCAATCAGCAATGCACAAACACTTGTGTCTGGATACTCCCTAGCTCCAGCCACACATCAAGGACTTCTTAGTAATTAACTCTTTCCAGACTATAGTACACTCTGGATGATGCAATCAGTATGCAATACAGGCAAGACACAAATTGCATTTAAACACAACCAATACACAAATCCCACATTAACATAAATATCTTGTATAAAGGATCCAGAATACTTATCAGCCCCATAAGGCATGGAATATGTCAAATGGTGATGCAATTCATAATATAAAACATTTGGAGGACCCCAGAGTTCTCCCTCCTTCAGGCATTGATTTTGTCCCCAATAGTGTCATAGCTGCTGAGAATGAACCCAACACATGAGAACTACAACGTTTCCTTACATTGTAAGAAAACTAACTAACCAGAATGCGGATACAGTAATTTACAGAAGTAAACAGAAGAAAGTTCAACTAAATTACACCCACAACCACTCTCCTTGAAAGATGTTCCTGGTATACAAACAGCTTAGTTCAAATCAGAAATAGAAGGCAAATCCACATAAACAGGGAGGTGGCTGACCACACTATCCCAACCTCCTAAACACTGAAAAACAATCTGTGATGGAAAATCTGAGAAAAAGAAAAGAAATTATATGAATTTCACCTCTTATGAAAACCACAAATTTAACACTAGAAACAAGAAAATGCAACAATTTGACAAAAAGGTCAACCAAACCACAGGGTTTCAGTGACCCCATATTTTAAGAAGTGCATCCAAAGAGGACTAATTAGGGTCATGAAGGATCTGGAAACCAAGAACCTGGAGAAGCCTGGAGAAGAGAAGAGTAATAGACATGAGAATGGTTATCAAATTTCTAAAAGTCTCTCGTACAGAAGAGGGAACAGGCATATGTTAGACAGGAATGCAATCAGATGGTAGACACTGCAAGGAAGCAAATCTGGGCTACACTTTTTATAGTGTGTGCGGGGAGACTACTACTAGGGAGATCTCTTCAGCATTGAGCACACAACCAGAGGATTGAACGAAAATATAAAATCTATTGAAAGTCCTTCTGCATCAAAAATATGTTCTATTAGCCCCGATGAAAAAAATGTTTCAATTCTCGTTTCTAAAGTAGGCGCTTCGATATAGAAAGCATTTCCAATTTTTTCACCCAAAAATTTCGGATATTTCCGAAAATTCGTAATGATTCTAAATGTTTCTAAAATGGTGGACACACATGCGCAATCGCCAAAAAAAGGAACCTGGGGGGGGGGCTTTTACAGGGCTCTCTCGCCCTCATTTCTTGAGCTATCCTCATCAAATTTGCAATGCCCTTACAAGTTGTGCAAAGATACTTTGAAAACTAGAAATTCCCTTGCTATATTTGTAAGCAAGAAGGACACTGGAAATCAATGGTGTGTCTGGCTATGTAATCCCACAAGCCTCAACCCAATGCCTTCAATTAGAAATGGACCAGTGACCACCACACCAAGCAATGCCCTGGCAAGGAGTGCAAAGATACTTTGAAAACTAGAAATTCCCTTGCTAAGAGAAAGAACCAGCAACAAAACCCTAACCCTTTCTCCAAACCCCTCTGTGGGAACAGCCAGACTGGGCCCCTTCACCCTCTTTCTCTCTCTCTCTCTCTCAAGAGGCTTGCTTGCTCTCCGTTTGCAGACCACCACCCTCTCTGCGCAAATCCCAGCCCAGAATGGCTCACCCGGGCTACACAACAGGCTTTTATGGCAATCTTCCACGTGGACGCAGAGGACCCTATCCTCCACCTTTGTGTCCATCATGGAAGATTCTGATTGGCCGGGGAGCGGCAGCCATGTTAGGCTGTGCTAAGCTCCCATTCAAGGTAGGTTGCAGAAACAAATTTTTAAAAAAAAATATTTAAAAATATATATTAAAAATTATGGACCATTTCTCAGAGCGAGGGAGGGATGGTTTCCTTACAACTACTGATTTGAATTTGGTGTGTGAACAACAATACTATTTCAGTGTAGTGCATTATATATAGGAGTGGCATTGGGGCAGCTGTAGGGCTTCTAGGTTATTTTGATGGTGTGATGAGCCCTAAGAGGTTTGTCCCCCCCCCCCCCCCCTTCATGGAACAGAGCATTCTTAATTTTCTTGGAGATATCACCCTTACATAATCTTATGGAACTTAGAAAATCTTTCAAAGCACCTTGAACTGTAAATTATTTTTTAAAGAAAATATTAATACTAGCTAAAAGAAGGAAATGACATATTGACATGCTACCTTTGTTTGTGAGTGTGAGAAAAGTGTTAATTCCTGTTTTCAGAGTGGCATTTTGTGGAGTACTACAGATGTGGCTAGGTCCAAAACCACTATTTTGGAATTCCCCATCAATGAGGGGGATACAAAAGAACACTGATTGAGAGATTGCCAGTAGATTGAATTTCTTTTCAAAAACACAGTTCTGGTAAATGTTTATAACTCTAACTACTGTAGAAATCCTGTGATCTATAGTTTTCACTTTATTGCTCTGCGATCCAGCAAAGCCCAAATACCAAAGGCTGGAAAATGAAAGAAATTTGAGCCATTTAATGTAAACAAAACTCCCATAGTCCCACTGAATGCTTGCATACAATGCAAGTTTACCTGTGGTGAGAGAAACACATTTCAAAAGACATAATGGCAGAGCAAATACTCGCAGATCAGAGTTTTACAGTGCTTCCATATACTTTACTTACTTACTTACTTACTACTTACTTAGGCGATCCCTCGTAGCTCGAGGACGATTGTCTTCCATCTTGAGGGTGGGTTCTTAGGTGGCTGAAGAGACTGATTCTTGACCCGCATGTTCTCCCGCAGTGAGGACATCGGTTTCCAGGTGGAAGGCGGTCCCGGTCGGGGTTAGCTTGACGCTCCTTCCTCTTGGCACGTTTCTCCCTTAAACCCTCCGTTCGTGCCTCTTCGAACTCCGCAGCACTGCTGGTCACAGCTGACCTCCAATTAGAGCGCTCAATGGCCAGGGCTTCTCAGTGTCTATGCCACAGTTTTTAAGGTTGGCTTTGAGCCCATTTTAAATCTCTTTTCCTGCCCACCAACATTCCGTTTCCCATTCTTGAGTTCGGAGTAGAGTAACTGCTTTGGGAGAGGGTGATCGGGCATTCGGACAACGTGGCCAGTCCAGCGGAGTTGATGGCGTAGGAGCATCGCTTCAATGCTGGTGGTCTTTGCTTCTTCCAGCACGCTGACATTTGTCCGGCTGTCTTCCCAAGAGATTTGCAGGATTTTTCTGAGGCAACGCTGATGGAAATGCTCCAGGAGTTTGGTGTGACGTCTGTACACAGTCCACGTTTCGCAGGCATAGAGCAGGGTTGGGAGGACAATGGCTTTATAAACAAGCACCTTGGTATCTCTACGGATGTCCCGGTCACCAAACACTCTATGCTTCATTGTGAAAAATGCTGCACTCGCAGAGCTCAGGCGGTGTTGTATTTCAGTGTCAATGTTGACTTTTGTGGAGAGGTGGCTGCCAAGGTAGCGGAAATGGTCAACGTTTTCTAATGTTACACCATTAAGCTGTATTCCTGGCTTTGCAGAGGGATTAGCTGGTGCCTGTTGGAAGAGCACTTTGGTTTTCTCGATGTTCAGTGAGAGGCCGAGCTTCTCGTATGCTTCTGCAAAGGTGTTTAGAGTGGCTTGTAGGTCTTCTTCTGAATGCGCACAGACTACGTTGTCATCAGCATATTGGAGTTCTATAATAGATGTTGTGGTGACCTTGGTTTTGGCTTTCAGTCTGCTGAGGTTAAATAGCTTGCCATCTGTCTGATAGATGATTTCCACTCCAGTGGGAAGCTTCCCATCAACAAGGTGAAGTATCATAGCGATGAAGATGGAAAATAAGGTGGGGGCAATAACACATCCCTGCTTGACACCTGATTCCACCTTAAATGGGTCACTTGGGGAGCCGTTGATGTCCAAGACTGTTGCCATCATGTCATCATGGAGGAGCCGCAGAATGTTCACAAATTTGTTCACCCGATTTTTTGGAGGATGGTCCAGAGAGCGCTGCGATTCACTGTGTCGAATGCCTTTGCAAGGTCAATGAATGCCATGTACAGAGGTTGGTTTTGTTCCCTGCATTTTCCTTGGAGCTGTCGTGCAGTGAAGATCATGTCCACTGTTCCTCTGGAGGGACGGAAGCCATTCTGGGATTCTGGGAGGGTGTCTTCTGAGACAGGGAGAAGGCAGTTTGCAAGGATTCTTGCAAGGATTTTCCCAGCGGAGGTTAGAAGGCAGATACCGCGATAGTTCCCGCAGTCTGTTCTATCCCCTTTCCTGAAAAGGGTGATGATGGTAGCATCCTTGAAGTCTGCTTGGATTTTCTCGGTCACCCACACCTTTTCAATGAGCTGGTGGAGTTGTTGTATCAGCTCAGGTCCACCCGTTTTGAAGATTTCAGCAGGGATCCCATCAGGTCCGCTGGCTTTGTTGTTTTTTTGTTGGCAGATGGCATTGCTAACTTCTTCCAAACTAGGCAGTGCTGCAAGCTCATCCCTGGTTGTTGTTGCAGGATTTGTGAGAGGGTCTCTTCGGCCACATTGGAGCTGCGATTCAGCAGGTTTTAGTAGTGCTCTTTCCAACGTAGTGCAATTGATGTTTTGTCCTTCAGAATTTTGGTTCCATCTGATGAGCATAGAGGCTGTATTCCATGGTTTCTTGGTCCATAAATGATCTTTGTGGCTTTGAAAAATCCCTGAGCTTCATGGGTATCTGCAAGGTGTTGGATTTCTTCAGCCTTCTTTGTCCACCAGATGTTCTTGAGTTCTCTGGTCCTTCTTTGGACCTCAGCTTTTGCACTGGCATAGATCTTTTTCTTGGCAGCACAGTTGGTGTCTCTCTGCCATGTTTGGAAGGCTTTCCTTTTGTTATCAATTAGCTGTTGGATCTCTTTGTCGTTATCATCAAACCAGTCTTGATGTTTCTTAGTTTGGTATCCAATGGTTTCTTCGCAGGCTGTGATGATGGAGGTCTTCAGTTTGTTCCAATGTTCCTCAACATTTTTGGGGTGTTCTGTGAGTAGATGATCCTTGAGTGTTGTTTGGAGAAGGGCTCATTTGGAGGGCTCCTGAAGGGCTTGGGTGTTCATTTTGCGCCTTGCTTTTCTTCCTTGGAGTCTGTGTTTGGGGACGATCTTGATAGCCATCGTGGATCGGATTAACCTGTGGTCCGTCCAGCAGTCATCAGCACCTGTCATGGCTCTTGTGAGAAGCACATCGCGGCGGTCTCTGGCACATGTGATAACATAGTCCAAGAGGTGCCAATGCTTTGACCGAGGGTGCTTCCATGATGTCTTGAGCTTGTTATTCTGGCGGAAGAGTGTGTTGGTGATGAAAAGGTTGTGCTCTCCGCATTTGGTGAGAAGCAAGATGCCATTTGAGTTGCTGTTTCCGACCCCGTCTTTTCCTATGATCCCTGGCCACAGGTCAGAGTCCCTTCCAACTCTGGCATTAAAGTCCCCCAGGAGGATGATTTTGTCCTCCTTAGGTATCTCCGATAGGATGGTGTCCAGCTGACAGTAAAAATTTTACTTGATGTCTTCATCAGCATCTAGAGTTGGTGCATAGGCGCATATGATGGTTGCCTGTTGGATTTTGGCAAGGTTAATTCGGAGGGTTGAAAGTCGTTCATTGATGCCAGTGGGTGCTTCAGTCAGGTGCTTCACCAGGTCGTTTCTGATAGCAAAGCCAACTCCGTGTATTCTTCGCTCTTCTTCAAGCAGTCCCTTCCAGAAGAAGGTGTAGCCTCCCTTTTCTTCCTTCAGCTGTCCCTCTCCTGCTCTCCGGGTCTCCTGAAGGGCTGCTATGTCAATCTTAAAGCGTCCCAGCTCCCTTGCAATGATAGCAGTCCTGCGTTCGGGGCGTTCACTGTCAGTGTTATCCAACAGTATCCGTACGTTCCATGTTCCAAAGTTCATTACTCTTTTTTGGCCGCAGAGTGGTGACCCCTCTGGATGCGGCAGTCCAGTCAGGGTAGGAGAGGCAGACTATGTTTAGGGCATCTTTTCTAGCCCCTTCCCCGTGTGGGGTGAGCAGAGCGGATCCTAAAAAGGGCTGCTCAGTCATGGATACAGCTGCCGGACTACTCAACTGCCTCGGTCCTTGAGGTAGAACGACTGAGTCCATATCCACCGCCCATGTGCCAGTCTGTGACTAGGGGCTTCCAGATTTCACAGTCCTGCCCCCTGTCACCACTCGCTGATCATTTTTATTTTTGTTGGAAGACGCCTGTGCATGATTTTTTTTAATGTGTGGAGGTCAGTGCACGGCCGGTCAACACACAGTCTTCACAGAGTGAGGTTCCAGCAGTGGTGTGGTTAACACAACGAGAGTGGCTTCTCAGTCTGTTGCAGCCTTCTTCCGCCTTCACAGCCATTGTAACATGTACCATGTTATCCTCTGCCTGCTCCGCCGTTGAGGTCTTTGGGTCTTCGGATTGTGCTTGGTCTGGAACCTCCCCTGCGGCCACTCCTGGGAGTGCCTCACTCCAGTAGTTGTGCCCACAGGTTCATCGGAACACGCAAGCCCCCTCACCATGGCAAGGTGACAATCCATCGAGGGGGACAGTGCTTCCATATGTAGCACATTAATTAGGCAGTTAGCTATAATGGCTTTTACTACCTCAATCATCCAAATTCACTTATTTTTTAAAACCTTCATGTCACATTTTGGGAGAAATATAAAGTATTTCAAAAACAAATCCAAGAGTGACGATATCTTTAGTGAATTTCCCCCATTTTTCTAATATTTTTAAAGTATATGCACACATTTGCTGGAGCTTGGGCATAGGACCCCTATGAAAGTGAAAAGCCACACATATTTTTGTACCTAAAAGCACACCTCTCTAGGAATTTCTACGACTTCCAGCATGAACCTGTAGTCAACTCCTTCTGGAAGCTGACCATAGAATCACACTAGAGAACACAGAGTTGCCTAGAGAGGTGTTCTCTATAGATAGCTGTAGGTCCTCCAGCATGCCAGAAAGAAGTTGACAACAGAGTTACACTGGAGAACCTAAGAACTCTTAAAGTTTTCGATTCAAATCTGTGAGTAATCAAATATGCAAAGTCAAACTGTAAATATAGACATGTATATGGATTCATGGAACAAGAGACCTTATTCTTCCCTACCTTGAATACAACCTCATTGTAGGATTGAATTAAAAGAGGCTTTTCACAGCCACCAAATGCCACAGAGGACATTATGTAGAGGGCACAATAGTATTTGCTTATATAGTACCTGACATATATAAATTTCACTTGAATGATGCATTGAACCAAAAATACAAACTCATAATTAGGCCTGAGCATCCTTCTCTTCTATTTTTATATTTTACTTCATCGTGATTAAAATGTAAAAACTTTTCAGTGAAAATTTCTTAGCACATTATTTTAATATGTTAATTTAGCTTACTGAAAATAACATATTATTATTAATATATCAATAAATATTAATATATTATCCCAGGTAGCAATAATAAATCATATTCTTCAATGGGTCAGTTTTTCAACATTCATATACAAAAACCTTGACCACCTGTTTCTGATTTGAGATCTACCAGTCTTTTCACACGCTACCAATGAGCCACAGGAAATTTGAGGTGAAAACTAATTTTGTTAGATTTTGCTGTCACCAATAAAATAGCCATTTCACAGCTTCCAAGACTTGTTAGATGAGATGTACCTCACCTCAGCAATTTTCTCCTTTGCAAGGCTTGGAAAACATTTCTGACAAATAAAGTATGTGCAAAACACACACATTTTAAACAGCTAAAAATTGAGACAATGTAGAGGAGACATCATGCTTTAGTTACAAGTTAGTGTTGTGTAGTGGTTTGAGTATTGGGCTCTGGAGGCTGTACTTCAAATCCCTACAATCATCAAAATCTACTGGGCAACCCAGAGCAAGTCATACTCTCAGCCTCAGAGAAAGATAATTGCAAAACTTAAAATATATTAACAGGTGTATACAAATTTCAATGCTAGAAGGAAAAATAAAGACTTGCAACTTAGTACGAAAGAATGACTGGAATAAAATGGAAGTGGAATTCAGGGAAATGTAGTAGAATCATGGTGGAAAGGTTTTTGCATCCCTACAGAAAAACTCTCCTTAAGGGTTTTGTTACATAGTAAGTAAGTAAGTAAGTAACTGTATTCTTATACCCTGCCACCATCTCCCGACAGGGACTCGGGGTGGCTAACAAACAAATACAACAGTTAAAACACATTACAGTAAATAAAACCACAATAAAATCGACACTATAAAACAATACATTACAATGATCATAAAACTCATTTAAAAGCATAAAATAAGTACAGACATAGTAAAATGGAATGTACCACCAGGTTAATGGAGGGGGGTAGTATGGAGGGGACATTTGAAGTAAAGTGCAGTAATATTGTTATAAAGTGCTGTGGGACAAACGACAAGATGGAAAAAAAATTAATCGTTTACAGGGGATGGGCGTCCGGTTAATTATAAAGAGGGAACAGAGTGTGAGAAATATATTGATTTAATTTAGGACATGGGGACTGAGTTATTCAAATGCGCAGCGAAAAAAACAAATTTTTAACTGCTTTTTAAAAGATGCAAGGGTGGGAGCCTGTCTGATCTCCCTAGGGAGGGGGTTCCAGATCCGGGGGGCCGCAACCGAGAAGGCCTGCTCTCTCGTCCCCGCCAACTGAGCCTGCAATGGAGGCAGGAGCGAGAGAAGGGCCTCCCCCGATGAACAAAGAGATCATGCAGGTTCATAGGGGGAAACATAGGCAGAATTTTGTATTTAGAGAATCCTGCAATTGGCCCTGCTATGATGGGGACTTGGAATACATTTTCTTCGACATATTAGATTGAAGATAAAAAAAAATCCATTTTGAAAAATCAGAAAACTTTAGAATGTAAAGAAAGACAGTGAAATACTTAAGTATAATTAATCGATGACCACAAATAGAAAAACTGCATTTAAGAAACAGTAACGTGATAAGACTAAATAAAGCAAATGTTTCCTTTTTTTGGTAAACTCATGCCGGGTTGACTCTCCCACCTCCCACAACAACATTTAAATTCTAGGGTAAGGGAAGGCAAAATGTAAATTGAGAAATACTGTATATATGACCTCCCATCAGTTCTCCCTCAAGGTTTCTGACTTTCAATTGTTTAACAATAGCAAGACCAAAAGGCTTCATTTTCTTCTTCTGTATTAAGATGTTATCATACTTTCCAACTGTACTAATTGGACTAGGACAATCTTATTTATTTATTTATTTATTTATTTATTTATTACAATATTTATATCCCGCCCTTCTCACCCAACAGGGGACTCAGGGTGGATTACAATAAAACGCATATATAAAAATTATACAGTGCCATATAAATCAGTTACAAATTATTAACTTACATCAGTATTCATGAACCACATCCCATGAGGGTGGGGGACATGGAGGGAATAGCCTTCTTTGCTGTAACATTTCATTCTAGTCCATTTATAAGGAAAATAAATAATATATTCACCCCATCACCTGCAATGTATTTTTTTCATTTCTACAATAATCCTCTGTTTCTCAGCTATCATATGGCTGTAGTCCCTGCCCATAGCACTTTCATTTTTTAAATTAAAAAGAGGAAAACCTCAGTGTTGTGGATATCCCACAGGAATGCTCACACTTCGACATCACTACAATGATTTAGCACAAGGGAATCTGACAGCTCCCATGCCATGTTAAACTAAGCACCTTTAGCCATTTCTGTGCGAATTGGAAACTCTGAAGTTGATTGCTCTCTGACTCCAAAACCTTATACACACTTTAAAAATAGTTCAAAGACAGAGTCCCTTGGGGAAACTGCTGGAAGGAGTCTTGCATTGTATAATGGGCTCCAGGAACATATTTAAATTGTTTAAAAGTGTGTCTGATGAGGTCCTTAATCTCTGTATGCCCGTATACAAGTATTCAACTGCTTTTAAAATGTCACAGTTTCTATTTCCTCTTCCCACTTTCCCTCTTTGTGCTCAGTTTATTTAAGATGGTGTAAACTGAATTCAATATGCAAAGTAGTTTGTTTTTAACTTACTTAGCAGGATGAGAGGAGAGGAGGGAAGAATATATTGCTTTCTAGTAGGCTCAGCAAAAAGTAAACAACTGCAACCTAGCTTTTGTGTTCTCTGAAAAATAAAAAAGTCATCTTGACCACACTCTGATGTTACTTGGCTACATGTATCCCCACTTTCATCCATGAAATTTTGAAGAATATATGATATGGAAGAAAGAGAGGCAGTAATGAATTCTGAGATTTGTACTCTAAAATGAATTCATAACTTTTCCAAATTCCCCGTATTCAAATTTGTAAGGCCATGGATTGCCACTTTCTGCAAATCTACAACTTTGATGCAGAAAGCACTATTGCTGACAAATCGGTTCATAATTTACTGATAAATTAACAAGTTATTGCCTAGTCTACATAGAGACAACCAGCTTTTGTATTGTTTCCTCTAATCTAGACAGTGACATTTAGAAGTATATTAGTTTGTTGTTCAATATAGTAACATATTTTATAGCCATTTCAGCATTTCTAGGTCACCAGGGACAGGAAATAGATCTTTGTGGGCTGAAAGAAGCTGAAAACTGATTCACCATACATTTAGTTCCTGGAACGATTGAACAGAATTGCTATCTGCTTGCAGGAAACTGCAAAACAATTTAAGATTCCTTAGTCTGTCTTAAATGACTTACACAGTAGTGTCCTTTGAGATTAACTGCTTCCATTGTCTTATATTACTTTTCAATTATAATTTATCAGCAACAGAAGTATACAATTTCTCTTTCTCTTTTTAAGACAGGGCTTTCAGGTTAGATGAGAAAATGAGCCACACAGAACAATGGAGGAAATGAACTGGAAGAAAAGCATGAATACACAACATTTCCTCTGTCCGGCCATTAAAACAGAGCTACATAATGGATTATTATGCTCAATGCAACACCTGATCCTAAGGGAAAATAGTGAGAATCTCAAGTTATATCACTCTTCTGACTATAAGGGATGTATTGAAAACAACCTTGCAAGGTGCAGCCATGCTTTGTGGCTGAACCATACTCCCAAACCTTGCTTTGATTACAATTGCTGGCAGGCTAAACTGAGTATTTTTATATTATTTTTTATAATATTATTTTGGGCAAATATGAGGGATAAAGCAAACTTTAAGCAGCGGAAATTGGCCAGCTTCTATGATAATGCATAATCATTAGGTTGCCTGCCTTGGATGGAGAAATGAACATTACAGCTGTGATGAGACATGGAAACAGAACTCTAGAGCTGGCTTCATTTTTTACAAGTGCTAATATTACCAGTCTCTCATAGGCTATATAACTATGTGGAGGGCATTTTTTTTTACAAAAGAGAATTCATACACACACACACACACACACACACACACACACACACACACAATGGTTAGAATGATTAAAACTGACATGATTGTCATTTTTGGAGGAAATATCATCACAGTAAATAATTTCTATGCAGAAAGTCCCCTATTGATTCTCTGGCATTGCTGGTTAAATGGAATGTAACTATCTAAGAAGCAGGGTTTCAAAAGGCCGTGATCTGAGACTATTCTGCCACTCAGAATAGATACTACCGGTTTACAGTGTTAATAGTGATGGCAGTCAGCCCTCTGTATCCACAGATTCTGCATCCATTAATTCAACCATCCAGAGCTTGAAAAATTTTTTTTAAGTAAAATGGCTAACTTTGATTTTGCCTTTTTATATAAGAAGTACCATTGTATATAATGGCACTTGAGAAGCCGTGGGTTTTAGGCTCTATGAGGGCCCTAATGGATATTGAGGGTGTACTGTATAATTCCCATGACCCTTCAGATATTATTTAACTATAAAATCCACCATGAGCATTGGCTAACTGCAATGAATGTAAGAACTCCCAAGTTAAACGTCTTGCTGATAGAATCACAATAGAAAAGTGTTCAGAAACCCTGTACAGATACTATCATGTGGACCAATGGCATAAGGTAGTGTAATATATTCATGAGGAAGTAGGGTGCTTTGTTGAATGCAGTATGGAGGTCTCACATGATCAGATGGTTAGAGTGCAAGAACAGTACTTGAAAGATTCAGGTTCAAGTCCCCACTGTCCTTGGGCAAGCCTTTGTCAGAGTCACCCAATAAGGCTGATTTTTTTATTTTGTTTTTTGTCGTACCAAAGATCTTTATTATTTCAGCATTACACTTAGTTTCCATTAGTGTTCATACTTATACACGCTTCATTTTCATGTAACATTTCTTTTGTCGGCATTTTCAGTCCTTTTCTTATATAGACATTCAAGAGGTGTCCATTAAATGTTTCTGGCATTCATAGGGCTAGTGTGAAGACAAAGTGAAGAGGATCCCTGGCCATGTTGATCTATCTGAAGGAATATAAATACAACAAATATCTAGATCTGCATGGATGAAGGTTATGGCTTAACCTATGCATATCAGTAATTGACTTGACAATGGATATATCCATACTGCTGAATTTTAGCAGTGTGATGCCACTTTAACTGCATGGCCTTATTCTATAGTATTGAAGCCACAATTTGGAAATAGCTCCAGGCAGTGAGACCTGGAGCCACCGATGGCAGAAACCTAGGCAGAAGTGATTATCAGCTCCGGTGAGATTTCAGCTGGTTAGCTGCCCAGGCTGCCCTATGAAAAAATGTGCTTGGCAAGCAAGGAAGACAGCCAGAATACAAATCAGATCAATAGACAAGAATGAGGAAATTTTAATCATATGATTAAGATGCCGGTCTGTGGTAGATCACAAAGAGACTGACAGCAAAAACAGGGTTTTATACATTTCCAACATTTAAATTTCCCACCACCCCAAACTGGCTGGCTTGCTTGTGATTGGCCAGCCAGTTCCTCCTAGGGTGGCTCCCGCAACGAGAGGCTGTCTCCCGCTGACCAATTGGATGATGTTCCCCACTCTGGGAATTCCTTCAATCACAGGAGGAGGGGGGACTGGCCAGCTGGGGAAGTGTCAAAACAATAGAACAATGACGGTAAATGAGTCTCTTTTGTAAAAGAAAAATAATAAAATGATTCAGGCAGTACTGCCTTCCTGGTGATTTTATTGTTCTGTGAGGTCCAGCTGACAGGGCTCCCTCGGGGCCATCTGGTGGTTCCAGATTCTAAGTGTCCTACCAATTGTCTTTACAAAAATTTAATCATGCAAATATTGCTGAGGAAGGGAGCTGAAGAGAGGAATAATCCTCATCTGGCATGATGGGCAGTCGCACAGCCAGATCACAATGAAGGGTGGCCTTTCTTCCTGGGCGGGTCGTCAAAGGAGTAGTTGAAGTCCTTTGGGTGACCCTGCGATTATGGGTTGCAATTGTCCATGCAAATGTAAATGAATTGAAGCATGGGAGCTGGATGAGAGTTCCCTTGCTGTGATGTCCTCGGTAGCTTGGATTGCTCAAGAGTACACAAGAAATATTAATATAGACAACATTGAGGAAACGGGATCCCAGGAGGGAAATATTATATAAAATCATAATATTGGGAGACATGCAGGATTGGGGTAAAGGAAGATTACAAGGAATCATAGTGATATTTATCTTAACACAGTGAGGTGAATATAGTCTTCAGAATCCCTAGATTGGGTTAGGTCTCAAAAGAGGCCAGAGAGTGTGTTCTGAGATAGGAATATAATGAAAAGAGAGAGCTTAAACTATCAAAGGCTTTCTAATGAGGGGACCAGCGACCCAGCGAAAGAGAAGAAAGTGAGGAAAGGCTGCTTTGTAGCAAGGAGAGATACATGATAGCTAGGAAAGATACATTGTAGCAAGGAAAGGCAAGAGAAGCACAGAGTTCAGGGTAACCATTTTATTAAGGAGTTATAGGCAGTCTGAAGCTAGTTTCCCAATTGTCTGAACAAGCGCTGAGCCAAACCAGTGCAGTTGAAGTGCCTGCAGCCTTTGGAACTCTCCGCTGCAGGTACAAAGGAAACAAATAATAATTTTGCCTGGGAGTCCTCGGCAACAGATTCCTCAGATTTGTAATTCCAAAAAGTATTCAGAATTCTGTGAAAGGATTGGTGCTACACCATAATACAAATGCCAGGATTCTGTAGGATGGAGCCATGGCAGCTGAAAGTGATATCAAACTTCTGTAATTCCACAGTTCAATACACTTAATAACCAAGGAAGCTATTACCCAGAGAGCTTTGAAAGTTTTCCCCCTAAAGCAACAGTAGCAAAAAAGATCACATTTGAAACATACATGGATCCAGTTTAATGAGTCCCTAATCTTCATATAGTTGTACAGGAATAAATGTTTGAAGGTTTAATTATACATTTTTTCCTCTGACAGCAAAATAGTTTAAGGCTTCAACTTCTTCAGTTGGAAACTATATCATGACATATATCTTGTTTTCAAATAATTTTAAAATGTATATTTAAAACAAGTCTTTTTCTCTTTTTAAGAAGAAAGGCCTTATCTCCATTTTCAAAAGGAACATTTAACATTTTACTCTTCCATTGATATGCTTGCTGCAGTTTATACAAGAAAGAGTAAGGGTCTATAAGCATCCGATACTTCCTGTAGACAGATGCCTCCACCCAACATGTGTTTTAAACACATTGCATATTAGGTTCAGTGGTCAAAAATTACTCAGTCATTTTGCACAGTGATTTATGTGAGTTCAGCAGTAGTTTTCAAGGTAGAAGTGTGTGACATGAGGCCTCCACAAAGTACATACACTTACAGGAAACAAAATATATATTGAGGCTTTTTTATTATTATCTTCGCTTGCAGGGAATATCAATTAAAGTAGATCATATTGTGGGTGTTCACAGCATTAAATTATTTCCTTCTGGCACTGACTTCTGCAGCAACCCAGAGATGCACAGAGTGCATGAAATTTTGACTAGCACTATTTTGTACCCCTCACTCATTTCATGGAATGCTTCTTCCCCAGGTAATCCAACAAGAAAACTAATTACTTTGTGCCTGACCTAGCATTAACACTGAACCCCATATAGCTATTTGTCTTAGTCCTTGTGGGATATGTGAAGCTGATGTAGGTTTTCAGCCTGCTGAAATGGTCGGACATACGATATGTTACTTACGCACACACACAAACCACTTACTAAAACACAAGGCCAAAGCCAAAGGCGTTTCCTTGACTTCCCACGCTGCTGTCCTTCAGGAAGATATCACTGATCATAAAGAAAAGCAAAACCTTGCATTTTAAAGCTGCAGTGCTCCACAGGGGGAGAAAATAAAATCTGTTTTTAAAAGAAGTAAAAGCAATTCCCGATATGTACCCAACTTGCCTCCAGGCTATTAAAAGACTTTATTCATCCAAACAACCATATCCAGAGTTTCATATTTGCAGGTTACACTTTTCTCAGTCTTGCCACCTTCAGAAACATATTTGATGAGGATTCTTGGTGGACACTATCATAAAGCCATAGGCTGCAAGCCATTACACATTTTATTTAGAGTGGCCATCTTAAATTAATGTAATAAACTATTTTGAAGAAGTAACTTTACAGCACTGCAAAGTATGGGCAAACCCAGGCCCGGGGGGCGGAGGTGGCCCCTTGGGCTCTTTATTCAGGCCCTCCTCTCTCTCACTGTCCTATCAGCATGAGAATGTGGTGGCTTGTTACATCCTCATACTGAGAGGAGAGCCAGGGCAGTCACAGGAGGCCTCAGCACCAGTCCTTGCCAGAGCATCTTCCTGGCCTTCTTGACCTGTGCCTTGGCCTCCACTACCATTGCACTCAGCTGCTCCTTGCCAGCATGCTCCCCTTGTTCCAGGCCTTCAGCCTCGGCAATGAGGAGGGTGGCTCCTTCTCCACCTCCTCCACTGTTGCCTCAGAAAGAAGAGCAGGAGCAGGAAGGAAGGAGAGCCCTGGGCAGCCATGTGTGCCTGCATGGCGTGTCAAATCCTACTCTTGACAGGCGGAGGCCCAGGGCTTCCCTTCCCTTACCTTCTGCTCCTGCTCTTCTTCTTTTCAAGGGGAAATTTGCCCTTGAGAAAAGCACCAGATCTCATCTGATCCTGGATACTAAGCAGGATCAGTCTTGATTGGTACTTGGATGGGAGACAGTCAATGAATTTCAGAATAACATATACTAATGAATTCATGAAGCTTCATAATAAAATTTGTGCTAATTACTTTCTGAAAGCAATTTAGTCTATTTTGGAGGAAGGAAATGGTGCTGAAACCATGCATCTCGGGCATAACCCAAGGGTAGATGCAGCCATGGACCAGGCAAGTAACTGCATGTGAAACCCTCCTCCTGCACCACCACCCCTCCCTGGCTTCCATACCCTGCTTCAACTGCCCTCAGCCTCCCCCACACACCCCTCTCTCCAGGCCTGGCCCACTCACCCCAACCCACCAGGTGGCCCCCAAGTTAAAATGTTTGCCTATGCCTGCCCTAGTGGATCTAAGAAAAGTTAGGAATATCTTCATTGGCTTAGCCAAACAGCAGAAAACGTTGTTACATTTATAATTTAAAATCATCTAAAATCAGATGAGTGCCAACATACAACAACTTTACAATGGACAGTGTTTGGAGGAAAAAATAGACTAAAGGTAAGCATATTTGTATGTTAAGAACCATTCTCTTTCATAAAAAAATTCTGCTTGGCACAGATGGTGGAATTCTAGCACTTGCAAAGCACATGAAACTGTAGAGATCCAATCATACAGGTAAGAGATACGTGCCAGAGCCAGACACCTTGCTTGTTTTGGCAACATCCATTTATAGTGGAACCTCATTTGACCTTATCTTCAGGAACATCAGCAGGAATTATGATATGATTCCTTTAATTTCTTACATCTGTTTTTGTTTTTAAAGGGAGGCTCTAATCTGGGTTTCTCCCTTTGAGACTACAGAGACTAAGTGTGGGTGAAATAATGAAATCGCAATTAACCACAATCCAGATACCTCGTGTAACTGTCTGTACAAAGGGTGCCTTGCTGACTCATGAACACTGAGGCAAAAATTAGGAACAGTATTTGGAAAAAAAAATACTTCTCTTGGATTGTAACAAAAATGTGGAGCTTGTTTACAAAAGGTACTAAATTCATCTGAGCAAACTTTATAGGAACCGAAAAATGTGCTAAGGATAGGTATTGTTTTGCTATAAAAATGCAACTTTCCAAGCTCTGTACTGAAGTGATTTTATACATTTTGATAGTTTTGATCTGTGAATGATAGTTTACTCCTAGCCAACAATGTGCTGCCACCTATAACTAATTCTTCATTTTGTGGGCTTTGATAGTTTTTGGAATCACACTCCACAGATGGAGTCCACTTGGTTGAAGTGTAGCATGCTAGCAGCAAGGCATTTCTGTGACCTGCGATAATTAAAAAAAAAATCTTTTCCAAAGTCTGGTTGGGGTGGGCACAGAACAGGAAGAAATCACTCTAGGTTCGTCAAAAAGAAGGGTTAACTCTCCTTAACCTCGGGGCTCTCCTTTAGGTCTGGGAGGAAATTACAGACTTTCCAAACTAAGTGACAGTTGGCTTGGGATAATGACAAGTGAGAATCCCAAGCAGGACAGATAAAGTAGGGAAGGGAGAAATGAAGGCTTTGTTTTTTCTTCAGCTAGCACAGATGGAGCAGTGGTTGAGTTACCCATGAGATAAGGTCAGAGTTATGGTGCATTTTTCCTCTTGGTGCTACTCGCTAGCAACTCTACTCCACCATCCAAATAATCAAGCACTCACTTTCTACTTGAAAAATACCAGAAAAACACAATATATTAGAGCTTTCAAATGATGTGTCCTGAAACGTTAGCGTGTCAGCTGCAGTGTGTAGGTGTGTCATATGAGAATAAGTGGGAACATCTAAGTCTGTGTGAAACAGAAAGAAATCACATATTAAAATATATAAATGAAAGATTTTCATGAGATATATTGTGTCCCCATACATTTCATCATTACAATATATGTATATGTTCATATTGCTTATAAGGGGTTGGTTTAACCTCTGGTTTACTAGTAAAACTGCATTACTGTATCTCCTTTACTTACTTATTTACTTATTTACTTAGGCGATCCCTCGTTGTCTGAGTATGATGGCCTTCCAAGCGTAGGGTCTTGGCAGTGGGTCTGTGGGTGACTGTGGAGCCCTATTCTTGATCCATGTTCTTCCACAGTGAGGGCATCAGTTTCCAGGTGGCAAGCGGTCTCAGTCAGGGCCTTGATGTGCCTTTCTCTTGGCACATTTCTCCCTTTTGCCCTCCATTTGTGCCTCTTCTAATTCCACAGCATTGCTGGTCACAGCTGACCTCCAGGTAGAGCACTCAAGGGCCAGAGCTTCCCAGTGCTTGGTGTCTATGCCACAGTTTAAGATTAGCGTTAAGCCCATCTTTAAATCTCTTTTCCTGTCCACCAACCTTATGTTTTCTGTTCTTGAGTTGGGAGTATAGTAAGTGCTTTGGAAGACGATGATCGGACATTTGAACAATGTGGCTAGTCCCGTGGAGTTGATGGCATAGGAGCATCACTTCAATATTTGTTTCTTCCAGCATGATGACATTTGTCCGCCTGCCTTCCCAAGAGATTTGTATCTCTGTATCTCTAAATGATGCATGTCTAAAATGTGTGTCACCAACATGAAATGAATGACCCCAAACTGAAGAACGAAACAGAAATATGAAGAGACTAGACATAGCAGATGTCTCCAATCAGTTATCAAAGAAGAAACAGTCTACTCTTGCTGGAAATGGAATGTAGCACAATGGTGCCCAATCTAGTTTAATTTTGGGGCTGAAATGAGTTGAATATGCAGTTGCCACAATCAGACAAATGCATAATAAATTATCCTGTCTCCCATAATAACACCTGCACTTTAGGGGAAGGGTGTGAAAAATGTTTATTGAGAAACCTGCATAGATCTCTAGATGCTTTGGTCATACCACACCTGGAATCACACTGTGTCCAATTCTGGGCATCGCAAATGAAGGGAGATGTTGACAAGCTGGAATGTGTCCAGAAGAGGGCTGCTAAAATGATCAAGGGTCTGGAGAACAAGTCCTATGAGAAGCGGCTGAAAGAGCTGTGCGTGTTTAGCCTGCAGAAGAGAAGGCTGAGATGAGATATGATGAGGGCCAGGTATAAATATGTGAGGGGAAGTCATAGAGATGAGGGAGCCCTGGAGATTAGGAAGCAAAACAACGGCTTCAAACTACAAGGAAAGAGATTCCACCTGAACATTAGGAAGAACTTCCTAACTGTGAGAGCTGTTTAGCAATGGAACTCTCTGCCCTGGAGTGTGGTGGAGGCTCCTTCTTTGGAGGCTTTTAAGCAAAGGCTGGATGGCCATTTGTTGGGGGTGCTTTGAATGTGATTTTCTTGCTTCTTGGCAGGAGGCTGGACTGGATGGCCCACGAGGTCTCTTCCAACTATGATTCTATGATTTGCCATAGGTTTCCCCCCTCCCCTTCAAAGATTCTGACTGTCAATCCTTTAGCAACAGCAAGACCAAAAAGGACCCAGAAAGCACACAACTCATCTGCTATGGCACCTTCACTGACTGCCAATTTGTTTCCAGGCCCAATTCAAGGTGCTGGTTTTGGCCTTTAAAGCCCTAAACGGTTCAGGTCCAACTTACTTATCTGACCGCATCTCCTCATACCAACCTGCCTGCTCTTTAAGATCTTCTGGTGAGGCGCTACTCTCACTTCCAACGCTGTCACAAATGTGACTGACATCAATGAGGGAGAGGGCATTTGCAGTGGCTGCCCTGGCCCTGTGGAACACTCTCCCAAAAGAAATTAAAAGAGCCCCCTCTCTTTCTTCTTTCAAGAACCAATTAAAAACTTTCCTGTTTAGACAGGCCTTTAGTGAAGGAAGCGAAGCTGGAATGATAAGAAACACCATCGTGTTTATGGCCTGGAACAAAATGCAATATAATCTGACATGATGCCACAAGAATGTGAATGTATATTATTGTTGTTTTTAAGTGTTTATTTTATGATGTTTTATACTTATTGATGTATTTGGATCATTGTTTACATGATTTTAATATGTTGTAGGCTGCTTTGGGTCCTAGAATCATAGAATCATAGAATAGTAGAGTTGGAAGAGACCTCATGGGCCATCTAGTCCAACCCCCTGCCAAGAAGCAGGAAATCGCATTCAAAGCACCCCCGACAGATGGCCATCCAGCCTCTGTTTAAAAGCCTCCAAAGAAGGAGCCTCCACCACAGTCTGGGGGAGAGAGTTCCACTGCCGAACAGCCCGAACAGTGAGGAAGTTCTTCCTGATGTTCAGGTGGAATCTCCTTTCCTGTAGTTTGAAGCCATTGTTCCGTGTCCTAGTCTGCAGGGCAGCAGAAAACAAGCTTGCTCCCTCCTCCCTATGGCTTCCCCTCACATATTTGTACATGGCTATCATGTCTCCTCTCAGCCTTCTCTTCTGCAGGCTAAACATGCCCAGTTCTTTAAGCCTCTCCTCATAGGGCTTGTTCTCCAGACCTTTGATCATTTTAGTTGCCCTCCTCTGGACGCTTTCCAGCTTGTCAACATCTCCCTTCAACTGTGGTGCCCAGAATTGGACGCAGTACTCCAGGTGTGGTCTGACCAAGGCAGAATAGAGGGGGAGCATGACTTCCCTGGATCTAGACGCTATTCCCCTATTGATGCAGGCCAAAATCCCATTGGCTTTCTTAGCAGCCGCATCACATTGCTGGCTCATGTTTAACTTGTTGTCCACAAGGACTCCAAGATCTTTTTCACATGTACTGCTGTCTAGCCAGGTGTCCCCCATTCTGTATCTGTGAGGGAGAAAAGTGGGATATAAATATTTATTATTATTATTTTATTATGACACAGCAAACAAGATAGATATGCTGGATTTCATATCACAAAATCACAAGTCAAACACTTCCCAAGTGTCTAGGACTGTGTGATGTATTTTCAGATGATGTGCGCAGATCCCAGCAGGGTGGCCTTTATTATTATTATTATTATTATTATTATTATTATTATTATTATTATTATTATTAGAGGTTCGTTTTCCTCTTCTATAAAGAATAAGATGCTGTCATGCACTTCAACTGTACCTACTTGTCAGGAATCTCAGGTGTTTTTGTGAATTACTGTGTAGCACATGGATGTGTGTCTAAAAAGTGTCACCAACATGAAATATCTGCCATATAGTATGAGTCTTCATATTTACTATGCATCTGCAGAGAGAGGGGGAAGAAAAGTTTTCAAAAGGTAACAGTTTAATGTCGCTACCTCTCCTTATGGCACTCAAAAATGGTATCAGAACAGAGACTTGGAGGGTGGAGTGGAGCTAAAGCTGGCAGTGTTTGTCAGAATGGAAAGAAGCTAAGGGCCGAGGGAGAGCCACCTGACCGATGGAGGCAGAGTGCTGTCTTGGCCCCTTCCCCTTCCTGGCCCAAGCCTTCCCCGGTGCCCTCTCTCCCGGCTCCTTCCTCTCCCTCCCTCCCCCTCCCCCTTTGAGCGGAGGAAGTGCGGTGGGAGGGCTGGTTTTGAAGCTCTCCCTTTAAGAGGCAGCCTGCAATGACGAGGGATGAAATTGCCATTGCAGGATGGCATGCCGCTATAAATTCATTGTTCCACCTCCTCGCATCTTCACAGCTCTCGCCCGTCTCCTCTTGTTCGCATCGGCAGACTGGGGATAACTCCGACGGGGACGGGGACGAGAGCAGGAGCAGGAGCAGGAGCAGCATCCCTTGAGCTCCGGCGGAGGGGAGACTTGGCCGGGAACTTTCCCCCCGAAGGCGCGCCTCGCTTGCCTTGCTCTCTTGCTCGCTCTCGAACGGAAACCACCTCAGAGGCCAGGAGGGGAGGGAGAACTCGGCGCGGTCCGGGGCTTCTCGGAGAGAAAAGGGGAAGCGCTGCAACTTCTCGGATGCCGCTGAGCTGAGGAGGGAGCCGCGGAGAGGGAGACGCCAAGGCGGGACGCCGTTGTCACCCGCGGCTCGTAGGGCTCGCTTCTCCGGCGGCGGCGGCAGGGGCAGGGCCAAAGGGCAGGGGAGTCTCGCACCATGCTGCCCGCGTTGGCCTCCTGGCTTTTGCCACTGGCCGCAAGCCTTCACGCCGCCGCCGGAGTGCCGCCGCCACCTGCCCCTGGCGGGGATCGGGAGAGCGGCGTGGTGGAGAGCGTGGACCGGACCTACGCGGGCGGCGGCAAGGTGGGCTACCTGCTCTACGCGGGCGGGCAGCGCTTCCTGCTGGACCTGGAGCGGGGCGCGGGCGCGGGGCGCTGCTTCTACCGGGGCACCGTGGACGGCAGCCCCCGCTCCCTGGCCCTCTTCGACCTCTGCGGCGGCTTGGACGGCTACTTCGCGGTCAGGGACGCCCGCTACACCATCAAGCCCTGGCTGCGTCCGCGGGAGCCCGCCGAGGAGCGCGTCTACGGCGACGACTCCGCCCGGGTGCTGCACCTTTACTTCAGGGACCCTTTCCGCTTCCAGGCGCTGCCTGCCCGGCCCAGCTGCGACACCCAAGAACCGGAAGAACCGTTGGCGGCGTTCGGCCCGGCCAGCAGGGCGGCGCTCCCTCCGCGGCGTCGGCGTCGGCGGCGCTCCATCTCGCGGGCGCGGCAGGTGGAGCTCCTCCTGGTTGCAGACCCCTCCATGGGCCACAAGTACGGGCAGGGCCTCCAGCACTACCTGCTGACCCTCGCCGGCATCGCCTCCCGCCTCTACGGCCACGCCAGCATCGAGAACCCCATCCGGCTGGCGGTGGTCAAGGTGGTGGTGCTGGGGGACAAGGAGAAGGGCCTGGAGGTCAACAAGAACGCCGCCACCACCCTCAAGAACTTCTGCAAGTGGCAGCACCAGCACAACCAGCTGGACGACCAGCACCAGGAGCATTACGACGCCGCCATCCTCTTCACCCGAGAGGTACGTTTGGGAAGGGGAGGCATGGGTCCTCCGCCTTCAGCATCACTCGGCAGGAAAAAAATGACATGCAACGACAACGATACAGAATTTATTATTTATTTATTTAAAACATTTCTATTCCACCCCTCACTCAGGGCAGAGCACAACATAGATATGGCATTGACAAGCATTCAGTGCCAGGACATAAAATAATTATAAACATACACAAACGTTAAACATTAAACTCAGTTTTATTTACTTTAAAATCAGCTGCTTAAACCAACTCAGAGGACACCATGCTGGCTCCAGTCAGCAGAGTAGGTTTCCTATTATTGCCTCATTGTACTGCCCCAAAGATTTGGTCCCACAGTTTACCATCTTTCTAAAGGACAGGAGGGAGGGGGCTGATCTAATCTCACCAGGGAGGGAGTTCCATAGGTGAGGGGCAATCACTGAGAAGGCCCTGTCTCTCATCTCTGCCAATCATGCCTGTGATGGTGGCAGGAGTGAGAGCAGGGCCTCCCCGGAAGATCTTAATCTCCATGGTGATTCATAGAGGAAGATGCGTTCGGACAGGTAAATTGGGCAGAGGTCATTTAGAGGGATGCCTGTCTCCATAGCAGTAGGTGTGAAAAAGATCTTGGAGTCCTCATGAACAAGTTCAACATGAGCCAACGATGTCATGTGGCAGCTTAAAAAGCCAATGGGATTTTGTCCTACATAAATAGTATAGTGTCTAGATCCAGGGAAGTCATGCTACCCCAGGTTCCGTCCTGGGCCCAGTTCTGTTCAACATCTTTATTAATGACTTAGATGAAGAGTTAGAAGGCATGATCATCAAGTTTGCAGGCAACACCAAATTGAGAGGGATAGCTAATGCTCCAGAAGACAGAAACAAAATTCAAAATGATCTTAACAGATTAGAGAGATGGGCCAAAACTAACAAATTGAAGTTCAACAGGGACAATGCAAGATACCCCACTTAAGCTGAAAAAAGGAAATGCAAAGATACAGAATGGGAGATGCCTGGCTCAACAGCAGTACATGTGAAAAAGATCTTGGAGTCCTCATGGACAACAAGTTAAACATGTGCCTACAATCTGATGCGGCGGCAAAAAAAAGCCAATGGGATTTGGGCCTGCATAAATAAGGAGTCCAGTGTCTAGATCCAGGGAAGTCATGCTACCCCTCTCTTCTGCCTTGGTCAGGCCACACCTGGAATACTGTGTCCAATTCTGGGCACCAAAATTTAATGAGGATGTGGACAAGCTAGAATGTGTCCAAAGGACAGCAACTAAAATGATCAAGGGTCTGGAGAACAAGCCCTATGAGGATCGGCTTAAAGAGATGGGTATGTTTAGCCTGCAGAAGAGAAGGCTGAGAGGAGACATGATGAAGGCCATGTATAAATATGTGAGGGGAAGTCATAGGGAGGAGGGAGCAAGCTGGTTTTCTGCTGCCTAGAAGACTAGAACGTGGAACAGTGGCTTCAAACTACAGGAAAGGAGATTTCACCTGAACATTAGGAAGAACTTCCTCACTGTGAGAGCTGTTCAGCAGTGGAACTCTCTGCCCCAATCTGGTAGGGGCGGGGATCCCTTCTTTGGAGGCTTTTAAGCAAAGGGTGGATGGTCATCTATCACGGGTGTTTTGAATGCAATTTTCCTGCTTCTTGGCAGAATGGGGTTGGACTGGATGGCCCACGAGGCCTCTTCCAAATCTATGATTCTGTGATTCTGCTTCTGCTTTGCAGCAGGTGTGCTGCACTTGCTTCTCCACGAGGCCCTTCTGGGGGTATCCATTGAGTCTTTCTCAAAGTCAGAACTTTCAAAACATTTCACCTTGGTGGCTTTTGAGACATGCATCATTTCACCACACAATAATTTGGTTCGACTAGCAAACCAGAGGTCAAACTAACCCCTTGCAAGACATACAGACACATGAATAAATTGCAATAACAAAATGTATGGGGACAAAACATATCCAGTGGAAACCTTTAATTTATATTTTTGAGAATAATTAAATCACAGAGATAGAAGGGTCCTCACAGGCCATCCAGTCCAACCCTCTGCCAAGAAGCAGGAAAATCACATTCAAAACACCCCCGACAGATGGCCACCCAGCCTCTGTTTAAAAGTCTCCAACGAAGGTGCCTCCACCACACTCTGGAGCAGAGACTTCCACTGCTGAACAGCTCTCACAGTTAGGAAGTTCTTCCTAATGTTCAGGTGGAATCTTCTTTCCTGTAGTTTGAAGCCATTGTTCAGCATCCTAGTCTCCAGGGCAGCAGAAAACAAGCTTGCCCCCTCCTCCCCATGACTTCTCCTCCCATCCTGATACATGGCCATCATGTCTCCTCTCAGCCTTCACTTCTGGAGGCTAAACATGCCCAGCACTTTAAGCCATAGGGCTTGGTCTTCAGACCCTTGATCATTTTAGTCACCCTCTGGAAACATTCCAGCTTGTCAACACCTCCCTTCAATTGTGGTGCCCAGAATTGGACACCATGTGATTCCAGGTGTGGTCAGAATAGAGGGGTAGCATGAATTGCCTGGATCTAGACATTATACCCCTATTTATTCAGGCCAAAATCCCATTGGCTTTTTTGTCATTGCATCAAATAGATGATTTGAAAAATAATGACATCCTTTTCCAATATTTTTGTCATTTACGAGTCATAATATGTAAACATCTGCAAGAATTTAAATCATGTACAACACTGAAAAACAACTACTTACTATGTATGAGGTTGACACAATGAATATATGTTAGAAAGTTAGATAAAGACACTCACACTTCATCTTCAACATTTTTAAACTTCCATGTTTCAGTGGTATTGCATATTTCACATGGACTCAAGAGGTTCCTCATTACATTCACACAATGCATTTACACACTGCAACCAACGCACTAATGTGCTGTGACACAGTTTGGAAAGCTCTGTTCTAGGTTATCCATGGGGTCCTCTTCTAAGTTATCCATGGGGTCCTTTTCTGGGCTCCATGAATCAATGGCTGCATCGTTTATGTCTTTGAGTTTGAATGTTAAGCCCCCTCTCTTGTAATATTTCACAAACTGTCAGTCAGAGTTGTCACTGAAGACACATACCACCACCATTAATTCAGTTTTCACCACTAATTGATTATGTCACATGCCAAAGATCTGTTGGGACTCCTACATGAAAAAAGGTTGCAATGGGACTCACCTCCCTCCTGTGAGCCTACTGTGGGAAAGGAATGTTGAACCTTTTTCTATTACATCTCATATTGTGTGCTTAGGACATTTAAAATAACAAACAAAAAGTTAAATTCAGCCACAGCTTCCTCTTGCACTCATTGCCCAAGCCATTTCTCATCTCAGGGAACTCAGAAATGTTTTTACTTAAGGTCAGCATGGAGACTTGAGCATTGGCAGACAGATTGTTATTAATTTTGTCCACTTTCAAGTACTTGGAAATTACATTTTCCCATTCATTATCATTCAAGTGATAATGAGAAGACATAACTCACTATAAAGGATAGTAATTCTTGGTAAGGAAGGAAGCAGTGGGAGAGAAGGAAAGCACCATTAAAGATAAATATACTCAATCAAGGAAGCCATGACCCATGGCTCCCATTTGTTGTGAGTGTTTTGATTGTGTATTCCTAGATGTCGAGGATTTGGACTGAATGGCCCTTGTGGTTTTTTCCATCATTATTATTTTGTGACCCTGAGTCTACAAGATTGGAACAAAGCTGTTGAAGAAAAGGTGACTTGAATGTCTCTCATTCATAGAGTCATAAGTCAAAGTCAACGTGATCACAGTTAAGAACAAAAATCATTCAAATAGCCTCAAGCATGATTCTTACAAGGCAGTATGTACTGACAAGTGCCCTCCATGTGGCCAGCCCAATTTAGTCACAAGTAATTGTGCCTAGAATAGATTGTAGGCAGTCTGTTATTCCTGGGAAGATTCAAGAATTCCTCCCTTGAGGCATTATCAGTAAAAAGTGCTCTAAAAGGTGAAACATTAAGCAATATAATGAGCGATGATTGTGGTTTATTTTGCATTTTTTACTCATAATTTCTCACATAGGAATCTTGGTGCCCAATTTTTACTGTTTCATAGGTGGAAAGATGTTTGGTGCCCACTAGCCTACTCTTGAGTGGGCCTTTGGTTCCCTCATTTTAGGGTCCATCCTAATGTGTCCATGGGAAGTAAAAGCCTAAAGACTTTACAGGGAGATGGTGCAGCAAAAGTTAAATAGTTAATAATATTACAGAAGAATCAGGAGCTAGCAGACATTCCTAAACGGTGTGCTTTCCCAACAGTGGTTCTGAAATTGTATTTTTCTAAACTTTGTTAAATGAACTACTCCACTCCATTGAGTTATTCAGAATCCCACAAGCAAGATGAAAGTTGCCTTTTTGACTCTTCTCCGCCAGTGTCCTTGATGCCTTGTAGCAATGAGGTAAAAGCTTTGTGTTCTACATGTTTATTGAAAAGGTCTTTTCTTAGTGTTCATGTCCTTGTACTACGTTCAACCTGATAAGTTTCTCATAAGGCTTTTTCATGATTGAGGTTTGTCCCAAATTCCCCTTTGTTGTTGTTGTGTGCCTTCAAGTCATTTCAGACTTATCATGACCCCAGAGTGAACCTATCATGGGATTTTCTTGGCAAGATTCGTACAGAAGGGGTTTGACTTTGCCTTCCTGTGAGGCTTAAAGAATGTGATTTGCCCAAGGTCATCCAGTGGGTTTCTTTGGCTGAGCGGGAATTCAAACCTTGGTCTCCAGAGTTGTTATTCTACACTCAGACCACTACACCACACTGGCACTCAAATTATCCTCAGATAAATAGTACTAAAGAAGAATCTAATAGTGTACCTTCTATATGACAACATTCCAAACCAGTAAGCATTTCTCATTTAATAAGTTTGATATTGGTACTGAACAGATCCATTAGATTTTCTCTGTGTAGATAACTTAGCACATGTCTAGTTAATCATTGTTTATATCAACACTGCCATTATATATTAATGCTGAAATCCATGTTGAAACGTTCAATCAACACTACTAATAATGTAAGTCATGGATAGAGAGGAAAGTTAGAAAGTCTATTTACCAGAAAGTATTGTGGTGGTGATGTGTCTTTAAGTCATTTCTGACTTATGGTCATCCTAAGGGGAACCTATCATGGAATTTTCTTGGCAAAGGTTTGCCCTTGCTTTCCTCTGAGGTGAAAGAGTGTAACTTGTCCAAGGTAACTCATTAGGTTTACATGGTTGAGCAGGGATTTGAACTTTGGTTTGCAGACACCTTTTCCAGCATCCAAAGCATTAAACCATTTTGTTTGGTCAGGGAGTGTTAGTCTTTTGTTTTTCTTGATTCATTTTCATTTTTATTCACTTCCAACTAGATTCTAGGAAACCAAAAAACTATCAATGCCTTTGGATTATGTCCAGATCTGGCTTGGTTGAGATTACTTAGGAACAAAATGTGTGATGTAGACTTTAGGGAGCTCTCAATTTCCTTGCTTAGTTTCTGGTAATTTAACATGGCATTTCCAGCATGAAAAGAAAGTAGCAATAAAATTGGAAAGGCACAACATGTGTGGCGCATAAGAGGAGGATGTAAATTCAAACCACATGTAAACTCAGCCGGAGAAAAGTAGTGCACCAGGTTAGGTGAAGGGTGGAGTTGCAATGCCTCATTATCCTCAGGATGGAAACTGGTCTCTAAATCCGTTACAGTTCTAAACTGGCAAATATGATCATCACAGCTTTTTGGATGAGTTTTGAATGATACTTGAGAAGCATTGGCTGAACTGGGGAAGGAGGTGTGGCTCATGTGAACATGTGGCAATGTTTATGCAATAGGAACTTCTCAACACAAATGTCCCCTTCAGTGTGCTCTTCTACTTTCCCTTCCTTAATTCAGAAAAACACATAACTTTCCATTAGTTCCCTTCCTCTGCTACATCGCTAGAGTGGCTGCCAGAAAAAAGGAGGCTTGGGATGTTTTGTGGAATGAGCTACTCCAGTAAAGGGGTAAGGAGAAAAACATCACCTAGTCTGTTTACCACTTCTAAATACTTGAAATAGTCTTGATGTTCCTGCCGTGCTGCAGTTGTCCTGCATGTTCTTTCTGTTCATGTCTAAAGCCATTCATTTTCAATCATAACGTACAGGACTGGGAAACATCTCCAAAATAGTCATGTTTAAATTGGACCTTTAGAAATACAAATAGTGTTAGATATTTTTATCTTGAGAGAAAAATTTTCTTAAAATAACTATCTCATAAATGGTTATATATTTTATATTTTCCTTTTCATTGCACCAAAAGAGCATTTACTTTCTATCCGATTCTCATACATAGCAGAAATGTTAATAGAATTATAGAGTTGGAAGAGACCACAAGGGCCATCCATCCAACACAGACCTCACCATGCAGAAACACACAATCAAAGCACCCTCAACAGATAGCCATCTAGCCTCTGCCTAAAATCTTCCAGAGAAGGAGAATCTACTATGCTCTGAGGCTGTATATACCATTGTTGAACAGTTTGAACAATCAGGAAGTTCTTCCTAATGTTTAGGTGGAATCTCTTTTCCTGGAGTTCAAATCCATTGCTCCCTGTCCTAGTTTCCAGAGCAGAATAAAACAAGCTTGTTGACAGCAGGAATCACATGGCACTCTAGATGTCAATGAATTACATCTCTCATCAACCCTAGTCGACTTAGCCAATTGTGAGAAATATTGGGAACTGCAGTTCAACAGCAGCTGGGGAACCATTTGATTGACACCACTGTTTAAAATAATTCATATAGCTAAGGTGGGAGGTGTCACATAACTATTTCTGAGATGTATCTCTTAAATGTATTAATATTTCCTGTATCAGTAGCATGTGTGCTGACGTACAGATGATTTTATAACTCATTAGCTGTGTAGAGCACAAATCCTATGTGTGATAAGCTGTATGCAGATTTCCTCAGGGGAATTGTGCTGTGCAAACTGGCAACTTGTATCTTACTTGTTATTGGTTTAATAATAGAATCATAGAGTTGGAAGAGACTTCATGGGCCATCCAGTCCAACCCCCTGCCAAGAAGCAGGAGAATCTCATTCAAAGCATGCCCAACCAATGGCCATTTAGCCTCTGTTCAGCCTCCAAAGAAGGAGCCTCCACCACACTCTGGGGCAGAGAATTCCACTGCTGAAGAACTCTCACAGTGAAGAAGTTCTTCCTAATGTTCAGGCGGAATCTCCTTTCCTGTAGTTTGAAGCCTAGTCTCCAGGACAGCAGAAAACAAGCTTGCTCCCTCCTCCCTATGACTTCCCCTCCCATATTTATACATAGCTAGGGCAACTAAAATGATCAAGGGTATGGAGAACAAGCCCTATGAGGAGTGACTTAAAAACCTGGGCATGTTCAGCCTGCAGAAGAGACAGAGACATGATAGCTATGTATAAATATGGGAGGGGAAGTCATAGGGAGGAGCTATTTAAACATATAGTCTCTGTGAATTTCACCTTGTTCCACTGATATTTCCTTGTGGCCTTAACAGGGGTTGCTAGTTTGGCATCCAAAGGGCCATTCCTACAGCATGCTGCTGTTATTCCACTTTAATGGTTCTATCCTATGGATTCCTGAGATGGGTGATTTAGTAATGGGAATTTAGAAGACAGATCTTCAATGTCTCATCAAACTACAAACCTAAGGAATTCATAGGATGGAACTATGACACTTAAAGTGGAATAATAGCATTATGATTCTGTAATAGGAATGGGCCCCTGGAAAAAATGCTTGATGAATCCTTGACTTATAATTTCCTTACCAAAATAAAACCAATTTTTTTTCTTCTGTTCACTTCAGTTGAACTATTGAGTGGTATAAACTGACATCTAAAATGTGCATTTTACATTCACTGGTGACATATCAGAACTTGTTTGCTTCAATGAGAAAGTGTGGGTTTTTCCTTTCACTGTGGGAAGAAAAAAAGATGCTCGGGAATGAAGAAATGTGCTAAGAGTATTCATCAAGGAGCATCAAAGACTGAATGACTCACTGCCCATTTGCAGACTGGAAGCCTGAAAAAGAGTTTAAAGGTAAAAATGTCAGAGAAGAAACATCTCACAGGGCACAGCTGTTTTTTTTCCTGAAACCTGCTGTTTTTTACCCGTTACTTTTTTCAGCAAGGCGAGAAGTAGCAGCCCTTGGCATGAACATTCAACTTTTACAACTCTGTTTTGAATGTCTGAAGCATGTTGCTTAGCAACTAGACGCTTTGCTACAGCTCCATGTTTTGATGGGCTCCAAACGCGGCGCTGTTAAGTTTTTGTACACCCAGATGCCTTCTTCTAGGTTGCTTGTTTTTCAGTCGTTGATCAAACGTATGAGGTACATTTTCCATCCATGTTTATTACTCCAAGCCACCTTGAACTTCAGTAGACTAATATTTGCATATCATTTATCAAATGAGCACATTATCATGGTCACATAGTTCATTAAGCCTAAGCTTCATGCCTTCACGGATATTTGAATTGCCTTTGGATTCAATGTGATTTTGCCAATGGCACTTTGCATTAAGAAAACATATTATGTTTGACAAACAGATTACTTTAAAAAGAAAATTGGAACATGTATTCACTGGACTCTTATTGTGCTATGTTTGCAGGTTTTTCCTTGCCACATTTTTTCATTACAGTGATGAGGATCTTATAAACAAACAAATTCATTAATTCAATATACAGTAGAGTCTCACTTATCCAACATAAATGGGCCGGCAGAATGTTGGATAAGCAAATATGTTGGATAATAAGGAGGCATTAAGGAAAAGCCTATTAAACATCAAATTAGGTTATGATTTTACACATGAAGCACCAAATTTTACACATGAAGCACATGTTAGACAACAAATTTGACAGAAAAAGTAGTTCAATACGCAGTAATGCTATGTAGTAATTACTGTATTTATGAATTTAGCACCAAAATATCACAATATATTGAAAACATTGACTACAAAAATGTATTGGATAATCCAGAACGTAGGATAAGCGAGTGTTGGATAAGTGAGACTCTACTGTATTTACGACATTTATGTCCTGCCCTTCTCACCCCAAAGGGGACTCAGGGTGGCTTACATCATCGGCATTATTCAATGTCCAAACAACAGCAACAATTAAAAGCAATTAAACAACAATTTAAAGCAACATTAAAACAACATATGTAAACATTGGATGGCTATTGTGCATAGATCCAGTATAAGTATACAGGTATAAGAAAGGTACCTATATACCTTCACTAATGAAGTAGATGTTTTCTTAGGCATTACTTCTCCTAATTTCATTCCAGAGGTAGAAAAAGAAATAGGATCCTATACAACAGAAAATAAGAGCAGTTCAACATGTTTCTGCAAACTTTCTTCAGAAGTAATAATACACACATGTGAAACAAAATAACCAAATCAGGTAAGCTTTGCCTAAGTAATCAAAAGCATTTTCATTATTCTAGAAACAACTTCAAAGCTTCTTCCAAAATGCAATTGGGGTGATTTTTTTTATCAGCTTCCACTTATGTTTTCCATATGTGGCCAGAATTATGCTTTGATAACATACTGGGAGTAGGTGGTGAGGCAAACTAATATGATTTCCTTTTTTATTTTTTTATTTTTGTTATTCACACATGTTCAGTAGGAGATTCTGGAGACAGCTGGTGTTTACCTTGCTGGTTTTTACAGCTACAGTCGGATTGGCTACTTTCTTTCCTGGTTCAAGCTTTATTCCATTGTTTACTGCAGACACCTTATTGCAAACTAGTATTGAAAAGCTGTGTTTTTCTCTCCTTCCTTCACCATCCTCCAGTGTGGGTGCTGCTAAAAAATTCCAAATAGCCAAATGATGAGGAAAAATGGGGAACTAGGCAGGCATAAAGAGCCTTTTGTAAATAAGATCTTTGTAAGAGGCTTTTTAAATAGAGGTATCCCTGTGTTATTTATTCGTTCAGTTGCTTCCGACTCTTCGTGACCTCATGAACCAGCCCATGTTACAGTTCCCTGTCGGCCATCGCCACCCCCATCTCCTTCAAGGTCAAGCCAGTCACTTCGAAGATACCATCCATCCATCCATCCATCCATCCATCTTGCCCTTGATAGAATTGTAATCCATTAAATCTTCATTTCCACTTAATATGGTCAACACTCCATATCCATAGATTCAACCATCTATGGCTTTAAAATACCCGTGCGCCCCTCAAAAAAATTCAAAGTGGAAATTTGTATTGAGAATCTCAACTTCAACCAACTTTCCCCCCATCCCATTACAAGAAGGGAACCTAAACTCACTATAAAGAAACAGAGAGAGAACACAGAATGTAACAAGATGGAGGAATTCAACATTCTATAGTGGTTGATGTAAAATTGGTCATGGATCATGGTTCCTGTACCTTTGATGGTACTGCAGAAGAGCGAATTTAGTAGATGGAACTTACTGCTGGAATACCTTCTTCTACATAAATGCAAAAGATGCAGGAGCACTGTTCTCTTTAAATCTGGCAACCTTCATGATTTCTCCTTACAAATCCTGACTTAAGCCATTATCTCATAGTTTGTTCTCCTGATTTTGTAAGACTGATTTTGATCATTCAAAACATGTATTCAGATTGATTCGAAATATCTTGCCCTTTGTGGAAGTTTTTTAAAATATTCACACTATGAGTATCATTGGTTAAGTGCAATTATCAGTCAATTGGTTAAGCATCAATTCTCTCTGACCATGACTAATATTGGTTATTTTCTTTGCCAACACTGCGTATTGACCCAAACAATGTTTTTCAGACAGCCTGTCACAATGCAAACACATATTGGAAGCAAGCTTTAGCTGTCTGAACCAACTCAATTCTTCTCATGATTTAAGAAAGTTTGGTTAGTGCCAATGGAAAAGCCACCCAATGTATTTCAGTCATTACATCATATCAGTTAAATAGAAGCACTGGAAGGGAGAAGGAAACAAACATTTTGAGCTCAGCCCAGTTTTGTTTGGTTTTTTTCCCTCACCCTTCTTTGAGTCACATAAAACTGTAGAAGAGATTTCTCACAAAAGATAAGAGCAGTCTTCTCTTTTATAATAGAACATGTATATGAACTCACTGTGTGGGATCCAATTCAATATCAAAATGAAAGTGTTACTGAAGCTTAACAGCAAATGCTGTTATATAAGTTCTGCAAATGATTATTCATTGACTGAAATATATGCTTTCTTTGGCATTGTTTTCAAATCCTTTGTTAACATGTGCTATAAAGTGGGAGTTGGGGAACACTGATTCTACACTATGCCATTACCCACCATGTAAATTACATAGTTTACCATTTCAACTATGCCACTGTAGCTGCCTAAAGCTAATGAGAAGGCAAATCCCCAGAGACCTGTCTCTATTGTAACACCAGCTGATCAGTGTAATACAGTAGTACTGTATTGCCATTCATTGGAATCTGCTAGAAAATGACAAAGGAACTGGCATCTGTAACAAGGCAAATCATTAGTGCTGCCATTCTCAAAATATCGTACTGCAATTTGAGTCCAAACCATGGTTAATTTGAAACCATCATGATTCATATGATGTCTAGTTATTTTTAAACCAATTCAGCAAGTTCAGAAAGGTCCCAGGTTCAAACCCCGGGAGTGGCGTGAGCGGCCGCTGTTAGCTCCTGCTCCTGCCAACCTTGCAGTTTGAAAACATGCCAATGTGAGTAGATCAATAGGCACTGCTCCGGCAGGAAGGTAACGGTGCTCCATGCAGTCATGCCGGCCACATGACCTTGGAGATGTCTCTGGACAACGCTGGCTCTTCGCCTTAGAAATGGAGATGAGCACCAACCCCCAGAGTTGGTCACGACTGGACTTAAGGTCACGGAAACCTTTACCTTTACCTTTTCAGCAAGTTATGGTTGTAACTTGAGCATGGTGGGCTTAGCTCAGAGGTCAACAAACTAAGATCCGCAAGCCAGATGCGGCCTTCCAAGATCATTTACCCAGCCCTGACCTAAACATTAGACATAGGGTCACCCTAAGTCTGAAACGCCTTGAAAGCACATAGCAACAATAATCCTCATTATCTTGACTATTTCATCAGCCAAAAGCAGGCCCACACTTCCCATTGAAATACTGGTAAGTTTATGTTGGTTAAAATAGTTATTTATTTTAAATATTGCATTGTTTTTTCATTGTGTTGCATAAGTTCTTAACAAATTACCATGCTCTGTGGACATGACTGTCTCAGAATGGTAGTGGTTTCATGTTAGGTTTCATGTCAACAGGTATTGAAATAGTTTCTGGAATTATCCAAGGTGCTGAAAGGTTTAATGCCTTGGAAGGGTCCTCTAAAGGTTGGAGTACAATATGGAGAAGTTTAAGCAGCCTGCTGATGAGATTGCCAGGCATGACTAACTCAAAGTTAGAAATAGGCATGAGTGGCTTCCAGGTGAATATAAAAAAGGATCAGGTGCTTTTTGTAAATCATAAAAAACATAAATGGAGCTTTTTAATTTATTTCAAATGAAAACAGCATTTTCCTCATTTACTCCCATAAAGGTTGTATGTTAGAAGAAGTGTTTGCAAGAAAATAATTAGTGATGTTACTTGTCATGTGCTATTTTTGGGATAACAAAGGCATAAGGTAAAGGTAAAGGTTGTCCCCTGAAATTATGTCTAGTTGTGTCCAACTCTGGGGGTTGGCGCTCATCTCCATTTCTAAGCCAGCATTGTCCGTAGACACCTTCAAGGTCATGTGGCTGGTATGACTGCATGAGCGCTGTTACCCTCCCGCCGGAGTGATACCTATTGATCTACTGATACTTGCCTGTTTTCGAACTGCTAGGTTGGCAGAAACTGGGGCCAACAGCGGGAGCTCATCCCACTCCCCAGATTCGAACTGCCAACCTTTCAGTCAGCAAGTTCTGCAGCTCAGTGGTTTAATCCGCTACGCCATCAGGGGCTCCTAACAAAGGCATAGCAACATTATTTTGAGAAATGATGTACTACCCTGTTTCCCCTAAAATAAGACATCCCCAGAAAATAAGACCTAGTAGAGGTTTTGCTGAATTACTAAATATAAGGCCTCCCCTGAAAGTAAGACTTAGCAAAGTTTTTGTTTGGAAGCATGCTGGCCAAACAGAAGACCAGAGCATACAGGATCGGTAAATGTACGTACCATAGAGTGTTGTACATGGAAATATTAGTAGTAACAAGAAATCTTGATAGGATTCACAGTTTGTCTGGTTATGCTGGTTTGTGATGACAACTACTGTACAGTATATAATAAATGTTCATTTTTTGTTCAACAATAAATGTGAATTCTTTTTCATGGAAAAATAAGACATCCCCTGAAAATAAGACCTAGTGCATCTTTGGGAGCAAAAATTAATATAAGACACTGTCTTATTTTCGGGGAAACACGGTAAGAACTTTTCAAAGTAATTTCTTGTATTTCAAACTATTTTTATTCTTAAATCAAGATTAGTACCTTGCTACTAATGAATGTGTATCTAAATTTTCACATATTGCATTCATTTTTATGAGGAATGAAAAATTCAAAAACATTCTCCCTGAAATTGAAAGAGGCTTTGCCCATTTGGAGATTTCTTTAAGTGCAGTCATGTCACTCCTCAGTCTTCACCAAGATGAACAGTCCCAATTCCTTCAGCCTTTCCTCTTGTCTTTCTCTAAATGAGCTCTGACCTGTCTATTAACAGATCTACATTGATCCTGGAGCTGATCCAGCGCAGTAAATGCCGGATTGACTCCAGGATGGTTTAGACTGCCCAGTGACACAGGATGGCACTCACCATTATCTGCCTTCAGTAGTTTGGGATATCGTTCATCTGGTCCTACAGATTTTTACTCATTTGAGTAAATTAGATGATAGCTTACTATTTCCTTATCAATCTTGATTTGCCTAGGTCTTCATAGAAGTGGTTGTACCAGCCACAAAATCCCATAATATGGAGGGACTCCTGTTCAACATCTCACCTAATCAACCTTGTCCACATCCATAATGTATGTTTTATCTCTTCCCTTTCTTGGCTTTTCATTTCTATATACAGCACAACAGACAGTTATCATTCTCGAACCACTGAACAAGCTCAGTCCCTAATGTGCGCATATATTCCTTGAATCAATAAATATACCTGTGACCCTAGTTCTTCTCAAAAACTAACAAATATGACAGAGTTAGAATTTATGCTATCTTTTCCTAGTCTTTAAGGGGGCACATGGTTCTTCATTGGAAGTTCAAAATTTATCAATCTGTCATGGCATCTTATTTATTTGTTCAACATATGTTCTGCCTTCTTCCCAGGAATATGAGCTAGAGCAACTCAGGCTAAAATGGAACAGAAAAACAAAAAAATACAATACTAAAATACATTTTAAAAATGTATAATATTAAAGCATCATTGTTTTTTTTAAAAAAAATAATAAAAATAAAAATAAAAGTTTCTTTAGAAAACAGCATCATTCTTCATTTTGAATTGTTTTTGTCTCAACAGCTGGTCAATTTCCAGAAGCCTGTCTAAGCAAAAGTTTGCTTGCCAACAGAAGTACAGCAATGATGGGGCAATCCTAGACTAGTATTTGATCTTTAATCTTAGTCTAAGACTAATCATTGCATCAATTAACCTACAGAACTTGCTTATAGACAGAGCTTATTATTTTAAATACATGTTTTATTTTCTTCCAGTGCAAATGGAGGGCATGGGAGATGCAGTCTGGCACCCCACAAAGGTTTAAAATTCCTCTCTGGATACTCATGCACATACTTAAAGTTTTGTCCCTAGGTTTCAAAGAGTTTCAGAAAGCTATGAGAAGTTTGGTTACAGATAAATACGATTATAGGAATCCTTCAGTAGATATTCTTTTGAGTCCTCCAATACCAGAAGTACTGTAATGAAAGCTAGATAGCCATCATGCTCTGGCTTGATCATTGGATGAAGACCCTCAAAATGATGGCCCAAATCTCTACTTGGCCATGGAAACTCATTGAATGTCATTAAGGCGTCATACTCCCTCAATCTCAGAGGGGGACAAAGGCAACTCTCTCCCTGAATACACCATATAGGTTCATTTAGGATCACTGCAAGTTGAAAATTACTTAAATGTACACAACAACAATATCATCAACAACAGCAAAATCACCTGTAAAAATCTGGACCTTAATCTAAGGTTCAGATATTTACAGATGAGAGCCCTGTGGGGACTGACCTCCGGGATTGCTTCTGCAATTCCGGGGGTCAGTCCCCACAGCCATCCCACTTCTTTGGGCTCCCTAATGTCCAGAGGAGTAGGATGACACCCCCTCCCAGCCCCCCATTCCATCTCCCAAAACTTACCTGAGTGGCCTGCCAGCCACCCCCTCTGGAGAGCTCTAGTTGCATCAGAATGACATTTCAGGAGGTTGAGGAGGTAAATTCCTCCCCCCACCCACACCTCCTGAAGCATAATTCTGATGTGACTACAGAGCTCTCTTTAGGGGCAGGCCCCTTGGGTAAGTTTTGGGAGAGGGAATGGGGGGCTGGAGGGGCCTGGATGCCCTTCCAGGTCAACCTTTGGTTGACACAGATGATATCTAGCCACCCCCCAAGGAAAAGCCTGGGTTTGGCAGTTGAAGTGGGGACAAAGTCTTGAGCAGAATTGGGATTTTATATCTCAATTCCTTTCAGGATTTTCATATGTCTGGAAGAGCCCTCGGTATGACCATGGATAGCTCCTTCAACCTTTCACAGAAACATGTTCAGTCATGATAAGCAAGGTATTTCTTTTTTTTTTCATGAAAGTATTAGTTTTTTTTTCCTTTACTTTCACGAAGCCACAAATTTGTTCACAAAATTTTCAATACCTCTGCCTAAATCACGTATATTTGTGAATTCTGGCACAGGCAAAGCCAATTTGTGAACTGAGGAGAAATTTGGCTTAGTTTCTTAGTGAAACAGAGGCACTGGCTGCCTCATGGACTGAGTGATATTTTCATGAAATGTGCAGTTTCTAAAATATAGTCAAACATATATGTGTATGGAAACACATGCACATACCTAAACAACATTAGTTAAAAATAGGTGTCTGTAAGACCCTGTAGTACTGTTGCCAGCATTTTAAGTGTAAGAGGTTAAGTATACATAGCTAAGAGTCACTACAGGATATTATTAATAAAGCTAGTTTGTGTATATAATTTTCATGGAAGTGGTGAGTTACTAAAAGGAATATTTGAATTAAACAGGGAAATCTAGGATTTAGAGAAAGAAGGCGTCATGCTGATAGATTTCTTGGCTTCTTTCTTATAAAAACACCATGATTGAAAAGGCATTTACTAATTCACACATTTTATAAACTATAGAATTGGCGTGATTGGACTTGCTCTTAGGAAACATTTGAATTGTTTTTACAGGTGTTGTTTTTGATCAAGATTTTACCACTTTACCATTCTAGTTCTTTCTTGAGCTGCCTTGGAGTGCATACAGCTTGCATAGTGAATTCTGAACAGCCAGGGGCTCACCTGTTCAATTTAATGGCATAGTTAGAACATAGAGGTAAATGAAGTAGGGGCTATTCCATATACTGTATATGTAGTGGAAAAGATTACACATGTACACTTCTGTGTGTAATCTATATACAGTACATAAATATATGCATATAGGCACTGGATATATGCAATTGACATAACAGATAGCTTAATTTACTGCATTTTAATTAAAATATAAGCAGAAAACGAATTTAGTGAGCAGTTCACCAATATTTTATGTGCATGGATAATGTCTGTGCCTTCCACTTTTGCAGGATTTAGAGGCCTAGGACTTTTGCAAAAGTGGAAAATGTTGAACGAAAAAATAATAATTAAAACCTAGACAATACCTCCCTAGAAATCTCTCATTTCTTCACTGTGATGTTATGGTCAACTTCTGCCAGATCCCTAGAGGTAATATATCAATCAAATCTGCTAACAATCAAAACTACAGAAGTTAAACCTGCAAATGTGGAGGGCCGACTGTATAGGCCCCATCTAATCTGCCATATAATGTAGTTTTGAACTGCATTATATGGTTAGTGCAGACATACAACAAAATTCAATGCAGTTAAATTGCATTATATTAGTCTCTATACTGCCCATATAATGCAGCTCCTAATAGCATTATATGGCAGTGTAGATGGGGCCTTTCACATTCACAGAAATTGATAGGGCTCAAATGATGACTGACTCTTCACATATATTTCTCTGGAATCTGTCTTCAGCTAATTTGGAGTACTAGTATTGAATGTCATCCTCATAGCTCAGGACAAATAATAGCCATGGTTTTCTTCCTTCTACAGAAAAAATGAATATTTGTGTGAATTTTCATCTTTTCCCACAGCTAAGAAGCAGATGTGAATCTTTTGTGTGTGAGAGAATTAGGTGTGCATCAAAAATATTGTTTCCAGATAGCCGTATATGGGTGTGGGTTGGTGGTTGCTATTGTCTTTTGTAAGATTGCATTTTTTATCCACAGATTTCCCACAGCAACCTTACACAACAAATATCTTTCGTAAAATAAAATCTTGCATGGAAAATAGCAATTTTATTATTATAAAAACATGTGCCTATTTCTTATGAAAGACTCTTGGATTTTTCAGAGAAAAAGTGTAAGACTTTCATGATATAAGATTGCTCTTTCTTTTTTTCTTTCTTTTTGTATAAAGAACAACAACCTTGCACAAAGATGCATGTGGCTATCTGGAAATACAATTTTTGTGCAAAACTTTGGAATTCTCAAGCAAAAGTATTTATTTGCATAGAATAATTCTCCAGAGTGTTTCTTGGGTGTCAGGAATTGCATTTCCTTTTTGAGACAGAAGACATAAAAGTGAATTCTTTCCATTCTAATCCATACTACGCAGTTATGGCTATTTGATACCTCTTTAACTGGTGTGCCTCCATCCTATGGAATCCTGGGCTTTTTATTTCATGAAATGCTTATAATTTTTTATAGGTGTGATGGCCTCCCTTGAAATACAATGTTAGACCTCCCAAACAGGATTCCATGTATCTCTCTAGTAGTGTTGTGCTTTTGTATGGAATTGCTGTTCATTTTGTGTAGTTTCATTCGTGTTGTCTCATTTTTGTATTTGGTTCCCGTTAATGAAAATGAGCTGCCTATACGATACAAATTTTTGTCTGGCTAACGAAAAACATGAACATTTTCATGCCATTGGCAGCAATGGGAGGGCTTCCGAGGCTCATCCCCCCCCTCGGTTTTTGAGCTAGAGGGGTGAAAATCTCCACACAAGGAGGGCATTTTTATCCCTTTTAGCCCACCAACTTTTTAAAAAATTAAGCTCTTCCCCCAGGGTACTATTGTTATTCATCATATTATTATTATTAACACCCATTGGTACACACCAGATGTAATGCGGAGGCTTTCCCCTCCCAGGCTCAGCTTGGATTCCCAGAGTAGTTAGCTATCCTATCTATCTATCTATCTATATCTCAGTTTCCACACATGAGATGTAAAGCAGAGGCTTTCCTCTCCCAGGCTCAGCTTAAATTCCTAGAGTAGCTAGCCATATATATATATATATATATATATATATATATATATATGGCATGTGCGATCCATTAAAAATGGTTCAATATTCGCTTCGAAAGTAGGAGGTGCTGGTGTGCGATCCATTAAAAATGGTTCAATATTCGCTTCGAAAGTAGGAGGTGCTGGCACTTCTTTTCTAAAGTCATTTTCAAATTTTGAAGCGAAAAATTCAAAACTTTGTGAAAATTCAGAATATTTGTATGTACCTCCTTAATGGCGGGTGTGCATGCGCATGAAGGAAAACATTATTGTCCATAGGGAAACTTGAAGGGCTTCTCTTTTTAGCTATCCTAATGAAATTTGCCACAGTAGTAGAACACATTTATCACTGTTAGCTCACCAAATCTAAGAACAGTTGACTTATCCTCAGATTTTTGGCAAATTTTCAAAGTTTTTATAAAAAACATTTTTAATAATTACAAACATCTGTTCCTGGTTTGGAAGTGTTATTTCCTGTTTCATTGGGTTGTCTTTACTTTGAAAGTCATTGTTCTACTTCAGAAACTTTGTTTTTGTGGCTGAAACTATGTTAAATTGGTGGACAGAGACTCGACAAACCATAATGTGCTATTTTTTATAGGATGATGTCCCTTGCGCAAAGTTTTGACAGTGTAATAAAATTTTGCCATGTTTTTATGACAGAACCGATTAGGAAATGACATTTATCAACAAGGAACAGAAATAATAGCACACCATCAAATCACTCCTGACAGATGGCCATCAGCCTCTGAATAAGGAAATCTGTTCCTGGTTTGAAAATGTTATTTCCTATTTCATTGGGTTTTCTGGGGTTGAGAGTGTGTGACTTGCCCAAGATCACCCAGTGGGTTTCCATGGCTGAGTGGGGAATCAAGCCACAATCGTAGTCCAACTCTCAAACCACTACACTACACCATGCTTAAGAGCCCCATAGAAAGCAATAAGGAAGGGAAGGGGGATTTCTCTCCTGGATAGCACCATGCGTAAGAGCCCCATAGAAACCAATCAGGAAGGGAAAGGGAATTTCTCTCCTGAATAGTTTCTATGGGGCTCTTAAATCCCAATGCTAGCCAGGAGATTGGTTGAATTAAAACACTTTCTCATATATCCAAAGGTTATCCGAAGGTATTCCAAGGCATGGGCGCCAACGCTTCAAATTGGAAGGTTAAATTTGAAGCGCCAAACCACTTTGGAACCCCGTTTGGAACCCAAAATAGATACAATTTTATTACAATTAACAACGATTCTGATAAATTTGCCCATGCCATATATATATATATATATATATATATATATATATATATATATATATATATGATTAACACCCATTGGTACACATCAGCTGTAATGAGAAAGCAGCCCTCCTTCAGTACCTGCTTATTGTTATGGGGCAGAAACGAAAGGAAAACAGAAGCAAGCACGAGGACGGCAGCTTTCATTTTCATGTCGCCTCTCATTTCCTACAAAAATTTCATCATTCGTTTTGTGTAGATGATCAAAGCAAATGAAGGAAAAAAATTGCACACATCTTTACTCTCTAGCCTAGGTTTCCCTAGTCTAGAGAAATCCCAAGATGGTTTACAGATGAGCCTATGATACTTAAAGAGGTATCAGATTGCTAAAACCGTGTGCTGTTGGTATCCAGTATGTCTTGGTCCAATCTGACAGCTGCATTTAGATGACTGTTAAGCCATAGTTTATCTTGAGAGGAATAAGTCTAGCCTCTCCCCATTCTTTCAACTTTCCCTCCTGGTTCTCCTAATAATGCCACAGTGAAATCAGAATCCTTTTGAGGGTGTATACTTAAACATAACTTGGTTAAAGTATGTTTAGTGGAACATAACAATCCTTTATTATTTAAGCAGTCATTCAGTAATACAGGCAAAGCACTGCAAAGTTTGTTCATTCGTTTTAACACAGCTACAGAGAGTTCTCAATCTGTTGGAATAAGAAAACCGAACAGGCGCATAACCCATAAAACATGAATAATCATCTGCTAGGATCCTGTGTGCCTCCATGAACTATATCTATGCTTTGCCTACCAGCTATAAATGTATGGTTGCTTTCATAGTCACTTATTGTGGAAATGTGGGGGAAGATCTGAATTAGGGACATATGATGTTTTCACATTTCTTTGGCTACTTTTAAATTTACTTTGTCTCCATAGTTAATTCCTGACTACATTAACAAAGTAAAGATTGAAGTGGGTTCAAAGATTATTTATTATTCCAGTCATTTGACTATGGATCTCATAAAGAGGCCAAAGATTTGGCCTTATAACTGTAAATAAACCCTATAACAAAGTTATTTTGGTAACTCTCCAATGCCTGAGGTTAGGCAAGTTAATAGAAAATGGAGAGGAAACAGCACCTGCATGCTTGGGGTTTTATGTTGGAGGAGCCCTTGAAAGGTTTACAAAATCTCATAGCTAAAAGCAGCAGTTGCTAAAATGACCTTCTTCACCAATAATCAGTATTGGTGATCATTTACAGGATTGGACTGATATGTCAGTTTTGGGGGTTTTTTTCTCACACTCTTTTAAAAAAAAACCTTTCTGACAAATGTGTGAAGAATTTTAATTTAGGACTATCCTGTGAAACACAAAACAAGCAAAATGTTCAACCTACTGCACTGGCCAAATTTGAATGGGGCCGGTATTTCAGCCATGCAGCTATTACACGTGAGGGATTTGTCAGGGAAAAATATGGAAACCCAAATTCAGGGCCTCAGACATGTTTGAATATACTTGATTCAAAGCCAAGAGCTTGGCAGAATCCAAGCCTGGAATACTGAATCTGTCAGTTTCACTTTCTGCCACATTCAAAACTTTTTAATGAATGTCTTTCTACTCAATTTATAGGGGAATGTATTCGTTGTGGTTACTGTAACAAATGTGACATTATTATTTATCTCTAAAAATAGATTCTCATGTTGATCTGTATTGGAAAAAGAAGATTGGAATGCCACCTCTTGGTCCATCAAGGCATACAAAAAAATTGCCCTGCTGTAAGCAGTCACCATATGTCTGGAGATGGTTAGGGAACTCAGAATAATGGTGCTTTTCAATATTAAAATAGTACATGGACAATAAGGATGGGTGGTTAGTTTGAGGGCTGCTTCAGCTTGTTGCAATAAATGGAAATAGTTTCCATTTGGACTTAGCAATTGTCATTGGGGGACTCAGAGCTCCTCAAACAAAAAGGCCAGCATGCAGCTAAGTGTTGCCTTTGTTGTTGCTGGTCTTGTGTCAGCATATTGTCATCATCCAAGTCTTGCTGTTTGCAAAGAGCTTATGGCTCATAGCTGTCAGTGCCTGTGGGTACAAAACTCGACTTCAAATGCTTTCTTTCCCTTCCCTTCCTCGGCAGGATTTATGTGGGCATCATTCATGTGATACTCTGGGAATGGCTGACGTTGGAACCATATGCTCTCCTGAGCGCAGCTGTGCAGTGATTGAAGATGACGGCCTCCATGCGGCTTTTACAGTGGCTCACGAAATTGGTATGCAGTGCCTTTTTTGTTCCCTTGCCAAATACAACACTTGTAACAGCTGCATTAGGAACCAAAATACTTTGCAAGTAATTCCAGATTTTACCCTGGTTCAGATATACACTTGGGGATTAAAGCTGTGTACATATGCACTTTGGGGTTAACTAATAGGGATCAGGAGGCAAGTGGAGGTACACAGTAGGTGTTTCCTTTCTGACAGTGTCACTTTTAAGCAAGGGTTGGAGTAGAAGTTGGAGGACTACTACTATCCCTTTCAAGGAAGTACTCATCCCTCTTGAGCACCTTTGCCAGGTAAACAGCTTACTCTCTCTCTCTCTCTTTGAACATATACCCGATTAAGTAGATGACAGTTTATTTTACACCACATCATTCCTCTGAAAGGGAAGGTTACCAATATCTAAAATAAGGAGCAAATTGAGGGAATTGGAAGGCTTTAAACCATTCCTTCCACCACAATTTCAGACACTATTTTGCAATATAAATTTCTAGTCAGGGCCTTGTCATATGAACAGGGATTACATCAGGGAGAGCCAAGTGTTAAATTCCACTTTCCTTTCTACAGTCTCATTAGGGTCCAAAAATCCATATCAAGCCATGTGCACTTTGTAGTTAAAAAGGAGGGGAAAGCATCTTTAAAATAACACTCCTATGGACCTCTTGTTAGTTTCCACTCAGTACATCCCATCAAATTAAGTGTGGCTTCCTTTTGTATAGACATGTGCAGAATTGCAGTGTTTTTAGTTTGGTTTTTTAAAAAAGGAATGACAGCAATGTGAATACAAGAGTTAACAAAGGACAAGCAAACCAAACATAAATGCCCAACTCCATGCATCGCTTTTTGCACCCTCTTTTCTTCATTGAGGGCTGCGGGTCCTAACATCTTATGTCATGACTGGGTCCTGCTACATGCACTGTTTTTATAATCTTAGACCAGCACACAGGGAAGGAGATAGCTGTGATGTATGAGCTGTCTGCTCAGGTGTAGTTCCTTCCATAGTGCATTTCTATTTGGGCATGCAAAAATGGTTTATTTTATGAAATGTAGAGGACCAACAATATGTTATTGCAGGATGGGCAGGGTGAACCCCACAAGCAAGCAAACAAGAGGGTGAGTGTGATCTTTCACGTCCATGGCTGGGGAGTGGGGAGGGCATAGACCCTGGCCTTCTAGAAACCAACCTCTGTGTTACTGTTATTACATTTCCTAAAGTTTCCAGCCTAGAACGCCTATTTCTCTTTCAAGAGCGTCTGAGGTCAGTGACTACTAATAAAACACATTTTGTGAGATTGTTTTTAATATTCAATCAAAGAATATTAAATTCCACAGTACTGCATCCTACCTGCTCACTATTTGAAAGCTAATTATACCCCCATTCACATTGATATCCTTGCAGCAAAATAATGATACTCCCAAAGCAAACTTTACTTTGGTTTGGCATAAGGTACAAGACAAATCAGTAGCTGGCGCACTCTGAAAGTTCCCTTTGCCTTGTTATTCCCTTCCAAGAATGTAAAGAAAAAAAATGCCCTGTTTTCCATTTTTTTATTTTTAGTGTTCACTCTGCTCTGCTGTGGCAACAATATTCATGGAAAACATCTTTAGTGACAGAAAAGGGATCTGCCTTTATGTTAACACGCAAGGCAAACAGAAAACCTGAAATACATTGCCAACTTTGTTAGTAAGCTGGGACCCCAAGTCCCACCATGCCTGTTATTTTAAGCAGGAATGTCCTTCCTCCATGTTCTTTTTTACAAAATGACATGAGAGTTGCCTGGTAAAATTCGGCTAGGTTTTGGAATGTTCTTCTTTTCCTGTTTCCTCTCGCTCCTTGTAAAAAAAACCTCTGCTGTATAAATTTACTTTCAGCTGTTCTCTGCCTAAACTTTGGATGGATTGTCTTCCTCTTCTGAAGAAAAACTTGCATACTTGTGGGTTCTTTGGGCTTTCAAAGATGCAGCTGCTGTGTTTGTGCTTGTGCACTGCTAAACTGAATCTGAATGTGGGAACATGCATTCTACATCTTTCATGCTATCTTTACAGACAGCTCCTAGAGAGAAAAGTATTTCTGAACCCTAGCTGGAGATGTCCAGGACTGAACTTGTGACCTTCCACACCCAAAGTGGGTGTTTACCACTGTGATCTTTCATGCAATATCCTTTCAAAGGAAGGAAGGAAGGAAGGAAGCTTATATAGGTTGCAGATGGGTGTGCATGTTCAAAATTTCACATTTGCCCAAATATATGTCCTGAGCCTATATATAATGCTGAGGAAAATGGAAGGAAAAAGGAAGAGGGGCTGACCAAGGGCAAGATGGATGGTTGGTATTCTTGAAGTGACTAGCTGGACCTTGAAGGAGCTGGGGGTGGCGACGGCCAACAGGGAGCTCTGGCTGTCCATGAGGTCACAAAGTATCAGAAGCGAATGAATGAATAAACAACAAACATCTCCTGAGCCATGGGATGCCTCAGTGGCTTAGATTATACCGTGGTTGATAAAGGAGGTGGGGGAGATAAACTGATGATGGTGATGACACACAGAATTCGATTTCTTGAGTAATTCTAATATCATTCCTAACATCAGACACTCTTAAAAACAAATTGAATTTGGAAACATTTTGGAAATCGAACTGAAGTTAGCAAGCATGTAGTAGTAGTAGTAGTAGTAGCAGGAAACTTTGTATCACTTTCATCAAAAGTATAATAAATGAGGGAGGGGGACCCACTGACAGTTCATTTTGAAACAATAACCATGCCAGTCTGTTTGAGCATGAGAAGGGGCTCATGAAGCTCCCTTGAAATCTACTGATATAATTTGGCATAAGCTTTTGTTTACTCTGCTCCATCAAATGTATGCAGTAGAGCCTATATGGACAAATATATATACAAAATTACAAATGGGATGTGGGTAGCATAAAATGTAATAGAAACTCGAAACACATTGGTGTGGTGATGGGATGAAAAGGATCATCTGAGTGGTAGTTAAAAAGTTCAGATCAAAGGTGGGAAATAAACAGATTTCTGGAATACGAGCATAGACAAGTAAGCAAACACATGTATAGGATTAATTGGTGCTGGTAATTCAGTAGTTGGTGTTGGTGTATTCAATGAAAACAAAAAGTTTGAATTATGTTTCTTCTGCACTACAGATACCTGCTTTGACATTAGAGAACTAAAAATGATATGTGGATACATATTATTTTGTTATTTGTTTCTACCCTTCTGTTTAGGAATATTCTAACTGTCCTGTGATTCCTGTGATGATCAAGTAGAAAGTGGTTACATTACAATTTAGTTGCACTCAGCTTGGGTCCCATCTACACTGACCATTTATTGCAGTTTAAAGCTATCTTCAACCTGTGACAGGTAGACAATGAATGCCCACAAAGCACATAAAGAAAACCCTTAATGCACATTAGTGCTCTGTGGTTTGTGTAAACACTATCTGAGCCTCAAACCAGTTTTAGAGTTTCTTGTGTAATCATCTGCACAGCAAAATCTCTTTCTTCAGACTGGTTTGAAACTGACGTATGTGGTCAGTGTAGATGTGTCCTTACTGGCAAAATAGAGATTAAATAGGTTCTTTAATTGTTTATTGGAATCCACTCTGTGGGCATTTATTTGTTCTTAAGCTATTTGTTATTTTGTTTTTCCAAAAACAGGATTGTGGTATTCAGTGTACAGTTGTTGTCCTGATACATACGTTTTTAGTTCCTTTCCAGTGCAGCTATGTATTCTCCATTTGCTCTGTATGACTAATTCAAGTGAAAATATAAATGGGCAGGAGATTTTATATATTTATATATGTATGTATGTATGTATGTATGTATGTATGTATACTGCTATAGTGATTTCTGGTGATTTCCATGTCAAGGGGACAGTGAATCTATCCAGGTTATTGAATCTTTTTGGGGAAGGATGGGATTCAGCACCTTATATAACTCCTATAAATCTAGAATAAAATCAGGACTATATCCAGAATTGTTGTAGTTTGACACCCCTTTGAATGCCATAACTCAATGGTATGGAATTCTGGGATTTGTAGTTTTGTGAGCTATTATTGATCCTTCTGTGTCAGATAGATCTGGTGTCACAACAAACTACAAATCCCAGAACTATATAAGATGGAGCTGTGGAAGCTAAATTGATCTCAAAGTGCTATGATTCCATAGTGTGGATGGAAGGAGAGAACAGGTTTCTAACATGAGGGCCAGCAGCTGCTATGTCTTTGTTTGACAGCCTTGGCATTAAAGAGCTAAGGGTGCTCTCTTCTGCACAATTACTGAGAATGAATATTGTCAGTTGAAGTATTGTAAACACTTGAGTTTCAGCCATTTGACATGTAAGGTGTCATTTGGGGTTTTTACAAATTTTAAAAAGGGAAAAAGGCCAAAATTGTTCCAACAAATCTACTCCATTTGAGTTTTTATAACTTTTACAAATAAGATGGTTCAACAGCTTCTCAGAATATTCCGCTGCATGTGAACATGTACTACATTTGTTGGCTCTAGGTATATGAGTAGTGTGGAATACACTTGAATTTCCTTCCTTAGGCGATCCCTTGTAGTTCGAGGACAATTGTCTTCGATTTCTGTTGTCTTGGGGGTGTGTCCTTAGATGGCTAAAGAGACCTATTCTTGATCTGCATGTTCTACCACAGTGAGGGCATCAGTTTTCAGGTGGAAGGCGGTCTCGGTCAAGGTTGGCTTGATCGGCCTTTCTCTTGGCATGTTTCTCCCTTAAGCCCTCCATTCGTGCCTCTTTGAACTCGACAGCACTGCTGGTCACAGCTGACCTCCAATTAGAGCACTCAAGGGCCAGGGCTTCCCAGTTCTTGGTGTCTATGCCACAGTTTTTAAGGTTGGCTTTAAGCCCATCTTTAAATCTCTTTTTCTGCCCACCAACATTACGTTTCCCATTCTTGAGTTCGGAGTAGAGTAACTGCTTTGGGAGACGGTGATTGGGCATTCGGACAACGTGACCAGTTCAGCGGAGTTGATGGCATAGGAGCATCGCTTCAATGCTGGTGGTCTTTGTTTCCTCAAGCGTGCTGACATTTGTCCGCCTGTCTTCCCAAGAGATTTGCAGGATTTTTCTGAGGAAAATTTTTCTGATGGAAACGCTCTAGGAGTTGAGTGTGACATCTGGCGTTTCGCAGGCGTAGAGCAGGGTTGGGAGGACAATGGCTTTATAAACAAGCACCTTGGTATCTCTACGGATGTCCCGATCATCAAACACTCTCTGCTTCATTCTGAAAAATACTGTACTCGCAGAGCTCAGGTGGTGTTGTATTTCAGTGTCGATGTTGACTTTTGTGGAGAGGTGGCTGCCAAGGTAGCGGAAATGGTCAACATTTTCTAATGTTACACCATTAAGTTGTATTCCTGGCTTTGCAGAGGGATTAGCTGGTGCCTGTTGGACATTTTCTTGATGTTCAATGAGAGGCCGAGCTTCTTGTATGTTTCTGCAAAGGTAGGTCTTGTAGGTCTTCTTCTGAGTGTACACAGACTACGTTGTCATCAGCATATTGGAGTTCTATAACAGATGTTGTGGTGACCTTGGTTTTGGCTTTCAGTCTGCTGAGGTTAGATAGCTTGTCATAGATGAATTCAACTCCAGTGGGGAGCTTCCCATCAACAAAGTGAAGTATCAGCGATGAAGATGGAAAATAAGGTAGGGGCAATAACACATCCCTGCTTGACACTTGATTCCACCTTAAATGGGTCACTTGGGGAGCCGTTGCTGTCCAAGACTGTTGCCATCATGTCATCATGGAGGAGCTGCAGGATGTTCACAAATTTCTCAGGAGGCTGGTCCAGAGAGCGCTGCGATTCACTGTGTCGAATGCCTTTGCAAGGTCAATGAATGCCATGTACAGAGGTTGATTTTGTTCCCTGCATTTTTGTTGGAGCTGTCGTGCAGTGAAGATCATGTCCACTGTTCCTCTGGAGTGACAGAAGCCATTCTGGGATTCTGGGAGGGTGTCGTCTGAAACAGGGAGAAGGCGGTTTGCAAGGATTCTTGTGAGATTTTTCCCAGTGGAGGTTAGAAGGGAGATACCCCGATAGTTCCCGCAGTCTGTTCTATCCCCTTTCTTGAAAAGGGTGATGATGTTGGCATCCTTGAAGTCTGCTGGGATTTTCTCGGTCACCCACACTTTTTCAATGAGCTGTTGGAGTTGTTATATCAGCTCAGTTCCACCCTCTTTGAAGATTTTAGCAGGGATCCCTTCAGGTCCGCTGGCTTTTTCTTTTTCTTTTATTGGCTGATGACATTGCTGACTTCTTCCAAACTAGGCAGTGCTGCAAGCTCATCCCTGTTTTGTTGTTGTGGGATTTGTGAGAGGGCCTCTTCGGCCACATTGGAGCTGCGATTCAGCAGGTTCTGGTAGTGCTCTTTCCAGCGTAGTGCAATTGATGTTTTGTCCTTCAGAAGTTTGGTTCCATCTGATGAGCGTGGAGGCTGTATGCCATGGTTTCTTGATCCATGGATGATCTTTGTGGCTTTGAAAAATCCCTGAGCATCATGGGTGTCTGCAAAGTGTTGGATTTCTTCAGCCTTCTTTGTCCACCAATTGTGGTCCTTCTTTGGACCTCAGAGTGATTTTCCTCCCCCCTCTCCTAGCGCATCATTGCTACATGCCAGGAGGGTGTCAGCAACAGAGAAATGCTGCCCCAGTAAGTTATTTTAATATTTTTTTTGAAATACATTTTTATTGTGATCTTTTATCTTGCAAGAAATACAGTGGCTTGACCAGTATTAAACAAAATTGGACATAGACAGTGAACATATAACCCCCCTCCCCCCGTTACAAAAAGAAAAAGAAAGAAGAAAAAGGAGAAAAACAAAACAAAACAAAAAAAACCCCAAAGGAAAAGGAAAAAACACATTCATTAAAATTGACTTCCATCTATTATCTAGTGTTCTTTATATTGTTCTCTTGATGCATTCAATACTATTCAATTTCCTCTTAAGTTCTATTCCTCTTTTAACCTGAGACATATCTATCGCCCATTGTTACTCATCTGAAGAGTGTATGCATATATTCTATTCTCACCTTGCAATTTTCATTTCTTAAGTAATCTTTAATTAGCTCCCAATTTGTCGCTTTTTTTGGTTTACCCTGTGTATTTGAAAGTAAATATGTCAATTTATCCATGTTCATAATTTTGAGAATTTTAATGAACCAGGCATTTAAATCTGGTCTGATTTTCGTTCTCCATTCTTTCGCGTATATTAATCTTGCCGCCGTTGTTAGGTAGCAAAATAGGATTTCTTTGTTTCTATCCTCTAAGTCTAGCATTCCTAATAGCAGTATCTTGGGGTCTAGGTTAATCTTAATTAATAGGATTTTTTGTATATTTTGATGTATTTCTTTCCAAAACTCCTTGGCTCTCTTACAGGTCCACCAACAATGATAGTAGGTGCCTTCCTGATCTCCGCATTTCCAGCATTTATTGGAGGGTTTTTTTTATAAATTTTGGAGAGTTTTTGGGAAGTTAAATGCCATCTGAAGAAAATTTTAATCCAGTTCTCTTTAAGATCTGCCAAGTATGTGCATTTTAGTCTTTTGTTCCAGCATTTCTCCCACTCCTCTAATCTAATTGGGTTCCCAATGTTTCTTGCCCATTTGGTCATACACTCTTTGATGTGGACTTGCTCTGTAGTCCACTCTAAAAGCTTTTTATAAATTTTTGATATAATTTTGGATTCTAATTGTATTATTTTGTCCCAGCATGTCTCTTTGTCCTCAAATCCTGTCTTCTTATCTTTGTTAAAGTAATCTTTAATTTGGGCATATTGGAACCACCCTATATTCTTAAAGTCCTGACTTAACCTCTTCTGTGTTTTGGGTTCGTAAGTTCCCTTTTCTTTGGTTAGTATGTCTTTGTATTTCGGCCAGGATATTCCTCCCGTTTCTCTTCTTTGGCATGCTTCTAAGGGGGAGACCCATAAGGGGGTTTTCATAAATATTCTTCTCTTATACTTATCCCATATTTTTATTAGGGATGACCGAATAAAATGATCTCCAAAATTCTTTTCTATTTTTCTTTTTTCATACCATAAATAGGCATGCCATCCAAAACGGAGGTCTGCCCCTTCTAGCGTCAATAATTTGGTTTTTTTTAACATTGTCCAATCTCGAATCCACATTAAACCACAGGCCTCATGATATAATTGTAGATCTGGAAGTGCCAATCCCCCTCTTCTTTTTTCATCAATCATATATGCTCTTTTAATTCTAGGTTTTTGTTCAACCAAATAAATTTGTTTAATCTTTGTTCCATTTTTTGAATCTTACTGTGTTTCTAATTATCGGGATGCATTGGAATAAGAAAAGCATCTTCGGTAGGATTGTCATTTTAATTGCCGCTATTCTCCCCATGAGTGACAGTTTCTGATCTTTCCAAATTTCTAAATTTTTTTGAATTTCTTTCCATCTAGTGTCGTAATTATTTTCTATCAATTGTGAATTTTTGGCTGTTAGTATTATACCTAAATATTTTATTTTTTTACTGACTTTAATTCCTGAAGTTGTTGTTAATTCCAACTGTGTTTTCTCAGTCATATTCTTTGTTAAGAAAATGGTCTTGTCCTTGTTTATTTTAAGTCCTGAAATTTTCCCAAAGTTTTCCAGTTTATTTAGCCAATTTCCTACCGTTTTGACTGGTTCTTCTATAATACAGATTAAGTCATCGGCATATGCCTTAATCTTATAATGTTCCTTTCTGATTTTTGCTCCCTTTAATTGTGTGTCATCTCTAATCGAATTGATTAATGTTTCTAGTGCAAAAATAAACAGTAAGGGAGAGAGAGGACAGCCCTGCCTAGTTCCTTTTGAAATTTTAAAGTTTTTTGACTCTATTGAGTTTATTCTTATTTTAGCCTCTTGTTTGTCATAAATTTTGTTGATAGCATTGTTGAATTTAAACCCCATATCTAATTCATTAATTAATAGTTTGAAAAAATCCCAATTTAGACTGTCGAAGGCTTTTTCCATGTCAATCGCTAATAGGGCTATTTCTTCCTTATTGCTTTTTTCGTAATATTCAATGATATCTACAATTTCCCTTACGTTATCTTTTAATTGTCTCCCCGGAAGGAATCCTGATTGTTCTTCTTTGATCCAGTCCTTTAAGACTTCTTTCAATCTATCCGCTAAAATGCTTGTAAATATTTTATAATCTTGATTCAAGAGTGAAATAGGTCTATAGTTCTTCACGTTTTGGGGGTCTTGGCCTTCTTTGTGGATCATTGTGATTGTAGTGAATTTCCACGAGTCTGGTACTTCGTTATTATCTAGGATCCTATTCATGATTTTTTTTAGATATGGGGTTAGTTCTTCAATGAAGACTTTATAGTATATCCCCGTGAGTCCGTCTGGGCCTGGTGCTTTATTCCCATCTATTTTCCTAATTATTTTTTTGATTTCTTGATCTGAAATTTCTTTATTTAGTTCTTCCCTTTGTTGGTCCGTTATTTTGGCTAGTTTTTGCTTGCCTATAAAGTCAGTAATTTCCTCCTTTTTTATTTGGTCCTTGGTGTATAATTTACTGTAGAATTTATTGAACTGTTTAGCTATCTCTTGTTCTGTGGTGTAGTGTTTACCTTCTGCTTTTATTTCTGGTATATATTGGGACTGTTTTTTCCTTCTAATCCTCCAAGCCAGCCATCTACCTGATTTGTTTGCGTACTGGAATTGTTGTTGTTTAATAAATCTTAATTTTTTTCCAGCTCTTCCATTTCTAGACGTATCTTTTGTTTCTTTAGGATTTCTAGTTCTTGTTTTATTCTTTTATCTCCTGGGGTTTCTTTTAGTTTTTTTCCCCTGATTTTGATTTCCTCTAAGACTTTATTAAGGGCTTCTCTTCTCTGTTTATTTTTTTGGGCATTCTGTTGTATAAAGTGTCCCCGCATTACCGCCTTACTGGCATCCCATAATATTTGCTGCGTGACTTCTTCAGAGTCATTTATCCTAAAATATTCCCTGATTTTTTTATTCTTTATAATATCATCCTCCGATTTTAACAAGTTACCGTTTAGTCTCCAAATTCGTGTTTTCTGGGTTTTGTTTATTATAAATTCTATAGGGCAGTGGTCTGAGTAACTTCTTGGCATGATTCTGATTTTTGAAATTTTGGATATTAGTGATGTTGACATCCATGTCATGTCAATGCGGGACCATGACTTATGCCTGTTAGAGAAGAAAGTGTAATCTTTTTCTAACGGGTGGTGGATTCTCCAGGCGTCCTTTAGGTCCCAGTCTTGTAGTAGTTTTTGAAAATTTATCGGTAATTTCCCATTTTTCATTTTCTTTCCCACGTTACCGTCCCCTTTTTTGTCTAAATCCGGATCAATTATCCCATTAAAGTCTCCCATTATTATTAATTCCTCAAATTCTTGTTCGGCTATTTTATCTTTTAATGTTTTAATAAAATTTGTTTTAGGGCCAGTTGGAGTGTATACATTACATAATAAGAGTGTTTTGTTATAGATCTTAATTTTTACTCCAATCATTCTCCCATCCTCATCTTTGAAGGCCAATTCTGATGTCCATTTGGGGTTTATGTATGTTACTACTCCTCTTTTTTTCTCCGGGGCTGATGAGATATATTCATTACCGATATTTTTATTGATTAAGTGCCCTGAATGTCTCTGTTGTATATGGGTCTCCTGAAGAGACACTACATCAAATTTGCATTTTTTGAGGTAGTTGAATAATATTTTTCTTTTATTGGGGGAGTTTAAGCCATTTATATTATTTACATAACATTTTAATTCCATAGTTTAACTTTGGTTGGCTGCATCTTCCTCTCGTAGCTCCATTTCCGGGGTTGGCGGATTAGTCTTAGTTTCAGTCTTTTCCGGGGAGATTATTCTAGGTTTCTTTCTCTTCCTATCGCTGTCTTGTCCGGTTTTGGTGGGTTCCGTTGTTTCTTCCATTAATCTTTTGTAGAAGTCTTTGGCTTTGTCCTCGGTCGTTAGCCAAAATCTCTCCTCTTTATATGTTGTCATCATGCCTTCCCTCCTCTCCCATCTAAATCTAATCTGTCTTTTTTCAGTTCCTCAGTGAGGAAGAGATATTTTCTTCTCTTTTGTATTGTACTTGTGGGAAATCCTTTAAGTATTGTAACTTTTTCTCCTTTGTATCTAATAGTGTTTTTACTACTGCTTTTAAGTACTTCCTCCCTGAGTTTTCTTTTTGAGAATTGTACAATTGCATCTCTTGGTACATGATTCTTTTTTGAAAAATTTGTTGTTATTCTGAAGGTTCGGTCGATGTTTTCTTCCATTTCTTCATCTGTAGTTTGGGTCAGGTCTGCTAATAGTTGGGTTATTACTAGCTTCAGATTTTCTCTTGGCTCTTCTGGGAGGTTTCTTATTCTTATTTGGAGGTCTAGTTCTTTTTGTTCAATTTTTTCCTGTCTTGCTTCTAGTTTTGCATTTTTCGTTTCCAAAATGTCTATTTTTCGTTCGTGTTTGTCCTGTTTCTTTTCCATCTTATGTTCCTCTTCTTTTATTTCTTTAATACTCTTTTGAATTTCATTCATTTCCTTTTTCATTCCTATGAGTTCATCCGATAAGTCCCTCTGCATGTTTAGCATTTGATCTTGAAACAATCTTTGATTTTCTGTAATTTTCTGAAGTTCCCTCATAATGTCTTTTAGATTTGGGTCCCCCGGTAATGAATTTCTTCTTTCGAACATTTTCCTGTCCTCCATTCTTACTTTCTGTGTAGCCATTTCTTTTTTGGTTTTCTCAATTGGTTGAGTTAGTTGGAGAGTTTGGAGGGTAGGGTCGTTTGGGCCTAGTTTTAGTTTAAATCTACTGTTCCAAAGGATGAGCCTAGAGGGTCTTAATAGTTAGTCCGTTAATAAAAAGAAAAAAAAGAAAAAATATTGAGTCTCCTCCCCCCTCCTTTTTCTCCTGTGGCATTAAACTTACTTAGTCTTTTGAGCTCCCCCTAGAGCCTTTTGGTTGGTGATCCCTTCTACCTCCTTCTTTTCTTTTCCCCAACTTCTTATATTCTGTCCTTCCTTCCGTTCGTCTGCTTCTCCTCCTCGCCTGTCCCTGCACCTCCATCTGCTTCTCGTCCTCGCCAACGTCTGCTTCTCGTCCTAGGTCTTGTCGATATCCCTCATCTGCTTCTCGTCCTGGCTCCGTCCGGATCAGTCTGGGTTTATTTTGTTGTCCGTTGTTGTCTCTGCCGCCCGGGTTTCTTTCCGTTTCAACCTGTCTGGAAGTGCCTTTGCCTCTCTGTTGCTCTAGATGTGTATCGCTTTTCCTTCTCGGGCTCTCTATCTCCCTCTATCCGGGCCACTTGCCACTACTCCCCTCCTCCTCTGCTCCGTCCCCCTTTATCTTCCCTTCCTGTTGTGCTCTGCGAATTCTTGCCGGGTCCTCCCTTAGCCGAGCCCGATATCACGTGCTGTACTCTGGACGCTGTTAGGACCTTGCCAAAGTTCTGCCAGACTATCTGAGCGACAGCTCCTGAGACATAACAATCTTCTCAAGGTCGATTGTGGCTCTCTAATCTGATCTCCCAAGGCCGAGGTTTTTAGTCTCTCGTGGCTTTCCCTTTCCCCCCCCCCCCTTCCTTGCATGGAGTGTATATGCAGCTTTTACCAAATTCCCTGGGTAAATTAAGTATGTCCGTTGCTTATATTTCTTCTGGGTATAACTACTTCTGGTTGTCTTTAAGTTGACTATTTAATCTATAGTCTGTTCATCAATTTTCCAACCTTCTTAGTTGATCCTTTAGTTGGTGGCTGTTTGCGGGAGCGGATCACCGCCCGCGCCGCTTCGTCCCGTCCGCCACCCTTTGGTCCCTCGTCCGGACCCCTTTGACTGCTCTCCTTGAGGGAAAACAGTTCTTAGGGATCATTGGCGGGGCTCCAATGGGTTTAGTTGGGTTTAGTGGTTCCTTAAAGCCGCGTCTTCTGTGTTTGGGCTTCCCTTAAGTTCCCTTAAGTTCTTTCCTTTTCTTATGAGCCGGTAGTCTCAGTTTCTTTTCCTCTATTCCTAAAAGCCTTCTCTCATACACCAGATATAGATTTCTGTTTCGTACACTCACTTTCATGTTCGTCCTCTTTTTCTTCTTGGTGAAAAGTACGACTAGGCGGCTGTTTGCGGGAACGGATCACCGCCCGCGCAGCTTCGTCCCGTCCGCCAGCCCCTGGTCCCTCGTCCGGACCCCTTTGACTGCTCTCCTTGAGGGAAAACAGCTCTTAGGGGTCTTCGGCGGGGCTCCAATGGGTTTAGCAACCTCTTGAGCCTCAATCTGCTCAAGAGGGGGAGCTTTCAGCTCTACCTGGACGCACCGGGAAGCTGGTGCTCATGGAGCCCTCAGCCAGCCGCCATGTCGCCGTACCCGGAAGTCTCAAGTTATTTTAATTTTTAAAGGCTTTGGGGAGATTGGGGAGAGGGTTGGTGTCCTCACAGTTTTCCAAGATAAATCAGCTTGAAAAACTCAAGGCGGCTGTCTGGACTGCCCCCTTAGAAGTCCAAGACTTTTGAGGGGGCAGTCCAGATAGTGGATATAGTGGATCCAACCTGTGCCCTTCAAGAAGGCACGGATCTAATCCACTATCAAATTAATTTGCTACAAAGCAGGGTTTTCCTGTTTTGTGGCAAATGAATTTGTTTTTACGTGGGGCATCGTTTGGACATCCCACTTGAAAATACGGAAACTCCTGCTTTTAAGGGGCTGTCTAGATGTGCCTTCAGTGGTAGAAAAAATGTGAACATGAGTAAAACTGAGATTCTCCCATCTGTATTTAGAGCTTGTTCGACTGTAAGGCTTGTTTAGCTGACAACTTTCACCACTAGGCAATAATGTCCTAAATATATTTTAAAATATAAAGGACAGTATATGACAATGCAACATGAGGTGGTACAGCATGCCCTCTATGAGGAGGATATAAGCATGACCCATTTGGATGTCAGCTTTAGACATTTTACTTAAAGCATTTCTTAAAGAAAATATGTTTTTTAGTAAAATAAATCACTTTGGCTAGACCAGTAGTTCTCAACCGGGGATCCCCAGATGTTTTTGGCCTACAACTCCCGGAAATCCCAGCCCTGCAGATTAAGATCTTCCAGTGAGGCCCTGCTCTTGGTCCCGCCGCCGTCACAGGTGCATTTGGTGGGGACGAGAGACAGGGTTTTTTCGGTGGTGGCTCAGCGGCTGTGGAACTCTTTGCCAAGGGAGATTAGGGAAGCCCCCTCACTCATGTCTTTTAGGAAGCAGCTGAAGACCTGGATGTGGGACCAAGCTTTTGGCCCATCCTAAGATACGGTTGATATAATCTATAATAATCAATAATAATAATAATAATAATAATAATAATAATAATAATAATCTGATGTATTCATTGGATTAATGTGAAGTTGAATACAGACTAGGTCTGACTTTTGGCCCAATGCTACTGGCCCTGTTGTAACGGTCACACAGTGTTTTACTGTTTTAATGGGGTATGATATTGTTTGTTAAGTGTGTTTTTACGATTGTTTGTTTTTACTATATTTTGTATTATATGTGGCATTAATCTTGCCATTATGTAAGACCGCTCTGGGTCCCCCTGGGGGAAAAGAGCAGTATATAAATTATTTATTTATTTATTTATTTAATAAAAATGATTTCCGTTTCCAGCCTTTATTGAGATACTGTATTAAGGGGAGAGTGATCACACCAGGCATCTGTAGTAGAGAGCAAAAAATACGAGTCAAATGGTTTAATTATTAAACTGATCTTTCTGCAGACTTTAATCATGTCTGTACCTCAAGGGAAATCTCATGTGAAGAAAGATTCATGGGGTCAGGCTGAAGTTAAACATGTTTTTGCTCCTCTCAACTTCAGAAAAAGTATGTCTGCTGCAGAATGATGATGGATAAAGTCAGGAACACACTTGTCGTGCAGGTCCAGCAGTCTCATTAGTGATCACATTTTTTTCCAAAAATGTTATTGGACTTCTACTTTGGCATTTAGAATTTGTGTTTTACTGAATTAAAAAGACATGTCCTTCCCCATACTGGTCCCATTTTATAGTTGGGCTGCCTCTATCTCTTCTCCTCAGGCAGTCCCATTTTTCACCCTGCTCCAAAAGCACCACAGAACAATGTTTTTGCCTTTACTTTGTTTGGCAAAACCTCAGTATTCAGCAGAAGCCAGAATCCTTTTGGGACATGACACATTAGTGTAAAAATTAGTTGCAGAACTGAGCTACACCTTCTCATGGGATGCATTAGCTTGGTCCTTAATACCAATGCATTTTGCAAACACACATAGCACCCTTAGTCTCACTTTTGATTTAGGGTATGGGGAACTATTTGAATGTTTCACATTGGGTGAGGCACAAGGCTTATTGTGCAATCACGCACAAAACTGGTATGTATTTGCTCTACATTAAATGTGTATAGAAAAATGTATTGGCCTAAATATATTCAGAGTATTTTATAGAGTGCTTATCATACCTAGTTTAGTAAAAGAGAGCTATGAAGCTCTGTAAGGATGTGTTGACAATGCTATGTATAATACATCCACAATCTCAGGAACAGTCTCCACAACAATCCCACCTCTGGAGGAGGGATGGCAATGCCATCCTTTACCCCCCCCCCCTTTTCTATTTTAAGCAACATAAAATTAAGTAGTTACCAAGGCCAGAAGCTTCAAAGCATTCAGTTGCACCTGGAAATAAGATAACAGAGCTTTCGATGGGGAATTCCCCCCTTTCCAGGTGCATTTCTGGGGAGGGGGGAGATGACATTGCCCTCTCTCCTCCGTGGGCTGTTTGAGACCACAGAGGTGGGATCATAGTGGAGACTTCTCCTGAGATCGTGATGTGCTCGGATGTTGATCTCAGGAGCAGTCTCCAAACACCTCATACCTATAAAGATAAAAAGCTTATTGAAAAGTCCTGATTTTTGCAGGGTTTTTTTAAACCTGGAGTGAACCTGGTTAAACTGGTTTAACCTTCAGGCTAATCCAGAAAAAAAACACATGCTTTAGGCCTGTGTAGATGGGCCCTGAGAATGGAAAATAGAATCAAGTAGAACTAATCTGTGGCCAAGAGTATCATATATAATAACAGTTTTCTAGCTGACAGTCACTTGTAAATAAAATGGTACCATTTCAACAGAATTATACAGGTTTCAGGTCATTTTAACTGCTATAGTAGCTAAGGAGTCATATTTTAGTGAGGTGTTTAGAATTGTCTGCTTTAAATTTCTAATTCACAGCCCAATGGTTCAGGGGAGGGTATGCCGTCACACCCAGGCACCTTTTAAAGCTTTGAGATGTGCTTCTTCCTTTGCCCAGGTGAACTGCGGGGCCTTACTTAGAGGCTCTGGAAATCCCAGTAACCAAAGGCACTTCAAGTTGAACAATCAAACAAAATTTTATTTTCACAAAGTCTATGACAGACTTGGCACACGTAGTTAAGGTTGCAAATATAAACATTCAACTTATAAAACCTTGCAGATGTTCCTTTCTTGCTTTTCCCCTTTAGTTGCTGGTTTAACTTCCTCCAAATGCGAAGAGATCCTGGGATCCTCTTTACCCTAGCCCTGGGCTATCAGAAAGAGCAGGTCTATAGCTATCTAAGCTCCAAGCTAGTTTTTGAGTGAAGTAGGTAGAACTTCCTCCAGTGGCAGAGAAATCCTGAGATATTCTCTGCCCCAGTGCTAAGCTACTATTTTTTAGAAAGAACAGGTCTTTCCCTATTTATGCTCAGCACTGGTTTTAAAGGCAGGTCAGTACTTATGATGGCTTTGTCAGAGTTGGCCTGGCTTGGCCACACAAGCACATTTAAGTTCTTTCTTCTTCAGTCTAGAAGGCAAGAGGCTTCTCAAAATGGAGCCTTCTTTCCCCAGGAAAAGGGGCGGTCTCCAGAACAAAAAGATACACTTGCAAGCTGAAAGCAGCAGAGCTTTGCAAACTGAAAGCAGCAAAGGCCTGCATGCTGGTTGCAAACCTCTTAATGGCTAGCCATCAAGGTGCTGCAGAATCTGCAACAGCCCTGGAAGAAATGCAAACATGCTATTCCTACAACTATGAAAAATGCAAACCAAACCTCTGGGGGATGGAACAAAGGGCAACAGAGCTGTAGCTCTGGGAATTCTAAGACTGGTTCTACACAGACACTATAATACAGTTTGAAGCTGGTTTAAGGGTGTGGTGTCCACAAAACATACACCTCCAATACATGCTGCAGTGCACATCAAGCCAGAAACAGTGCATTAAAAAAACTCACCAGAATGTCCAGATTAAGCCAGATAATGTGCTCCAGCCGATCAGAGTATATCAACAAAATATCTCTGCATTTTCCAGTGACTGCCTAGCCATGGATAATACAGTTCCTGGGTCCAGTCTGATCCACAATTTGTGATCAGTCTCAGTCTCACACCAATTCCTGGGGTGTTTATGTAGCTGCTTCACAGTGAAACTACTTTGTTTTATTGCACTTCCAACTGCATTATAGTGTCTGTGTAACCAGCCCTAAGTACCTACTAAACTACAAATACCAAGATTCCTGAAGATGGAACCACAGCAGTTAAAGTAGTAACAAATCAACATGAGTGTGTAATGAGGGTATGAGGGTATGCTTTGACTGTTGCAGGACTGGGGTTGCAAGAGGATAGAACAAAATTTCCTGAGCAATGTTTTGTTTCTGGCCTGGCTTTTTGTTTGCCTGATTTTATTGTCATGAGGTGTTTCTATGCACAGAAAAAAAATTGTACTCTCTGTAACAGGTGCACTGAAGTTTGGCTTTTGCTTTCTTTGATTCAGTTATCCATATATGGATATAGTTCTGATGCCAGCACACTGTGCTCGAAATGCACACAGCTTTGTGTATAGCACCTTATTTTAATCTTACAAATTACCAACACTGCAATGTGTGTGAATAATATTTTGGTAAGAAACCATAAAACCAGCAGTCACTTTTTTTATATACCACTACTGAATGGGGAGTCTTTTGAGTTGAAGGGTTGTCAGGTTAGCTTTGATAAGAGCAAATCTTAGGCTAGACAGGAGCAAATCTTTTGGAGTCCTATGGGCAAAAGAAACAATTGTGAAGGATGTCTTGCTTTCATCTTTTTCTTTCACAGAGAGAGATAATGTTTGGGCAAATGTCCAGGTGTCTGAATCGGGCTCTGTGGTTTCTTTTTAAAAAAAACACCAAAGACTATAATTAACCCACAGCTGTTCTTCTGACATCTGTGGGAAGAAAATATTTAATGCATTTGCATTGTTAGTTTTTTGTACAGTTCCCAATTCATATATCTGGTGCTAAGAGCTTTTGCCCTAAGCCCTTGTACACATGCTTGCTCTAGTAAGAAAAAAATATGAGCACTCAGCATTAAGGCTTGGAGAGAGGTTAGCAATAGGGCAGAGACATCAACTCCTGCTGAACTGAAATTCTGGGTGTAAATTGGGCAAAAAGCTGCTAGAACAGACAGTTTATATTATCGCTAGAGCTCTTCTGCTTGCCTAAAAATCTTTTCATTAACTTAGAGGGTCAACTAACTTTCTTCCACCTGCTGAATATGTGATAGCTTCAATATCATTCCCTCCCACAAAAAGGCTATTTTACAGGTGGCTTATGGAGAAGAGTAAACTCATTCCATCAGAACTGTCCCAAGATATATTGCCGCCTGAAGCAGAATAGCACATGGTAGACTCCCCTGCTCATGGTCTGTGATATCCAAAGCCAGCCAAGTTATTTTTGGTCATGATGCAGAAAACAGCTCTCCTCATCTGTGCCAACAATAACTAAAATATCTACCAATTTGCTACCTTTTAATGATGCCCCAAATGGGCTATTTGAAGCAGCCATTGCAAATAATTCTAGGGCCAGCCCTGCATTCAGCTCAAGGTAACACGATATTTCAGTGCTACCGAGCTGCTATAAGACTTTAACGCTTGGGCATTTGAAATGTTTTTTTGAAAGAAGGATCTGATTTTGCCATAACACAAAATTCTGCTTAATGAGTGTAAGATCATGTTAAAATCAAAATAGACTATTCTGCCAGAGACTAGGGAAGTGCCTCAGACACAACAGCATCTTTATGGCTGTGGTTAAAGGCTTTCTGTGCTGATTTCTGTGTGAATTCACCTCTGGGAATAATTAGACTAGGCAAAGTCATGTTTTCAAAAGCTACAAGCAGCAGTGCTTGAAGCCATGAGTTCCAGCCAAATATCAGTCTCCAAGCCCTCAGGAAATCAGTAAGTATTCAACTGGGCTTGACCTCTGTACTTGGCATCATAGCATTAACAACCCAAAGTGCTAAGCATGGCCTTCAATCTATGCAGCATTTTTGCCTGCTTCAGCAACTAGGACTGAAACAGCAGGAACCAGTGAAATTTCAGAAGCCAGATTCCTGAAATTTTACTTTGAAATGGGAGCTGTAATGTAGTGGAATAATAAAACCAGGGTTGAGTATGTGGAGAATTTTCTAATGAAGCAAATACTCTCAACTAGAGGAAGAACTGTTCAGGATCCTAGCATAGCTATTGTATCAAGGTGTTTAAACAGTGATAATTTGCAAATCATTTTCAAAAGGTCATGTTCCAGGTCTAAAGAGAGATAAGTTACAGAAAACATCTTAATGGGCCCACCAAAGCCACCAAAAGGAGTTATAGAAGCCTAAGCAGAGATGAGTTGTTAAGAAGGGGAAATGTATTAATTTCCCACAATGCCTGCAACTGGAAATTAAATGGCTGTTATATCCATTTGCCAAAAGCTGTTCAGAGCATGAGACTGTTAGAAAATGAAAAGGGGTCAAGGGCAAGTCTTACTAATGAGCTCTGCTTGAGTACTGTGACTTGGAACCTCTTCACACAAAAGGCGCTTTCTCTTCCACTATGAGGAGGAAAGTGTAGTTTGAGTAGCTCTGATGGAGCTACCTGCGCTTTTATCCCCTTTTGCTGTATGATGGCAGAAAGGGTGGCAGGGCAATCCTTCTCATGGGGGAAGGAAAAGGGATCCAAAGGACCCTCTCCTGTCCCCTCCCTGTGATGAGGGGAGTGCACACGGGGTGCCACAAACCACCCCGCACAATTTCCCTTTCGCTGGCAATTACTGGCACAACGGCACAGCCCGAAATGGCCGTATGAAGAGGTTATTGGACTGCTGTCCATATTTTTGTGCTATTTTGATTAGGTCATAGGCTGACAGTATGTATTTTTATGCCCAGCAGCATGGAGCAGGGGTAGAAAGGAAGCTGCCTTCTAGCAGTTGTTGGACTAATTCCCAGCACTCATCATTGACTATGGTGGATATTGCTGATAGGATCTAAAGCAGGGGTTCTCAAACTGGGGTTCCCAAATGTTTTTGGCCTTCAGCTACCAGAAATCCTAACAGCTGGTGAACTGGCTGGGATTTCTGGGATTTGTAGGCCAAAAACATCTGGGGACCCCAGGTTAAGAACCACTGATCTAAAGTCTCTTGAAATCTCTAAAGGGCTACATTTTTCTATTCTGCTATAAATGTTTTGAGGGATACACCCTATAACAGAAATGATCCTTTGCTGTGTAGCTTTCACCAAATGCTTTCCAAATAAAGGAATTCCTGTATGTATCCCAGTAATCAAGTTACTGCATAGACCTGAGTGTCAAGAGGATCACATGTTAGTTGCTGAATTAATTTAAAAAGTAATCTCACTCCCTCCTACCTAAATTATTCTATATGGAAATCATGGCAAAGGCCATGGCCACACTGGAAAACAGATACTTCATGCAAACTGTGATTTTTCTGAATAAACATATCACAAGTACTGTAGCTTTCTTATTACTAAGAACTTACTGGGACTGTGGACCTATCTACACTGCCATTATAATGCAGATTGAACTGGATTATATGGCAATTTATACTCAGGGCCCTTCCTGCAGGCCCCTCCGGTAAATTTGGAGGGCTAAATGGGGGGTTGGACGACATTCCAGATAAATCTTTGTTTGGCCCAGAATGTCATCTAGCCACCCCACCCAGAGAAGCTCAGGATTTGGCTTGGGGGACTAGAACTCAAGAGGAAGTGGGTTGTTTTAACCCACTTCCTCTTGGGTTTTAGTGTAATGTAGCAAGTCCGTCATATAATTTGGTTCAATGCAATTCACTGACCACATAATGTGGTTCAAAGTACATTGGAGCTGTTGCAATAGGGGGGTTATCCGCTGATGTTGGGGCAGCGGCGTGTGTCCCAAAACGCTTGCTGAATTGATTTATCAATCCCAGCCTATTTAGCCACACCCCTGTAGCCAGAAATAAGGAAAAAATTCCATGAGATGTAGGTGTTCTTGAATGCTCAGTACCTATCAGGGAAATTAAACATTCCTTGGGTTAAAAATCATGTTTTAGTGTGTCATTTCTTTTCATACTTGCATAAAATTATCACTTACATTTTCTTGAACTCTAAATAAGGAGGAATTAGTAGAGCAGTTATTCACTGTTTCCATCATTTAAATAGTGGAGGATATAAGGAAGAACTAGCTACTTTTTAAATGGAATGCACTGGAGAAAGTTGACATTTCCTCTGATCTGCTTTTTTAAAACCACTTTAAACATTACTGCAGTATAAACATTAGCTCACTGGTAAAATTATATGTCATTTTCACTTAGCCATAAATATCAATACTAAAAAGGTATCATTAAATGTGTGTGTGTGTTTTTTTAAAAAAAAATGCATAGAATTATTGAAGGGACTCACTGTGGTATAGTGGTCTGAGTGTTGGACTAGAATTCCAGAAGATTGGGGTTTGAATCCCCATTCAACCATGGAAACCCTCTTGGAAATTCACACACACACCCTTTGCCTTAGAAGAAAGTAATGGCAGATTGCCCTGAGTAAATCTTGTAAAGAAGATCCAAGGAAAGGGTTACCATAAGTCAGAATCAACTTGAGGACACATAATAACAAAAACAAATGGAATTACAGAGTTGAAAAACCTCAAGATAATTTAGGCCCCCATTGAGTAGATGTAAGAAATCCAGTGTTATATCATTACTGATGTGTGTATGCATCCCATAGTTTGGGGAAATGTTTGTAGATGTTATATCCGATCCACTGTTCCAGATCTAAAGTTTTACAATTGAATCATCCTCAGTAGGTGTAAGACAAATGCAAAATATCATTATCAAGTTTTCCAAGATTTTTAAATTAGCAAGTAAAACTATGTAATGTAAAGCGGCAAGGAATCTAGTGGCTTCTTTAGTCTGATTTATTTTAATTCCAAGCCAGAGACGTCTATTGTCTCATTGAAAGAAATAAACACAAATAAAACTGCAAACTAAGAGTGGAATAAATCCTTAACATATTGTTTTGATTTAGCTAATGGAAAATCAACAAGAACTTAGCAGTCTCTGTAAATATAACACACATACTCCAAATGTTGTTCATTTATAAGTCACTGCCCTGCTAGCTGCTGACTGTGTAATCTTACATTCCTGTTTTTCTTTACAATCTTGTATCATTGCTAGACATCAAAGAAATATTTTCAAAGAACAAAACCATAAAATTCAAAGCTGTATTGCATGAATGCACTGTATTTAAGCAGATTGTTTCATTTTAATTAGTGCTGAACTGAAATGTGCAACACATTCCTTTTTTGCTGTAAAAGAAAAGAAAAGAAAAGAAAATAGAAATAGGAACTAGATTTCTTGGGGAGTAAAGAGAAGTTCAGGACACCTGAATCTCTGATAGAAGGAAGCATCCCATCTGGGTTCTTGCTACCATCAAGAAGGTCACGCCATGTGTGGTAGCTCCAAAGGCTATGTTACTGGATCCTCCTATGCTGATCTTAAGTCCTTCTTTGGGGCTTAAGAAAAAGTAATCTCCTAGGTACTTAGTTCCTGTGTTATATTGAAATTGATACTGTAGTGTTATCACCTTGAATTAGACCTCTGTAGCTTACTTTCACTATTTTAGAACAGGTGGAATTTAGTAACTTCTTATTGTCCTTGTCAGCATTAGGGCAACATAATGCTGCCCTATCTGCAATGTTCTGGTGATCTCAAAGGAAGTATATTGCAGTAGTCTGATTAAAAGTTATCATCTGATTGACCAGCTGTATCTGACATTACGCAAAACTTGACACCAATGCTCTCCTGTTACAGATTTGAATTGACTGAATATAGTCAGACTATATACTTTCTCTGCTGAGGAGTTACATAGCCTGAAACAGGCCATCAGCTTAATTCATGGATGACCTAGGGACTAAACTTGATCTAAATTTGGCACCTGAATGCACCAGCACCGCTTTTTAATTTCCTCTGCATCTACATTCTGGAATTAATGCTTACATTGCCATGGATCAATGATGTGGAATCCTGGGAATTGCAGTTTTACAAGGTATTTAGCCTTCTGTGCTGAAAAGTGGTGCTCCCTCCCCATATTATAAACTTCAGGATTCTGTAGCACTGAGCCAAGGTATTTAAAGTGGTGTCAAACTACATTATTTTCATAGAGTATATGCTCCCTTATTGGAAAAGACAAATCTTCTTTAGAACTTCCAGTCCAGAGAGTCTTTACGTACCAAGATTTAATTTCAGAGAATATGTCCTCATCCACGCTTTTTGCCTCCAGTGCTTACAAAACAGTTTTCACAATATGCAGAAAAGCATTTTGACTGTAGCATAGCAGTAGTAAACTTGCAAATCAAGGGTTGTTGCCCATTCTTTTCGTAAAATAGGATCAGGAAAATTGCTGCCCAAAAACAACAGGCATCCTCCAGGGCTTTCTGACTACTTTTCAGATTTGACTGGGTTCACTCTCCCCTTCCCAGTTTTGGAAGAATCACCCATAAATTGTCAAAAACAACTTCTGGAAGCCATCATGGAGTTGGTGTGCTGTGTTAGGATCTGGAGATTAGGTTTATTGTTCTTTTGATCTTGTTTAATGTAGTGTATATTTTCTTTTATTGTGTTGTTAAATGTGCTATGATTTGTGGTTCTATTATATTTTGTTATATTGTATTGTTCTGGGCATGGCCCATGTAAGCCGCCCCGAGTCCCCGTTGGGGAGATGGTGGCGGGGTATAAATAAAGTTTATTATTATTATTATTATTATTATTATTATTATTATTATTATTTCAAATCCCTGCTCAGCCACGGAAACCCACTGGGTAACACTGGGCAAGATTAGCTCAGAAGAAGGTTACAGCTGAACAATTTTTGTCAAGAAAATAGATTCACCTGAAAATCTCCAAAAGTTGGAAATGACTTGAAGGCACATTACTACTACTACTCCTGGAAAAGTTATTGATGCCTTACCCTGAAATCAGAGAAAATGTTCCTCATTGTAAACTATCTGTTTTTTTTTTGAAAGCTCATCGCCTGATGCAGGTGGAAATGTAATCTACTGGGGTGTGCAGGAATGAAAACCACTCTTATACTACCCTTCAGAGTTCCATAGAGGAAGCATTAACAAAGGAAAGTGAGTGCTCGCTTCGGCAGCACATATACTAAAACTGGAACAATACAAAGGAAAATGAGCTGTTTAGCTTGCTCAATGCAGATACTAGGAACAATAATCATATTCATAGCTTTGACTTTAGTGCTGAATTGAGAGTGGGAATATAGTTTTATTTGGATAGCACTAAAAAGACATGTGTAACATATGATTGGACTTGTCAGAAAAAACTCACTGCAACTTGCCAATGAATACGATATGACATCAGTACCACAAATTTCAGTGATGTGTTGAGTGTAGCCTGGCCAGATTTCCTTTGAAACACCTAATATCTCCTGGTGCCTCCTGTTTCATAACTTTGAGACATTTTCTGAGATAACATCAGATATGGAGACAGAAAAGTGAGTGTCATCTTCATGTTTCCTAAAGACATCCTTTGTTTTGGGTTGGTCTTTCAAAAGTGCTTGGCACTGACAGAGGGAAAAGATGTTACAAAGCCCTCTGTGTTAGGCATACATGGACCTACAACAATTTGAAAACCTTTATGTTCTGGCACGTGTGCATAGGTCCTTCTGTAACCAGTGTAACTGTAAAGATTTGTTGGGAATACCTCTAGATCTCAGAAGCCATGTTTCACATATACGAAGACAGCACAGTATATCTCAGTATAAGGAAAATATCTGCCAACTGAGTTACACTCTGCAAGCACTATCCTTTTCCATACACTCAATACCATCATAGAAATATATTAAAAAGAGTTAATATGCACACCTATTGCCGCAAGATGCATCATTGTGCTTCTGCAACATACACAACTGCACTCCCACCCCCGTCAACTGGATACATCTGTTCCAAAATGTCCATGAAAAATCACTTTACCTGTGTGGTGCAACTTATGATAGCCAGTGTATCCCACTCTTTGCATCAAAGTGAGAGAACAGTCATGTTAAGAAGTTTTGGGCATAACAAATTAAGGACTGCACAAATTATGGCACACATATATCTCCCTTCGAAACATAAGAGGGGCATGCAGAATACTGATGTCATCCAGCCCCATTTCCCCCCAATTGCTTTATATAGAAATGTGTTGATCTTGGGGGAGGTGTGTCTGTCCCAGAATCCTCAGGGGGCAGTACAGTGTTCCAGAAAACTGTTATAATGGAAAAATAAATCTGAAAGTTATATTTTTGGAAAAAAAGTGTTAGATATGTAATGATGTTAGATAAATAGATGGGTAGTTATAAAATTTATAAGGCAGTTATACAGCTTCTAAACTTCCAGAAGAAATAATTACTCATTTTGCCTAAAAAAAATAGCTTTGGGCTAGAGGACAAAGTCTGTGAGCCTGGGCCTAGGTGTACACTGTGCCCATTTTTAACAATGTTTATTTTAAGTGTTGTAAGCATACTGGAGTCCCAGATTGGGATGAAGATTGAAATAGGTGTGGAAACAATCAGATTTGGGAAGAGACCTTAGTCTTTGAATGTATGCTTAAAGCAGTAAAATATTATCCTTTACTGTTTCCTTCTTCTAGGGCATCTCCTTGGACTTTCCCATGACGATTCCAAATTCTGCGAAGAGAACTTTGGTTCCATGGAAGACAAGAGACTTATGTCTTCCATTTTAACAAGCATTGATGCTTCCAAACCATGGTCCAAATGCACATCAGCAACAATAACAGAATTTCTGGATGATGGCCATGGTATGTATGGGTATCGTAGCATTGAATCTCTTTCTGAATTATGTGTATTTCTTGATTATTTAAAAACAAGTTTAATGTTTTGTTTTTAAAGAGAAAATTGATGTTATTCTAATAAGAGCTGAAGATACTTTGAGTTGTTTTTTTTTCTACTGGCTATGATAATTATGGGAACTATCTTGTTATTTGACTCCCAGTGTGTTAAATGCAACACTGTTATGCCCTTAATACTTTGTGACTACTATCTAGTCAGAGATAAGACAAACAACATAAATTGAGTTTGGGCTGGAGGAAAGAGTCTGTGTGGGAAGGCCTGGGAATACACTGTGCCCAACCCATTACATATGTTAAATAACACTGAAGACAAAATAGTACCCTGCGGAGCCAATGCTGTAAATAAGAATGGAACCTTCATAAACCTCCCCCTTACACATAGTAGTAAATAATGATAGAAGCATCAACAGATTATGAGTAAGTCAAAAAGATGTTTTAGATTATAATTGAATTCATTGGAGTAACAATCCTGTGAGTTATGCCACTATGTCTAGAATCTTGTTGATCACATATATCAGCTTTACCTTTACTCCAACAGTTTCACTTTTTCGGATGTTACACAAGGACTGTATTCTTATTATGGTTGCAGCAGTGATATTTTGTCAGCATACCCATTTTACGTAGAATAGCACACCCCCCAGTGTACCTTGTCCAAAGTCTTGTCAACTGTTGCATGTTGTGACTGTGCAGTTGATATGATGTGATTTACATGGACTGGTTGCACAGTGGTATAATCCAATTTTACAGGCAGTGTTCCACATAGTTATTTTAGCTATGCTTGTACACCACACAACCCCCCTATTAGAACTTTGCCTCTTATCACCACCTGACTAGTGAAGAAGTGAAAGTGAGTTAACCATAGCTATGCAGCACATTATATGCTGAAGTGAAAGTTTCAATCCAGGACTGTCTAATTAGATGAATAGATGGCTTCAAATCACTATCATTTAATTTATGTCACAAATATTAGTATTTTAATATTCTGTGTTGACTTCTCCTGAAAAATGCTCTTGATTTTCATTGTGTTGCTAAAGCACCAGCTGCTCTTAAACAGCCATTTCAAATTCCAGAATGGTGAGATAAAAATGACCTAACTGAACGAATAGATCCAGTTGGTATGGCAACTGAAATGCTTATGGGTGAAAAACATATTGTATGCATGCTGAACTTGTAAAATGCAACATTTTGTGGGATAGTTTTCAGCATTGTATGTCAGACTGATGTGCAAAAATAATTCTCTCAAACTTCCTGCTTACTTATTAAGCAGTTAATGAACAGCTATGGTTGTCTTTTCCCATTCTACATCTATGTTGTTTCAGTTTTAAGTTAAACATACTACACTACACATACTACTACATACTAAAACTAAGACCCCTTCCACACTGCCACTATATGCCAGGATCTGAGCCCAGATTATCTTCTTATGCAAGATTATCTGTCAGTGAAGACTCATATAATCCAGTTTAAAGCAGAAAATCTGGGATCAGATCCTAGGATATATGGCAGTATAGAAGGGGGCTAAGTTATACCATTTGGAAAGCAATAAGCTGGCTATAAAATCTTTTCTTTATTTGATTTATATCTTGTGTACAGGCAGTCCCCGAGTTACAAATATTCGACTTACAAATGATTCATAGTTAAGAATGGGGGTGAGAAAAGAGCAAGTTAGAGAAATCTTGCCCTAGGAAGAAAAATTCACTCCTGAAAGAGTTAATGGGGAAAAGGGGTCTCCACTGAAGCTTTAGCACCAATCTTTGTTTCCATCAAAAGCCACATTTTTCAAAATCCAATTATCACAGGAACAGGAAGTACAGTGAAATCTTCTGAACTGGGGCACAGACACCACAGGGATGTTAACTATTTCCTATGCTAGCCAAAGGTTACATTATATATGTGTGTGTGTGTGTGTGTGTGTGTGTATCTCTTACACACATATTTGGCTGGAGTTACATTTAAAAGTGTACTTGTTCTGATTTACAAACAAATTCAAATTAAGAACAAATCTACGCAAACTATTTTCTTAGTAACTTGGGGACTGCCTGTATATGCACACACACACACACACAAAAGGAAAACACAAAAGAAGTTCACATATAAAAACACAAAATACAGTCTAAAACACATAAATAATGAAAGCACAGATCCTGTGAAAAGCTTCTTATGCAGAAACTAATTGGTTGCCAAAAACCCTGCCAGAATAAAAAGACATTGCCTCTTAGCAAAACAGGAAAGGGGGTTTATATTTATAATGTTAGTGTGGTTCCAAAATATAGCCACCAAGAGGAACTGGTGATGATATGACAGTCTCACTATGCTGCTATAATTTAAGAATGAAACAAGCACTAGGCCAGTATAATTAGAATGGCATAAGACAAAGAAATCAGCAGATGTGAGAGAACATTAGGAAATAATCAGAGGACTAGACAGCTTTTAGGCTAAATTCAAACATTTTATCCATGTTCAATTCTGGCATCAAGGCACACACTAAAAGAAGACTTACAAAAAATACACTACTGTAAGTGTCAATCCCTATTGACACAGTTGTTTATTTTGCTGTAAAACTTACTTTGGTGTGTCCTTTGATGCTAGTCAAGGGATTGGCCTACAATGCCATTTCCCCATGTCAGCTAATAAAGGGACTTAGTGGGAAGTCAGGACAGCTTTGTCCCCATGGTCATCTTGCCTTTGTTGGAGAATTATGCAGGAACAGATCATTGTCTATTGAAAGCTTATAAACTCTAAGAAGGGAGTAAGATTTCGGATTGTGAAGATATCCTTCCATCTCTACAATCAGGAGCCCTCAAGGGGGTGATTGGGTGATAGGGAACTGAGTAAAAAGATATTCATCTGGTGCACAAACATCACAAGGCTTGGAATGAGGAGAAGATTTATAGGTTGGGTCTTGGAAAATTATGAAAGCCCCATCACATGTGTCTTCTTTTTGCTGTTAAGTGTGTGTTGTAACATGTAATTCTTCAGTTCTAGTCTTGCCTTTTCATCCCTCTCCCATACTTATATATTTATAAGAGGACATTTGCAGTCTCATCACAAAGGGCAGATTTCAACGGCATTCACTGGCTCTGTCCTACATCACCTACGGAGCCCATCGGCTCCCATCAAATGATGCCAGGACAGCTCTGTGGGTGATGTAGGGCAGCGCCAGTGCATGCCACCACTGTGGCAACATGGGAGACTCCCCGTGTTACCATAAGAAGCCATGGGGAGAAGCTGGAGATCAGCACTCCCCCCCCCCATGGAATCAGCTGAAACAGGAACCGGGTGATGTGGGGCATCGGTGCTGATTTCCCCACAGCCCCTGACAATATGGGGTGATTCCGGCAGTTGTGTGACAAGCTTGTTAGACCAGAGTCTTATTGGTGACCCTACATTGGAAGGGTTGTATAGAAAGCTTTCCAGTCTTTTGACGCCCACTAAATTTCCATAACTGAGCAAGGATTTGAAATAAAGTCTAAGGCCACATCTACATTGCCATATAATGCAGTTTCATAATGTAGTTTAACTGCAATGAATTGCATTATGTTGTGGACTACTCTTCTGCTTCTGAGGAGGAGGAAGAACAGGAGGTTGAAGAGGTAGCACTTGGAGATTTGGGGCCAAGTGTTGAGGAAGGAGAAGAGGAGAACATACTACAAATCCCTACATTTTTAGAGCGGTGAAGGGCAAAAGAAGAAAGAAGAAAGTGAGCTAGAATCACAGCAAAAATGCTGAGCAATCAGACCTTGCCCTAGAAACATCTGTGCTAGGAGCTAAGGGCTATAAATTAGCAGCAAAGCCAGTCATCAGTGCTGGCTGCAACTGACTTACTTGGTTTGTTTGTGTTCCAATTTCCATGCTACAGATCCAGAGCTGGCTTTGCAAAAGACTTCTTGCAACAGACTCTTGTTCTTGTATATTTTAAGACTTTTTTTTGCCAAAGACTCTTGCTCCTGTCTGCTGTGAAGACTTGTGCAAAAGACTTTTGTTTCATGTCTGCTGTAGGACCTTGCATTGCTTTTGAACTTTATCTTCTGTTTCCTTTACTGCCATTTGCATTATTATTATTTTGCTGAAGTAAAAGTTTTTTTGTTACCTTTGCTGGTGTTGTAAGGCTGTTTCTAGAGCAAAACAGGACACATTATATGAGTCTACACTGCCATATAATGCAGTTCAATGTAGTTAAACTGCATTATGAGACTGCATTATATGGCAGTGCAGACGGAGCCATAGTCCAGTGCTCAAATTGGGTCTCCTCTATCCCAATGTTGTCTAGACAAAAATTGCAAGGTGTAGCTAAGGCCTATTAGCTTGAAATCCCCCCCCCTTCCCTCCAAATGGTCATGAAAATAGCAACCGCCTCTTCAGTTTAATTCAGGTTTAAATGTTCTCCTGTATAGTGCTTATAATATGAAAAGATATATTGGTGTGCCATATAGTTCAAGCAAAAAAACACTTGCTTTGGCAATATGGCTGTAGCAAGAGGCAGGCTTCCACACCTGTTCCTGAAGAAGCTCTGTAGACTATAATCTTGAGCAATTCTGTTTGCAGTTAGAAGGGTGTTTATCACACACAGCCCTTATGATTATTTGTGGCCACCAGCTGTCTTCTGGACAGCTCTACCAACCTTTACATAGGCCACCTTCAGCATTTTTCCGTCTGCAGGTATAGCAAATGCCAAATTGCAAAATAGCTGATTTATTTTTCTGTTTATTGTTAGAATAAGCAATGTGGTGAATAAATGTTGAGGGTCACTTGCTAAGCTACCAAAAATACCATTTTACCCATTAATTGCAACTGAACAGCAATAAGAAAACGTGTGTATAATGTATAAATGTGTTTGTCCAGAAGCGGGGACAAGTTGTTTTTGGAAAAAATAAGTCAGGTCTCATATTTATTCTTTACTTAATAGAGACCTAGTGTGAAATTGAACATTTTGCACTCCATATGCATTTGCACTGAGAATTTGCATGTACATGCCTAGCTCTAGAAGGGGAACAGCAGACACTTCTCTAGACAAATGAAATAAGGATTTTTAAAATGTTTGTTGTGCTCCATTATAATATGTTGGCATGGGGAAGATGAAGCATCCAATCAAAAAAAAAAAAGTCCCGAGTTTGTCATATTTGCCACAGTACACACAGATGGCAATACTTAGCACCTTTTCTAACCACTGGAAGCTACACTTTATGTAAAACTATGTAAAAGTCAGGTGTCTTCCACCTTCTTGCCAGATGTTTCTTGTGTGTATTCAGGCATGCTTTTGTTTTTATCTTCTCTCTGATAGAAGAAATTCTTTATAGGGCAGAGACCTGAGGTTGGTTTTTAATCACATGTCCCAGTATTTTGGGGGAATACCTACATAAGTGACATTTTCAGGACTGTTGCCTCAATTATGGCCTCCTTATATGACTATTTGGAGATATATGCATGAGTCATAACACAATTACCAGTGTTGATCCATATTATCTTTTGCAACCAAAATAAGACATGCAATAACTACTAGGTACTTACTGGGTTGCTGTGAGTTTTCCAGACTGAATGGCCATGTTCCAGAGGCACTCTCCCCTGATGTTTCACTCACATCTATGGCAGGCATCCTCAGAGGTTGTGAGGCCTGTTGGAAACTAGGCAAGTGAAGTCTATATATCTCTGGAATGCCTAGGATGGGAGAAAGAACTTTTGTCTGTTTGAAGCAAGTGTGAATGTTGCAACTGGTCACCTTGATTAGCATTGAACAGCTAATCAGGCCAGCTAACACCTCCCAACAAAGGATTCCCCCAGACAGGAAACAGCCAGCCTTTGAGTCACCCTGGAAATTCCACAGATATATAAAGAGATTGATCTCACATGTGTGGTTAGAGTGCTATCCTGTAGTCAGAGCAGGTCCAAGGTAATTTTCAAGTATAGGCGAACAGAAATTTTGGCACCCCCCCCCCCAAAACCAGTCACTGAAAAATAAAAGCATTGGATAAGCGAAAATGTTGGATAATAAGGAGGGGTTAAGGAAATGCCTAAATAAAGAACAACACTCAGGGGAAATCCAGACAGGAAGAAATCAGGGACAACTAACACCTCCCAAAAAAAGATTCTCCCAGGCAAGCAGAAGCCAGGCCTTGAAGTCACAGGGCCATTTAATGTTAATCAAGGTGATTAATTACAATTTTCACACCTGCCTCCCAACAGACAAGAGCTCTTTCTCCCACCCTGGACATTATTCCACAGACAAATAAACCCCACTTGCCTTGCTTCCAACAGACAGCTTCCAGATGGCCCACCCGGCCCACTGGAAAGGCCAACGGGGGATCCAGAAGGCCCACCCGGCCCACCGGAAAGGCCAACGGGGGATCCAGAAGGCCCGCCCGGCCCACTAGAAGGGCTGACGCAGGCTCCGGAACCCACGTCGGCCATTCCGGTGGGCCGGGCGGCCTGAAGAAGACCCGAAGAAGGCCTGCAAGGTCCGAAGAAGGAGGCGGGGGTGGCGCCATCCTCCCGGGGGCCTCACTGCACCCCCAGAATGATTGCGCCACCAGCGACCGCTTAAATGGCCTTGCCAGTAGTCCACACTTCTCCCCGTTCTATTGAAATTATTTTTAACAGTGGGACATTCTGAATGTCAGCTTCATCATGAAGTGCTCACACAATGATTTTCCCTCACTTGAGGTCCAAATGACAATATGGCATTGCATTGGTTAATGGAGTGTCATCCATGAGCTTGCATTGCAAGAATTAGATTTGCTTTGTGTTTATGGCAGTTTCAAATCTCCCTTGCCAATTTTTTGCCCCACTTGCAAGACTTAAATCTTTTTCTACTGTCACCTGCTCCTGCCAAACTATGGGACAACGGAATTGAAAACTTAACATGTTCATTGTGTGATAGGTGTTGTTTGTTATGTGAGGATTCATGCAACAAATCTGTGGGGAAAATCTGGAGTTCATTAAGCTACATGATGCTTTATAGTTGCACTATATTCTGCTCATTTTTTCTGGCAACCTGCATATGTTGTGTTAGAGCGTGGTTTGGATGGTATCATAATGATGTTATGACTGCCAATGCAGCTTGATTGTGTCCTAAACTGTATAGTCAATATGTGTAAGTGCAAGTGGTAGCTGACCAGAGAGCTTCTCAGAGTGTTATATTTCTGTGCTCTGTCATTTGTTTCTAGAACAACACAGAATCAAAACTGTGTTACACTACTGTTAATCTCAGTCCACTTTTCAGGTGCTTACAGACAGCCGCATAATCTGGGACAAATAAGTGGGGCAAAAAATCGCAGTCCCTGGCAGCAAGTCCAAACATGGAGCTGTCTGTCCCAGTAAATGCTCCCCAGCATTCTGACATGCTAGTTTGTCATGGATTTTAGAAATCCACAAGATGGACAGGAGACATCTGGGAGAAGCTTACTTTTGTTCTTAATTTACTCTCTGAGATGTGCTTGACCTAATAAGCACTGATGCAGATATCGTAATATGCACAAGCAGATATCTTGACATTATCTCTCCTCACCCTCCTGCTACTGTTACTTTTCCCCTCATGAACCCCATTTCCCTTTGGGGTCACTTACTTCCCATGCTGGTACCCATTTCATAAATTCAAGCTCTGTTCAATTTCAAAAACATCAGAACAAAGGAATGATTGCAGATTGTTATCGTGGGAATTACTTTCCAATTGTGCTTCTATTTAGCCACTTGGGTGACCAAGGCTCCATTTTTTACAGCCCTCATCAGCTATTTCAGGATTTTAAAATATGGACATGTGCTGGAGCAGTCCACACCAGTGTATAGGAACAAAATCACGTGTTTTACTTTAATGCAGGGATGTACAGTCATACAAATAAGCACATTTTCCAGCCAAAATCAGATTTTGAGCACACCTTTTTAACATGTGTTTTTCAGCCATTAATATGATTCAGTGTGCATTTTTGGCAAACATTATTTAGCAACCCTCTCACCCCTTTTTATCCCAGTTCCGTTCACATTTTAGGGCCTGTGTAGAAAGGCCCCTACATTACCATATAAAATCTAAATTAGCTGCTTTGAACTGGATTATATGGTAGTATAGATTTGTATCATCCATTTCACAACAATGTGGATTATCTGATTTGATAATCTGGATTATATGGCAGTGTAGAAGAAAAGGGTCTTAATGGCATCCTGGCATAGTGACTCATGGAAACTCTGTATAAACATATCTATATGCAAATGTTATTGCTGTGCTCACACAAGCCATTTTGTATCCATACATTGCTCATACCCCAAAATGTAGTAATGGGCAAGAAAGATAAAGTTTTCTTTTCAGGCCAAATAGCAGGGAGACAGTACTGCAGTGAAACATATAATGGGAAGAAATCAAGAAATATCTGATGGGTAAAATGTGCTCAGGGCTGTCAGAGAACAGATAAATGGGAACACACGTCTTAAGTAGAGAAATAAATGATGAAAAAAGTGTTTACTACATTTAAATTATGAGGGAGAAAGCAAATAATCACAGTAGGTGAAAGGAGTCATCGCTAATTTTCATTTAAAAGGTACGTCTTGAAATCTGGCAACTTGGACTCCATTTCTGTCACATTTTCAAAAGTAATGAAGTTTGGAAGAAATGTATGTCGTCTTTGCTTTCATGCATGATCAAATGGTAGTTGAGTGTTTACAGAGGGAGACTGGTAGTGGTAGTCTATTTTGGCCCAAGAGAAATGAAGTTTCACTAAACCACAAGCACCCACACAAGGTTTGTATAAGATATTCAGTCTTATAATGGTATAAACAAAACAAAAATGAGTTCAGGTTGGTTATAATCTTGAAATTTTGCACAGGAGTAATTTACTTATATTGTGGTTGGGGGATTCTGTTTCTTTTCTCAAGACTGTGAGTACTATTGTTTGTGTAGCCCAAATGGGACCATGTAGGGAGAAAATGAAGGTTTGAATAGGGTTGGATGGACCTTGAGATATGCAGAAGTCACTAAAACAAACTAACAAACAAAAAACCTTTTATGAACAAAGTTTTTGAGGGAAAATGCTTCTACTCTTTGAAACAAAATAAAACACCCCACTGAGAACTAAACATGTTCCATGGCCACAGAATGTAAGGAAGTGCAAATGAGGGTGGCAGATGAAACTGAATTGCTAAAGTCTGAGAAGTACTACTCCACATTGTAACAAGGTAAATCCTTTGGCTTTTTTCTTCAAGAAAGGGGGCACTAGGTCAGTGCTTAACATCACAGTTAGCAGCATTTTGCTTCCTGCCATTTTCTTCACATCTCTAAAAGACACAGAATGTTTACTCTTGAGCCTTGTGGCTTTCTTTGCTTTCCAGGTGTGCCCAGGGAACAGTTGCCATCAATGTTGCCTTTCCTCTGCTGATTCCTTTTTGTTTTGATTAAGAGATTCCTTCTGCCCCCAACTCCGTTCTGAAATGGTTCTGTTGGCTATAGCTCTATGCCATGCTTTCTCTGGCTCTCGTTAATACGGTTTACCTTTTCAAAAGTGGTCTGCCTCAAAAAGTTCAAATGACAGTTTTGTTTATGTGGAAATATCTCTAGGCTCCTTTGATAATTATGGAAGACCCCAATCACAGAGTGTCTTCATGGACATGGAAAAGAAAAAGAGTTAGTTCTACATCCTTCTTTGAAGATGACACTCCAAATCAGAACACCCATTATGTAGATAGCAATGCAAAAACATATACTATAGCTCTGATTTACAGTTCTACTTTCTTCATTGAAACTAGAATGATCAAAGATCTAGAAATCATGCCCTATGAGGAGCAGCTTAAAGCGCTGGATATGTTTAGCCTGCAGAAGAGATGGTTGAGAGAAGATATGATAGCAATGTTTAAATATTTGAAAAGATGTCATAAGGAAGAGGGATCAGGGTTGTTTTCTGATGCCCCGGAAACGAGGACTCAGAGCAATGGGTTCAAATTACAGGAAAGGAGATTCTACCTGAACATTAGGAAGAACTTCCTGACCGTAAAAGCTATTCAGCAGTGTCTCAGATTGTGATGGAATCTCCTTCCTTGGAGGCTTTTAAATAGAGGTTGTATGGCCATCTGTCAGGGGTACTTTGTGCTTTTCCTACATGTCAGGGGTTGGACTAGATGATCCATGTATTTTCCAACTCTATGATTTTGTGACTTCCAAAATAAGATCATGAATTTGCAGTCTATAAAATAAAGTGTACTCTATTGTAAAAGCAAAAATGTGTAACCATTAGTTACACCGGGGTTATCTTAACTAAAATGCAACTGAAGAGTGAATAGTTGTGGAATGAGATTGTGGTCACTTTATCTAGTTTGGATGCCTGGGGGTATTGTATGCAACATTGGGGATGTAAATTATAAACTTGGTTGTGTGCTTTCAGGTAACTGTTTACTGGATCAGCCACGAAAGCAGATCTTGGGCCCCGAGGAACTTCCAGGACAAACATATGATGCCATTCGTCAATGCAAACTGGCATTCGGATCTGAATACACAGTGTGTCCTGGAATGGACGTGTGCTCTCGTCTGTGGTGTGCAGTTGTTCGCCAAGGTCAGATGGTGTGTTTGACCAAAAAACTCCCTGCAGTGGAGGGGACACCCTGTGGAAAAGGAAGAATCTGCCTTCAGGGAAAATGTGTTGACAAAACAAAGAAAAAATATTATTCGGTATGTTGCTACTTTAACATTCAAATAATAAGAATCAAACAGGCTCTAATCATGCTGGGGGTCTGTCTTCAATGGGCATAGATGTTTGCCCTCCAACCCTCCGAAATAACGAGACAAGACAAGTAAACTTGGGTTTAAAACTGGGCAACTTTATTGATAGTTACCTATTTAACTTTAATTTGGAACTAGGGCCAAAAATCCTTAGCCATCTAAGAATTTGGTAAGGCATAAGCCAATATCAGTGGTCATACCCGACCATCCATTAAGACTGAATTTAGGGCGAAACACCAGGTCCCCAGTCTATCTAAACCTGGATGACCTAAAGGGGAATGTTTTGGAGAGTTTTGCCTCCGAAACAAATGAGGTCAAAGTCTCCCATTCCAAGGCCATAATCGTTCACCCTCGCCGGGGCTGTACAAACCCTAAGCGAGGATTCACGCCTCTGGCCAACACCAAAACAGAGGTGCCTTGTGGTGCACACCAAAATAAGAGATTCCCCTAAGCATTCCGCTGACCACCTAATTAAATGACCACACCTCCCAATTTACCACTCCACACAGTATAGGGTAGGCAAAAAAAAAAAACCCTCCCAGAACATGGGAGGGAAAAAATTCCTACCCGGCCCATCTAAGCGACCACACTACTGCTATACTGTTAGCGGTGGGCGGGTGGGTCGAAGCTCCAAAAGTGAGTGAACCAAAAGGCAGGCAGCTTCCTAGAAGCTCCGCCCCCTTCCAGAAGTCTCTCCTTCGTTGGGAGGGGGCAAATCCACTTCCCTCCCCCAGCTGCGCGGGTGGGGGGAAGTTTATTTTCTATGATTTCCACTTTTCTTCAAAGTGCTTCCATGACACTTAATTGTCATGGCTCCATCCTATGGAAATGTGGTATATACAAATTGGCATTCTTCCAGATTGGTCTAAAGAAGCATGAACTCTTGCAATGTCCTCAGGCTTTGTCAGGTATTACTTCCATGTCCACTCATTCCATTCCTTTTCTGGCCTGTTTGCAGTAATTTCTTGGATCTGCATTAGGGTTCTTAGAAATATTTTTAACAGAGTGTGGTTTAATAAGGTGATCTCATAATATAAAAGGTAAATGTAGTCCTCTGTTATAGTCCAAAGATGGATTATAATTTTGAAAAAAGGAGGTAAAAAGATGAAGAGGAGCCTTTTTATCTCTACCTGATCTCAAAATGAAAAGAATCCTAATTGCATATGGGGATAAAACATTGTAACCAGTGCTGGAAATTGTCAAAAAGTAGTCCATGACAGAAGAAACATAATTGAATATTTTAAAAAATATCAAGAACTGCAGCAACAAATACCATAACCTCCAGTAATCTCCTGATACTTGAATGCTTGAAAGGGTCTTTGGTGGAGTACAGTCAACCCTGCATATACATAGATGATTGTTCCAGCGGCCCCTGTGGCTACCATAGTATGTGGATGCTCAAATCATGTATATAAAATATAAATAAAATGGTCAACAAACAAGGTACAAACCAGATCACATATCAGTGAGCTGTAAATGACCTGCCAATCAGGTCACACGGGTAGTGTGAAGCCAGTGGAGAAGAAGCTAGGACCAGACCACCACATTCCCTGCTCTCCCTTAGCAATGCAACTGCTTCACTCTCCAGCAGTAAAGAGCAAGCAGAAGTGGAGGTCAGATCCACAGTTGGCTGGATTTGTGGATATGGAACCTATGGATACGGAGGACCAATTGTACTTACAATTTTGTGCCTAAAGCTGTACTGTAGGTTTGGGGAAGGGTGAACTAGAATTCTCTAACTGTTAATTTTAAGTCCTTCACCAAGCTTCAAGTCTCAAGATTCTGTCAGATACAGCCATACCAGATAAAGTTACTAATTGTTCAGTGTGGATAGTAGAAATGTGCACGAAAATTTTTCCTTCATTTCCTTCATGCTATCATTCCGTTTTGACCGTTTGTCTACACAAAATGAATGATGACATTTTCATAGGAAACAAGAGGTGACACAAAAATTAAAGCCACACAGTCATCGTGCTTGCTTTCATTTTCCTTTCATTTCTGGACTGTAACAATAAGCAGGTACTGACAGAGGGCTGATTTCCCATTACAGCTGATGTGTACCAATGGGTGTTAATAATAATATTAATATAAATAACGATACTTATTCTGGGAGCCTAAGATGAGTCTGAGAGAGGAGTGTCTCCCCATGACATCTGATGTGTGCCAATGGGTGTTAATTTTATACACACACACACACACACACACACATGTGTGTGTGTGTGTGTATACCTACTCTGGTAATCTAAGCTGAGTCTGGGAGCGGAGTGCCTCCCCATGACAGCTGATTTGTGCCAATGGGTGTTAATAATGATTATATATAATAACAATAGCTACTCTGAGAATCTGAGCTGAGTCTGGGAGAGTCATGCTTCCCCATGACAGCTAATGTGTGTCAATGAGTGATAATAATAATAATAATAATAATAATAATAATAATAATAACAACAACAACAACAACAACAACAACAACACCACTCTGGGGAAGAACCAAATGTTTTAAAAGTTGGTGGGCTAAAAGGGATTGAAATGCCCTCTCTGTGTGGTGATTTTCACCTCTCTAGGCCAAAAACCAAGAGCGGGGGTGAACCTCAGAAGCTCTCCCATTGCCACCAATGGCATGAAAATTTTCGTGTTTTTCATCAGCCCGACGAAAATTCGTATCGTATAGGCGGCCCATTTTTGTTAGCAGGAACCAAATCTGAAAATGAGGTGACATGAATGAAATTACACAAAATGAACAGCAATCCCATACAAAAGCACAACACTAGTGGATAGGATACAGTTAATAAGGAAACTCTTTCTTGTGCACTTCAAAGATTGAAATTCTTTCAAGATTTTAACTGCTACTGTACACATATTCTACTGGTTCTATAGCATTTTCCAAAACTGTGCAAATATTTTTAGTTCTCGTTTTGTTTGGTAGAACAGAAGAAAACCTACAGAAAGAGAGATACTAAGAGTTACAGTTCAAGATTAACTTTTCCAAATTGTTCAGACATGCAGAATAACAACAAAAAAGGCTTTTTTGCTTACGTTGGTAGAAAAAAGGAAGAACAAGGAGGCAGGCAATAGGGAACTGCGAGGAGAAGATGGGGTGATGGTGACAAGGGACAGGGAAAAGGCAGAACTACTTAATGCTTTCTTTGCCTCGGTCTTCTCACAAAAAGAAAGCCATCTTCAACCTCAGCAACATGGAATGGATGAAGGATTAGGGGAATTCAACCCCAAATAGGGAAACAAGTTGTCCAGGAACACCTGGCCTCTCTAAACGAATCCAAGTCCCCAGGGCCAGATCAGCTACATCCAAGAGTATTGAAGGAACTAGCTGAGGTTATTTCAGAACCACTGGTAATTATCTTTGAGAGTTCTTGGAGAAGAGAAGTTCCAGCAGATTGGAGGAGGGCAAATGTGGTCCCTATCTTCAAGAAGGGAAAAAAGAACGACCCAAACAATTACTGTCCGGTCAGCCTCATGTCGATACCAGGAAAGATTCTGGAAAAGGTCATTAAGGAAGTGGTCTGCGAACATTAGAAACAAATGCGGTCATTGCTAATAGCCAACACGGATTTACCAAAAACAAGTCATGCCAGACTAATCTGATCTCTTTTTTCCATAGAGTTACGAGTTGGGTCGATACAGGGAACGCTGTGGATGTAGCGTACCTGGATTTCAGTTAGGCCTTCGACAAAGTCCCCCATGACCTTCTGGCAAACAAACTAGTAAAATGTGGGCTACACAAAACTACGGTTAGGTGGATCTGAAATTGGCTAAGTGAACGAACCCAAAGGGTGCTCACCAATGCGTCGTCTTCAGCTTGGAAAGAAGTGACGAGTGGAGTGCCACAGGGTTCCGTCCTGGGCCAAGTTCTGTTCAACATCTTTATTAACGACTTAGACGAAGGGTTAGAAGGCACGATCATCAAGTTTGCAGATGACACCAAACTGGGAGGGATAGCTAAGACTCCAGAAGACAAGAGCAGAATTCAAAACGATCTTGGCAGACTAGAAAGATGGGCCGAAACTAACAAAATGAAGTTCAACAGGGACAAATGCAAGATACTTCACTTTGGCAGAAAAAATGGAATGCAAAGATGAAGGGAGATGTTGACAAGCTGGAAAGCGTCCAGAGGAGGGCGACTAAAATGATTAAGGGTCTGGAGAACAAGCCCTATGAGGAGCGGCTTAAAGAACTGGGCATGTTTAGCCTGCAGAAGAGAAGGCTGAGAGGAGACATGATAGCCATGTACAAATACGTGAAGGGAAGTCATAGGGAGGGGGGAGCAAGCTTATTTTCTGCTGCCCTGCAGACTAAGACGTGGAACAATGGCTTCTAACTACAGGAAAGGAGATTCCACCTGAACATCAGGAAGAACTTCCTCACTGTGAGAGCTGTTCGGCAGTGGAACTCTCTCCCCCAGACTGTGGTGGAGGCTCCTTCTTTGGAGGCTTTTAAGCAGAGGCTGGATGGCCATCTGTGGGGGGTGCTTTTAATGTGATTTCCTGATACTTGGCAGGAGGTTGGACTGGATGGCCCATGAGGTCTCTTACAACTCTACTGTTCTATGATTCTATGATCTCTGCACCTCTTTGGTTTATCGTTTAGATATATATTCTCCCCTTCAATAATTTAATCAGAAAAACTTTGTATGAAAACACAATAAAAATGTTTGAAGACACAGTAAAATAATGAATCTGTAAAAGAAGCAAAGCCCAGCAAATCTGTACAAGCAGCATGGCAGTGATATTCAGATGAGATCATCAAAATTGCTGCATTGTAGGTATGGAGCATAATTCTACCTCAGTTTATAAAGATGAGACAGGAGATATTACAAATGCAAATACAAAGCTGATGAACGTGAGCTATGACTTTCTTTTCTAGATTTGATGTATTGTCTTTTATAACATGCTACGGTTCATATTTCAGGCTTCAAACCATGGGAATTGGGGGTCCTGGGGGCCATGGGGCCAATGCTCCCGTACATGTGGTGGCGGCGTTCAGTTTGCCTATCGTCACTGCAATAACCCAGCACCTAGAAACAACGGTCGGTATTGCACTGGAAAGCGGGCCATCTATCGCTCCTGTAATGTCATGCCTTGCCCTGCAAATGGTAAGTTTTCATGCATCAAAAGTGGATTTTTTTAGGTGTGCAGAAGATAGGACTTGAATCACTGGTATATCCCTATGCCATAGCAAAAAAAAAAAAGACTTCTGGCTCTTGGAACCGTGCTTATAAAATGAGTGCCCCTAAATTTTACAGCTACAATGAAGAAGATATTCAGAAAAAGAAATCTGCCTAGAAGCCCTATGAACTCTGTTAAGTTCTGGTATTCAGAACAAGTCAATGACTCAGATTTGTTACAATAACAGGGGTGGTTGTATGATTATTGGCTAGCATCATTTTCAGTGGTTAAAAGATCATAAGCTCGGTATTTGATTTCAAAACTACAACAGATTCATATCATGGTCATGAAAAATCAAACCTGACCTTAAATGCTATACTACTATTTTCAGTTAGGCCCAGCCAAAGAATTTGCAAATTGTAGCACTGGGAAATGATTTAAGAGAAGCAATTGCAAGAGGATACTAAGGAGGGTCTCCAACTGCTTATTCTCAATGTTCCTCAAGACTGGGTTGCAGACGTCTTTTCCTAGCACTCTGGTCTTCAGCACATTGAAACCCTTTAGTTAAGGTGCTGAAAAGGTAGGCTTTATGGCAGGGGCATCATCAGATGTAACAATGACCATAGAAGTGATGGTATAGGATGATGTTGTTATTTCCAAAATCTGAAATACTCCAAAATCTAAAATCCCAAACACTTCTGGTCACAAGCATTTTAGATAAGGGCTGATCATACCTGTATTGTTGTTGTCTTTGCTGATGATATTATTTCTGCTGGCACTGCTCTGCTGTCATGTTGATTACAAATTCTAGTAAAAAATAAAGTGTGATTTATTTATTCAGCTATATATAATGCGTCTTTTTGCTGTCCTCCATTATTTTTATAATTAGTGTACAATTAACATATTATTATTAAAGATGAAAATAAGTGCTTGATTCACCAGAAAGATTTTTGCTTAGCAAAAAGTTGGGCCTAGTTTTTCTACAGTAGATATTCCATTGCAACATTTTGGGATTTTCTTTTCTCCATAAAGATCTTTAGGATGTATTATCATGTAATGATTTTTTAATTAATACATTTTTTCTAAGCAATTTCCAAATAGTTACTTTATCTGACAGGCTTAAAGACATAGAAATTAAATATTTGTTGTTTATTTGTTCAGTCACTTCCAACTTTTTGTGACCTCATGGACAAACCCATGCCAGAGCTCCCTGTCAGCTGTCACCACCCCAGCTCCTTCAAGCTCAAGCCAGTCACTTCAAGGATACCATCCATCCATCCATCTTGCCCTTGCCCTCTTCCATGTTCCTTCCATTTTCCTCAGCATTATTATCTTCTCCAAGCTTTCCTGTCGTCTCATTATTTGGCCAGAGTATTTTATCTTTGCCTCTAATATCCTTCCCTCCAGTGAGCAATTGAGCATTATTTCCTGGAATATGGACTGGCTTGATCTTCTTGCGGTCCAAAGCACTCTCAGAATTTTCCTCCAACACCACAGTACAAAAGGATCTATCTTCCTTCGCTCAGCCTTCCTTATGGTCCAGCTCTCGCATCCATAGGTTACTATGAGGAATCCCATTGCTTTAACCGCGGACCTTTGTTTCCAGTGTTGTCTCTACTCTTCACTAGAACATTATTTGTGTTTATAGATGAGTTGTATATGAGCTGTAAACCTTTCATTGTCTGTCTTGTAATCTTCCAACAATGGAATTTGCACATTAACAAAATATGCTGGCACAGAAATAATATATTTATGTTCATGAAAAGTAATGAACCAATAATTATTTCTCTTCAGCTAAAGCTTTTCGGCAGGAACAGTGTGAAGCAAGGAATGGCTATCAGTCAGATGCAAAAGGTGTCAAAACCTTTGTAGAATGGGTCCCCAAATATGCAGGAGTGCTCCCAGGAGATGTCTGCAAACTCACTTGTCGAGCCAAAGGAACTGGCTACTATGTAGTTTTCTCTCAAAAGGTAAAAGTTGCTTCTATAACTACTTATCTTTTAGATGTAAATGTTTTGTGGGTTATAGTCCTCTGTATGGTATAGAGGACTTCTGTGGTGAGAGATTGGAGAATAACTGTGGCTTTGCATTTAAGTGCAAAGGTAAATGGAATTCCATGTCATGTATCATAAATTATTCTACTTTCCTGATTAATCTTGTGAAATGGAAAACTTTGGTAGCTCTCATATCCTGCCCATTACTGGGCTAGGGTTGGGGGGATTCTTATAGAGCAGGGGTCCCCAAACTAAGACCCGGGGGCCGGATGCGGCCCTCCAAGGTCATTTACCTGCCCCCCACCCTCAGTTTTATAATATAATATTTTTATATCATTTTAAATAATATATATATTGTGTATACATATAATATTAATAATATAATGTTGTACAATATAATACTAATAATAATACCATATAATAATATTAATTTTATATTACATATAATATTACAGTATAGTGGTATCGTTCAATAAAGTAATATATAATGCTAATATTTTGCTATGCTAATAATATAATATATTGTATGTACAGCTGCTCTGAGTCCCCTTCGGGGTGAGAAGGGCAGGATATAAATGTAATAAATAAATGTAGTAAATGAATAAATAAATAATTTTAGACTTTTTAGGCTCACCCAAAGTCTGAAATGACTTGAAGGCACACAACAACAACAATCCTAATTAACTTGACTATCTCATTTGCCAGAAGTAGGCCTACATTTCCCATTGGTTAAAATTGTTTTCATTTTTAAATATTGTATTGTTCTTTCATTGTTGTTGTTGTTTTGCACTAAAAATAAGACATGTGCAGTGTGCATAGGAATTTGTTCGTTTTTTTTTTTTCAAATGATAATTCAGCCTCTCCACAGTCTAAAGGATTGTGGACCGGCCCTCTGTTTTAAAAGTTTGAGGACCCCTGTTATAGAGTGACAAAATATTAGCAGGGAAATTAATGTCCTTACTCATGTTTACCCTTTCATACTATCCATCTTGACAAATAATACTATGACTATGGTTCTGAAGGTTCTTCAAAACTCTGCCACTCATGTGCAGACAAAGGCAGAATGGAACATTTTAGTGTTTGGTAAACTGCTAGACAGTCTTCCCTAGTATTGATTATGCCAGATGTTTTGAACTAAAGCTCACTTAGAATGTAGGGGATGATAAGAGCTATAGCTCACAACATCTGAGGAATGTAGTAATGAGGAAGGTTGCTTTAAATGTATAAGATTTGAAGGCCACTATCAGTACCTAGATATGTACCAACAGCGATAAAGCATATAAAAATGTTCACCAATGTATCATTCAGACATAAATCTTCAAACTTCCGTTTTAACCAAAAGTAACTTTACTTAACAGGTAACTGATGGAACTGAATGTAGACCATACAGTAATTCAGTCTGTGTTCGTGGCAAATGTGTGAGAACAGGATGCGATGGAATTATAGGCTCAAAACTCCAGTTTGATAAATGTGGGATCTGTGGTGGAGACAATTCTAGCTGCACAAAAGTTATGGGAACATTCAATAAAAAGAGGTAAGAAACTGAGAATATAATCATAATCAGTATTGCACAACACTTGTTGACTGCTGTTTGAACAGAATAACCTAATGATGTCCAGGCACTATAAACTGAATGGTTTATAGTGCCTGAACATCTTAGAATGTTCAGGCGCTCGCTCCCTCTGTGTGTGTGTGTGTGTGTGTGTATATATATATATATAATCCATCTTGAGTAGTGTTAAGATCTTTGAGAGAGTGCTTCTTTCTATCCAACCACTGTCCCAGGTGCATGTAGTATGGACACAGAACATAACCTGCTCCAAGTCTGTAGAAATTCCTTCCCACATGAAGTTTGGTTGACTCCTTATCTGCTCTCTTTTCATTGGCAAACAAATACCTTGACCACCAAAAGTTCCTTCCCAAGCCTGTCTTACAATATTTTTCACAAATGTCTAGTTGTCATGTATTTGTTATTTAATAAAATAACTTAATTCATATTGTTTTTGTGGTATTCTGATTTCACAAAGTATCCTTACATTCACTAACTATAAATAAGTAAAGGGGCATGGTTTATTCTCCTTAGTTTCAGTGGGATATAATTAACTAATCTTCTTTAGAGATGAGCGAAAAATCGATTCTAGGTTTGACACAGATCATAATCAAGTGAATAATACATTTACATTGGCTTCAGTAGCTTAAAACAGACCCTGGATTCCTCCCAACTAACATGTACCTTTCTTTATTTCAGTAAGGGCTACACAGATATTGTGAAAATACCAGAAGGAGCAACCCACATCAAAATACGTCAGTTCAAAGCTAAAGATCAGACAAGGTTCACAGCTTACTTGGCCCTGAAAAAGAGAAATGGTGAGTACCTTGTCAATGGGAAATACATGATCTCAACCTCAGAAACCATCATTGACCTCAATGGAACTGTCATGAACTACAGTGGCTGGAGTCACAAAGATGATTCCCTGCATGCGATGGGACATACAGGCACAAAGGAGATCCTTATAGTGCAGATTCTTGCAACGGATCCAACAAAACCAGTGGATGTACGCTATAGTTTCTACGTGCCAAAGAAACCAACGCAAATAACAAACTCTGTTACAAGCAACAGCAGCAACAACAAATTGACAGCTCCACTCACGCAGCCCCAGTGGGTGACTGGACCATGGCTTTCTTGTTCTCGAACGTGTGATACAGGCTGGCACACAAGAACTGTACAGTGTAAAGATGGAAATGAGAAATTAGCAAAAGGATGTCCTCTATCTCAAAGACCTTCAGCATTTAAGCAGTGCTTGCTCAAAAAATGTTAACCTGTGGTTATGGGCTTCTTCAAAAGGAGTCTCATTAAGTCATATTTGACACATTGACGTAAGATCTACCGGGGTGCGGAGAAAAATGAACACTTCAGGATACTTTCATATCGTCTGAAATTATGGGCAGAATCTGCCTATTTGGACCAAATGAAAATATGCACTGCTCTGGGGATCTTAATATGTCAAATGCACTAAGCATTAGTTGTTATAAAGCCCTTTGTATCTGCAAATAAGAAGAGGATAAACCAGTGAATGGGTGATCATGAGATATCTGAAGGTTACAGAATCATCTCCCCTTTTTCACCTACCTCTAACTCAATACATCCTTAGACAACTTGTCATACCACAACAGCTTCTTTTTATACTATTTGTAAATAATTTCACTTTGGTATGTCACTTTATGTCACTTGCTGTTCTTGTGAAAGGACAACAGCTTTTCTATTTGACAAAAATGATTGACCAAAGTGTGTCTCTAGCCATTTTGGGTTCCTTCAGGTTTTTAAAGAAATGGCTGTGGATACTTTACTGAAAAATTAAGAGCTTGCTGCTTTTAAAAATACATTTTTGACAACAGGAAATACATTTCCATTCTAAAAATTTCCTGACAACAAAGTTTTGTTCTAGCTTAATGCCTTTCTAATGAAACAGATTCATACAAATACACCTCTGCAGCAATAAAACAGCTGCTTAAATATATCTTTAAAATAAACAAAAAGTAAGAGGGATACTTTTTCTGGATTAACAATTAAGATAACAAGAACAATGAAAATGACAAAAGACTCAATTGTGTAGAACAGGAGTTGGAACTGTTCAGCCCTCAAGAGATTGATGGACTTCATCTCCTAGCATATCTCACAATGGATTGTTATTGTTAGGGTTGCTGGGATCTCCAGTCAACCCATATCTGGAGCTGCACAATTCCCATCTTTGGTGCAGGAGGTAGACAAATGGAGAAGAGACTATTGGGAGGGTAGTCAGTATAGGAAATGTTAGAAGCAACATTTCTTGGGAATAATTCATCAAGACTGTATCAAGAGTTGGAAGTCCAGACAGGTGTCCTTTTCTCTATGTCTCTTTCTCCTAGTTCTCCCAACTCAGCAGGCTGCCAGGAAAGATATCGCTCTCATAAGTCTGCATAAGGCCCTTGGGGCCACAGGTTAACCAGTCCTGAAAGAGGTGCTGGCTCATGTCTTAACCATCTTCAGACTCAGATAATCTGAAACTTATTCATACATTGTTTTAGTTTCACCAAGGCTTCCAGAAATCTAACATATAATGAATTTGTTACCTACTGAAAATCTATGATGATGTTTAAAAACACACGGTAGGTCTTGCAGATAGCAATATTTTATACAATCATTTTAATTCTGGAACTATATATTCCCACTCAGCTACCTAGTCCAGAGATATGCACATGATCAGATATGAACAGAGATCTTTTAATTGCCCACAAAACTCAGATATCAATAAACAGTGCATTGCTAAGAGCACTCATGCACATTATTTGCTGTTGCTGTGGATATTTTAGTTTGAAATTGTTTTCAACAAATGGAATATTTTATTTTTGAACACTTTGCTTATTTTTGTAGATTAAGAATGCAGTTCTGTACCCACTCTCTTGGGAGTAAGCACTATTGAAGGCACTATTAAAGTCAATGGGATTTACTTTAGAGTAGTCATAAAAATGATTAAATAGCTTCATAAGAGCCACAGGAAATTCAAGTCACATTTTGATATCATTGTAGCCAGTATTAAGTATTTCCACAGTGCAAAGTATTTTTTTTCCAATCGTAGAAAAATATTTTTCATTTTAGAAAGGTAACGTAAATACCTCATCTGAAATCTAGTGAAATCAATTTACTTTTGGAACATATTTATATATTATGAATGAAAATATTAAATATGGAGATATAATAGAAATGAATATAGATAGCACTTCTGTTCTCAGTGCCTTACATAATTATTATAAGTATAGACAATTCTAATTTTGTAAATTTCTATTGAAATTCTTCAATCCACTTTAATGGATAAGGGTTATATCAAAAATAATTTTCATTAGAATTTTGATCTAAAATCTTTGCACATGTATGTGTGGCTCCAGAACCAAGTTCTGATGTTGATCAGAAATTGTGATCAAGATGCATAATTCTATGCATAACATTTCTGTTGTTATGCCGAAAAAATTGAGGAAAATAGTTCCAGTGTTAAACCACTCCATTTATATAAACCTTGTTGACTTGCATGAGGAGAACACTATGTGAACCTAAATAATTAGATAGTTGCATAGTATGAACACTACAATTCAGTAGAATTACCATGTCACAGTTTCACTTCTGTTCTTGACTAGTACTATAACTTTGTAAAAGCTACTCTTCCATGATGACTGGTAGCTGTTCTTTCACACCACCAGATTATCACCAGTTAAAGAATATGGGTGCACTTATTAGATACACCAACATAGAGATTGGACTAGTGGACATTTATTTTTAATCATTTAAGCAAAAACATTTTTCTGCAATGCAGTTCTAACCATGTGCAATTATATATGATTAGTTGCGGCAGAATGGAATTTAGATAAAGAGCTATGCACTATGAGTGAATAGTATCTTCACCTGTATTGGGAGCGGTCAAATTTGGTGGGCTACAAGCTATTTTTTCACCACTAGCTACCATACCCAGTCCATAGATGCAAGAAAAGAATAGGTCCTTGCTTTGATGGGGGGGGGGGTGTCCCGCCTGCCTTGCCCTACCACCAATTCTGATCCATTGTACCTCAAAGCAGGTCCTGCAATGGGCATAAAGGAGCCCACATTTTGGAGACACTTCCAGGACCCCAACTATTTTAATCCAGATTTAGACTGTATATCCTAAACCCCATGCAAAAACACCAGGTGCTTAGAGGTTTTTCTTTTAAGTTTTTATAATATCCTGGGCTCTGAGAGTTGGGGAAAAACTGCCCTATAGCGTTATAATATTTTTATATAATTAAATGTTTTCTGGATTGCAACATTATGTGTGATATCTGCACTGTCAAATCTTTCTATGATTGTGGAATTCAGAGAAACGGTAATTTACTAACATTTTTTTGAGTAATACCCATTCCCACTTTTGAAGGTTCTTAGATTAATATTTTTCAGCTTTTCTCTGACAAAGAAGGAGGATGTCAAAAGAACAAAACAGAAGACAGGTTTCAAGATGGTGTCCATTTTTACTGCTTATTCTGTCAATATTATTTCAGACTACATCTTATTCAGCACCATCTTAAGGCTTTCCCCCCTTTTTCCTTTTAGTATATACTTATATTCTCATGAAGAGAATCTGGAAGGTGCTCGAAATATATGATGTAGAATCAGTGAATCACTTTTCCTATACACTTTTGACACAGTCGTGGGAAGCTTTGGATTGAACATAGTCCACTTGGGAGCAGGAAAGAGAGAATTCAGAGCGCTACTGGAGTTGATAGGCTAAGCAAATTGGTGGCACGGAGGTCTAATTTACATGGCCCAAAGAAGTTAGACTCAGATTTTATAAAAGCATGAAAATAATGTGAATTTTAGTTTTCTAACTGTAGCATGATAATTTGATGGGAATGACATGTGGTAGTCATGGTTAATTTTTGCAAAAAAAAATTGAAGGAGGTATATTTGTTTCTACATCCTGCTGTATCACTACTACTTTGTTATACCTCCATATTTCTTTATGTGTTCATTCAAATGAGAAACTAGTCCCAGTGGTGTCACTTTATACTTTCGTTCTCTAAATGAAGTTAATCCCAATTATTTGGGATGTACTCGGTGCCTAGATATTTTCATTGTAACTCCTAGAAAAATGAAAGTCTACTGAAATCCCAACTAGTTTCATGGCTCTGGGCGGCTCTGCAATTAGTACTGCCATGCCAACTAGCCTATCCATTGATTTGGCAAAACATTTTCAAATTGCCCTGGAAAAACAAGTTGTAATGTTCAATAGCCAGTGTAGTGTAATGTTTTGAGTGCTGGACCTGATCTCAGAAGACCAGTATTCAAATTCCCTCAGCCATGGAAACTCACTGGGTCGCCTTGGGCAAATCACACTCAGCCCCAGAGGAAAGTAATGACAAACCCTTCTGATGAAATCTTGCCAAGAAAACCCATGATAGCTTTGCCTTAGGGTCACTATAGCTCAGAAGTGAAAGTATACAGCAACAACAATCATCCATGCTACATGATACTGTATGGTACACATACATGATAGTAGCTTGTAAAAAATCTTTTGAGCAAGGCTAGACAGTTTATTCCCCACAGAAATTGTTTATTCCATGGAAAGAAAGTGGCAAGAAGATACTGGCAACTGGTCACCCATGTAAAAATAGTAATTTTCTTATAAAATTACATATGAAAATAAAGCAACGTAGCACTGAAAAATAAATAATTTATTGTTTTTACAAATTCGTATGTGAATGATGTAATGGATTTATTTATTATTTAACGTGAAATGCCAATTGTGAAAATTCTTCTATATTTAAATTGTTTCACTATCACTTCTTTGTCTGACTTTCTCTCCTACTTTTCTTTATTTAATTTATGCCTTTATATTTTAATGGAAAGTACTATGTGAATTTATCAACACACAGCACTGGTTGCTTTTATGTTGTTGTTTTTTTTTTAATGGAATGTGTGTGTGTGTGTGTGTGTGTGTGAATGTGATACATGCTGATGTGAGTATGGTCAATGGTATAAATAAAATATTTGGGTGTATGACAGTGTGGGCGTGAAGATATATAAAAAACAAAATACTCATGCATATATATACTTCCATGTATATGTATATGGACACTGACAATTTTCAACAATGACTTCTTTAAAAAAGAAAACATTTATTCTTGTTGTACTTGTTTGGTGAAATCCAAAAGGTTTCAATATTGCTTAGAGCCCTCCCATTTCACCTTATTTTTCTAAGGTTAGAGAACAAGTGTGCACTCAGCTTCCATGTGGTTTAGTGAAAAAGAGACTTGCAACACTACCAATTTCTAGCCTCCACCCATGCCCACCCCCACCCCCCCAAAATAAGGGGAGTTGCTGGTTTGATCAAAATTGGCTTGGACCCCAGTGGATTACGTAATACCAATGGCTTTTTGTATTAGTTCGTTGTTTGATTTGATGTGCGTAAAATAATGATGGTTTGTGTCACTTCCATAAGCAAAAGCAGCATTTTTGCAGACCACCATACCTGAAGCAGTTCACTTTTAAAGCTGTCTGCACTGGTGTTATTCTCTTGAAAAATTCAGCCTAATCTATAGCTTTTATGCAAGTTGTGTTGTGAATTCACTTTGAGTTTTAGTATGAACTTCAAAAGAAGCTATTTATAATGCTAAACCCAATATAACACATGGGAATGACCAGCCACAATTTTTGATAGATAATGACTGTTCCCTTACTAAAGCATAGTTACCATGTGCAGGACATTTAGTCCCATGTTATATTAGTCATTAGTATTTTTATCAGATAACTGTGACTGGCATTATGGCCATACTCATTGATTTCAGTAAGGTATGAATGACACTTTTCTGATAACTATGATGCTGGCTCATCCATTGTCCTTCTCATTTTGAAGTCACATTTAAATCACCTAAAGTAAGTAACTTAAATAGGGCAATATATCTGGGGTTTCATAGTATAGCTGCATTATTAAGACCAGAACCAAATAATTTTTCTCAAGTATGAATATCTCAGTTGATTCTAAAGATGTAATGGAACTGATTCCATGTTTTTCTCAGCAAAACGTGAAGATTGGGGAGATCTCTGTTAGCTCGTCCCCCAAAGGAACAAGTACTAGCTTATGATTTGCCCTTACTGAATATGGCAATGCCCAAAAATGGCTGGAGAATGATAGAAATTATAGTTTAACTATATCTAGAGATCACCAATGCCATAAATCTGGATGAAAATGATGCATTTCCTGTGCCACATAGCCTGGCATAATCATGGCATAGCCTATCAATTGAATGGCAATTTCTATGATGCAGATCTTTTCTGGGGCAGTAATATGCAAGATAAATAACACAAAATATAAATGATCCTAAAATGTTTCAATTTTGACTCAGCTTGGAAACCGCCATGCCCTCAACCATCTCCTTTTGGCAAACTGTCAACAGCTGGTAGTTCGATCCACTTGATTCCAAAAAAGTAATACATGGTCCAGACAGAAAAACTCATGCAGCTAAAAAGGTGTGTGTGTGTGTTTTAATGTGTTTCTTCTTGAGAATAACCATTAGCCCTAGAAATTATCACCGTTTCACAGCAGTCAAAGCAAATGAAAAACCTGGCACTACAGTAGAGAAAGGAACAGACAGTTCAAGTCACTTATATATTGTGGAAATGTCTGTTCAAATCATTTCGTTGACACCACTCTGCACACAAACAATGCTCTTAATTTCTCTCACATTACAAATGCCAAGTTTTTGTATGAATGCATCTGTAAGAACCAGAAATCCATATTTTTCTAGTGAAATCCCATTCATGTCTACTCAGAAGAAAGATCCAAGTTCAATGGAGATTACTCCCAGGTCAATCGATATATAGGAATGTAACAGAGTGTGAATCAAAATGTAAAATAAAAACAAGTGAGAATTGCAATTTATTTACTTATCAACACTTCCACATAACATATGTCTCAATATATGGTATCCAAATTAAGAAAAGCGGTTTCATTCAATTTTCCCTTCTACACACGTTTATGTCATTTTTGATGACTGCAACTCTTGTCTAGTTTCACAATACAATATTTTGTTTTTTGTATTAGCAAATACACACAAGAGTTTTGTTTTATTATGTTTTTAACCTGAATATTGCCTTACAGTTTAATTTGTCCTTAAATATGTGTCCTCAGATTATTAGCATATAGAAAAAATGTAGGGGGACTTTGAGAAATCAACACTTCTAATTTTATACTAATTCAAAAATAAATTAGTATGTCAATTATGTTGGCTGCAGTAGAGCAGTTTAGAAATAAAAGCAAGTAGTTACTTTGCCAATTGTAAAATAAAGTCAGCATTTTACACTGATAGGGAAATCTTGAACAACAATATTCTTAAAATGGTGAAAAGATTGCTAACACTTCTAATTCTGAATCATTTTAGCTTCACAGTTGAATTCAAAGCTGAAACATAAAATACATTTTAAATCATACACTCCAAAAAGAGCAGTTGAAAAATTGTATAAAGACATTCATAAACAACTGAATAATTAGGCATATACAGTAAAACCCTGCTTGTCCAAGCCCCGCTCATCCGAGCCTCCGTGCAATCCGAGCAGGTGAACAGGGAGGGCCGCAAAGGCCCTCCCCGTTCACCTACTCGCTGGCTGGCTAGATGTGCATGTTGCTAAGTAGATAGCAAGCTACCTAGCAACAGAGATGGGGCACCTCCCAAGGGGCGAGTGCCCCGTGCGCGTTGCTAGGTAGCTTTCTATCTACCTAGCAACATGCATGGCTGGCTCCTTCGCCACGCCAGGCTCCGGTGCTGCCAGCCCCCAGCATGATGGAGCTGAGGCACGGGCGGGCAGGTGAATGGGGAGGACTTTTGTGGCCCTCCCTCTTCACCCACTCAATGGCTGGGCCCAAGTGGCTGCCAAAGGGAGAGGAAACCTGGTAAGGTATGGTTGCTTACCTGTAACCGTGTTTCTTCCAGTGGCCACCTCTGGAATTCACACCTGTGGTATCTCCAGCATCCGCGCAGCTGTTTTGGATGATCTCTTGCAAAGCTTTTACCTAATTGAGGACTCCAGCCCCGCCCCTCCCCAGTAATAAAGCCAGGCTACAGGGCTTGAGGCCTTAGTTCCGTACCATGAAAAGCAGTCGCACTAGGCATGACAAATGTGGGGAGGATGGGCGGGTTGTGTGAATTCCAGAGGTGACCACTGGAAGAAACACGGCTACAGGTAAGCAACCATACCTTCTTCTGCGTGGTTACTCTGGAATCCACACCTGTGGTAGACTAGCAAGCTTAGTGATGGATGGTGGGCATCATGCTAGTGTAGAAAAAAGGATTGCCCTTACAAAATGTGCATCCCTTTTGGCTGCCAGATCCAATTTGTAATGCATAATAAAAGAGTGCGGTGTCGACCAAATGGCCGCACGGCCAATGTCATCTAATGGCATGCAAAAATGCCATTGAGGCAGCCATTGCTCGGGTGGAATGTGCATGGATCTGAACAGGTAAGTCCAGTCCTGCCATCTCATAAGCTAATCAGATAGTTGAAACTATCCAAGCTGCCAATCTTTTAGTGGAAACTGGGAGGCCAATAGTGTCTTGACTATTGTCACGGTACTTGACAAACAATCTTGGTGATTTCCGCAATGGAGCTGTGCAATATACATAAAAAGATAGAGCTCTGCACACATCGAGGAGGTGCAATGATTGCTCAAGAGGTGTAGATGGATTTGGAAATAATGCAGGTAGCACAATGTCTTGAGACATGTGAAACTGAGATGCAGCCTTGTGTAAAAAAGAAATGTCTGTTCAAAGGACAACTTTGTCTTTATGAAACTTAAGGTAAAGATCATCAACCCTAAGGGCAGTAAGCTTGCTGGCATGACGAGCAGATGTAATTGCCACCAAAAAGGCCATTTTCCAGGAAAAGTAACTCATCTCTGCAGTGGCCATAGGTTTGAAGGGAGATTTTACTAGGGCTGAAAGGACAATTTCCAATTTCCAGGAAGGAGAGACAGGGCGAACTTGCGGCCGAAAGTTCCTGAAGCCCTGCAAGAACCTTCTCACGAGTGGGTCAGCAAAGGGAGAGGGTAAATAACGTTCCTTCTTGAATGAGGTTATGGCAGCCAAATAAACTTTGAGTGATGATAAAGATAGTCCTAAATCAGATAGAGACATTAAAAACTGATGAACAGAAGTTGAACAATGGTTGAACTCCCTGCTGTTGAGCAAAATTACAGAAACGATGCCACTTACAGATATAGAAGTGCTTGGTGATAGGCCGAAGAGCAAGATCCAAAATGTTTCTCACTGTTTGCTTCTATGCCTAGGATCGTCTTCTGCAGCCCTTCTCTCACCAGCAAATGCTGCATATACACAGACCATTCTTTGTAGTTATGGTCATTTAATTTCTCAATCATTGTCAATGAATTTGAGGCAGCCATTATCTCACCTTCCGGAGACCCCAGCTCTCGAGTTTCAGCCACTGATGGTTCCACACTTTCAGCAGCATCTGGCAGTCTCCCCCTCAAGCTTCAAGATTTATGGCTCCACTCTTCTCACTTCTGGCCATCAATCAGTCAGGCTCCAGCACGCCCCACTTGCCGCTCTGCTTCTACTGGATTCAATCTTCCACCGAAGACACACACCAAAGCAGGCTCACCAGAACAGCGGGTCTCGTCTCTGGTCACACTCGCAGCTACAAATTTCTCTCCACTCCAAACTCCAGAACTCTGGTCCAGTCTAGGCTCTGGCCAGTCTAGGAACTGGTATCTGAGCCCATAACCAATTATCAGAGTAATTCGCAGCGCAGCAGTAGTTGGATGGAATCAGTGGAACGCAGAACGAAGAGACACCCAGAGACGTTGGTAAAACTATACACAAAGTTTTACTGTAAGCAGTAATGGACAAGACAAACAGACTTGCAGACAATAGACACAGGACTTGACTTCTCAGCAGACAACAGAACAGAACTGATGTAATCAGTAATGCATATACACTTGTGTCTGGACTTTCGTCTGCACTTAGTTGGTGCCAGCTCCGCCCCTTCCTGAGCCTCTGTCAGAGGAGCGGAAGATCTTTTTGCCGCCTTTTTCCCTCCTACCGAAGCGGTGAGCGAGGAAGGAGAAGGTGAATCTACAGCCCCAAGGGCTCTGCTTAAAGTAGCTTGCGTCTCTACAGACGCGGCAGCAGCGCGCGAGGAAGCCAGATGGTCACCTCGGCTACACAAAACAGAGGGGATGGGGGTCTCCCTGGGGCAGCTTCCCCCCACACCCCATGCATTTAAGGGCTGCAGTAGCAGCAATACTGGCCTTAACAGGAAGGAAAGTCCAAGTTTGCAAAGTCCAAGGGATAAATAGGAGTCCTTAGCCAAGTCCAGAAATCCAAAGTCAAGAGGAGATATAATCCGATGTTGCTGCTTTCGTGGACAAAAGGAACTAAGGCCTCAAGCCCTGCAGCCTGGCTTTATTACTGGGGAGGGGTGGGCTGGAGTCCTCAATTAGGCAAAAGCTTTGCAAGAGATCATCTGAAACAGCTGCGTGGATGCTGGAGATACCACAGGTGTGGATTCCAGAGTGACCACACAGAAGAATCCGAGTGATCTGGGTTGACCGAGCTGAGGTCCACCCGTTTAACTCAGACTACCGAGGTTCTACTGTATATATATATTTGTAAGTGGCCCATGCTAGTATATCATTTATTACTTTGATTACATCAATCTATGTCCAAACTTGAGTTCACTAGACTTAATAATTTATATCATTACACTTGCATGTTTAAGTATGACAGAATACAAATCATATTTTACAATTCATTTAGAAATGTTTGATCATACTGTAAGTCATGGCATATAGAATGAACTACCAAAAAATCTTACAAGATTACTGTCCTTCAGAGAAGACTTATCAATACAAATTTGGTTGCAGAGAAACAGATATCTCTTTTAAAAATATATGCAGTATGCACAGATAATTAAATAAAGAGTGAGATGTCCAAGATTGCCTAATAAAAACATTTATGAGATTTTACTGTTGGAAGACATCTACAAATTAAATTGGTTCTGTATCACTACCCTGATAATAAAATGAAAAGTTTCATTTTTGGATTACAAATTCCAGAATCCTCAAGACAGCATGTCTGGTGGCTACAATTCTGTTAATCCAAAAAGCAATGTGTCAAGTTCTGACTAAAACATATGCACTATACTAAGCATTTCACGTTCAGTTAAGACATATATATTCCAAATCCTTCTTCCTTTTGACAGGGATGGCTGATGGCTTTCATATCAACAGGTCAGTGAATCCACTCCACGTTTTTGTCTTAACTAATGAATTTATCCCAAAATGCTAAATGTACATTGGGATTACAGCACCTTGCATAGATTCTCTGAACTAAAACCTGGATGAATTTGCTGACCCACCAACTTGGAAGTGACAAGCTGCTTGTGCCTTTTCTTCTTCTTTCTGAATCCCCTATTTTCATATCCTGATGCTGCAGAATATGGTCCAGTGTCGAATTGCATTCTAGCTAAAAAATAACACTTCTAAGAAGAATGGTGCTATAATCACCCAGTCTTTGATACAAAGATTAATACCAATCAAAGCCAAAATCAGCATTCCCTGGCCTTATATTAAGCATATTGATTACTATTTATATTACTATTAACTGTTATACTCTCACAGATATTGTACATACATCCTAGGAAACTGAAATTTCTGTTCCTGATTTTTTTTCTTTGGAAGAATGCCTTATCATGATGGATTAACACTGCATAACACTAGAATGTCAGCCACTGAATAAAGATTTGTACTGTATGAAACGTTAAAGTCCAATGTCTCATTTTGTAAACCTATGATGAACAATATATGATGAACATATAAGTGACAGGTTGTAATCTTTACCTGATTTTATGGCTTCAGTTAAAATAATAAACTGTGTCATAGAACATTGTATACATTGTCCTTTTCTCCAGTAGCAAACTGAAGCTAGATAAAATTTACTTTGCAAAGTGTACAAGGGTCATGCAGCTTCTGTTTCTAAATGTACTACCTTTTATGGGGAAAAAAATAGCTGCTGTTAACTTAAAGAATAGAACAAGAAGGAAGTGAAATTATTCTTGTGATTAGGAAAGCCAATTATCATTAGTGCAACAATGAGAAGAAAACAAAACTCCAGAATATTTGTAATCCCCAGTCACCATGCCAAAAATTCAGAATACTAATATTTATCAAGAGATTTTTCACCAGAATGGGAGGTTTTCACATTTGTATCCTATCCAATGATGTCATTGCATTAGTAAGTAGGCATTTATACAGTTAGAACAAGAACAAGGTTCTAGTGCAGTATTCCATTGCTTGAGAAAAACCCTATCCTGTTTCCTTTGCTACCAGTCACACAGTGGATAAATCCAATGCCACTGGATTGTTCTTTCCTCTGTCATCTTATATCACATTTTGACAGAAAAGTGAGATGTATATTCAAAAAATAAATCAACAACCTAAGATAAACAGCCCGGAAAACACACAACAACCTATAAGATAAACTGACAAAGCTGTGTACGCCACTATAATGTTGGAGTTAGGCTTTCAAAAATATTAGTTGGAGAGAAAATATGGGAATTTAAAAATAAATACAGCCAGGCCTCTCCATTTCAGAACATTATGAAACAGTGCTGTTAAGTGGATGTAACAAAAATACAAATAGCATGTTGAATGATGCTTACACATAATATTTGGTTTTCATATGAATTCCCTCTTCCCACTTTTTCTACAGTACCCGCCAGGCAATTGTTTTGTTGCTCACAAAACTAATAGTCTTGATTTGCCTGGGACCGTAGCCCAGGGAGAACATTTCACAGTACTTTAATATATTGTCCAGAAATAACAGGGTTACACCTATGAAATTCTGGCTGAGTCAAATTCCTTCCCAATTCCCGGTTCTATTTATGTGGCAAACTGCTGCTACCCTCTAGTTGCTTTCCAGCCAACATCATATTTGAAGTCTGTATTTTCTTTTTAGTTACAGCCCTGTTAATGACACATTTATTTCAAGAAAAATGGAGCAAACAGCAGCTGCTTGGGGTCTTATTTCAATCACCACATATGATCTATACCTGTGGATACAGCTTCCTTTGATAGGAATCAAAGCCAGAGGTTCCCAAATGTTTTGGTCATGGAACCCTTCAGAAGACATTTCCCCCCGCATAATCCTAACCCTAACTTTTACTAAGTATTATGAACCCACAAAGCTCTTCCTTCTTTCATCTACTCCTATTGCCTGAATATTTTATATAACTTAGTAGGTTTGGAAAGAAAGAGAAAATATTTTAAATATAACCACAAACACGCGATTGCCCTGAACTGAATGTAGGAAGTAGTGGTGTTTTGGTATTCATAAGACAAAGAATCTTCTGCAAGTTGCTAGAAAAGTCAAGAGTGCTTTAGCATGAACACAAGGAACATTCTCAAAACTTGCATGCATTTCCCTGTAGAAGTCTGAGATGCCGGGCTGTGATAAAACAACTTTTATTGGCAAGTAGATGGAGATAACCCACTCTTCCCCTTCCTTTGCATTAGAGACAATTGAATTGTTGATCCCATGTGTTTTTATTTTTTAATCCATTTTAAATTTAATTTTAAAGATTTTTCGTGGAACCCTTACAATACCTTTGTGGAATCCCAGGTTTTGATGGAAGATAATTTGGGAACATCTACTTTATGGCAAGTTTTAGAGAGACAACACCAATAGGACAGACATTTTGCATTCCAGAATGGAGAAGTACAGGCCTGATTTGTTAACTTCAAAATATAATGGGGAAAATTGTTGTCTTTAAAACACACACACACACACACACACACTTTTTGATCTTTTGACATCTTGACATCTTTGGTTAGATGTTTATAACTTGTGTTCTGCTTTTCTTTCAAAATGATTTTGGGAATTGTTCACTTTCTATAAATAAGTGTATCATTCTCATTCAAATTGCTAAGGAACATTACATGCCAATAAATGTAAACACATCTCAACCTTTTTAAAAAAAGAATGGAAAATAGTGTTGCTGGAGATTTAGAAAAAGAAAGCAGCAGAAGAGGAAAGGTTAAGCTTTTAGTCACCTCTGCATAACAAAGTTGTGTGTACAACTTCTTCCTCGTGGGTTGGGTATATATGAGGAATCTGAGTTTTGGGAAACCCTGCCAATTTATACTTATCAACTCTATCAATTTGTCAGGGACAGTCCTGATTAATCCTCCTCTTGTCTTTCAAAACAATTCAGATATCCAAAATTTAGTGCAGCTGTGACTGAACAGTAGCATGTCTATCTGAACAAAAATGTCAGCAGGAAAGAGTTCATGCAGAGCCATACCTAAAGGGAAGAGAAAAGGAGGTCATTGCCATTCCAAGTAAAAATTCTGCCCCCAAGGAAATTTTCCTTCAGTCCTGAAATTTCTTACATTCCGGTCATCTAAAACAGCAGCTGAGCATTTACAAATACAGTTTAAGCATCCAAAGAAAGGGAGCGGGCAGGTTACCCTGGGAATGTGAGTACAATAAATGTAAGAGCTCCAAGTATGGATGATTTTCAATGACTCTCCCTCTGCAATGCTAAAAATTTGGTGACTGAAGGAAAATTTCAGTGGGGAGTGGCAATGACCTCATTTTGCCTTCTCTTCCCTGTAGCTACAAGCCAGAGTTCACAATCTTAATAATCCAGGTCTTGTTTCACACTCAAAGAACATGATAAAGCAGCAGGAGGTTCCCAACTCACAGTGATTTGCATAATTAGCGAACACATTGCATGACATCCAGATTAGTCTCATCACATTTCCAGGAAATGGGCTATGTTAATCCTAAATGTGAGCCAAACTAACTTTAGTAGCAGACAGAAGCCAAAAAGGCTCTTGTCTTGAACTAAAATATTTATAACAATTTATATAGTGCTACAGCATATCTATGCAGTTATTCTTCTCCAATATATTCGAGGCCCCATCTAGACTGTTGTCTAATGCAGTTTGAACGGCATTGAACTGGATTATATAAGTACACTGCCATATAATTCGGTTTAATGCATTTAATCCACATTCTGAAACTGGGTTATATGGAATCATAGATGGGGCAGTTAATTTACTAGAATGTTTCCATGAAATTTAAAAAAAAATGTGTATTTAGTTTTAACATATTTCCAAATATTATACAGTTTATTGTCTTTCTGTTGCTGTCTAGAAATATATGCCTCATCAGCTTAGATCACACTTCCTTATGAACCAAATCATTATGAGGTTTATTAATAAATAAATATGTGGTTAATCTAAATATATGTGCTCCCCAAACAAATTCCAACTCAAAAAACTAGGGTGTGAACCACTTTGTTGTGGTAACTCCTTGAGTAGCTGTTACAGATATCCCCCATGGAAATGGATACATCAAACACCATTGCTTATATGATTCTTCATGATCCTGGGGTGTTTGATCCTTCAAATACCCCAGAGCTTCTCAGGTAGAAAGAGAGGTCTTTATTTAAGTTCAGAGAGTCCTCAGAAGGTTGCTGCACAGATCGCAGTAGTAGCTTTCGAATATAGATCTTGGTTGGATCCATGTAAGTGGCTGCAGAATAGTGGGCAAGTCTTAAGGATCATGCAGAAAACACTAGCAAATCAATATAGCAAACAAAAATTTATCATAAATTAACTGCAGCTACCCAAATCCACTATTCACCTGGCTGCATTCACAATGAGTCAAAGGCTTATTCACAGCCCTTTCTGGGTTTCTTTGGGCTGCCAGTTCTCTTGTGATGACCTATACAACTTGTGTCTAGGTTATCTGAAAGGCCATATTCTCCTCTATGAGCCAACACATGTTTTGACATCTTCTAGTGATGCCCTTGCCTTCACCTGATCATCTTCAAATGTACATCTGGTGGAAACACAGGATAGAGTCTTCTTGGTGCCATGCTCCATTCAGAACTTAGAATCAGCAAATGTCAATTTTGTCTTTGAATACTCAAGTAGGTGGTCTCTCCTCTGCTGAAAAAACCAGATTTAGATTGTTTGGTTCCCTCCAGCTACCGCCCAGTTTCGAATCTTTCATTTCTGGGCAAGGTGATTGAGAGGGCAGTAGCGGTGCAGCTGCAGCAGTTCCTAGATGACACAGCCGGACTGGATCCTTTCCAGTCCGGCTTCCGTGCGGGGCATGGGACAGAGACTGTATTGGTTTCCATCACAGATCATCTCTGATGCCAGCTTGATCAGGGCGGGTCGGTGCTGCTTGTCTTATTGGATCTCACAGCAGCATTTGACACAGTCGATCACAATCTTCTGACCCACTGCCTTGCCGTTGCTGGAGTTAGGGGGACAGCTTTAAATTGGCTGGCCTCCTTTCTTCACAACCGTGGACAGCGAGTGGAAAGGGGAGGCCTGGTCTCTGAGAGGTCCCCTCTACATTGTGGGGTTCCTCAGGGGGCCATTCTCTCCCCTCTGTTATTTAACATCTATATGCGACCACTTGCTCAGCTGGTCCGAGATTTCGGGCTCGAGTTTTATCAATATGCTGACGACACTCAGCTTGTGTTAAAGATGGAGGGCCGACCAGAGTCTGTACCCGACAGTTTTCATCAGTGCCTCGAGGCCATTATTGTATGGTTGTGTTCCAGTAGGTTGAGGGTGAATCCAGCAAAGACGGAGATCCTATGGCTGGGCCGACCGGGCAGTGGGGATATCCAGTTGCCAACTCTGGATGGCGAAGTGCTACGCCCGTCTCTACTGGTAAAGAGTCTGGGAGTCCTCTTGGCCCCTTCATTGATGATGGAGGCCCAGGTCTCCGCCGTTACCAAAACTGACTTTTTTCATCTTCGGCAGGCTAGACAGCTAGCCCCCTATCTGTCTAGGGACAACCTGGTTACGGTGATCCAGGCTATAGTCATGTCGAGACTGGATTACTGTAACGCCCTTTACATTGGCCTTCCTGTGTCGGTGATCCGGAAGCTCAAATTGGTGCAAAATGCAGCTGCCCGGCTCCTTGCAGTAGTCCCAATGAGATGCCACATAACACCAATCTTACGGCAGCTGCACTGGTTACCAATTGAGCACCGGATCACTTTCAAAGTGATGGTGCTTACCTTCAAGGCCTTACATGGTCTAGGGCCGATGTACCTGAGGGACCGCCTCACTCCCTACAAACCCCAGAGATCCCTCCGTTCTGAGGACCAAGACCTACTGGAAGTCCCCAGTTTTAAGACTTTGCATCTAACTGCAACTAGACGCAGAGCCTTTTCAGTAGTGGCGCCATCTCTCTGGAACACCTTGCCACCTGAAGTTCGTGCCTTGAGGGACTTGTTGGCCTTCCACAGGGCATGTAAGACACACCTGTTTCAACAGGCTTTTGAGTTCTGTTGTTGATGTTTTAAAAGGTGCTTTTAGGATGTTTTAAGATGTTTTTAAAGCTGTTTTTAAGATGTTTTTTAAATTATTGATTTTAGCCGGTTCTTGTAAGCTGCTCCTAGCCCTAGGGGAGTGGCGGCATATAAGTTTGGAAAATAAATAAATAAATAAAAATTAACCATGAAAGTTAGATTTTCTTGTCTCTTCCACATAGGGACTTGATCTTGTACATTTTCTTTATTATGATGATAATAATAAAATAGAAAAGCAACAATATTTAAAAGTTACTTTTCAAATGCATTTGATTTGGAATATCTTCTAATTTCTATGAAGATGGCTTGCTCATTAAGCTAACTAACATTTTTGTTGCCAGTCTATTTAAAGTAAATACCTTTTTTTCTTTGAAAAAAGGTTAAGAGAGAAGCTTTCCTTTTTGGGGCAATACATTGAATGAGGATATTTTAAAATGGCTTCTCTGTTGTGGCACCATATTTATAGAATGCATTTCACTTAAAGCACATTTGTCACTAACTGGCTTCATTTCTATGCCAAGTTAAAACAGCAGGTGCAAAGGCTATAGTAGGAAGAGAAACAGTGCAACTCCTGTGCAGTAAACAGGGGCAATAAAAAAAGAAAAGAAGCATCCTGTGCACAAGGCATCCATGGATTTCTCTCTTTTCACCACTCTTAAAACCACTCTCTTCATCAGTGGCTTTAAAATGCCACAGGTTTTTTTCCTACTTTACTATGTTTAACAGAGGGCCTTTGCCAGTCACATGGCAAGAAAGCAGAAAGGGGGCAGTCTAGCAGCAGGGAAGAAGGTGTGTTGGCTGTAGCTGGCAGTAATATGGGTGGAATAGGGTTGGCTTTTGAACTCTACCTGCTGAACCAGCTTCAACACTCCTGGTAATGGGTTTGTCCTGCTGCTGCCAAGGCATTTCAGGGTGCCCGTTGGGCTACAATGCAGGGCGGAACTGGCATTTAGGACACTGGTTCTGGTCCACATTATATGTTAGTGTAGAATCATCCACAGTTACCCCTTTTGGCATTGTTACTGTTACCTATTTGTTCTCTCCCCATGATAATCCCTCTACTTAAGCACTTTCCTTCCAGTCACACTAAAACTCCAGTCACAATCCACTTTAAAATGGCTCAGGAAAAAAACATTTGTCAGTGCCAAGAGTGCAGTTGTTTTCTCCTTTTCCTCCTTCTCCAACCTAGGCAGATGAAAGAACCCCACTGCAGCCAGCTATTCTTATGCCAAAAACCCCTTGCTCTCTTTTCTCATTTAACTGGGACAGTCATGAATTTGTGGTAAGATTTTCATTTTTAAAAATTTATTTCTAGAGAAATGTTCTAAATTTGAAATGTCGTAAATTAGAGCATATTTAATTGAGAGCTGCATGTATAATAAAAGGTGTGCAAAATACCAAAAATCTGCTTCATTTCTAATAACAAAGTTCAGCCCCCCCCCCAATTTGTTTCAAAAATATTTTGAAATATTCTTAAGGAAGCCATTTTGTATCTAATATGCAGTTCCAAACGTTTTGTTAGTTTTTCATTTTGTTATTTGCCCTTTCATGCCAATGGGGACACATCTGGGGCTCCTTTCTCCCTCGTTTTTAGGGCTATTGGGATAAACGAACTACAGTTGTAGCACACGTTTACCATTGTAAGCTCCCAAGTTTCAGAAAGTTTTGCTCATCCGCTGATTTTGGGAAAAAAATTGAAGTTTTTACAAACATTTTTTAAAAGATTACAAGGCCTATCCCCTGAAATTTCTTTACAATGGTATAACATAACTAGGGCATCACTACCCCTAAGTTTCAGAAAAAATTGCAGTCTAGAGTATTTTAAAAGTTTTGTTCTCTCTCTCCTAACTCCACAAAACACAGACACTGGGGGGGGGGGGGGGGGAGACACTTTACAAATCTTGAGCTTATACTCCTACATGGTTTTTCTCCTGTACGGCATATCTCCCAGAAAACAGAAAATAAAACAAGCACAGTACTTTGCACAACTGAATTACACTTTTTAATCAATAGAAAGGAAAGCAAGTTGGTATTTGGCAGTACTACAATTTGTCCTCAATATGGCAAAGGAAAGGAACAGGTTGGTTGGTCTTGATACTAGACTAGAATTCTCAGTTGACCTCAAAATGTTTATTTCTATTAATACTGGCCCTGCAGCAGCAGCAGCACCCTGGCAATTTGGAGTTTTAGAAAATAAAACAAGAACTGCACTTTGCAGAATTGAATCATACTTTTAAAACCAATAGAAAAGATAGCAAGTTGGTACATGGCAGTACTACCATTTGCCCACAATATGGCAAAGGAAAGGAACAAGGTTAGTTGGTCTTGGTACTAGACTAGAAATCTTCTCACTTGTCCCCAAAATGTATCTTTGTTTGCATTAATATTGGCCTTGCAGAAACAGCACCTTGGCAACTTGGGATTTTAGAAAATAAAGCAAGCTCTGCACTTTCCAGAATTGAATTATACTTTTGAACCAATAGAAAGGAAACAAGAAGACTAGACTAGAATTAAAATAGAATGAAAATATAATTTAAATAGACTAGAAAATAAAGAAAGCAGTTTATGGAATGAATTAGTTTTAAAATAAAGAAATCCAAAGGGGAAAAATGGGGGGGGGGGGGAACCAAAATGAATCCTAAACAGAAACACCACCACCACCACCACCACCCCCCCCACACACACATACACACACGCTCAAAGTAAATGGACCCTAAAAGGATCCTAAGCTCAGCTGTGCTGACAGCAGAAAAATGCGGTCTGGCTGCTGCTAAAAGGATCCTAAATGGAACTAAGCTACTGCATGGCACATGCAAAAGCATTTGAGAATGAACAAATTCAGCTCACTGCGACTTACAAAAAGTAATAAACTTCTTACGAAAACTCTGTAAATGGCTATTTGTGTTTGGGAAGGGGGCAGCTCTAACTTTGTAAATCAGGTTGTAAGTATGGATTTTCTGAAACACACCTTATGACCCACATCCTAATTTTTGTACAGCCCTAATGTACATGTTATTAGCTTTGCCCGACCACACATTGCTGTGGCTTATGGGAATCATTTATTGGCCAGGTGAAATAGCAGTGAATAGCCTTGTAGCCTCAAAGCCTGGATTTTTTTCTGAGGTAGCTGGAGTAGCACCCTCAATCAAAGAGCCGCTGTGAAGCCTGGCTACTTCCTTTGTAGGGGAATCATTGTTTGGCCAGCTTCAATTGCACTGAATAGTCTTGCAGTTTAAAAGCCTGGCTGCTATCTACATAGGGCATCCTTGCTAGTCCAATTGTATGGGATGGAGTAGTCTCATGCCTTCAAAGCCTGGAGGTTTTCCATCTAGGGGAAATCTTAGTTGGCCAGGTTGAATAGCACTGAATAGCCTTGCTGCTTGCAAGCCTGGCCGCTTTCTACCTTGCAGAATCCTTGGTTGGCCAGTTTGAATGGCAGGTGTGAATGCTGCAATTAGCTACCTTGATTAGCATGTAATGGCCTTGCAGCTTCAAAGCCTGGCTGCTTCCTGCCTGGGGGAATTCTTTGTTGGGAGATGTTAGCTGGCCCCGATTTTTTCCTTTCTGGAATTCCCAATTTCCCTGCTTTCAGAGTGTTGCTTTTTATTTACTGTCCTGATTTTAGAGATTATATTGTTCTGTATTATTATACCACATATTTATAATCTTATATATTATTAGAACTGGATTATATGAAGCCCCTTCTACACAGCTGTATAAAATCCACACTGAACTGGATTATATGGCAGTATGGACTCAAGATAATCCAGTTCAAAGCAGATACTTTGGATTATCTGCTTTGGCATTCTGGGTAAAATAGCTGTGTGGAAGAGCCTTGAGTCTACACTGCCATATAATCCAGTTCAAATCGGATAATCTGTATTTTATAGGCAGTGTGGATGAGGCCTAAGTGCACTCTGCCTCTGCCTTGGGCGCCATTTTGGCTGAGGGAGTTGCTAGGATACGAAGGGTGGGGCCTAAAGGCAGCGGGGAGGGGACCTAAAGGCAGCAGAGCCTACCTTTCTAACTGGCAGTTAGGGGGAGAAAGGCTCTTCCTCATCCTCTGTAATTTGGACTGTTTTTCTAGGTTTGTTTGATTGAAAGACATATCTTGGATGAGTGGCTAAATGTGGTGTGATTGGGTTCAGTGGTTTTGCTGTTTACTCCATAATATAGGGTCACATTACATTTTATATAGATAAATTGATCATTCTACACACACACACACACACACAATTGTATTTTCTTTTTTTTTTCAGGCTTTCATAAGCTCAGTACCTACATTTCAAAATCTCTTTGCTTATGATAGTAACGTTTTGTGTTCTACCCCATTTTAATAATTTTTGCCTTCTTGTAGCCTGGACACATTCTTTGGACCACACGAGTCCCATTCTTCATCTGTGAAGTGTTGGAGGCTATTAAGTGATGTCCACACATTATAGTATATCAAGATAAAGCTTTGTCACTGTAATTTTATATAACCCATTTTGCAAGCGGGCATTTCTTTCTTCCCTCTTTTATTAGATCCAGAAGGGTCTTAATGCATACTTCAACTTAGCAGTTGTTTGAATGGTTCTTTAGATCCAAGTCAGCTGTCCTTCTATTTACACAATGGCTAAAATCCATCTTTGAAGATTATTCTGTTAACAGATACAATATCATATATGTGATTCCTGCCTCCTTAGTGAGCCTACAAATTGTATTCTTAGTTGTACCATTTGTCTGGGGATTAATGTGTGATAATACTGGCATGAAAGGCCTCAGCTATCTAGGATATGTTCATATTAGACTTGGAGACATTCTAAGGTGCTATTTAATCAAAGGTACATTAATTTGGAAAGGGAGGCAGGGAAGAAAAAAAATCTACACAAAAAAGATAGCTATACTAATTTTTAAAACCCATTCTGGCCTTTTCATCTGAAATTGACTTCGTTTGGTGAATGCTGTTATTTCCTTTTATCTGTATAATGTTAATTTGTTTTCACAATTTTAGTTTATTCAGTCTTATAATCTTTAGCTGCCCCTGACTACTATTCTTTTTGGAAAGAGAGGATATAACTCTTAAATATTCTATGTAATGCACAGCAGAGCATACAAAGGAGGATCAAACATGTAAGATAGGAAATGAGAGGAAATGTGATAAGAGTGCCACATTTTAATGTTAATTTAATTTTATAAGTGAAAATGAAGCAACATAGGAAAAGACGGATACAGTTCAGCCATTTGTGGAGGAGTTAGCCGTGGATTCTAACAAACTCTACTGAAATGAATGACTTCTGACCCAAGAATAACATGGAGACACATTGGAGAACCTAGAAAATGCCTAGAGATTACACATTTTCTTAGACATTGATGAATGAAACTGTGGATACCAGTTCTGCAGTTCTGGAGACTGTAATGTAGAATCAGAAAATATATAGTGAAGTTTCCATATCCACAGAATCTAAGGGTTACCATTTTACAATGCCCTTGTATGTAATGGACATAATCCATGGATGCTTATGTCCATTACATACAAGGGCATTGTATGTAATGGACATAAGCATCCATGGATTATGTCCATGGGGGTGGGGTACTGGAACTGAACCCCAGCAGACACCAGAAGCACACTTTGAATTTAGAAAGTGGCTCTGATATAATAGTAAAAATAGTTGTGTCTTCATGTTGATCCGAGCTTATGGCTCAACATTCCCTTCCTCTAAGGCTGGCAAAGTGTGACCTGCCCAAGGTCAGCCAGTAGCTGTCCATGACTTGAGTTGGGATTTGTACCCTAGTCTCCCTGTATCATAGTACAACATTCCAATCATTACACCACACTATCTCTTGGTTTGGATACACAGTTCCCCCTTCTGAACACATTCAACATCAGGGAGATTGTGAGCATGAGACAATGGCACTCTATGCAGATCATTTCTGATATTTATTCCTAAATTTCAGGCAGTTCAATCTACTTGGGAAGTGACTGGCATGAAGCTATAAGTAGTATCAGTTCACACTGATGGCTGGAAAAGTTTTTTGAACACAGCAGTGTGAACTGACACTAATTTGATTATAAATATTTATATGGATTGAGATTCTAGCCTATCAAATTTAAGTGGATTAGCTTGTTCTGCAATCATTGTTTCTTTAACACTTCCAACTGAACTTTGAATTACTTGTAAATTCCAAAATTTTATCATTCAATCAATGTTGTCCTGTCAATGCACAGTCATATTGGCAAATACATTGCCCTGGATAAAAACAGCAAACATAAAAGAAGCATCAAATGTTTTAAAGTATTTCTTCACCAAGTGATTACCTGATATAAGTGAGCCATCTGGTGGTTTGCATTATTCATTTGCTTTCTACTTTCAGTGTTCTTTCAGTAGCTCCTCCCCACTAAAATAGCCATTGCCAGCTGTTTAGATGTTCCACAACACTTCTTCCAAAATGGTACACAGCTGGTAAAGTAAGAATGTAATAGCAGCAACCACTTCAATCATTGCCTCCATATTTCTTCTTTGTGGTTTTGTCTCATCAGGAAAACTAGTTTTGGACACTCAGTACTAGAACTAGCATGTATTAATAGGGGAGGAAGAGAATGCACAATGTTCTAAATTTATACCAGACTGTTTTACAAAATCTTACTTACCTTGTAAAATAACCTCAGAACATTATGGATACAGGGCTAACTTGTAAAGCAATCCTCCCCATCCCTGTGGTTTTACAATCAATGTCATATTACCGCTTGATAAAAACCCAATACTTCTGAGTTTATCACATAGATATCAAGAAGCAAATACAGTAGAGTCTCACTTATCCAACATAAACAGACTGGCAGAACGTTGAATAAGCGAATATGTTGGATAATGAGGAGGCATTAAGGAAAAGCCTATTAAACATCAAATTAGTTTATGATTTTACAAATTAAACACCAAAACATCATGTTATACATCAAATTTGACAGAAAATGTAGCTCAATGCGCAGTAATGCTATGTAGTAATTACTGTATTTATGTATTTAGCACCAAAATATCACGATATATTGAAAACATTGACTACAAAAATGCGTTCGATAATCCAGAACGTTGGATAAGCGAGTGTTCGATAAGTGAGACTCTACTGTACTGCTAATAGGTCAAATGTATAACCTCCTTTATTTTGGACACAGGTGAACGAACCAGGTCCAGGGTCTCTAACCAAAATGCATGATAGCTCCAGACCAGTGTCCCAATGCTAGTTACATCACCCTGAACCTAAATCCCATTAAGCATGATGTAACATACTTTGCCATAAATGTTGTGTGCCTTCAAGTTGTTACCAACTTATGGTGACCCTAAGGTGAATCTTTCACAGGGTTTTTCTGGGTTGAGAAAGTAAGACTCACCCAAGGACACCCAGTGGATTTCTGTGGCCAACCAGAGAATCAAACTTGATCTCGAGTTGTAGTCCAACAATTAAACCGTCACATCATGCTTGCTCCAAACTAGAGAATTACACTACAAGTTAATTAGTTGATCTTTATTCCCACTGAAAGCCATAGACTAGATTCAGATTTAGCTTTTTTTAAGCAAATCAATCTAAATGTAGCCCTAGCTACGTTGTCTCACCAAATTCAATGATCTGATCCAAGAATGGCTGAGTCTGCATCCACCTCAATGGGACTGAATCCATATCCATCACAATGGGTAATATTTCCACAGATTTCAGACTTAATCTGGATCCAAGAAATATGAAGAACTAAGGTTGAGATCATAGAATCATAGAGCTGGAAGAGACCACATGCATCATCAATCCCAACCTCTGCCATGCAGGAAAAGCACAATCAAAGAACCTCCCAACAAATGGCCATCCAGCCTCTGTTTAAAAGCCTCCAAAGGAGCCTCCACCACACTCTTAGGCAGAGGACTCTACTGCTGAACAGCTCTTAGTCAGGAAGCTCTTCCTAAAGTTCGGGTAGAATCTCCTTTCCTATAATTTGAACCCATTGCTCTGAGTCCTAGTCTCCGGGGCAGCAAAAAACAAGCCTGCTGTCTCTTCCTTGTAATCAATGGAACAATCCCTGTAGTGTATTTAGAGACAAAGCATAGGTTTATGAGATCCTTTTATAGCAGCCACCTACTTTAAGAGACAGATCAACCACAGTCTGAGAATGTTTACTAGTCTGAGGAATAACTAGGTTACCTCTTACACCAAAATCTAAATGTCTGTGAGCCATGTTCACATGAATTCATGTTCTGACTACTCCTTCTCATTTCTGTCCAATCTTATTTATGCAGAAGTAAACATCCACTTATTTCAGGGGATTACTCTCATGTAATGATGTATAGGATTCAGCTTTAAAATAGCTAAACTTAAACCAAACAAGAATATCTCTGAATTTTTTTCCTTTGCTTTTTAAGAGTTCTCATACAACATGCAAAAAAAGGGCTCTGTTAGGGGAAGTGATAATAAAATACAAATTATAGCAAATATCTTACAGCTTCCAACAGGTTTTCTTAAAACTTCCAGTATACTGCCAGAAAATGATTTTTAATAGAAGAGTGCCATCTGGTGGTGAAATTGTTAGCTTTTTAACTGTAAAGTATTTTTAAGGTGGTCTGTTATCTTTAAAAACATGAACAAGAGAAAATGATGAAGTCAGGATTGTAAGCATTGGGGTCATGTCACTACTAACAAGTGTGAGGTTTTAGTATACTATACTAATTAAGACCTAAATAGAAAAATGCCCCATTTATAGCTAGGAGCTTTGGTATGTGGATAAATACATGGATTTTGTACTCCTGAAATCATAAGTAGTTTGAAGTTTGTTTACATATTCCCTTTCCCTTAAAACACAGAGCTATCTTCCTAAGAGCTGGGACATATGTGCACAAAAAGGTTTGTCTTCTAGTATAAAGATGCCATGAGTAATAGCCTAAAGCTGTTGATAAATTAATTTCCAAGGAAACATGTTAATGCCAAGGAAAATATGTGCTATTTCTAAGGCATGTTTCCATGCATCCAAGAAAACATGCAGACACGAACAGGACAAATCTATGTGACAAATAATTCTGAGGCTGTGTGTGTCGATCAGAATTTATCAGTATTTTTGCGAGTGAGATTAAAGAGTAACACCTATTTTGAAATCACTTATTTTCACATAAAAAATCTGTAAGATATAAATTTATATGAGAGATTTCTATGGGAGAAAAAAAAAACAAAGCCAGGTACTGCCCTGGTGTCATTCAAGGCTGATACTTTGAGAACTATTCTTTTCAATCCGGGTACAGATAAATTGACTCAAGATTCCCCAGCTTTCAACCAAGTTGGTTCAGTAGATGAAAAGTTAGTGCTGCTCTGCTCACTTAAAAATAAATATACTTGAATCTATTACTGAGACTGAATTGATGCAATTTTATCTTATCAGATGTAATAGTGCAGAATGTACACCGGAACAAAACCTTCAAAAGCTACCTGAAACAACACTTTATAAAAATATATAGGCTATACATATACTGAATAGGCAAAGTATGTCAAAATGTCTTATCTGTAATGAAAGAGCAGCATGCTTTGTGGCATGGCTTTTGGATTTGGGGAGCAAAGTTTTTAAGTGTTGAAATGTTGTCATTGTGTAAAGGCCAAGTGAAAGAGAAATCCTCTGCTGTTTAATCTCAACGTGCAGCTGACGTAACTGAGAACTTTGGATTCAGAAGCAGCATTACTTATTCCAGACCTGTGTGTGTTTATTCTTAACTCTGGGTCTCCAAGAGGCCCCGTCTCCCTAGGGAACGTGAAGCTGAACCAGTGGACCACACAAATAGGTGGGATTAGCTGTACTGCTAAAGTTTAGCTGGGATTTTGAGATACATTTAGTGGCAGAATCCATGCAAATGTAGTTTGAAAGGAATATGAATTTCTCAAAAGGTACAAGTGTACGAGATATTGAACATGGGAAGGAGGAGGAGAAGCAGGCATGACCACACAGTAACTACAGATACTGTTGTCCTGAATAGTCTTATTTCTGAAGATGTTTGCTGCCTCATTAAACTGTAAAGTAGTTAGTCTGCTGTTCTGTGTCCTTCTGGTTTTCTTGTTCCAAAATTCTCTTGTTTTGTGGTCAAGGAGGGTAAAATAATACATTTCTCAGACCTAGAACTAAACAAGAAAAAAGGATTGCCCATATTAAGGAAGGAAGGGGAAAAATGATTAAATTGGTTGTGCTTTTCTGCCCTAGTGCTCCAAGAACTGATAAGTGTTCAGCAAAGTGAGAAAGAATACATATCATAGAATCATAGAGTTGGAAGAGATCTTGTGGGCCATCCAGTCCAACCCCCTGCCAAGAAGCAGGAAAATCATTCAAAGCACCCCAACAGATGACCATCCAGCTTCTGCTTAAAAGCCTCCAAACAAGGAGCCTCCACTGTTAGGGAACAACCACACTCTGGGGCACAGTTAGGAAGTTCTTCCAAATGTTCAGGTGGAATCTCCTTTCCTGTAGTTTGAAGCCCTTGTTCCGTGTCCCAGTCTCCAGGACAGCAGAAAACAAGCCTGCTCTCTCCTTCCTATGACTTCCCCTCATATTGATAGCAGCAGGTGGAGGAGGAGGCCAGCTCCATGTCTTGAGGAACTGCCTGCCCAGCAGGAGCCCCCAAGGCGGAGGGGTCCACTCAACCTTCTCTTCTGGGGGCTAAACATGCCCAGCTCTTTAAGCTGCTCCACATAGGGCGTGTTCTCCAGACCCTTGATCATTTTAGTCAACAAAAATAGGTTGTCAGGGATGATGGGCAAGGAGGTTAGTCCCTGGACAAGATTTGGGGGGGGGGGGGGTAATCTAGTCTGTGTGTCTAAATCAGAGCCTTTAGGAACCCTCCCAGTAGAGGCACCAACCTCCTCTCCCATCATGCCCTACTGAAGCTTAGCTCAGAACACAAGACCTGGAAAATCCTGTTCTAGAACCCCCGATTGTGGAGGGCGCCTTTGTGCCCCTGATTCAGAAACCCACCCAGGCAGGGGGAGAGGAGAAGAGAGAGGAGAGTGGGGGCGCTTGCCAGGAAGACGCACGCGCCCTGGCTCTCTCTTTTGTCCTCAAAGCCTTGGCTCCCGGAGAGAGAGAGAGAGAGGGGGGGCTTGGAAGACCGCGGGGCTCGAGGAGGAAAGGCCCTGGCAGGGAGCGAAGGGGAAAGATCCCTCTCCTCCTCCTCCGCCTCCCTTCCTCTGGAACACGGCGCGACCGCACCAGGCGCCTCCTACGTGGAAAACCTGAGCTCCTGGCAGAGGCGCGAGGGGGGGGGCGCGCGAGCGGGAGCTGGATGGCGCCCCGGGGGCTTTCCTGAGAAGTTCCTGCGCAAGGCGAAGGCAGGCGAGCCCTGGCCCTCTCCCTTCCCTCCTTCAAAGGAGGAGGAGGGCGCGGCGGGCGGCCAAGAGCAGGCGGCAGGATGCCAAAGCAGGACCTGGAGCCGCAAGCGAGAAAGAGGGAGAGACCGAGCGCGCGTTACGCAGGCAGTGAGCTCAAAGCCGGGCTCCGGGGGTCCCGCCTACCAGGCAAGGGGGCGGGGGCGCCGCCCGGAGAGCGCTATAAGAGCCGCGCGGGTTGCCCCGCTCCTCGCAGTCAAGGCGAGAGAGAGGCCTCGCAGTAGCAGGCAGGCACTGGCAGGACTTTGCTCCCACCGACAACCCCAGTCTCGGCGCAGCATGAAAGCGGTCCACGCCACCCACTTGGTGCTGCTGCTGCTGAGCGCGCGGTCTCTCTGCCTGGCGGCGCTCGGAGGACACGAAGAGGCGCTGGTGCTGCCCTTAAGGCTCGGCCCCGCCCTCTACCGCCTGGACGCCTTCGGGCAGCGCCTCCGCTTGGAGCTGCAGCCCGACAGCAGCTTCTTGGCGCCGGACCTGAGGCTGCAAGAGGTGGGCGGCCGGCCCCGCGGCTCAGCCCAGGAGCAAGAGGCTCCCCCAGCTCCACTCTACAGCTGCTTCTACTCCGGCACCGTCAACGGGGAGCCCGGCTCGGTGGCGGCGCTCAGCCTCTGCGGAGGGCTCCGCGGCGCCTTCTACCTGCGCGGGGCAGAGTACCTCATCCAGCCCGCCAACGCCTCCGCCTCCCGCCCCGCAAGAGGAGGAGGAGGAGGAGGGGGAGAAGGCCAGCTCCACGTCCTGAGGCGACTCCTGCCGAGCAGGAACCCTCGAGGCGCCAAGTGCGGGGTGGCCGAACCCAGCGAGCCCTCGCCCGCCCAAGAAGAAGGGCAGCCGCAGCAGGAGACCGAGGAGCCGTCTCGCCCAGGTATTGCCTCGCTGCGCTTCTCCAGCCAGGGGGGCGTCAGCGCTGCTGCCTCTGCTGCGTGGCACGCATGCGCCCAGCTCAGCGCTTTTTGCCTCCCCTTTCCCCTCCGAGGGCTTGGAAGGGTCCAGGGTCAACGTTTGGACGTGCAGTGGTTTGTTGGTCAGACTGGAAACGGCGCAGGAGGGTTGGGAGGGACTATAATCAGTTAAAGGAATTGGGCATCACTTTAGTCGGAGCCCACGGTGGCGCAATGGGGTGAACCTTTGTGCCAGTAGGACTGCTGACCGATAGGTCGGCGGTTCGAATCCCGGGAGCGGGGTGAGCTCACTGTCAGTTCCAGCTCTCCGTGCGGGGACATGAGAGAAGCCTCCCACAAGAATGGTAAAACATCAAACATCCGGGCGTCCCCAGGGTAATGTCTTTGCAGACGGCCAATTCTCTCACACCAGAAGCGACTTGAAGTTTTTCAAGTTGCTCCTGACACGGAAAAAAAAACCCTTTGGACGTGCAGTGCACGTGGTCAGACTGGTAACTGGGTGCAGGAGGGTTGGGGGGAGTATATGCAGTTCGAGCACTTAGGCACCACTTGAACCCAGGGCCAATGCCAGAAAAAAATTTCAGGGAGGGGGGTGGTTGAAACTTTTTTTAGCAAATCATGAAGAGTAGTTCCATAACGCAAAATAATTTAGAAATCAGGCTCCATCAATAAACTTCAGTGGACACCCAAGACAGATAAATTTCAGTGGACATTCATGGGGATTTGGTTAACCAGTTAAAATTTAAAAAAAAAACTGAAAAAAATTAGGGGGGGGTTGAACCCCTAACCCTACCCCCCCCCCCCCCCGCTACAGCCCTACTTGAGCCTCTGGGGTTTTGACATTTGCGAAGGACTTGGGGTTGGTTCATCAACACTTGAATGAATGCAGTTTGGCACCGCTTGAACTGCCATGGCTTAGTGCTATGGGCTCACGGGAGTTGTAGTTCTGCAAAGTCTTCTCTGCCAAAGAGGGCCTCGCTAAACTGCACATCCCAGGATTGCATAGTATTGAATCCTGGCAGTTAAGAGTTGTCAAACTAAGAGTTGCACAAAGCTTAGAGACAAAGTGTTGTCAAAGGCTTTCATGGCTGGAATCATAGCTTCAAAGCCTGGCTGCTTCCTGCCTGGGGGAATCCTTTGTTGGGAGGTGTTAGTTGGCCCTGATTGTTTCATGTCTAGAATTCCCCTGTTTTCAGAGCGTTGTTCTTTATTTACTGTCTTGATTTTAGAGTTTTTAAATACTGGTAGCCAGATTTTATTCATTTTCATGGTTTCCTCCTTTCTGTTGGAATTGTCCACCTGCTTGTGGGTTTCAATGGCTTCTAATATTAATAAAATCTGGCTACCAGTATTAAAAAAACTCTAGAATCAGGACAGTAAATAAAGAACAACACCCTGAAAACAGGGGAATTCCAGACATGAAACAATCAGGGCCAACTAACATCTCTCAACAAAGGATTTCCCCAGGCATGAATCAGTCAGGCTTTGAAACTGCAATGCTCTTAATGCTATTCAAGGTGCTTAATTTCAACATTAACACTTGCTTCCAACAGACAGGTTTTTTCTCCCACCCTGGACCTTCCACAGATATATAAACCTCAATGAACTAGTTTCCAACAGACCTCACAACCTCTTGGGGATGTCTGCCATAGATGTGGGCAAAATATTAGGAGATAATGCTTCTGGAACATGACCATACAACCCAGAAAACTCACAGCAACCCATTTGTATTTTCTATGAACCAGCAGAGACCTCTGCCCTGCCAAACCACTGTAGGATAGAGCTATTTTAGTCAAAGTGGGATCAAAGTGGTAGTTTGTGTTGACTGGGGGGTGTCCACTTTCAGACTTTTGGCACTTCACTTCTCATGATGTTCAACTTCTCAAACTAAACCCCAAAGAGAGTAAGAGCCTCTCTTGGTTTGTGATCCCCTAAGGATGTTGGTTTCAAGAAAGTCCCACCGGTTGCTGGAAATACCCTTTCCAAGCAGCTTTAGGACCAGTTTCAAGACAGACAGGCAAAGTACTTATTTGCACCTTTATAATTCATGTCATCTATAACAGAAGAACCCAAATGGACTCTGTATGCTGTACTTGAGAAAATTATTATGATGTTCAAAAGAAAATTATTGGCAGGAGAAATATAGAAACTAACTCATGGTCACCTATTCTAATGTAATTTTTCAGAGTTTATAGATTGGGATTTGCAGTCAAAATACTTATTCCATAAATATCTTTGCTGCCCTTTACCTGGTGAGAAAAGCATTATCAGGGTGCTCAAGTATGAATGGAAATAGCAGGCATGACATTCCTAATGACAGTTAACACACATAATCTCAGATCAAATGGTTGAGAGCGCTCTAACATTCAGCAGCCCGAAGGGAACAGCCAATTGGAATGTAACAAGAATTACACGCTAGAACACAGTCTGATTCTGTATATATTTCTTTGGAGATAAATTCCACCAAGTTAAACAAGGTCTTTCCTCCAAAGAAATATGCAGAAGATTGTAGCTTTAATACAGAGTTTTCAGGCTAAAGGTAGAAGTCTAGTTAAGTAAAACATAGTTTGCACACTTAATACCTTTTGAAAAACAAGGGGTAGGGATCATGTAGCATTCCGTATGTTGTTGGACTACAGTTCCCATTAGCCCTAGTCTGCATAGCTGGTAGGGAAGAATGAAAGGAATTACAGCCCAGCAAGACCCTGAAGGCTGTATGAAAATCTCTCTCACACACACACACACAGATCTTCAGAGTAAACAGAAATGTGCTGTAAGCATCTTCATTGCAATGTGATCAGGTCTCTTTTTAGTTAAAATGGGCGGGAACTTGAATCTGCCAATGAAGTTGCAGTCTTTTGCATATTTAAAGAAGCAAAACAGAAATTCATTTCTGTTTAATTTCTGTTTAAAAGTAGACAGTAACTCATAGATCAAGGCCAAATTCTATTGAAATGCACTGAGGTCTAAATCCAGTGTTAATCTTGCTTTGCAAACAATCCATTGATATCAATGATTCTTAAATTAGTGGTGGCTACATAGTATCAGTCATTTCAGATGGGTTTTCTAGAATGGATTAACACTGTATGTAGTCCTTTGAATTCTAAAGAGTGAAAGGAATTTCTTTTGGACAGTTTTGCAGACCATGTCACATTAAAAGAATTTGATTTTTTAAAATATGTAAATGAGTCATTAAAAAAAAAGCCAAGAAAATGTGCTCATTATAGGACTGTAGCCAGAATCTTTGCAGGCTTATTCAGAAATCTCAAGCCCCTTTTACACTGCCATATAAAATCCAGATTGTCTACTTTGAGCTGGATTATATGGCAGTGTGGACTCATATAATCAAGTTAAAGCAGATAATGTGGATTATCTGTTTTGATAATTTGGATTGTATGTCGGACTGACTGAGCAGCATATATTTTTGTCCAATGAATAAGTGAAAAGAGGCAGTTTAACAAATACTTTTCATTTCCACCAATGGAGCTTGAAAAGTGACTCCATTTTATCAGTCTCGCAGAATATTCATTTTTTTTCTGAAACTCTAGCAATAAGAGCTTCATTAAACAAAATTTCTTCTCTTCCTACAGTCTAAATCAAAACTTTTTTTTAGTTCTGGGCTTGGAGGGGGAGGTACAACATCTAAACCAAGATAAATAACTCTACCTTTTTCCAATGATTTGCATGGCATTTATGATGAAAAAAATCATTGCAAGTTACTCTCGGTGAAAAAAAGTACTGAATCAACTTTACTGTATCCTTAAGTGTGTGCTGAGGAAGAGGGAAGCTGTTGTTTGTTGACAGCCAAGTATCTGAAATGCTGGCAGTTGCATTACACTATGATTATTCATTGGGAAGAATATCCACAGCCAGCAGCCTTGATGCAGGTGCAGAAAAGGAGAAGGAAATTACAGTCTGAGCGGGGCTTGTGAGTGGAGGCTGTTTAATGTCATGCAGCCAATGAGAACACACAGGAAAAGATAGTTAAAGTAAGACAAGGGAACATTATTTGAAGTATAGAGCGCAGTGCAGTGAGGTCACAAGAAGTAGGTCACATATGCAATCAGCGGCTTGGCAAAGACTTTTATTCTTGCACTCTGGTTTCCACGTGGAGCCCCAACAATCTTAGTCAAGGGCTTTGAATATCCCGTGCCAGCATGACATAATCTATAAGGTTTTATGGCGGGTAGACAAGCCAGAGAGAAGAACTAAAACTAAGTCTTGCGAGTTTTATCAGTTTAATCCTAGGGCAAATTCTTTATGGAATGTTTGTTCCTGGTTCCAACCACATTCTTGTTCCTTTAATTTGATTCCAGTATGTTTGTTTTAAAAAAAAACACGTGGAAACCAAATTCTAGGATAAAGGGGGAGGAGTGCTTTTTCCTCAGTGGGTGGGACCGGGCTCCCACATAGACTGCTACTTATTGAATAGAAGATTAACCTTTCTTCTGAAATGTCTTTGTTGTAATGGGAACCAGAATCTGAAAAACATTGCTTTCTTGGACCAACTCCAGAATCGCCAAGCGAGCATCGCCACTGGGATTTGTAATCTAAAATAATAACACTTCAAATCTCTGAAGAAAAGAAGAGAATGGGCAATGTAAGTACATTGCAGAGCCCCTGGTGGTGCAGTGGATTAAACCGCTGAGCTGCTGAACTTGCTGACCAAAAGGTCAGCAGTTTGAATCCGGGGAGTGGGGTGAACTCCCGCTGTTAGCCCCAGCTTTTGCCAACCTAGCAGTTTGAAAACATGCAAATGTAAGTAGATCAATAGGTACTGCTCTGGTGGGAAGGTAATGGCGCTACATGCAGTCATGCCAGCCACATGACCTTGGAAGTGTCTATGTACAACACCAGCTCTTTGGCTTAGAAATGGAGATGAGCACCAACCCCTAGAGTCGGACACAAATAGAATTAATGTCAGGGCAAAACCTTTACCTTTTAAGAACATTGCTCCTCCAATCATAATTGTCACCGATGACATTTTCTTTGAGTACCCAATTTTGCCATAGTGGTAGTTTGCACAATTAGTTCAGCATTTACAATACAGTTTAGTCATTCAAAGAAAATGGGCAAGTTACTATGGAAATAAAAGCACCGTAATAGAAGAGGTCTAGATAGATATGAATAATATACAATGTCTTATTTTCTTCAAAGTTAGAAATTAAGAGACACAAGAAAAAAATCACTGGAAGGGTTGGATTCTTATGTGAAAAAGTTATCATTTCACTCATCAGAGGTTGAAAAAAAGAGGGATTTGGAACATCTCCACTTTGCAAAGTGAAAGTGACTTGTGAAAACCAACATTTAAGGTACTTTTGTGTCAAGCATAATGGTGCTCCATGCAGTCATGCTGGCCACATGACTTTGGAGGTGTCTACAGACAACACCAGTTCTTCAGCTTAGAAATGGAGATGAACACCAACCCCCCAGAGCCGGACACAACTAGACTTAATGTCAGGGGAAAACCTTTACCTTATGTCAAGCAGCAATAGCCTCTTTTGTCCTCACCAATTAGATGTGTTTCCGTTATTATTAGCAGTGGAGCAAACACTCTCCTATGAAAAAACAACTCTTTTCCTACTCTACAGGCTAGGAATTCCAGCCCAAAAACGCTGTAGTCATTAGGAAGCCCTGCCCCTTGTATACGTAAACATACATAAAAAGAGGGATATGGAACATCTCCACTTTGCAAAGTGAAAGTGACTTGTGAAAACCCAACATTTAAGGTACTTTTGTGTCAAGCATAATGGTGCTCCATGCAGTCATGCTGGCCACATGACTTTGGAGGTGTCTACAGACAACACCAGTTCTTCAGCTTAGAAATGGAGATGAACACCAACCCCCCAGAGCCGGACACAACTAGACTTAATGTCAGGGGAAAACCTTTACCTTATGTCAAGCAGCAATAGCCTCTTTTGTCCTCACCAATTAGATGTGTTTCCGTTATTATTAGCAGTGGAGCAAACACTCTCCTATGAAAAAACAACTCTTTTCCTACTCTACAGGCTAGGAATTCCAGCCCAAAAACGCTGTAGTCATTAGGAAGCCCTGCCCCTTGTATACGTAAACATACATAAAAAGAGGGATTTGGAACATCTCCACTTTGCAAAGTGAAAGTGACTTGTGAAAACCCAACATTTAAGGTACTTTTGTGTCAAGCATAATGGTGCTCCATGCAGTCATGCTGGCCACATGACTTTGGAGGTGTCTACAGACAACACCAGTTCTTCAGCTTAGAAATGGAGATGAACACCAACCCCCCAGAGCCGGACACAACTAGACTTAATGTCAGGGGAAAACCTTTACCTTATGTCAAGCAGCTATAGCCTCTTTTGTCCTCACCAATTAGATGTGTTTCCGTTATTATTAGCAGTGGAGCAAACACTCTCCTATGAAAAAACAACTCTTTTCCTACTCTACAGGCTAGGAATTCCAGCCCAAAAACGCTGTAGTCATTAGGAAGCCCTGCCCCTTGTATACGTAAACATACATAGGAATGTCTTTTCTTCCAAAGATTTGAATCTCTGCCCATGATTGTACATGATATTGTCTTGCTGGCAGCTAAGCAGATTGTATACCACAGTCTCCAGTGGAAATACTTCAGGGTAAGCCATCAGTAAATGGGCCCTTGTGAAGAATAAAACATTTACACTGTAAACTGAAACATTTACATATAGACTGAAGAAGCCAAAGAAAAATATAGAACTGTTGGGACTCCTATTTTAACTTTGCCTTTCATAATAATTTTTACAGTTGCCACTTTGCTACTGGTTTCATTCTTTGGGAAATGTCAGTTTGTAGATTTTGAGAAGCAATTATGTTCTCAGTTTGAAATAATTTTAATTCTTTTTAAAATAACAGGAAGTAGAATCACAAGGAGGAAGAGGTTTGTGTCAAGCCCTCGCTATGTGGAAACCTTGATTGTAGCAGACCAGTCTATGGCAGAGTTCCATGGCAGTGGACTGAAGCACTACCTACTTACACTCATGTCTGTGGCAGCCAAATTGTACAAGCATCCCAGCATCCGGAATTCCATTAGCCTGGTGGTGGTGAAAATAATGGTCATCTATGATGAACAGAAAGGACCAGACGTGTCTTCAAATGCTGCTCTCACCTTAAGGAACTTCTGCAACTGGCAAAAGCAACACAACCCGCCCAGTGACCGGCATGCAGAGCACTATGACACTGCCATTCTTTTTACCAGACAGGTAAGGGAAATGAAGAAGAAACCTCTAGTATTTTGATAATTTTTTTTGCCCAAGATCCTGCACTGGTCCTGGACTAAAATCCCCAGAATTCTCTAATCAGCATGTCAGATGAAGAGGTTGAAAGCTGTTCCCCAACAAATTAATTTTTCTCATCTCTGAAGAAGTGTAAGAAATAAATTTGCTGCCTTAAACTGCCCATTCAGAGATTTTTTTTAAAAAAATCCTGATATGATTTAAAATAAAATGGTCTATATTTTAAATGTTGATTAAATCATCACATCTATACTGTTCACAAGAACTATTACTGCAATCTTCAGGATCCATTATGATGAAACAGGCTTGCTCTCAGTTCTCAATTCTCTCAACCCTTCCAATGTTAAATGATAAATTTAATTATTTTTCTTTATTTTCTTAATTTCATCTATATCTTGATTTTTTGCAACAGTGTACTCAAGGTAACATACATGTCTCCTAAACACACATTTGTCCTCAATGAAGTACGTAACCAGTGAGTTTTGTATCTTAGGCCATGTTTACAAGGCCCAAACAATGTGAACTCACTTCTCAGCTGCTACATTCACAGCAAAAATCCTGTATCAAGCCATTAGTGCAGCTCAAGAGAAACTGCATTTACATTGAAGCTTTCAAAAATTTCCAGAGTGATCCTAGTGTTCTGGAGATGTGGAGAGATGGTTCAGGTTTTACCCAACCAGATCAATTGTCCACATGCCCAATTAACCCACTACAGCATCGCCTACAACCAGCAGTTTCCTGGCAGAGACATTCTGGCAATATCACTTCTGGTGAGAACATATTTGGGCACCCAGCCATGTGACCAGGAAATGTGACATTGTAAATAAGCATCTGCCAAGGAACTACTTTTGGCTGGTGACATGGTGGTTCCAATGTGGCCTTAGCCCATTCATGTGCCTCGATGAACAAAGGGCTCCAGCGATTCTCCCTTAGGGAAGCTCCAAAGCAGTTTACTCTGGATTAAGAAGGAAGACTTACTGACGGCAAGAGCTGTTTCAGTTGAAACTATCAATACTGGCCAGGCATAGATGTTGTTGGACTGTGACTTCTGTCAACTCTTGCCAGCATAGCTAGTAGTGAGAAATGCTGGGAGCTGCAGTCCAACATCTATAGTGCCATACAGTTCACATCTCTGCATTAAGGGATGTAATTTATCCACCTTGAACCAATTCACATGATGTTACAGGTAGGTCTTGATTGGCACACAAATGTAAGAAGTAGGCTGGAAAGACTGTTCTTGACTGAAATATGGAATTATTAACCTAAGAGTTAATTTAAAATACCTCAGTCGGAACCGTGCATTACTGAATTAGACCAGATTATTTTTGGCAGGTTTGCAGTTGCTCGTGGAGCAAAGCAATATTATTCTTTTGTGCAAGTCCTTGTCTATCCTCCAAGAGAGAATTATGTTTATACCTGTTGAAATACTGAGCAGTAATGTTCTTTCCATAAGGAGAGGCAGGTTGCCAAAGTAAGATTTTTTTTTATTTGCCAAGGTTAAACTCCTGACCTAAATAATAATGAAACTGGTTCTTCTTTTCCTTATATAGGATCTATGTGGTGCCAAGACATGTGATACTCTTGGGATGGCTGATGTGGGAACTGCTTGTGATCCAAACCGCAGTTGCTCCGTCATCGAAGATGATGGCTTGCAAGCTGCTTTTACAACCACTCATGAATTAGGTAATTGAGATTCAGCAGGGATCTGTGACAAGCTTATTTGTTTTAAAGCATGCATTATGCATGTTGCTGTATATTTAGGGCATTAAATCAGCAGAGTTCTTTCTGCTAACAGTGATCTAGATTTCACTGAGGTACATCTTGTAATGATCTTCAGCAAGAAGGTCCCGAGGCAGAGGTGTCAAACTTGTGGCCCTCCAGATATTTGGGCATCCAACTTCTGAAGCCCTGGCCTGTTGTCAAGTTTTGAGGAATTCTGGGAGATGAAGTCAAAAACACCTGGAGGGGACAGGTTTGACACCACTGTCTTAGGGGATTCGATCCTGGAACCAGGTGGTAGCTGACCAAATGACATTTCCAAAATGTCTCTGAGTTTCTCTCTTCTCCCAACTCTTTAAAACAAGAGCAGGAATGTGTTTTGTGTGCACATGAATGTTTTAAAAATGTAAAACCTAGGAAGGAACTCATTTAGAATAGCAAACTCCCCTTTCACATTGTAAGCATACACTTCCCATCCCCGTACACAGCACAATTCATTTCCCACCCTACACCCCACCCCCAAAATAATTGATCAGTCTTCCTTAACTACAACAAAGAACCTGTTGCCCAACCAAAAAAAGGGGGGCGGGGTATTAACCTTGTTTTTATTTGTTTTGTTTTTTTGTGGGGGGACACACACATAAATATACTTGCTTCTGAGACCTAAAGTACAATCAAGCTTTCAATGACGTGAATAGAATTGACTCCAGTGGGTTCAGTTAAAGTCACAGTTAAGCTGCAAACCAATACATATTTATTTGAAAATATATCCTATTATAATTTAAGTTGGGGTACAGTCTATAATATGCAGTGGGGTACAATCTGTAATATGCAGTGCTTCCTTCAACTGTGTTTTAGTTTCATGGAAACAGTATTTGAAGTGTTGGGTCCTGTTTGTAGAGATTATAAAGTGTATTTTGATTTCATTGGGAGATTGTCAAATAGTCATAGGGGCAATTTTATTTAAAAAGTTAACTTATATGTTCAGTAAAACTGTAACATTTACATCCTATTCTCCCTGAAAGCAATCTTCCCCTTTGCTATTTGAATTTCTCTAGATTTGCCAACATAATATCCTAAAATGTAAAAATGCAACTGCAGTAAAACAAGCTGTCAAATATATGCAAATGTTTATGACTGAAAAAAATGAATGGTTGATTAGATAGGTGTATGATTTCAAAAATATTAATCTTCTATGTTTATGTTTTTTTTAAAGGCCATGTGTTTAATATGCCCCATGATGATGCAAAGCAATGTGCTGGTATTAATGGCATAAACAGAGACTCACACATGATGGCATCTATGCTTTCCAACTTGGATCGAAGCCAGCCCTGGTCTCCATGCAGTGCTTATATGATTACTACATTTTTAGATAATGGGCATGGTGAGTTTTACTTTTAAGTTCATTTTTGTAAATTTGAAATTCTGAAGAATTCTTTATCAACTCCCAGAATCCCCTATACTGCCTCCAGAATCCTTAACCTTTCTGGATAGAAGATTCTGGGACTTTTAATCCCCCCCCCCCCAAAGTAACTTTTTCCTAACAAAAGTAATGTTTACATTAGTCATAGTAGCTAAAGAGAGTGTCTATATTCCTGTGCAGTGTGGTTCTGAATACTACCTACTTGAGTATTCAGAAAAGTGTGTCGGATTGATACCTGCATGTACTACCCATAATGTCCCTGTGTGTATGAGCCTTTGGATAGTCACACATTAAAACAGCACATCCCACTTCATTTTTGGGGGGCAGATGGTCCTACATTCACTTCTTAGTATTCCCAGGTAAGACTATAAAGATGATCTCTGATAAATTTAAGAGATACTATTAAGAGTAAACAGAGCTGAATGAAACAGAACGATTATCTGACTTGGTATTAAGCTGTGTACAATCTTCCTAAGTACTTAATAACGGGGGCGAGTTACAGGGAAAGATCCACTCCCTTGTTCAAGGATCGCCACTGGCTGCCGTTTATTTTCTGGTCCCAATTCAAGGTGCAGACCATCACCTATAAAGCCCTAAACGGTTTGGGACCCACCTACCTTCGTGACCGTATCTCCTATCATAAACCTGCCCGATCCCTTCGATCGTCAGGGGAGGCTCTCCTGTCGCCACTACCGATATCTCAGGCCCGCCTTGTGGGAACAAGGGAGAGGGCCTTCCCTGCTGTGGCCCCCCGATTGTGGAACTCACTGGCCGTTGAGATTAGGCAAGCCCCCACATTAGCAGCCTTTAAGAAAGACCTGAAAACATGGCTCTTCGGTTGTGCTTTTGGAGAGTAATTACCACATACATCTTTTCTGTTACTCCCCTCCTATATCTATCCTCTAGATTGCACCACTATTTTATGACCCTGTCCTTTGTGGTTTTTATTCCTATTTCTTTCTCACCCCGAGTTTTAACTTAGTGTTCATGTGGCCCGACCTTGTTTTATTGTTCTTCTGATTTTGCGCTGTAATGTATATGATCATTTATTGTATTCAATGTGTTATGATTTGTTGTTTTTTATATTTTGTTATATTGTATTGTTCTGGACATAGCCCCATGTAAGCTGCCCCGAGTCCCCGTAGGGGAGATGGTGCCGGGGTATAAATAAAGTTTTATTATTATTATTATTATTATTATTACTTTCCACTCATTCACTTACTAATTTTCATAACAGAGCCACAAGTCTGATTGTTGTTGCAATAATTTACTATCAGAATTAAAATCTAGATCACACCAACCCACTGAACTCATAGCTATACAGCACCTCCCCAAAATTAGGCATGTAGGATCCCTGACTCTTATACAGTTGAGGCCACTGAGGAACTACTAATCAGGCATGTCTTAGTTTATAACCATATTTATAGTCACTTAATAGGCCTCATATGCTTTATATACTGCTTCAGCATTTCCGTGGTGGCCATGGTGGGTGGGAGCTACAGTCCAGCATCTGAATGATTATACTCTTCCTATCCTTTGAAAGAAACCCTAGCTCATTTTGTAATAAAGTTTCTCTTCACTCTTCTTCAGGTGAGTGTTTGCTGGACAAGCCTCATAAGCCTATTCAGCTCCCTTCTGATTTGCCTGGAACATTATATGATGCCAACCGGCAGTGCCAATTTACATTTGGAGAAGATTCCAAGCATTGCCCTGATGTGTCCAGCACATGTACAACTCTGTGGTGTACTGGCACCTCTGGTGGACTGCTGGTGTGCCAAACCAAACATTTCCCTTGGGCTGATGGCACCACTTGCGGAGAAGGGAAGTGGTGTGTGAGTGGCAAGTGTGTTAACAAAACAGACAAGAAGCATTATGAGGTAAGCAATTTAAAATAAATTAAATGTAAATAATATGCCAGGAGAGAAATTGCATGTAAAAGCAGCTGTGAGTTGTCACAAAAAAAAATATCTTGTGGGCTATGCAAGTGTCATTTTGGACAACCTATGTATTTTTAAATTTTAGTCTCATATAAAAGTTTATGTTTCCGAATGAATGTGGATTAGTTGTTAGTAAGTGTGTGTGTGATCTGATAATCTGTGGAGAGATGGAAAATTCCACAGGATTGTAAGAGAACCAAAGTGACTACATTGGCAGGAAGTTCCACCATCTTTCTGCCAGAAGTTGCTGGAACTATGTCCTTTAGCTTTTCTGGCACATTTGGATTCTTGCACAAGTGCAGACTTGCATTTCAGAAATATATGTATCAGAGAGTCTCTGAAACCTGCTTATAGAAATAGCTATAAAGTTTACATGGCCCAGTTACACTAGTGTAAATCAGTTTGTTTTGCTGTGTATATGTTCAGTTATAAGCTCTCGAGGGGACCTTTGGACCTTTCATACATGTTAAGGTATGTGTGACTGCATCTCCCCCCCTCTCCAAATGTACCTGCATGAGCATTAAGATCTGCTGGGGAGGCTCTTCTCATGGTCCTGTCAACTTCACAAGCATGGTTGGTGGGGATGAGGGAGAGGGCTTTCTTGGTGGTGGCCCCCCAGCTTTGGAATGCCTTCCCCAGGGAGTTTAGGCAGGTACCCACCCTATCCTCCTTATGGAGGGAATTGAAGACTTGGATGTTTAGACAAGCTTTTGATAATGTCTAGCCCAATGGTCTGCAATTATGATACAGCACAGCACTTTTATCCCATTCCCTTGTTCCCTAGCTACAACTTGCACTATCCCTTTCCTTTCTTCTTGTTTACAGTTAGCCATATTTTTACAACAGATGACACTATTGGTTATTGGCACTGTTCTGAGTTCAAATTGTTTTATATACTAGTGGTTTTATTTTGTATTGTACTGTGTATTTATTTATGTGTTGTTTTAGACACTTTATGCCATATGTAAGCCGCCCCGAGTCCCTTCGGGGAGATGGAGGTGGGGTACAAAAATAAAATTATTACGTTGTTGTTGTTAAGAAACAAATAATAATAAACACAGACACTGTCAAAAATAATCCAATAACAGTAAAATAAACAAAGCAAACACAAAGCATAGTACATATAACTAAAAAAAATGGCAATTATAATCAAATAATTATAAAATATAGCGCAATTTAAAACATTCCAGGACCTACATTAGTTTTTTAAATGATTTACTTATAAAAGTTAATGAATAATAGAACTACAGTCTAACATTTCCTTTCTCGAAATAGCTTAACATTTTGTTCCTTTTTTGTTTCCAAATGTAGACTCCAGTCCATGGAGGCTGGGGCTTATGGGGACCTTGGGGAGAGTGTTCAAGGTCATGTGGTGGCGGAGTGCAGTATTCGCTGAGAGAGTGTGACAATCCAGTTCCAAAGAATGGAGGCAAATACTGTGAAGGAAAACGAGTACAGTACAGATCCTGCAATATTGAAGACTGTCCAGGCAATGGTGGTAAGTTTTTACCAGGAATTTCAGAATGGGTAAAAAATGTCATTATATATGGTAAAATGAAAGATGAGCCTACAGTGCCTGATAAATGTCTTTTCTTTTGTGCAGGCAAAACTTTCAGGGAGGAACAGTGTGAGACTCACAATGATATATCCAAATCTCCTTTTGGAACGGGTCCTGCAGTGGAATGGACACCCAAATTTGCTGGAATATCTCCCAAAGACAGATGTAAACTTGTCTGTCTTGCAAAAGGCACTGGCTATTTCTTTGTTCTTCAACCTAAGGTGGGTGTAAGTGTAGATGTGTGGATGATTCTTTAAAAAGCTTCAAATATGGCACTGCCTATTATTCCTACTAGGCTTGATGAAAAAGATAGTCAAATATCAGATTTAATCTTGTATTCAAATGACTTTATTCATCTAATTCCTCATACAATGTTAATTTTACCAGTTTTGAAAGAATTGCATACATACAGTCACTTTGTAATTTTCAGCATGTCACAGTTAGATCTGTGAAGATTTCTCATAAACTGCAATAGTGCTATTTACTTTTTATATATTGAACATCAGTTAATCACAATCATAGAGAGAAAATTGCACCATTTCACTGTCAGTGGGTGCAAAAAATTCAGCTCTTCTTGGTTTTAAAAAATATAGAGACCAGTTAATTATATACTTAAGTTTCTTCTATTGATATGAACATATCTTAACGGTGCTGAATTTACTGAATGTAGGTCCCATTGATTCTTAACAGAGTGATATCCCTTTGCACTATCCCTTTCCTTTCTTCTTGTTTACAATTGGCCGTGTTTTTACAACAGATGACACTATGTTATTGGTGTAGTTTTGAGTTCAAATTGTTGTTATATATATTAGTGGTTTTATTTTGTATTGTACTGTGTGTTTATTTTATGCATTCTAGGCACCTTGTGCCATATGTAAGCCGCCCCGAGTCCTTGTGGGGATATGGAGGCGGGGTACAAAAATAAAGTTATTATGTAGTTACAGTGCTGTTTTCACTTTTTCTAATCATGGATTCCTTGTTGTTATTGTTTTTAAAGGTTGTGGATGGAACCTTATGTAGCCCCGATTCCACGTCAGTCTGTGTCCAGGGACAATGTGTAAAAGCTGGATGTGATCGCATCATAGGCTCTAGTAAGAAGTTTGACAAATGTGGAGTCTGTGGAGGCAATGGATCTACTTGCAAGAAGGTGTCTGGGATGCTGTCTAGTTCCAGGTGTGTTTTCATGCTTTTATTGTGTTTTTTTAACCTACTTAATAGCTCACACGTCTTTCACTAGATTTACAAAAAAGCTTATATTCATTCTATTTGGAAACTAAATGCTGTTTTCTAAAATCAACTGCTTAGTTGAACAGTACTGCAATCCTTCCTCCTTTTGGTGGCCTTCAGGTGTTTTGGACTACCAAGGTCAAAAATCATGAAAAGAGTAATCCAGGTTATCTGGAGAGCACCAAATTAGAAAAGGCTTGTGATACAAAATCCTCTAATGTTGAATTTATGGAGATCCAACCTAAGTTCTTGTAGTTGCTGTGATTCTTGAAAAAATAGTTAAATGCTGGAGATTCAAATGCCTCCCTTTTTCCACTATAGACCTGGTTATCATGATGTTGTGGTGATTCCAGCTGGAGCAACAAATGTGGAAGTTAAGCAACGCAATCCCAGAGGTGCAAGACAAGATGGTAGCTTCCTTGCTATAAAAGCTGCTGATGGCACTTACATTCTCAATGGTGACTATACACTATCAACAATGGAGCAAGACATTACTCATAAAGGTAGTGTTTTAAGATACAGTGGCTCATCTGCCTCATTGGAAAGAATTCGTAGCTTCAGTGCTCTGAAGGAATCTTTAACAATACAGGTTCTTACAGTGGGCGATTCGTTTCGACCTAAAATTAAATATACCTACTTTGTGAAGAAATTGGTACAGCCCGAGACTGAGATAACTTCCACTAAGAAGACTGCATCATTCAATGCAATCAAGGAGACAATTTCATCTGAATGGATTATTGAAGAATGGGGAGAATGTTCAAAGTCATGCGGAACTGGTTGGCAGAGGAGGTCTGTAGAATGTAGAGACCTTAATGGACAGCCAGCCAGTGACTGTGCAACAGAACTCAAGCCCAGTGATGTCCGCCCATGCGCAGACACCCCATGTCCACGGTGGCAGTTGGGAGACTGGTCACCATGTTCTAAGACATGTGGGAAAGGTTTCAAGAAGAGATTATTAAAGTGTCTTTCCTATGATGGTGCCGTAATGTCCCAGGAAAGTTGTGACCTTTCAAAGAAACCTAAACATTTAATAGACTTTTGCAATGTTATAGACTGCAGCTAAACTAGAAATAGGTTGGAGAAAGCTAAATATATATTTTATTTTTCAAACCAAAGCACTGAAAATGAGAATAAGAGGCAGCAACTGTAACTTGTATGGGAAAAGTTACAGTGAATTTACTGAGATGGGACAGTGCAAATAATGTTAGATAGTGCTGAATCACTTAAAAAAAACCCTCACTGTTACCTGGAAATCTGATCAAATCACAAAAAGGCACTGGCTATTTCATCTTCAGCAGGTAAAGCCCTACGGCATTACAATTTCCTCTAAGTCTTTTACAAGTTAAACAAAACCTAGGCATTGACGAAAGCAAGTTTAAACAAACATGTCGATGTCATCACGAGGATTGGATTTTAGCCTTGTTGGACTTTTTAACTTCTGGTGTTTGTATTGTGGTACATTTTTTTTATCAAAGTTGGGGAGAAAAAGACAGTTTTTCTCCAAGCTTAATTATTGGTTGGGTGTTGCCTACCTCACAAAGAAGAAGCAAAACCACACTATTTGAGAATCTATATTGTTCATGGCTGCTATCATTTTAGGTAATATTTTTGATATAACATTAAATTTCTCCATCAGGAAAAAAGCAATACAATCATGGCTGCTTGGTCAGTCTCCTGGTGACTGAATGTAGTGCTCCCTGTGGCTGAAGTATCAAATAATTAATGATTTATTGTAACGAAATGTCTATTCTTTGCAGTTATTACACTCAGCCTGCAAAGTTAAAAAGGAAACAATTCCAAATTTGCATGCCACTCTGGTTGGTCTGGACTTACATTCTTTTTGTATATCTGTGCTTACTGCCTCTCCTCTAAAGCACTCCATCATGTTTAGCTTTGGAGCACATGCGTATAATTGGTTTCTTTGTGAAATCCAGTTTCATCATGAAATATTCTATTATGCTGCCTTTTGAGTTTATGGTAATGGTCACCACCTTCTCAATATGCAGCCTAGCCATGTGGTATTAGTACTTTATTGTTCTTCAGTAACACACTGTCTTCTACAGATAGAGAAACCTCTTATTGACAGCACCCAATACTTTTACACTGCTCAAGTCACATGTAAAGCAGGGATGATGAAGCTGAGGGATAGCAGGTCCATCCACAGCAGTATGCCGATACCTGCATATTTTTAATGTATGTGCTAGACTATAGATTATGGAAAAATATGGCTCTCCATATGTATATAGTAAAATATATTACTATAGGGGATACATACTTTATAAGTATTTCTGTTAAAAATGCCTTCTAAGAAGGGTTATAATTGTAATAAATGCATATAATGAACCTATTTATTTTTATATTTCTTGTCTAATATGATCTAAGTTATCACTTTTTTAAAAAAGAAGATGTATAACAAGGATAGAGTATTTATACAATATAATATGATACTAGAGATAATAAACACTATGAATTTTGGAAACGGTGTTGGATTTTTTTCTTTGATATGAACAATGTTTTTAAATACAGCTATTGTAAAGTTCATCAATGCCTGTAACTGAAGTCATATTTCATTATAGCTATCCATACAATTCCTGTCTGTAGGACCATCATCATAGGACCCTATCTTATTAAAATCAAATCTTCATGCTCAGAAAAATATTCAAGATTAGATGAGCTAGTTCACTGCATAACCGGTCACTCGGATAAGGCACCTTGGAAAATGAATTCATTTGTTTTCATCATATTACTGAATGTCTTACTGTGGAGAAGTGGAAAATGTTAGATCCTCCTGGTGAATTATTTTACATGAGTGCATTTCTAAAGGCAGCAGCTTCTGCACTGTTGCATTTCAATCAGCTATCATATTTCTAAACAGGAACGTAGCCCACAATAAGACTTTTTTTAACTTACACGCACACACATACTAGCTTGGATACCCGGCATTGCCTGGGTTATTTGAAAAAGTCAATTTTTAAATTGTATGAAATACATAGGGTTGTGGGTGAACTACAGCTCACATCATACCAGGCTAACCCTGAGAAACTCCATCAGTACTTAAAGATCAATCATTGTTTGGGATCGTAGTGCTTGTTGGATGTAGAACCACAACTCCTATAAATCCCTCCAAAGTCCTCCAGTATTTTTGTTGGTCATGGGGGTTCTATGTGCCATGTTAGTTTCAGGTCCATCATTGGTGAAGCTCAGAGTGCTCTTAGATTGTAGGTGAACTATACATCCCAGTATCTACAACTCCAATAAATTATGGTGAATTCTCCCCAAACCTCTCCAGTATGTTCAGTTGTGGATCAATACATCTGTTTGTTGTGTGCCATAGAAAAGAATAGGAAAGTGTTACGGGAGAGGCAGTGGGCGGGGTCATGCAAATTTCATACCAATGGAGAGAGTCGGGAACACTGGGATGTCTGGTGAAAGAAAAACAAAATCTAGGATGTAATTGTCCCCTATGAATGCCTTCACTTGGGTGGTGGGCAGAATGGTGTTTGTGGAGGACATAATGTCCTGTTTTGTCTTTCAAAAACAGCCTTAAAATAATGTGGTAAGTAAATGAAAACTGCTTTACTTCAGCAAAACAAAGAACAGCACACTCAGTGGTATAATGCAAAAGAAAGCAAAGAAATCTTAGGGCAAACACAGTTCTTAAATCTGATCAATTCCCAAATCAAGTAGCAGTCTTACTTGAGACAAAGAAACAGCAATAAATCCTTAGGAGCAGTTTCCCAGATGCAGACTCGAAGCAGGCACAAGGGGTCAAAGGCTTAGGCTTTAGAGTTAGTTTGTTACCAGCAAAAGCTGGCTGCACCTGCTTTATAGCCCTGAGTTCCCTCACATCTGCTAGGGCGGTTCCCAATTACTCAGCTGCATTTCTGGCAGCTATTCTAGCTGAACGACGTCTCTGCTCTGTTTCCTTTCGCCTCTCCTGAAATGTGGGTACTTCAAAATCTCAGATTCCAACTCCCCCTCAAATTCATGAACACTTTCCTGCTCCCCTTCCTCTTCTGAAGAAGAGGAATCCCTAACACATAAGCAGGCTCTTGGACATGTTCACGGCACTTGTTATAACCTGCAACGTCATTGGAGGGAGGGACATTGGTGTCTCCTGAGTAGTGGAAGCTATAGCTGTTTGTAGAGGAGGGAAGCTGTCTGTGTAAGTGGACGCCCCAACCACACACATACATATTTTCACTTTTATTATGAGTATACTATCTATATATATAAAATGATAAAGTTGTTTGCGCAGTGACTATAACAACAAAACTAAACATCCCAGAAATACGAAATTTGGCAACACAATGCAAAAGGCTTGCCTCCAGGTTACAACAACACAACCACACCACAAAACCACAATCCAGACCCACAAAACGCACAACAACGCATCATGCGATAACAACACAACTAAACGCCCCAGAAATACAAAACTTGGCAACACAATGCAAAAGCCTTGCCTCCCAGTTGTAACAACACAACCACACCACAAAACCACACAGGACCCACAAAACTCACAACAACGCATTGTGACTGTAACAACACAACTAAACGCCCCAGAAATAAGAAACTTGGCAACACAATGCAAAAGCCTTCCCTCCAGGTTGTAACAACACAACCACACCACAAAACCACAATCCGGACCCATAAAACTCACAACAACGCATCGTGACTATAACAACACAACTAAACGCCCCAGAAATACGAAACTTGGCACACAACTAAATGCCCCAGAAATACAAAACTTGACAACACAACGCAAAAGCCTTGCCTCCCAGTTGTAAGAACACAACCACACCACAAAACCACAATCCGGACCCAGAAAACTCACAACAACGCATTGTGACTATAACAACACAACTAAACTGGATGGCCATCTGTCTGAGAAGTTTGGGTGGGTTCTTCCTCCATGACAAAAAGAAAGAAAGGGGTTGGACTGGATGCTAAGTACAAATTCCAGCACCCCATGGCATGGAGTCCATGCATTTCAATTAGAGGCCTCTTCCTTCTCCCTTTCCCTGCCATCCAACCCATTGACCCAGTTCCATGGCTCCACAGGCAGAAAAGGCTGGGACGGATAGAACGAAGGAAGGAGGGAGGGAAGGGAAGCAAAGGAACGCCAAGTACAAGAGCCCTCCCTCTCTGCCCGGAAGGCCAAGAGCAAAAGGGAGAGAAAGACCATTGATCCGGTTATATTTACCCTACTTTCTGACCAGTGTGTTCTTATCAGCGAGCTCAGGATCGGAGGAGAGAAAGGGAACAGCATAGGAATAAAGGAAACAAGGAGAGCACCCACTCTATCTATCCATCCACTCATCTATCCATCCACTCACCCACTAATAATAAACACCTACACAGGCAAGAATCAGCCATGCACTGAGTCTACAAGGCCATTCAGTGCTCATCCACCTTCCCAATCCCTACATTCACACTTGGCCTCCAAAAAAACAATTACAATAATAACGATGACAACAACAACAATAAGAATCTACACCATCACAGGCAAGAAGCAGCCAGGCACTGAGGCTGAGAGGCCAATCAGTGCTACACTGGGCCTCCAAAAAACAATACAGTACCATCTAACTTATCCAGCCTTCATGACCACTACAACAACAACAATAATAAACACCTACACAGGCAAAACAAAACAAAAAACTATTGTACCACAATAAGATGTAAACCGCACTCAGCAGAATCAGACATCACGATTAACAACAAACAAAACACAACAGGGATCTCAAGCAATTATCAATCAACACAAAAATTGAAGAAGGTAACAGACTTCAAATACTACTACTAATGTGAGTATATAGAAGGGTGGAGGTCACAGCATAAATACAACCTAATGTAGACTGACCAACACCACCAGACTAAGCCACAGCAAAGCGTGGCCGGGCACAGCTAGTAGATATATAAAGTGTGTGTGTGTGTACACATACACATAGGATCTGCTTTTCCACTTACCGAAGGGCCCCACACCTAAGTAAGGATAGCATGCCAACACTGCACATCCATCACCCACTAGCATTTTCAGAGAGAGGTCTGGGTGCCATGTGTAGGAATGTATCTATAAGTCTGTTTCTAGAAGTTTAATTGCCTAAATCTACATCCAATTGCATCCTTTCCAATCTGGATTCAAGCCAAGTTTCAAAAAGTAGTACTGTGGATTTCTATTGAGCTTTAGGACATTTGGGCTGCAGGATTCTAGAAGGTTCTATTTAATCACCTATATGCTTTCATATCCATATGAAATACTGGATGGGGTCAGTTAAAGTGAAGCATCATCATGACAGTCTGAAAAGAAGGCAGGTGTTTTGAAAACTACCTGTTTTAATGGATATTCATTTGGTACTGAAAACTAAACAAAGTTGGTGCTAGTCCACCTAGGAAGAGAGTCCTCAATTCTTGTAAGGTACTCTGAAAGCTTTCAATCCTTGATAGATGATTGTATAAATAAAAAGTTAAGCCATCTCAATTCAGTAATAGGAAAGGGGAATCCTTTGGCTGCTTATGCTTTAGCCATTTAGTATTTCTGTATCTCAACAAACATAAATATCTCTGACAAATAGACAATGCCACATTTTTAAGGGTTGGTGATCCAGCAAATATTTCCAGAGCCATGAAAAATGTCCAAGCCTCTGTCTGCACCTCTGATTTCTTCCTTACAGGAATGCCCCTACATGATGATGCTAGAGGGATTAGAAGGAAGGGAGGGAGGGAGGGAGGGAGGGGGGAGGGGGGAGGGAGGGGGGGGAGAAAAGAAAAGATAGAAACCAGCAAGAGCAAAATATCAATTTTCAAAACATAGTTCCTATTTTCTTTTGGCTGTTTAGTGTACTTTTATTTATTTGTGATATGAATCAGGATAATGGTTAGTGTCATGCAGGAAGGTCCCTGCAGTATTATTTGGCCATAGTTCTTACAAGATCTATCCAAAAAAACACTCAACCACTACTTGGCAACTGCATGAGTAGGCATGAAATTGTACTGTAGTTTACATATACAAACCTTGCATGAAATGTGGGATTTAAGCCTGCCAAGTTCAAGCACTTTGGAATTCCAAATATCTTGCTGTTGTTTTTTAATCAAAACTTTATTTTGTGCCACCAGTGTCAGCAGTTGGCCTGCTTTGTTGTCACATAAGGATAATTATTAAACCTTCTAAAATCAGATGTTTGCCATTCTGGTGCATTTATATTCTCCTTTGGAATAGTTTTCTTGGAAAAATATATTGTTTTTAATTACCATAGGCCTGCTGTGCAGATGTTGCTGCTCAAGATATTTGATTTATAAGCTCTGGTCCTGTCTTGCCTTCTTTTTGTTCTTCCTGTGTTACACTTCACTTTTTATTGTCTAAAATGCTGCTCTCAGCAAGGGGTAACCATTTTGGCATGTTGCAGCAAAAGAAACACACTGTCACCTAAAAGGCCAACGAATTTCTTATGGATTCAATTTTAATGGATTATGAAGTGTTCCAGAGTCCCCAATGATGCAGCAGGTTAAACAGCTGAGCTGCTGAACTTGCTGACCGAAAAGTCGGTGGTTCAAATCCAGGAAGCAGGGTGAAGTCCTGCTGTTAGCCCCAGCTTCTGCCAACCTAGCAGTTCGAAAATATGCAAATATGAGCAGATCAATAGGTACCGCTCAGGCAGGAAGATAATGGCACTCATGCGGCCACATGGCCTTGGAAGCATCTATGGACAACGCAGGCTCTTTGGCTTGGAAATGGAGATGAGCACCAACCCCCAGAGTCAGACACGACTAGACTTAATGTCAGGGGAAAACCTTTACCTTTACTACTGTAACTACGAAATGTTCAATTGAAGTTGGATATATGTCTTATTTAGACTTATTTAGATAAATGTCATTCACAACATTCAGGGCCGGCCGGACATATTATTTTATATAAAGCGGGGAGGGGAAATTGCGCCCCCCCCGCCTCCTGCGCCCCGTCGGCGGGCCCCGCCTCCCGCGCCCTGGCCCCGCCTCTCACGCAGCGTGAGAGGCGGGGCCAGGGTGAGCTGCGTGGGAGGCGGGGCCAGGGCGTGGGGGGCGGGGCCAGGGTTGGCCCCGCCTCCCGCGCAGCTCAGCTTGCCAGTCTGGCCTTTTCCAGGGGGCCAGACTGCAGCAAAGGTCCTTGCAGGCCACGATCGCGGCCTGCAAGGACCTTTGCTGCAGTCTGGCCCCCTGGAAAAGGCCAGACTGGCAAGCTGAGCTGCGCGGTATGCGGGGCCAACCCTGGCCCCGCCCCCACGCAGCTCATCCTGGCCCCGCCTCTCACGCAGCGTGAGAGGCGGGGCCAGGGCGCTCAGGCCGGGAGGCGAGGCTCCGCCCAGACGGGGCCTTGCCTCCCTTCCAGCGCGCTCTGGCCTTTTCCAGGGGGCCAGACTGCAGCAAAGGCCCTTGCAGGCCGCGATTGCGGCCTGCAAGGGCCTTTGCTGCAGTCTGCCCCCCTGGAAAAGGCCAGGCCAGCGAGGCTGAGCTGTGAGGAAGGCGGGGCCAACCCTGGCCGCGCCTCCCTCGCAGCTCATCCTGGCCCCGCCTCTCACGCAACGTGAGAGGCGGGGCCAGGGCGCGCAGGCCGGGAGGCAAGGCTCCGCCGAGACGGGGCCTTGCCTCCCTTCCAGCGCGCTCTGGCCTTTTCCAGGGGGCCAGACTGCAGCAAAGGTCCTTGCAGGCCGCGATTGCGGCCTGCAAGGACCTTTGCTGCAGTCTGGCCCCCTGGAAAAGGCCAGGCCAGCGAGGCTGAGCTGCGCGGGAGCCTCCCATGCAGCTCACCCTGACCCCGCCTCTCACGCAGCGTGGGAGGCGGGGCCAGGGCGCCTGACAGCGCCCCCCCGGGCCTGCGCCCGAGGCGGCAGCCTCACGTGGCCTCCGTGTTGGGCCGGCCCTGACAACATTTATAACCACTCATCTTAAAATGAGATCAATTACTAGCAACACTCTACACTGAACAAACAGGCCTTCTTTGCTAAAGAGTGCTGGTCATCACCAAATTACAACTCCCAGGATTCCATAGAATAGCAGTAAATGTAGTGTCAAACTGTATTAATTCTATAGCGTAGATGCGCCCTACATTATTGTGTTCCAGGGTTCCTAATTCTAATCTCAATTTCTGTTTTCTCCATGTCTCTCTAATCAACATCTTAGAACCATTTTTGTCATTGTTTTTATTCTCAGTTGACTGGAAGTTCTTCCTGAGTAGTCTGTACTGGTCCTATAACCTGCATGGGCAATCTGAACTCAAAGACAAATTAGTATAATATTCACAACTACATACATATCTGAAAGGAAAGCCACATATTGCTGCAAGAAAAGCTGTTCTGACATCTCTACTCACCAAAATCTGATAGGAAATGCATAGCTCATCCACAGTAAACAAAAACAAGTGATAGCCTCACTCTCTTGATCATGTCAGTCAGAGAGTGTGATATAAATGATGCACAACAACTACAGAAAATGCTTTTTGGGTGGAGGGGAAAGCTTCATTCCAGTTAATGAGCACTGCCATGCCAGATATAAAATCCATCCAGCTCAGCATTTTGCTTTCTCTAAGCATCCTGCCAGATGCTAGGCAGGAAGTTAAGAAACAGACCATGATGGCAATATTCATCCAATACTGTTTAATCACAGCATCTGGAAGTCAGAAGTAAACAAAATCAACAATAGAGGTGGAACTATCCACCAACAGCCAAGGCTCATATATCTCAGCAAAGGACCCTTGTCTAACTCCCAAAACCAATGCTTTTCCTTCCAGATGGGTATGGCTCCACTGCAATTTCTACATGGATAGAAGCTTTTCAGAAATGCAGCACTCCATCTAAATCAGCCCTATTCCCACTGGGAGAAAGGAAAGGAAAACCATTATTGTTTTTGATTCACAATAGAGAAGTGAAGAGAACCATACAACATTTCATCTCATAATCTTCCATCTGAAAGTGATAAAACAGTTCTATATTGATTTTCCCCATTCCCACCCCACTCTAAATGTACAATATATAAGAAATGCTGCATCAGGTTCATTGGGACAAAGTCATAAATTATATGCCCACTCCTTTTTTCTGCAACAGAATTTATGATGGAAAGGCCGATGAAGCTTTAATAAGAGGTGCCCAGCTCACTCAGCAGTGTTGTATTTTAAGAGCATAGCAGTGTGATTTTTGTTCTTGGAGTTAATAAACTGCTCCATGCTATTTCAGACAATATTGAATTAAAATCTGTTGAGAAACAAATGGGAAAGAGATTGTTCTCTTACAGAAGCACTAATTATAGACTCCCACATCCCAGATATATATCAACATCATATAGTCTTATAAACTGACTTTGTTCCTTAGTTGTGAGCATTCACATTGTTCAAAAGACATCTTCACAGAAGGGAGAAAAGAAAAAGCTATGTGACTATTTGAAGAAAAGGTTTTATGACCATGTAATTTCCTAATAATGGTTTGTGGTGCTGTAGCTTAATACACCGCAAAGCTAATATTGTGTGATATAATGGGTTGCACAGTTATTATTTACATGAAGCCTATGGCTCAGCAAAAAAATCAGTTCTTTGATTAGTCAGTGCTGCAGTTTTCTACATATTTATCTGGGAGTAAGCCTTAATTAGCCAGCACAGTATTATGGGGCACATCTACACTGACCACTAAATGTGGATTGCTCAAAAGCACCATGTTTTAATGATACCTGATGCAAATAAGAGCAGCAAGGAAAATTAGAGGCTTTAAACCAGGATAATCAGGGAATACTGCAAAATAGAACTTGCAATGTGCATCAGCAGATTTATGTACAAACAACATTGCATGGTGAAACAAATTAAGGGACAGATACTTCAGCAATTTGCACATGCACATTATGGCAAGGGATGGGAAGTTTTAAAAGAATCAAATCCCTTGTGACTATGAAGTCACAGAAAACTTCAGATACTAGAACTGAGTTGAGACCAGCCTCCATAGTGTGTATCAATCCATAGTGTGCACAATCCAGGTCGCAGCTTGGTTCCTGAGCTTCATAGGTGATCAGCTCAATTTTCAAATTGCTTCCTCCTCTGGCTCTTTCATACTACTTTAAGTGGTCAGTGCCAATGTGCCCACTGGATTCTGGAAGACCAAGGTTCAAATCTCTAGTCAGCCATAATAGTTGAGGTGAGGCTAGCCCATTCTCTTAGTCTTAGAGGAAGGCAATGGCAAACCTCATCTGAATATAGATCTTGTTAAGTAAACTATTTGATGAGATGACCATAATTTGAGTTGAAGGTATATAACGAAAGTACATTATGACTTGGTTCTTGTTATGGACCTTCAAACCATCATAGTCTTGATTAATTATGTGGGCTACTTTTAAATAGACATATTGTGTTGTAAGGCTCATTTACCTGGGGGTAAATACAACTGAATGAAGCTGAAACTAGCTGTGAATAGATAGAATACATCAAGGCTTTTATTTGCTTGATGCATCTGTATATCTATAATACAGTCTTCATCTTTTCCTGCTGCCTTCTACCTTACCAATTCCATCTTTTCTAGCAACCCATATTTTCTCACAATATGACCCAAGTACGACACTCTCGATTCAGTCATCTTGGAATCTAGGAAGAGTTCAGACTTGATTTGCTCAAGGACCCATTTGTTTGTCAATTTAGCACTCCGTGGTCACCATAAAACTCTCTCCCAACACCACATTTAAAACGACATTATTTCCCCTGTCAGTTTTCTTTATTGTTCAGCTTTCACATATAAATTAGACATACCATGGTAAGAGCATGACTTTTATGTTCAAAGAAATAGTGAAAAACAATTACTAAATTAAAATAGATATCTAAAACACCACGCTACTGTGGAAGGCTACAATCAGGTAAGCTGCACAACACTCCTTAGTTTGTTGTCCAGTTACCAAATTCTGGTGGATACATTCAAGGTTGCTATTTTTCCTTCTTATACTAATAACACTTGATTTATATTCCGCCCTATCTCCCCAAGGTGACTTGGGGCAGATTACAGTACACATACAGGGCAAACATTCAATGCTGTTTGGACAGACAGGACAGAACAGACAGAAAGGAGGTATGTTGTGTCGATGTGCTGTTTTGGTGCCTTGGAGGTTGTGCTCAAATACAGCCACAGGGGATGCTGTCGTTCCATCCTCTATGACAAAGAGCCTTCCTCCTTCGTTTTGGTTGCTGGGCATTTTCTGGACTTTTTCTTTTTATGGTGTCGTAAAATACCTCCCCCGTTTTTTAGCAGTACCTAATTTCTCTACTTACAGCTCTAAGCTGTTTTTGAACTGCTTAGGTAAACAGTGAGCTGGACTGTTAGTCAGGTGCTCACTCCAACCCAGACTTCAAACTGGCAACCTTTCAGTTGGTAGATCTTATCGCTGCTGGTGATTTACCAGTTATGCTAAAGCCTGACCCTTATGGCTGTTTATATTTAAACTGGGCTAGACAGCCCTCCAATAGTGTACTCATACAAATAAAAAACATGGTAAAACTGAACCAAGGTAGTTCAATATCCAATGACAGTGGAGCCTAAACCTGCAATAACACTTTACATCTTACTGTCTCAGCTCTTCCATTAATATTATTTGAACATGGTAATTTCCATTCAGGCATGAGGAATATGCAACAAAAAAGAATGGAAGGCAAATTAAAACCTTATATATATATGGATCTCAACCAAACAGAATGCCATAAGAGTGTAGTGTGTTTTCAAAATGAAAATAAACATTTTGAATAGTCTCTTCCAATGATAAATTCTCCCTCGCTTTCTCTCTCACACAAAGAACAACATATTTATTTCATACATAAATGAAATAAAAACATATTGGTCCCAACTTCTCTAGACAGCATCTTTTCAAAGGCTCTGTTTAGTTTCCTGTTTTCCTTTCTAATGCTCTGAAGTTGCATACAAAAAACTTAGCAATGTTGGCCCTGCCTTTTTTAATCATTTGAAGTCATCTAAGGAAGTAAAAGGTGCATACTTTGTTGCAAAAGACGACAGATTAAACAAGTAACATGGATAATTGCAGTGTTATGCATCACATTTTTCAACAAAGGAAAATGATCATACCTCTCCATCTGATCCATATATATGCAACCCTTGTGCCATACTTGATACTTGACCTAGGTACTTTGGTGCAGTTTATTTGAAAACTAAAGACCTGAAAGATAGCTTTCAATATGAATTTCATATTCAACAAGTGCTTTAATATCTCAAGTGCAGCAAGACTGAGAGAAAGAGACAGATCGATCACTTCCCTTGGAAAACATCCAAAGCAGAAGTAGTAATAGCTATAGAGAGAATGGAAATGAGGGCTTAACCTCTAAAATAAGAATTCTCCTCCTCCTACACCATGTTTCATTTCCCAAATTTCTAGCATTACAGAGAGAGGCCACACTAAACTTCATCCACACCTTACAGTCTTCTATTTGCTATTCTCACATTTGCTAGCTCACAGGGAATGGGAAAATGCTATCCCTTCTTTTTGGATGATTATACAGTATTTATAAATTCTACACTGAATGTTTAAGCTAATGTGATGCTAGGGATTTGGAGAGTGAAAAAGTTTCATTGGGTGGGAAAGTCCTCATCTGAGTAGTTGTGGTCATAATCACAATCACTTATGACAATATTGGTCATCATCTTAATAGCACAAGTTGTGTCTGTTAGGTACAGGGAATAGAATCATAGAATAATAGAATAGTAGAGTTGGAAGAGACCACATGGGCCATCCAGTTCAACCCCCTGCCAAGAAGCAGGAAATCGCATTCAAAGCACCCCCGACAGATGGCCATCCAGCCTCCAGTAGAATAGACAGGATAACTTAATGTACAGGTGTAAAACGTACAGACTAGGTTGTGGGTCCCCATCTGTCCTGCCAATTTTTCTGTTCTTACCTTCATTTAGTAAGGAGTAACAGACAAGGGGTAAGATGTTTAAAACTTTTTAAACTGTTGCCTGGGAGGGAGCTCCACTTTGCAGTCTGGGAAAATCTTGCAAGTAACTTGATAGAGAAAAAAAGGCATGTAAGAGGGAAAGTTCTCCCTATGGCTACAGCGAAGCTATCATTATCATTTGGAAATGTTTATTTCTTGAACAATGGCTAGAATTCTGCCAGTGGTATAGGAAATTGTAATCCCTTGTTACACCTGAATTCTTTTATACATCGTATAAGAAGCTATTATTGTATAAAGATATCCTTACCCTGATGCAACAGGATGTTCAAAGATCCACCTCTTTCCTCTTGGCTATTTATCTATGCCAAGATTGTGCCTGGGTATATAGTTGCCTTCCTACACTGGCGGGGGGGGGGGGGGGACGGACAAGGACAGACCAAACACAGCCAGGAACATCCCATATCCAGTTTGTGGGGTGCACACACGTGTCCATGAACCCACCAACTGCTGATGCACAGCTGGAGACGGATTGGCAAAGGGGAAGCAACCTCTGCTTCTAAGACAACAATGTAGGCATGTTGGTGGTGACTGTCACTCTGTGCTTTGCCATGTTGGTTGGGAAATTCTGGGGGTTGTAGTCCAAAAAGATAACTTCTCCAAAGCTTTGTCTCTAACTATAAGCAATTCTCAGTGTCCAAGTTGAATATTCTTGTTAGCTTTTTTTCAGTAATTCCTGGGGCCTATTTGAATCAAGAATGGCTCTGGGCTCTCTTGAATATCTACTCCATCAGAAGTGGTGAATGTATTCAGCACTGAAGGCCACCTCAGAGTTACTGTAAACTACAGAAGGGGGATAGCCTTTGCACTTGCCTATAGTTAACATGAGGAACAACTCAATCACTTAAGATTCAATTACTATATTGGGGTTGTACCTATAATTTCCAAATCATTTTCAATGCTAATATGGTGTGTACTGTTATCCAAAGCCCAGAAGACCACACAGTGCTTTGGGAATTTGAGGTAGACCATAATCACCACACTATTCAATGTTATATTTATATTTGCCAAACAGCACTATATAATCCAGTCTTTTCTTTAATCAGCTGAAGTCTTTGTTTCCATACATTTCTTTCCACAAGTTAATGAGTTTTGAGTGACTCATTAGGGTACTTTCTCATGCAATGCTAAACTATTCTTAACATTTCATATTCATATTCTTCTGATTATTTTCATAGTCAAACTACATGCAGCATCAATGTACAGAATCTCAGGAACTATTTAGTTGACTACATACATAATCAATATAGTCAACTAAATAGTTCCTGAGATTGGCCTTATGAGATCAAATGTGAAATTGTCCCAGATTCATAACAACATTGTTTTAGATGTTCAAAAATGTTTTAAAAATTCTATTACCACTGACAGATAAAGGGAGTAAGAGAAACAAGTCTCAAAAAGTTCACATTGCTTAGAGCAGACTAAATACATTCTGCCCTCCATAGGTTAGTAAGCTATTACTCTCATCCTGCATCACTATTTATAAAACTAGTGAAGGCATGAGAATTGAAACTCAACAATATCTTGTGCAAAGCTTGGAGCTTCCTCTTTTGGACTACAGCTTCTGTCATTCCAACTCAACATCTAAACTTCCCCATCTGGGGTTTTCAAGTCTGATTTTGCCTTGTTTTGCAAGCAGCACCAGGACATCAAGCACATGGTCTTTTCTTGAAACTGGAAGTGTCAGTTGCAATTGCCATTCCTTAGATTTGGAATCACCTTATTAGTCATTTCCACTCAACAGTAAGTCTATAGCCCACACATTTGTTTACCTATAATGGGTTGCTGTCTTGGAGTGTCAAATAAATATATTTCTCTGAATTAAGTAGATTTGATTTTATGTTCAAAGCTATGTAACTATAATTTCACAGCATAAATTCTGTATCACAGAGCAAGTGAAGACAGATGTGTCTAAAGCAATAAGCTTTTTAATAGGTCTTATAGAACCTTAGGATAGTCACTTTTCACCCTTTAAAAAGGTAACAAAATTACAACTGCAAATGTTTGTACCAGGTCAGTTACATAATTTCCCCCTTACCAGAGTCTACAAGAGATTTTAGTCCTTTTCATCATATTTGGCATATATTATCTTGCCAGTGCATTCATTTTCAATTAAGTTCTGTTTCTTTGCAGTATATTAAATGGATTCTTAGAGCTAGAGGAAAAGAGTCAGAATGTTCAGGATCAACACATTTCTTTATTACAGTTTTCCTCACTTGGATAAAATAAGCAGAGCTGAATCATCTCTGCATTATTTCTACAGATGGAGGCTAAATTAGATGTGATGTAGAAGACCCATGATGATTGTCCCCAAGTTCAGAGTAATGTCAGAGTAATGGTTATTGTAGTGTGTGAAATGTTCGCTCATTGTTAAAGTGAATATGTGTGTGCTTCGGTAAGCATTCCAGCATAGGAATGGTTAATTGCATAGAGAGACAAGAATGGAACTCTGTTTTGCTTACATAGCGGACATAAGTCACTGAGAATGGAATTTGGGAGGTGTTAACTTTACTGATAAGGTTCTTCGCCAGTTGCCATTAATTCTGCTGGAGAAGAGACATGGGTGTTAGCTGTGCATCTGTACATAGTTGTAAATAAAGTTCTGAACTGTGACTTTGGTTGACATCTGACTGATAAGAATTTTATTCTTTCCATGAGACTGGACAGATCACCAGATCTTCGGAAGGAGCAGAATTGAGGGGGGGGGGGTATATGTCTCAATTAGCTTCTCACACATTGACAGTTTTGTTCCACTGAAATGTTGATTCTCTTTCTCTATATCTATATCCAGCCAAAATATCTCCGGAGTGCATAATCAAGTAGACATACTATGGCCAAAATCCATTTATTAGTCTAAGTAGATAATAATAATAATAATAATAATAATAATAATAATAATAATAATTTATTTATACCCCGCCACCATCTCCCCAATGGGGACTCGGGGTGGCTTACATGGGGCCATGCCCAGGACAATACAATATAACAAAATATAAAAACAACATATCATAATACAATTAAACAATACAATAGATAATAATGTACAGTACAACACAAAGTCAAGAAAGCAATATAACAAGGGCGGGCCGCATGAACACTAAGTTAAAACTCGGGGTGAGAAAGGGATAAGAATAAAAACCTCGGGGGACAGGGACATCAGATAGTGAAACAGTCTAGAGGATAAATGTTGGGGGGAGTAACAAAGGAACTGTTACTCTCCGAAAGCACACCGGAAGAGCCATGTTTTTAGATACAATGGATCATTGAGAATTTGGGAAATCTATGCTTACACACATTTCATGAATTCAACATCTACTTCCAGGTATCACATAGATCATCAGAAAGGGAAAACCTATCATCTTTCCCACCTTATCTTTCATATCAGGAAGTAATTGCACTTCGTATATGGTTCAAATTATTTAAAGAACAGCATTCTCTCATACAAATTAGCTCACATTTTTAGATTAACTAAGGAATCTCTTCTCTCTGTCCCACCACCTTCATGTATGCATCTGGTAGGAACATTGTCAAAGGCCTTCTTGGTGCTGCTTCCAGGCTCTGTAATTTTCTTACTAGAGACTTTAGATTGGTGCTTTCTTTGATCTCTTTCTGAAGGGAGGTAAAGACTTTTTCAGTTTCAGCAGGCTTTGGAAGATTGGGTTTATATGCTGCATTTTTATTTGCTGCCTTTCTCTTAATGATAGAGCTGGCCCTAGGTATTTTTCAAGTGTAGGCGAACAGAATTTTGACACCCCCCCCCAAACCAATCACTGAAAAATAAAAGTGTTGGATAAGCAAAAATGTTTGATAATAAGAAGGAATTAAGGAAAGGCCTATTAAACATCAAATTACATTAAGATTTTACAAATAAAGTACTAAAACATCATGTTTTACAACAAATCAACAGAAAAAGCAGTTCAATACCTTGCGGAGGCAGGCCACAGGAGACAGGAGTTGCCTCGATGGCGCCCCCAACAAGATGGCGCCACAGGCAACTGCCTAGTTGGCCTGGTGGTTGAACCGCTTCTGCTTAATGATACATGCTTTTAAGAAGTTTTGACTTCAACAACAACATCTTTAATTGCCTCCTTCTCAGCTCTCTCATATACTTCCAAAAAGAATGACTTGCATACAGTGATATTGAAGCTATCAATAACTGAGCAGTTGTAGGAAAAAGCTCTGGGGGACAAATGGGGATGATGATTGTAAAGAAGTGTGATGTTTTAATTTATGGATGACATGTTTATTTGATTTTGTTTAAACAGTCAGGTTTGGCTAAGTTTAAAATGGTAGGTATTGGAGTTGATAATACAGGAAGGTAACCATCTTAGCATTCTAAGGCAGGTTACCCTAGCAACGGGGGTGGAGCCAACCGCTGTTTGAAGGAAAAAGGAGGGAACGTTTTAAAACCCGGTCAGTCAGTGAGAGTCTGTAATGGTGAAATTACAGTGAGGACTGATTCTCAAGTGGAGAATCAGGGTGGCTCAAATGAGGGAATTTGAGTCAATTCTAAAATAAGGTGACTTATTTTAGGTAGTCTGTGATTTCTAGTCACAGGGGACAGACTGGTTCCAAGTTTAAGGAAACCAGGGAGGCAGACCTCTAATAGGCCAGACTAAGCAAGTTGGGTGACTTGTTTAGGGTTATTTGTAGAGGCTGTGGAGTAAGGGAAATCAATCCCAGTGGATCCAAGTGATTAGTTTATAGAGTGGTTTTGAGAGAAGAAAGTATTTTGGAAGTTAGAACACCTCAACATCTATTTGTAACAGTTATTTAAGTGCCTTAAAGAAATTATTGAAACCACTAAGCTTTGTACTTGAAATAAACTTGTTTTGTTCTTCAAACCATCTAAGTCTCTGTCACACCTATATTCAAGCTAAGCAACGTTACCATCTGAAGTAAATAAGAACAATTAAAAAGAATAAATTATCCTCTGCCTGACATCTCCACAATTGGTGGCAGCAGTTATAACACACACACACACACACACACACACACACACACACACATATATATATATATATATATATATATTTAATTAAAATCATCATCCAGACACCTTTACAATTGGTGGTAACTGTGTGGTGGGATTAAAAGCATTCCTTCCTGCCTCACATCATTGCAATGATATAGAAGTATGTGTATGCAAACCTTGTCATGACTGTCTTCCATCTGTAAATCTATGTCCTCAATGTGAAACACCATGGTTCCAGAATAGGTTTTCACAGTAATTCATGGACCCACCATCAAGACTCTATCCTGGAACAGTCATATTTGGCCATGAGTGATCACCCATGAGTGTCTATTTACTTTTACAAATGTTGAATGTGTTGTTGGGCACTAATGATGAATAGAAACAGGAGTGTTGTGACTTTCCGTGGGGGTGTCTTGATCTCTTATTATAATTCTTCCTTCTCCTCCACTTTTCCTACCTGATTTTGCTGTCCTCTTCAGATTATAAGACAAATCTAACCAAAAAGCTTGGTGGAAAATAAAAGGAGAAACTCCTAATTTAAGTGATATTTTCCTTCTATTTCACAATGTGTTGCATGTCATCTTTCTTTAAATGGCAGACAAATAATCCATGCTAAAGAGAGGAAGTTAATCAATTTAAATCAATGACTAGCTTGCTAAATCCAAGATGTATTCCAGATGAACTCATATTCAGATCCATTGAAAATGAAGCAGAGCAAATGTATATTAGTCAAGCTGGTAATGGAAGAAATTTATACTTTAATCTTCTTCCAGATATATTACAAGGCAAATAGACAAAGGCAAAAAAGATCCAACTTTCCCATGACTAATTATATAGTTTGACATGCTACTGTGATAGCCAAAACATTTTTCCTTAATTAAATATAGTCTGTATGTGCAGAAAGTTAATGGGGCTAGAAAATGTAACTTCACAGTCATAGTTACAATACACAAAACTGTCTTTATTTGTTGTGTTTTTTTATTTAAAATTTATATTTTAAAATTGTTTTAAATTCTAGTTATGGTTTCATTGTGTTTCATGGTGTTGTAATGATATGAATTTTATCTGTCCTTGTTTTCATTTTTTAAGACTCCACGAGTTCCAAATCAAAGAAAAATGTGATATAATATCATCGCACTATCATCAAACTGTTAGTCTCAATTGGAATAGATCCAACTGAATCAATACGTGCTGCATAAGCATTGAGTTAAGAAATTCCAATCATTTAATTATTAGTCATTTAAGCTGTGACATTTGCCATCCTAAGCAAAAATTCTGGATATTATTATTATTAGAGAAAGGAAATTACTGTCTTATGACTTTATCACACCAGGCTCTACAATAGTTTTGTTTCTAAAAATGATATTCAGTTGAGATTGCTTTCAGGCCTTTTGCACTTGGGGAAGCTTTCCACAATTGGGAAAGGTCTCTGCCCTCTCTCACATTCTGGCGCGCACACATGTATGTACACACACATACAATCATGCCCCCCACATAAGTATAAATTAAAAGTTTTACATTTTAAGACATCTCTTTAATCCGGGGTACTATCTAACCAGGATAAACTAGACTTCTAGCTAGATTTAACTAATATCTGGCAGACAAAAATCAGCAGATATTATTTAGTGATTTTTACTAACCATTAGATGTGGGTCTGAAGTCCAGTGCATTTTGCTACTCCAAACACCAGATCAAGACACGAATCAGGTTTGAAGGCAAGAAATAGAAGTTTATTCTTTTTGTTCAAAAAGAATGTCAGTACATAAACTGCACTCTAAAAGAACCAACATAAAACATGCAGAGAAGTACAAAGCATTTATCTACTTTGACAGTCATTCAAAATACCTGGGACCTCCCCTGATTGGTGGAAAAGCTATCCCAGCTTGATCCAAGTTCATTTAAAGGTCCACCCCTGTGAGGGGTGTGAGTTCAGGAATATGTTGATGCCAAATGCAAATAGTTTCTCAGCATATGTAATTAGATTGGGGGAGAGGTTTGTCAATGGAAGGAAGTTGTGGTTTACATAAACATAATAGATATCCCATCAATGAGATTTGGGCACATCCAGGTTTGCATACATTAGCCAGTTCAGCTCATTTCCTGTCCCAAGGCATAAGATTATGCAAATCAGTTTTATAGATTTGCAGTTCCAGTTACACTTTAAGGTTTTGATTTCATTTGATATAATTTATACAATTTCATAAAGGTGGATTTCATACATAAGAGAAGATCTAGCTGGCCAGATTTCCTGGAGTTGAGGAGGAGCAGCTTTTCAACATTGCAAAATTGGTAAAAAGGAGAAAAATATTTAATATCTGTCCATTTGTGTTCATTATTGGGGGGGGGGATTTTTTGATAACAGTACTGATCTATCTGTCTGAGCTATTCCAATACTGGCTTTGATTTGCCAGTAGTTAAGTCTGAAGAAGTCTGAAGAAATCTAGAAAAGACTAAGGAAGAGCATGAGCGTTAATGAAATAAATGCTTTTTCAAACTGTTACTGTTCATTTGACTGAAACTTTTTGGTACATTGTAGGAGCTTCTTCCACTAGGAGGACAAAGTGGAAGTAGAGTGAGCTAAATATTATTGCTGTATATTTCTGTTTTCATCTTGGTCCCTATTGCCCTATTCCACAATCTCATTTGGATAAGGATTAATTTGTATTATGTCCCATTTCAAATTGTCAATGAATTGGCTGTACTAGATATTTTACATAATAAAATATTTAATTTTTTTAAAAGAGAGATTAAACTGTCCATGGGACCAAAAGGAGCATGTTAGTTCCTCCTGTTCTTTTTATGTAAACAGTAGGAAAAGGGAAGCCACCACACCATACAAAATGCAGGTTTCTTAGAGAAAACACTTCTCTGTGCATTTGTTGGTCCTCCAGCATGATTCTTTTGTCAGCTTTCAGCAGATGCAAATTATAACATTGTGCTGGAGAACCTAGTGATTCCCAGAGAGGTGTTCTATCAGGTAAAATAGTAGGAAAATAATAGTGTTTCTTTATTCATGGTTTTTCCACTTTTACAGGAGCCTGCACTTCCCCCCCCCCTCCCAAAAAAAATTAAGGGTCTACATTATGTGATATTTTCTATTGAAAGTGACTGAGTTAAAGTCAGTAAATAAATCAATTTTATATCTGAATTGGAAATGGTCTCATGGATAGCTCTCCCACGATCTTGTAGCACTTTATCAACTAACTCATATTTACAAAACTCACTTGGCGCACTTTTGGCCAGTTCATTTTTATGATTCTATTTTGGTGTTTTAATTCATGTTTTACTAATGTTCGCTATTTTATCATTTTATGATAATGTTTAATTCTTATTTTTGTACGTGGTTCTGTTATTTGATGTGTTTTATGTTTGTCGTTGTATTTGCCTGGGCTTTGGCCCCATGTAAGCCGCCCCGAGTCCCCTTGGGGAGATGGAATCGGGGTATAGAAATAAAATTATTATATTATTATTTCATGACCTGAACAATTTATTCATTGGTTCTTTATATTTTGTTGATTTCAATATAAGGAATTATTTTCTGAATGTTAGAATTTTATATGGTTCATAAAAAGTAATAGAAATAAGAGTCAATTACAAAGAGGAGTTAGTTTTCTGGATGCTGGAGATACTAATACTTCCTCCTAAATCCTTCTATTGAACTACAATGTGAAAATGTTCCTATTGTCTGAGCCTGGGTTTTAAAATTTGGAAACTCGAGTAATTTTCCAGATTAGGAACCAGGCTGCAAGGACAAAGTCAATTTCTTGCACAATATTGCTTGGATGTGGCCAAGCATAAAATATCACAAAAATATTCTTCCTTCCTCCCTCGTAGCAGCATTTAGATACATCTGTTTCTGATCTTAAGCAAGACCAGGAAGTGGAGATGCAAAGAAAGATTAAATAAGTCAGAGAAAGAATGTTATATCTTTTGCTAACTTATAAAAACAGCTGATCAGTAAATGGTAGGGAGGTACCGAAACAGAATCTGCAGGAAAACCATGTATATCTTATCCTAAGATTTAGAGTTAATTGTTCCTATTGGATAGAAAATCATGGTGTCAGGAAAGTATGGCAGAGAAATTAGAATGAGAGTGCAAACCTAATACAATCTTTCTAAGAAAGGCAAAAGAACATCTTGATCAAAAGAGCAAAGAGCAAAGTGTGATCCTCCAGTTGTTACTGTACTGCAATGCCCATCAGCATCAGTTCGCATAGCCTGTGGTGAGGACGTCCGGGAAGTCTTTAAACAAAAGTTAGCTAACCCTAGTTGTGTATTCTTACAGATCTTTCCAACTCTATGACTCCATGATTCTTTGAGTAGTATAACAATATCTGGATGGCAAGGCTTGATTCACCCCTGCTACATACCATTGCAATTAAGTCAAAGAGGAGAACCCTGAGATTGGTTTCCAGTTCATTTATTTGCAGTTTCAAGCTTCTTATTTGAAATAGATCATTAAAGATATGTTCCTCACACATTATGAAGATTGTCCCCTACTTGCTGATCTTTGTTATTGTCCAGCTAAAATCCCATTTAAGTACAATACTCTTAAATGGCCAGATCTTTCAAAACCTACTCTCCCCAATGGGCTTTCTATGCTTGTGTATTTCTTGGGATTCTCAACTGGCTACATTTAATGTGTCTTATGTTTCGTCTTTGGTTATCAGGAGTACTGGCTTCAGATAATAGATTCTGGGCTGGCTGAGACCTTGGTACTGTGGTCTCTTTCATATTCGGTGAACTTCCTTGATCAGCTTTGTATGATTTGAGGACTGGTCTGAATCACGTGTGACTCCTTCCTTTCCAAGCACTTGTTGGTTATAAGTATAGGGCAGTAGAGGTGGATGAAGAAGGAAGCAAAGCACTCTCAGCCAGCATATCCATGAAATTCCTGGTTGAAAGGGGCCAGATTGATGCCTCTCTCCTTCTTCCCCACATGAAGAGTGGTATGTCAGCTAAGCATCTCTCGAACAGTGTTTACAAAGAGTTCCAATGAGAGTTAGCCAAATGGTTTCTTTCCTCACAACTAATATTTTCAGGGTCTTAGAGAAGAGTCAATGAGGAACCTCTAGTGAACCAAACTACAACCCAAGGTGAGATAGGTTAGGCCCAAAGACCATCAGTTCTGCTCAGGTGAATCTCCTGCAAAGTACTATTCAATCTTGATCTTGTTATCTTTACTTGTTATTTTGGGGCATTGGTAGAACCAAAATATTAGGAGTCTCCCTGCTGGAATCTTTCCAAACAGTATGAATCACAGATGAAGGCTGAGCAAACAACTCTGACAGGTGAAACCCAAAGAATGTAATCTCTGGATATAAGCATATCATTGAGTTTAGCTATTGGTATTCAAGGCTTTAGCAAAACAACAATTCCTGTGTTATATGCTGAAAAAACAAACCTGTCCTATTCTGATTGTAATCTGCATGTATAACTTCCAGTCAGAAATAGCTCCTTTTATATGCAACATCTGTGGGAAAGGCTGCTTCCCAAGCTGGCCTCATGCCTGCCAAATAAAACTCAGAGGAAATTGCCCAAGCTGTTCTGAACACTATTGTGAGAGAGGTCAAGGTTTAGGAATGACCTTTGATCCAATGACCTTTGGTTCCACATCTGAACTCCTTCAATGGGAAGTGTCTAAAAGGACTGGGAGCAAGACCCCAAAAGGCAACATAATTTTAAAAAGTGGCCTCGTGGCTATTAATAGCTTGGCAGGCTATTCCTGGAAAGCATTATCATCTGACATTTTAGGAAATGGCTCTGATGGCCAAAAAGATAACATGTTGAATTGCTTGGCTTTTCATAGACTTTCATAAGACTCTTAAGTAATAACATTAGGCATGCAATGGTATTACCGAAACAACATTTATACATGGTCCGTTTCACATCCTGTGCGTAACCTAAGATTAAGCCTCTGTATAACCCAAGAAACCTACCATATCCAGGACCCAGCAGCTGTCCTTGAGCAAATTGTTTTCTTGCTTGACTTCCTCATCTATAACTTCAAGACCAGTGATCTATCTCAGAGGATGGGTGGGGGTTTTATGACAGGATGAGCCTTCTCAGTGTAATGACAGAACAAGCTCAAAATGTATTAATAACCATAAAAATGAATACACTCTTATACAAAAGCTTTTGATATTATGACAGTGAAGTCTTTATCTTTCAGGGAATATGGAAACAACATACTTCCTGTTACTCCTTGGAATCTCTCTGTATTTCCACACATTTGGGCATATTGTGAATAGCTGTTCCCAATAATAAACTCTGTGTCAATTTAAAGCCTTAGTTTCCTTCCTGCTTCTTCATTCTGGGCTATATCCAACTGTGCCCACCCATTAGAGGAACAGTTTCCTTTGCCACACAGCAATTTGCATTGCGCTTTCCACAGCTATGCAGCAACTGATGTTGTGTATGTGTGTGGGAGGGGGGGGGGGGGAGAGAGCACCTGGAATTTCAGGCAGAAAAAGAGAAAAATCTCTTGTATAGCCAGAAGTCTGTTCACACCATTTTGGGTCAAAACTTCTATTTCTCTTGAACCCTCAATGAGAGGATTAAAATTGTGCATTTATCATGATCTGACATAATTGTAGGCTTTATGTCATTACAATGTTTTTAAGTAGTTAATTCTCCATTACTTGGTGTATGTATGTGTGTGCGTGTGTGTGTAAACACAAGTGAAAAGTTGCCAAAACTCCACACACAAAATAACATTATAGGCACACAATGTATAAATATTACAAGTCTTATTGTTTTCATACCCACCCACGCCTGAAAAAATGCTTTTTATAGATTATTACTGCGGACGTGTTAATTCTATGTGTTAGTGTATTCAGTATTTAAATGAATGTATTGCTTTAGGAGGCTATATTGTGTAAAGTATATGTATTAGACTTGTGCGCCACAGCATCAATATACTGTTATCTATTACAACCCACATCTGTTTGGACTTGTTCCACACCTTCCCTTACCCCGATGTTAACTGCAGACAACTTTGTTTTGCTGCCATTAGCTCTTCACAGAGAAATCATTATATCTTTGATTTCCCCATGTTAAGGCGGATTTGGAAACTGTTAATGGCACTTTCATTGTGTAGGGCTGAATGGGCAGACATTGCAATTCTGTGATAACCTGTTTTTATCTCTCTGTGTGTTTCTGCTTCTTTCTAAAATAGGCCTCATATCCATTATTGAGTGAGTTATTTATTTTTATGACTCTTCAGTACAGTGGTTCTCAAACTATGGGTCCCTAGGTGATTTGGCCTACAACTCCCAGAAATCCCAGAAAGTTTACCAGCTGTTAGGATTTCTGGGAGTTGAAGGCCAAAACATCTGGGGACTCCATAGGTTGAGAACCACTGCTTTAGTAGATTCTAGTTGTGGAGTGATTCTTGTCCACTATATTCTTTGTGTGTCATCACATCCTATGATTTAGGCTCCTTCTACACTGCTATATAAAATCCAGATTATTTGCTTTGAACTGGATTATATAGCAGTGTAGACTCTGATAATCCACTTCAAAGCAGATAATGTGGATTATCTGCTTTCATAATCTGTTTTATATGGCAGTGTAGAAGAGGCCTAAGTTGTAGGTGAATGTTTTCCATCAATTTCATGCAAATACATTCTAATTAATGGATAGACAGGAGCACTTATATTTTCCCTTTTAAACTTCCATTAAAAAATAAAATGTTAACCTTCCCTCTGGTTTCCAGATCCTATGATACAAAGATAATGAAGCACCAGCATGTTGAAAGATGTTGATCTGAGCATGTGAGCTTCCTTTAACAGTCAGGCCATTGGTCTGGCTCAATGCTCTCTTTTCTTTCTGTACCAGCAGAAGAGGTCGTCTTTACATCCTTTTAGTTAGAGATGCCAGCAACTGATTCTTGGCCTTTCCTGTATAAGAACTATGGTCATTTCTCAAATGAGAGCATATGTGGTGTAGTGCTTTGAGGATTAGATACACTGGAGAACAAATTCCTACTCAGACATGGAAACCTATTAGGTGACCTTGTCATGTCAAATTTTCAGAGGAAGGTAAAGGCCAGTTACCTCTGAAAAAATTGGGCTTAAAGTTGCTATAAGTTCAAAATGATTTGATGGCACACAATAGCAACATTCTAGAGATGAAGTGATAAATAACTAGTTACTTGCCATTACTCAATTGCCACAATAACTAAGGTAACTAAAATACTCAATGGGGAATAACTACACTATTTTTTTCCATTGCAGGGTCATATATTCCCAAACAGGTGGGAAAAAGATAACCATGTGGTTCTAGTGGTAGTTCATATTGTTTCTAATGATGCCAAATAAAAGATGTTAATATACTTTCCCAAATGTAATAATAAACAATGGTTTTAGCCATTTTCAAAAATATGAAAGGAAAGAGGATTTTTAAAAAATGTAACCATAATGACAATTATCTTGTGTGAGTCCTTGCAACAATTACATTGCTGTTATTCTGGTACCAAGAGAAAACATAGTGGGACTAATCATTTTCAACTGTTTTTAATCGGTTATAAATAATTGTAATTTAACATGATAAATTGTTTAATATGTGTTTAGCGTTTCAAATTATTTTATAGTTTATATTGTTTAAAATTCATCAGGCTGATTTTCTTGTGTGTTGCTATTAAGCTGTTTTTAAAATGTTTCAATTTCTTCCTCCTTCTTGGACATTTCTCCCCTTTCCTCACCTTACTTGAATTGCTGCAAAATGAGTTTGCTCTCAGCAGGTAGAATCCTGCCAATTTGAATCATGAATTTTAAACTTATGTCATATGTTTAATCTTTTTTGGGAGTATTTTAATATGTATTTTGTAGAAATATGTTTTAATATGGGTTTTTGTATGTTTTCCGGGCTGTATGGCCATGTTCCAGAAGTATTCTCTCATTCTGTCATCTTGAGCATACTTTGTTGCTAGCCCACACATGTTACAATTTTAACATGTGAAATACATTGAATCATTGAGTTGGAAGGGCCCTCACTTGGTTATCAAGTGCAATCCTCTGCTCAATGCAAAATGTCCACCCACTCATACTGTCAAAAAGTTCATTTTAATGTTCAGCCTACTCTCCTGTAACCATTAGACCTTTTCCAGACCTTTGGTGCATGCTCACTAAGGACCTCATCCTATTGATGAGGTCCTGCGGGGTGATTCGTCATCCTTCATGGTGAATTGGCGAGGCAGCAGGACAATCTCTGCACCCCATGCACCACCTTGCTCACAGAGATGCGTTCCCATCACATGCGGGGAAGCATCGCCATGCAGCATCCCCCCATGCTGGTGCCTTGTTTTCAATGGAATGTGGGAAGCCTCTCATGTTCTAGGTGCAGTGTCATAGGACACTTGCACCCCAGTTGAGCCACAGAGCCCCACTGGAAGTGAGCCTGCATTGTGTGATGGGTGGTGTGGGGCTCTGTGGCTCAATTGGGGTGAAAGTGTGCTAAGATCCTGCTGAAGACTCATCTGATGAAGTCCTAGGATTATGCTGCTGGTGACAGGTCATCTTCAAAATTGCCTTTATTTTTCAACAGGTGTCTGTCTTTTCTTAAGCTTTTGATGACACAGAAAATTTTCACAGCAGGCATCCTTGGAATTTTCTTTTTTGGAACAGGCCTTTTCTCCAACTGTGCTGCTTCAGCTGGGTCAGCTTTGGGCAGAGCTATTGTTGCAATATGTCCTGATTTATTAAGAAGTTGGCATGGCGGCGGCAACAGAAGCACCTGGTATTTATAAAGGAATGACTCATGACTTTTCCTGATCTAGTCTTAGCCTTTTTCTTTGCCCTGAAGGCCCTCACACTGCTTCTTCTAAAATTCCTAACCTCAAATGACCAACCAAGCCACGATTCAGCCTGATCAGAAACATAGCCAACTGCAAGAGGGACGCAGGCATAGCACACATTTCTCTCAGGAGAGAAAGGTCAAGTCAAGGTTATTACATCTCACAGGGGGATCAGAATGAGACAGCAAAGAAGTTTCTTAGATGCATACCATTCTAGAGAGTTTTTTGGATACATGCAAGAAAAGTCAGACAGATGTAGGGAATGACAGAGTTCCTCCTACCAGCCAGAAAAGACAAAGAGGACATGAAACAGACAAAAAGCTCTTGCTCTGAGCTTCCTGTGAAATAATAGGATCCACCAACCCAGGACAGGTTGAGCATCCTTTGTCAAAAATACCAAAATCCAAAATATTCCAAAATCCAAAAAGAAAATGTCTTAATTGGTGGTTGAAATAGTAACACCTTTGCTTTCTGATAGTTCAACATACACAAACTTGATTTCTTGCACACAATTATAAAAAATACTGTGAAGAAATTTACCATCAGGCTATGTGTATAAGCTGCATATAAAACATACATGAATTTATTGTGTAGACTGGGGTCCTATCTCTAAGATATTGCATAATGTACATGTAAGTATTCCAAAACCTAGGATAAAATCCTAAATCTAAAACATTTCTGGCACCAAGCATTTCAGATAAGGAATACTAAACTTGTATTGCATATCAGTTCTCTGTCAGATAGGATGCATCTCAATTTCAAGGTAGGCACAACCCTCATCATCTCACTTATACTGATAATTTCTGCAAAATAGGTATCTGATCCTTACACAACCATGGTAAGCAACCAACCAGATCCTCCATTATAATAATAAATATATACCATACAGTTTCATGAGTATTTTATTCATCTTAGCTTTGTTCCTTAGCCCAGAAACCTTTTCACCGAAATGATCTTTGTGTCACCATTTATTTGATAAAACACATATTTGCAGTTTCTTGGCCCAAGTTGCCTCCTTGAAAGATCCTTAAAGTACCATTCAAAAGTCATCCTCTTTTCATCACAATCTCTGGAGAAGCTATTAAGCATATTCAGTAGCTGGGGGAAAAAACAGATTAAAAGGATTATAACAGGGTAATCTACTGTTTTTAATTGTACTATTTTAAAACTGCTTTGATTTTTTAATTGAATGTTTTCACTTGTAATGTTATGGGCAGTTTATATAACAGTTAAGTGCTACTTTTTGGTTTTTAGTTTTTAGATATATAGTATTTGTTTTCATTTGAAAGCCATCTTGAGTCCCAATTGGGAGAGAAGGAAAAGATCATAGAATTGGAAGAGGCCTCATGGGCCATTGTCTCCAACACCAACTCAGTGTAGGATCGTTAGCTAAAGCAGCAGGTAGCCTGATTTTGAAGAGAAGGAAACTTTCCTATCACCCTAAGTAATAGGTTTCATTGCTGAATCACTCTTACAAGAGCAGCAAAAACAATCTTTGTTGTGGTTCTTGTACTTTTGTTATCATTCAACGTCTTCCGTGCTTTGTTTTTTATAGCCTTTCATTCCAAAAACTAGGATAGTTTAAATTATATATATACACTAGCTGTACCCTGCCACACGTTGCTGTGGCCTAGTCTGGTTAAATGGGAAAGAAAGGATTGAGAAAGAGCACGTTTCAGATACAGGTGATTTCACAGTGCTTGTGGGCAATCTTTGAGGTTTTTCAATTGTCTGTGGTGATATAGAGATTGTGTGGTTTGGCGACTGTGGAACACACAAGATATTATTGTCCATTTGAGAAGCAATCTGTGTCTACATGTAAATTACAGAATTCTAAAGATTGCCCCTTAGTAGATGGATGGATTGGATATAGTTCTCTTTCTTTCCCTGTCCTCCCTTTGGGGAGAATGGTAGGAAGCCATGTCCCCATGTTATTTTCCTGCTGGGAGATGCCATAGGCTCCTCCCAGGGAGTAACCCATGCCCCTCCTCTCTATTAGTGCGGTTGTAGTTCTTTTTAGTGGATGGGTGGGGCCTCAAAGATGCCCCCTCTCCATAAATGTAAGGAGGGTTGCAGAATTTTAAAGATTGCCTCTGAGTGTAAATATTAATAGATGGATGGATGGATATAAATCTCTTTCTTTCTCTGCCCTCCCCTTGAGGAGAATGAAAGAGGTGTGGTTTCCAGTGCCCCCTCTTTCCTATTATTGCTGTTGGTGTGTTGGGCCCCAAAGACGCCCCTCTTCCCTAAGTGCTAGGAGGTCTTCCTAAATGTCTCCCTTACCTTCTTTTTCCTATCAGTCACTCACCCTCAGGCCTCTGGCCTCCCTGATGCCTCTTCCGCCTCTGCCTTTACCTTGGAGGTGACCCCCCCCCCCAAAGTGGAAGGAGATTCTTCCTAAATGCCTCCCTTCCCTTTCCTGTCATCAGATCTCAGGAGGCAATTCCTGTTGTGACCCCTCTAAGGGGATGGATGGATTGGATATAGTTCTCTTTCTAAGGGAAAGAGGGAAAGGCCCTTCTTCCCCTTTGCTGCCTTCCTCCCTTCCCTTTCCCCTGCCACTTCCAGTTTTGCCTCAGCCCTGGCTGTCTCCACACACCTTGTCCTCCTTCCTGACACAGCCATTTGTAGTACAGCAGCTGTTGCTTGTTTGTCCAGCAGATGGCACTGTTTGTGAACCTAAGCATGGTTTTACTTGTCTCAGGTGTGACAGGGGTGAAATAGTAGGAATGTGGATACCCTAAAACATTTGTGAGTTTGAATGTTATGTTTTGTCCATATTTCAAAGCAATTGGTGAAGTGGCCTAGTTTGGGAGATATGAGGTCTTTCACAAATGGACATTACATTTTTATTTATATAGCTAAACACATTTAAAAAATATTACTTGATTTCTTTTAGTAGATTATGTTTAATTGCTTTTATGTATTTTGTGATAGGTAATAAACTTTATTTTAATGAATAAATTAAATAAATATGGAAACTTCCTTTAAGTGAGTCTTTGCTCCTATGCATAAAAAACACAAGGTTTCTTTTTCATGGTTTCAAAATGCCAATTTTCTTCATGCTCATTATACACTGATAAACTTTTCAAAAAGCAACTGTTCTAAAAACAACTCAGTTTTCAACACCACACTTTTTTCTCTGCTACAGGAAACTGTAAACATGATTATGCAGATAATTTTTCTCTGCATCTAGATTTTCTTGGTCGATGACAGGCCCGACAATTTTCACAGCAACTTACATGTTTCATATGCTTTCTCAGATGACAGCTCATGATGGAGCAACTGTTTTGCCAATAATGCCTGTGTCCATCTTAAAATCACCGACAACAGCAGTGCAATAATGAGGTATTTTTCCAGCAAGTGCACATACAAGTGACATCTGTCCAATGGCCTCAGATATAAGTCAAACCATTTCCTCCAAACAGGAAAAGAGCTTGCCTTATTGCTCAGTCTATCAAAAATTTCTAGCATGTATGCACACCACTGCTCTTGAGCTTAATAAAGCTTCCATTTCAACTGATTTTTCAACTGCTCAATAGCAGAGGAATGCCAATGAGAGGGAGAAATTGTTTTCTTACAAGGGCTAGAGATTATCCTTTACAAATAATCTTTTTGTTGTTATCATTTGTCATCAGGTCAAATGCCTTGGTAGGTAAGGCTAATGCCAAATGTATAGGAAATTAGAGCCTAAAGAGAGCAGAACCAGTAGTTTTATTTTTGTCACTTTTTCTGCTATAGATTATTCTTGCTAGAGATCTGCTTCATAGAGGGTTTTTTTTTCAAAATGAGGCCTATGCCACCCATGGGGCAGCACACTGTTTACGTCACACTCCAAGAACTTTGGGCTGTCCACCCTACTTGTTAACCTGAACCTGAGTCAGAACAAAATGACAGGAAAGGCTCATCCTGTTTTGTAAGGGAAATTTGTCCAAGCTTTAATGTGTATCTGAATTGCAATATTATATGTCTTTTTATAGCACTTATAACTATTTGAGAATTTGGAATTTGAAGAATTCTCTGTTGAATAGCAATAGAACTTTCTAGCAGTGAATTCTAAGTAGCACATCAAACAAATACCAATGATCCTTGGACTCTTTATACTAGTTAAAGTACAGTTAGTACATTTGCTGGTTTTAGGGGTGAAAGTGAAAAATCAAAAATAATAATGCTATTTGTAACTTGTGAGAACACCTATATAGCAATATCCAGGTCCTCCAGCATGATTCTATGGTCAGCTTCAGGCAGATATTGACCATAAAGTAATACTGGAGTACTTAGAGATTCCTAGAGCGAACATTAAAATCAAATACATGAATAATCAAATCCAGAAAAATTAAATCCACAGTTGTGATGGGCCAACTGTAGTATGAATCTGATATAATGTGTAGTGCAAATAGATAACAAGAAGAAGCATGTGAAGCTCTGAAGGATATGGTACCAGTTAACCTGCACAGAAAGTGATGAAAAACTCCCACAGTTTATCATGGATTTAAAAATGGACATTGCTTCTGTAGAAGTAAGATGGAATTCCAAATCCTTTTCTCTTCCACATATAATACTTTATTCACTGAAATCTGGTAGGAAATTCAGAAAAGATACATTTCATACACCACATAATTAACTTGTTGGAGTCAGTGCTATGAATGCAAAGATAGCTTGGCTGACTCTAAAAGGGGACTGCATACATTCAACAAGGATGTGATTATCAATGTTTACGAGTTAAGATATCTCTATTTTATATTACCTTAGACAGTACTATTCTGTACACAAGTTGATGGGAAGCAAAAATGAAGGGTGTTATCACATTTGTTTTTGGCCTGTGGGCTTCCCATAGGCAATTGAGTGTCCAGTTGCCAATCAAATGTTTGACTATAGAGGTCTTGGTATGATCCAGCATGGGTCTTTCTGTTTTTTATCAGAGAAAGGAATTAAGTTGGTGATTAAGTTTCTAAATTATTAAATGGCTCATTTTTCTTGTGATTTCACCTTACTTTCTAGATTTTTCTGTGCTTTAATGAACTGGGTCATTAGAATTTGTTAGGTTAGCTGTTTCTCCCTCTGCCACATTCAGGGAAACAGGAAGGCCTGCTGCCTCAAAAGAAGAAATATTAGAATTGGAGCAAAGGTATCATGTGGATTTGTGATTCGTCATGCTAATCCAAGTGATTTTGTTGGAAAGATGGATGACATCATACAGTATGAAAATAAGTTTCTTCAGGCAAATGGCATCAGGGTCAAACTGGGGCTTCTTTTAATGATGCTGAAATCATGCCTTCTTATGAAGCCATTAACAACATCCTGTATCCAGTCTTATAAGAGATTTAATAAACTACAACAGGAAAATATTTACCATATAGAATAGAACAGAATAACTTTATTGCCATTGTACCTTGTACAATGAAATTAAATGCCATCAACAATCAGAGATACTACTTATTAGTTAACATTCTTATCCAGGCATCACAGCAAGGAAAGAAGCAAAAGGACACAAAAGACACCCTGCCAAACTTAAAAATTCTAAATCTAGGAGGCAATGGCAGCATTTTAATATTTAGAATATTTAACATCATAGAATCATAGAGCCAAAAGGAACCACGCAAGACTGTCTGGCTGAAGCAAGGCCCAGCAGAAACATCTGCTGCCTCCAGAGGCTGGGGTATAAAAGGAGGATGGTGGCAGGGGCCCAGTCACCCAGCACCAGCCAAGAGGGCCCAAGAACAGGGAGCTTGGAGGAAAGGGCAGTGTTTGTCTGCTGTAGGCTGCCTTTGACCTCAGCTCCTGATGACCAGCTCCTGTGATACTCTAGGCTGCGTGAGCACTGGAAACCAGACACCAAAGCCAATAAACAATCTAATATCTTTATTAAAGAATTGAAGAAATAAAACAAAAATAAGCAGAATATATAGTTCAACAGTAGACCTTCTGGGAAAGGTCAAATATAGTCCAGTATTATAAAGTCCAATGTCCAGTATTAGAGTTTAAAGATGATAATCCGATTAACCGAAACACACTCAAACTTCCAAGCAGTTTGAGTGGGGAATAATCCAGGTCTTTTGCAAGAGTCTCAGGAAGCTAGTCCAAGGCAAAGGAGTTCAAGGCAAGGCAAGGAAACAAGGCAAGGCAAGGCTGAAGATAGTGGATCCAAACGTGGTCCAGACTTGACTAGAAGGCGAGGCGCATCGCCCGGTCTACTTGAGAGTAGCGCGCCACAAGGAACTAGAAGCGAAGTTAATCCTCCAACTGACATGTTGACACCGCACTGGCCAGCCAGCACGCAGAACTTTTTAGGGACTTCAAATCTCCCTTCAAAACAGGTGTCCAACACTTTTCCCAAGGGAAAAACTGGCTAGAGACAACATCTTCGCCAGATGCAAGCCTCCCTGGAAACTCTCAAGGGAAACGGGTTAGTCAGCAGCTTCTCTGGCTGCTAATCTCGCGCTCCTCCATAAGTTAGCCTTCTCCGAGCGACTTGATTCCCAAAACACCCTCGTATCAAAGGGAGGGGAACCACTGGGAACAGGCTCGGCCTCAAGGCCTTTTTTAATGAGCTTTGGGCTTGAACTGTCAACAGGGAGCATCTGGAAGGGAACGGACTCTTGCTGAGTCAGCATAAACCCTATATCCTCGTCGCTCTGGTCCGCAACGAATACAGGATCATGACCCGAGGGACTCTGGGACATCACAGCTCCTTGCAGACTCGGGCCCTGACTGTCTGGCTGAAGCAGGGCCCAGCAGAAACACCTGCTGCCTCCAGAGGTTGGGGCATAAAAGGAGGATGCTGGCGGGGGCCCAGTCACCCAGTACCATCCAAGAGGGCCAAAGAAGACCTTAAGATCATGACAAGGAGGGGGGGGGCCTAGTAGGTTATATCTAGATGCTGTTTTTATGTTTTAATATCTTAATATTAATAGTCTTAAACTGTATTTATATGTTGATTGTTTCTATTGATTTTATGTTATGTTTTATTAGCTTTGTATAATGAGGCATTGAATTTTTGCCTAAATGTATGTTGTATGCTGCTCTGAGTCCCCTGTAGGATGAGAAGAGCAGGATAGAAATGAAGTTAATAATAATAACAATACACAATCAAAGCACTCCCAACAGATAGCCCTCCAGCCTCTGTCTGAAAATCTCCAAAGAAGGAAACTTCATTACATTCAGAGGCAGCATATTCCACTATAAACAGATTTTACCATCAGGAATTTAATCCTAATGATTAAGTGCATCTCTTTTCCTGATGTTTGTACCCATTGCAATGTGGAACAGTAAAAAACAAGCTGTCCCTATCTTCAATATGTTATCCTTAATGCAAAATGTCAAAAAGACAGCTCTATATTGTGTTCTATCAGTAGCTGAATCTCTTTGATTGAATTCAATAGGTCCAGTGGGCTGACTATTTTTCATCTGTCTTTACCTCTCCTCATTCAAAATAAAATCATGATGATGTGACTGCTGTACATATCACATTGTATCACAATGGTCATCTCATATTACAATGTTGAAGCTATTGACTGAATGAAGTGAAAACAAATAAAATCTTCCCTACTGAAATTCTACTGATTATGCATCTGAAGAGTTGATTGTAACAAAGACTCTTCACAACTATGAAATATGTGTACCACAGATGTTTAGCTTCTATTGTATCATAATTGTTAGCTTGGTTGCTCTTTACTGTCTCTGTTAGATAATTCTTTAGACTATGTAAAAACAAAGTACCATCCTTTGAAATTCTCTAGAATACAGTCATCAAACACAGCTGGGGAATTGTGTTTTCTAAATAATTTGATACATGGATAGGCTGGAGCTGCATAACAGAGAGGGGTAGCAGTAAAAAGAAATGATAGAACAGTTTTCAAAGTAAATCCCAGGGGAAAAACTGGTAGAAACTGGAAAGCATCTGCTTGAGGCTGAATTATCCCAAAGGGATGAAGGTGAAAATGTTTCTTATTGTCCAAATGGGGAAGAGAGACAAACCACAGGGCTAGGTAAAACCTGTGAGCCAGAGGGATGGCTACCCACCCAGTTTTACCCTGGTTCTAACCCTTGTTTGACCCAACAATTCCAGTTCACTCACCTTGTCTTTTATCCACTATGATTCCTTCTTGATCTGTTATTTGAGCCTCAAGGTGACCATTATATTGGACAAGTGGGTATGTGGAACTAAATCCTCCTTAACAATTCTAAAATGAAAGCATTCAGACAAAATTATACAAATGCAAAATAAAAACAGCAAAGAACTATTAATTATTAAGCATGAACTCCCTGAACTCTTTTCACATTCTTATTTCCCATGAAACCAAAAGCCTATTCAGATTTCATGACTCCCTCTCTTCCTAACTGGGTCTGTTTCTCATTTGTTTCTCTCAAGATCCAGCTCATTCCCATTTGACCTTCTCCCTATTTCTATTTCTACCTGGCCACATCCAACTGTTTAACTGAGAACTCTTTGAATGAGATACAATCTCTCTGGATACCAATTCTAGAGAAAGATCAAAAAGGCTGTACTGGAGCTGGAGTTACTGTGCCATTGCCCCAAAGAAGATATAGTGTCAAACACATTGGAAGCCTCAAAAGAACACAATAATTTAACTATTGAAACATGCTCTCTCTCTCTCTTGACCAAAATGTTTGGTGTGACCTTGAAATGGAAGGTGAAATCAAGAAGGTAACCAAGGTGGGAATTATAGCAATAGTTAACTAACCACACTTCACACTGATTGAATAAATATGACAAACCATTCATGACAAACGGTTAAGATTTCTACATTTTTGACTCTATGAATGAAACTGGATAGGATACTATTATTGTGGCCTCTTTCATATGATATAATTACAGTGTCCACTCACTTTTCATGGGGGTTAGGTTCCAGGCCTGCCCTCAAAAAGTGGAAAACCGCGATATAGCGGCACTATATTTATTTCAATAAATATAGCCTCCCTCCCTATTTTCCTCTTTAAATATACTGTTCTGTCTTCCTTGTTGTTCCTGGGGTGATGAGGTGCAGGCAGGGCCTACTGGCGTTGCCTGCAGGTGGCTGAGGAGGAAATGCAGGCCGGGTCACGTGACTCAAACTGGGTCCTTTTGTGCCTGCAAAGCGAGGATGGGCTGGATGGAAAAATCCACAATACAGCGAATCCTCAGAACTGCAGATTAGCGAGGGTGCACTGTATATCACTTCAAAACCACTTTAGAGAAATTTCTTGTATCCGACAAATTCCTGGAATCTATGGTTTGGTGAAGGACTAGAGCGGTTTGCACTACCCTCAAATGCAAATCCCAGAATTCCATTAAATGGAATCACAGTAGTAAAAGTGAAATTATAATGGTATAACTGGGTTAAGTGAAACCATTCTAAATTGCTCCCTATTCACTGGGAGCCCCCAATGGCACAGTGGGTTAAAGCATAGAGCTGCTGAACTTGCTGACCGAAAGCTTGGCAGTTCGAATCCAGGGAGCAAAGTGAGCTCCTGCTATTAGCCCCAGCTTCTGTCAAACTAGCAGTTTTAAAACATGTGAATGTGAATCTATCAATAGGTACCACTTCTGTGGGAAAGTAATGGCGCTCCATGAAGTCATGCTGGCCACATGACGTAGGAGTTGTCTACGGACAATGCCAGCTCTTTGGCTTAGTAATGGAGATTAGTACCAACCCTCAGAGTTGGACACAACTGGATTTAATGTCAGGGGAAACCTTTACCTTTACCTATACTGTCTCCATGACATCCATCATTTGGTGGAGGGACATTCAGAACAGATATAGACATTTTTTTTCTCACACCATTAAGATTCCAAGTTCATTGCTTCTTGCAGATGCCTTATAAAGTAACTGGGCAAATCCATGGCTGGTCATGAGCTGCTACTCAATATGGCTATTATCTTTAGTATAAGAGATAGTATGCTTCCTACTTCCAGTTGCTTTTTGGTTTCTGCCAGCTTTTCACTAGGATTTAGTTCATGCCCTATTAGAGTAAATTCACACTACAGAATGACAGCACTATTATTCCACTTTAAACTGCCATGGTTCCATCTGCTGGGACTGGGACTAGAGAAGGGAATTTCGGCTTCCTAGACTAAACCCTCCAGTGCCTCACAAAACCACAAGCCCCAGGACTTCATTGGAAGGAACCATGGGGGTGAGATAATAGTATTATAGTTCTGCAATGTGAATGGGCCACTATGGTATACTTCACCAAATAGGTATTTGCGGCTATCCAGCAGGACTCTTTTTTATGTTGTTATAGTGAGAGGAAGCATATTTTGCTTTTCTTATTAATAGAAGTTGTTTTACTTTGTAAAGAACCTAGTGAAGTAATAATAAGACACTTTAGAAAAGAATGAAATCCCAGGATACTGTAACAGGAAGAGGATACTATAGTGGAATACTACTAGGTTTGTAAAAACAATAGAAATGCTTTTTCTTGCCATAGTGTCACCCAAAGCATGTAATTTAACATATATCTCTTGTTCTGAAATGGTGTTGTGGTTTTCATTTGTCCACAGAGACCTCCATTTCATGCAATACTGACATTCAAAATGTCAATATACTGGAAGATTTTGTTTTCCTTTCTATATGATACCTTTTAATACCAGAAAAAGATCTATTAAGGAACAGAATACAAAATGTATTGTGGTTGGTAGCACTGGGAACTCTACGTTTGGGAAAACCCAAGGAATTGTGCATTTGAGAGCCAAAATTAAGATGGCAGTAAATGATATGTGATTACAGGAAAACCAAAATGTTGGTTTCACAGACTGCTCTTAAATATCTGTAGCATTAAACACTGCAATGCCTCCCGTGACCATTAGGTGGCATTCTATACTCAGATTCCTGCCACTGAGATCTTTGCTTCCCAATATTAATGTAACAATGGCACCTTTATGGAGGCAGAAGAAAGATATTTTGGAGTGTATTTGAAGAAGAGTGCTACATTCTAAAATCTTAATTTTAAATCAAACCCTGTCTGGGTTTTTATTTGCCAAACAAGAGCTGCATTTCACAAACCACTAAAATTCAGAATGTGAGTATATTTCCAAGGTCTAGAGGAGACAGAAGATCAATAGAAGGGCTGTTTATATGAGCTGGTGTTTTTACCATCAGTGAGAGTTCATCTGCAGCTTCTTCTGCCCCTTCTCTTAGAACAGTGATTCCAAACCTTTAAGAGACCACAGACCACTGAGACAAAAATTGGATACATAGTGGACCATCAAGATGAATCAACTCCTCTTCTCACCACCCACCCACAAAGGTCTCTCTTCCTTTGGCCTCCGTCCCTTGCCTCCTCACAAGGAGCCAGTGATGGAGCATCACCTTCACTGGCCTGCAGACCTCAGCTGTCTCCTCCTCCTTGAATCCTTGCCTTAAAAGCAGGTAAGGAACAAAGAACCCAATGTCATCATTCCTGCTCCTTCTCTTTGCCCAGCATTCGACCTCACTTTCCTTACCTGCTCTTGAGGAGGCTGCTGCAAGAATACGCAATCAAAGCATTCCTGACAAATGGCCATCCAGTCTCCATTTTAAAACCTCCAGAGAAGGAGACTTCATCACCCTCCTAGGCAGTATATTTCAGTATCAAACAGATCTTACCAACAGTTCTTCCTAATGTTTAGATGGAATCTCTTTTCCTGTAGTTTGAACATACATGTGTTGTATGAAGATAGAGATGGAGTCCATACTTTCTATAAAGATGTGTTGTAAGGATAGAACATATATTTCTATGTTCTGCACTTACTTTGTATAATATCCAATTTGTGGTTTGAATATATCTTTTGGTTTCCTGTCATCAGGAAGAAACTGTGGTTTATTGACTAGTCCCAACCAGAACAGGCCCATTAAGGACATTGCTGAAAATTGAGTCAATACATGCATGAATCTCATTGATTCAGCGGGTCTGCTCAAGTTGAGACTAATGACAGAATTCAGGCCAAAAGTGACAGGTTGTTTTTCTTCCTTTCAGAATTCTAAGCAAATAAATGCCAATGACTCAAATGTACATATGTAGAAAATGAGCACAGCTTGGTCATTGTGGAAAATTGATATAAAAATAATACAGGTTAAGTGTCTCCGCTCTGAAAATACTCCAGAACTGTCCACATGGATGGCTGAGATAGTAACACCTTTGTTTTCTGATGGTTCAGTGTACACTGACTTTTGACCTCATCACACAGGCCCATTATGGGGCCCATTACATGACATAAATCTACTTCTGGTAGGGATCCATAGCAGAAGGGGAGAGCAAGTGGTGTACGCTGCCACCGCAGTAACACAGGAGCTTTGCAACAATGGGGGGAAGCCAGGTGGCAGACGCTTCCCTCATGAGATGGGGCCATCGGTAAGTTGGGTAATACGGGGTGTTGAGCGATGGGTTCTCCATGCCCCTCACCGGGATGCATCCTTCCAAGACACAAGTGTGTGCTTTCCACCTACGTAACCGTGAAGACAACAGGAAACTGAAAGTTGCTTGGGAAGGCCAAGAGCTCGAACACTGTTTCCATCCTAAATAACTTGGTGTCACTTTAGATCAAACACTAACATATAGGAAACACTGCAGGAACACCAAGCACAAAGTAGCTGCACGCAACAAAATCCTGTGGAAACTTACTGGCAGTGCATGGGATGCAGACCCACAAGTAATAAGAGCATCAGCCCTGGCCTTGTGTTACTCAACTGCTGAGTACGCCTGTCCTGTCTGACACAAGTCTGCCCATGTGAAGCAGGTGGACATAGCACTGAACAAAACATGCAGAATAATCACAGGATGCCTTAAACCTACACCTGTTGATAAACTCTACAAGTTAGCTGGCATTGCCCCTCCTGAAGTGCGAAGGGAAGTTTCTGCTAACTGTGAGAGAAATAAGGTCGAACATTGTGAAAGCCACCCACTGCATGACTATCAGCCTCCTCCCACCGGACTCAAATCAAGGGCTTCATGAGAACCACCACTCCTCTTGATGTTCCTCCAGCAACAGCAAGAGTTTCCCTCTGGGCAGCTAAACCAGGCAATTCCAACTGGCTGGCCCCCCATGAGAGGCTTCCTCCAGGGGCAAACCAAGAATGGCAACTTGGAAGTCCCTGAACAGACTCAGAAGCGGAGTGGGCAGATCAAAAGACAACTTGGCAAGGTGGCACTACCTGGAAGAATATTTCACCTTGTGTGACTGTGGAGCAGAACAAACAACTCCTCATATGTATGCTTGCCCACAATGTCCTGCCTCATGTACAGAGGAGGAGTTGTTTAAAGCTACAGACAATGCGGTTGCTGTTGCCTGCTTTTGGTCTAAAACTATTTAGCTGCTTGTGATTTTCTTTATTTCATCACTTTTAAATTTATTTATTATGCAATGCTTTTGACACGAAATAAACCAGGATTCATGGCAAATCCCAACCTTAATGTGATAAGGTCCTTAGTTTCATTATATAAGAAAACTTCCAATAGGGTGTCTGTGGTAGCAGCAGTGAATAAAAGAGGGGTAATGTCCAGGGAGGATTTAAGTTGCATAATGATAACTGAAAATTAGGCTTCATGAAGGAAAAAAAAAAACATACAGATTAGCTATTCAAATAGTCTGTGCATCAGCGAATTTAGTTTGATAGTGTCAAGATTCTATTGTGGGTTCCTCATGATTGCAAATTTGAAAGAAACATTATTTAAAAAAAAAATAAAAATAAAAAGCCAGTGTGTGTGTCTGGGGGGGGGGGGGGTGGCGGCAGAGGGATTAAATGACAACTAAGGTTACTTTTGGTTCTACTTTGAAGCCCAAATTGTGAAATGAATAACTACTCCTAAGATGATTTCTTCAAAATGTGAAGATGGCAACCTGTTCTCAGTGATATCATTTCCTTACTGAGCATTCTTTCCTGACATTTTGCCTGCATCTATGGCAGGCATCCTCAAAGGTAATGAGGTCTGTTGGAAACTAGGCAAGTGGGATCTGTATATCTATGGAATGTTCAGGGTGGGAGAAAGAACTCTCGTCTGTTTGATACAGGTGTGAATGTTCAATTTCTGCTGTAGCTATCACCTTTCAACCAATTTCTTTCCCTTCAGCATTGGACCTGCAAAAAGCTCAAAAAATCTGGAAACAAATTCATGGAGTAATCCAAGAAATCTGTAAGACAAGAATCGACTTCAAGCCAGAACTTACATTTTGAAGACTGTTGGGTGATCAAATAAAAAAGGAACAGAAAAGAATACTTCAGTACATGCTAACCGCAGCATGAATTTAATATGCTCAAAAATAGAAAATGACAGATACCAACAGTAGAAGACTGGACAGTAAAGATTTGGAAAATTATAGAAATATACAAGTTAATGATACTGTTGAGAAATAAGTCACTGGTTGTCACATTTTTAGAAGGATGGAAACCTTTTTACAATATATATCTGATGGAAAGAGAAAGACTTTATATATACAGTAGAGTCTCACTTATCCAAGCCTCGCTCATCCAAGCCTCTGGATAATCCAAGCCATTTTTGTAGTCAATGTTTTCAATATATTGTGATATTTTGGTGCTAAATTCGTAAATACAGTAATCACAACATAACATTACTGCGTATTGAACTACTTTTTCTGTCAAATTTGTTGTATAACATGAAGGTTTGGTGCTTAATTTGTAAAATCATAACCTAATTTGATGTTTAATAGGCTTTTCCTTAATCCCTCCTTATTATCCAAGTTATTCGCTTATCCAAGCTTCTGCCGGCCCGTTTAGCTTGGATAAGTGAGACTCTACTGTATGTTTGTAAATATAAACTGTTGAGATATTGGTTAATGTTAAAATAAGCAGCCATAAACTATTTGTGAAAGGTGGAAGAAAAATACTATATTATAGAGAAACGGAAAAAAGGGAAGTAAGAAATCAATTATTAAAATCAATGTATGTATATATGTTTGTAGTTTGAACATATATGCAATTAGGATAGAGATGTATGTTGTGAAGTTTGATATGTAATTGTTGTTAGGTATATCTGTGTTTATACAGATATACCTAACCAGGGGCCCCTGGTGGCACAGTGTGTTAAAGCGCTGAGCTGCTGAACTTGCGGCCCAAAGGGTGCCAGGTTCAAATCCCGGGAGTGGAATGAGCGCCCACTGGTAGCCCCAGCTCCTGCCAACCTAGCAGTTCGAAAACATGCAAATGTGAGTAGATTAATAGGTACCGCTCCAGCGGGAAGGTAACGGCGCTCCATGCAGTCATGCCATCTACATGACCTGGAGATGTCTATGGACAACATCGGCTGTTCGGCTTAGAAATGGAGATGAGCACCAACCCCCACAGTCAGTCACTACTGGACTTAACGTCAGGGGAAACCTTTACCTTTACCTATTTCTGTGTTTATGTATGCATATGCATTGTTGTTGTATATTAATTTGTGCAATTTTTCTCTTAAACTTTGTTATTAAAATATTTGGGGGGGGAAGAGAGAGAGAGCATTGGCTACTGGGTCTCTATTCACCATCTGTCCTATTTGTGTATGTGGTGCTGCCAGCACTGTTATGCAGGTCCAGGTTTAATTCTTAAGAATATAAAATATTAACATTCTTTACATTGAGATTGATACAAAGCCATGTTATATTGTACTACATGTTAAAGTAAATCACAATTTAGAGTAACAATTTAAAGGGAATATGCTAATTTAAAAAATCAGCGTAGTTTTTCTTAATCTTCCTATTGACAGAGAATAGGAAGGAGAAGAAAGTCATATACAGTGTGTGTGTGTTTTTCTGTGCCATATGGGTGGTTAATGCTAAACACATATGTAGAAGTTTCATTTATTTAGAGGAAAAAAGATAGTTGGACTGTGGAGGTGGGACTGCAGAGGAAATAAAATAAAATTGAAATCCTAATTAATCTAACTCAAAAAAATATTGAAAGTAAACACATGTAATTTGTTCCCAGCTGTTTGTAAGTAAAATCACTGATTAGTTTGATCCAAAGGATGGAAAGGGACAATAATAATAATAATAATAATAATAATAATAATAATAATAATAATAATAATAATAAATTTATTCTTATATCCCGCCCCATCTCCCCGAGGAGACTCGGGGCGGCTCACAACAATAATAAAAACAGTGACAAATTACACATTGTAAAATCAAACATGAAAAGCAGTCATACAATCAATACATACATCACATGTTAAAAACAAGGGGATAAAACAGTTCTAGGCCGAAATAGAGGGCTTCTGTAGCTTCGTGGCAGAAGTACTCAGCAAGGTATCAATAATCATGGTAGAACACTCTCTAATTAAATTAAATGGACAGACAAGTCAACCCCCAAAAATTAGTCGTCAAAGGCCCTCTGGAAAAGCCAGGTTTTAAGGCTTTTTCGAAAGGCAAGGAGGGTGGGGGCCTGTCTAATCTCCCTCGGGAGTGAGTTCCAGAGGCGGGGGGCCACAGCGGAGAAGGCCCTCTCTCTCATCCCCACCAGCCGCAACTGCGAAGGTGGTGGGAGCGAGAGGAGGGCCTCCCCCGAAGAGCGAAGAGATCGTGCAGGTTCATAGGGGGAGATGCGGTCTCTAAGGTAGGTGGGTCCCAAACCGTTTAGGGCTTTGTAGGTGATAACCTGCATCTTGAATTGGGCCCGGAAAACAAACGGCAGCCAGTGGAGCTCCTTAAACAGAGGCGTAGAACGCGCCCTGTAGTTTGCTCCTATTAGAAGCCTGGCTGCCAAGCGCTGAACTAATTGCAATTTCCGGGCCGTCTTCAAAGGCAGCCCCACGTAGAGCGCATTGCAATAGTCCAGTCTAGAGGTAACTAAGGCGTGGACCACCGTAGTCAGATCAGACTTCTCGAGGTATGGTCGCAGCTGGCGCACAAGATTTAGTTGTGCAAAGGCCCTCCCGGCCACGGCCGACACCTGAGCCTCAAGCGTCAGCCCCGAATCCAGGAGGACCCCCAAGCTGCGGACCTGCGCCTTCAGGGGGAGTGCAACCCCATCAAGCACAGGTTGCCACCCAATACCCCGATCGGACTTTTGACTGACCTGGAGGACCTCTGTCTTATTAGGATTAAGTCTCAGCTTGTTCGCCCTCATCCAGGCCAACACAGCGGCCTGACACTGATCCAGTATCTGAGGGGCTTCCTTGGATTTTGGTGGAAAAGAGTAGTAGAGTTGGGTGTCATCCGCGTAGAGATGGCACCGAACTCCAAAACCCCGGATGACCTCGCCCAGCGGTTTCATGTAGATATTGAAAAGCATGGGGGACAGAATAGAACCTTGCGGGACCCCACAGGACAATGGCCAGGGGTCCCAGCAGGTGTCCCCCAGCTTCACCATCTGGGAACGCCCCTCTAGGAAGGACTGAAGCCACTGCAGAACAGTACCCCCAAGGCCCATCCCGGAGAGACGCCCCAGAAGGATACCATGGTCGATGGTATCGAAAGCCGCTGAGATATCCAAGAGAACCAGCAGGGTCACACTCCCCCTGTCCAGCTCCCTGCGGAGGTCATCCACCAAGGCGACCAAAGCCGTCTCGGTACTGAAACCAGGCCTGAAGCCAGACTGCGATTGGTCCAGAGAATCCGTATCATCCAAGAATCCCTGGAGCTGAGAGGCAACCACCCACTCCAAGACCTTGCCCAAAATATGAGATGAAAAAAAAGTAAAGTAGCATATTTTTACAACATAATTTCATAGAAACAAAAAATGTCAGAAAGTGCTAGCCCTTTTAATATGACACTCATCAGCTGTTAAAATATGTTTAGTAATTGAATTGTTAGAACTTTTAGTTTAGCTCTTGGTTGAAAAATGGGCAAGTTCAGTATGGATAAATCTGAAAGCCATCCATTTAACTCTGGTCCTACATGTAATTCAAAATTTACTCCAGATAGACAGATAGATACATAGATAGCTTTGGATAGCATACGGAAAGGTTCACACACCTGTAGTGTTAGTTTTGCTGTTTTTACCTATCTTCAGAAGATTTCACCTCACTTTCTGTCCCCGTGATAATTGGACCTTAAAAAATTTGGCTTGTTGTGGAAACAAAGATTAGTGATAAAGCTTCAGTGGAGACACCTTTTCCCCATGATAATAACACTTTCACGAGCAGATTTCCCTTCTCAGAGGTAGATTTCTCTAACTTCCTGTTGTCTCACCCCTCTTCCTAACTATGAGTTGTTTGTAAGTCAGATGTTTGTAACTCGGGGACTGCCTGTAATGCCTTCCAAAGGCATTACAGTCAGTCCCCAAGTTACAATGCCTTCCCACTTGCACCTATTTGTCTAAATAGGTGCAAGTGGGTGGCATGATTGAGTTATAGATATAGATACACACACACACACACGCACGCACGCACACTGTGGGTGTATGTGTGTGTAACTGCCAATAACTCTTTTATATCTTGGCAGAATTAAAAGAAACGTTCAGGCATAGCTCACTCTTCTGAGGAAATTAAAGTTGCCAAATTTCAGATGAACAGATGCAGGGTTTGTGTGTGTGAGGCTTTTTATTTGGAAATTATCCAAAATTAGATGTGCTTACCCACCTACTATTATTCTGAAAATGACAGACAGACATATAAAGGTCACCCAAAGGAATAAAGCTGCAAGTTCTAGAGAAGATGGTGCAGAGGATTATTTGAAAGGGGAATTGTAACATTTGGAGAAGGGAGTAATTTGTTTCTCCTTTCCTCCCTTTATCCTTTTAATGGTGGAGAACAATCTTATAGATGGGAAGCCTTTGGGTGAGTAGTCTAGCCATCATTTGGCTTACAACCATATTTGATTAACTGTCCAATTGAGAAGATAGCAGAGTAATTCCAAGAGGTTTCACTTGTATCATAAGCAAATACTTCTGAAGGTCTGAGGTCCCAGGCACATAGGATCTTTCTCCACACAATTGAGATTTTGAAGAAATAGTTTTCAATACACACTGGTGTATGATGGCTCCAGATTATAGCTTATACAAGCTGCAGAACTCATCCCTTGATTCTAAGAACCTTTTCCTAAAAGTAAATATTGTTAAGAACCACATAAGCTAGAATCATAGAATCGTAGAGTTGGAAGAGACCTCATGGGCCATCCAGTCCAACCCCCTGCCAAGAAGCAGGAAATCACATTCATAGCAATTAGTTAAGCTAAGTCAATACACATTGTATTAGCTTGCCAATTATCATTCAAAAGAGTGAGGCAGAGCATCAGAAATGTTGAAGTAATGGAAAGGAAATGCTGGCAAACAGTGTGGACCATAAGTCTCCTAAACTACTCTTATCTGCAGGCCTGCATTTTCATTAATTGTGGAAGGGCTCTCCATCTACCTTTCTGCATAGAACAGGTAAAGTACCAGCTTGGACTTTGGTTCAGGCAGTGTAGTCCCATGGACTACATTGATAAAATCCAAATCTTGGATAAAATCAGAGTCAAAATCCAGTTCAGAATCAAAATAAAATCAGAATCCAGTCTTGAATTATAATATGAGGGCTATCCACAAAGTAGGTTACGTTTTGGATTTTAAAAAGGACAAAGTATAGGAAAAATCATTTACCATATGCAGCTGAAAGACACATCTCAATAATACAATCTCAGGTAATCTCCATTGAAATCTAGGCACGTCTCAAATAGATAAATGAGTTTGAAAAGGTCTGCCCCAGTAAATTTGCTGCCTCTCTCCTCCATTTCCAACAATGGGGGCGTGGCTGGCAGTGCAGCATTTTGGCTACGCTGCAGGAGGGATGAGACAAAATGGGACGTAGAAATTTGGTGGTCTTATATATCAGAATATATAATCAATGATTTCATTAATCAAAGGAAAAGAAAATATACAAATTGTATAAAAGAACCTGACTGGTTCAGGAAATGGTCAGTCCTAATTAACAAAATAGATGGAGATGAAAGATACACCACCTTGAACCAGGCATTCCACACAGTTAAAAAGATACAATGATAATATATTGAATTGCTGTTCCAGGGGGGAGGGGGAATGGGGGAGGGGAGGGGTGGGTGTTACATTCCAAAGGATCGTTTAAAATGTCATTTAAGCATTACTTACTTTTGGTATTATGTATATTGAAATAAGACATACATCGCTAAAATTTTGTTAATTGTTGGAATGTAATAAAAATTAAAAAAAAAAGGTCTGCCCCAGTAAATTTGCTGCCTCTCTCCTCCGTTTCCAACAATGGGGGCATGGCTGGCAGCGCAGCATTTTGGCTACGTTGCAGGAAGGGAGAAGGGGGAAGGGCTGAGGACAGAAGTGGGGAATTTACTGGAGCAGTACTTTTCAAACTCATTTATCTATATGAGACGTGCCTACATTTCAATGGGGATTACATGGGATTGTATTACTGAGATGTGTCTTTCAGCTGCATATGGTAAATGATTTCTCCTATACTTTGTCCTTTTTAAAATCCAAAACATAACCTACTTTGTGGATAGCCCTCGTATATATCATTTCTTAGCTCCAAGAATTTGGTGAGCAACAGTGGCCCTTTGAACACTTTTGATCTGCATATCTTATTAGCCCTATTCAGCAGATGTAATCATGAGAGTTTATGGTAGTTATAGTCCAAAAATATCTGGAGTGCTACTGTTAAATTGCTGGGCTACATTACTGAGCAGTGTTCACACTTAATTCATGCAGAAAATGATGAATCAGTTTCCACATGAAGGTCAAAATATTCAAACTTGAATGAATCCCTAGACATATAAGCTTAAAATGAGATTTGTTACTCTATTAGTAATCAATAGGTCATTAAACACCACCAGTAAATGCTGAGGAACTACTGGATTTACAGGGCATAAACAATTTGACTAGTAAATAATATCTAATGATGTGTTGGAATAAAAGCACAATGACTTCAGCAGGGACACGTCTTTGTGCATAAAAAATAAAAGTGATGATTGGTTGTTTTTTTGTTTTTTAAAGATATATCAAATCCACATACACTTCAAATTGTTGATATTTAATGCATAAAGCACGTGAGATCAATTCAGCTTCTCTGCCAAAGAGAACAATTTGGAAGATAATTTCTCCTGAGTTTATCTTCTCTTTCAAATGATTTTCTTAAGAAATTCAAAAATCTATAACTGGGTTTTTGTAGCATCTAGTGTAGGTAAATGGGTTGTTTGCTATGCTTTAACTGGAATAAGCTGGCATCCTATTAGTGATATATGCAAACACTACCTCCTGAGAAATCTGTATAACGACCAAGTAGCAACAGTAAGAACAGACCATGGAACAACAGACTGGTTCAAGATTGGGAAAGGATATGGCTGTATCCTCTCACCCTACCTATTCAACTTGTATGCAGAATACATCATGCAATGTGTGAGGTTTGATGAATCCAAGGCTGGAGTTAAAATTGCTGGAAGAAACATTAACAACCTTAGATATGCAGATGATACCACTTTGATGACTGAAAGTGAGGAGGAGCTGAGGAGCCTTATAGCCAAGGTGAAAGAAAAAAGTGCAAAAATTGGGTTGCAGTTAAACATAAAAAAACCCAAGATTATGGCAACTAGGCTGATTGATAACTGGCAAAAAGAGGGAGAAAACATGGAGGCAGTGACAGACTTTGTATTTCTAGGAATGAAGATTGCTGCAGATGCAGACTGTAGCCAGAAAATTAGAAGACATTTACTTCTTGGGAGGAGAGCAATGACCAAGCTCAATAAAATAGTGAAGAGTAGAGACATCACACTGGCAACGAAGGTCCGCATAGTTAAAGCAATGGTATTCACCATAGTAACCTATGGATGCAAGATCTGGGCCATAAGGAAGGCTGAGCGAAAGAAGATAGGCGCTTTTGAACTGTGGTGTTGGAGGAAAATTCTGAGAGTCCCTTGGACCGCAAGAAGATCAAACCAGTCCATACTCCAGGAAATAATGCCTGGCTGCTCATTGGAGGGAAGGATATTATTCTTTAACCCCCCCAAACCCTGTGTCATCTTAAGGGTTGGGGTGTTGGCCCCCTGGTGAGGCTTTGTGCCTGCCAGGTTGAGCCTGGGAGTGACAGGAGAGTTACAGAAGAGAAGGCAACGCCGGTAAGGCAGAACCTTTGTGGGAGTTTGTTGCAGGCAAAGTTCCAGGCAAAGTTTAAAACTCCAATACTGCTGTTCTTTTACTGCCCTTCCCTGAGCAATAAACTGGGACTGAAACCCCAGGGAGGCACAGGTCACACAGGAGGAAGTCCTTGTGTTGCAAAAGGGATAAGAATGAAGAACAAACAAACAGAACAAGCGAAAGGAGCAAACGGGAACCTGGAGTGACAGAGAGGGAAGGAAGGCTCCGCCTGCCATTGCTCTTTGCTGTTAGACGCTGAGACTGCGTTTAAAGAAAATCGAAGCCTTACTGTGCCTACCGTTGGTTGCCTCTAACATCTAGCTGCCAAATTGCCTTCAAGGACCCCTCCATCGTCCCTTTCTCCTCATACCTTGTGGGAAGAACTTTTCTGGGATCAGCTTACTGTAAAACCTGAGGCCTCCACCTGAGCCTGGGCAGAGAACACCATCAGTTGCTGGCTTATTTCCATTCCAGCCGGAGTGTGGGGCACAGAGTCGCTGAGCCAGCTGCTGTTTTACACTGCTGGCCGGTTCCTGCAGCTGCTTCCTGCAGTGTTAGCCATTGCCTATCATTGTCGGTCAGTTTCTGCCAATAGCCACCATTTCCCACTGCACCGCTGTGCCAACCACCGTTTCCCGCTGCCGCCACCATTGCCCGCTGCCGGCCATTTCGCCTTGTTTTGCCATCATGGGCTTATTGACTGGACCCGGCTTGGAACGGCAGCTCCATCATCGCGGTGGGTGGCAGGATGATCTTCGTTGCTGCCACTGATTATCATTGTGGGCGCTGTGTGGAGAAGGAGGGCTTTTGGAGTCTAGCCGCCAGTGACCTGGCTGTGGTTTGTTTGTTTCATCTGGGCCAAAGACCTAACTATTGCTGTGTCAGCGTGGGCAGTTTGCTGCCCCCAGTTGGGGAGTTCCATCCTCCATCATCCATAAGACCGAAAGCACAATTCCACTCCTTAGGGCCCTACCACTGCATTGTGTTAGCCCGATAAGTAACTATATTGACTGGGTCTGAGCGCTGCCTGCCCTACCAGCCTTATCTAACCTTTTTTTGGCTGCTTTGGTATCCGGGTTTACCTGAGGATATATTGATTTCATCTACTAGACCAACATCTGGACCAGCACTTTATCTTACTGCTATAATTGCTACAATTTATTGCTCTATTGTTTATTGCTGCTAACATCTGCTATGAAATTCCACCTGACTTTTATGAATTGTGTTTAGTCCTATAATATGACGCTGCTAGTGGAGGGCTAGGGAGGGTTGCCCGTGGAGTTTTGGGGAGAGGGGGCCTGTTACCGACCCAGTATATAGCCATAACCCGTCCTGATTTTTTATATCATAGCACTGAGTCACTTTATTTCTTAAAATTGTATAACGCTGCGTTAGCTACTGGCATTTAATTGAGAACCCATTATTGTTTTTAGCTCTCCATGAGCCCCTCTCCCTGTGAGTTTTATGGGAACCTATGAACTAGACCCCCCTGTCTTTGCACTGTGCACTTTAATATCAAGCTAAGGAGGGGGGGGGGGAGTTACAAAGCTTTTTAGTGCACTTTATTCTAGTAACTCCTAAAGGGGGGGGAGAAAGGAGTGGCTTGTCTACATCTATAGCCAGTGTTCTTGTCTCCAGCTATAGCCAGTGTTAGCCAGATGTTAGAGAATAGGGAGAGGGGCCATGTAGAGGGAGGGGGGATGTCCGCTAGCCGAGGAGCCCCCATTGAAGTTATTCAGGGGAGGAGGAGATGCGGGAAAAGGAGACCAAAATTAATTCGGCCTAGGGAGAGATTTCTTGTAGATTTAAAACGGTCTCCTGATATGGTAAATTTGGATATCCGGGCTGGCGGTCCCTTCGGACTAAAGGTGGTGCTGCTGAACGCCAGGTCTGCAAATGGAAAAACCGCAATTATCCAGGATCTTATCCTGGATGAACAGGCAGACCTGGCGTGCATAACGGAGACCTGGCTGGATGAGGCGGGTGGGGTCAATCTCACCCAACTCTGTCCTCCTGGGTACTCCGTGCAGCACCAACCAAGATCCGGAGGGAGGGGAGGCGGAGTCGCAGTGGTCTACAAGGATTCCATCCCCCTGACCAGGTGCCCCATCCCGCAGTCAACCTTGTTTGAATGTGTCCACCTGAGGGTGGGTGACCGGGACAGATTAGGGATTCTGCTAGTGTACCGACCACCCCGCTGCACTACAGTCTCCCTGCCTGAGCTAGCGGGGATGGTCTCGGGCCTGGCGTTGGAGTCCCAGCGGCTTATTGTGCTGGGGGACTTCAATGTCCATGCGGAGACCACCCTGACTGGCGCAGCTCAGGACTTCATGGCCACCATGGCAACCATGGGGCTGTCCCAATTGGTATCTGGTCCCACCCACAGAGCAGGGCACACACTTGACTTGGTTTTCTGCCAGGGATGGGAGGAAGGTGGTGGTGTGGAGGAGCTCACCATCACTCCTTTGCCATGGACCGACCATCACCTGATCAGGTTTAGACTCACTGTGCCCCCCAACCTCCGCAGGGGTGGAGGACCTAATAAAATGGTCCGCCCCCGGAGGCTTATGGATCCGGATGGATTCCTGACGGCTCTTGGGGAGTTTCCCGCTGCCTCGGTTGGTGATCCTGTCGATGCTCTGGTTGCCCTCTGGAACAAGGAGGCGACTAGGGCAATAGACACGATTGCTCCGGAACGTCCCCTCTCGAGTACCCGAGCTAAACCATCTCCTTGGTTCACCGAGGAGTTGGCAGCGATGAAGCGAAAGAAGAGGGGTCTAGAGCGCGTGTGGCGTTTGAAGCAGAACGAACCAGACCGAGCACGGCTGTGCCTTTATTTAAAGGCATACGCCGCGGCAATAGATGCTGCTAAGAATGTTTTCTTTGCAGCTAATATTGCGTCCGCAAAGAACCGTCCGGCAGAGCTGTTCCGAGTTGTTAGAGGTTTGTTGAATCCCATCTCTCAAGATGGGATCCCTGACAACTCGGCAGCCCGCTGTGAAGCATTTGCTCAGTTCTTTGCGGACAAAGTCGCTCTGATCCGCTCTAGCTTTGACACCATATTAATGGCAGCTTCCGAGGATGTAACACGAGCTCCTGCTTGTCCTATTTTGATGGATTCATTTCAATTGGTTGAGCTCGAGGATGTGGACAAGGTGCTTGGAGAGGCAAAGGCTACCACATGCATCCTAGACCCCTGCCCATCCTGGCTGGTGAGAGAAGCCAGAGGGGGATTGGCCGAGTGGGTGAAGGTGGTGGTGAATGCCTCCCTTCGGGAAGGCATTGTTCCAGCGAGCCTTAAATTGGCTGTGATCAAACCGCTGTTGAAGAAGCCATCACTAGATCCCACTCAATTGGACAGCTATCGGCCTATCTCCAATCTCCCCTTTTTGGGCAAGGTCCTGGAACGTGTGGTGGCTGCGCAACTCCAGGCATTCTTGGTTGACACTGATTTTCTGGATCCGGCGCAGTCTGGCTTCAGGCCGGGGCATGGCACCGAGACAGCCTTGGTCGCCTTAGTCGATGATCTACGCCGGGAACTGGACAGGGGGAGTGTGTCCCTGCTGGTTCTGCTGGACCTCTCAGCGGCCTTCGATACCATCGATCACGGTATCCTTCTGGGACGCCTCGCGGGAATGGGACTTGGAGGTACTGTTCTGCAGTGGCTCCACTCATTCCTGGAGGGTCGGTCCCAGATGGTGTCATTGGGGGACGCCTGCTCGGCCCCACAACCGTTGACTTGTGGGGTCCCGCAGGGGTCAGTACTGTCCCCCATGTTGTTTAACATCTACATGAAGCCGTTGGGAGAGATCATTCGGAGTTTCGGGGTCCGGTGTCATCTGTACGCAGATGATGTCCAGCTCTGTCACTCCTTCCCACCTGTCACTAAGGAGGCTGTCCAGGTCCTGAACCGGTGTCTGGCCGCTGTGTCGGACTGGATGAGGGCTAACAAATTGAAACTGAATCCAGACAAGACAGAGGTCCTTCTGGTCAGTCGCAGGGCTGAACGGGGAATAGGGTTACAGCCTGTGTTGGACGGGGTCGCACTCCCCCTGAAGACGCAGGTTCGCAGTCTGGGGGTTCTCTTGGACTCATAGTTGAGCCTGGAGCCTCAGGTTTTAGCGGTGGCCAGGAGAGCCTTCGCACAACTCCGCCTTGTACGCCAGCTGCGCCCGTTCCTTGGGAGGTCTGACTTGGCCACGGTGGTCCACGCTCTGGTTACAGCTCGTTTGGATTACTGCAACGCGCTCTACGTGGGGCTGCCTTTGAAGACGGCCCGGAAGCTCCAGCTAGTACAACGGGCGGCAGCCAGATTAATAACTGGGGCGGCTTACAGGGAGCGTACTACCCCCCTGCTAAGCCAGCTCCACTGGCTGCCAATATGCTACCGAGCCCAATTCAAAGTGCTGGTTTTGACCTACAAAGCCCTAAACGGTTCTGGTCCAATTTACCTGTCCGAACGCATCTCCTCCTATGAGCCCACGAGAACCTTAAGATCATCCGGGGAGGCCCTGCTCTCGATCCCACCGGCCTCACAAGCACGGCTGGTGGGGACGAGAGACAGGGCCTTCTCGGTGGCGGCCCCTCGGCTGTGGAACTCCCTCCCCAGTGACATCCGGCAGGCTCCATCCCTTTTGGGGTTCAGGAAGAAGCTGAAGACCTGGCTATGCGCGCAAGCGTTTAATGAATGAACTCAGTTAGCATTGACATGGATCGGATTAAGGCTTTTGCACAAGGTCTGATGGATGATTGGTATATATATTTGGTGTTGCATTGTTTTAAATTTTTATATATTGTATTTTATTATGTTATTTAATTATTTTAACTGTTTTATTCTTATTTTATTGTATTATGATGTACTGGTAGTGATCCTACCAGTTGTGTAAGCCGCCCTGAGTCCCCTCGGGGAGAAGGGCGGGGTAGAAATATTGGAAATAAAAATAAATAAATAAATAAATATTAGAGGCAAAGATGAAGTACTTTGGCCACATAATGAGAAGACAGGAAAGCTTGGAGAAGATAATGATGCTGGGGAAAATGGAAGGAAAAAGGAAGCGGGGCTGACCAAAAGCAAGATGGATGGATGGTATCCTTGAAGTGACTGGCTTGACCTTGAAGGAGCTGGGGGGTGACCATGGCTGACAGGGAGCTCTGGCGTGGGCTGGTCCATGAGGTCACAAAGAGTTGGAAGCAACTGAACAAATAAACAGCAAATGTCTATCTTATGCACATATATGGATTTTTTTTAATCATTGGAGAGGTTGGCATTCTCTTCCTTCCTTCCAAAACATCCAAAGCACACACAGAGACACCCTTCAGGACTCATTATTTTACTGCAGCAGCTCCTCTCCCCAGCTATTGTTGGAGAGTGCGGGAGATCAGGGAGGTTTTGGGTTATTTTTCCATAAGTGACACAGACTGATGGCATCATCTACTGAGACTTCTAGGGGATCTCAGTGGAAGATGTCCTCAATCAGCTTCTTTCTATGTTTCCAAAGCCAGACACTTCTGTGTTTCCACCAACTCTTTCCACCAGTGTGTAAGGTATCACAGCAAAATGATGAACTCTCAATAATGGAGGATGCTTCTATTCACATGTAGAAGTAAGTAGAACCATGAATATTGAATCTGTGGATAAGGGGGTCATACAGTACTTGACTCTTTGAGTATGTAATGAACATTAGAGATTATCATCCATCTGACTATGATAGGTCAAGACAAAGAGTACTTATGAAATATTTATGATTGGAGTGAGATGTCTGCCTGATCTTCACTAATAGATGTTACTGGCATATAGAGATGACTACCTCTTTTGTAATTTGATTCAGATGTAGCATTGTTAGATTGCACTAAATACTACAAAAATCCATGGAAGAGTGATAAAGGTGGATTTTGTTGTAACTTGTCTCTCCTATGTGGAGAACATTACTCCATTCTGTTGAGTCTGTGGGAGACACATGCCAGGGAATGGATATTGATAAAGCAAAACAAGTCACAGAATATACCCCTGGCAAAGCAAAGGTAGAGCACACACCAACAGCAATACACATAACCATATATTCGCAGAGTAGGAAGGGATTGCAAGAGCCATCCAGTACAACCCCATTCTAACATTCAGAAACACCCAGCCAAAGCATTCCTATCAGATGGTTGCTCAGCTTCTGTGTAAAGATCTTAATAGAATGGGATTCTGCCACTATCTGATGCATTTTATTCCATATAGAGCAACTTTTACCATCAGAAAACTCCTGCTAATGTTTTTATATATATATATAATTTAAATTTGTTGGTTTTTGTCTGAATATCTGCAACCTCAGTTCTGCATTATTGCATGTACTATGTTGTTTTGACTTGTACTATATTGCTTTATTAATACTCCACCTTCACAAAGCTGGGGCTCAAAGGTGGCTTACAAGATAAGAGAGAAATAAAATACACACCAAGATAGAAACTTACACAAATTATGTTTGGAATGGCAACAAACTGTCTATGAAATTAAAATAATTTAAAGCACATCGTGAAGGTAATAGCTCATACTGAAGAATACCCTTTTCCTGTAAAATATCACGTGTTCCCCCTTTCTCTCTATGCCTATGTGGAGTCGTCTTCTTCTTCTTCTTCTTCTTCTTCTTTCTTCTTCTTCTTAGGCGATCCCTCGTAGTTTGAGGATGATGGTCCTCCATTTCTTGGAAGACTCCTGTGCGTGATTTTTTTTTTAATGTGTGCAGGTCAGTGCACGGCCGGTCAACACACAGTCTTCACAGATTGAGGTCCCAGCAGTGGTGTGGTTAACACAACGAGAGTGGCTTCTCAGTCTGCTGCAGCCTTCTTCCGCCTTCACAGCTGTTGTAACATGTACCATGTTATCCTCCACCTGCTCCGCCGTTGAGGTTTTTGGGTCTTCGGATTGTTCTTGGTCTGGATCCTCCCCTGTGGCCACTCCTGGGAGTGTATGACTCCAGTGGTTGTGCCCTCAGGTTCATTGGAACATGCAAGCCCCCTCACCACGTCAAGGTGACAATCCATCGAGGGGGTGGAGTATTCTATCTCTAAGTTGAAAGTGAAGACACAATACTTGTAATAGTGTCCATGTCCCACAAGGGGGGCAGTAAAGATAGAGGCAGGTAGTTAGGTTTTCTTACAATGCTATATTTTCTCTTCATATTGTGTGTATTGTTTTTCATGTCACGCTCACATATCCAGCCATACATCCCTCCATCCCCCTCTCACTCTTTCCACCCTTTCTCTCCTATATTAGAAAGAGAGAGGGTGGAGAGAAGTGTGTGCGGGGGGGGGGGTATAATAATTTGAGCACTAGACTACAACTCTCTGTTCAAATCACTATGCAATCCTGGAAACTCATTAGATGACCATGGGCACTTCCCATTCTCACAGCCTGGGAGGAAGGCAAAGAAAACCCATTCTGAACATATCTTGTCCAGAAAACCCGTGATAGGGTTGTTATAATTTATAATTAATTTGAAACTCCACCACCACCACCACTTATATGAGAGACAAACTATCAGAATGTTATAATATATTAGTAAAATGATTCAGCTTCTGTTTCTTCAATTGCTCAAAATAATAGTGAACTCCACCCAAGGTTTCATTGATCTATTGTCAATATTTTTAAATGAATTAAAGTGTTCTGTATAATCTACAAGATGTGACTTTGTGATGTTAATGTACTATGACTGTGGGTTCACTTCAGATGTTCTCCCTTACATCCAAAGTAATTAAAAGTGATGGCACCTCAATTCTAAATACAGATAGGTGTGTGGGTTTGTGTGGCAGTGGCTTTAGTTCAGCACAGTCAGTCCCCTGCACCCACAGATTCTGCTTCTATGCATTCAATCATCCACACCTAAACATATTGTTTTTAATTCAAAAAGCTAACCTTGATTTTTCACTTGATATAAGGGATAGCCTTTTACAATGAGACTTGAGCATCTATGGATTTTGGTATCCACAAGAGATCCTGGAACCGAAGCCCAGCAGATATTAATGGCCCAATGTATATATTGTGCTCATATCAGTGTTTCATTTTGTCTGGTAAAGTCAACCTCAAAAGGCCAATAGATCTCACTCAGACATTTGTCCTCTTCTTTCTTCTTGCCATAGAAATAGATTACCCTTTGTTTGATACTGCCTGATCTCTGTCCAGTCCCAGGATGTTCATCCATCATATGCTAACAGATGCTCATGAACTAAGGCAGTACTGTAAAAGCTATTTGCAGACACCGCAAAAGACACTTGGTTGTCACACAGAAGTTTCTGGTTGCAAAACCCATGATCTATGGTGGCTGGCCTCTACTACATATGATCTTCATACTCAATGTACTTCAGATATACTCTTCCTTGTACAATCCAAAGGATGGATCTCATCTCAAATATCCAGGATGGAAAGATACATTGAGGAATTATAAAACAGTACACGTGTGATGGTTCACATCTTATAGTGCATTTTTTTCCTGAGAATTTTCTTTCAAGTTTAAAGCTAGAATACAAGGTGAAGGAATATTAAATGGGAACTAGTGCTTACAGCAGTGGTTCTCAACCTGGGGTCCCCAGATGTTTTTGGCCTTCAACTCCCAGAAATCCTAACAGCTGGTAAACTGGCTGGGATTTCTGGGAGTTGTAGGCCAAAAACATCTGGGGATCCCAGTTTGAGAACCACTGGATTACAGGCTCAAAACAAGGAAGGTTTTGATTAGCAGAAAAGAGAACATCACCTCCCAGCTCCTTCAGATTTCCCAGTTCCTTCTGAACTTAGCTACAATCTATGCCATTACCAAGCATGAGGGAAAGAAGAGATTTTGCAGCCTGAATATCTTGCTATAAACTATCTCTGTTGTAATGCAAATATTTTAATGCAGCTTGGTAACCCAAGACAATTCACTTATGGAAGATGAGCTTCCTTGTGGTAAAGAAAATTTCTAAATTACTTTGTTATTACTGATCATGGATGTACAAAGTGTAGTCTATGAGCCACATGCACCATCTCTTTAGCATAACCCTCCAGATATTCAGACCTTAGGTAAAGGTAAAGGTTTCCCCCTGACATTAAGTCTAGTTATGTCTGACTATGGGGATTGGTGTTTATCTCAATTTCTAAGTCAAAGAGCCGGTATTGTCTGTAGACGCCTCTGTCATATGGCCAGGATGACTGCATGGAGTGCTTTTACATTCCCACCAGAGTGGTACCTATTGATCTGCTCACATTTGGACGTTTTTGAACAGCTAGGTTGGCAGAACCGGGGGCTAACACAGGAGCTCACCCCGCTCTCTGGATTCGAATTGCCAACCTTTCAGTCAGCAAGTTCAGCAGCTCAGCGGAAATCACAGCAACCCAAACCCATGATAGTTTCACCTTAGGGCTGCCATAAGTCCAAAATGATTTCAAGGCACTGAAGAACAAAGAATATTGCTGGGACTGCAATTTGTATCCCACCTGAATGGTTGAATTAGTACTATACAATGGGCTCTTGTTATTTGTTGGGTTTTGGTTCCAAGACCCCTTGTGGATATTAAAATCTGGACATGGTCAGGTCCTGTGTGTGTGTGTGTGTGTGTGTGTGTGTGTGTGTGTGTTTCCCATGGAGTAAACAACAAAACCACTGAACCAAATCACACAAAATTTGGCCACAAAATACATTGTCATCCAATCTATGTCTTTCAATCAAATAAACCTAGAAATATAAAGTTCAAACAAAAGAAAACCACTGAAAACACAAAGTGGGGGGGGAGGATAAGGAAGAGCCATTCTCCCCCTTGCTGCCAGTCAGAAGGGTAGGCCCCACCCCCTTTAGGCTCTACCCACTTCCTGTCATAGTAACCCTCTCAACCACAATGGTGCCCAGGGGACAAGCAGGGTTCACTTAGGCCTCTACCACACTGCCTATAAAATACAGATCATTTGATTTTAACTGGATTATATGGCAGTGTAGACTTAAGGTCTTTCCACACAGCTATATAACCCAGAATGCCAAGGCAGATAATCCACAGTACCTGCTTTGAACTGGATTATTTTGAGTCCACACTGCCATAAAATCTAGTTCAGTGTGGATTTTATACATCTGTGTAGAAGGGGCCTAATATAATCCAGTTAAAAGCCGAAAATATAAGATCATAAATATAATATATAAAATTACTGTGGCATAATAAAATAGAACAATATAATCTCTAAAATCAGGACCGTAAATAAAAAACAACACTCTGAAAAAGGGGAATTCCAGACAGGAAACAATCAGGGCCAGTTAACACTTCCCAACAAAGAATCCCCCCCATGCAGGAAGCTGATGAGGGAGAGAAATAGCGTGTATTATCAGAGTCATTATTATTACTATTATTATCATTATTATTATTATTGTGTTGCTGTGAACCATTAAAATGAACACAATCTGGCTCCCAGTATTAAAAAACCCTCTAAAATCAGATCAGTAAATAAAGAAAAATATTATGTAAACAGGAGAAATCCAGACAGGAAACAATCAGGGCCAGCTAACACCTCCCAACAGGAATTCCCCCAGGGAGGAAGCTGAGGAAGGATAGAAGTGGTATTGTCAGAGTCATTATTATTACATGTTAATAATTCTGGCTAATTGCAGCATTCATACTTGCCTCTAACAGAAAAAAGAGGAACAACCAGAAATATTGTATATCCACAAGCTTTGAGAAATTCCTCAATACTTTATTTCCATACCACCAAACTTTGCCACAATAATGCATAGCCAGGCACAGCTAGTGGTAGTATAAAATGATGCCCCTTATATAAAATGATGAAGAGCGAGGTTTGCTTTTATGGACTTAAAAAAAAAACATTTCCAAGTGATGCCTGGATTAATCCATGGGGGAAAAAACCCATGGATACAGAGGTCTGATGTTCATTGATGTATTTTTTTTCACACCGTTTATACTTGTTTCTGTTACCAGAATGCAGAATATATTTTGCTATGAAGACAAAAATAAAAATAAAGATCAACAGCAAACCCAGCAGTGGTCTGACGGGTATACAGATTGCTTTTAGCAAGATAAATGGTTGTTAACACAGAGAAAGTCTCCAATATGCCCTCACTTGGAAGGGCAAGCTGTCTCTTGGTGTTCTCTCCACAACCTGAAATTCTTATTAATTCACTGAGCCCGACAGTGTACAAAGTGCTGCTAGAAAAAAAGAGCAAACTTATTCCTTTTTCTTGCAGGTTGAAAAATCATTCAAACTGCATTAATAATAAAGTCAGCCATGTTCATTTATAGGCAAACAAAACCCAGTGCTACAGAGGTTTGACTTAATGGGGGCTAAAGGGGGCTGCATTTAGACTCAGCTTTCAGGTTTATAATGACAAATATCTAGTTTATGTGGCTAAAGAAAAAATCTTCCAATACAAGTATGTGGCCTGAAGCAATATTTCTAATATGAAAGCAGTTTTGGACATTTGCCGTTGCTGTATTTAGTGAAGGAATATTTCAGTAACAACACTCTAATGAGATTTGGGATGAGGCAAAATGACCTTTCAAGGTTATTTTGTGACCTTTAAGCTGTGCAAAGAAAATGTATTATTCTCATGAAAGCATGTTTCTTAGGTTAAAGGCCTAGAATATTAAGACAAAATATGGATTGCCTGATCTTGCCTCTACATGCCTATGAGTGCTGAGTGAATGATTATAAACTTCTGGCATGTATATCCAGAAGGGTAGTCTTCTGCAGCTAAAAACTATAAAAGATATTGTGGCACCTTATTATTTATTAAATCTGAAAAATTATTTTGGATTTAGAGAGAACAGTTATCTGCTATGTTGTTCAAATACCTGGTGATGGAAATATCATTGGGAAACTACTTGTTTTGGATGACAGTGTCCAAAACCTTCCAACCAGCCTGATCAATGTTAAAGTACTGTATAACAATGCTCAAGGAAGTTCAAAAAGTGAATTGTATGCCTGTGTGTGTTCTGAGTCAACACAGAATTTGATATTCTTTTTTTCTCTCTGCAATGACCAAATCCCCCTTTAAAGTCTAACTGCCCTTACATGTCTGCTGAAAGCAGTGGGGAATCAGAAAAGGGTCTATCTATGTCTCTCTTGCCCAGCATTTCTCAACCTGGGAGTCGGGACCCCTGGAGGGGTCGTGAGGGGGGTGTCAGAGGGGTCACCAAAGACCAGTATTTTCATGGGGGTTCTGTGCAGGGGCGGCTGAACCTATACACAAAGTAAGCAGTTGCATATAGTGCCCAATCATTAGGGCCGCCATTGAGGTGCCTGGAAGGGAAGGGTGAGAGCTGCCTGAAAGACGGGCAGCCCCTGGCTGTCCGTCATTCAGGCAGCTCTGCCCCCTTCCCTTCCCGGCTGAGCTCTCTGCAAGGCTATTCAGTGCTAATCAAGGTGGCCAATTGGCCACACCCCGCCCTCAGCGGAGGGGAATGGAGGCCGTGAGTGAGTGGGGCCTGCACCGGAAGTGCCGAGGAGGGAAGGGTTGGAGGTGTTGTGCTAAGTAAGTTTGGGTCGGAAGGGAAACAAACTGGTGGGACTGCCTCTGGAGAGGGCCTGAGTGTGTGGCCTGAAGAGGCAGGGAAGTGGAGCCAAGTGGAGTGGAGGGGAGATGGCCGGGGGGGAGCGATGGCATGCCAAGGTTTAAATGGCCGGGAGGAAAAGTCTTTGTGGGGCTTTGGGAGGCACAAAGTGGCACTGGAGGAGGAGGAGGAGGAGGAGGAGGAGGAAGAGGAAGAAGGGGCGGTGGCTCTCAGGTTGGGGCTGTTGGAAACAAGGCAAGTGAGATATATCTGTGGAATGTTCAGGGTGGGAAAAAGAACTCTTGTCTAAGGCAGGTGTGCATGTTACAATTGGCCACCTTGATTAGCATTAAATAGCCTTGCAGCTTCAAAGCCTGGCTGCTTTCTGCCTGGGGGGAATCCTTTGTTGGGAGGTGTTAGTTGGCCCTGATTGTTTCCTGTCTGGAATTCCTCTGTTTTTTTCTGAGTGGTGTTCTTTATTTACTGTCCTGATTTTAGAGTTTTTAAAATACTGACGTTTCACCCACATCTACTAACTTTGTCCCCACTTCAAGAAAGTCACCCCAGGCTTGCCATCAGAGTGGTCAGAGGTTGAGAAGAAGGTCTGCTCATCATTCTCATGCTCAGAAGAGGACAAGGGCCATAGTTATCATGTTGAGCATATTCTCCAAAATGCCAAAGCCTAGTTACTGTAGCCCTATTCAAGCTTCTATCTGACTAAGAAGGCTAAAACTACCATATTTACATCAATCTAAGCCACACATTTTTTGCCTAAGTGACTATGCCAAAATTGAGGTGTACAATACATTTGTGTAATACGGTAAAGACAAGTGGGTTGCTGTGAGCTTTCTGGGCTGTATGGCCATGTTCCAGAAGTATTCTCTCCTGACATTTCACCTGCATCTATGACAGGCATCCTGAGAGGTTGTGAGGGTGTTGGAAACCAGGCAAGTGGGGTTTATATATCTGTGGAATGATGTCCAGGGTGGGAGAAAGAAAGAACTCTTGTCTGTTGGAGGCAGGTGTGAATGTTTCAATTGCCCATTTTGATTAGCATTGAATAGCCTTTCAGTTTCAAAGCTTGGCTGCTTCCTGTCTGGGGGAATCCTTTGTTGGGATGAGTTATTACTACTATTATTACTGTTATTATTATTATTATTATTAGGCCTTGCTCCTGGGAAGAATCCTCCGCCGTGGCTCTCTATCTATCTGTCTACGTTGCCACATATTCTTCTCATTGTGTGTATGTGTATGTATATATAAGATACACAAACACAAGCACATATGCCTCTCTCATATGTGTGTGTGTGTGTGTTACACACACACATATATGTATATACTATTCACCTCTACTTTCTACCTTTTATTTTTCAGTGTTTGGTTTGGGGGGGGGGGGCGCCAAAATACTGTTTGCTTACACTTGAAAATTATATAAGGCTGGCCCTGTCTGTGTGGAAAGTTTGTCCCAATTCTATCATTGGTGGTGTTCAAGGGGCTCTTTGATTGTCGGTGAACTATAAATCTCAGCAACTACAACTCCCAAATGTCAAGGTCTATTTTTCCCAAACTCCACCAATGTTCATATCTGGGCATATTGAGTATTTGTGCCAAGTTTGGTCCAGATCCATCATTGTTTGAGTCCACAGTGCTTTCTGGATGTAGGTGAACTCCAAAACTCAAGGTCAATGCCCATCAAAACCCTTCCAGTATTTTCTGTCAATCATGGGAGTTCTATGTGCCAAGTTTGGCTCAGTTCCATTGTTGATGGAGTTCAGAATGCTGTTTGATTGTAAGTGAACTATAAATCCTAGCAACTACAACTCCCAAATGACAAAATCCCCCCCCCCCCCAACTCCACCAGTATTCAAATTTGGGCATATTGGGTATTTGTGCCAAATTTAATCCAGTGACTGAAAATACACCCTGCATACCAGATATTTACATTACGATTCATAACAGCAGCAAAATTATAGTTGTGAAGTAGCAACAAAAATAATTTTATGGTCAAGGTCACCACAACATGAGGAACTGTATTAATGGGTCACAGCATTAGGAAGGCTGAGAACCACTGCTCTAGCCAGATGCAAAATGATTTCATCATCCACTGAGGCTTCTGGAAAACTCCAGCCAACAACAATGGAAGATTTAATCATTTCATGGCTAGTTATGAGAGACAGTCAGATGCTTCCCTGATCTCCTACCACTCTCAACAACACGAATGGCCTGGGAGTGGGGTTGCAGTGACTCTATGGTAGTGAATGACCAGCTCTAGTGCACTTTCACATGCAAAACTGCTGTACTACTCTGGATCATATTGCAGCCACTTGTGTTAAATTTGCACACCAATACAAGAACAATTTAAGATCAACAAATTGTGAATCATCACAATCAAGAAAGTAATTATCACCTTCTATTCTTTATTTCTTGCAAGTTCTCCAGATCTCAATATTTAAAATCCTCCCTACAACTGCAGGGATAATCTGGAGAGTCTGTGGCTTCAGGACAATGATTCCATTCTGGGTTTTAAAATATGCACTCCAAAGTTTAGGGCAGTTATAAAAAGTACTGAACATTATTTATTATATCTATAAATTACAGGATTAACCTTTATGTATTTGATGAAGTGGGATTTATAAAAGTTATACCTCCATATGTTTGGCAGTGCTTAAAGAGCCACAACATACCCTGATGTTCTTGTTGAAAATATGTGTAAATAAAACCACCCAGAAATTTAGTATGTTATCCAATGAGTTCTGAGAAACCTCCTTCCAAACCGAACAATACTCAGCATTGAGGTCAGAGATGAGAGATGTGTGACCCTCTAGATGGCATTGCACTGCAGCTCTCATGATCCCTCATGGCTGCATTAACTGGCTAAGGCGGATGGGAAATGAAATCCGATAATGCATGAAGTGTCACATATTCCTCACTCATGCAGGTGATGCTGGAAAAAAGTATCCAGAGGAGGAAAAATGTGTCCAGAGGAGGGCAACTAAAATGATCACGGTTCTGGAGAACAAACCCTATGAGGAGCGGCTTAAAGAACTGGGCATGTTTAGCCTGCAGAAGAGAAGGCTGAGAGGAGACATGATAGCCATGTATAAATATGTGAGGGGAAGTCATAGGGAGGAGGGAGCAAGCCTGTTTTCTGCTGCCCTGGAGACTAGGACGCTGAACAACGGCTTTAAACTACAGGAAAGGAGATTTCACCTGAACATCAGGAAGAACTTCCTGACTGTTAGAGCTGTTCGGCAGTGGAACTCTCTGCCCCGGACTGTGGTGGAGGCTCCTTCTTTGGAGGCTTTTAAGCAGAGGCTGGATGGGCATCTGTCAGGGGTGCTTTGAATGCGATTTCCTGCTTCTTGGCAGGGGGTTGGACTGGATGGCCTATGAGGTCTCTTCCAACTCTACTATTCTATGATTCTATGATTCTATGTATGAATAATCAATTTATTTCTAGTACGATAAAACATTTTGCGCAAGTTGGAATTCTCCTTAAGGAAACTGCAAAAATATACAACAGAGATAGGGAATGACCTTCTATTTAAATTTTTCAAAAGAGAGAGGGTAGGAGACACCCACTTCATTACCATGTGGTGTAGAAAAGAAAGACGTGGGAATAACACAGACCACACATATCCTGCTGGTTACTTTGAATTAGAGTAGGTCCAATTTCTCTTCTCTTCCCTCCCTGCTCCTGCATCATTCAACTTTAATTTTCATGATTACAACCTATGAAAACATGAGACTGGCAGTCTGATAAAGCACTCGCTTATTCTGCTGAAAATTCTAAATACCCTCTTCTTAACTTAGGATTTCATAAGACTTGTCATGGCAATTTAAGTGGAATCAAAGGACCTCATCAAATGGACAGGGGAGAAAGTGGGGAAAAGCAAGGGAAAGTGAAGGGAACAGTCATCCTTCATTCCCTATCATCTTTCCTCATCTTCTGGCTGGGCATCCCACATAGTTTCCTGTCATTTGTGGTGCTTTCACTTTCTGCAATCTTCTCTCTGATTTATTTATTTATTTATTTATTTATGACATTTTTCAGGCACTGGCAACATGAATTCCCACAAGCAGCCATTGGAAATGGCTGAGCATCATGGGATGGCTTCTGTGGGACTCTCTTTTGCCAGTGTCTGAAAACAGAGAACAAGAACTCAAATGAATACCCAAAAATTCTTTTTTGGGGGTGACAAAGAGTCAAAATAACAAAAGAAACTGGAGGAATAAGAGAGAGAAAGAGCAAGGTGGCTGGAGAAGGGGGGAAATTGGAGATCTATGGAGATGAATGGAGGCAGAGAGAGAATAGAGACTAATGTGAAGAGGGAGAAGAAGGAGCATAAAGATTGACCTAACAAAGAGGAGGAAAGACATGAAATTTACCATTTAGAATGGAAAATAAAGGAAGACATTAGGAAAGAGAGACAATATTCTGGAAAACGTGGAACACTGTTTTATACACTGTTTTATGTTGGTAGATTGGTTTTCTTGTATACCACCTTGCCATATCGAGATGCAGTGATAGATAAAGATAAAATAAAAAAAATAATTTCCCATGGCTTGATAGAACATAGTTAAATGGTTAGAAACATGAATAGGAAATTGTAGTCAATTTCAAGACATTGACAGGTCTTGAAATATCTAAGAATACATGTAAAGTTAAGGCAACTTAAAATATTTTAATTCTGTTTTCTTAAACTGAACACTAGCCTAGATATAAGGAAGCAAAACAATTTCTTCTTCCCGACTCACTCTAATTTATGGAATGATATGCCATCAGTTGCTGATTACTCATGTGAAGCAGGCTGAGCGCCTTTGATGGTTTTGGCGGCAGATGGTAGCAACCGAATGGTAAAACCTGATGACACAAGCATTATTGGAGAAGAGCTGACTCCACGCAGCACTTCAGCTTTACAAACTAGGATTCAAGGACACTTGGCTTTGCAGAGTAAGGTTTGCACATTTTTTTAGAGATATAAGGACTTTGATAAATAGTATCCAATATTGCCATCTTCCAAAACAAATAGGGTGTTTCTTTGATCGGGGGGGGGGGGGGGGGCGGAGGGTTGAAGGACCTCATCCAAAGTGCTGTAACCAGTTCTTTGATCTCTCTGTGATGTTTGAATTTTTCAGGTATTCCTAAATGCAGGGAAAATACTGCAGTGTTTCTGTTGAGCATATTATCCACCTAAATAGGACTGCCAATCATGTGGCCCTCCACAAGTTATTAGGTAGCCTCTCCCAGTATTACTTATCTTTAACTATATTTGGTAATGACACAACATCACCAAATAAATACATTTGGGGTGCAAAATAAGTTGTACAAAATTTCCAGTTTTTAGACAACCAGTTCTTCTTTTTTTTTTTTTTTTTACAAAATCACTGTTTTTGTATAATAAAATTGCGTTCTTGCAGGAAAACGCCATGTAAGTTGATTGAATATATTTGTGTGTGTGTGTCAAAATATATCTTTTGTGTGAAAAACATGTTTTACACAACACAATTTTCACACAAAAGACTGGCCGTTTCTGGAAAAGGTTGGAGGATTGTTTATTTTGTATTATTTGTTTGGTTTACATTTTGCTTAATTATGGACTTTGTGAAAAACACATTTTAGGAATCACTGTGGTTTTTTTTGTTTTGTTTTTTTGTGCACGTCTGCTAATTATTTTGCACAGACTTCAGCAATTTTCCATGAAACAAGCAGTTATTTCAAAGTGGAGGACGGGGGGAATGACACTCCAAGATTTGCCTACAACCCTCCCATGTACATATCTGTGCAGAATAATTTCCTGAACAATTTGGAATGTGTAAATACAAGTTGGAAATTGCACAAAATTCTAGCCTCTGTGTCATTCTTCCAAAATGGAGTTCCCATATGCCAGGAAACTCTTCTCTTTTTTTTAGTTTGGAAGTGAATAACTGCAAATATTATTTTCATTTCTACCAACTGCATTGCTTATTGGCTTGACCTTCAGCATGTTTTATTTCTTTTCCAGATCAAGATCTAGATTCAGATGAAAGAAAGTGGTTTTCAGTAGCTTCATGGAGAGAATGCTATAGTTTGTCACTGTATGAAGTCATAGTGAGTTCTTCATCTGCAGGCCTTCTGGAACGTCATCCTGTTGCTTACGCTTGTTGAGAAATATGAGCCTGTCTGTAACTGATCAAGCGTCTTAAGGAGGTTGATGGAATTCCACTCCATCCTGCTGTCCAAGAAGTAGAATTCAAAGACATAACCGATCTCTAGTCTAACTGAAGCAGAAAATAGAACACATTTTCTCTAACTTCCATTTAATATATTATCCATAGAAACACAGGTTTTACTGAATCTTTTTTCACCTTGAAAAGGCTGCTCTTACCTCTAGGAGTAGCAGCTCAATTTGCTTTGGATTCTGCTATACATTCTGCCTTCTTTTTTTTCTTGGTCAAGGACAGCAGAAGTATTGTTTCCCATAACAACATCGGGTAAGACAACCTCTGTTGATAAGACATTGCATCTTCTATTGTCTAAAATGAATGTCTGTTTTGAGATCACAGAAACATTCTCATGGGACTCAGTGCATTCTGCATCTTTGGGGCCTGAGGCTTTACTCTGGAAATATAAAAAACAATTCTCAGAGGTGTACTCTTTGTCACTTCAAAAGGAAAAGTTCTGCTTCTATTTCATTGATTCTCTTCACACTCATCTTATAGTCATAGGGAGGGGTTGTCCCGTCATAGAAACTGTGTGCCTAGAGCACTCTCACTGTTTTTCCCTCAATGTTATTTTACCATCTTTGCCTAATGAAAAAGTCTGTGAAGCTTTGAAAGTTAGTGTGATGTAATTTGGATCTTTTAGTTGCCCTCCAAAAAAGGAATCCACCACAAGATGAATTTTGTATTTTGTTAGGGAGCTCTGGTTTTCTAGCCAACACAGCTATACTTGAAATGTTTCCCTACATTTAGCTCTAGGAGATATAATTCAGAACAGTGTTTGTTCTAATGGTATCATTTCAAGGTTCCATTCGTCTAGTATCTTGGCTCGAGCAGGAAGTCTACCAGCACCTTTCCTTTTTATATGATGTTCTCATTCACCCTGTAGCTTATAGTCAGGACACGACTCTAAAATATTTCCTGCAACCTCCCCTACTTCCCAGCATGATGTAGTTTCCGTGTTTTGGAAACAAGGAGTCAAATCTCCTCTTAGCCATGGAAACACAATGTGTGACCTTGGGAAGTAACACTCTCAGCCTGAGAGGAAGACAAGGTCAAATCCCCTTTGAACACATATTTCCAAGAAAAGCTCCTGGACTGGTTCATCATAAGTTGGGAATGAGGCAGGCTTCCAAGACTGGGGAGGGCAAAGGAATACACAGCAGCAAATATGAACATGGCCAGCTGCATTGCCTCCTGATACCTCAGGAAGTGCATAGACAGTTTCTTGTAAATAGGCTCCTAGAAACTCCTATTATGAGCCTTCACAATTCAGGAAGGTGATTGATTAATGTCTTTGCTATGGAGCTAGGTATACCTAAAGTTAGGTAAGAGAATAGATCATAAAAGATTTCAATGATTATTAATTATATGATCAAATATTTGTATAAAAACTTTTATTTCTATACACATAATAAAAGTGAAAAATGTGTATGTGTGTATGTGGAGGAGGTGTCCACTTACACAGAGAGCCTCCCGCCTCCACAAACAGCTATAGTTCCCTCTGAGCAGCAGACAGCAATGGCCCTCCCTCCACTGACATGCAGGTTATAGTGAGCACCATGAACATGTAGCCCAAACTCTGCCAGTGTCCTCTGCAAACACCATTCTGCCCTCAATGCAAGTGAGGGCTTTCATGCGGGGACAATTTCATCCTAGATGTTCTGTTTTTCCTCCAGAATGGGCATCCCAGGGTTCCCTAATTTGCATGACCCCACCCACTGCCTATACTTTAACCCTTTCCTACCTTTTCCTATGGCACACAGTTAACAGAGGAATTGATCAGAAACTGAACAAGAGGTTTGGGGAGAATTCACCATTATTTACATGAGTTGTACTTGACCTACATCCAGAGAGTACTGTTAACCCAGCCAACAATTGATCTGGACCAAACTTGCCATGGATAATAGGACTTGTAATACCTTCACTGATACTGTGACTCCCAGACAATGGACTGGGACCAAACTTGACACAGAAAAGCCCCATGACCAACTGAACATACTGCAGGGATTTAGGGGAATGAACCTTGGTTTTGGGAGCTATAGTTCCCTCTCATCCAGAGAAACTATGACCCCACCGACAATGGACTGGGACCAAACTTTGCACAGAGAAGCCCCATGGCCAACTGAACATAATGCAGGGGTTTGGGGAAATGGAAATTGATTCTGGGAGTTGTAGTTCACCTCTGTCCAGAGAAACAGTGACCCCCACCAACAATTAACTGGGACCACACTTGGCACAGAGAAGCCCCATGACCAACTGAACATACTGCAGGGTTTTAGGGGAATGGACCTTGATTTTGGGAGTTGTAGTTCATCTGCATCCAAAAAGCACTGAACCCAGCTGATGTCAGATCTGGACCAAACTTAGCACACAGACCCAACATGGCCAACTGAGCATACAGGTCTGGTTTAGGGGTGACTGACCTCAGATCTGGGGGTTTTTAGTTCACCTTTATCCAGACAGCACTCAACCCAGCTGATGACAGTTCTGGACTAAAGTTGGCACACAGACCCAACATGGCCAATTGCGAATACTGGCAGGGTTTGGGGGTAATTGCCCTGAGAATCTGGGAGTTGTAGATCACCCTTATCCAGACAGCACTGAACCCAGCCAAGAATGGATCTGGACCAAACTTTAGTGATATTACCTAACATCCCAAAACAAACAATGTCTTCTTCTAATAACCCAGGCAACCCCGGATTCCCAAACTAGTTATATAATATAAATCACCCTCATCAAACTCAGTTTTATGTTTTAATATTATCTTCTGTACTCATTCATAAAATGTAAGAACTATCATTTCAGTGCCACATTTTTCCATACACCTTGATCAGCATATTATTTTATGAAAGACTGCCTTTTAAATCATGCTTACTTAACTTCTGCATTAAACCGACTGCGTGTCCATGACAGTAGAATGAAACAGCCATTTTTTTGGTGTGATAGCTAATTAAGTTAGGCATGGGGGTTGGCTTGGTGTGTGTATTTTCTTCTTGAGAGTACTTTTTTATATTCTAGCCTCTGACCCATAAAATACAGAAAATAACTACTTGGGAAAGAATAAGAATAGAGAGCTATAAGAAGCAGAATGTTTCAAAAATAACTTATGCTGCTACGTTATATGAGTGTAGTTTTAAAATAGGCATCATTAACAATACTTGAGATTAACAGGAAAAAGCAAAGGGGAGAAAGAAGACATTTTCACTCTGTAGACATTTGAAATGAATCTGTAATCTCCCTGCGTTTTACAGATAAGCTGGAGCAGTCTTAACAGCACTAAGCAATGCATGTTCTTACTGGTTGAAACTCAATTAAATACAATGTTGTAAAACTCAATTAGCAACAGCATCTGCTTATTACTTTGTCATTATCAGTAAGTGCTTTGCATTATCTGCTCACTGTTCACAGAACAAACTTCTCAAGGATCTACCCAGAAAAGAGCAGAAAACCCTCCTTTTGCAGCCTGGCATTTTCAGACAATAGGTTGAAGCCTAAGATGCCCATCTCTGCATGGATAGGAGTTTGGCCATTCTGTTAGAGCAGTGGTTCTCAACCTGGGGTCCCCAGATGTTTTTGGCCTACAACTCCCAGAAATCCCAGCTAGTTTACCAGCTGTTAAGATTTCTGGGAGTTGAAGGCCAAAAACATCTGGGGACCCCAGGTTGAGAACCACTGTATTAGGGGAAGCCTCTATTCATTCATGTAAGGAATAGTGGGGCAAGACTCCAGTCTCAATGGTGCAATGAATCTAACTCAGGGTTTAGCCTGAACTTTGAAAGAAAAACCCAGGGTGCTAAGTCCATTTTGAGGTACAATGCAGCACTTTGAGAGACTTTTTTAACGTTCAAACTAAAACTCAAAATGGACTCACAGTCCCACAGATGTCAGTCCTTCTAGCCTCCACTGCATGGAAAGATCCCTTTAATTCCAACCTGTAGAAAATTATCCTTTGCATAAACAAACACAAGAAAATGGCTCAAATCTGGTTAGTTACTGTAAATTGGAAAAGACCAATTGACCCAATTGTGAAGATTAAAGATTGCATAGTCAATTTACCAAGGATATCAATGGTAAAATTATTTGCTATTTTTGGTGGTTAGAGCATGACAGAACAGACAAATGCTGAGGACAGAGAACAATCAGAAAGGGGTCATAAATATTTTTAACTTGCACAGATTAAGAATTTTCCACTCCCTATTTACCTCACCTATCCTTTTCTCCCACTCTCTCTGGGTCAATATCAATACTTCCCCTCCTAGAAGGATGCACTCAGTCCTTAACGAATCCTTATTAGGGATGGAAATAATATTCAATGCTCTTCCAAAATATAATCAGTCAAAATATGTTTTTCAAATGACAAAACCCTCACAAGAAGAATCCTAGACTGGTAAGAATCTTCATAGCTCATGGCTTATTCAGAAAACGGCATCTCCTGCATGAAAAATAGCATTTCAATGAAGAAAGGAAGTAATTGGGGATTTGTTCTGCTTAAAAATGGCACTTGGGAGATTTGCATAGAAAACACCACTTTGCTTTCTGCACAAAACAATCACTTCCAGATTTTGCACAGAATGGGTTCCAAATTCTATTCAGCTTTCAAAACCTGCATGGTTTTCAAAGACTCTTTAGCAGGGAAGAAATAGATAAAATTACTCATTAGTACCTTCAGGAAGAAATTTAATGAAAATTATATCTCTAACCCTCACCAAAAAGGGATGAAGCACAGAATTCAGCATGAAAATATGACTCCAAATGATCTTCATATAGTGAAAAGAGGTGCACAGTATATTCAAACATGTCCAATCAAACTGTCGCACTGAATTCAATTGGACTTCCTCTAGGTAAGTGGGCAGTTTGGCAAGCTAAGAGATATTTCCTTCGTCCCCTGCATTGAATCCACAAACAGATAAATGGATACACTGCTTAAAAATATTATTCATCTGCCTTCCATTTCTGACCCAAGTTAAGTTTATTATTTTTATGCACTTGCTACAGTCCATGGTTTCTACACATTTTCTATTTTTGTCAAAATATCTGTTGTTTTTCTTCTTTCTGTATTTGCTATTCTTGACATTGTTATAATCAAAAGCAGCTCAATATCCTCTTCAGCTATGAAATCCTTTGCATTTAATTCCTGATAAAGGACAGCCACCTATACATACACTCATCTTCCATCACATTTATTCCTGCTAACAACATTCATGGGTAAGGATCATGTGACCTTTAGGTATTCATGGACTGCAAGTGTCAGTTACCCCTTTCCAGTATGGGCAGTGGTGGGATTTGCATTTCAACATTTGAAGGGCCATGTGATTTCCTCCTCTGTCCTAACCTAGATTCAATTGCAGTACCATTTTTTCATTACTCTGTTTGGGGCTAGCCATTGGATTTAGGCCTCTGTCTCCTTAGTCATTGATCCTTACAAATGGAGGTAATGTACAGCCAACACATTAGAAGGCCGCAACAACACTATGAAATCATTCCTGGAATTTAGCAATGTACTATACATTGGTGCAGCTAAAATCAAACAAAACCCTGAATTGTATATGTTGATGACAATTATAACGATGATTATTACAATCAATATTACCATTAGTACCCTTAAGAAAATAAGCATATTTTTTCACCAGGGTCCAAACTCACATTCAGTGATCTGATACTAGTTGTTAGTTTACATGTTTGCTTAAGTCCTGCTTGCATCGTCGAGTTGGAAGAGACAACAAGGGGCATCCAGTATAACCTCATTCTGCCATGCAGGAAAACACAATTAAGGCACTCTTGACATATAGCTTTTGTTTACCCCCCCCCCCCAACACACACACACACACACTAAAACTGCAGGAACAACATACAAGGGGCTGCATAATTTCTCAAATTTCTATAAAAATAGATAAAGGATTATACTAATATATAGATTAGACTGCTATATTATGTTGTTTAGTCAAAAATTCTGGGACTTATCTCGTAAGCCTCCCCAAATCCTTTTGGAGAGGGGGCGGGATATCAATAAAGTTTGTTGTTGTTGTTGTTGTTGTTGTTGTTGTTGTTGTTGTTGTTGTTATCTTTAATACAATTGCTACTGTTTGTCATTTTTTTCTTTTTTGGGAGTGTCAATTCATTCATTCATTCATTCATTTGTTTAACTATTTCTGTTATTTTTTCATGGGGTTCAGGTAAGCATACAAAATAAAGCACATCCAGATTAAAAGCATACATAATTTGAACATAGTAACAACATATTAAACAAAACAACAGTTCAAACAACTTTACAAGCTGCAACAATGTAAAACCCTAGTGTGCCATCAAAACCTCAAACATTACAAAAGTATTTTGGGTTCTTTATTTATTGATTGATTAATTTATTTAGTTAGTTATTATGGAGATTTCTATGCCATCTTTCTCCAGGACGGACCCAAGACGGCTCACATTATATTTAAAAATATATGTACAAATAGTTTAAAACCATAGCTAAACAAGTATTAGTGGTTCAATAATCCTTAAAAGCAGTTAACAGCTGCTTCGAAGAGGCAAGTCATCATGCCTTGCCTAAATGTCATTATTCTAACAAGGTGGATCAAAACCTGCATCTCACTGAGTTATATATAGTCAATTGTACTGGGGGTGGGCTGGGTATATCTATGTACTCTACTATATTTGCCACTCTTTTGTAGTAGTCACGCGCAAGACTGAAATGTGAAAATCAGTGACACCCTTCTAACAAAACTCTGAATTAAGATACCCCTACCTTAGCAGAATATTGCAGCAGGTGATTTCTAAAAGGTTGCTATCAATGAAGAGCCTGCTTTTGATGGGTGCTTTTCTTGTATATCCCATCCAAGTATGTGTCCCTCCGCTTTGAGAAAAGGGAGCATTGGGACTTGACCCATGCTGATACAATCTTTTCCTGTTGTAGATGGATGTTATGCTCTGCTCCCATCAGCAAATGGGGGTTTTTTGTTTTTGTTTTCAGAGTTTGAAAATTGAGGTGCACACAGATCTGAGTAAATATGGTATAATAATAATAATAATAATAATAATAATAATAATAATAATTTGTTCCTTGACAAAATTGAAGGAAAAGCTGATAAGGAGAAGACCTGGCTATGGCTCACGAACGGGAACCTGAAGAAGGAGACAGAAGGCCTGATCCTTGCAGCCCAGGAGCAAGCCATCAGAACAAATGCAATTAAGGCCAAGATAGAAAAATCAGCTGATGACCCAAAATGCAGACTGTGCAAGGAAACCGATGAAACCATTGATCATATCCTCAGCTGCTGTAAGAAAAGCGCACAGACAGACTACAAACAGAGGCACAACTATGTGACCCAAATGATTCATTGGAACTTATGCCTCTAGTACCGCCTGCCAGCAGCAAAGAACTGGTGGGATCACAAACCTGCAAAAGTATTGGAAAATGAGCACGCAAAGACACTGTGGGACTTCCGAATCCAGACTGACAAAGTTCTGGAACACAACACACCAGACATCACAGTTGTGGAAAAGAAAAAGGTTTGGATCATTTTGATGTCGCCATCCCAGGTGACAGTCGCATTGATGAAAAACAACAGGAAAACCTCAGCCACTATCAGGACCTCAAGATTGAACTTCAAAGACTCTGGCAGAAACCAGCGCAGGTGGTCCCGGTGGTGATGGGCACACTGGGTGCCGTGCCAAAAGATCTCAGCCGGCATTTGGAAACAATAGACATTGACAAAATTACGATCTGTCAACTGCAACTGGGATCTGCGCGCATCATCCGAAAATACATCGCACAGTCCTAGACACTTGGGAAGTGTTCGACTTGTGATTTTGTGAAACGAAATCCAGCATATCTGTCTTGTTTGCGGTGTCATACAATAAAATAACAACAACAACAACAACAATAATATAACTTTATTTTTGTACCCCGCCTCCATCTCCCTGGAGGGACTCGGGCAGCTTACATGGGAATGAGCCCGATCAACATGCTTAAAATATAACACAGTAAAAAATATAAACAACAGCATAAAACAGAATAAAACAACAACATTATAACAGAATATAAGAGCAACCATCGAAATAACAACCAATGAACCTGAATTATTAATCTGTTTCTGGACATGGGTGGGCAGACTGGTGGGAATCAATTTTGAGGATAGGGCTAATGGATGAAGCGCGTAAATCAGATGGCAAAATTAGGGATGGGGCAATGTAAAATGAAGCATAATATCTTTGGGTAGAGAACAGTAGTAAAGTGCAAGGATGAGATTTTCGGTTCTAGTAGGGACTGAGTTATCTGGGGAATTGTTGAGTCAAAAGCACAGCAAAACATGCAAGTTTTTAGATCTTTACGCAAGATGGACAGGGTGGTTGCTAGCCTAAACTCCCTGGGAAGGGAGTTCCAGAGGTATACTTGTTACTAATGTTGTTTCTAAATTGAACTTCAAAACAAATACAATGTGATAGCCCCTTTGCAAGTTGAGGATTTGTTGTGGTCATCTGGAAGTCCCTTTTGCAGACCTGAGTGTAAGAATTGTTCTTTGCTTAAGAAACATCTTACAAATTATATCCAAATAATCTTGAATATATGGCTCTATGTCCCACTTTAATTTCTTTGACATATAATTATGACAGAAGGAAACTAACATCAATGCAACACTGCTTGATGAATATGCAGTTCTAAACATACTGCTGGTAATGTTTAGGCAAGGATCACTTCACCTTTATTTAGTGATTTGTGCCCTCTGGGAGAAAAATGTGTACACCACAGGCATAACAGTGCCCCAGTTAAACTATGGATTTCAATACTAAGGGTTTATTATTTAAGGTAATGTGTGTTTCAATTAAGAGGGTAGGGAAATAATTGAAGTTTTATTTAATTATATCTGCACATTTATTTCACTAGATTGGTAATTGTGGGAGGGGGGCAATTGAGGCTATGTGCTTTGTTCTCTTAATTCACTGCTTTGTCAAAGGAAAGTGAATAGAAACCTTTTGCCTTTTTGGGCAAATACATATTTATTACTACTTAATAAACCACAGACTCCCACTAGACCTATTTGTCTATCAGCTAAATGTATAATTAGACTTTTTAAAAGCATATTATAAGCCCAGCAGACCAAAGTGGCAAAACAGAACATATTCAAGTTGATCTGGTAATCAGGCAATTAACTTTTTGTTTTAACCCTTGGTTTACCATTAACATTGGATAGTTCAAATCCATTGAATTAATATGTACTTTTTGAAATAAAAAACAAATGCATTGCAGAAGGTTCTCTTCTATCAGCCAACTGTACACTCACAACCTAAAGTTACATTCTAATTGAAATCAATTAGAATAAAAGCTTTAATTTCAGAAATCCTTTTAACCTAAGCAAAGTCATGCCACCCTATTTTGGATGACAGCCTGTGCATATACAATGCATATCTAAGTTTGTAACGCAGAAACACAACACTGATATATTTTAAAATATGATTTTTCATTTATGTTTTCATTTCTGAACTGTAGCGTTGAACTTATATTGTCAGTCAGTGTCTGTGGTTAGGTGCAGGTTTTGACTGGTGTACCATGTTACCAAATGTGCTATGAGAGCACAGACATTAACTCACCCATGTATTACATATACATATCTGTAAAAGAGTCTTTTAACATTTACAGGAATGTGCTGTACACAGGATGGATCCAACAAAGTACATCCACACATTGTTATTTAAAATAGTAATTTATTGAACAGAGAAGAATCAAAACATGCACAATAACTGCATGGGGGAATAGCATGTATTACGTTAGAGCTTCATAAGTGACAAACAGTAAATTGAGAACACAAATAACTAAATATTACCAGTCATTTAATGAGGATGATGGCGATGATAATGATGATGGTTTATAACCCACTTTCCCACCAGAATCTGGATTCAAGACACATATGCTGCAGTCATATCCAAACTGGACTTCAATACGGTTTATGTAGCACTGTCTTTTCAAAGGCTTTAGACATGACACCCGGTGCAGATAGTTGTGGCCAGACTTCTCTTGTGACTCTCTGACATGGCTCATTGGACACTACATTCAATCTGAAGTGCAGATTGTTACCTATAAAGCATTATTCAGCTATAACCAGGAAAGTCTCTTGCCATATCCCATCACTGTCAGAGTTCAGATGCTCTGTATCAAAACCATGTTTTCAAGCTTTTGAATTGGATGATTAATTATTCTATTCTCTTTTCTGTTTTGATGTGTTATTGGATTGGAGTTTTGCTGTTCACATTTTGTTTATTCATTTCTTTAAAACCCAAAAATAGATTTTTGTTAACTATTTTGCACTCATGTATGTTCAAAATATGATATGTATTCATTTTTGGTTGGTGGAGTCTCCTTCTCTGTAGGTTTTTAAGCAGAGGATGGATTGCCATCTATTGGGATTGCTTTGATTGTGAATTCTTGCATGGGAGAGGGTTGGACTGGGTGGTTCTTATGATCTCTTTCAACTCTGTCTTTATTATTACATGCCTTAGACTACATGGAAGATCGCCATCAGAAATATTAATATCAATCAATCAATGTATTATCAGAGAACATACTTATCAGATACATGATAAGACAACCTGAGTCCCCTTTGGGGAAGGGAAAGTGGAGTAGAAATAAATATAATCTTTGTCTAGCATTTGTCCCTTGAATTTGCAAGGTCTGCTTGTTTGCTTCTTGTTCTTCACTTGTTACAATCAATCGTGTCTCTCATTTTGAGCCTTGCTTCAACCATGTCACGTTTCAAACAATTGAGCCAGCATGTTTTAGGTCTGCCGCATGGCCAGGCACCTGCAACTTCCATATTCAGTGCAGTTTTAGCCACGGAATCCTTGTCACTTTGTTTCGCATATTCAAAGCATCTCAGATGGGATTCCTTCATCTTCTAGGTGATCAAAGCAACACCAAAGATGGAGTGCACTATATCGTTTCAAATCCTGTCCTTCAGGGTAACACCCATTGACCATCTGAGTATCCGCATTTCCATAGCGTGCAGAGTTTGCTTAATGGCCTTAGTGGTTGGCCAGCACTCGGTGGCATATAGAGAGATTGTCTCCCAGGTGACAGCCGCATTGACGAAAAACAACAGGAAAAACACAGGACCTCAAGATTGAACTTCAAAGACTCTGGCAGAAACCAGTGCAGGTGGTCCCGGTGGTGATGGGCACATTGGGTGCCGTGCCAAAAGATCTCAGCCGGCATTTGGAAATAATAGACATTGACAAAATTATGATCTGCCAACTGCAAAAGGCCACTCTACTGGGATCTGCACGCATCATCCGAAAATACATCACACAGTCCTAGACACTTGGGAAGTGTTCGACTTGTGATTTTGTGATACGAAATCCAGCATATCTATCTTGTTTGCTGTGTCATACAATAAAATAATAATAATAATAATAATAATAATAATAATAATAATAATAATAATAATAATAATAATAGCTTAATGGTATCAGGGGAATTAAAGGAATAATTCTTAGCAATATTAAGAAACATGAGACACAAAGATTTGGCAAAATATGAACACTGGAAGTAAAGAAACATAATATCATGAAATGTTTCAAAGAATGCTACAAGCCTGAGAGGAAGTTTTAATAGAAATACACTGTCAAGGTTAAGAGAAAAGGAGGCAGAAAGAGTACCAAAATATGTTTTGCTGAGATGTATATTGAGAGAATAGTGACTCACTCAATTTGTGACAAGTAAGATTGTAACTTAGAATAGAAGAGGGTGGTGTAGGCAGCAGTAACAATGAAGTGATAAGTTATCAATATAGAAATAATAGAAAGCAGTATTTAACCATGTTTGGAATAGCATCCCCAAGTTTTTTCTAGTACTATAATAACAGAGAAAGAATTATAAAATGATCATACCTATCCCCCTCCCCGAATATATATATTTGCACATACCTTGTAGAAAAGGGCTGGCCATTTTCCACAAGAAGAAAAAAGCAGGACAGTGGTGGCTGTGCAAGAGGGATGACTCCTTGCCCATTTTTAAGTTTCTGAGCCTTGGTCCCAGCACCTTAGTTACCTCCTTTAAGGCTATCTAAAAGTCAGAGTGAATTAATTGTCTTGCTACTATAAAAGTCACACCAACAACAACTGAAGCAAGCAAGATGTTGAATGGTCTGGCAGGCGTCTCCAATCACTACTTGCTCTTGGGTTGTGCAATAGTATGAAACTGCTTCTAGTCTTGTGGCCACAAAATTTTTATTGTGTCGAAAGACACAGGTGGGAGATAAATGTGGTATCAGCAATGTTAAGAAAATTAAGAGAACAACAATCTGTATGTATTTTGAAATGGTAACTGATTTTGATATTATTCTACTTGTGACCACCACATTAAAATAGCCAGTGTCCTCTGGGATTGTTCTCTTGTAGAGCCCCATATTTCAAAGAGAGAGAGAGAAGTGAAATAAAGAATTAAAAACAAAAGAGATGGAGCACCTAAGCCAAGTTGAAGAAGAAATATATTTGTAACACTATTTTTTTAACAGAGCCCACCGGTGGCACAGTGTGTTAAAGCGCTGAGCTCCTGAACTTGCAGACTAAAAGGTCGCAGGTTCAAATCCGGGGAGCAGAATGAGCACCTGCTCTTAGCCCCAGCTTCTGCCAACTTAGCAGTTCGAAAACATGCAAATGTGAGTAGATCAATAGGTACTGCTCTGGTGGGAAGGTAATGGCTCTCCATGCAGTCATGCCAGCCACATGACCTTGGAGGTGTCTACAGACAATGCCGGCTCTTCAGCTTAGAAATGGAGATTAGCACCAACCCACAAGAGTCGGACACAACTGGACTTAACATCAGGGGAAACTTTTACCTTTACCTTATTTTTTTAACAGTAGTGCAACCTTATTTTTTTTAACAGTAGTGCAACCTACATGTACCTCAGAACATGAAAGGACCTTGCATTGTAGCTTCAATACAACATTAGGGAAGGTGGGGATAGAGATGGAAAAGGTAGGAAAAACACAAATTAGAATTAATTTAGTGCTGTATTCAAACATTTCTGAGGTAGCAAATGCTGAGACAACTCAGTATTTTCATCCCCCGACCTTTGTATTTCACTGAACTTTTGTGCCTAACATGGTTTGAAAAACTTTGAAGTGGCAGAGAGAGAAGGGAGGAAGTGGCCAAGTTGGACCTTCTTAAGAATCTACAGTAGTAACCCCAAAGCAACATAAGTGAAGGAGTTCTTCAATCCTTTAAAATCTTTGGCTTCTTAAATCTGTTTTTAAAAGGAACATTAAAGTTTTAAACATGAACTAGTTCTGCAAGTTCTAGCCTATATCTGTTTTGGGAACCAACTTGGAATTTTTATTTTTACCATTCTCCTGATTGAATAATTACTTCTGACAGATGAATCAATTGACTTTAGGTCTTGACAACTACTCTCTATCACTTAACCAAGGATTGTAAATGTTCATTACTATTTCATCACACTGATTCAAAAGCAAAGACATTACAATTCCCTGTTATAGCTTGAATGACTAAATCCAAAATTTTAGCTAGAATTTTAACAAGGGAATGAAGAGAGGAGAAGAAAGATAATACAGGGTGTTTCAAAATGATTGACCTAATATCATATGATCTATATACAGGTTATCAGATTTTAAACCTTCAAAATTCTATCACCCAACATCTTCATTGGTGGTCCCCAATGGCCTAGTTCAGCAGGAGAAAATATTACTTCAGGACAGTGTTGGAAAAAAGTTTCAGAAAATATGAAAGCATCAAAATGTTAATATTAACTTTGACTGTTAACTTTGTCAATCCTACACGTAGCTATTCTGAGCTCAATGGGACTTATAGATGTATATGAGATTGCAGCCTTAGGTGGCTATGAAAGGCAATTGAAAACAACTTTTCTAATTGATTTATTTGATTTTATTATTTTGTTGTATATGTACTTCATATTTTCTCTCTCTCTAAATCTCTCCATCTGGTGACTCTTATCAGATTATTTTCTATTATCTTTCATGGAGGGTGGCCACTTGTATATCATTCAAAAAGAACACAGGATTTACATAAAATGTGCATGTACAGTTTTCTTTTTACAGATGGAAACATTAGAAATAATTGTTATGATTTGCATAATAACAAACAATGTTTTTCACCAGAGTGGGAGAAATCCTTAACCATTTAGGTTAACTATGTACATCTATGTGCTCTCACTGTTTGTGAGCAATTTCAAAGCACCTATTTTCCCTTCTTATTTTAACTGGACTTGGAGTGGATGGCCTTTAAATTGATGATATCTTCAAACAGAAAAGTGTTCTTTGATAGCCCTTCAAAAAGAAACTACCTTTAAAAAATAGGACAGAACCTCACTGTCACTGCTCTGCTCTGAAATTGTGTAAAACTATTCTTGTTCTACTCTTATTATCACAACATTCTGAAAAAACAGTATATATGCTGTTCCTATATTAATATATCAATAAATACCAAAATCAGATTTATGTCTGGTATTAGGCTGTGTAATTCGGGCAGTGAAAAAAGGTGACATGAATAAGATAAAATCATTTGAAATGTAGAGTTGGAGAAGAGTTCACAGATATGACAGATTGCTTTTTAAAAACCCAAATAAATAAGCCCTAGAGCAAATAGGCCTGAACTCTTCTTAGAAACCAAAATGACTTAAACTGAAGCTGTTGTATTCTGGACATAGGATATTATATGACTTACTGAAAACAATATAGTGTTTGGTAAAGTGGATAATGGTAGTAAAGGAGGAGTGCCATATTACACTGCAAGACCTGAGCAGAACTGTGGTCACGATGAATGAAAGACCTTAATTCATAGCTCTTTCATTCTTTTATTCATAGTGACCATAGGTCTTTTATTAAAGGTCACTCTAAATGAAACCTGACTTGAAAACAAATACTAAAACAACAGCAATGTGGCCACTGGATAACTGCCTTGCATAACTCCATATTTGGTACATTCAAGTATTTCTCCATGCATCTGTTATGCGTTAGATCTTCTTCATGTTTGGATTTGCACCATGAAATTTTAGTCATTACTTTGTACTTATGGATTATATTTAAGGCACATTAGTCCATTTGCACACTTTGTCAAGTGTAGCAGTAATTAAATTATTCCATGAATCATATTAACCAGTTAAATCAGTTATATCTAACACATTATTTTTAAAAAGCACTTCCCTGACAGAAGAATATATACACTATACAAACCAATGCACTAAAATAGAATTTGAACATTCCAATAACGATGATGATGATGATGATGATGATGATGATAATGATAAGCAATAGTAATGGTTTTTTATTTCTTAGCAACCTCTCATCAAGTCTTGAGGCAGGGTATAACAGATTAAAATACAATATATAACTGCAGGCACATAAAACCATTTAAAACATAGATTAAAACCCATAGACATAAGATTAAAACACAAACCATTATACATTAAAATCATGCATACATTCAAAATTGTCAATTTAAAATTCATAGTTTAAAATTGACTGGATAGGCCTGCTAGAAGACATAGGGCTTTAATTTTAATTTGAAACAAAGAGATCAATTACTTTCAAATATTCTCAGCCAAGTGTGCTTGTTAGAATATACTATCATTCTATATGCAGTGAGATCTTTTATGTGAACTACTCATAATGTAAGGGTCAATACTGTCTCCCATGTTGTTTAACATCTACATGAAGCTGCTGGGAGAGATCATCCGTAGTTTTGGAGTTCGATGCCATCTGTACACAGATGACGTTCAACTCTATTACTCCTTTCCACCTGCTGCTAAGGAGGTTGTTCAGGTCCTGAACCAGTGCTTGGCTGCTGTGACAGTCTGGATGAGGGCAAACTAATTGAAACTGAATCCAGACAAGACAGAGGTCCTCCTGTTTAGTCAAAAGGCCAAACACGGTATAGGGTTACAGTCTGTGCTGGATGTGGTTACACTCCCTCTGAGGGTTCACAGCTTGGTCTCATCGCTGAGCCTGGAACCCCAGGTTTCGGCAGTGGGCAGGGGAGCTTTTACACAATTAAAACTTGTGTGCCTGTTGTGCCCGTATCTTGGGAAGCCTGACTTGGCCACAGTGGTCCACGCTCTTGTTACATCTCAAATAGACTACTGCAATGCACTTTATGTGGGGTTGTCTTTGAAGACTGCTTGGAAGCTTCAAATAATCCAACAGGTGGCAGCCAGGTTCCTTACTGGAGTGGCGTACATAGAGCATACAACCTCCCTTTTGTGTCAGCTCCACCAGCTGCCAGTCTGCTACCGAGCACAATTCAAAGGGCTGGTGTTAGCCTATAAAGCTCTAAACGTTTCCGGCCCAGCTTACCTGTCTGAACACATCTCCCTTTAAGAACCAGTTAGAGCATTAAGATGGGCCAAGGTGGTCCTGCTCTCAGTCCCGCCACCTTCAAAGGTGTGATTGGTGGAGACGAGAGACAGGACCTTCTCGGTGGTGACCCCTTGATTATGGAACTCTCTCCCCAGTGAGATTAGATTGTCCCCCTCCTTCATGACATTCAGAAAACAGCTTAAAACCTGAAATAATAATAATAATAATAATAATAATAATAATAATAATAATAATAATAATAATAATAATAATAAAGCATTATTCTAGTCCATTTTATTGCAACTTTAGAAATGAAAGCTACTTTTTAATGAACAGGTCAACATATTTTTCGCATGGAACCAGTATTGGGGATGCCAATTATCATCTCAGGGAGACACCACAGACAATTCCTCTGTGACATGGGGCATTTCCTCTGACTCTTCTGTATTTAAATCATTACACAAACTGTTCATCATTCAGAAAGTCCTCTTAATATATTTGCCATTAATCTAAAAGTACTCTAGGAATCTAGCTGAAAATATTTTAAAAAGGAGGAAAAAGATAATGCAAAGCCTTCTTGATGCTACTTACAAAGGGTTCCACTCACACGGAAGCATAAAGAAGAAAAACCAACATGGGGATGGAGGGAATTCTATTGCAAATAATAATCCCTTATTCTACATTAAAGTTACATTCACCATCCATTTCTCTAATAGATACCACAGGGATTTCTGCTTCTACAAGCACAGAGGAAGCTGTAGAATTTTGAGCAGAGGAGGAAACTGTTGTTATGCTAGAATCAGTCTTGTCAAAACTCAGGGAGTGAGACATCAAAAAGTAATTCAAAAGGACTTGAAAAAAAGCAGGGCATTGGTTAGAGATTAAAGATAGGTCAGGCTTATGATCTGAAAACTGTCCAACTGGTTAGGAATCTCCAGGAACAAAAAAAATTAACCCTTAAGCATTATTAAGCTCCTATGAGGCTATCATCAAGAGATGAGAAGAAATTTGGAACATATCAATGTTCATAAACACTGTCAATATTAATATTATTTCTTTGCTTTCATAAAAAGCCCCAAAGTAAGGGCCATAGGAGATCATCAGAAGTGTAAACTATTAGTTTGCTGGATGAAATCTAGGAAAATGGATTCTCTGTTTGGAACCTGGTCTTCAGTCTATTGAAAATCTAGAATACAGACCCAGTCTCATAAATCACTGAATGTTATAGGAAGAATAATATATCAAGCTTGAAACATAATCAACACTAAACAAAAAAAAACCTAATAATATTTTAACAATTACTTTATTTATTACATAGAGTCATAGAATCATAGAATCATAGAGTTGGAAGAGACCTCATGGGCCATCCAACCCAACCCCCTGCAATGAAGCAGGAAATTGCATTCAAAGCACCCCTGACAGATGGCCATCCAGCCTCTGCTTATAAAAGCCTCCAAAGAAGGAGTCTCCACCACATTTCAGGGCAGAGTTTCACTGCTGAACAGCTCTCACAGTTAGGAAGTTCATCCTGACATTCTCATTCTGCCTAGCCACTGAACAATGTTGTTGTTGTTGTTGTTGTTGTTGTTGTTGTTGTTGTTGTTAAATGCAGTAAAAATGGCTTCAATTTATGGCAACCCCATGAATGACCTCCAACCTCCAAGATACTTATCTTCAATTGCCCTACTCTGGTCTTGCGGACTAAGAAACATAGCTTCCTTGATTGAGCCTTATAGCCGGTGGTCTTCTTCTTTTTCTACTGCCTTTTTCCTACCAAGTATTACTGTATTTCCTAGTGAATCATATGTTCTCATGATATGGCCATGGGTATCTTGGCTTCTAGGGAGAGTTCAGCCTTAGCTAGCTCATGAGCCTATTTATTTGTCTCGGATCTATACTCCCCAATCTATACTCCCACCCCCAACATCATTCACACAGCATTATTTATTATTATTATTATTATTTACAGCATTTATATTCCGCCCTTCTCACCCCGAAGGGGACTCAGGGCGGATAACATTACACATATAGGCAAACATTCAATGCCTTTTAACATAGAACAAAGACAAGACAAACATAGGTTCCGAGCGGGCCTCGAACTCATGACCTCCTGGTCAGAGTGATTCATTGCAGCTGGTTGCAGCTGGCTTGCTCTCCAGCCTGCGCCACAGTTCTGTCAGTTCTGTTATTTTTACATTACACATAATTATTGTAATATCTTTTCTAATTGTTCATCCACAATATTTCACAGTCATTTGGTGGTTTGAATTCACCATTACCTTTACATGTGACGCTAATAAATGACTTCTACGTATTATCAAATATATCTTCTTTTATTTTTCCTTTTGCCAATCCTAATTTATAGGTTAACTTTCCCAAGAGAGCTATAGTCCATATTCTGTTTAACTAATTCTTTATTGATAAATTCTCTAGTTTTTTCCAGGTTCTGACTATTTTGAATTTTGTGGCATATAGCATGAGTAATGTAAGATTTTTATTGACCAAATCCTTATTCTTACTTTCAAATATAGTAATCATTAGTAGAGCCCCCCTGAAATGTACTGTTTCCCCCACTATTTGGTTTATCCATAACACTATGTAACAAAATTGGAAAAAAAATCTGCTTCTGGTTTGAAAATGTTATTCCTTTATAATTGTGTGGTATTGAAAGTAGTTGTTTTACTCCAGAAACTTCATTTTCTGGCTGCCACAAACTATGTTGAATTGGTTGAGACTTGATGAGCTATTCATTGAAAAATTATAGCAAAATGTGCTGCAGGATGTCCCGCAAAAATAAACATTTTGCGCTTTAATAATCTTTTCCCATGTTTTTTTATGATAGAACCAATTAGGAAATGATATTTATAACCCAGGAACAAAAATGAGCAACATGAGAACAAATCAGAAATCACTGCTATGAGCTGAGTACATTCTCTAATTCCAGATTTGTCTTTATATTCCAACAGAAACCATGAAAGTATCAGTTGCATGCAGAGCTGTATTGTTAAGGTACATATTCATCTATATAAAGTTGAAATACAACTAGGTGCTATTGAAGACATAAATTGAGTGATTAACAGCCTAATTAATGTGAAAATGCATGTTTAGGCTAGGTGATGAAAAAATGTTGCTCATTCCAATGTGAAAAATAAAATAAGTAGCCCAGGTTCCTCTAGAGACCCAGTTCATGATTAAGGATACTTATTTTTCTTTTTACTGTCAAAGAGACTCCCTGCAAATTCCATTCTACTCTCTCTAGAGTGTTTACTGACTTTCTCCGATAAAGAAAATCACTACAGAACATATGGACATCTGTTCTGACAAGTTATGTGAAGTTGTCAATATTATGGTGAACACTGTGATACCAGAAAATATCCAAGATGACGTTCTTAACTAGAAACGTATTGGGCAGAGCTACATGAAGCATTTATTTCTGACAGCCTCAGCACAGCACAGCAGCCAATCTTGTCCCCAATGGGGAAAAGGCTTCCTAGAAGCTATTTAAAGATTCTGCCACACATAATGTGACAACGCCTGGGAAATAAAATGATGGAGCTTTTAGAAAGGAGAAATCTATCTAGATTTGTCATTCTAAAGAGAAATCAGCCAGATTGAACTCATACAGATACTTGGGAAATATGAGTTACTTTTCAGTTCTTTCAAGAACACTCTTTGCTTTAGATGTATGTGACAAGTTAAATATCAGCCATGTGCTAGGTTTTCACTCATATTTTATTTTGTTTTAAAAAATCTTTAAAATCCAAGATCTGTTATTCTTTTACAAAATCAACTTCCATTCTATAAAATATCAAGACTTTTATTTCAACATTTTATACAAATAGAATTTCATATTATTAACCCTCATTATAATACCTTAAGGAAAAGTGTTTCAAAAATATAGTTCCCATCAGCCTCAGCATGCCAATGGTCAGGGATGCTGGGGAGACACAATGCAGAATGAACATGTGCAATTGGGAAACCACTGGCTCAGATTGATAGCTTTCTGTTTCTTGCATAAGCAGATTAAAGTAGTTATGTTTTGAAAGACATCTAAACATTTCATAGTAATTTTGAGGATTGTTATATTACTTTAAAAGGTTTGGATTTAATATTTCATATTTGTGTTGTGAACATGCTGGGCTATTTCTAAGGGCAGTAGAATGGAATCTAATAAATGTATGATAAAAGTAAAGAAAATAAAAATCATAACAATATATATTTTTAAACTAACACATGACACGATGTAATCACATTACAAGTTTCAATGGCCCAGCAGGAGGCAGTCAAGAGTAGAGCAGAGGGAAGGAAACTTGCGATGAGGGAACCATTTGTAGCCTCTTATTTTGCTGGACCGTGTTAGGGAGTGAGTCAGACAACTGAGATGGAAGTACACCGACTTTTGATGGCAATCATGTGTTCATTTCTATGTACATTATACATTCAACCTGAAGAGTGTAGGCTAGATGTCCAAATATAATGTGGAGTTGTTCAGGTTGGCCCCATTCCATTGGAAACAGAAAATGTTACCATGCTCACACAATGTTGTGACTCAGCTGGAGTCTCAGAGTGACTCTGATGGGGATTATGGAAATCAGGTACAGAGTGTCCCTGTTGTGAGAGATGAGGAGCAGGGAGGCATTCCCACAGCAGGGAATGGTGTTGATGATACTGGAGATGATACTGAAGCTAGCCAGCTGCAAAGGGAGGACAGCTCCCAGTTAGATAGCATGCAGACAGAAGCTGCTGCTAACAGCTGTCTGGCCTTGACAAAATGGAATCTCTAGATCGAGCTGGCCATTTGGAATTTCGGGTTCGCAGGAGTGTTAGAATAGCAAACAAGAAAGAGGTCAGAGGCCAAAGAAATGTGTTCATGCTATGCAGAGAATATTAAGGGTGTGCTGAGAGAGAAACCTTGTCAAAAGCAACGTCTCGTTTGGAGTCAAGAAGCAATCTCTTGTTTTCCTGGATTATTTTGCAGCTTTGTGTATTCAAGTTCATGGGACTTTGTCATGCATTAATGGAACCTTGTTTTATGCCTAATGTTTTCTTGGATTATTCTTTAAAGCCTTGGTTTTGCAACAATCTTTTGGAACTTTACTTTTGCTTTTAAGAATTATTTATTTCCTATTTCCTAATAAACTACAAAAGACTTCAACCTGTGTGCAGTCTGGTGTATTTGGCAAGGTGAAGCTAACCTGAGATGTGACACACAAGCAATCAAGTGCCTACAAGACATAGAAACATGTTATTTGCACTCACTGATTGTATTGTCCAAACTATAACTGATCAGTGATATAGGTATATATATTCACAGATCAGGCCACTTCTCCTTTCCTCATCACTTAGGGCCCTTTCACTCCACATCTTAACAGACTAGAGAGATGGGCCGAAACTAACAAAATGAGGTTCAACAGGAACAAATGCAAGATACTTCATTTTGGCAGAAAAAAATGGAATGCAAAGATACAGAATGGGGGACGCCTGGCTCGACAGCAGTACGTGTGAAAAAGATCTTGGAGTCCTCATGGACAAGTTAAACATGAGCCAACAATGTGATGCGGCTGCTAAAAAAGCCAACAGGATTTTGGCCTGCATCAATAGGAGTATAGTGTCTAGATCCAGGGACGTCATGCTACCCCTCTATTCTGCCTTGGTCAGACCACACCTGGAATACTGTGTCCAATTCTGGGCACTGCAATTGAAGGGAGATGTTGACAAGCTGGAATGTGCCCAGAGGAGGGTAACTAAAATGATCAAGGGTCTGGAGAACAAGCCCTATGAGGAGTGGCTTAAAGAACTGGGCATGTTTAGACTGCAGAAGAGAAGGCTGAGAGGAGACATGATAGCCATGTATAAATATGTGAGGGGAAGTCATAGAGAGGAGGGAGCAAGCTTGTTTTCTACTGCCCTGGAAACTAGGACGCAGAACAATGTCTTCAAACTACAGGAAAAGAGATTCCACCTGAACATCAGGAAGGACTTCCTCACTGTGAGAGCTGTTTGGCAGTGGAACTCTCTCCCCTGGATTGTGGTGGAGGCTCCTTCTTTGGAGGCCTTTAAGCAGAGGCTGGATGGCCATATGTTTGGGGTGCTTTGAATGTGATTTCCTGCTTCTTGGCAGGGGGTTGGACTGGGCGGCCCATGAGGTCTCTTCCAACTCTACTATTCTATGATTCTATAATTGTAATACTGTAAGTCAACCTTAACTTCCTCCTATGGAACCCTGTGGTTTGTAGTTTGTTTAAGCACAAATTCAGTATTTATCAACCTCTGGTCCTCCAGAAGTTTTGGGCTTCCATTTCCAGAATTCCAGTACATTGGTCAAATTGTTGAAACTGAAATAAATTGAAGTCCAAAGCACCTGGAAGGCCAAGAACCACAGCACTAGAACTCTCTGGCAGAGAATTCCAAATACCCCTCTCCAAATTGTATCTTCTAGAATTTTACAGGATGAAACCATGACAGTTAAAGGGGAGTCATGGTCTATAATTTTCTGGTGTAAAAGGGCCCTTAGTGATCTATAACTTCAACCAATTATCAGACATGTCTCTATCAGTAGTTTCCTTAACACA